>NC_080085.1:112791169-113991169 GCF_949987535.1 Balaenoptera acutorostrata
TGAGGAGATTACTAAACTGTTCCGACGTTCTCTTTAGGGGCCGTTAGCACATCAAAATACATATTTGGAAAATACAATTAACACTGGGAGAAAAACAGTAAACACAGTGTCACTATGCCAGGCTCAACAGTTTTGTTTTGTTTAAATGCTAATGGCCTCAAATGGGGAGCAGCATCCATCAGTTAAATAAACAAGCCATTAGACTGAGACTAGAAGTGTCAACACATGACTAATCTACTAATAGGGAGAAGGCATCGCTAGTTAGGAGCAAGGCAGCAAAGCATGCTGGAGATTGTGGAGTGGGCTGCTGAAGCACATAGTATGTGGGTTTTGGAGCCGATGAGACCTGAGTTTGAATCCTACCTCTACCAGTTGTTCGCTATGTGGCCTTCAATGAGTCAAGTTGTTTCATTTCTCTGAACTTCTGTTTTCCATTCTGTAAAATGGGGACCAGCACAGTACCTCCATCACAGGGCTGTTGTGGGGATGAACTGAGATAATACAAGTCAAGTTCTGAGCCTGCTACGCTGTAAGTGTTCCACGCCTTTTAGCTATTACTGATAATAATAAAGTACCTAGCACATGGTATACACTCCAAAAATGGCAGCAATGAAGATGAAAAATAAATGACTTTTGGTTGCTAGATATTAGCCATAAAAGGTGAACATGGACCCCTGGTGTCCCCAGAACCTCCCAAATATAGCTGGCAAAGGGATGCTGTTGGTTGCTTAATTCCAACTTCTTAAGGCCATACCTTTAACCCGGGATTAGCTCTAGCCCATAAGGATCACTGTCCTGTTCCAGGGTTGCTGGATTCTAGGGCCTTCTGTCCTGGCACCTGCCTAAGAAGCCTGAGTTAAGCTGGCTCTCCCAGGTGGAGACCAGCCTGGTAGTGGCCTGGGCATCCTTCCCCAGCTAACCAGACCCATCCTATAGAGAGTATGCTGGGCTGTTCTCAGTTGCCTTCTTCCTGTTGTGTGTGAAGACAGGTGGGGACCACAGTACTGAGAGGGGCCAAAGTGAGGAGGAAGGGGGCAGGGAGGGGCCCACAGGACGCTCAGGAGAAATAACTGTGACCTAGACAAAGTTGTTGGCCTTTCTTCTTGACCCACCCTCTCCTTTTGAAGCCCGCTCTCCTCCCTGTCACCTGCCAAGGAGGTCTGTCCTCAGCCAAATGGAGTGTCCCTCTTCACTTGCCAGCTCCACTGATACCCCCTCTCCCTTTGGCCCTTCCTGTTTCAAGAGAGTCTTGCTCTCAGTCTGGAAGGTTGGTAAGTACTGGTTTAGAAAATTCTCTCTGCACAGGTAAGGAGTTAAGCTAGTACTGGCTTAACATGCCACCCCTCCCCAGGTCTTGTGGTTGCATAGGAGCCTCTTTAACTTGGGAAAAAAAATCCTCAAGGTGCCTAGAAAAGAATGCAAACAGATGGCAGGGGATTTCTGGGCCTTCAACAGGCTGAGGTGGCATGGGCAGGAGAGAACTTTTACCCTTCGTTGTCCGTGACGCTGCTCTGTTTTGCCTCCTTGAAAATTCTGCCTTGTATTCTGGGCCCTGAGCAGACCCAGCCAACACCACCCCCCCCAGGCACTCACCCTCTCCTCTCCAGTTCTACACCCGGAGTAACCCCACACCCCAGGAACCAGTTCAGTCCTCAAGCTCCATGCTCCTTCGTCCACATCTCCCAGCTGAGACCTGAAATAGGCCTCCTCCTGGCTCTGCCCTTCACTAGCAAAGAACAGATTAACCTGATCAATTCAGCCTTCTCCACAACCGTTTATTGAGCACTCAAGGGTTAATGTGTTCTCCCTCCGGCCACACCCAACTGGACTGCAGTTCTCAAAGCACACCAGTCAGGTCTGTGCTAGAGTCTATGCAGTTGGCAACTGTTCTCTGAGCCTGGACCACTGTAACCAGGCCCCCAACTCTGTTCTCTGCAAATCAAAGTCTCTTGTTCAAAGGACCAGCTGAACTGCCCCTGCCTCTGGGAAGCTGCCCACAGTGCCCCAGGTGAAGTCATCTTCCCGCCCACCCGCCTGGGTTTACAGCACTCAGTAGTCCCTCTTTGAGGGCCTCCTTGCACATTCTGCCTGGCATAAAAATTAGTTGCTGGCTTGCTGCTCTCCTATGGGATAGATGTAACCTTTTTGTAGCTGAGGAGGGCTTCTGCTTCACTTTATGCTTTGGGTTTCAAACCCACACAAAGGACTAGATAGTACAATGCACCCCCATCACCTAGATTCCACAATTATCAAGATTTTGCCACATTTGTTTCTGCTTCATGTTTGTATCCCGCATCCCACACAAACAGTGCCTAGCACTGCCTTGAACAGCTCTTTCAACAAAGGAGCTGAGGCTTGGTGGGAAACGGTGGGAATTCAGGCTTGCAGAGCAGGTTCCTGGGGGTGATGTGGGCTGGGGGAGTGGGTAATTAATATAAAAAGTTGCCCATGCTTGAGTATCTATTATGAGCCAGGTGTTTTCCAGTTGATCTCATTTCACCTTCACCTTATTGGGGTAGGTTCTGTTATCCTGATTTTGCAGATGAGAAAACAAGACTCAGAGAGGTGAAGGGACTTACCTAGGTCCCCCAGATGGACAGTGGCAGAGCTGAGATTCAAATCCAAGTCCTGTGCCCTTCTGCTATGCTGCGCAGCCTGCCTCGAAGAGTGCCAAGCAGGCTGCCACCTGCTCTGCTTCAGTTTGACAAAATGCAAGACACGCTATGTGTGTCCTTGCACTGTAGCATGCATACACACGTGCACGCACAGATGCATGCACACCCACGCAGCAACCTGCATGTTCACAGTAGGATTGTAAAATAATTACACTGATCTTTGTCTGTGGGGTCAGTATTCTCATCTTATAAATCACCCCTTAGCCCTGTAAGCATGGAAGGAAGAGGGGGTACGAGGGGGCAGAGGGCTGAGCAGTGTGTGTGTGTGTGTGTGTGTGTGTGTGTGTGTGTGTGTGTGTGTCCCACGGGTTGAGGGAATTGTGGAAGCCTCTCCCAGATCGCCTGGGGCCAGTGTTCTCAAAAGGGAAACAAAGTCTCTTTCCCTGATCCCAGTGTTCTCAAAAGGGAAACAATGTCTCTTTCCTTGATCCCCCCAGTACAGTACATTCTCTTCAGATCTGCACAATGACCTTGCAACACGCACCCTCCTCTTCAGCCATGCTGCCTCCCTGAACAAACCTTGCTCTCTGCAGCCTTTGTTCTTTTGCACCACCCCCCACCGCACGGGGATTCAGATTTGTGGTGTCCCTCTAGTCTGATACCCTCCCCACCTCTTTCCATACCTGAATTTTCCAAGTCAAGGTTCAAGACTCACCTCCTCCCAGAAGCCTTCCCTGATTCTGACCACCTCTCAACTTTTTCATCCTGTCTGATTTTTTTTTAACCTGAATCTTGATGCTCTGCTCTCTTGCCTTGTTCTCTAGTTTCTTATAATCTGTTTCCTTGCCCACACTGTAAGCCCCTTGAGCTCACAGTTTTGGCTATAGAGAAATAAAGGAAAGTTTTTCAAGAAAGACACGTGGTTAGCTTCCTTTTTCTTCCCATGGTCCTTGCTTCCTCCATGTTGTCACCTGGGTTTGTAGCTTTGCTGCCACTGGCATCTTTTCTATGAAGATCATGAGGTAAAAAGGAGATTCACATGTTTACCTTGATCTCTTCTTTTTACTTTTTCATCCTTGTCTTTCATTTGCTCAGGTGGGCAGAGGGCTAACTGGGGTCTGAAAAGCCTTAAACCACAGAAGATTCACCCTGAAGCTACTCTCTGGCTTTGCGGGTCTTTTTTTCTAAGCATTTGTGGGAGGGGAAACAAAATCTATTGGGCAGGTTAATACCTGCAATACTACTTCCCATTTCCCTCCCCTCTACCTACTTCACCTCCCTCTCCCCCCTCTCTCCCCCACAAACCGCCCCAACACACACACACACACACACACACACACACACACAATTACAGCTAGAAAAAGACAGCTCATTTTCCAGATTTCAGGAACTCCAAACAGCGAAGTTTTGGACGACAGTGTTCCACAGACTCAGAGATGGGGCCACCTTATGCCACCAAAGGAATTCTTTCCACTTGGCAAGATGCTGAACATTGAGGGGTCGCCTTAATCTTTGAGAAGTGATGTTGGAATAGGTTTCCCCTGCCGGGCCAGGGAGGATGGAGAGGCGAGGGTTGAGCCCCCTCCCTTCCTCCCAATACCACCCCTGGAAATTTAAGGGGGGGCGAGGAGCAGTGTCGTAGCCCTTAAAAAGGCCTATGCTAAATGCCCAGTCTTCCAGTGCCTATCAGTAAAGGCACCAAAATGAATTATAACTCTCTTAGTGTGACGTGTACCTCCCTCCCAGCTGAGCCTGAAACTAGAGATGCTTCAACAACGGTGTACCCGATTCTTATGCATTTTCACTTATCTCCCCAAGGAGGCGGGGCCAGGAAGGCTATTGCTGCCCCATTGTACAGGTAGGGGGAACTGAGGCACTGGTCCAATTATCTCTCAGGAAGAGAAATTCCTTTTCAACTTTGGGGAACTCCTTATCCCTCAGGGAGTCCCAGTCCCCTCCGCTGGGGTTCCCAGCACGGCGGAGTTCTGACAGAGCTTCCGGGAATGAAGGTGAAGAGAGGATGGTCCATTCCTTCCTGTAGCTCCAATTCCTTTAACTAGGCATCACGGGTCGCATCTTTTCCCTCGATCTTTTCTGGCGCCCCTCCAGCAGCTCTCAACACTCCCCGCCCCTGCGCCCCGCCCCTGTTTCCCAAAGGCCTTTCAAGAACCGCCCTACACTGGGCCGCTCCCTTCCCTCAGCTAACTCGGGGACCCCGGGAAAGGCCTCCGGGCCTGACCCTTCTGATCCAGCAGGCTGAGGGCCCCAGAGAGCCACATGGACGGATAGGAGAGATGTTCTCAAGAGGAGCCAGACTCTCCCCAAGTTAGAACGCTGGCTCTGAGTATCCTCCGTTGGAGCCCTGGACTTGCCTTTGTCTTTCTAGTTAAAAGGTGCCTGCCTGCCTGCCTGCCTGCCTGCCTATAGGAAAGTGCTGCCCTTGACCCTTGAAGGGAGGAGGTTGTATCGATTCACCCATATTCTGCCCCTGTCAGCCTTTCCATCATACGGATTTGTATGATGGAGGGTGAGGGTGGAGAAAAGGCTCCCTGTGCGACACAGATCTGAATTCAGCCTCTGGCCAGGGCTGGGGAGATTGGTCTGTGTGTGGAGTTGAGGGGTCCATTGAGGCCTGGATTAATGGGGTTGGGTTCAGTCTGCAGCCAGGGTTAGGGCCAGGATTAGAAGTCAGGGCAGGTGTCTTATCTTTGGGGCCTCCTATTCAAGAATGTCTAATCATGCTCCCTGTCAGGAGCTGGGTTTAACTGGGATCCCTTCCAGAAGGCAGTGAAAAGTCCCTAGAGTTGGCCTCAGGGGGCTTGACTTCTAGTCTTGGCTCTGACACCCATTTTCTGTGTGGCTGGCTTTAAACAAGTCACTTCCCTTCTTTGATCTTCAGTTTCTTCATCTGAAAAATGGGATCAGTCTTAGTCTCTAAGGTTCCATCTAGTTCTGAGAATGTATTACTTTGGGTCTGTGGGAATGTAGAAAAAGCTGTTCTACTGATCTTGTAGAGTTAAAAATAAGACAATGTAAGGGAAAAGAGTTCAAAAGAATGCAAAAGACCAGAGGAAAATGAAATGCTATTTTTCTTTCATTAAAAACATTATGAAAGTATCACATGCTCGTTGTAGAAATTTTAAAAATACAGGAAACTGTGAAGATCATAAAAAACATTTGTAATCCTACCACATAGCTTACCATCGTTAACATTCCAGTCTTTGTATTTTACTATATATTTTAAATAAAGTGGAATCATGCTGTATATAATTGGTCTGTAACCTACATTTTTTATATAAAATGTATATTGTAATTTTCAATGTCATTAAATATTTTTTGAAAACATGATTTTTAAAGACTTCATAGTATTCTGTTCAATGAATGTGCCATAATTTATTTACCCACTCTTTTGTTGGGTATTTAGATTGTTTAGCTTTTTCCATTATTATAAATATAATTTATTATGAACATCTTTTGTGCATATGTGATTTTACGAAAAACTGGATCAAGAGGTATGAGTATTAAAATGTTATGATTGGAACATACGCAAAGGTAAAATAGTTTAACAGACCCCCATGTACCCATCTCCTAGTTTCAATAATAATCAACTGATGGCCAATCTTTTTTCACCTACACCTTCACCTATTTCTTCCTGCCAATGGATTATTTTGAAGCAAACCTTGTACATCATGTAATTTTGATAGGTGTATATCATGTAATTTTGATAGGTGTATTTTTAATATTTGACACACAGAACCAAATTGACCTATTAAAATATTTTACTAGTTTACACTCCTACCAGAATGTTCATACCAGCTTTATTCACAATAACCCAGTCAGTGCAACCTGGAAACAACCCAAATAACTATCACCGGGTAAATAATTTTTTAATGGTATATTTATGACAGTGAAATACCACTCAGAAATGCAAAGGAATAAACTCCAATACAGGTAACAACGTGGATGAACCTCAAAAACATTTATGCTGAGTGAGAGAAACTAGCCAAAATACTATATACTGTATAATCTCATTATATGAAATTCTAGAAAATACAAACAAAACGATAGTGACAGAAAGCAGGTCCATGGTTACCTGGGGAGAGAGGTGGGGGAAGATATGGACTATTAAAAGCCAAGTTTTGGGGAAGATGGATATGTTCTGTATCTTGATTGTGGCCGTGGTTTTATGGGTAGATATATATACCAAAACTCATTAAATTGCACGATTTCAATGGACATTAATTGTAGCTAAAGTATCCCTCAATCAAGCTGATTTTTTAAACATGCTTCCCTAAACTCTTACCAACAGAGTATTATTTAAATAACTATTATTAAAATAAATTTAAATGTATACATATATATTTGTGAACTTGATGGGTAAAAAATTCTATGTCAATATCTCAGTATTTGACTTTGCACTTCTTTAGCAATATTGAATATTTTTCCTACTTTATTGGCCATTAGTATTTCTTGTTTTGCAAATTGCCAATTCATGTCCTTTGCCTAGTTTTCTAATGAAATGTTTGTCTTTTTCATGTGGATTTGTAAGACTTCTTTATATATCAAAGATACTTAAACTTTGTCATATATTGTAAATACTCCTTGCCGTCTAATTTTGCTTGTGGTGTTATTATTTTTTAAATATAGAAGTTTTACATTTTTACATAGCCAAATCTATATTTTCATGTCCTTTATTGTTTCTTCGTTTACCTTTATGTCTAGAAAGACTTTCCCTATTCTCAGGACCAGAGGAATATTCCCCTATTTTCTTCTAGGTTGCTTATGGTCTTATTGTTCGCTGTTCTTTTCCACTCTGGAGCAGAGTGTATAAGTGCAAGCATTAGCTCTGGAGTCAGATGGAGCTGGGACCAAAATCAGCTCCACCCCTTACTTACTAGCCCTGTGACCAAGGGCATATTCATCTTCCTCCACTATAAAGTGGGGATAATAATAGTTTCCAACTTACAGGGTGGTTTTCAGGATTAAATGAAATAATATATGTAAAGAATTTGTAGAGCAATGAGGGTGCCATCTCTGGCTGGAAGGGTGGAAACGAGACTGGCATGCAGAGAGTCCTTAAGGAACCCCCATCCCAGGCTTAGGGGGCAGGGTAGGGAGTGGGAAGAGACAAAGATGGCAAGGGGAACATGTATAGCAAATTGATAGTGCTCAGGAAACATCAGCAACTGTATTTGGACATTTTTTATTTTGAGTTGCTCAGTATTCAAGCACTCTGATGATTTGAAGCAAATCCCAAGACACACGAAGGCAGATATTCCCTTTCTCTATCCACCAGCAGCTTGGTAGCAGAGATGTGGCCCAGGGTCTGCCAGTCAGATGCTCTCTCTCCCTCTGGACTTTGGAACTTGAGTGGTACAGCACTGCAGGGGAGAAAAGCAATTATTCCTGGAGATCTCAGCAGCCAGACATCCAGAAGAGCAGCAGTTAAGTCTCTGGAGGGGACCATGCAGTCACAGCATCCTGAGCAAGCCCGTCCTGTGGCATGATCCTGACTGTGCCTGCCTCCCCTGCTTCCTACCCTTTTCCTGAGGCTGGTTCTTTAACATAGTCACGGTCACAGTGAGATCCCCAATAGCCTTCCAACAAACTCCTTTCCTTCTTCAGTTAGTTCGAATTAGATTCTGTGGTTTGCAACCAAGAACCTGACTCATCAGGCTACTATGATTTAACTATGGAATTTACATTGGCAGATGGCATGAGGTGCTAACTTTCCCCCCCAAATAATTAGATATCCACAAACCATTTGTTAAATAATCCATTCTCTTCCCACCGATTTGAAATGCGTGACATTTTCCACCAAATGAGCTCTTGCTCTTGGGACTGTCCCATTGACTAGAATTCCTTGTCTCTCCTAGAACACCAGAGGGTTTTTCATTCTCTTCTCCACAAGGGAAGTCTCCTGTTCTAGAACCCCAGACTGCCTGCTTCATACTGAGCACTCTGGATATCTAAGGACTTCTCTCTCTTTAAGCTGGAGGACTGCATTAAGAAACATGTCTGCTGGGCTTCCCTGGTGGCGCAGTGGTTAAGAATCTGCCTGCCAATGCAGGGGACACGGGTTCGAGCCCTGGTCTGGGAAGATCCCACATGCCGCGGAGCAACTAGGCCCGCGAGCCACAGCTACTGAGCCTGCGCGTCTGGAGCCTGTGCTCCCAACAAGAGAGGCCGCGATAGTGAGAGAGGCCCGCGCACCGCGATGAAGAGTGGCCCATGAAGAGTGGCCCCCGCTTGACGCAACTAGAGAAAGCCCTCGCACAGAAACGAAGACCCAACACAGCCAAAATAAATAAATAAATAAATTTTATAAAAAAAATAAAAAAATAAAAAAAATAAAAAAAAAAAAAAGAAACATGTCTGCTGACTTTAGGTCTCCCCATAGCAAGACATCTATTTGACGATTCCAGCCCCCATTTGGAGAAACTCAGAGGGGTTAGAAGTGCTTACCTAATGAAAAAAGAAATGCCCCAAGATAAGCACCCACTCCCACTCCACCCACCTCACTGGTTCCTTATTCTGTATAATTCTCATTGTCATCTGTGGCAACACCCAGGAGAGAAGAGGACCTACTAAGCTTCCTCCAGACACAGGAGCTTGATCTATAGACCCCCTGAGACCTGCCAGTGGCTACAGTGCTTGCCTCCTGGTCTATTTTCTTGGTGACATCAAAACTGAGGTTGTTGGGAGTTCCCTGGTGGCCTAGTGGTTGGGACTCTGGGCTTTCACTGCTGTGGCTCAGGTTCGATCCCTGGTCAGGGAACTGAAGTCCCGCAAGCCGCGAGGTGTGGCCACAAAAAACATAAACAAAAACAAAAACAAAAAAACTGAAACGGAGGTTGTAGAGCAGTGGAGGTGCCATCTCTGGCTGGAAGGGTGGAAATGGAGTTGGCATCCAGAGAGTCCTTAAGGAACTCGCAGCCCAAGCTTAAGGGGCAGGCTAGGGAGTGGGGAGAGGCAAAGGTGGTGAGGGGGAGGAGGAGAGGGTCCTCTGAGGCAGGGACTGTGTTGAGTTACAACATGGTACCACAAGGCCTGAGAATGTCTGGCTGCCAATGAGTGTATGGAAGGGCAGACACTTGTGGAAATGCCCAAGTGAAAGGACCAATCCATGTCACAGAAAATAACTAGATCTGAACGTGGGGGGTGGGAAACAGGTGGTTCTATAATTGTCTTCAGCAAAGACATGGTGTTGCCGGGCTGGTCATGGGTAAAGGATAAAGGAGACGGTAGGACTGGGAGCTTTCATTTATTTTATTTGTTTATTTTCTATTTCCCAGCTTTATTGAGAAATAATTGACATATAACCTGGGAGCTTTTAAAAAGCAACAGGAATCGACGCAATGGGCTATTACATGGCCACTAAAATGATGTTTACAAGGACCTTTTTAATAACATGAGGAAATTCTTTTTATAATTTTAAGTAAAAATAAAAAAGGCAAGCTATAAAATGGTATATTGAGTTGAATCACAAACTGTATGGAAAAACTATGCCTTTTTAAAAAGACTGGAAGGAAATGCACCAAAATATTAACCGCAGTTGATTGTCTTTGGATGGTAGTTATTTAACAATACTAGGTACAGGCAAACTATCAAAGACCTATTAAGTATCAGGTCTGTGCTTGGCATTTTACTTAGATAAATTATCACATGTCTTTGCACAACAACCCTGTGAGGCAATTACTCCCACTTTACAGGTGAGAAAATTGAGTCTCCCAGAGGCTAACTAGCTGAAATCCACACAGCTCAGAAGTGGCATAATTAAAAATTATTGATTAAAAATTATGTTTCTGCTTTTTTCTATTTTCCAAATTTTTGACAATGAACATGTGCTTTCTACCTTTTCCCAACTGTCCCTTTCTTCAACTAATTAATCCTTCTTGGATTAGGAACAAAGGGAAGCATTCTCTCCCATTCCTCAGAATTTGTGATCTCTTTCTCAGTAGAGCAGTAGTTCCTGGTGGGGAGGGACTCAGTCCCCAGTCCTGAACACAGAGGGGCACACAGTGATGCTGAATAGATGTTTGTGGAATAAAGGACTGAATGAAGGAATAAATGAGTAACAGTCATAAAAAGTTCATTGTGGTGATGTTAATACTGTGTGTCTACAAGGTGTTTGGGGAAGAGACAGCCCTTTCACCAGAATGTTGAGAAGGGTACCTTTAGGACTATACACCTTCCTATGAGACTTGGGTCCCCTTGCCCCGAGCAACCCAGCCAGTCATATCTCAAGTGATATCCCTAATCTTGGGGACTCCATGTACTGGGCCTGCCACCCAAGGCTTGTAGCTACCATGTCCTTCCTTCCACTAAAATACCCTTGTGTTTGTCAGGCCCCAGCTCCTGGCGGGCTGGAGCTGGGAGGGGGTCTAACTAAGGTCAGGGAGATGCTGGAATTTCAGAGCATCCTGGAAGGCCCTGAGGATAACAGGGAGTTGACTGTATTTTGCAAACTAAAAAAGATGAAAGATAAAGGAATTCACACGATTAATATGCCAATATGAAAGGCCTGGGATAGCCAAGGAACACCTGACCTGCTCACAGGGACCTGGAATCTGGATTTGGAATCCCTGCCCAGTGACCCCAATGGTGAGGCCAAGCAGGCAGTGAGAGGGGAGGGCAGGACCAAGGCAAACCTCTCTGTGCCCCTGGCCCAGACTCATCAGTGGGTGGTCACCTCCTAGCCCTGTGGGGCAGGGGGACAGGGGACAGGATACTGACTTCATTTCCTCCTAGCCCGTGCTTCCCCAATGGAAAAAGTGGAAAAAGCGGGCTGAGGAAAGTTTTCATTGAACTGGTAGCACTTTGTAAAATTATAGCCAATTCCCAGTAATCAGCATGAACAAGGGGCCAGCAGTAGGGCCTGCAATTAGATCAAGAAAAATAGCAATGTTTACAATCCAATTTGTTTTAAAACAGCAGATTTACCTTTATAATTATGAACCAGTGCAGGTTCCTGCTAGAAGGAGCTAGCCTGTGCTCCAGCCCTTCTAATGCTCAGATTAATCCCTCCACCTGCACCTACATCCCCCAGACTCCAGAGCTCTCCTCAGTCTTCAAGGCCATGTTCCTCCAAGAAGCCTTGCAGCTCCTTGGTCATTTCTCCTTCTTCCATACTCCCTCTAGCTCTTTCCTAGTGCTGGGTAGAGTCCTTTCACAGTCAACTCTGACTGTCCGACTGTTACCGCCTCTCTTAGAGCGGAAGCTCCCAGAAGGGAGGTCACAGCCTTTCAGCTGTGCTGTCCGTCTCAGCAGCCCCCGGACCCAGCACAGTGCCTGGCACAGTGGACTCCTCACCCAAACCTCGTTTCTTGTTGCCCAATGGGCAACAGTGTCTACCCCGCGGGGTCCCAATTCCCAGTGGACTTGCGGGGACGGGGGTAGCTCTAAGGTCTGGAAGATTCCGGATTCCCAGGGCCCTGGGGAAGCCCCCCTGCGGATAACAGGGAGTTGCCCTTATTCTGCAAGCTAGAAAGGAGTATTTACCAGGCCCAATTACAGCTGATTTTGTCGTTCCAGGAATGGGGAAGCGTCAAGCCTAGCTGCATGGGCAGAGTGAGACAGCGAGGGGAATAAAGGGCTCCTTCCGCGGGAGGACCGGGTCTCCGGCCCTCATTGGATCACTGGTCTCCCCAAGTGGGGGACCTGAGAGTTGAGGCTGGGGAGGAGAGGGAAAGGGAGGGGGAGACCCGGGGCCGCGCTGCCCTCCCTCCGGCTCCTCCTTCTCTCGCGGTCCCCGCCGGCCTCCCTCTTGGGCTCTTTGTCTGTCGGTCGGTCTGTCTGTCGGCTCTCTCGCGCACTGGCTCTCCTGCTCTCGCTCTCTCTCTCCCCCCCAACCCTCGGTTCACGTGACCGACTGCTCTCAACGGCTCCGATCACCTCTTCCTGAGGCAGCACCTTTCGGTTGGTAACAGGAGACACTCGGGTGTTGGGGGCAGGATGGGTTTCCTTCCTCCGTTTTTTCCTCCTCGCCTTCTCGGGCAGCTCCGGCCGCTCCTCTCGGCTCGGCCTCCGGCCCCTCCACCCCTCCAGCCTCTCCCAGCCCCCATAGTGCTCGCGCCCTCTCCTCTCCCCTCCCCTCTCCCCCTCACCCCTCGCCCGGGCCTCCCTCCTTCCCCGATGCCAGCCCTCTTTGGGGAGGGGGCTTCTGCGCGGGGGACAGACAAAAGGGCTCGGACGGACTCCGGGGGCACCCCTCTGCAGCTCCCCACCACGTGGCCCCTCCCTCCGCGGGCGGCGTGCAGCTCCCCCGTCCCCTCCCCAGCCAGAGGTCTGGGCAGTTAGGGCCCCCGAGGCACCATCCTTTCCCCGTTCGCGCCAATCGCTCTGCCGCGGGTGCTGAGCCTCCGGGCGCCTCGAACATCAAGGAATGCACCGGGCGCCGGTGGGGGGAGACGCTCCGAGGACCGAGGCAACGCTCTCGGTTCCCAGGCTGGGGAACCGCCAGCCTCACTGGGGAGACTAGGACCCCGCCGTCGGAAGGCTCCTGGTCCTGTGGGGGTGGATGACAAGGTCTCCAACCTCAGGGAGCCAGAGTCTGATGAGAGAGACTCAGTCTCCCTCTTTTGCAGTACAAACTCAATGAAAAAAAGGATGAATCCGAAAGTGCCCTGCAAAAGCAGAGCTGGACCTACATATTCGTGAACTTCTGGCAGAACCAGATTGTGTTTCCCTGCCCATCTTGGCCAGCACTTAGCGAACTGCTGCTCCCTGGCCTACCAACCCCCGCCTCCAAAATTTGGAATTAAAAGTGAACTCTCTCTCATTCCATACCAGGGTAAATTTTTAAACAAAGGCCATTTAGAGATGGAAGTTATCAAGTAAATCAGGCAAACCATTTTCAAAGCTGTCTCACTGTAAATGCACACTTAGCTGGTGCCTAGAGCCATGGTACTAGCCTGGCCCTAGATACCATGGGCATGTGTTTTAGAGCTTACGGAGGGACAGTTTCCCTGAGCCCCGCCCCCCCCTACTGACCACAACTTAAAACCATTTTAGTCAATAAAGCTAAATTCCCTCAAGGGATACTGCCTGTGGCCAAAGTCACCCTTGCCGCACCTTAGGCATATCCCGAGCCAATCCTGATAACAATTACCCAAATGCTGGGAGGGGAGGGGTGCCGGAAGGAATTCCATCTCTCCAGGATCTTAGGGAGGGACTTGAGCTGAGAAATGCCCCAGGTTTGATAGGTAACAGGTAACACAATACTTAACTTGCAATTGTGAAGCAATTATACTCCAATAAAGATGTATAAAAATAAAACTTATTAAGAATGGTCACCACAGCTACAACGTATTGAGCACGTAAGAAAGTGCCAAGTACATAGTACACATCATATTTAATCCAATAACAGTCTCATGTGGTAGGTACTATTATTATCCCGGTTTAACAGATAAGGAAACTATGGCTCAGAGAAGGTAACTTGAAGAGGTCACACAGCTGGTTAGTGGCAGAGCTGGGTTTGGAATCCAGGTCTGGCCAACGCCCAAGTCCAGGCCCTCAACCACTCACTATACTATCTCGCCTCTTTCCCACAGCGAGTGATTCTAAAACTCTCCCAGAAGGAACAGGGACAATCATGGGCCAGGGCACAATCTTGCTGGAAATTGGCTGGCTACCAAAACGTGGGGGGTCAACAGCGGCCCTGGGTTACCCCACTGGCATTGTAAATGCCACAGACTCCCAAATGAAAGTCCAGACTCCTAGATTCCGAACCTAGAATCCAAAGAACACGTCCTGTCTGCCCATCCCCACAGAAATCATCCCACTTCCGGTTTCTGCTTTTCTGGTAGTGGGGAGATTTGCAGGCTACCAGGCCTTCAGTGAGCTTCTTGGAGGCAGTGTTATGGGGGGTGGGGGTGGGCATGATAATGGACCCCCACTGCCCTACCCCCAGTCCTCCCTGGAGGGAGGACAAATAGGCCCATTGATTTGAAACTCTCCCAGAGGGCATTAGAGTAATGACTCTGGACTGTGTGATGCCTACACCCCCTTTGACCTCCCTACTGACCCCTGCCCTGGGAGGTTCCAAAGGCCACAAATCTCGGTTGCTTGTGGGCCATGTGGTTTGTGGCTGTTTGTAGTTTTGGAAGGGAGGGGGAAACTACGGGGGTAGGGGACACTGCTTCTCACTGTGCCTGGCTTCCCGAGAGAACTAGCAAGGGGCGGGCAGGGCCCCTTCCAAACCCTGCCAAGACACACTGCAACTACTGATACGGGCTCCATCATTTATTTTTGAAAGCAGCAGGGCTCTTGGCTCATTTGCATAAATGTTTGCACTGCCTGCTATATTTTGGTTCGGGAGAAGGGCACCAGAGTACAGAACATACATAACAGATTTGTAACTGGGCAGCTTGAGCCTGCCCCTGGCTAGGTGAGCTAGCCAGACAGCCCAAGACGGCCCCTCCCCCCCCCCGTGTCTACTTTTGAAAGCCCCTCTAACTGCAGAGTCCAGCACCAGGGATATGTGGCAACAGAAAGATCTTGCTCCTAAAGGGGTACTTCTAAGCCGGGTGTGTAGGTAGATGGGTAGATAAGAGAGCATTTAAAAGAAAAATATTTATTTATTTATTTATTTGGTTGCGTCGGGTCTTAGTTATGGGATAAGAGAGCATTTTGACTTGAAAAGGGTTGGGAGTCTGGACTCCTGATTTCCATTGTTCAAAAAAGAAACATTTATTGAGTGACTCCTATGTGCCAAGCATTTTATTAGGCACTGAGATCACATAATAAATATCAAGACCCTGTCTCCATCATTGAGGCACTCACAGTCCAGCAGTGCATGGGTGACAGAAACGCGATTTTAAAAAAACCCAGAAAACAAAAACCCTAAGTGCGTTGTGCCATCAGAGAGAGGATAAGAGAGGATTGCTAAGGTAGCACCCAGCTAGTGGGAGGCATGGAGTCTGGAGAGACTTGGTGGGGGATGTGATTGCTTAATCTGAGTCTTAAACATCAACCCCTGCCCCCCATCTCCAAGGTGTGTTTTAACCTCTATTACTAATTCCCTGTGTGAGCTCAGCAAACGTCCAAGCTCTCTGGGCTGCCTCGGTTTCTTCATCTTCAAAATGGGAGCAATAATCTGTGAAGTGGGCCCCTGTGTGCCCTACCTCCCACCCTGCTTGGTCCTATATCCAACCTCGACCCCAGGTCGAGAGCATAACTACCAGTTTCATCGAGATGCCACGCAAACATGTGGCGAAGCCGGAGAGTGGGGACTATTGAGAGGTGATGGGAGTGGGTGATGCGGTGGCGTTCAGGGGGTGTGGCCCCAAAGGAAGGTGCGGGGGGTGGTAATCTCCTCGTTTCGCAGTTAACTATCTTTCCCCGGCGACTTCTCTCCCCCGGCGTCTTGAAGCGGGAACTAAGTAGCAGCATCGGGGAGGAGAGTGGGGCTGCTGGGGAGAAGGCACCTCAGGATAGCAGTCGAGCGTCGTCTGCTTCAGGCCCCCCACTCCATGCCGTCTATCTTGAGGACGGAAGCAGAGGGAAGGGTTGTCCTTTCCTACCTTCACCCCTCCGCGATTGGGATCACCTTAGTTTCTCTCTGGAGTCGGGTATTTGCCCACACTTTTTTTTTTTAATCCTAAATCTGGCCCACCTTTGGGGAGGGGGGGTCACCCGTTCCGTTAAGTTTCCTCCTCGCAGAGTAAAGAAGGACTTCCTTTTACCCGTCCTAAACGACCCCCCTAGGGCTTCGGGGAGGCGCGAGAGCCGGGGGCCGGGCCGGGGCCGAGCCGGCTGCGCTGCCCCTCCAGGATTTCCTGCACTCGGCGCGGCGAGGTCGGCTCGAACTTCGGCCTCCGAAGCAGGCGACTCGGCTTCCCTTTAAAATGCAGAAACTCCCGGCCCACACCCCCGCCCCTCCGGCCACCTCCTCCCCTTCCCCCTCCGCCCCCGCCCCGGCTTAAGCTCCTCCCAGAGCCCTGGGCGCGGGGGCCTCCCTGCCACCTGCCCGCTGCCCATCCCACATGCAAAGCGTGACCGCCGGGGAAGGAAGGCAAGCGCGCGCCCACACCGGCCCTGCGCCGCGGCGACAGCGACAGCGAGCAGCTCGCCTACTCCGTCCGTCTGCGCTTACCCAGCATGCACTTCCAGGCCCCGAGCTATCTCGGAGCTGCAGCCCCAGGGTCAGAGCGGCCGGAAGAAACAGGAAGTTTGGGACGGTCCTAGTCGTGGGGCCGGGAGTCCTAAACGGCAGGCCCTTCGCTCGGCTCTGCCGCTCCCTTCCCCCGCCCCCTCCCTCTGGCGGACTTCCCTGGGGTCCGTTTCGGGGGCTGGCCCGAACTCCAAAAATCCAGATGTGTTTGGGGGTCATTCAAGGCGCACTCCCAGGGTTCCCTTCGCCGTAGCATCTCCGGGCTTTAGGGATCGAGGGGTGGGAGGGGGAGGGAGTGCTCCCGCCCTGCGGGTGGGTGGGTGGTGGTAGGCCCCGAGGGTGGTTTGTCTTCTGCCCGCGGAGAGGGAGAAGGACGCTAGGTGGGGTGGAGGTTGAGGGCTGCAGGTTAGCCTCCCACAGCTACCTCTTGGGCAGGTAGGGCAGAGGTTGGAACCTGGTGTCGAGTCCAGAGTTACTGTCTTCCCTCCCCTCCGCCAGTTAGCATCGCTCTAATCTGCCCTCCGCGCCGACTACGGCTACCCCATCAGCAACCATCTCACTAACGTGCACTGCTGTTAACCAGGGCCGCCGGGGCAAGGGAGACAGGATGCCTAACGCAACCACGTTCCTCGGGCAGAAAACTCAAAGGGCACGCCCTGTTGAAGGCGCTCTCCATCCACACACCCCTTTGGCCAGGCAAGAAGGACTGGAGTCTCAGTTCCCTTGGCCTCCCTCTCAGTCTCCATCCCTCCAACACCAGGCAACCTCACTCAACTATCTGCAACTATGGCTCTCCCTGGCCTAGAGCTGAGAGGGGTAGGGGTCACGGTGGATCCCAGTGGGTGGTGCTGATCCTAGCATGCCACTTGGCCAATCCTTTTACGGTTGTGCAGACAGGCCCTTTGTGTGGAGGCGCTGGTTCTCTTCTCATAGCCTTATACTCCCAGCCGGGAACTTCTCACTCCCAGCTCGCTAGGAGTTTCTAGGTTCTCCTGGTTACCTAGACCTAGTGTGCATCTTCCTAGATTTCCTGAGAAGAAGGCTGGCTAGGAGAACAAGGATGAATATTTTGGAAGTAGGAAAGTGAAGGTGAAAGCTCATTGGCTGTAGAATGATTGTGAGACTGTCACTGTAGTTTCTGTCCCAGACACCTCCAGGCAGAATTAATTGGCCTTTCCTCTGGGCTCCCATAGCATAGGATATATACCTCTATTATCACATTGTATTGTAATTATTTGTTTACATGTTTCTCCCCCTGCTAGAGGTGAGTTCCTGGAGGGCAGAAACTAAGTCTTATTTATCTCTGCAGCTCCCCCGCACAGATCCCGGCTCACAAAAGGGGTGTTGAATAAATGAATCAGAAATGGAAGGGATTCAATTAAATGACCTACAGGATCTCATTCAGCTCTAATATTCTGTGATGTAATTTAAACACGCACCCATAGTTGCACTCACACACATGTAAACACACAGCAAATAGACAAACACCATCATGCCACAGTCCGGGTGGAAAGCGAACAGACGTTACATGATGCCAAGTAACTGGCCTTTTGAAAGTTGAATCTTCAAACCTAAACATCTGAAGTGTCGACAACCAACGTCACAACTGGTTTGGCTGATTTTGTTTTAAATAAATTTATTTATTTTATTTATTTATTTTTGGCTGCGTTGGGTCTTCGTTGCTGCACGTGGGCTTTCTCTAGTTGCGGTGAGCGGGGGCTACTCTTCGTTGCGGTGCGCGGGCTTCTCATTGCGGTGGCTTCTCTTGTTGCGGAGCACGGGCTCTAGGCATGCAGGCTTCAGTAGTTGTGGCACCCGGGCTCAGTAGTTGTGGCTCACGGGCTCTAGAGCGCAGGCTCAGTGGTTGTGGCGCACGGGCTTAGTTGCTCCGCGGCATGTGGGATCTTCCTGGACCGGGGCTCGAACCGGTGTCCCCTGCATTGGCAGGCGGATTCTTAACCACTGCGCCACCAGGGAAGCCCTGGCTGATTTTTTTTTTTCCCCCGCTGCTCTGACTTTTTAAGTAGCCATAGCCTTACATGTGGAAACAGTGAACATTTGAGCTGAAAGGGCCCTCTGAGATGCTCTGGTACAAGTCTCTTCATTTTACAGAGGAGAAGGTCCAAAGTCAGACAGGAGCAGAAACGTCAATCCCGCATTCGTGCCACTTGGAGCGTGCACATGTATGACACGTTTGTATGCAGACACGGCTGCTGACATGCACAGACGTGGGTGCATCCCTGAAACATGTGCCACCACTACACCTGGGTACACCCTCCCCCCAACACCCACCTAGCAAACAAGGACGCCCCCGCCCCCATGTGGCTGCTGAGCAAGGAAGGGAGGGCAGGGGTCAGCCGGGCCTAGGCAGCCCTTGCCAGAGTTCGAAGGGGACCTAGAAGCCTACAGGTTTGCAGCTGCCATTAACGTGCTTGGCTCGCTCAGCTCCCCTCGGCTCTCCTCGGTCTGCAGAGGGCGAGGAGAGGAGACATTCCGGGCTCATTCCAGCGAGCCGTGTGCACGCTGCAGGCGTGGTATGTGAGCAAGCGGCGGGCTTCCAGCTGCTGCCTTCGAGGGCTGACAGGCAACCCCCTCCCCCCAGACAAAACTCCTCACCCACCGCTGGCCTCTCTTCACATGGGCATGATTAAGGCAACCAGGACCATTGCAAGCCCTTCTCAAAAGGAGAGAAGTTACGGCTTTTTCTCCACCTCGCCCGCCCACGTTTTCCTAGGGGAATCTCCTCTCTCAGACCCACCTCCAAGTGGGAGTCCAGGCGGACTTAAGCCCCCCGGCCCCCGCCTGCCCCACTAGCCCTCTTACAACATGCTCCTTTAACACTCCCGTGGATAGCTTGCACCCTAATCATTGGTGCCCACTCATTTCCCGCCATCAGGGTCCTCTCTCCCACCTCTACCCCACTTATCGTGAGCATCCCTTCCCCGCCTTTGAAGGGTGCTTTATAGCTTTCAAAGCGTGTTTTATTTTACCTTTGCCACAACCCTGTAAGACAAGTATTAGTAGCTTCATCCGACACACCAGGAGACTGAAGCTGAGAAGATAAGCAAGCTGCCCAAAGTCACACAGCTAATACGTGAGGATGGGGCAGGGCCACAACCTCCATTTTTGACTATCAAGGGCATGTTTTGCCCACTCTGCCACCCTAATGCCCAGTTGATGTCCAGCTCCCCAAAGTGAGGGAGGCGCCTTTCTGCTTCTTTTGTACCTCCAGGGTACCTGATGTAGCACGGGCTCTGCACACAATGGGCATTCCGAGGCCTGGGTAGACAACAGACCGATGATGCCACCAGCCAGAGAATCCTGGAAGCTCCAGGAAGGGAGAGGCACTTGCAGACCAAGGGTGTTGTGTACCACCAGAGTCTTTTCAGCAGCCCCCCACCTTGTCTCTTCTCAGTTCTAACTTGCTCAGGGAGAGCAGTGCCAAGGCCAGAGAGGAGAGCATCTCTAGGGTCTCCCCTCCCCCTCTCTACTGGGGCTTCGGAGTGTTCAGAGCTCATGAATAAAGCTAATATTGGAACTAGTCGTCTACTAGTTCGAGAGGGACTGTTGTCTGGATCCTTCTTTGCAGGGACAGATTGTGCCAATAGAATGCCCCAGGCCCCAGCCCTTTCTTGCGGCTGGCTCAAACCGAGGGCGTCCCCCCCCCACCGCCCCACACCGCCTTTTTATGAGTCTCAGCTGATTTCCCTTGAGGGCCGCCCTCCTCGGCAGCCCCGCCCCTCACCAATCGGACTCCCTCACTGTACCTGGGCCCCGCCCCGACTGTCCTCAGGGGCGGGGCCAGCCCTAGGGCAAGCTGGGGCAGGAAGTGGTTGCAATTACACACTCCCGCCCCGCACTGGCTGCCACTGCTGGAGCGACAGTGCTAACTCGGCCGGCCCCAAATGTCAGGGTAGGAGCTGGAAGAGGGCTCGGCCGGGGGCTCCTGCGCTGGAACGAAGCTCCTTTCCTGAAGGAAGGGAGTTTCCAAGGCTGGGCAACGCTGGAAGCCTCAGTTGGCTGCTGGTCACATCCAGGGATGAAGGGAGGAGATCGTGGGTCTCCGTCCCCATCCCAGCATGGCAGCCACTAGGCACAATCGTCCCTTTTAAACCTGGCCACTAGCTAAAAGCAGCTTTTCCCTGCTGTTTGGGCCCCCTGCTTGCGACTGCCAGGACTGACGGCCCTGACCCCTCCTACCAGGGGAGGACAAGCTTTGATCCTCTACTGCTGCAAATCACCAGAGCACAGTGGCTTTATACCCCCTATTCCTCCTTAGTTCCTTGGGCATTCCCATCTGGGGCCAGCTCTGGGCCAGGTGGAGGGTGTGGCTGGTATGGCCTGAGCCATGTGCTAAATACCACGTAGAGAGAGGGATGGGGGAGTTTGAGAATGTTTGGCTGGGATGGCTTCAGAACAATCTGGGGTGGACTTTCACTGAGAGCATTTTTAGCTCAGCAAATTGGGGCTGCATTAGAGGAATGGCGGGAGAAGAGGGCTCAGTGAAGAGACTGGAGAAATGAAGGGGATATGGGAGTATGGGAGGGAATGGGGATGAGTGAACTAGTTAGGGTTAAAAACAAAAAAGCCTAAAAACCCAGTGGATGCAATGGGGGCTCCTCTTTGCCCTTCACTAACATCTTCTCCTGCAAGACCCAGGCTCCTTCAGTATGTCTGCATCCTGCAAAGCCCGCACTCAGCGGTTGCCTCCTCAGCTTCAAAGCCCCATTTCACATCCTACTAAAAGCTTCATCACACCCTCCTTTCCTTGTTCAATTGAAAGTGCTCCTCTTCTCCCAGGCCAGGCCTGCCCAATCCTCTGAGGTGGTTTAGGGCTTATTTGGGGGCTACCCAAAGAGGAGGGTCTCCCCTGCCCACCCCACCCATCCTGGCAGGAGCCAAAGGCTTTGTGGCCCAGTTTGAGGGGCTACTGATCAGCAGCCTTTTCCCATGGGCTTCCAGGCTCCCAAGAGACTGGGAAGCTGAGTCATAGGCAACTCCAGGCTCCACAGACAGCACAGCAAGAGAAAGAGGGAAGAAAAAAAAGAAAAAGGTGCAAAAACAAACGGGGGGGGCAGGTTCATTACCTGGGGAGCGGAGTGGTGGAGCAGGAGGGACTCTTAGCCCTGCCTTAGTCTTGCTTCACTCATAGATGGAGATCACAATCAGAAGATTGTCTCTGAATATGAAAGATGACGACAGGACACAGGATCAAATAAAGAAATAAGGATGGAGGTGTTTTGTAAACTAGTAAGTTCTATACAGATGTGAGGGATTACTATTATTATTGCTATGCATTATGAATTTTCATTTTGCTCCCATGGATCTGGTTTATTCAATACTCTCCTTAATAGAGGAGCATGACATAGCCAGGTTAGCCTTGCGGCTTTTGAGGCCCTGAGTGAAGCAGTGTGTGTGTGTGTGCGTGTGTGTGAGTGTGTGAGAGAGAAGGAGATCCAGAGACACAGAGGGAGGGAAATGGGAGGGAGCCACTGGGTGGAACCCCTTCCCTCAACATTTGTCCCTGGAAAGATAGGGTTATAATGAACAAGGAGCCATTTGAAGGGGAGAAGACCTCACAGATTACATGGCCAGGGAGAACTAGGAGACAAGTCTTGTTCGTCTCTGCACCCTCAACACCCAGAACAAGCTCCTTCTGAGCTCAAGTACTCAATGTCTGCCCATTGAATGACTGATGGAAAGGCTGCTGGAAGGAAAGAGCGATGGGTGTGCCCACCCTTCTGTCTCCTCTGCTGCCCTAGTGCTGACTGTGTGCAGATGAGTCTCAGCTCCTTTCAGCTGTAGGAGTCACGTCCACCAGCCCAGTCCCCCGAGAGCTGATATGCCCCTGCAAGTCTGTGACAGTCACTGTACCCCTGATGTCTCTG
The DNA here is from genome assembly GCF_949987535.1 of Balaenoptera acutorostrata. NCBI lineage: Eukaryota > Metazoa > Chordata > Mammalia > Artiodactyla > Balaenopteridae > Balaenoptera > Balaenoptera acutorostrata. Next base: position 112,813,786 of record NC_080085.1, read on the forward strand.
CCACAACTAGGTGCCTGGTGTTCGGAGGCCCTGCACACAGCCAAGGCCACTTGCGCCACACGTCATTGCTCTTTGAAGCTTCACAAGACCCTCCAGGCTCTTGCAAAGCCTCGGGACCATTCTGAACATCAATCAAAAAACAAATGGGGTCATGGATGGGGAAGCACTTTGTGACCAGCAAAGCCCCATACAAATGTAAGGGATTATTGCATTGTATCTCAAAAAGAGCATTCCGACTCTTTGAGGGTTGTAGTTATTTGGATTTTGGCAAACAGGAGTTTACCACATTATAAAATGTGTGTGTGTGTGTGTGTGTGTGTGTGTGTGTGTGTCGGGGGGGTGTCTGCACAAGTGCATGTTCAGTGATAAGACCCACAGATAGAAACCTACTTGGCCAAGTAACACAAAGAGTCGTTTAGACCATGCAGAGCCATACTGGTAAGTTAACAAGAATTCGAATTCCCTGGCCTTCTGTCTTTTTCAATATGCTTCTATATAGGTGCTCTCATCAGATTCTCCCACAACACTGTGCCACTGTTAAGTCTCTGTGACTTGAGTTCAGTAGAATAAAGCACACAGTGAGCTCCGAGGAATCTACTTTTGAGACTTGCAGGCTCTGAGAACTTTGCCTGGGAGAAATTTTCAGGCAGAGAAAAACATGGTCTGTGTAGGTCCTGGCAGGGCACTCCAGACCCATGCCAACTTCCCTCCATTCTCTGTCCCCACAGAGCAGCTCTACAATGCCTCCATAACGACCTCCAGACCAAGAAGAAGGCTCTCTTTCAGTCAGTCATTCAATCAACAAACCTGTTTTGAGTGCTTTCCCATCAGTTCCAGGCCTTCTGCTAGACCCTGGGGCTACAAAAATGAAGAAGCTTTCATTGCTCACTATTCACCTCTCGCCTCTCAAGCGACATGTTTTGTAGCATCTTTTCCCCTTCAAGGCTCTCCTTGATGTTCATTTTATTCTGCTGAGTGAAGCCAGGGCTAATGATTTTGAATCCAGCCCTGGTTGTTCGGTCTCTGATTGGGCAACAAGGGGCCCCTTTGGAGAGGGCAGTGCTCAAAACATCAAATGGGGCTCTCAGACATGGGGCGCAAGTATCACAAACCTCCAGAGGAGATGCAAGCCTGACTCTTTTTTTTTTTTTGTCCACACCCTTGAAGAATCAGGAGAAAAATCATGCGATTAGCATTGTGTTGGAATAGCATTCTCACCTTAGGTTTTGTCAGAGCAGATGCTCTGGGTCTGGAAAGCCTCTCTGGTAAGTCCAGCTTAGGCTGTCACCTTTTGGTGGGGGCGGTTAAAGGGCTGTCTTATTGGTCCCCAGTACATGGCCATGTGCATCCTTGGTGGGGAAACTCTAATTAGTTAACTAGAACATTCAAACAGAATGCCTTCCTGGATTTTGGAATTTTCCAATTTAGTAAAGGTTAACTTCCACCTCCTTTCTTGTTTAGCTTCTTGGTGTGGAAAACCTTTCTCACGTGCATGAGACCACTTTCTAGATTGTCAGTAGACTTTAATGAGCAACTCAATAGAACCTCTCTGTTGACTGGGTGTCTTGCAGGGATTTGCAACCAGTGGATCCCAAACTGGGGTCCCTGAACCCATAAAAGCCTGGGAGAGAATCAATGAATTGCACTGGTATTTCATAAAGTCTAGTGAAACGTACCAGCATGAGGTTGCAGAGGTTAACTACAAGGGCAAGTGTTTTTGGCTTTGGCTGGAATTAAATGACCTCAGTGTGACTATCTTGGGCTGATCTGAAGTTCTGGCCCAATTTTGTATGTATCTGATACGTTATTCAATGGAAAATTATTACTTTAAAATATATCCTGTTTAAGTAGATAAATATTTTGAATAGAGAGGGTTAAGAACACAGACTCTGGAACCAGACTGCCTGGATTCAGATCCCGACTTCAAAACTTAGTAGCTGGGGGACTTCCTTGGTGGTGGAGTGGTTGGGAATCCGCCTGCCAATGCAGGGGACATGGGTTAGAGCCCTGGTCCGGGAAGATCCCACATGCCGCGGAGCAACTAAGCCCGTGAGCCACAACTACTGAGCCTGCGCTCTAGAGCCCGCGTGCTGCAACTACTGAAGCCCATGCGCCTAGAGCCTGTGCTCTGCAACAAGAGAAGCCACTGCAATGAGAAGCCCGCACACCGCAAAGAAGAGTAGCCCCTGCTCGCCACAACTAGAGAAAGCTCGTGTGCAGCAACGAAGACCCAGTGCAGACCCCCCCCCAAAAAAAAACAAAACTTAGTAGCTGGGAATGGATAAACAAAGTACTGCACATCCATACAACGGAATATTATTCGGCCATAAAAAGGAATGAAGATACATGCTACAATGCAGAGGAACCTTGAAAACTTGATACTGACCAGAAACTAAAAGCCACATATTATATGGTTTCACTTAAATGAAATATTCAGAATAGTTAAATCTGTAGAAACAGAAAGCAGACAGGAGGTTGCCAGAGTCTGGAGAGTGAAAGGGGAGCAACTGTTTAACAGGTACGGAGTTTCATTTTGGGGTGATGAAAACATTTTGGAACTAGTTAGAGGTGGTGGTTGCACAATGTTGTGAATGTACTAAATGCCAGTGAATTGCACACTTTATTTTTTTTTCAGTGTTGAATTTATTTTTAATGAAAACTGATAAATATTTTCTAGATTTCTAATTTTTGAAATGGAATGTTTTTATAGAACATTTTGTTAGCTCAAAACACTTTAAAAAATTTTTAATTGAAGTATAGTTGATGTAGCATATTATATAAGTTACAGGTGTACAATATAGTGATTCACCATTTTTAAAGGTTATACTGCATTTATAGTTATAATAAAATATTGGCTATATTCTCTGTATTGTACAATATATCCTTGTAGCTTATTTTATACATAATAGTTTGTACATAATAGTTTTATAGAACATTTGTTTATTCTTTTTTACTGAAGTATAGTTAATTTACAATGTTTTGACAGTTTCAAGTGTACAGCAAGTGTATCCGCTATACACACACATATATATTCTTTTTCAGATTCTTTTCCATTATAGGTTATTACAAGATAGTGAGTATATAGTTCCCTGTGCTATACAGTAGGTCCTTGCCGTTTACCTATTTTACATATAGTAGTGTGTATGTGTTAATCCCAAACTCTTAATTTATCTCTCCCCCCACCCCAAATTGCGCACTTTAAAATTGTTAATTTAGGGACTTCCCTGGTGGTCCAGTGGTTAAGACTCCGTGCTTCCACTGCAGGGGGCGCGGGTTCCATCCCTGGTTGGGGAACTAAGATCCCGCATGCTGTGTGGTGCGGACAAAAAGTAAAATAAAATAAAATTATTACTTTATTTTATGTGAATTTGACCTCAGTTAAAAAAACCTACTAGCTGGGCAACTTTGGGCAAGTCACCAAACCTTTGTGGGCTTCAATTTCTTCATCTGTAAAAGGGGAAAATAATAGTATTTACCTTATGGAGTTGTTAGGAGTATTTAAAGAGTAACTATTTGTAAAATCCTTTTAAAAAATATTTATTTATTTATTTTTATTTATTTGGCTGCATTTGGTCTTGGTTGCGGCACACAGGATCTTCCGTTGCAGCACGTGGGCTTCTTTCTAGCTGTGGCACACAGGCTCAGTAGTTGTGGCACGCAGGCTTAGCTGTCCCACGGCATGTGGGATCTTAATTCCCCGACCAGGGATCAAACCCGCATCCCCTGCATTGGAAGGCGGATTCTTAACCACTGGACCACCAGGGAAGTCCCTGTAAAATCCTAAAACAGTGTTTAGCACACACTAAGTGACATATAACTGTGTGTTTAAAATGGGGTCTATGAGGGGCAAAATAATAAAACCTTTGGTGGTGAAAAGTTTGGGGGTCCCTGGTGAAGATGAAAATAGAAAAAGTGCTCAATGTCTTTCAGAGGGTCATCTAAAAATCCTCTGGTTCCAAGTTCCCGGTAGTGCTTGTTAGAAATTCAGAGTATGAGGCACCACCCCAGACCTATTCAATAAGACCCTGGGTGGGAGGGTGCCTTGGAATCTAAATTCTGACAAGCTCCCCACTCCCCCCAAGTGATTATTGTGTATATTAAATTTGAGAAATTTTGGTGTGAGCATTTAAAGTGAGTATGTACTGAAGGCAGAATGCTGGCTTCCTGGATTTTTAAAAAATCTAAATCCCAGGTCTCAACTTGTTTTTTTAATCATCTTGTGACGACTGTCTTCCCAAAATGGACAGTTCTTCCTCTGGAGCCCCTTGAAGTTTAATGAGCAAGAACAGACACACAAGAACACATATAAACACACAGGCCCGAAATAAGCATGGTATCTTTACCAAGTTATCTACAGCAGCAAAACCATGTGCTTACTCTAGTCTGTAATGTTGGAAGTACTATGCTGGGCTGTGTGGAGGACACAGTAAAACATGGCCCTTGCCCTCCGGATACTTGCAAATTCTAAGAGAGAAGATGGCTACTGAAAAGGCTGGGTGGGGTGTCCTGGGAGTGGTTGATTTGAGGAGTGTGGTACGTGGGGGGGGTCGGGGGGTTGGGAGACAATAGTGTGGCCCCGACTTGAAGGGTCCCATGCCCCCACTGAACACCTACTGTCAAACAATCCCAAAGTATTCCTGGAGCTCTGCCTCCTTGAATGCTCCCAGAAACTGTGGGCGATGCACCTTCTATGACTATGACAAGTCCCTCAGATGGGGAGGTAGAACTAAGGCACAGAGCACAGAAAAGAACCAAGTGCTAAGTAGTACTTGCCATGGGGCCAAGAGTTCAGAGGCAGAAGCATTCAGAGAAAGCTTCATGGCAGCGGGGCTTGAAGGATTTGGCCAGGTGAAGGGGCGCTCAAGTGTAGGCACACAGATAGGGGTGAGAATAGTATGTGTAGCTTCAGCAGGGCACGTCAATCCTGTGCCGGCATCCTGAAGCCGACACAGAATCACCACCACAGCCAGAGCAATGCACCGCTCTGGGAACAGGAATTTGGTGAGCTCCCACTGAATGTGGGCCACTGGACTAAGTGCTATTCTCAATCTTCTTTAGCCTCTTTGGAGGAAGAGGTAATAGTTCGACTGACTCAAAGGTCTTGCTAAATTTTATTCCATTCTCCTCTTCAAAAATACACCTCTCTTTTTCTTTATGTTCAGGTTGTAGCTTTTATTCCCAGGCTTGAATTAAGCAGGTGCTCCCAAGTTCTGAACTCTTTAAAAACTCCTCACATTAAAAAAAACAAAAAAAACCAAACTACTATGGGGTGTCTACTAGGGGCCAGGCCCTTTTCTAAGTGCTTAACATACAAGAACTCATCTGATCCTTGGAACATTTTCAGGAGGTATTTATTAGGCCTCATTTTATAAATGAGGAAACTGAGGCTCAGAAGGAGGTCGAGTGTCCAAGGTAATATTGCTAGGAAGTGGCGGAGCCAGGATTCAATCATGTCTGTCTAACTTCAGAGACTGTGTGAATTAAATGGGAAGAGAAAGACTAAAAAGGACCAAGATTTAAAACTGAGTCTTTGGGAATTCCCTGGTGGCACAGCAGTTAAGAATCTGCCTGCCAATGCAGGGGACACAGGTTCGGGCCCTGGTCCAGGAAGATCCCACATGCCACGGAGCAACTAAGCCCGTGCACCACAACTACTGAGCCTGCGCTCTAGAGCCCACGAGCCACAACTACTGAGCCCACATGCCACAACTACTGAAGCCCGCGTGCCTAGAGCCTGTGCTCCACAACAAGAGAAGCCACCGCAATGAGAAGCCCGCGCACCGCAACGAAGAGTAGCCCCTGCTCGCCGCAAGCCACAACTAGAGAAAGCGCGCACACAGCAACGAAGGCCCAACGCAGCCAAAAATAAATTTAAAATAATAATAATAATAAATTTAAAAAAAAAACCCGAGTCTTTAATAACTGGCTAGAAGGGAAGCCAGGTCTGGGCCTCAGTTTCCTCACTATAAAATAAGAGGGTTGGATTAGATGATCCATTCATTCATTCACTTAACAAACACTCATAGAGGGCCTACTCCGTGCCAGGGTGGGGAATGTTTGGAGGAGAGGACGGAGGCTGTGACACACGGATGAGAAATACTGGGTTCCTTCATCCAACAAAGGGAAAATCTGGTTGGAGAGCTAAATAGGCAGAGCATAGAAGTGCTAACTAAAGGGACAAGCTCAGTACTGTGGGGTACCACTAAGGAGGGAGTGAGGAGGTCTTGGGGGTCAGGGAGTGGGGAATCAGGGAAGGTGGCAGGAAAGAGCTGGCTTAAGTAATGGTTGAGTGGCATTTCAACATGCTGAGAAGGGCATAGAAAAAGCTGAGGGAGCAGTCAAAGAAGCGCTCCTCTTGTCCAAGGAATGGCAAGAGGGCCAGTTTGGTGAGAACAGAGGCCCTGTGAGCGACATGGGAGGAAAGGAGGCTGGAATCGGATCGGGGAAGGCCCTGAAAGCTAGGTGAAGGCTCATGGACTTGATTTTGTTGGCAGCTTGCAGCCACAGCCAGTTTTTCAGGAGGGCAGATGATTTCTTAGAGTTCCTTCCACCTCTAACACTGTCTGTTTGATTAAGAACCTTGTTAAGTGCCTAGGAGTCTTAGGGAAGGGGGGAGGCTTGACCCAGAGAGACCTCTGGGGTGATTTTAGTCCCCTTCCTCATTTCCCCCCCTTTGGCTATAAAATCCAGAAAGGTTGTTGGTTGTTTACAGAGTTAAGTTTAACCAGACATACTGTCTCCCCATCTAGACCCGGGGCTCTGAGAGGGCAGAGACCAGGCCTTCCTTAGCTGCAGTGAGCCACTGGAATGCTTCTCCAGCAGCAACCTGCTGCAATAGGGTTTGTGCATTTGAGATTTACGTGAATAGGGGGCAATGAATTTTCCCCTGTGGCCCCTCCTAGAGCATAAAGTGAAACACTTGAGAGCACATAGTGTTTGTAACTCATGGTCAGTCTTACTGACCTAGTACCAGCCCCACTCTTTTCCCACATTTGCAAGGTTCTTTCTGTACCCCAATCTCCCCTGGTCTGCTTTCAACTGGGGTGACTTAGAATGAGCCCTTCAGCAGTCTTGAGACCCTGGGTTCCAAACGTGACTTCACCTTCAACTGACTGGGGTGCAGGGGATGAAGGGATGACCAGAAGCAGCAAATGTGCTTCATTCTGACACTCTAAAGATCTAAACCACTGGGATTTTATTGTTGTTATTGTTGTCATAGGGCTGGGCTGTTTTACCAGAGAGACAAGGCCTGTGATTGCAGAATAAAGCAGAGAATTGAAGCAATTATCCTATGAATTTAGCCAGAGGTTGGTTTGGAGCTTAAATTACCCTGGGACCCCCCCACCCCCAAGTGCCCTGTTTTGTCTGGTAAGCTTCAGGAAGGTAGGGCCCAGGCCAGTGTCACCCCTAGGTCTCTGAGCTACACCTAGGGAGGCTGGTGGTGCCAATGCTGATAATAATAACTCTTGCATGAGCCCAGTGGTTTACAGTGTACAAAATTCTTTCCCATCCATTATCTCATCTGATGCTCAGGGGTGTCCCTGTAAGGGAGGTATGACAGGTGCATTGATTTCCATATTTTAGAGCAGGGGGAAGACCCAAAATACAGTACCGGGCATCAGGCTGGCACTACTTAAATGTTAGGGCTTGCTTGAGGTCACACTGCTAGCTATTGACAAGACAGGACTGGGATCTGATTCTTAGAACTCTCCAAACAATCCTCTTTCCATTACACCAAGCTGCCTCTCTGAGTCCAGCTGTTATCGATGGGAGAAACAATTAGAAAAACAATCCTGCCTGAAAAGGAATATTTTGACATGAAATGGAGGCGCTATTCCATATTAAAAAGAGCTCCGGATGTGGAAACAGGACTACTGGGGTTGAATCTTGGCTCAGGCACTCACTAGCCATATGACCTTGAGCAAGCCACTCATAGCTGCTCATGGACTCAGTTTCCTCAATTACAACATCAAGAGTTGTAGTGAGAAACAAATGAAATAACACAAGTGAAAGGGCTTTGTAAACACTCTGATGTTGTACAAAGGTAAGGTATTATTATGATGATGTTGTGGTTCTAGCCTCAAATAAAAGAATCATTAAACTCTACATTCTTTACAAGGTTTCCCACAGCTCTCCCCACCCTGCTCCTTGGTTTCCCATCATCTCCTGTAGGGCAGGAAGTGTGGCCCCCCAACAGGAAAAGGCTCAGAAATGCTAGGGCTTCAGCCAGGAAATAACCATCTTGCCCCAACCTGTATTTCGCCAGATAAATGATGCAGCCAAATGGTGAGACACAGATCAGTGGGAACGGAGGTGTCCAGAATCTGTTTCAGCCTCAAACCAAGGAGCAAAGTAGCCCTAAGGCCCTAAGGGCCTTAAGAGACGTGGAGATTTAGTAATTACCAGATTAATTAAAATCAGTGAAGACGGCCAATTTAAATCAAAGCAGAAGTGGTGGGGCCTGCATTATCAGGCCTGATAGAGGCAATTTCCCCCCTTAATAATGCATTTCGAGTTCATATGTTGATTAGCTTAAACAAATCATTTCCCAATCTTCACTTTCCCTTGGTGCAACTTAGGCCACTTTTTAAGGTGTGTGTGGGGTGCATGGCAGGGCAGGAGTGGTCAAGTAAAACAGCTAGTGAAGAGGTTCCCAAAGCAAAGCAAAATGGCAAGCGGTATGTCCACACTGCTGGCAACAGATTTTGACGTTGGTGAGGACAAGCAAGAGGGGTCATAGAACACCAGGCCTCATCCAGCAGCAAAGCCACTGCAGCCTTAGTGGCTTGCCCTCCTCCGCAATACTCACACACATCCTTCAAACCAGGTGAGGGAGACATACCAGGCAAGTCTCAACTGCCATCTCTAAAGTCCTTCCAAAGGAGAGAAGGAGAGAAGACACCCCACAGCTTAGAGATGGAACCTCTGGGCCTAGGACAAAGGAGGGGGGCGGGGAGGAGGGGAGGAGGAAGACATTAATCCTGCAGGGCTTCCTTCCAGTCCACATCACCCTCTGGCTTCCTTAGTATAGATAAATATATAATAAATAATATCAATATATCTGCACATTAAAGATTGTTTTTTCAAATTCCTGCTATTCATTTCACATTCCGTTTACAAAGCCCTGAACCCTCCAGGAACTGCAGGGCACCTCCCCTAATACCCTCTAGGTTGAGGCGATGCCTTTGAAGTCCCCACCACCGACTCAGGGTTGGAGCTGCTAAGAAACACCCTAAGACTGAAATAAGTCCGCCTGGCAGCTTCAGCTCCATCGCAAGCTGCTCTCCTCAGAGTTAATGTAAAGTCATCAGAGTTCCAATGTGGACCGCAGGCTTTTCAGCCCTTCAGTGCCGGGGATAGCCTGGGATGTAAACACATACGAGGATTTATTCCTTTGGCCAGGAGAGGAGTCGTTACGGTAAAGGGTAAGGGTCAAGGGGTTCAGTTTGGTGACTGAGGAGCCCGGGGAAAGAGAGCCAGGTTTTCGGCCCGAGTCGTGCAGGCTCCCCCCTTTACAGACCTTTCGTCCCCCTCCTCCTTCCTCCCTCGGGCCTCTCACTCCTACCCGCCCCCCCACCCAGATGCCTCCACGCCCAGGCCAGGGGCTGCCCTTTGAGTTCTGCCCAGGGGGGCTGCAGCCCCGGCCGTTGCCACGAAGGGTGGGCCGCCCCGGAGACGCGAGGCGAGGCAGCGAGCCCCGGCATTTTCCCTTCCCCAGCACCTGTCCCACTTCGGCACCGGGGCTGGGGCTGCACCCGCGGGCGGCCTCGGTGCCCGTGCCGGAGCCACGCACCGAGGTCGCCCGGGTTAGGGAAGTGGGGGGCCGGGAGAGGGGCGGGGCGTCCGGCGGGGCGTCCGTCCCCCCCGCAGGCAAGACCCTACCCCCCCCATACACAGAGGCTAAACGGAGAAAGAGAGAGCCACACATAAAGCTCGAGCGAAAACGCTTGCTCTCCAACCCCGAGCGGCGTTGCTCGCCCCCCCTCCTTCCTGGAGCCAGGGGCTGGCCGGGGAAGGTGGCTCCGTTCTTCCCCCGTGGCCAGTGCGGGGTCTGCGGCTGCCCGGCGAGGTTCCGGCTTCCCCGGGGCTGGCAGGGGGAGCCCCGAGAACTGCAGGCCCGCCCCCCCTTCCTCCTCCTCTTTCCCCTCCTCCCCCACGTGTCCTCCCGGAGCCCAGCGGCCTGATCCCAGCACCCCCCTCCACCTCCCTCCTCCTCCCGCTTCGCCCGCTTCCCCGGCAGCGTGGAGAAGAGCAAAGTTGCGACAGCGGCCGAGGGGCTCTGCCCAGGTGAAGGGGGCTCCGTGGGAGCGGGGAAGGGGGGGGACGGCGCGGCCCTGCGGCGGGGGCGGAGAGAAGATAAAGAAACTTGCTTTCCTCGGCCCCCACCCCGCGCGGGTTCGGATCTTGCGTGGACCCAGCCCTCGTGGCGAGACGCGGCAACGCCGCCGGGACCGAGGCCGGCACCAGGACCGGGACCAGGACCGCGCGCCTGAGTCGGCTCGGCGGGCGCAGGCAGCGGGCCAGGCCGGCACCCAGGCAAGGGCGGGGTGGGTGGCCGTACACCGGACCGAACCGGGGACTCCGGTGGCCTGGGCGCGGGCCGAACCCGGATCGGGCCGAGTTGGGTGGCGAAGTAGGACGTGGATTCGGGGGCGGGGCGCGGCGGGAGGGGGAAACCAGGCCCGGCCGGACTGGCCTGGGCGTGGGGGCGGGGGGCGAGTTCGGGGCACTTGCTGGGCTCGGGACCGAGCAGTAGGGCGGGGCGGCGCTAGGGGCTGGGCCGGACCAGCGGGGAGAGGGCGAGGGGAGGGGGAGCCGGGGGTGGAGTAGGGGCGTGGAGTTGCGAGCGGGGTCTGGCCTCGGCCGGGGGCGAAGGTAGATCGGCGGGGCCGCCAGCGGAGGGAGGGAGGCCCGCGGCAGCGCGGCGGCGGCGAAGGCCAGCTTCCGCGGAGTTTGTGCCCGGGCTTCCCGGGCTCCGGCAGCCTCAAGCGCACAAATGGGGCTAGGGGATTGACTGGTAAGCAACTACGAGTGTTAGACGGTGTTCGGTGGCGATTCCGGGAAAAGCTAGGAGAGACACTGTCTGCAATTATGCCGCACCCCCCCCACCCACCTCTTTAGCATCTGGATTCTGCTCTCAGGGGGCCGCGGACCCTCCCCGCCGCAACCCTTTCACTCTCCAGCACTCCCACCGCCTCCCCCCGCCCCTTACTCGGCCATCTGACTCTCCTAGGGTTGTGTGTTTGGGGGTGGACGACGGCGGGGGGGGTGTAATACTTTTCCTCTCGCGGCGGCAGCCTAGTTCCTATCTTATTCCTACATGTAGCGTCGCTTCGAGTAGCATGGACATTGGGGTTTAGATAATCTACCCCCAACTAACGCCCCCCCGCAAGCGATTTGATGGCTTTTAAGGAAGGGGACGAATCCCTGGATTTCCACGCCTGGGATGAGGTTTGAGGATTGGGATTCAACCCCAGCTCACTTCCACTACCAACCCCTCTTTCCTTGTGAGCCATTTCCACGGGGATCCGAACTTGAGGGGGGGGAACGGGAGAATTAATGTGCTTCTCTGTCTCTACACAGGGTCGGCGTGGCCAAGGACGGCTAGTCTCGGAGGGAAAGTAGCCACCAGTCCAACTCGGGTCGCCCCCACTATTACTTCGGTGAGGGGGGCAACGCTAAGAAGGGGATACTGGTGGGTAAGGGCCCAGTATAAGGGAGGGGGCTGGGTAGTCGCCCCCGAGGGACTCCCTTTCTTGGCTGGGAGGGAGACGCGAGCCCCGGCTTCAAGGGAGGGGTTCCGGGGAGGGAGATGGGGGGTGGCGATGAGGGGGGGCGGGAAGAAGGGGGGAGTCACGCCCTGCCAGCAAGGGGAGCCTCCCTCAGGCCCCTGGGAGAAGGGGACTGAATGTGTCTGCTCTGTGCTGCCGGGCAGGGGAGATCTGGGGTCTCCGGATTTGCACACTGGATCCAGCACCAGTGGCCTGAGAAAGTCAGGTCGGGGCATAAGGTGGAGAGCGTTGGAAGAAAGAGAGAAACCCCTGGCCGTGGTGCACTGATCATTTCCCTTCCTCAACCTCCCCCTTCGTGGGGCGTACGGGGGGGGGCGTGGAGCTCCTGCAGCCTCTCGAATTGAGCGCCTCCGCCTCTCCTGGGAGTCTAGCTTTTTGCCCGGCTTGCTGCAGCCACCGCTGCCTCCCTCTCCGGAATCCGCTCGGTCCTCGCAGCGATCCCCTCCTCCTCCCCTCCCCTCCCAGTGTCACCGGGGCTGCTTGGCTCTGCCCCCTTCGCCGCCGCTTGCTCCCTGCTTTCGTCCCTCCCTCTCTTGCTCTCTCCCTCCCTTCGCCTCCTCCTCCCCATTCCTCCCCCCGGACAGGCGGCATTCTGGGAGTTGTAGTCCCGCGGAGCGGTGGCTGGCGCCGCCCGCGAACCCGACCGGACTCCACTTCCCGTCGAGCCTTGCGACCGGCACCCACTCCACCAGGCTTCGCTCGCACACACAGACACACACACACACACACCGCTCTCCCCCTCACTCTTTCGCTCGCCGCGGCTGCTGCCAGTGTGTGGCTCTGTCTCTCCTCCGCTTTGCTGAGCCCTCCCTTCTTCCTCTCAGTTCCTAGAGTCCGACCGCCGCCGCCGCCGAGAGAGAGGAGAAGGAGGTCGGTGGCAATAAGGGGCGGAGGGGGCATCAGATCGGGGCAGTATTAGGCGGGTGGTGGCTCAGAGGGGGTAAGAGGGAGTCCGGGTGGCGGCCTGAGCCTCCCCGCGGAGCCGACTCGGGAACAGGTGCGTCTTTTTTTTCTCTCCTCCAACCCCTCCACCCCTTTTGACTCCCCGGCTTTCTCGTATCCTCCACCCGCTCCTTTCTACCTCAAGCCTTTCCCCAACCCTGTCCCTTCTTCGCCCCGCGGCCGCTCTGCTTGCCCCCCGGGGGCGCCGTCCTCTTCGTGTCCCCGGACGTAGCGCTCCCTGGAGCTCGCTCTGTCCTCGCCCCTCCCTTCGGGACAGCTCCCCTCCACTTCCCACCTTCGTACCCCATTCTTGCCCTACCCTACCCCCTCCTCACCCCTTCTCCCTTAGCCAGGTGAGACTTGTTAGCCACGATCCGAGAGTCTTCATCCCGGCTGGGCGGGGGTCTCCATGGAAACGGGGGTCGGGTTGATCCTGGGGGGGAACCATTGGAATTACCCCACTCCTCGGAAAGGGAGGTGAAGGCTACGGTCTTGTTAACTACCTGGCCCCAACCCCCTGATACAAGGATCCGACGATCCGAAGGGAGGCTGGCCAGCAGGGCAGGGCGAGAAAGGGCTTGTTTTTTTGGGGGGGGGGGCTGTCCGTGATGAAGTCCTGAAGAGACCAGGAGAAAATACCCTCCAACCTCAGAGGGGAGGTGCGACGGGTGCTCTTAAGGGCTGCTTTCTCCCTGGTGTCGGGGTGCAGGAACCGTAGGGTAAGGGGTACCCCTAGGTGGCGGCGGGGCCTGGGTTCGGGAGTGGGAGTGCTGTGATGGGGGCAGGGGCAATTATCCGAGTCCCTGGAAAAAAGGCGGGGGATGACTTCGGAGCGCCCTGGCTCCGCTGCCCTCGCTCTAGGGGCGGGGGCCGCCGGGCCGGGCGCGGCGGGGAGGGGGCTTAAATTGAAGGAGGATGAGATCGGGGGCAATTCATACTAGCCCCGGCAAGCCAGTGGGGAGATCCGGCGTGCAAGCTCTCCACCCGCTTCGCGCCAGGCCTGGAAGCAAGGGGTCTGAGAGCGAAGCTGAGGGCTGCAAGGAGGGAGGCTCCGGTTACTGGGCCGGGTTTCGGGATCGGGGGCAATCCCCCAGCCCTTGGAGAAGGAGGGAGAGGGATGGCCGCGAACCCCAGGGCTCCCCCACCCCGGGTCCTAAGGGGCGTGAGGAACGGACAGCAGGCCTGGCGGAGCTGGATTCGAACGGATCGCGGCTGGGGACTGGGGTGGGGGGGGTGCTTAGTGGTGGGCTTTGGGGGGAGCAGTCCCGCGGCGGGGCGGGCGGGCGGGGCGTGGGGCTCCGGCGGGCGGCGGGGCGGGGCCGGGGCGGCGCTGCTGCCGCCGCCGCCGCTGCCGCCGCCGCCGCTGCTGCTCCTGCTGGGGCCGCCGCAGCCGTTGCCGTCGCCGCCGCCGCCGCTTCTGGGCGGGGAACGGAGGCCAAAGAGAGTCCCGTGCCGGGGCAGAGGGCGCAGGCGGCGCGCGGTGGGGAGGGGACCGTCCTGGGGGCGGGTGCAGGCGGGGGGTGGAGCCCCCGACGGGGGGCGGTACGAGCCGGGACGACGACGACGAAGAGCCCCGGGGGCCGGGTGCATGGAGGACGAGGTGCTGGGAGAAGGAAGCGGGGGGTGGGTCCCGCGACGGGCCTCGTGGGCTTGGCTTCTCGAGGTTCTGCTTCGGGACAGAGCCCTGCGGGGGTGCCCAGAGGCCCGGGAAGGGACCGGGAGGTGAGCTGGACGATGGAGGGGGCCCTTCTTGCTGGGGTCCCGCCGAGAGGAAGGCTGGGCCAGAGGGACGTCCGGGGCAAGGCTGGGAGGAGCCGGCCGCACCTCAGCTGGGGATTTCGAGTTATGGAGGTGTGGGAGATTGTTGTAGGGAAAGACGTGGTCGAGGGGAAAGGCGGGAGGGAACCACACTGCAAACCTGGGAGGCCGGTGGGGGTGCCCTTCTATTCCGCCCCCCCCCCAGTGGAAGCACTCTGGTTTTGTTTTATTGTTTTGAAAAATTTAAGTGTTGGCTGTATGAAGCTGTCGATGCGGTGATATTTATTCTTGGTGTCTTCTAGAGTAGACAGTAAGGACAGGCGTACCTTGGTGAGGACGCATCTAGCCCAGGGTTTAGGGGCTCTTTATGCGAGTGTGGGAAGGGGGCCCTGTAACTTCTCCGGCAGCGGAATACTCTCAAGGCAGTTTGGAGGCAGTCCCCGTGGCACAGAGGAGGAGTACAATTGCAGAAATGTTTGGTGAGACTTCTGGGGGTGCAACTGTAGGTTTGCATTACCCTGGTTAGCCCGTGGTTCTTTCAACTTAGAAGGCTATTTCTCAAAGTCACACTGCTGAAACGTTTTTCGGGGGAAATGAATGGGGTATGTATTCGGGGTTGGGAGTAGATTAGGTTGATAATAAAATTACAAGGTTGGAAGGGACTTTAAAGGTCATCTAATTTTCTGTTTACCTGTCCTGTCCTTGAATGTTGGGTGAGAGGAAGCTTTATTTGGGGAGAGATGGTAGGCAGCACAATGGAGCAGAGTTTAGGGGTACTTAAATTGGATGGTGATGTCACCATGTAGTACTGAAGAGGACAGTATGTAGGAAAGAAATTTGGAGGATTCCACTGGAGGATTAAACGGGGTAACCTAATCCCAAGAATCATCCAGAGGCTCCAAATAGAAGCAAAATGCAGGAGGAGGAACCTGTAAAATTTTGATGGAGAAGCGAAGTTAGTAGGAAAGACTGGGGGAGCTAGGAGGAGCAGGAGGCTTGGTGATGCAAGTTAAGAGAACCTGAAGGCTGATGGAGTTGAGGAGGGACATGGCCATCTGACTAAGCTATGTGGATATTGCTAGGCAGTCTCATCTTTTGATATGGCAACTGAGGCAGCTGCCCTTGGGGTGGATATAGGGGACAAGAGTCACAGGCCATGGGGCACAGAGACTTACTCAAATTGATGTTAAGAGGGTTGACCCCGTTGCTAGCTTTGCAGCAAAGGTAGGTAGGTTTCTTTTTGTTATGGCCCTGAGAAGTTGCTGATGAAGGAAGGGGAGAGGACTCTGATGTCTCGGTTAAGGAGGACTAGTTCTTGAGGCCACAAGGAAGAGATGGCAAATTGTTGGGACAGGGCAGAGGAAAGCTAAGTCCCTGGGAAGTTCTGCAGTTGGAGTCTGGATTGGGCAGAGTGGAGGGGATTTCCACAAGAAATGGTGGCTGTACCAAGGACACTTGCAGAGCTAATTGTTTTGATTTGCCAGGAGAGGATAGGGAGGGAAGGAGGATCCCTTTCTTTCTCAGTGATGTAAACTTTCTTGGGAAGCAAAGGGGGTTCCTCCAGAGGTCTCTTTGCTTTACTCATGCTACAGTTCACTACATAGGAAAAAAAAGGTTAGTACAGGGGGCAGAGGATCTCAACATGATGAGCCTGGATTATGGGTTTTAGAGAGGGTATTCTTTTAGGGGAACAGAATTATGGGAGAAAAGGACTTGAATACTAGAAAGAAGGAAGGGAGAAAGAGAAGTCAGAAGTGGGTTGGTTGGACAGTGAAGAGGGAAGAAAGGTGATGACACTGGTTCCATGTTAGGGCTAAGTACGAAAAAGTGGAACCTTGAAATCTCCAGGATAATGTTTTCTGAAGTAAAGTTTGAAGAATCTTTAAGGCTCTTTACACTTCCATGCTAGAATCAGTAAGGTCTGGGCAAGAGAGAAGGATGATCTTTTTTTTTTTTAATTTTATTTATTTATTTTTATTTTTGGCTGCGTTGGGTCTTCGTTGCTGCGTGCGGGCTTTCTCTAGTTGCGGCGAGCGGGGGCTACTCTTTGTTGCAGTGGGTGCTCATTGTGGTGGCTTCTCTTATTGCGGAGCAAAGGATCTAGGTGCGCAGGCTTCAGTAGTTGCAGCACGCGGGCTCAGTAGTTGTGGCTCACGGGCTTAGTTACTCCGCGGCATGTGGGATCTTCCCGGACCAGGGCACGAACCTGTGTACCCTGCATTGGCAGACGGATTCTTAACCACTGTGCCACCAGGGAAGCCCGAGAAGGATGATCTTGGGTAAAAATAGGGCTACAGAGAAACTGATATGTAGGAAGAAATAGAAATATATTTACACATAAGGAAATAGGGAGTTTAGAGATACTATACAGGCTGAAAAATGCAGAATAGAGAAAGAGGGTGGGATAACAAGCCAAAGGAGGAAGGTGTTTATTCAGATGTCATTGGGAGCTGGTGTGGGGAAGGTAAAAACTTGCCTTTGATAGCCGCTGCCCTGGGAGGGCCCAGGAAGCAGAGGTTAGCTGGGATCCAGGGCTTATAAGTCTAAGCATGAATTAGAAAATCTAGACTAAAGTAAGGATATTGAATGGGGGAAGGAATTAACTGTCATAAATAGAATGGCCTTGAAAGAATGAGAAAGTGGGAATACACCAGTTTTTCCAGTCTGCAAGTGGGAGGAATCCTAGATATATGGAGATGGATGATGGAAATTCCAGAATGAAACAGGATAAAGAACAGTGGCCTGAGAGCCTTGGGCCAGAATTGGAGGGTGGAGTGGGGGCATGGAGAAGAGGCGCTAATCAGGGGTTGGACAGCTGGAGTGGTTCATTGCTTCTAGGCTGAGCTAAGTTTGAGATGGACTAGAATGGCCTCAGAGGGTAGAGAGCTGTTTTCCAGTGTCAACCAGCATCTGGGATTGAGAGAGGAGGAGTTCATGGTTGAGTTGGGTGGGAAAGTGAACACTAGAGGGGAACGGAGAGAGTGCTGGGGAAAGTGGAAATTGTTGGGATAAAATAGACAGGGAAAAGGAGAAGCCACTGATGATTACATGAGGGGGGAAGGAAGGCCCTAGACCTTTGAGTTTTCCAAAAGAAAGGAAATTTCTTAATGTTGGAGTTCCAGTTGGGTGTGAGTCTCTGCTTGCCAGAAGGTTTAGCGTCTGACCGGCCAAAGAGGGAGGTAATAAGAAGTAATCTACCTTTCGGCCACTAGGATGCTATACAGTATTTTATATAATCTCACATACAAACTAGGCTTTATTAACGCCAGTTTTGAATGGTCATCCTTAAAATAACGTAGAAACTGTTCTCCTTCTAAATCATACGCTTTCCTACTGTTCATAACTTAAAAGCACTCTTTTATGATGAAAACTTTCTTTGGTGAACTAAAGTTGAATTCTAGTCAAGAGTAAAATTTAACTCTGTTTCTATCCCCATCATTCCAATATGCTGTTCTGGTTCCCTCTTTTTTTTTTTTTTTTTTTAAAGCAGAAGCCACCCTTTCCCCATGAAACATTAAAAAGTGAATCATTGTTTAAAAAGTGGCTGCAGGCTGCATGTCAAGGTCATATCCTCCCTGCCCAATGGATTGTGATGAATTTGAAGAGAGATGATTTATTATTTGTAAAATGGGGTAATTTTTAGCTTATTCATGAGAGTATGTGACGCAGGATACATCTTCATTTGGATTTTAAGAAGACCTTAAGCTAAGTATCCATGAAGAATCGAGAGTACTGAGGGGCAGGCAAAGTTTTGTGTTATAGGCTTCTTTGACCGTCTGCTAAGAAACAAAATTTGGTTACCTCATTGCTAAGGTATGCCTAGAAATCTTAGTGTTAGTGCCATTTAAGGGTACAGTCGAGTTTTGTTATAATGCTGGTGTCCGGGGACAAGGAGAGCAAGCAGGTTTTCATTTTTCCAAGTTCTATAGAGAAGTGCACTACATGTGGCTCTGAGCCCAGGAGTGAGTGGATGCACTCTATACCTGGACCTGAGAGGTGATTAGGTGTCTTACTATGATGAGGCTTTACTCAGCGTGACTTGGTGGTACCACGCACGGGTTAGTGTGGTCCAGTGGTTCTCAGACTTTAGCCCGCATCAGAATTACCTGGAGGCCTTTGGAGACATACAGCCCTCAGTTACAGTCCACATTCTTCTACTTCCTAGTCGTGTGGAACTTTCTTGAGCCTCAGTTTTCTCATCTATAAAACGGAGATGATAATCCTAGTCTCACAGGGCTGTGAGGATTACACAAGATGATGCATCTATAGTGCCAGGTCCATAGCAGGTGCCCAATAAATGGCATCTATTATTATAGTATAATCTAGTTTTTCTTATTCAATTGTGTCCTATGACATTACCTTTTTATATCACACGATGGTAAACATGGTGGCAGAAAGAAAACTATCAATAGCTCCTGAGTGCTCCCCTTATATCTTGATTCTCTGTGCTCTTTCTCCATATTCCTGTTGTATTAGTACACATTTAGCATTTACGACGTGGTAGGAGGAAAGAGCTTGGCTCATCACTGCATTATTGCATCCACCTTTGAGGTGGAAGTGGCAGCTTCTTTAACAGCTCTGCTGTAACCCTGCTTAGTATTTCAGAGCAGGAACTGAAGGGTGTATATCCAGTCGAAACTTCACGGCACATTTTGGTCCGTGCTTTAGAAATGACCCAAACGTAGTTTACCAGGGTGACATTTTAAAAAGCCATTGCTTTCTGAAAAGGGCTGCTGTGTTTAATTATGACTGGTTGGGCTTTCCAGCTGTCTCTGACATCTGGAAGTTCTACAAGAGCTGGTAGATAGAGCCCAGGTCTGGTATGGCTCTATGGCAAGGATGTTCCTCAGTGATTGGATGGGAGAGATTAAGGTCTCAAATAGCTCAGGTATCCCCAAACCAAACTTTTGGGCAGAGAAAAATGATGGGCTGTAAAATATAGTCCCTCTCTGCAGCCAAAGTGAAGTTTGATGCCAACAATCAGCTATGCCAATATAGGGAGAGTGTGATACCAGGCCAATTTAAAACTAGATCAGTAAACAGATTAATAATTTCTGTTTGACTTCAGAAATGCATTATTATTCTCTACCTGTCCCCCTCCCCAGCAGATCTACCTTCCTATTTATATTATGCTTAGGCAAATATTAAAATGAGTTGTTCCCTGAGCACACCTCTACTGTAAGTGGCAGAAGGCAGTCCATAAGTCGGCTGGGTTTAAAAATTAGCTGTGGCTAAGCTACAGATAATTGGAAGTTGACTTTATTGTTTTGCCCCAGCCCAATTTTATTTTATTTCTGTGGTTTCTTTATCATGGAAGTAAGGAGAAGAAAGAAGAGAAAGTTTATGAGAGAGCACGGGAAGTAAAAGGAATTCAAAAACCCAATGCTTTTTTAAAAAATTAATTAATTAATTAATTAATTTTTGGTTGCGTTGGGTCTTCGTTGCTGCACATGGGCTTTCTCTAGTTGCGGCGAGCGGGGGCTACTCTTCGTTGTGGTGCGTAGGCTTCTCATTGTGGTGGCTTCTCTTGTTGCGGAGCACGGGCTCTAGGCGCATGGGCTCAGTAGTTGTGGCATGCAGGCTCAGTAGTTGTGGCTCGCGGGCTCTAGAGCACAGGCTCAGTAGTTGTGGCGCACGGGCTTAGTTGCTCTGTGGCATGTGGGATCTTCCCAGACCAGGGCTCGAACCTGTGTCCCCTGCATTGGCAGGTGGATTCTTAACCACTGCACCACCAGGGAAGCCTGACCCAATGCTTTTTACATGGGGTTGTTCTTGGTTTCTGTATGGGGTAGAGGGAATTTTAGTTTTTCCCCGTAGTTTAGCAAGTAATTATCGAGCGCATATTGTGTGCTTTGTGTCATGCTAGACACTATTGGGAAGAACTATTAAAAGAAGTAGAAAATATTTTTTCTAGCCTTGAGAAACCTATAGACTGGTAGCAGGTTGAGCCAATATTGAGAGTTTGAAATTCTGTGAGCTAATTGTGTGTGTACCTTTGAATGAGTAAATATATAAAATGAGTTAAGCCCATATTCTGGGGTGAGAGAATAGAAAAAAAAAATAGGCTGATATGGCCTCTCCAAATATTTGTGTAAGAGGTCCAGGAGAGCTTTTTTAAAAAAGGCCAAAGTTTGGTGAGGAGGAATCCTCTTTAGGTGAAAAATTCCATATCATGAATGCTGTATACTGAAATGGAGGACCTGAGAACCACTGTCACAGTTTATGGCAGGGAGGACACAGAAGCATCACAAAAGGGACTGAAGTCTCAGATTACAATGATTCAACTTTGGAGTGTGAAAGACACACCAAATATTCACATGGTCCTGCTGAAGACCAAATTGAGGAAAGCCAACTCATTTTTTTGATCTAGTAGAAATGAGAAGTGCTCAAAGGATGACCCTACTTACTTAGGGTGACATTTTGAGGTGCCTTTGGAAAAGGACTGATTAATTTCATGATGTTTAGGTTTTCTAGATATCTGTGACATCTAGAAGTTGTACAAAATCTTGTTCCTAGAGCCTAGGTCCAGTTTAAAGCTATGATGAGGTATTTTCCTTAAATGGAGTAAAATAATTTCCTTGCAGCAGGAAATGGAAGTGAGTACTATTTGAATAATAGGAAAAAAGTATCTTGGCAGTGGGTGGAAAAGCTAAAATGATCTGGTGGTATGAAAATATACGTGAGAGATTAAAACTTTTGTTTTTGCTTACTTCACTGCTGAAATCGACTACCTTTGGTCCGTTCAAGTGCTTTTGTGTTATTCTCAGTTTTTGCAGATGACATAGTAACTGCACATAGTGAGATGTCTCAGATGGTTGAGAAGTGGGGGTTGAAAATACCCTCCAAGTTTTGCCCCCCACAGTTTAGGCTTTGGGTACTAGCGTACAGCCGTCCCTTGGTATCTGCGGGGTATTGGTTACACGAACCCCCGTGGATATCAAAATGGAGACGAAAATCCGTGGACACTCAAGTCCCTGACGAAAAATGGCGGAGTAGAAAGAACACAGTCGGCCTTCCGCATCCTCGCGCGAGGTTCGCATCCTCGCGCGAGGTTCGCATCCTCGCGCTAGGTTCGCATCCGCGCACGAGGTTCGAATTCTCGCGCGAGCTTCACATCCTCGCGCTAGGTTCGCATCCACGCACGAGGTTCGCATCCGCGCACGAGGTTCGAATTCTCGCGCGAGCTTCACATCCTCGTGCTAGGTTCGCATCCGCGCACGAGGTTCACATCCGCGCACGAGGTTCGCATCCGCGCACGAGGTTTGCATCTGCGCACGAGGTTCGCATCCGCGCACGAGGTTTGCATCTCCGGATTCAGCCGACTGCGGATGTGAAACCCCCGGTTACCGCCGGTAAACTGTATATCATTCTTCAAGGGTATTACCGCTGTGATTAGATGATTCTGAATGGGTTTTGGCAGTTTTAAAACATCAAAATGACTCTGAATGGATGGATGCAGCGCTCGTGAGGAGACTGAAAAGGCTGTGAGTTGGATTGAGAAAGGTTTGGATGGTAATGCTCACCGGGAGAGCTCCAAAGAGATCGCAAGCCTTGGTCACTGCTTCGAGATGAATGTCTAGCTTTCCAAAGTGACTACTTTGTCGGTAACGACATTTATTCATTTGAATGAGTAAGCTCTCATGCGTTTAGCAGATAGTTAACATTCCTTTGTGTCTAAGTCTCATAAATGTTTATAACGCAGGGCTTTCAAACATGGAGGTACCCAAGGAGTCTGTGAAGGTGTCTGTGCTAGAGCCGTGTGCAGACAACTCCTTAGCCTTCTCGGTAAATACAGGAATGAATGCATCTGGGAACAGGGTGCAGTGTCCCTTATAAGACTTATCCCTTGGAGTAGAACTCGTGGAACTATTTGGATAGAAAAAAAAAAACCTCAGGGTAACCAGGAAGTGCTAGAATAGAAGGTGGGGATGAACAGTGCAAAGGGCCCCTTCCTCCTTTCAATTGCCCAGCAGATTATTTTCAGTTGATTTTGTGTGTGTGTATGTTTGTGTGTGGTGGTGTATAGTGGTAGAGGAACCTGTTTTGCATAAAGGGAAGCAAAGTGATTGGGGCAGGTATACGGGACTCTTCAGTTTCAAGGAATGGTATTTGGTTAATGGTAGAGAAAGAAGAGGGGATAGTGATACTGAGTGGAAAGCTGGAGGAGAATATTAGAATATCATATGGGAAATCATTAAATTAGAACAATTTAAGTTGGAAGAACTTCCTCATTGGGGGGTGAGGTTTAGGATACGTAATTAAGTAGGAGAAATAGGAATGCTAGTCCTACACGTGGAAGAAGGCAGAGGGACAAGGAGGGTAAGACATGTGGTGAGGGTTCTATATCTAAAGTCAGGTAAAGTTATCCTTGTTGGGTATGTGTAAACTTTCCTGTTGAAAACAATGATTTTGAGACATTTTGACATCCCTCTAAAGGCACTCCAGTGACTGGGTGGAAGCCGAGGCCTTTTCATGTTCCCTAGGATCTCAATGCCAGTGATCACTTGGATCTCCTTGGGGGTGTCTTAGATGCTGCTTTTCCCAAAGTGGGGTAGTAGGGTGGCCTTTCCTTTGCTTCTGTGAAATCAGAATGTGAATACCTCTGTCTTACGGGAGCTTTCCCCAGGGCTCTGGATTTCTATTGGAGCAGTAGGTCCCAAAGTTGGTTTTCTTTACTTATTAGTCACTGACCCAGCCCTCCTTCTTTAACTGTCTACTGGCCACGCCTATCCTCTTGAGGACAGATTCAGGGCCAGGCTTCAAGAGGAATATTTTCCGGCTCTTTCATTTTTTTAAAGTCATAATTGCTTCCAGGTCACAAGACAGTGTGAACCAAAAGAGTCCTGGGGGAGTACTACCAGATTTAGTTTAACTGAGGCCTTCTTAATCGAGTTTCTAATTTACTGTCTGGATGGTAGAGTCCAAGCAGGAGTAAATGGGCAGGCTTCATGCTATGTGTAGGGGTCCTAGTTGTATGCCATGCGTTGCCAGCACCAGTTGTTCTGCATGTAAGGGGTCTTTGGCCACAAAAGGAGCTATGTGATTCTGGGGAACTGGTCCACTAGACTAACAAACACCCTATTTGGTCATTTTCTTTTCTTTCCTTTTATTTTTTAATATATTTATTTATTTATTTTTGGCTGCATTGGGTCTTCGTTCTTGCGTGTGGGCTTTCTCTAGCCCCGCGGTGAGCGGGGGCTACTCTCCGTTGCAGTGCACGGGCTTCTCATTGAGGTGGCTTCTCTTGTTGCGGAGCTCAGGCTCTAGGCACGCAGGCTTCGTAGTTGTGGCTCACGGACTCTAGAGCACAGGCTCAATAGTTGTGGCGCATGGGCTTAGTTGATCCGCGGCATGTGGGATCTTCCCGGGCCAGGGATCGAACCTGTGTCCCCTGCATTGGCAGGCGGATTCTTTTTTTTTTTTTTTATAAATTTATTGTATTATTTTATTTTATTTATTTATTGTTTCTGGCTGCATTGGGTCTTCGTTGCTGTGCATGGTCTTTTCTCTGGTTGTGGCAAGTGGGAGCTACTCTTCGTTGCGGTTCACGGGCTTCTCATTGCGGTGGCTTCTCTTGTTGCGGAGCACGGGCTCTAGGTGCATGGGCTTCAGTAGTTGCAGCACGCGGGCTCAGTAGTTGTGGCTCATGGGCTCTAGAGCGGAGGCTCAGTAGTTGTGGCCCATGGGCTTAGCTGCTCCGCGGCATGCGGGATCTTCCCAGACCAGGGATCGAACCCATGTCCCCTGCACTGGCAGGTGGATTCTCAACCACTGCATGGCAGGCGGATTCTTAACCACCGTGCCACCAGGGAAGTCCCCTGTCTGGTCATTTTCGGGGGTAAAAACTAAAAGTTTTTAATAATGTCTACTTTCGTAAAAAAAAAAAAAAGTCAGATAGATGCTCTGTTACCTCTTGTCATGTCCTCCTCTTCCTCACATGCAGGATGAGCATGCTTTTGCTTGTCCTTGTTGTGAAATCTGCTTGTTTTGGCATCTTCCTTTCAAAACAGAACCAAAAATGTCTACCCAATCTGTACAATCTCCTTTGAGATTTTAGTGCTGACTGTCCCTTATTACCAACTCCCCCAACCCTAACTTGGGCTACAATTCGATGTTCTTCCCCTTTTGAGAACATATTCTCTCTAAACTTTTCTAAAATGTCTGCCTTCAGTGCTTCCCCCCAGTGTTTCAGTTTGGCCCACTATGGTGAAATATTTCAGGTTCCCCTATTTCATTTTTTTCCTTTTTGGTTGTTATATGCTATGGGCTTCTCTTTTATGCCTTTCACACCTGCACTTGTCTTCGAGCATTTTTTTTTTCCGTTTGGATTTTTGGGGGAAAGAGTTCTGCCTCATCATGGTTTTTCTTCTACTACCTGCTCGCCCTCAGCTTAGCTGCTCTTTTCACCATTTTAAGGTTATTGCTCTCCTGTTAGTCCATTTCTCTTTGGTTTCCCCTGTTTCATAGTGCGGTGATTGTGCCTGGCTACCTGCTTTTTGCCGCCCGCTTCTTGGATTCATTCCCTTGTATCTTGGTCAGTCCTTTTACTTATGTGTACATGTGCCTTCTAAATCAAAAAGTTTTCTTTATTTATATTTTCAGCCACACTTATCACTTTGGATTGGTGGAGCATGTGTTCTCCTTTGTTCTCACCACAAGTTGGATGTGTCCTTTGAGTTTTTCCCCCCAAAGTGGGGACAGCTCACAGTGGTCCTGCTGCCTTCCAGGCAGTGACCAGCATTTGATTCTGGGGCCGTGCAGCTGTTCATTTCTTAGCAATTACATGGTTGTGACATCTGGGAAAATCCTTTGCGGTATTTCGTATCCCTGTGCCTGTGCTTCCTGGGTCACTTGAGATTACCAGGTTTCTTCCAAGTTCCTTTTAGGAACTTCGCCTTTTGCCTTTGATGTGATGGTTCCCATCAGAGAGGGAGTGAGAGAGAGATTGAGAATTGTACACCACACATGAGTGCAGGCACTACGAGCAAAAGCAAGCTGGGCCCCAAGTGTGTACACCAGTGAAACCTACCAAGTGTGGCGTGTCTGTAGGATTTTTCCTTTCTGCTCACCTCTCCTGAGGCGTAGTGTACAGCTGAGTGGTTATTAATTTGATCGGATATGATAATAACAAAACAAAACCCTGGGCCTACTGGATCAGAAATTCCAGGGCTGGGACCTATGAATCTGTATTTTGAACCAGCACCTCGGTGATTCTGACTTGGGAAATATTGGTGTGCATTGTCCATCTTGACTCCTCCTGTCCTATGTGGGCATTGACGCCACCGGTGCCTCTTTAGAAGTTCCCTTTGCCTACTCTCTGGCTCAGGAGAACCGATCTTTGCTTCTTGTGTAGACCACTTAGCTCTGTGCTCTCCTGACTGCGCTTTCTACCCCTCCCCTCCCCTCCCTGCCTCCGCAAAGGCTACTATTAATTAGCAGCAGAGGACTTCACGTAAGAAGAGGTGTTGGTCTGACAAAATCATAGTGGAAGAGTGGGAGGTTGAGATTAAAGCAGATGCTCTATCTTCAGGATCTTGTGAAAGTGGGGCTGCCTAGGATCAGGTTTGCTCTCTAGGTAGTCATAAAATGCACATTGTATGGTAATTATTTTGGTTTTTACTTGCTTTTCTTGTTGTTGTTATTGTTATTTGGGGATTTGGGGGGTCTAAAAACTCCCTTATCTAGGTAATGATATTTTATACGTTATTCTGTTTCCAAATGCCAGGATACCCCCTCTGATTTCTGTCCCAGGCTGGTCAGCCAACAGGCTGAGCTATTGTTTCCTAAACTGGGATATTCCAAGATACTCTAAGAAACAGTCAAAACTTGATCAACCGGGATGTTTAGGGAGTGGGATCCCGGTGACCTGATGTGACGCAGACAGTCAACCCATTTGTCTTACCCCTTGTGGAAATCTCTAAAATTATGTGTGAGCCCACATAACTGTTTTAGGAATGTTAAAGATAACTTTCAGAAAAAGATAAAATCATCAGTCTCTTACAGATGTAAAAATGAACACGTATTAAAGATTTTATTTTACTCGTTAATCAGCAAGAGAACCAGACAGATGTTATAGCTGGTTCAAAGAAAAAGTCCAAAAAGCACAAATTTATATGGAGTAAAGGAATTGAATTGCAAATGGAGGCAAAACTGGTTTTTCCACAGTGGGGAGGAAAGTTAATCCAAACTGCATGGGACAAGACAGAGTTTGCATATCCATCAGTTACCTGCAATTTACAAAGGTGCAAAATAACTCAAAGACAATGAACTGGGCTAGAATCGGGCAGCTTGGAAGGGTGTGCTATAGATAATGCATAGCGTTTTCATTGAAATACGTTTTTTTAAAATAGTAAGCATGGTGAATACTTTTTAGGGAGGTTTCCTTTGCTTCATGTAATTTCTCAGGGTCACCACCTCAAGTCTCATCCAGGTTTCACTTCCATATAACACGTATATACTGAGTACTTACTATACGTAAGATATTGCAGAAGAACCAGAGACAGAAAAGACAGTATTTCTTACCGTAAGTAAGATTGTCTGGGGGTGGGGGCAAGACAGACGTGCCACATCCCCAACTAACCACACAGCAGAGGGACTAAGAATCTGTGCTGTGGTAGGGGTGGGAATGAAATGTTTGAGGAGAACCAGAGAGGGAGGAGTTAACCGACCAGGGGCTGGGGCTGGGGAGATGACATGATGACATTTAAGCTAGGCTTTGAGAGAGGACAGAAAGGAAGAGGGGACACAGGAGAGGCCACTTCAGGGAAGGGCCAGGAGTCGGGGTGGCAAGGGCGCAGGGAAATAGCAGGATGTGGCTGAAGAGGAGGCTAGAGGGGAGGTTTGAGAGCAGCTTGTGGAAGGCCCTGAATGCTGTGCTAAGAAATGTGGGCTTGATTCTGAAGACAGAGGAAAGCTATTGAAAGCTTTGGAGGAGGGAGGGGGTGATGTGATCGAACTGGTTCTTTAGAAGATGAATTGACTGTAGAATCAAGAGATTGGAGGCAGAGGGACTAGTTAAGAGGCTAGTGTAATATTCTGGTCGAGAAATGATGAGGGTCTGCATCAGGGCAGTGGCGAGAGGGGTAGAAGGAGAGGATGGAGATGGCATTATTAAGGCTTGACTCCTGATTGCATGTGGGTGGTGGGGGAGAGAAGGAGTTGAATGCTGAAATTTCCAGGCTAGGGGATAGTGGTGCTATTAACTAAGATAGGAAACACGCTGGGTGTGGGGGTGGGGAGCAGGTTTATGGTAACATAATGAGTTCGGTTTGAGACACATTGAGTTTGAGGGGCTCGGTGGACATCCAATTAACAGCAAGTTGCTGGCAGCTGGAAATTCTGGTCTGGGTCTAAGGAGAGAGGTCAGGGCTAGAGATACAGATTTGGGAGTCATCAGCGCACGAAGGGGTGAGTTGAAACTGAGAGCTCTTGAGCTAAGCGAAAAGGAGGGGCAGGACACACACACACACACACACACACACAGGGGGAGGGGGTTTAGGGCAGAGGGAGGGGGGCGGAGGGGTTGGGGAGAGCCAGTGAGAGCCAGACTTGAGCTAGAGAGACAGGAAAAGGAGAGACAGAGGAAGACAGAAGGACAAGAGAGGGAGACTGAAGGCTGAGGCCCGAGGACTAAGAGTAGAGGCGGGGGGGGGGGGGGCAGCGGGGAGGGAGGAGAGAGTGGAGCCTGAGGGGAAATAAGAAAAGTGAGATAAAGGAGGGAAAGGACAGGGGCAGGAGGGTGGGAAAGGGGAGAATGTTGGAGGAGAGGGGACCGTGGCAGGGGAGGAGAGAGAAGGAGAAGAGAAGCAGAGGAGAGGGGAAGAGAGAGAGAGCTGGGAGAATAATAGGGGGAAGGGGAATGATGAGGAGGAATAGAGAGAAATGGGAGAGAGAGATTGAGAGAGGAGGGGGAAGGGAAAGAGAGAGATGAGTGGGGTAGGAAGAGAAAGAAGGAGGGAAGGGGAAGGGATAGGAGAGGGTGGCAGAGGTGAGGAGAGATGGAGGGCCAGGTTTCTGGGGTGGCAGGAGAGAAGGGCCCCAGATAGGCCAGCAGGCACTGGGTCTGCAAAGCCAGGAAAGGGGCAAGTACAAAGGAAGGGGCGAAGGCAACGGTATCCTATGCGACAGGGACAGGAGTAGGATGAGGACTGAGGAGAGAATGGGGGATGTGGCCCTGCTCTCCTCTCACTGACTCTCTCCCTTGTCTGCTCCCTCTGTGCCAGCCACACTGGCCTCCTGGCTCTTTTCTGATCTTAGCAGGCACCTCGTGCCTTAAGGACCTTTGCAAGGTTGTTCCTTCTGCCTGGAATGCTCTTCCCCAGATATCCACATGGCTCACCTCTTTGCTTCCTTCAGGATGTTTAAATGTCTCCTTCTCAGCAAAGCCTACTCTGATCACCCACTTACACATTGTAGCCCATTCCACTCCCCGCCCCCCACCATCGCCCTTGCCCCTTAGCCTGTGTTATACCACCTTCTAACATACTGTAACACAGACTCATTTAACGTGTTTATTGTCCATCTCATCCCACTAGAATATAAACTCCATGAAGGCAGAGATTTCTGGTCTTTTTTGTTAATTGTTGAATCCCCAGTACCTAGGACAGTGCCAGCACATAGTAGGTGCTCAATACATATTTGTTGAATGAGTAAGTGATGTTGTGTTGAATATGGATGATCTCTGAAAATTGTATAAAGGATAAATGAAACAAATTCCTGAGGTGACTATATTTTACTGTGGTTTACTTCTTTGGAAAGTGGAGAACAGCATAAAATTCTGATCACTGTAGGGTTTTGTTCAGTTGAGCTTTGATGAATAAGGCTTTTAGCTAATAAGTTAATTTGAGTTTGAGGGTCTCAAGACAAGCTCATTGGATAAACCTCTTTCTCTTGATGCCTCATTTTCTCTGGAAGGTGAATTGGCTGTGCAGTGGTTGTCAACAGCGAGAACCCGACATTGGCTGGTGAAGGGGGCGGTAGGTCATGGGGATGACAGACCGATAGGAAGGGACAAGGGCAGACATGTGCAGTTCTTGCTGGAGCATTGTTTTCTGTTTGTGGTCAGAGCGCAAGGAGTATGGCATCTGATCTGAAGGGCACTTTAAACCAGGTTAGGTATATGCATTATATCTGTATAACTCCTAACTTGAAATTAGAATGAGTATATTTGAAGGGCTTATAAAGAAAGCATGTGCTTCCTCTGGAGAGCTTAAATTGGTTATGTCACTCAAATACTTCAGTACTCATGGATTGGAGAGTTGACAAGAAAAAGATTCCCCAGTAGTCTTTCGATGCCCTGTTTATATATGGGAATGACCCCCTAATTGTAGTTGGTTAGACTAAATGTGTGTAGAACAATATACTGGCATCTCACTTGTCTGAAATAGATTGAATTTCCTCGAACACTCATGCATATCTCTCTTTCAGATAATTTAAAAATCACTCTAGGTGATTAACAGCATCCTCGTCTCCATCCTGAAACCTATGGATTCCTGGAAAGCTGGTGCTCCCTCATCCCCATTTGGACCTTAATTTTCCATAGCAGGCTGGCTTGTGAGAGAGACTGCTTTAACATTTTGGTGCTCTAATTACCTTTATTTATTTAAATGTTTCCGCATAAAAGGTGGTTAAAGCAGCTGTCCGTGTTACAAGTTTTGATTTTTGGGAGTTCTTTTTCCCCAGGGGGAGTGGCCACAGCAGGTCCTAGCTGGTGGTGAGTGGCTGTCATGATCTCTACAGCACCGCTCTACAGCGGCGTGCACAACTGGACCAGTTCTGACCGGATTCGCATGTGTGGCATCAACGAGGAGAGGTGAGGAGGCTGGGAAGGTGGCCGTCGCCGGCTTCCAGTGAGCGGTGCCTGCTCCCTGGCGAGGTAGCTGCAGCAGCGCCTGAGGGGGGACCTTGGGGAGGGGGCTGCTGGTTGTTTCTAATTTTCCTGAGATGGGCTGGGGCTGGGGCTGTGTGAGTGGCCTGCTCTGCCATGCCGTCCCTGTTCAGATGAAAGTGAGGAGGCCAACAGATGACCTTTTACCAACTAGTATTTGTCTACTCATTAAGAACTGTCAGACTGTGGATTAAAGGGAGGCTCAGGCAATTGCAAGTTTTATTTGCTGCATCCATGTTCTGTGCTCAAGGATACGTGTAAGATATTTTTGGTCCTCGATCTAAGCCTGGAAGAAAGGCGATTTTGTCATTCAGCTTTATACTGGAAACTGTTAGTGGGTATTCTGGTGATCAGCACTTTCCTGCCTCACGAGGCTAATGATGATTCGCAGTGAGATCCTTATGAAGTATCAAAGGAGGATCAAACTGCTTAACGTAGTTTTTGTATGAAATTGAGAGTTGGTGATGCTTGCCTGATCTGCGTGTGTTTTCAGTTTTCTGTTCACCAAAATACTGGGTTGACCAGGCTGTTCCATTTCCTGATCATGCCCCGTATGAAGAGCACTCAAAATGGCCTTCAGATTCTACATTTGATTTTCATAACCCTTGGCCAAAGAGCTGTGTGTGATGGTTGCAGTGCCTCTCCCATTTTTAGAGAAGGTATGGCTCCCCCATGCTTGCTGGTTTCAATATATCGACTGTTGAAATCCAAATACATCAAATCAGTCACCTAGAACACAGAACGGTATGGCTTTCCCTGGGATTCAAGATGTGGCATTTCCTTGGGGAAATCTTGGAAGTGTGTGCATGGGTGTGTGTGCATGTGGGGGAGTGTTGGTAATATTGAAGGGAAAAGGAATGGACGTCTTTGTGTGTATCTATTTTCTTCTTCTGTTCTGAACTGGAGAAGTATGTACTTGTGTGAGGTTCAGGTTAGGAGAATAGACCTTTTTATTATTTTTTTAAAGCCATTAGCTCCTGATGGTTTAATGTTGTCTATACTGAGGAACAAGTTAGAGATGGACTTAAAAGGAATTTAATTTTAGAATATAAAAATCAAGATGAAGGAAAATAAGACAAAATTCTTCTCAGATCTGCACGAGAAAGGTATTTTCCTTTGCATATGAGGTATGTCCTTAGATAATAACTAAGAGATGATCTGGGGAAGGCAGAGCGCTGGTATTGATTTGCGTGAGTATTCATTGGCAACTAGTTACAAGTAGTTGAGGCTTTGATGTAGAGATCTGGACTAGAGCCTTCAAAAAATCAATGAACAAGTTACCTTAGTTTACTGTCTATTCTAAATCCCCTCTGAAAAAGGACCAGGAAGTGGGCCCGAACCTGATTTTCCCTCCTTATGGACTTTTCTTGGGATGTTAGATTACCAAATATGCCAAGTGGTTAAGATGACCTTTTTTAAGTGTTGTCACTTCTGATCTCATCTACCCATTGCTGTCACCTTCCCACTACAGCCCAGGCCATGCTATAGCTGATTTCCAAAATGTGATCTCACCTTATTTAAAAACCATCTTCCTTAGCCCTTGACCACCTGTAGAACTTCGACATTTCGGGTGTAAAGCTGCATCTGGGGGTTAACTCTTGAAGTTATGTTTGAGAAGCCTGCCCAGTGCCATCAGATGTAGCTGAGGACTGTAGAAACTGGGGACAGGGGGTTTATGCTGGCCTCAGGTGGCCGACTCTAGACAAGCCTCCAGCTAAATCCCTCTGTTTGCTTACTTGCTGCTTCCTTTCTTGTACCCATTCATGCCATCATTCACCAAACATTTATTAAACTCAATCAGAGCAAACCAGTAGTCATGGGATATTGGTGGTAAGTGCTGTCGAGTGGCATGTACAGGTCCCGTGGGAGTCTACAGGCCAGAATGAAAAACTTCCTGGGGGAATAAGGGAAGGCTTCCCAGAGGCAGTGACCTTTGCGCCGGGGCTTGGGGGATGAGTAGGAGTTTCAGGTGAGGGCTGGTATTTCTCACATGGTGTGTTTGCGGGAGACCTTGGCTGGAATGAAGGCAGTCTTGGGGTGCTATGGGAAGTCTGCAGGGGCTGGGATCTAAGCGAGATGTGTGCCATGTAGTTAGGGCCCAACAGGAACTGAAAAAGGTCTGGTTTGACAGTGATGCTAGCCCTTAATAATTAGGGAAACAGCCCTGAAAAGTTATGGCTGTTTCTGGTTTAGGTTCAACAAAGCCTTGAGTATAATGGCCCAGGGTCATCTCTGTTGGGAAGAAAAGGTGGGATTGATTTGCAGACCTGACTGAAGCCTGCTTTGACCCCTGCTCCCTTCTCCCCGCCACCCACACCCTCCTAATCTTGCCCAGTTGACCCTCCTCTCCCCATGCACCCCTGCCCTGCAAGCTGTCTCTGTCCCAGGTTCTTCTCTCAATGGAGCAATTTAACGTTTGCTTGGCTTTACACACCTCTCTCCTCAGAGGGTTTGAAACGTGGCCGCAGGACATTTTCCCAGAGCCTTGGGGGCTGGCACTCAGGTGTGGGTATGGCTGGAGTAGCCACGACTGCTGTTGGCCGCTGCCACCTCCAGAGTCTCTGGGCCGGTGGCTCTGCCGTTCTCTGGTGGCTGCCTTCGAAGGCAGGGTTTCTACTTTCAAGGTGACTTTATGCAGGGTGGGAGCCGAGCAAGGAGGACCAAATATGCAGCTGAACTCCCCTGTGTATGGTGAGGATGGGGGAAATGGAAATAGTGTCTCCGCTCTGCGGTCCCTCATGTGGGGTTGGTGAAGGGGGGGTTCCCTGCCGCTCCTTTATCCTCGTCACCATCCTCCCCACAAAACCATCCCTGGCCTGGCCTAAGGCTGGGTATTGGTCTTGCTTTTCTGGGCTCTCAGGGATTGATGTCGAAGTATGTTTTCCCTTTCCCTCAGGCTCCCCTTCCTCCCCTTCCTTGAGACCCCCGACTGCATCTCCAGCCCGCCTCTCTCCTTATGATCATTTCTGTTTGTCACCAGCAGTCATTGCCAGCAGTGGAACCCTCCCACTTCTGCCAGCCTAGATGCCTTTTAAAGGGAACAAGCCTTTCCCCCCGGTTAGTCCCTTCTGGAGCCCTGAAAAGATGGGGAGAGGCCCACGGTGATCCCCTTGCCTTTTTTGCTTCTCTTGCCCCAGGTACAATTTTGGGGTCCGTCAACGGTGCCCTGTTCCAGTGGGAGGGAAGGAGTTAGTTCTTGTGGGGGTTGGTTGTGGGTGCCCTGACTGCCCTTTGGTTAGGATGGCTGGTGAGGCAGGTGCTGGCTTCTTCCCTGGCTGTTGCAGAGCTCAGGGCGAGGCTCTGAAGAAGGGGGGCAAACCCCAAGGCAGTCTAGCTCCCCAGAGGTGCACAGAGCATTCCTGTGCTTTGCACCCTAGGAACCACATCTCAGGGCTTCTTCTGGAGCTTTATTCCTGCACCTCAGCTTTCCACTTGGCCACTCACACCATGGCTCCTGCCCCACTGGTGTCTTCCCTAGGGCAGCAGTGGCACGTTCTTGCTATAACTCAAAATACCAAACTTCCAGTGGGTGTTTGTTTTCTCTTCAACTTCACCCTCCCAGTCTGACCTTTTTTTTTTTTTTTTTTTGGTCAGGATATACCATTTCCTAAGATTCTTGCCCAAATTTTAGAGAAGACATTTTGAGGAGGTGAGGGTACAGTTGAGTTTTCCTCCTTTGGGAACCAACTCTCTGGCCTTGAGCATTTCCCTCTGCAATATACCAACTTGAATTCGGGATCTGTAGCTTTGAAGGCTTCCTTCCCTTTGCGATGGGAGAAAATGCAGTGGTGCTGGGAGGCCAAGCGGAGAGTAGGGGAGCTGGCAGGGGATAGGATGCAAGCAAGAGCAGAAAGGTAGGAAGGAGGGTGCTGGCTTGAGCTCTCTGGTACCCTAGAAAAGGGGAAGAGATACCCTAGAGGGAAAGAAGTCGTGCCCTTGAAATGCCCCTTGATGCTCAGTGACCTGCCTCAAATCAGTATCATCATGTGTGCTAATAAACGTGTATCTGCTCTAGGCAAGCTCATCAGGTGACTAGGTGATGATTTGGATTTAGAACATGAACCACAATGGGGGTGGTTATTTGTTTTAGGAAAGGGTTACCCTTATGGTACCTGTAGCCAGCTTTCCTTGTAGACTTAAAATAAGATCATATTTACGAGGAAAGCAGTTTGCATGCCTTTTGGGATCTTCTGTGAATTACCTCTCCCCTTCTGGCAATGCCCAGTACCTCCTGGACGGTCACCTTGATGGATAAGCTCTAGGGACAAGGCAAAGGTGCTGGGGTCCTCCACACTCCTGGTGAGAGCCCTAGAATACACAGCCCAAAGAGGGGAGTCTAGTCAGATCAGGCTCCTTTGCAGGAACTTGAAAAGCTGGGCACGGAGGCTCCGGTTTGCAGCCTGGACCTCCTCTACCCCTAGTTCCTTGTGATTTCCCCCAAGCCACCAAAGGAAGCGAGACAGGAGGGTTTTATGGGAACCCAAGCAGGCAGGGGGCGTTCTGGGGAAGGTGGCGGCCTGAAGACTAGGCCTCACGTCCCTTTTCTGGTTGTGTCTCCCATGCTAGAAGAGCACCTCTTTCTGATGAGGAGTCCACGACAGGTGACTGCCAGCGCTTTGGATCTCAGGAGTTTTGTGTCAGCAGTTTTTCCAAGGTAAGGGGCCATGCAGAACCACATGCCACCTGCCAACGGGTGGAGCTGAACTGCTCAGGCAACGTGCCCAGCCTGCCATCCCAAGAAGGGGGCCAGGAAAGGACAGGGTGTTTCCCAGGAGTTGCTGTATGTGAGACAGAAATTGGCCAGCTTCTCTTTGCTTCTGCCTGGTTGGTCGAGTTGCAAAGAGGACCAGCAGTCACCTCTCCTGGGCCTCGGGACACTTGCACGATCTACAGAGAGCTCGCTAAGATGGGCACGCTGCTCTGTCGTTGCAGGTGGAGCTCACGGCAGTTGGAAGTGGCAGCAATGCCCGGGGGGCAGACCCAGATGGCAGTGCAACAGAAAAACTTGGGCACAAGTCAGAAGACAGGCCTGATGACGCCCAGCCGAAAATGGACTATACTGGGAATGTGGCAGAGGCAGGGGGCCCCTTGGTGTCACTGAGCAGCCCGGGAGAGGGGCTCAAGCTTCCCACTTCCGACGGCCTGGAGGCCAGCAACGGCACGGCGGACTGCTCCTGGACGCCCCTCAGCACCCAAATGAGCAAACAGGTGGACTGCTCGCCAGCTGGGGCGAAGGCTTTGGACTCTCGGCAGGGTGTCGGGGAGAAGAATACTTTCATTTTGGCAACTCTAGGAACTGGCGTCCCCGTGGAGGGCACCCTGCCTCTGGTTACCACTAACTTCAGTCCGCTGCCAGCCCCCATCTGCCCCCCGGCTCCCAGTTCAGCCTCTGTCCCCCCATCTGTTCCAGATCCATTCCAGGTCCCCCTCTCCGTCCCCGCCCCAGTGCCCCATTCCGGGCTCGTTCCCGTCCAGGTTGCCACTTCGGTTCCGGCCCCTTCCCCTCCCTTAGCACCAGTCCCGGCTCTGGCTCCGGCGCCACCATCAGTGCCCACACTCATCTCCGATTCGAGCCCTCTTTCGGTTTCGGCCTCAGTCTTGGTGCCCGTGCCAGCTTCTGCTCCCCCGTCGGGCCCCGTCCCCCTGTCGGCTCCGGCCCCTACCCCCATCTCAGTCCCAGTTTCAGCTCCTCCCTTGGCTCTGATCCAGGCTCCCGTGCCCCCTTCGGCTCCGACCCTGGTCCTCGCACCTGTCCCCACTCCAGTTCTGGCTCCGATGCCGGCGTCCACGCCTCCGGCAGCTCCCGCCCCTCTGTCGGTGCCGATGCCCACCCCGACCCCGTCCTCTGGCCCGCCTTCTACCCCCACCCTCATCCCTGCCTTTGCTCCCACGCCGGTGCCTGCACCCACCCCAGCCCCAATCTTCACTCCAGCCCCCACGCCCATGCCGGCTGCCACGCCCACTGCCGTTCCCACCTCTGCACCTATCCCGGCGTCCTTTAGTTTGAGTCGAGTGTGTTTTCCTGCAGCTCAGGCACCAGCTATGCAAAAAGTCCCCCTGTCCTTTCAGCCAGGGACAGTGCTGACCCCAAGCCAGCCGCTGGTCTATATCCCGCCTCCAAGCTGTGGGCAGCCACTCAGCGTGGCCACACTGCCAACCACCCTGGGAGTCTCCTCCACCCTTACACTCCCTGTCCTGCCATCCTACCTGCAGGACAGGTGTCTCCCTGGGGTGCTGGCCTCCCCAGAGCTGCGGTCTTACCCATATGCATTTTCTGTGGCCCGGCCTCTGACTTCGGAGTCCAAGCTGGTCTCTCTGGAGGTGAACAGGCTCCCCTGCGCTTCCCCGTCCAGCAGCACCAGCACCCAGCCGGCACCCGATGGGGTCCCCGGGCCTTTGGCAGATACTTCCCTCTCCACTGCTTCTGCCAAGGTGCTTCCACCACCACAGCCTCTGCTGCCAGCCCCCAGCGTGAGCTCAGCCCCACCGCATCCTGCCAAGATGCCAGGTGGCAACGAGCAACAAACAGAAGGGACTTCCGTCACTTTCTCTCCCCTCAAGTCACCTCCACAGCTGGAGCGAGAGATGGCCTCTCCGCCCGAGTGCAGTGAGATGCCCCTGGACCTCTCCTCCAAGTCCAACCGGCAGAAGCTCCCGTTGCCGAACCAACGCAAGACGCCTCCCATGCCCGTGTTGACCCCCGTGCACACCAGCAGCAAGGCCCTCCTCTCCACGGTCCTGTCTAGGTCCCAGCGCACAACCCAGGCTGCCGGCAGCAATGTCACCTCATGCCTGGGCTCCACTTCCTCGCCCTTCGTCATCTTTCCTGAGATCGTGAGGAACGGGGACCCAAGCACCTGGGTGAAGAACTCCACTGCGCTGATCAGCACCATTCCCGGCACCTACGTGGGAGTGGCCAACCCAGTGCCTGCATCCCTCCTGCTGAACAAAGACCCCAACCTGGGCCTCAACCGAGACCCCCGCCATCTCCCCAAGCAGGAGCCCATCTCTATCATCGATCAAGGAGAGCCCAAGAGCACTGGTGCCCCCTGTGGCAAGAAGGGCAGCCAGGCTGGGACTGAGGGACAGCCAAGCACAGTCAAGCGTTACACCCCAGCCCGCATCGCCCCTGGGCTGCCGGGCTGCCAAACCAAGGAGCTCTCCCTCTGGAAGCCCACGGGGCCAGCAAATATTTACCCACGGTGTTCAGTCAACGGGAAACCCACCAGCACCCAGGTCCTGCCTGTTGGCTGGTCACCATACCACCAGGCGTCTCTGCTTTCCATCGGCATTTCCAGTGCCGGGCAGCTGACCCCCAGCCAGGGGGTGCCCATCAGGCCCACCAGCGTCGTTTCTGAGTTTTCTGGTGTGCCGTCCCTTGGCCCTGGTGAAGCTGTGCATGGACTTCCCGAGGGGCAGCCACGGCCCGGGGGCCCCTTTGCTCCAGAGCAGGACACGGGCACAAAGAACAAAACTTGCCGAATTGCTGCCAAGCCTTACGAGGAACAAGTGAACCCTGTCCTCCTGACGCTCAGCCCTCAGACAGGGACCCTGGCACTGTCTGTGCAGCCTAGCAGTGGGGACCTGAGAGTGAATCAGGGGCCTGAGGAATCAGAGAGCCACCTCTGCCCCGACAGCACTCCTAAGCTGGAAGGCCCCCAGGGGGCTTGCGGCCTGAAGCTGGCAGGAGACACGAAGCCTAAGAACCAAGTGCTGGCCACCTATATGTCCCATGAGCTGGTCCTGGCCACCCCCCAGAACCTGCACAAGATGCCCGAGCTGCCTTTGCTACCTCATGACAGCCACCCCAAGGAACTCATCTTGGACGTGGTCCCGAGCGGCAAGAGGGCCTCCAGCACAGACCTTTCACAGCTCGGAAGCCAGGTGGACCTGGGGCGGGTGAAAATGGAGAAGGTGGATGGTGATGTGGTCTTCAATTTAGCCACCTGCTTCCGGGCCGATGGCCTCCCAGCAGCTACCCAGAGGGGCCAAGCTGAAGTGCGGAGTAAGGCCGGGCAGGCTCGAGTGAAACAGGAAAGTGTAGGTGTCTTTCCTTGCAAGAACAAGTGGCAGCCAGACTCGGTGGTGACCGATGGGGTGACCGAATCTCTGCCGCCCAAGAAAATGAAGTGTGGCAAAGAGAAGGATGGTGAGGAGCAGCAGCCACAAGCCAAGGTTATGGTCCGGAGTTCCCATGGACCCAAGGTGAGTGCTGGGCTGAGGTTGAGGGCCGGGCCAAGACACCAGGGGTCTGCTTTGTCCTGCAGACGTCAACCTCGTGCAGTGTTCTTTAATTTTATTTATTTATTTATCTATCTATCTATCTATTTATCTATTTATTTATGGCTCCATTGGGTCTTCGTTGCTGTGCGTGGGCTTTCTCTAGTTGCAGCAAGCGGGGGCTACTCTTCGTCGCAGTGCGCAGGCTTCTCATTGTGGGGGCTTCTCCTGTTGTGAAGCACAGGCTCTAGGTGCGTGGGCTTCAGTAGTTGTGGCACGTGGGCTTCAGTAGTTGTGGCTCGCGAGCTCTAGAGCGCAGGCTCAGTAGTTGTGGCGCACGGGCTTAGTTGCTCCGCGGCATGTGGGATCTTCCCGGACCAGGGCTCGAACCCATGTGCCCTGCATTGGCAGGCAGATTCTTAACCACTGTGCCATCAGGGAAGCCCTCGTGCAGTGTTCTTGAGTAGCTCTGTGAACTGAGCTGATTGGAAGGCTTGTGTAAAGTGAATCATGACCCTTACCAAGTAACATTCTCCATATATGGTGTTTTAGCGTGGGGAGGGGTGGGCTTCTATTTTGTAGATGTGGGAAATGATTCGGTCCCTGAGGCTAGGAAAGCCATTGTCCCAGATGAGGTTGGAAAGTGGAAGAATACCGTACGATACGGGGAGGGAAATCAATTAATAACAGGCCCTTCCTTGCATGGCCATTCTTCCTTTTCCTTTTCTAAGATGACTGCTGGCCTTGAGAGCTTAGGGTCCAGGGAGGCAAGGGGCCTTTGACAAGGTTGTTCTCTGCACCACCGGGGTAAGCCTGCTCAGGATTTGCTTGGAGTTTTGTGGGGCTTGAGCCAATTCAGCTTCTGGGCAAATCCACCAGTTTCCTATCCCCCTAATGCTTGGGGTGGCAGCTGTGGGTTTCAGCCCATTGGGAATTTGGTGTCCAAGGCAGATGGGCATCTGGGTCTGGGTTCTTAATAGGCTAAGGATGATGGCAGGGTTCTAGGCAAAAAGGTGGGCTAAGAGGACTTGGCCTGAATCCAGTGTTCCTCCAAAGAGGATCTGAAGGCCACTAGTGATCAAGGAGATTCTTGAAGCAGTTGAGGATAGGGCTTATTCAAAATATGGAGCAATTTGAGGTTATGTTAACAAGCCTTCAAATTGGATGTTGAATAGATCTCTAGCCAGAGCACTATGAATTTGTTTGTGGCAGAAGCTCTTAGTCTTTTTTGGACCATAGAGCACTTTGGGGAGCTGATGAGAGCTGTGAACCCTGCTCCCCGAAACATGGCCTCAGAATTTTGCCCATAATTTCAAGGGGCTCATGGACCCAACCCGCTCCCCAAAGCCCACCCATGGACTCCAGGTTAAGAACCCTGGGAGTAGAGTTTGGGTGGGTTTTTCTCAGTGACCCCATGACCACCTCAGTACGGCAGAGACATGCCAAGTAGGAACATAGGTCATTACATAGTAGAGCATATGTCTAGCATTTGCTCAGGTAACTGCAATCTGCTCTTGGTGGTAATAATAGTAGTTCATGTCGTTATGGTTGTTACCGTTTGTTGAATTCCTGCTATATACCAAGTGCTTTCTACATATGTTATCTAACTTAATCCTTCAAATAACCCTATGAGGTGAACACTACACCCAATTCACAGATAAGAAAATGAGTAAGTTGTTACCCAAAGTTACACAGCTACTAAATGACAGAAGTGGAACTCAAGCTCCAATCTAATTGGTTCTGAAGTTCACATTCTAAAACAACTATACCCCAATTTAAAAAAATTAAAAGAAAAAAAGAAAGATAAAGTTCATGTTCGTCTTGAGCTATGCCACACTGTCTTCCACTCTGCTTATGTATAGCTGTTTCACTGACCATTTAGCAAGTGTTTGTTGAGCGTCTACTATGTGCCAGTCCTTGCCAGGCAGTGGGAATACATCTTCAGGAGGGCAGTACAGCATTTTGGTGAGGAGTATGCTCTCTGGAGCCAGGCACAGCGCCTGAGTGTGAATCCTGGTTCTGCTTCTTCCTAGCTGTGTGATATCAGTCAAGTTACTTCATCTCTCTCGCCCTCAGTTTCCTCATCTATACAATGAGACAGTGATAGTATCTACTCATAGGGCTGTGTAAAGATTAAATGAAATGATGATGTGAAATGTCCAGAATGGGCAAATTGATAGAGACAGAAAGTAGATTAGTAGTTGCCTAAGGCTGGCGGGGATGAGGAATTGGAGAGTGACGGCTTAATGGGTACAGGGTTTCTATTTGGGGTGATGAAAAAGTTCTAGAACCAGATAGTGATGATCCTTGCACATATCCGTGGTTGTATTAAAAACAGTTGAATAATAAACATAAATCAGTGTATGATATATCTCAGTAAATTATATGTCAACAAAGCTATTGTTAAAAAAAGATAAAATGAAGTGATACGTGTAAATGCTTAGAACAGTGCCTGGCACATAGTAAGTGCTCAGAAAGTGTTAGTGGCTGCTGTTGATATCATTAGTATTACAAATAGGATAGACCCTCATGGAGCTTATGTCTTGCAGGTGACTCGCTGACAGGCAGGCACTGCCCCTTCCTATATTAGATGAACAGTTCACTGACAGATGCAGAGGGCAGAGAATAAAGTCACGGCATCAGGAGCCTTGAAGCAGCCCTTGGCAACTGCCTGTAATGATACAGTAAATGTCCATTTTTCCGGAAAGCAAATAACTTAGATCTTTCTTTTCTTATGTTCCATTTTCCTGAGAAAGAAACCATTGATAAGCAAAACTAAGATCAGGGGTCGATTCAAAGCAGCCCCTTTCAGGGTATGGCCAAGAATCAGAATACTCTCTGTAGTGTATACAGCAGTAGGAATATAATGTTATGTACATGAAACTTATATAATGTTATAAACCAATGTTACCTCAATAAAAAAATTAAATAAAAATTTTTTTTAAAAAAGAATCAGTCTCCTGTCTCCTACACCACCTGCCCCAAGGCCGCACGGAATCCTGAAGGACCTTCTGAATCATCAGCAAAGAAAGTTCTGCTTCATCTGGTGCTGGTTGTCCTCTCATCTTTTGGAAAATTCTTTGGAAAACCCTTCAAAACTCTGTTAACCAGAACATTCATCTTACATGGTCTGTTCATCATCGCAACTTTTTGCCTAAGTTGGAGTGTGCGATATATTTTTACTCTGAGTGTTGCCCTTGCAGAACATACAGACACAGATCCCTTCTAGATGTTCTGTTTTACTTGTTTTTGTCTCTCTTAGGAAGTAAAAGTTAATGATCTGTACTTGAAAGAGCCAGCTAAAAATGATATTCAGAAATAAATACGACATGTTCAAATTGACATGCACTGAACTTTATTCCGCCTGACTTGAGGTAGTTGTTCTGTGGCCATACCTGAAGGTCACACTTCAAGCAGTAGTTGCCCATATTCCTCTTTCCTTCCCATTTCTTTCTTTCTCCTAACACTTTGGTTTGTAGGAACTGGCAGCAAGTAAAGGGAGAAACTGAATTTTCAACTCAGCCCTCTGCTGAATAAGAAGCAGGAGGAGTTCATGGGATAGCAGGAGTCCCTGGAATTTGATGGGGAATGGTGACTCTATGGAGACATATTCCCCCCACCTCCCCCGCCGGAAAAATGTTCCATCAGTAAGACATCTGCCATCCCCTTAGCTGGAGCTGGACCATGATAACTTTTTAGAATGTGGTGTGCGGGTCTGCTTAGGGGGAAAACAACTCTTCCTTTCTTCCTAGGGCCCGCTGTCATTGTTAAAATGTTTTGCTTACTCTGCACTCCCTGGATCCTACAATACTAGAAACCCCTACCTTGCCCTATTACTTGTTGGGTGGCATGGAGAGATCTCAAAGCTTGTGAGAATCTGTGACTGCTAGGCTCAGAGTGTCCTTGCAATGTGTAAGCACAACCATTGTGCCTACCCCATGCGCCGGGCAGTAGGTATGAGTGCGGATGACCAAAACCAGTGGAGGACACAAGTAAGGAAGAAGAGGAGTGAGAGCTGAGGTGAAGAGGCCCGGGCTGGGTGCCAGGAGCCCTGGGTCTTAGTCCTAGCTCAGCCGTTTTCTCACTGCAGGCACAGAGCAGCTAACTTGCAGGTTTGCCTAGTCCCTGACGGCCCCTGAGCAAGTGGACGCCTTGGGCTGTGTTGCCCTGGACAAGTCATTTAACCTCTTATCTTGGAGGCTCAGTTTCCTCGTCTGTTCAAGGGTGTGATACTAGCTTTTTCTCTCTGGGTTGTTGGGAAGAACAAATCGAATATTAGAGTCTTTGGAAAAGGTGAAAGGGCCTCAGAGTGTAAAGGGTCGTTATTGAAAATGCCTGGGCCTTTTCGGTGTCTTTCCTAAGTACGGGGAGATTGGAATTGCTGCCGTGGTAGACTTTTCTTCTTGCCTTAG
Source organism: Balaenoptera acutorostrata (assembly GCF_949987535.1). Classification (NCBI taxonomy): domain Eukaryota; kingdom Metazoa; phylum Chordata; class Mammalia; order Artiodactyla; family Balaenopteridae; genus Balaenoptera; species Balaenoptera acutorostrata. The sequence goes on from NC_080085.1 coordinate 112,856,796, forward strand.
TTGAATCTTTTTTCTGGTATTAATCTACACGTGAAAATAGATAATTTTTCTTGAGTTGGCCCATATGAGAATTAGTTTCAGTTGTTGGTGTCAATACTATTCACAGTGAAGTTATTTGAACAATGTAGTCATCCAACTTGCAGAAGAGGCATTTTTGTTTTCTGTCCACCTCTCTGTTGCTGTTCGGATATAGAGAGTATGGGGCCTGACTTTGCACCTTTTCAAATGACTTTGGGTGTTTATTCGGCTTGTGAATGCAGACTCTGTGGACGTGTTTCAAATGATGGGGTATGGATGTCTATGGGGATTAGCTAGGGCACTGGATTCAGTCCAAAAAGCCTCTGTAGCCCACTGTGGAAGGCAGCGGGCGGCCCCTTCCCCCCAGCCTCCACCTGGGCAGCTCGTGTCCGTGTGTCAGTATCAGGGCACAGGGCTCAACATTAAGAGGGCTTTCTTAAGAAGTGAAACTGACCTCAGACCTGACTCTCTCCACCTCTCCACAGTGCCGGAAGCCACCTAGTGACCCCCAGGAACCCACCAAGAAAAGCTCCAGGGGGGCTTCAGATTCAGGAAAAGAGCACAATGGAGTCAGGGTAAAGCACAAGCACCGGAAGCCAACAAAGCCAGAGTCCCAGTCTCCAGGAAAACGAGCCGATGGCCACGAGGAAGGTAGGCCCCGTGGGTCCTGGCCCTCTTGATGGGCTGCAGAGGGATCCCTATGGCGGGTGGGGGGGGAGGGGCTCTGAAACTGACCAGGAAAGTGAGACTTCCTCACTGTGGGAGAAAGATATAATTTGAAAAAAGTATTTATTTATTTATTTGTTTGTTTGGCTGTGCCGGGTCTTAGTTGCGGCACACGGGATCTTCGTTGCAGCATGCGGGATCTAGTTCCCTGACCAGGGATTGAACCCGGGCCCCCTGCATTGGGAGCACAGAGTCTTAGCCACTGCACCAGCAGGGAAGTCCCAGGAGGAGGATATAATTGACACCTCTGAAATCTAAGCGGAGGGAGAAGGGAGACGGGAGTGGGGGCTTACGCTGCTCACCCTGGTTGCTAGAATAAGGCACACTCTGAAGTGGTGCTTTTCAGACAGACAAGAGTCAGTCCTACAGCAGAGTAGCCAACCTATTACCCTGCAGTGGGTCTAGGCTCAGAGAAGAAATGGGTTTAATGAGGATTAAGACCAAATGGGGGTTATTTACACTGTTTTCTCTACCTTTGGTATATTTGGAAGCTCCCATTATAAAAGTTAAAAATTAATAGCTAGCTAGCTAGAAGGGTTAGAGGAATCCTAAACCCCTATTATTTAGGGACACACAGGATGTTTGGGTTGGGGAGGTGTGTATGTAAGCCGTATGCTCTGCCACTAATAGTGCCTTGGCGCCCTCAGCAGAGGGAAGCCCGCGTATTCCTGCCCATAGTAGCCAGTGTTCACAGCCTTGCCTGTCTGAAGTGACCTGCCTCTTTCTAGTCTGTTCTTATATAGCAGTTTTCCGCTGTCCGCCGCTCCCTGCTCCCATCTTCCTGCCTCGCTCAATCCTCTACGATTCACGGAGGTCGCCCTTCTCTGGGACCTGCTCCAGCTCAGTTAGAACGCTGTGGAGGTGCAGCAGCCTCACAGTCGTCCAGGCAACCGGGCCTTCCACTTTGTGGCGTGCCGGCGAATCGATGCCGTGCACTGCCTTTTTTGGTGTCAGCAAAAATGACCCAACTCCCAGTTTTCAAAAACCACCGGGAAAAGCTCCTTCTCTAAAAGAGATACGTAGGTGATAGCAGCATAAGGGGAATTAATAAATGTAATGCAGGGAGAACACAAACCCTCCCTTGAGTTTTCCATTTGAGCCTCTTGGGTTGGGAGGGTGGGGGAGGCTTTCCTGTCCTGAGACTCTGATTGTGATATTCCTGCCTTCTGCCCTGAAACCACACACCACTCCAGGTTCCTTGGAGAAGAAGGCAAAGAGCAGTTTCCGTGACTTCATCCCCGTGGTCCTGAGCACCCGGACGCGCAGTCAGTCTGGTGAGTGACCCTGAGGCTGAGGCCCATCTTGGCACTTCTCTGCAGAGAGGTAGAAGTCTGCTCGAGCGATTTTGCCATTGGCCCAGGTGGAGAGTTGGAAATTTGATTCACCGTGCCAAGATGCCCAGTTCCTTGAAGAGACGAGAGAGCCCAGGGTAGGAGCTGGGTCGTTGCCCACGATTTTAGGATGATTTACTTAGCTTTTCATAACAGAGATTTGACATCTCTTGTTGGCAGCCAGTGGTGGAAAGAGGAAAGGCCTGTGCCACTCAGGAAAACTGGTTCTACTCCAGGCTTTGGCATCTCGTGATTTTTGGGGCCAGTCTCTGGCACAGACATTTAACCTTTGGGCCTCTGTCCTCTTGCCCTGTGTGCCAGGCATCATCCAAATTGGAAATGGTCACTGAGTCGTCAGGGCCAGCAGAATCACCTCTGGTCCCCTGAACTTCTATTGGTCAACCCCCAGTGTCCAGAAAAGGATAGCCCTTTATAGCTACTACTGTTGTCTGCTAGCCTCCAAGTTGGTATTTAGTGATAGAAATGGTTGCCCCAGTTCACCCAGATTTCCATGCAAAGTGGATGGAATGGGGAAGCAGGGCACAGTGTAAACTCAGTTATCTGACATTCTATTAATGGGCACCTCAGCACATGGAGAGCACGGTGGTAATTGGGGCTCGTAATGACAGCCTGGAGGCCTCGAAAAATCCTGAAGTGTCCTCTGAATCATCAAAGAACGATTACATTACAGCCGTTCCCATTTTAGTGTTAAACACATTGTAGTGTATTTGATTCTTTGGAAATTGGTGATCCCTGTGTGATCTCTATGGTGATTCGTGTTAACCAGAATATTAGATTAACTAGAACACTTCATTCCCTGCCTAGTCTGTATAATGGAAAGTTTGCCGGATATTTGCTGTCTTTAAGCGGTCTGACTGACTTGAAGCTTTGGTCAAGAGCCACTGCCACTCTGTTGGCCTCGAACCTTTTCTTTGTTTTTTTGGCTGCACCGCGCGGCTTGTGGAATCTTAGTTCCCCAACCAGGGGTTGAACCTGGGCCCTTGGCGGTGAAAGCGCGGAGTCCTAACCGCTGGACCACTAGGGAATTCCCTCGAACCATTTCTTTCTTCTGCTGACCTCACTTGGGTTTGGGGATTGTCGAGTTAATAGCCAGGCCTCAAGAGAAAGATGGTGGTATCTCAGAGCTGCTTCTGAGAAAGATGTCAGATCTCCTGGATCACTGAACCGGGCCAATTTAGGACTGTGCTTGTTGTTAGCAGAATTGAAGGCAGGCGTGGGGAGGAAAATGGCCTCTTGGCCGGGTGGCAGAGGAGGGTAGTAAAGGTCCCATCATCCTGGGGTGGTGGGGAGAGGAGGGGGAAGTGCCTGCCTAATGGTGAGGAACAGCTGCAGTGGGCGGGGGGGTGGAGCTGGGGAGAAAGCTCCACCCCTGGACTCTTGGCTGCTCAATAGGAGGTGGGGTCAAGAAGGGAAGAGGGCCTGGCTGAGGAGCATTTGGGCGGGACTAACGCAGGTTATGTCACAGGAAAGGGGCTCCTTCTTGCTTCACTTTTCCTGAGACTCTTTGGTGACAACTCTGCTTGCCCAGGGTGACTCTGTCAGCAAGATTGGGGGGGTCACATAGTGAGCATGGGCGGGGGCGCCATGTCAGTCTGCCCTCCCTCACCCTCTACTAAACCCTGTGGCCCTTTCCTGACCCTCAGACAAGTCTCGGCACCTTATAAGCACAAAGTAAGAGTTTGTGGAATGAATGAAAGTGGCAGGGCAGCGTGGATGAGGAAGGGTGTGAGGTTTGGATACTTGATAGCTGTGTAACATATTGGACTCTGTAAAGCGCTTAAGGGTGAATTATCTCATTTGAGCCTCAGAACAGTCCTGTGAGGTCAGTAAGGCAGAGAACAGTATTCTCATTTTATAGACGAGGAGACAGAAGTGAAGGAACTTTCTGAGAGCATACAGCCAATAACTGGCAGAGCCTGAACTCGAACCCACCTTCAAACTCCTAATCCAGGGCACTTGCTTCGACACCATACTCTTGGTCCTTTGAAGAGGTACCTGACCGTCCTCTGTACATCCCGTCCACAGGAAGCATCTGTAGCTCCTTTGCTGGTATGGCAGACAGTGACATGGGAAGCCAGGAAGTCTTCCCCACCGAGGAGGAAGAGGAGGTGACCCCCACCCCGGCCAAGCGTCGCAAGGTGAGAAAGACCCAACGGGACACCCAGTATCGCAGCCACCATGCCCAGGACAAGACCCTGCTGAGCCAGGGCCGCAGGCACCTGTGGCGAGCCCGAGAGATGCCCTGGAGGACAGAGGCTGCCCGGCAAATGTGGGACACCAACGAGGAGGAGGAGGAAGACGAGGAGGAGGGCCTGGTGAAGAGGAAGAAACGGAGACGGCAGAAGAGCCGAAAATATCAGACTGGGGAGTACCTGACTGAACAAGAAGAAGAGCAGCGGCGGAAAGGGAGAGCAGGTAAGGCCGGCCAGGGGCTGCTGCCCCAGGGAGCTGCTGTCCCCCGTCCCCAAACCACAGTGACTCTGGCTTCTGGGGACCCTCGGGCATCTTGGGTGTTCCCACCTCTGCCTCCTCTACGCCAGCCAAAGGCCTCTGCACCCAGAGAAACATGGTGCTATGAGCTCCAGCTGCCAGAGGGGGTCACTCAACTCCATTCCCGAGGTCTTGGCTTGGGGTTGAGATTGAATGACATTGGACTGACCTACAGGTGAGCTGAGGACATGCAGCCCCGAGCTCTCCAATTTTTTATAAAAGTCTGAACCTGTGGGCAAGGCCACAGTGACGTCCTTGGTGTGGGACAACTCAATACCAGGGAGTTCTCTGGTTGGCTTGAGGGAGTTGGGTCTTTTGGGAGGTTGGGTTTTCTCTCCTAGAATCCTGGCTTCAAGAAGAAAGAGGTTATTGGCTGCCTTTCCTGGGATGCCTCCAGCCCCTAAACTAAAAAGAAGCACAATGGTTTCCTCAACCCAACAGAAGAACTTCAAGTAGAAGCGGGCACAACTTGGCTTTCTTGGTTAAAGCCACAAAGGTTATTAAGAGGCAGAGTGAAGCTTTCAGATGACATCATTTTTGTTGGACCTGCAGGCATCATTTTTGTTGGAAAATCAGGCAGCCCAAGGAGAGAACACCAGGCTTTGTTTGGCCACGTTAGACGCTATAATATGTAATCACGGAGGCACAGACTGTCACCAAGGCTAATATCAGTTTGTTCTGCTAAGTGCTCTTCGGGCCCATTCCTATAGTGGATTTCTAGATGAGCAAAAAGCACATCTCTGGGTTCAATGAGAACACCTCTGTCTCTCACTCTCTTTCTCTGACCTCTGCCCTTGAAACAACAATTGATTGGCTCCTATAATGTATTCATCCTGAGCTGCCGGTAAATATCTGCAGTCTCCATATTAGTGAAAACTGAATAACCACATCTGAGTGGGTAGTAGATTCTGGGTTTGCTATAATGCAAAGATGGCTAAACCTCATTTCCAGCTCTGTTTAAGTAGAGATATATACAATACCTATTCCTACACTTAAGAGAGTGATCGAGCCAATTTTCATCAACCGTGTGAGAGAGGGGGGATGATTTTCCCAGTTTTCTGCCATAGCCATATGGATTGGTCAGGAATGAGTTGTCAAGCAGTTGGCCTCAGCCACTTGTGTTAGGATGAAGAGGAGCTTTTGTATCACCCAGTCTTCTCTAATGAGATCTGGTTTCCTAGAAGCTTGGAAGCTTCTTATGGAACTTACCGGCTTTTGGAACCAGAAGGACCTTCGAGATTACCTGGCCCAGTTTTCCACCCAGTGCGGAGATCTCCACAGCACTCTTGACAGGTAGCCTCAACTTAACCACCTCCAGGAGCATGGGAACGCCATTCAGCAAGGCATCCTGCTTGTTGTGGAGGCAGCTCCAGCTGTTGGAAAGTAGATCATTCTCCCTTTGAGTTGAGTTTGTTGGCTTTGGCCTGTGGTCTGGTCACCTTCCTCTAGATCTGATGGTGACTCTTCATGAAGGAATTGCCTGGCAAACATCTCTTTTCTCCGAAAGCTCTGATCCCTCCTATTGCTACCCTCTTTCAGGTTGACATCAGAGAGTCAGGCAGAGACCAAACTAGACAGGTCACTTTACTCCTGTCTGGGCCTCATGATCTTTCCTTTCGTCCTTGGCTTGGGTCTCTCTTTTCTTGATTTGCAGAAGGGGATAGGAAGAGCCATTGCCACTCATACACCTGCTACCTTCACTCTCTGTTCCTTTCTGTGCTACTGTGAGGCTGCTCCACTACAGTTGAATAAACTCCACAGCCTGCCCTGCCCTGAGTACATAGGGAAGGGGCTGCTGCTTTTTCTGTGGCATTGAATGCTGTAATATGGCTTCCCTGTGTTTCCTGAGGTCCTCACAAGGCATGGTTCTGTTCCTTCCTCTTTTGCCTCAGCCCAAACTTGTTGCATCAAAAGGCCTGGTTGAGAACGTGCTGGCTGGAAGTGCCATTAGAAGCCATCCAGCACAGCAGTTCTTAGACAGATGTGGGGACCCACTAGTGGGTTGGAGCTAGTTGGGAGGAAGGGGTGGTATGGCAGCTGGCCTTCTAAGAGCTGTGCATAACCTGCAGACAATTCCTCATGCTGTAATGATGGTTCCTACATCCGGATCTGCCCTTGGCGATTTCACACGTAAGAGCGCGTGCAAAGGTCAGGGGAGGCGAGTTGAGAACTCTTGGATCTTGCTCAACCCCCTCGTTTCACAACCTGGAGAAACTGAGGCTGCAGTCACTCACTTCACAGACATACTGATCTTTTGCCGTGTACTGGGCACGGTGGCCAGTCCTGTGGGGGAGATAAAGAACACATGGGCATGGCCCTACCTAAAGAGCTTACACTTAAATTATACGATAATGATACCTTATTCTTTATAACACTTTATAAAGGGGTGATGTGGGTTATATGCTCCCATTTTACAGACATGGAAACTGAGGCTCGGGGAGATTATGACCTGCCCTCAGCAGTCACACAGCTAGTGGCCAAGTCATGTAACACTAATGCTAAGAGATAAGGATAAACTCAATCTGTCCCCCTACCTCTGGAGTTTAGGACTGACCCTGTGGGATGAGGCTCTTGGTAATGGAGTTCCCAGCAGGCCTGTTTGAAACTGGAATGTGCTCTGTTCAGTGAGCTATGGCTAGAATTAGAGACGTTGCCCAGTGTGTCCCAGTGACTTGATTTCCAGCCACGGAGGGCAGCAGGTTTCTGTGATTGCCCACCAGTTAAGTCGGCCCATGGCAGCTTCTGGTTTCAGGGAGTTTCTGTGGCTTTGATCTTTGTGTGCTTGGAGAGAGACCAACAGGGCAGTCAGGCGGGTAGAGCTGAGGCTATGAAGGAAGCCTTCTACCATTTACTCCCCACCCCAGTATACTTCATATTTCACTTCAGCAGAGCTGCTAAATTTGTTTTCATATTAGAGTGGAAAAAAAGACAAAGTGGGGAAAAGCTGAAAAGAAAGTTCTGATTTGCTCTGGGCTATGGGGAAATCCTTTTAAAATTACCCTCATCTTGGGGACAGCCAGATGGGCCACCCCCTGCTAGCAGGGCTGGGAGCTGTCTCCTGCGTGTAGAAGAGGGACTTTGATGCGGAAGCACAGTGTCCATTCGAGAAGCATTTAGTGGAATAGTCAGCACCGTGCCAGATATGGGTAGCGAATAGTTACACAACTTTGTACTGAGGTTCTAATCCCCAAAGTCCTCTGATTCAGCTTAGAGGAAGGCGTTGCTTTTCTGTGTTCCATTTCCCTGACATCCATTCTTTCCTGTTTCTTGCCTTCAGATTTAAAGGCCCGTAAGCAGAAGACTTCCTCCCAAAGTTCGGAGCACCACCTCAGGAACAGGAACCTTCTCTTGCCCAACAAAGCCCAGGGGATTTCAGATTCACCAAATGGTTTCCTCCCAAATAACCTAGAGGAGCCAGCCTGCCTTGAAAATTCAGAAAAGCCATCAGGAAAACGAAAGTGCAAGACCAAGCACATGACGACGGTCTCAGAAGAGGCAAAGGTACATTACCAGCCAGGGGAGCTGTAGAGGAGGAGCATTGTGGCGGCCGGGGCCGGGCTAGGTTGGCACATTTTCCAGGCAGGCTCCTCAGTCAACAGTCTTCTGAGTGAGTGAGTACACGGGGTGGGGTGGGGGGGAGATCAAATTAACCCATATTTATTAAAATATTTTAAACTAGTTCTAAAAGGGTTGGGGTGTGGATTTGAAGAATGGGAACTAAAGTTAGAGCTAACAAGAAGCATCTGCAAACTATGGGGTTTGGCCCATGATGGCTTTTCCTTGACAATCCTTGAATCTCCTTTGAGTTAGGGAAGAGCTAAAGAATATGGCAGGATGTTACCCTGAATAGCTTGTTAACATCCAATCAAGAAGCTTTTGTATGGGCTTAACTCACTGGAAACCAATCAGGGAGCTTTCTGAGTCAATCAAGGTAGAAAACAACTTACAGAAGCAAGGATGTTGATGTCCAGGCCAAGGTTGCCTAAGGGTGGGGCCGAAGGAATTCTTCCACTTGGGCCGGTCATAGCTGTACTTCCCCAACCCCACTCCTCAGTTCCTTTGCTTCTCATGGAAGCAGAGGAGCAGGTGAGTGGGCACTCACCAATCAATAGCCAGGCAAGCGTTCTAGAACCCCTGTTCAAAATTGACGTCTCTTTTGGGTCTGATGTTCATGGCACTGGTGTTGAGTTCCGCATTGCACAATTCAAAAAAAATTACACCGTCCTTATCCTGGGTGAGCTGTACATTTGAGAGAAGTGAGGTTCAGGTTCAAATGTTTACCTGTAATATGTGTTTGTCTTGACAACCAAAAAAAAGGTCATATTGGGCTTGTTTTGGTGGTTGTGATCCTTACGGTTCTTTCCAGCTCCAGAGCAGGGATCCCTGTGTGGCACTGGCAAAAGGTAGGAGACCCAAGTGCTTGAGTCCCCCCTCCTTTCCCCTTCCTCGTTCTGGAATCTGGTTCCAGCTCAAACAAAGTACTCAAGCCTATTTCTTCTTCTTTAAAAATGGAGATGATACTTCATGTCCTTTCCATCTCAAGAGGGTGCTTGGGGGAAGAAAGGAGGCAACGGATGTGAAGGGCTTTGAGAACAGTAAAGTGCTCTCTCTGAGGCTGGTGTACATCCTCGAGTTTCAGGCCGAGGTAAGAATGAGGAGACAGAGGCTCGGAGAGGCAAGGTAGCAGTGCCAGTTCCCTGCGACCCCCAGAGGAGGCCTAGGCAGGAGAGGGGAAGTCTGGTCTGTGCCAGGTGCTCTGCTTGCGTGATCGCTCTTAATTCCCACAGTAGCTGTCCTTATTCTATGGTGAGGAAACTGAGGCTTGGGGAGGTTAGTGGACTTGTTCGAGGTTACTCGGTGACCCGAGTGAGAGACTTGGGGTGTGAGGCCGGCCTGGCTGCCCTTGGCGCACGCCCCCCACTCTTTGCCTATGTCTCCACCCTGTGAATGGGTGGCTTCTGTCTATCCGGGAGACACTGGGGGAGGGGGCAGCTGGGCAGGGAGACACTGCAACCCTGAGCAGCTCTGGCGAAAGGTGGGCTTCCCCCTCCCCTGCTCTTCCCCACACACTCAGATGGCCCCGTCCCACACAAAGGTGGCCAGCTGCCTGACGTTCAGCAGCACACGCTGATGCTTCTGTCTGGTTATTCTGCCTGGCGGTGTGTCCACTGACATGTTCTCCCAGAGAGGTTTTCTCCCTTCACAGGGCCTCCCTTTCTCCCTCCCGCCTTTCTTTCTCTCCTAGTCACCACCACCTGCTCCAGTTGCCCCCATGGCACGGTGCTTTGTAGTGGGAAGCAAGGTGGTGGGAGGGTGGGGGACGCACGTGCAACACTAAAGCTGGGGCATCGGCCAAAGGCTTCTTCCCACAGGGGTTCCGAGCCAGGGAGGAAGGGGGGAGGGGGAGGTGGTCCCCATTTGCTCTTTTTTTTTTTTTTTTTTTTTTAAGATTTCTTTATTGATTGATTGATTGATTGCTATGTTGGGTCTTCGTTTCTGTGCTAGGGCTTTCTCCAGTTGTGGCAAGTGGGGGCCACTCTTCATCGCGGTGCGCGGGCCTCTCACTATTGTGGCCTCTCTTGTTGCGGAGCACAGGCTCCAGACGCTCAGGCTCAGTAGTTGTGGCTCACGGGCCTAGTTGCTCCACGGCATGTGGGATCTTCCCAGACCAGGGCTCGAACCCGTGTTTCCTGCATTAGCAGGCAGATTCTCAACCACTGCGCCACCAGGGAAGCCCTCCCCATTTGCTCTTGCTCCTCCCTCAGGCAGCCTCCCTTGTCTCTGGCAGCTCTGGCCCCTAGAAAGAGAGTCACCCTTTGGCTCCTGGCTTGGCTTAGCAAAAACCTGGGTACTTTACCCAGCGTCCTCCAGTATCGCCATAATACACCTCTATCCTCCCGGCAATAAAGCGGCATTCTACACTCATAGCCGGTGCCTTCCTGCTAGCTATCGTACCTCTCTGCCCTTTTGGGATGTGGACATATAGCAGCTCTTGTCTTGGGATTTACCAGAGGAAACAAATGCCCTGGGACCTTGTCTTTTCCCTGCTGCCATTCCTTTCCTGGCTTCGTGTCTTTCTAGGCAACTCTTCTGGCTGCCCAGGGCTCTCCATATAGCTGCCTTGGATCAAGTCAACAAATGCTTGTTGCAGTGACGTGCCCAACCCCGAGTTAAGTGTTGTAAGGAACAATGTGAACCCTGACCCCGGGGAGCTTCAAACGTAGCAGGAGAGGCCAGACTTGTCCGTGAAACAACGGGAGGAAATTGACAGTCAGACATAAGGCATTGGATTATGTGATTCAGACTAGGTGTTCTGGGTGTTGCAGAGAAAGAGGGCAGTGGGGACCAGAGTGTTGTAGAATGTTGTAGAAGACACAGGATTTAAGTGAGACCTTGATGCTCTAAGGGACTTGGGTAAGTGGGATGTATTAGTTATCTATTGCAGTGCAACAAACTACCCTAAGAGTCAGCAGCTTAACCCAACAATAAACATGTATTATCTCGTACACTTTCTGGGGGTCGGGAATTCAGGAGCAGCTTCACCGTGTCTGGCTTGGGGTCTCCCGTGCGTGAAGTTGCAGTCATGGTGTCAGCCAGGGCTCCATTCATCGGAAGGCTTGACTGGGGCTGGAGGATCTGCTTCTAGAGTGGCTCCCTCACATGGTGGCAAGTTGATGCTTGTTGGCAGGAGGCCTCCTTTACTTGCCCCGTGGGCCTCTCTAAAGGGATGCTTGAGTGTCCTCATGACCTGGCAGCAGGCTTCCTCCAGAACGAGTGATCCAAAAGAGAGCAAAGCAGAAGCAACATTGTCTTTGAGGACCTAGCCTTGGAAGTCACACACCGTCATCTCTGCCTTCTCCTGTTGGCTACACAGATCAGTCCTCTCCACTGCAGAAGGGGGCTACACAAGAGCATGAATATCAGGAGGTGGGGATCATCAGGGGCCATCTTAAAGTCTGATGAGGGCACATTCTTGTCCTCGGCCCCCCAGTGATTCATACCCTTCCACATGCAAGTCATACCCTCCTCTCCCAAGGCCCCCCCCAAAGTCTTGTCCACTTACGGTATCAACTCCAGGTTTCGAATCTCATCATCTAACTTAGGTCCAGGTGCAGATGAGGCGCCTTGGGTCTGGTTCCTCAAGTACAGCTCCTCGAACACAGTTCCTCCCCATCTGAAGTCCCCTCCCTTCATCTGAAAGAGACAAGTTACCTGCCCCTATAGACTCACTAAACCGTGCTGGGCCAGGCATGGGAACTTGCTCTAGACTTTCCAGTTCAAGATGGGAGGATAAAGGAGACATGCAGGGGTCATTTCATGAGGAAAGGACACTAACGTTTTGTGAGCACCCACCTTGTGCATTGTTCTGGAGCTGCTCTAGTTCATTATCTCAAAGACCCCGCAAGGGAAAAAGCGAGGCTCCGAGAGGTTGGGTCTTGCCCCAGGTCTTACAGCTAGCGGCTGGCAGAGGCAGGATTCAAAACCCGGTCTGTCTGCTTCGTGAGCTTGATGGCTTTCCACCAGCCCAGGTGGGCATGAGTGTGATCGGGGACACAGTGTGGTGAGAGGTGGGAAAAACCTGGTGAGGGTTGGATGTGGGGGGAAGGTTTTTTTTTTAAATTATTTATTTTATTTTATTATTTATGGCTGTGTTGGGTCCTCGTTTCTGTGCCAGGGCCTTCCCCAGTTGCGGCAAGTGGGGGCCACTCTTCATCGTGGTGCGCGGGCCTCTCACCATCGCGGCCCCTCCTGTTGCGGAGCACAGGCTCCAGACGCGCAGGCTCAGTAATTATGGCTCACGGGCCTGGTTGCTCTGCGGCATGTGGGATCTTCCCAGACCAGGGCTCGAACCCGTGTCCCCTGCATTAGCAGGCAGATTCTCAACCACTGCGCCACCAGGGAAGCCCGGGGGGAAGGTTTTTGCAACAAGAGTGAAGGCTTCCACAGCCGTGCCTCTTCAGTCAAAGCTAGCTGTCTCCACTTCTCTTTACTCTGAGAGTTTGCTCCCGCTTATTTATCGAGATGACTTGTAAAAACCACAATAAACGGGGACTGAGGCAGGTAAAGAAGGCATGCAGAGTGCTTGAGAGAGGCTGGGATGTCTCCTCAACCTGCGCTTTCCAATCCGGTCGTTATTCCTTGGTTTCTGGGGTTGAGGACTTGAGCCCCTTAGCGTCTGCTCACCAGGTAGAAATGAGCGGGGACCTGTGCTGATCTAGGACTGCGTCTCTGCTTTCCAGGGCAAAGGGCGTTGGAGCCAGCAGAAGACACGCTCTCCCAAATCTCCCACCCCAGCGAGACCCACAGAACCATGCACGCCCTCGAAGTCCCGAAGTGCTGGCCCAGAGGAGGCCTCCGAGTCACCTGCAGCCCGGCAGATCCCCCCAGAGGCTCGTCGGCTCATAGTGAACAAAAATGCTGGCGAGACCCTCCTGCAGCGGGCGGCCCGTCTTGGCTATAAGGTAAGGAGCCGCCCCAGCCACAGGATGCCATTGCCCGAGCATCTGTGGAGAAGCTTCTCGCCACTGGCTCTTCTGTGGCCTGGGCAGGGCTTGGTTTGGGGCTTGAGCCCAGGCTGGCCTCCTCCTACTGCGCAGACGGCCTCTGGGGCCGCCTTGACCCTGGCGTGGTGTGTGGGAATGCAAACCCTTTTGAAAGGCAATTTAGGATGAACAGAATTGAAATGGTAACGCAATATCATCCAGTACATTCCTAGGCCAGAAATGGGATTTGGGGGTTTTTATGTCGTCTTGAATTTCCCTGTGCTGTGGCTCCCCCACTCAGGGACGGGGGTGATCATTGCTCACTCTTTACATCCCTCTCCAGCTTCCCCTCGTTTCGGCTTCTGGTAGTGGGGGCGTCAGGAGTACATTGGAGGGGCAGAGATGAGCTCACCTGACCTTATGCTACTTCCCTATGGATCGAAAAGAAATTAGGAAAGGAAGCTGGTGTTTATTTTGTCGTGTTGAGTTCTCATTACGTCGTGTCCTTTCATCTTCACTGTAAGCCTATGACAGTAGGTTTTATTAACCCCATTTTATAGGTGAGAAAATCAGGGGTTAGCAATGTTAAGTGATACATCCACAATCACTCAGCTACTACGTACATGTGAGTCTGAATTCACACCAAAGTCTTTTTGATTCCCAAATGCCAAGGTAGGGGCAGAAGCCTGACTCATTTGCCATCATTCAGTTACCTTGTTGGACATTTTTGTTGATATGAGCTCCTTGACCATGCGCCTTTGCCCGCCACACCACTTATTTCCCCAGGATTTGCTCTGAAGGGTGGAGCTGCTGGGCTTTAGAGTAGGCCCTCTTTTTTTTTTAAGGCTTCCGACACCCATAACTGACTCATTTAAAGACAGCTGCACTCCCAGCCAGCCTGGTTGGCACGGGAGAGCCGCTTTGACAGTGTCTTACTGGCAAGCCACGTATCTGTCTCGAGCACCTCGTGTGGGGGCCTGGGTAGCTGCCAAGGGAGATCGAAAGAAAAAATGATGACCAACACTTGCCCTTTAAGTGAACTTCTTTTACCTGGGGCCAAAGCAGCGAACAGGAAACCACAGGCCAACCAATCAGGACAGGGCAAGAGCAGGTTGGACAGCCTGTCATGGGAGGGAGGGAGGGAGGGAGGGAGGAGTAGTCTGAGGCCTGGAGGAAGAGGCAACATCTGCACTGATGAGGAGGGTAGGGGGCCTTGTGGTCCCCTGGGTAGAGGCAGTGGGCACACACAGGCTCGCGCGCTTGCTAGCTCTAGCCAGCCAGCCAGTGAGCTAGCTGTCAGTCAGGACGACTGAGTCCCATCTCACCAGGGCCTGGGGGAGTTGATGAGAGGCCCCTGGTAGCTGCTGTCAGCCTCTTTCCCTCAGAAGAGGGGCTGCCTCTCCCCTCCCCGTCAGCGTATTCACCAGCTTCATCCTAGACTAGCTAGGCTGCTTCTCGGCCTGGAGTCCCACTTCTGGTCCTGTCGTCTCAGCCCAGGGAAGCTAATCATTACTATGGATGAGTGACCATACTGGCTTATCCTTGGAACAGTCTTGATTTGAGGGGAGGGCTGGAATTGACTGCCCAGGGATAAACATCCAGCGATAGTACTTAAAACAATTAAAACCAGCATCCAGGGATAGTACTTAAACCAATTCTTTCTTCCTTTTTCTCGAATTACTGCCAGGGGCTGTGCTTGCCAGCACATGTCTCATTTCTCTGGTCTGGGGCTGTCTCGAAAAGCCCCAGACTACAGAAAGGGTGCTCAGACACTTGAGGCCTGAGGGTGTAAGCTCTGGGTGGGCAGGTGAGCCTCTCTGAGGGCCTCACGCCAGCAAACCACACCCAGATGAGTATTCTCGGTCACTGGAATTGCCTCCCCACGGCTGAGGACACGGCCCAAAGTTGAGCCCCTGGCGATGGCACCTCAGGACTGATTTTGTTGGCAAAAGATTTTGAGATTTGCCTGTCAGTCTCTGGACTAAAGAGCAGGTTCTGAGACTCTGGACATTTGGAGAGCTTCACACCTAACTCGGGTGATTTCCGGAGTTTGGCCTCTGTTTGCTCACGGTGCTCTCCCTGTTCCCACAGGACGTTGTTCTCTACTGCCTCCAGAAAGACAGTGAAGATGTGAATCACCGTGACAACGCTGGCTACACGGCCCTGCACGAGGCCTGCTCCCGGGGCTGGACTGACATCCTGAACATCCTGCTGGAGCACGGTGCCAACGTAAACTGCAGCGCGCAGGACGGCACAAGGCAAGAAGGCTGCTCCCCTTACCCCCCGCCAGCCCCCCCCCCCGCTCAGCCCCCCCACCGCTCAGCCCCTCCCTCAAGAGAAGCTGCCCCGGTTCGCACAGGTTTAGGGCAAGGCTGGATGAGTTCCTGCTGGCCAGTGCACAGTGCTCACTGAGGGGGGGCTGGTGTTGTCTAGGGGTCATCCTGTGCACCTGTCTCAGGCAGAATCTCGGGCTTTAGGAATTGGGAGGTTGACCTTAGGGTAACATCCCAGATACGATTCTTGAATTGATGTCTATATACTTAAGAAAAAAAAAAAAGACACCTGCCATTGTCTTAAAGAAATTGCACCCGTTCTCCTGTGCTCTATTCGAGGGACTACTTCCTGGGTAAAACTGACACAAGTTGCATACCGTGTGGGGGGACTTGGGTCAAAGGATGTAGGCTCTGCTTGGCCACCGGCCTGGCGTGTGGAGCAGCTCTGCTCATCCCTGCTCTGGGGCAGTCGTCTGGGTTTTGCCGTTCCTATCCCCCAGCATCTGCTCTAAGTTTATCCTCAGTCAGGGGCCCGTTCTCTCCTGAGCTCCAGAGCTAACAGTGGAGCTCCATTGTGCCACAGGGACTGTCCCGTCATGGTGGGGGAAAGATAAGAGAGAGAAATGGGAGGGAGGAGAAAGGTAGGGCTAGAGGGCAGTGCAGGCCAGCAAGTGGTTCCCCTGCCCTAAGTCTTACCCACGTTACACTGCGGTCATCTCAGTTTGCTTTCCCTGATGAGGTGGCGTGAGGCCTAGACACCCAGCTTCCCACTTGGGCCCTGCTGTTCTCACCCTGTATCACCTCGCAGGCCAGTTCATGATGCGGTGGTCAACGACAACCTGGAAACCATCTGGCTCTTGCTGTCCTACGGGGCTGACCCCACGCTGGCCACCTACTCGGGACAGACGGCCATGAAGCTGGCCAGCAGCGACACCATGAAGCGCTTTCTGAGCGGTGAGTAAGGCCCAGACTCAAAACCTCGTTCCTAGGTCTGGCCTCTGATCCCTGAGCTCCCGAGATGCCCTTCATCTCCCTCCATCTCAAGCACCTCCCATGAGGGGCGTCAGCCCTCTGCACGGGCTTTCCTTCTGGCGGCTCAGAAATCTCTGTGAACTTTAAAAAGTCAGAAGGTCGCTTCCTCTTGTCCCTGTGCTTTGAGTGTCCACATCACACGCATCCTCTTCAGGGCCCTGGTAGCCCGCGGGGACCCATTTCCCCGCTCGGTATGTGGGGAGGCCTCCCTGTGGGACAGCAGCCCCACTAGTAGATTTAGTTGGGGGCAAAATGTGTGGACTTGTGCTTTGAATGGTATGTCGGTTGCAAAGAAGTGACACTTAACATTTTGCTTTTGTTTTTGCACTTTGTACTTTCTCCCTGTTGGTGATCAAAGTCCAACCCTTGGGACCCCTCCAGTGCTTTCTTCCTCACACTCTGTGGCGACTGTGATGTTCCCTCTGCATCCTCCTGCTTCTTTTTCCTCCTCCCTCACCTGCCCCCTCTGGAAAAGTAGTGTTAAGGCCCATGGCAAGGGCTACAAGCCAACTTGCATTTATTTTCTTATTAGCGGATGACAGCTGTTTGTCTGCAGTTAGATAGCTCTGCCGAGTTGGGCAGCAGGGAGGAGGGAAGGAGGGAAGTCTAGCTTGGGCATGCTCAGTGGGAATCTCCTCAGACTTGACCTCTGAATGAAGGAACCCCGCCTCCTTCGTGACATCACAGCTTGGCCCTTGCACTAGCGGTGACTTCTTCAGGCTGCCTGAGCGGCAGTTGGTCGGATGGAGCAGCTGGGAGTTGTGTCGCTGATCCTCCGCGGAGGCTTCAATGTTTGTGGTACAGCCCCTCTCGCCTGGAAGCCCACAGGGCCAAGGATTCGCCCGAGGCCGCTCCCTCTCTCCCAGGCTGTGGCCTCAGTCCCCAACTCTCCCCACCCCCTGCCTCCCCCAATACAGTCCTGGGCTCCCAACCAGGGGCTCATTTGTTTATTGAACAAAGGTTAACTAGGTAGCTGATGATGGAGGAAGAAACAAAGGAACCTGAGCTAAAGGTCCCCATGGAAGGAGGACTAGGTGGGAATTGCCTTCTAGGTACTAATAAAAGCTGGAGGGGGAGCGACAGGAGGCCGCTGAGGGAGCCCTTGACTCCTGCTCGGCCAGCCCCCATCCAGTCCACAGCCAAACCCACGCATCCCTGCTGGCCACCCGCTGTGTGCAGGCCTCCCGCCCCTAGCAGGACCCAGCCTCTCTGGCTGCAGCAGGAGGACTGCCTCCTCCCTCTGCCAGCTCTGGGGTCCCAGGCCCCTGTCTGTGAGGGGTGGAGCCGCTTGGGGATGCTCCTTCAGGCCTTTGTTCTGGGGCAGTGAGGACTCTTGTTCACTTTAGCTGGACCATCACCGGGGCACGGGGCTCGGGGCAAGCCACCCTCTGTGGCCTCTTCCTGCATGCCGCGCACCGCACGCACTCTCCTCCACGCGCACACGTGTTGTCTGCACTCCACACAATTCCCAGGAAAAGCTGGCACACAGGAACATCTCAACATGATAAAAGCACTGCACGAAGCTCTCCTTTGATCAGCGGGTCTCATCTAGGGGTCTCTTTGGGCTAGAGACTGCCCTCCTGAGGGCTTGGGGCCCTCTGGGTCCAAATAAAGCTGTCTCTGACCACCACTGCACGCAAAGTCTTTTCTTCCCCGACCCCTTCTCCAAAATCCCCAAGGAGTTTGAATGTTGAAACCATTTTAAGTAGTTAAAGAATTAGAAATAAACATGTTTTTCTCTCTTCTTCTCATGTCTGTTAACTAATCCCAACTACTAGAAAGCCTTTTGATGCCTCCTTAAACTAACTTGAATGCTAGTCTGTGTTGCAGACGCAAGAGAAGACTTTTCTTTCTTTTTTTTTTTTTTTTAGGGAGCATTTTCTTTTTTCTTTTTTTTTTTTTAATTTTATTTTATTTATGGCTGTGTTGGGTCTTCGTTTCTGTGCGAGGGCTTTCCCCAGTTGTGGCAAGTGGGGGCCACTCTTCATCGTGGTGCGCGGGCCTCTCACTATCGCGGCCTCTCCTGCTGCGGAGCACAGGCTCCAGATCCCACGGCATGTGGGATCCTCCCAGACCAGGGCTCGAACCCGTGTCCCCTGCACTGGCAGGCAGATTCTCAACCACTGCGCCACCAGGGAAGCCCCGAGAAGACTTTTCTTAATTCTGGCACTTCCTAGCCTGTCCAGGCTGAACACCCTCATTCAAATCTTGACATTGTTTCTCAACTTTATGGGCATGGAGCTATAACTTCATAGTGGGAGCCGGGAGCTGAAAGGAGTGTTAAAACTGGGCCACCTCTTTTCCATGCAAATACTGAGTGCCGATTGAAGACAGAGCTCTGACTGGCTGTTAGGGAAAGTGCTCAGTCTGGCTAGGACCTTGGCAGCCGGGAGATGCAGGCACCGGGAGGAGGGACTTGAGCCCAAAGGCTGTTCTGGGGGTATGAGAAGTATTACTCAGGGCCTTTTTTAAAAAAATAAATGTATTTAGTATTTATTTATTTCTGGCCGCGTTGGGTCTTTGTTGCTGGTTGGGTCTTTGTTGCTGTGCGCGGGCTTTCTCTAGTTGCGGCGAGCGGGGGCTACTCTTTTGCTGCGGTGCGCGGGATTCTCATTGCGGTGGCTTCTCTTGTTGCAGAGCACAGGCTCTGGGCTGCACGGGCTTAGCCCGCTCCGTGGCATGTGGGATCTTCCCAGACCAGGGCTCAAACTCGTGTCCCCTGCATTGGCAGGTGGATTCTTAACCACTGCACCACCAGGGAAGTCCCCCCCCCACCACCTTTTTTTTTTTAATTGAGGAGAAACTCACTCAACAGGACCATTTTGAAGTGAACAATTCAGCGGCATTTTGTACATTCACGATGTTGTACAACCATCACCAGGAGCTTTTTTGATTCCTTGAACCGGGTATTTCTCTTTTTTCATCTCCATAGCGCTCCCCTGCCCCAAACCTCAAGGAACCACTGGGTAGAGTGGCTGCAGGAAGCACCATGAGGTTGAGGGTTGGGGAGGCCCCTACACCTAGATGCGTCCGTGTGAACTTCGGATTTCTTTTTACCTTGCCTGTCTGGCCGAGGTAGTTAAAAAGCTTTTTGCTTTTCATCTCCAAGCATTTGCCTGACCAAATTCTCCATAGATTAATTGTCTTCTTCCTCCCCTAGTGGAGATCCCACTGGGCAGCAAATGAAGGCGAGTCCCTGTAGGGTGTAAAGGGCAGAAACGGCGAGCCAGAGAGATTATCAGGGTTGTGCCTCATGTAGAGCATCCCTCGTTTTGTGCAAGTCCCCTGCTCTGGAAAAGTCTGGGAATCAAATCCTCTTTTAAATACAAGGGGATGGTATCCGGTAGTGAATTCTTCTGTAAAGCAGAAGATGCTGGTAATTTGTGTGGGTTGAAAATGTGGATTTTCCTACATTGGCTTGGCTTAACACGAGGCCCATTTCTCCTGAGATCCTGAAGGGTATAGCGGTGCTCCTTCATGCGTTCGTTCATTCGTGAGTTTATAGAGCACCTGTTAGGTTTCAGGTACAGTTCTGGGTACTGGAGGTCAGACAGTGAACCTTTTCTCTCTCGTCCTTGGGCTCGGAACACCAAGCCATCCAAACCCTCCGAGAGAGGCCTTTGGAAGACCTCCTCCTTGGGCCAGATTACAGGCAGGCATGTGACCGATTTCCCTTTTACCCTTTGAAGAAAAGAATAATATCCAACCTACCCAAGGGAAAACAGATTCGTTTTTCGTCCTCTGTCAGAAAGAATGTGGGAGCTGGGGGGAATTGTTGCAGTTTGGGTTGGGGCATTGGAGGAAGTATCAGGACTGCTTTTCCTTCCACTGATGAAAGGGTTAGCAATTTACCACTTGAGGTCACTGAATCACAGGTTTTTGTTTTTCCTGCCAGAGACCTCAGCCATATGACCCCATGTCGAAGACCGCTTGTTTTTTGTTTTTCTCTCCTTTCATGTCCCTCAGCTGGTGACTTGGTTGGAGGAGATGGGGAGGGGTACGATGGGACCCTGGGACATAGAGAAACTCTGATTGCCAGGGTCACGGCTCACGTTGAGTACTTTAAAAAAATGTTTTTTTATCAAGGCAAAATTCACGTAACATAAAATTAACTATTTAAAAGTGAACAATTCAGTGGCGTTTAGTGTGTTCACAGTGTTGTACAACCACTACCTCTATCAAGCTCCAAAACATTTTCATCCCCCCAGAATGAAACCCCATATGCATTAAGCAGTTGCTCTCTACCACCATGCCCCGCCCCCTCAGCCCCCTGGCAACCACCTGTCTACTTTATCTCTATGGATTTGCCCATTCTGGACATTTCATATAAATGGGATCATACAATATGGGGTCTTTTGAGTCTCACTTCTTTCACGTAGCATCATGTTTTCAAGGTCTGTCCACGTAGTGGCATGTTTTTAAGGCTGAATAATATCCACTCGTATGGATAGATCACATTGTCTCTTATCCATTCATCAGCTGACGGACATTTGGGTTGTGTCCACCTTTTGGCAGTTGTGCCTACCTTTTGGCAGTTGTGCCTAGTGCTGCTGTGAACACGCGTGAACAAATATTTGTTTGATTCAATATTTGTTTGTTTTCAATTATTTGGGGTATATACCTAGGAGCAGGATTGCTGGGCTGAGGGTTCTTTTTGAAGGCAAGGTAAGAGAAAAGAACTGAAAGTTAAGGGGACGGCAAGGGAGAATCAAGGAAAAGGAGTCACTCCTCATCCTGATTGTACGAGAAGACGTGAGGAAACGTGCCTCAAAGCTGCCCCGTCAAGCAGACCTTGATGGTTCCTCTTGTAAGCCACTCGTGGGCCTGTTCCGACTTTGGCATCTTTGCCTGTGCCAGTTAACTTTGGGCTGTCTCAAAAAGGCAAATTCACCTGCAAATGACAAAGATCTGTTGCCAGCGAGGAAAATTAGAGGAATGTGCTGGGGGCTCTGAAGGCAGCTCCAAGAGAAGCTTGGAGCCCCAGGAATGTGGTGAGCAAGGGCTGCTCTGATGGAGTCCTCGTGTGACCTGTGCGGGGGACAGCAGTCACTTGAATGCATATGTTCCGGACCCAGGCTGAGTAAGCACATGACTTTATAGTCTCACCTTACAGTAATTTCTGCCCCGCCGCCCACTTTTTTCCCCATGTGTTTATTATGCTCTTACTGTGTGCCAGGCACCTGGGCTTCGGTACCAGGGAGGCAGTGATGAACAGGACAGACGTGGGCGCTGCCTTTAGGGAACTTACGATCTCATTCCTTTATCTTCCGGGACACCTAGCACAGGGCTAGGCACAGAATAGACACCTACCTGACAGATGCCTTTGGAAGGAATTACTTCCAACTCCCAAATGGCACAGGGTACAGAAGAGGAAATAAGCTGGCAGCCGTGACCTCAGAGTTTTTTCACATAGAATGCACAAAAGATCTAATGTACATGATGAAAGGTTTTCCGCTCTGGCTGCTCGGCCATTACTTGAATGCTTCTCTCTGACTGCCTTTTCCTCTCGGAAGAAACCCTTCATCTCCTAGAAGTTTGCTAAAAAACGACTGCTTTCAGTAGCTCACAGCAGCTGATGGGCATTTTTGCTGATAGAATGTGTGACCCAAAGGGAAGGTATATTGGACCGTGGCGGTGCCTTCCATCCAGGAAGCTTAGCTCTGCTCCTTTAAGAGTAGCTGCCAACTTCCTCCTGGGATTTGGTTTTCAGGGGGCACCCTCACCTCACCTGTGCCCTTTGGACTCTCTCCTGTCCTGTTGCCCAGGTGTCACAGCTAAATCAGCTTGCCAACTGTACTACGTGGCATATTGGCAACCACTGGGCCATGTGCCCACAGATGACACAGTTGAACTTGTCATGGAAACCTGCCTTTTGTCCACATGGGGCTGAGAGGTGAAACAATTCACCTAGATGATGCTTAGCTAGGGAACAAGGAGGCTAAGGGGTGACCTGATGTCTGTTCTCAGATCAAGTAAGCAAAAGGTTTAAAATGGGGTTTTTTTGGAGAATTTGGTGGTCCAGTGGTTAGGACTTGGTGCTTTCACTGCCAGGACCTGAGTTCAATCCCTGGTCGGGAACTAAGATCCCACAAGCCATGTGGTGCAGCCAAAAAAAACAAAAAACAAAAAACAAACCACTGAGTCCTAACCCCTTAGCCTCCTTTTTTCCTAGTCTCATCCATGTTATAGTGTGTAACAGTACTTCATTCCTCCTAATGGAGGATTGGATAATATTCCATTGTGTTTATCCACATTTTTTTTAATCCCTTCATCAGCTGAATGACATTTGGGTTGTTTCCACTTTTTGGAGATTGTGAATAGAGCTGCTGTGGAACATTCATGTATGAGTTTTTATTTGAATACCTGTTTTTAATTCTTTTGGGTATATACCTAGGAGTGGAAGCAATAGGTTTTCATGAGGATAAACTTGGCCATTCCCCTCCCCACCATGTTTTCAAAGATGAAACAGAAGGAATTATGCTTCCTTATCTTACTTTGAATTGGCAAGATCGCGATTGGATATATGAACATTGTGACCAACAGGGAATTGAAATCCTGGGATAGGTCTAGGATTCTGCTTGCAGAGTAATTCCCTACATCATTTGAAGCAGGGGTCGCAGGCCTAAATGCCTTCAGGCTGATTGTGTTAGAGAGCAGAGCAGGCTGGGTGGGGCCTGCTGAATTGGAGAACGCACATGTCGCCTCTCCCTCCAGCCAACTGTTGACAAGTAGGAATGTGGATGCAGTGTTGCCAGATCTCCTGATTTTTTTTCAAGAAAAGTTGGAAATCCGAATTTTTAAGTGAAATTTCCCGATTTTAAAATGTTAGAAGTTAATTAAATTATAGGGGTTTAAAACACTGGACCAAAACCTAGACAGTAAGCGGGCTAGATTTGGCTGTTGGCTGCTGGTTTGTAACCTCTGATGGATAGCAGGAAGCGGATTTCTCTTGGGTCGCTCCCAGCCCCTCTTATGGTCCTTCCTTTCCATCTTCCATTCTCCTAACCCCATATGGATATACTTTGCTTCTAGATTCCTTCTCTAACCTACCTCCTTTTCTCATTTCCCTCTCTTCTTTCATCAGATCACCTCTTGGATCTTCAGGGCCGGGCAGAGGGTGATCCTGGCATTTCCTGGGACTTTTACAGCAGTTCTGTGTTGGGTAAGCTTTAAGTGGGATTCTTCCCACCCTTGTCTATGGCTCAGAGGTTTGGGATCTGCTTTGGGTTTCACTGATTCTTCTCAAAGCTAGGAGTGACCTAATGGAGGTAGCCCTTCTTCACCCATTAGTAGCTTACAGACCCTTTCAGCCCACACTCTAGCCCATGCCTCCCCCAGACTCAGAACTTGTTGGCCAAAACCAGGAGATGCCATTGATTTGGAGAAAGCCATCCGTCATTAGCCCTCTACCACTCCCCACCCTGGGTACTTTAAAAATTCTCTCTTTTCCAAGTCCCTTTCTCCTCCGTTGCTTTGTCCTAACCCTGCCAGAAGCGCCTGTGTGCGTTGTCACCTCTTCTGGTATTGCTCACGCTCCAGAGGGACCCAGCCCCTCATCTGGCAGCTACCATTCCCTCCCTGCCCTGCCCCCAAGATGCACACAGAGTTTCTGAGATAGCTGCTGTCTCCCGAGCCCTTAGCCTTCTTGCCCGAGCTTTCCTTTGTTGGAAGAGCAGTGAGCCTTTATCTGTGGCCGTCATCCGGCATTCACGCATTGGACCAGGGGCTGCAGATCGAGGGAGGCGCCCACTACTAAGCTTGGGGGGAAGCTGGAGCAGGAGAAACAGGCCACACCCGAACACACGGCTGGG
Source organism: Balaenoptera acutorostrata (assembly GCF_949987535.1). Lineage (NCBI taxonomy): Eukaryota > Metazoa > Chordata > Mammalia > Artiodactyla > Balaenopteridae > Balaenoptera > Balaenoptera acutorostrata. The sequence continues at coordinate 112,880,981 of NC_080085.1, forward strand.
GAAGGGAACAGGTTGAGCCCCCTCCGGGCTTCTGGGGACGCCAGCAGGCAGTCTGGTGGCTTGGGAAAGCTGCGGTTTGAAGGGCAAGTGTTTTCCCTTGCCTTCGACTGCTGATGACATCTTCAGGCTTCTGTCTCCAACAGTTGGGCAGCGTATCCTTCACACCACCTTGCTTTTTTCCGGTTGAAAGGTGGAGGAGTATAAGGAATCTCTGGCCACAAAGTACTACCTCCCAGGGCTAGAACTTTCACGTGCCCTCCCAAGGATGTGAGCCACGAGATGAGAGACATTTGGCCCTGACCGGGGATCTGGTTGTTGGTCTCCTGATCACCCACCGCCGCACCTCTTTGTCTTGTTGGAACATTTCTTTTCTTTGGTTTTATGCATGTAGCTAAGTCCTAATTCCCTGTATGATGTCTTTACAGAGGAAAAAGAAGGGTTTGCCTGTGACCTCCTACATAATCCTCCTGGGAGCTCCGATCAAGAAGGAGATGATGTGGAAGAGGATGATTTTATGTTCGAGTTCTCAGACAAGCCTCTTCTCCCTTGCTACAACCTCCAGGTGTCAGTGTCCCGCGGGTGAGTGTTTGAGAGATCTATGAGGACCAAGCACTAGCAGCCTGGCAACCCTGGCCCGCCTCCCTGCGAATGCTGGAGTTCTCCAGAAGGAAGCTGAGACCTGGAGAACAAGTGCTAGAGCATAGGAAAGATAATATATGACCAAGTCCAGCCTGACTTTCCAGCCCAGATTAGATATGTTCAGAATAGCTCTAGGTACATTGACTATGTGTGTTTTCCAAAACCAAAATCTAGATTCACTCTCTGAAGGATTTTTGCCCTGTTCCTGGGTGTAAGAGATGATCTGGGAGATACTTGGGCTGGTGAACTATTAGAATCTCTGGAACATTTTTGTGGTTTCTGGGGACAGCCAGACAGAATATTTGAAATTGAGATTCTTGGAAAAGCCGGGACATATGGTTGCCATAGCTATGGGGCCACCGGGGTCCTTAAGTAATCCACAGGCTGGTTTCTCATTTGCCTTAATGTTGGCGAGATGATGGCGTGGCCGCTGTCCTCTCAGATTACCGTGCACATTATAACGAGGATCACCCGTTTGCGGAGGCTAGGATATACTTGATGCTTAGCATTAGACTGAACCCAATTTAACCTTTATTTGATGATTCAGAAGGGAGTTCAGCGGCCTGCAGGGCCGTGGCTGTACTGGTTAGGAGGATGCAGGATACACTGTCCTTTTGTTCTTGGCCTCCATCATTAAGTGTCCTCTTCTTGGTATCTTCACATATTTCAAATACCTTTGCAGACACTTTTAAGGATACTTTTTCTTTGATATCTATTTTTAAAATACCAGACCCTATTTTTTTTAAACGAAAGCACATGAAGTGCACTTGATAGAGAGACGGGGAGGAGGGGGCAATGGATTAGGAACCCTGTGAGGGAGCCCCTCAGTTGACGACTCTAACCACTAGACCACAGTTTCTTTGCATCCCTTCCCCCCTGGCCTGATAAGAATAAAAATAGCCTCTATGATGACACTAGTAGGGATCAAGTTTCACGGGGTTTTGGTCCTTATTCTTCTGGGCATAAGCTGATCCCTGAAGGCGGGGCTGGGCCTCTGGGATATAGTATTGCACAGTTAATTAATTCCTCCAAAGTATTCAGCACCTCCTTCTCTGAAACAGGATCTTGGGCCCCAGGCAGTAAAAGGACCGGGGTAGTGTGCTTTAGGTGCGGACAGAACACGGGGCAACCGAGGGCCGCGCACCACTCAGCAAGCTGGGCGGCAGGCAGGTTTTCCGTTGAGAGCTTGGTACCAGCAGAGCTGGTTTTCCTGATGTTACATCCTCCAGCGCCACTTCTGAATCTGCCCTTCCACAGGGCTACAGCACGATGTGAACGTTTATGTTCTTAAAGAAGTGTGTGTGTGTGTGTGTGTGTGTGTGTGTAGAATGATGACTCCGAGGCCCTGTGGCTTTCAGAAGTGCCTTCTGACTCATCAAAGCAAGACTGAATTGTGATCACCAGTGTTAATGTTCTGAGGGGGTTTTTCCTCCATTCTTTGAAAGCGATGTCCAAGTGTCTGGCATCTGTAGTCCCTTTCCCTTAACCCAGAACACCCCATTCCCTGATTGTGTGAGATGACAGAGGTTATTGTCATTTGGAAGAAATGCTGCATTTTAGGGATGAGGACTGTGGGTCTGGGTAGAAGTTTTAGGTGCTGTACAGAACATTCAATTCCAGAAACATGTCTTAATCAGTTGTACCAGGTCAAACCCTGAGGGCTAGAATATAGCTCTGGCCTTCAAAGAATCTCCAGTCTGATAGAGGACACAGACAAGTATACCATTAACTCTAATAAAAGACCAAGTTCCTAAGCAGATTTATTATTGTAAAACACTCAAACAGTTCAGAAGGGTGTCAAGTGAAAAGTAAAAATTCCGGTCCACCCCAAGTCCCCATTCCTGTGCCACAGAGAGCCACAGTTTACATTTCTTTTATATTCTTTCTGAAATGGGCTCTGTTACAGGTATTATAATAGGGGTACAAGCCAAGTGCCATGAGACTGTGGAAGATGGGATGAGCAACCGGTTACATCGGGGGAAGGCTTCACTGGTGACAGGGAGTCTGCACTGCGCCAGTGAGGAGAGGAGGATGGAGGGTGTGGCACGAGCAAAGGCATTGAGACATTCAAGTTCAGAAAACAGGGCTAGTCCTTCATCAGATGGCTGGCACTTGGTGGGATGGGGATACAGTGCGTGTGTGTGTGTGTGTGTGTGTGTGTGTGTGTGTGTGTGTGTGTGTGAAAGAGAGAGAGAGGGAGATTGGGTGGAGACAGGGATGAAGGGGTTGAATGGGGTCGTGTTTGAATGGGGTCTTGCATGATAATCATGCTAAAGAGTTTGAAGGGTTTTTTGCTGGAGATACTGGGGATCCATTGAAAGTGGTTTAGGGAGCGAGTGAAAAGGTCCGATATTCTTTTTAGAAAACGAAGAATAACAGAGGACCCAGTGAGGGTGGGTGGGGGGTGGCTCTTGGCAGAGGGAAACCAGTTAGGAGGCTGATGCAATATAGTCCAGGCTAAAAGTGGTAAAGGCTGGAAGTGGGACAGTGGAATGGTGAATGGCGAGGAGGGACAGCCCTGGAAACAGGGACCACTGACATGGGGATGCAGCATTTCCTCGTGGTTTAGTCAAAGCAAGCGTTTGGCCCGGGCCAGGCTAGCAGCCCCCCCTCCCAGCTGCCCCCAGGCTGTCGCCCAGTCGGGTGTGCTCAGCAAAGTCAGACTGGCTGTAGCTGTAACGTGAGCTCTGGCCCTGCAGAAATGATGGTGCTCCGCTGGAGAAAAAACTTGTCTAATGCATTCCAGAGCCAAAGAGAAATGCCTTTTGGATTACCCGCAGTTTAGGCCTTTCTCCACGGCTCCCCCTCTGCCGGGGAAGGTCTTGGAGAACAAGGAGGCAGGGGAAGCAGGAGTGAGAACAGGAAAGGGAAGCCAGACAGGCTGGCAGGGATCGCTCGGGGCAGAACTGGTCCCAGCAGATGGTAAATTCCAGGTCACGGGTGCGGGTAAGGCCTGGGGAAGCCTGCTCAGAGTTTTAGGTTCTGGAAGGCCCATTTCCCTCCCGCTCCCAGTTTTTGGAAGAGGTCACTCATGGGTTGAGTGCTCGCCATTTAGCTGAAAGCTGGGCCTGCCAATGTGGGGGACAGGAGAAAATATGCACCTCCGCTACACCCATGGGGTCTGTGGCTTAGTGGAGGGTGGCCAGACTGGCAGCCCTCCCACCTGCTCCCAGCACCCCACCCCCGCCGCCCCGTCCCCTTGGCCCCCTCCCCTAACTCCCATTCTTGCCTTTTCTAGGCCCTGCAACTGGTTTCTCTTTACCGACGTCCTGAAGAGGCTGAAGCTTTCCTCGAGGATCTTTCAGGCTCGGTTCCCGCACTTTGAAATCGCCACCTTGCCCAAGGCCGAGTTCTACCGGCAGGTGGCCTCCAGTCAGCTGCTGACCCCCGCCGAGTGGCCTGGAGGCATGGACGCCACCTCCGCCCCGGGCTCCTCTGAGACTGTGGAGCTGGTGCGGTACGAGGCGGAGCTGCTTCGGCTCCTAGGGTCTGAGGTGGAGTTCCAGCCTTGGAACAGTTGACCGGGAAAACAGCCCCTCCCTTTTCTTCTTTCTCCTCCCAAGTTCACCCTTCCCCCACCTCCCATGTCTTTCCCCCACCGAGCACCAGACTGCAGAAAGAGGCAATAATACGGACCAACAAGAAGCCGCCTTATCAATGCCAGCATTAGTGACTGGATTGTTTTTTGTTTTTTGTTTGGTTACAGTTAGTTCTCATCTCCCTGTCATCGTCATTGTTGTCGTGGTTGGTGACGGGGGTGGAAAGTTGAACTCCACGTCTGAGGACAAGAGGTCCCAGGGGTGGTGGGAGGTGGCGCCAGGGTCCCTTGGACTGGCCTCCTTGTGTGTGACCAAGACCAAACCTGGGCCCTGGGTGGCCACGGGCTGTCCGGAGGAGAAATGAGAAAAGCCCAAATCTCTGAGCGCCCCCTCTGTTCCCCTGTGTTCTTTTGTCTTCCATAGTATTTATTTTATTAGTATTTAATTTGTATTGTTTCATTGGTTTCTGATAAGTCTGTATCACTGTGACGATTTGAGACAACTTGTTGTATTGAGGGACTTTCTTCACCTCCTTTCTTTGTCTTTCTCGATTAAGCTCTGAAGCTGTTCCCTCCCTCTGAAAAAGTTACTCCCAGGTTTTTTTCCACCACTGGGGAGGGGGTGGGGAGGGGTGGGGGGGGTCATTGGCTTGTGACTAATGATGGTGGCTGGTGCTGGCCCAGGTCTGGGGGGTGGGGGGTGAATCCTGAGTCTTTGGTGCTCACCCCTCCCCCAGTTTTTCCCCGTTTCACCCTCCTGCCCTTTGCAGCAGCCCTGCTGTCTCGAGATTAGTGTTTACTGGGGAGGGGAGGATTATGGGAGTAAGGGGTTAATGAGTTACTCTTACGGAGGAGAGTTGAGAATGGGTCTGAAGGATAAGGTAGCCCCCTCCTTGCTGTCCTCACCGCCCTCCTCAGAGTGCACAATATGGGTTTGTTCCTGCAGCTTTCCCCCCTGAGCCCCCGGCCGCCCTGGATACTGAGCCTCTCAGCTCCCCACCCTTGTCCCCATCTCTCCCCCTTGCCTGACTCAGAGCACCCCTTTCCTCTCTCTTCTCTCTCTCCTCCCTCTGCCCCCCACCCCTGTTCTGCTTTGGAATCTGCAGAGGGCTCTGGGATTGCCTGCCAGATGTTGAACCCAGGCCTCAGCTATTTCCTAGGTTGAGGGCAGGAGTCTGGTCTCCGGCCAGCCTCCACTCCTGCCTGGGGACCTGGGGCTGAGTGTGCGGCCCTACCAGGCTTCCCTTCCAGCGCTGGGTTTGTTCATGGAGAGAGAGGGAGGGGCTTGGGCTGCTTCCCTGTCCCGGCTCCCTCTGTGGCGTTGTCTTTCCCACTCTTGTTCTTATTTTTCTACCAATTGCTATTTTTCCGAACAATCCTTGTAGAGAGTATGTGCCATCCAAAGGCGGGAGGGCCTCCCTATGGCCAGCTCTGGTTGGAGATGGTACAATTTTATTGTACAGGTGCTAAAACAACAACAACAAAAGAAGAAAATGGAAAAAAAAGGACAAAAAAAAAGGCAAAAAAAAAAGAGCCAGTTTGAGGATGGGACAATCTGTTCATTGGAGACTCCTGACCCTTGCAGGAGCATTGGTGGTTATTTTCTTTGTATTGTGTTTGTTCTTTGTTCCCAGGGGGAAGTTCTAGGCCCCCTTCTGTAGGACTGCTCCCCGCCCCCACCATACTGCCCAGTTGGTTTTGAACAGTTGTTCTCCCTTTCTAAAAAAAAAAAAATATATATATATATATATATGTATGTGTGTATATATATATATATATGAAATTGAGGGGTTTTGGGGGTTTTAATTTTTTGGTTTTGTTGGGGTTCATGGTATTGTGTGGTTTATTTTATGTTTGCCTTTACTTTTTTGCATTTGGGTGTGTATTCTGGCTGCCCTTTATGTTTAATTTTAAGCAACTGGCTGTGGAGTCAAAAACACTTGCATACTGAAAAACCTGTGTCAGGGCTTCTGTCTCCTGTCTTCTCTCCTCCCCGTATTGGCTCTTCCGTGGTTACAGAAGGTGGGCATCCCCATGAAGTCAGTGGGGAAAGCTCTGATCCTGCTTTGCAGTTTTGGGTCCTGATGGGCACAGCAAATGAGGACAAGGTGGAGTGGCCAGTGAGCATTTGGGTCACTGGGGCAAGATCTGGAAAGGAAAGGAAAGGCAGGGGCAAATCCTGGGGGTGGGCCAGTGGGGAGAGTTGAGCACCTGCGTTGATTGGGCGCGGGGGGGCAGGGGTTGGTGGGGTCCCCCCGCGCGTGTGCACACGTTCCTCGTTCTGCACAGGAGGAGCATGATCGGAGGGAGGGACCCTCTTTAGGTGGCTGTGAAGGATGATCCTCTTTAACTCAAGGAAATCACCTGCCTGCCAGCTCTCTTTCCTGCCCTGGGCCACCTGTGTCAGCAGCTGACTTCATGGTCTTGTCACTGCCCTCACTGTCATGCCGGTGTCCCCCCTGCCCCCCTACCCAGTGCAGTCTTTCTGTGGTTCTGCTTTCCCAAGACCCAGCTACTATGGAGGCAAGATGCCCATCCTGGATTTTACAACTTTTCTCCCTACTTCTGAAAACCAGTGGTAGAAGCTATGATTCCTTCTGACTGCTGGCTCCAGAATGAGCCCGTTATTGTTTGAGGGGAACGGGATGCCTTCAGGCCTGGGATGAGGCCCTTTTAAGCTATGTTCTTAGGACCTCTCACTGTGGCTGCAGTCTCTGGAGAGCCGTATCAGCATACAGGCCAGGGGTCTGTGTGTCTGGCCGACGGGAGTCCAGCCAGCCCCCGAGTGATCTGTGAGCTGCCCAGATGGAGGAGTGGCAGCAGTCCTCCCCATTGGCCTCCACTTACCCACTTTCTGATCCTGAGGCCTCGGGTTCCCAAACAACACCTGAGGCCATGTGGCGAGTGCAAGGATCCAGCTAGGCCAAGGATGCTATGGGAGCTCAGAGGGATGGGCAGGGGCACAGGGTTGTTCAGAAGTGATGCTTAGTTGACAAGTAGGAAAATGGGAATTAGAGGTGGCAGGGAAGAATCTTTGAACTAAGGAGACATCTGAGCACAGGCTTGGAGACAGACAAGGGTAGTATGTGCAGGAAACTACAACCCACTTCAGTGTCACTGGAGCTAGAAGGTACAGGTGGGGGAGGAGGGTGTAGGAGCCCTGCCAGCCATGCCAGGGAGTATGGCTTTGACTTTTGCCTGAGGTGATGGGGAACCATGGGAACTCTTTAAACCAGGTATGACAGAGTATTTTTTTTGTTTTTCTTTTAATACATTGGTAAAAATGTGCTGGAGGTAGGTAGGACAGGCAGAGGGAGGGGAAAAGGTGATTCCTTGAGATTCAGAAGAAAGGATGAAGGGAGAGTCGTGGGGATGCTATAAGGATTTCCATTTAGGGCAGGAGGGAGATGCTGTGGGCAAAGTCCGAATGACCCCAAAGGAATAGGTGATGGTCCTTTGGGCACCCGTGGACAGCCATGGGCGTTTGGGGTGTGTGGGTGTGCACACCCCTTTATTTCTCTGGAGAAAGGGGATGAGTTAAAAGCGGGACCAAACAGCAGTTTCTTTTCTTGCTTTTGGGTTCCCTTCCCCACACCTTTTCTGGAGTCCTCTCACTGCCCTTCTGCCAGAGTGGGAAGATCAAAGCAGGAGGTACGGACTGTGAATCCCATAAAGCAGGAGGTAAATCTGCATCCCTGGTCCGGACGAGGGTGAGGACGATGGCCTCTTATTAAATGATCTAATCCTTTCAGTGCGGCCTAGGGGAAAGAGCCAGCCCACCACTTAGCATCTAGGCTGACTTCGGGTGAGAGAGAACCTAATCTTTCGAGCCTTCATTGCTCCATCTGCCAAATGGGGCTCAATTTACTGCCGACGGAAGAAAATCATACTGAGTAAACATGGCTGTTTAGCTGAAGTTAGTTCCTCCTACACGCTGAGGTCACGAGCTTACAGTTAATGATGGTCTTACCAGAATGTTCATTTTTGGGGTGCAGTGTTGAGAGGGAGGCCCTGTTCAACTCTCCGTACTCCGAGGAAGGATGACCCGCGATCCGTTTGGGTTGGGAGGGGCGGAATTGGGCGGTAAGCTCCTGCCCCTTCCATATTTTACCCTATGACGGGGAAGCTTGTTGGGTGCTTTACTGTGTCCCGTCCCTGCTAAGACAAGTGCGTGTGTGGTTCGCGGAGGATGAGGTCCGCCCCAAGGGCGGCCTGCTTAGCTCCCAGGGGGAGGGGCCAAGTGCTGGAGCCTTCTGGACCCCGCAACGGGGCGGGCCAGGCTCCACGTGTTCCCCGAAACCACGGGTTTCCATGGCGAGGCGGGCTGCTAAGCTGCAGCGTTGGGCAAACGGACTCGGACGCCTCCCAGGAGCCCGGGCTCACGCCGCGGGCGGTCGGGGCCCTCCGCGCGCAGACGGCTGTCGCGGGTGCCTCGATCACTCTCCGATTTCAAGGTTGAAAGCGGCGGTGCGTGCAAGTGTAGCTAAAGGCAGGCCGCGGTGGGGAGGTGGCCAGGCCGGGCGCCCCGCGGCTGGGGGCGGCGGCCCGGTCTCACTCCCGCCGCCCGTGCGAGAGTGGCGGCCGGCGCAGGAGGCCAGGCCCGCCGCGTGCTCACCTGCTAGTCCCGGAGGCTGGGGGTGGGGGGCGACGGGGCGGGGCCAGGGCGCGACCGGCCAATGGGGAGAGGGCATTCATTCGACTGCTGAATTCCCTCTGGAAAGGGGAGGGGGAGGGGGCCGGGGGGAAAGTTCCAAGCTACGGAGCGATGGAAAGCCTTGGTGGGGGCCGGAGCCGCCCAGGGACAGTTTGGGGCGCAGGGGCAGGACTGAGGGAGAGGAAGATGCCGGCCGCGGCCGCCTCCGCCAAGAGCGGCGCGCCCCGCCCTGGCCGCCTCTCCCTTCCCGGGCTCCGCTGGGTCACCCGCCCGCCTGCGCCGGCTCCATAGCGCCACCTGCTGGACGCCGGCCGCACGCCTGGAGTGCCAAGGCGGAGGCTCTCACAGGCTGCGACCGCCTTGGCCTCTCAGGCCTGGGAGCGGCCGGAGGGCAATGAGCTCACCTCGGATCCAGCGGCTTTGGAGCCGGAGGCAACCGTCTCTTTAAAAATACATGATGGGGTCAGAAAGACTGCGACCGTGAGAATAACTTCTTGTTCTGCCCCTCCCACAGGGCCTGACACTTCTACCACTCAGTCCCACCCAGGGATGAGGAAATAGTGATGAGTCTGTCCCAGGAAGGGGGCAGCAGAAAAGGGCAGGAGTTCAGAGTCTTCGGGGCACCCGGTGGCAGCAAGGCACTGCTGGAAGCAGCCTTGGTCTCCTTGTGGACCCTGCTGTCCTGGGGTGGCCGCAGACGTGGGCAAGGGAGGCAGCTGCCTGCAGTGCTGTATGAGGGGAAAAAAGCCGTGGTAGCCCCCAAGTATGGGTTGTCCTTTTCTCGCCCCTCTTGCCTGCCTTAGTATAGGGCTGAAATCCCCATGATTAGAAACAGGACTCATTCATTCTTTCAATAAACATTTATTGAGCACCTACTGTGTGCCAGGCACTGTGCTAGGCGCTGGGGATACATCAGTGACTAACACACAGTCCCTGTCCTTGAGGAGCTCACAGTCTATCGGAGGGGAAACATACATAAACACATAGCTAAGGAGCTACCATGTGCTAAGTGCTACAATAAGAGGTATATACAAAGTGCTGTGGGAGCTCAGAGGAGGGAGTAATGCATCAGCTGCTGGGGGTGAGGAGCAAGTCTCTTGACTGTATTAAACCATTGCAAAGGCAGGGATGTTGTTGCCACGTGACCCTGGTTGAAATGAACCTGTCTCCTGAGGCTCTCCTCTAGCCCTCTCCCATAACTATATCAGCACAGGTTAGTTTATCAGATTAGCTAATTTAACACTTCGAGTAGGAAAGAAACTGGACAGGTAAGTTTCTTTAGGGGCAGGAGATGTTCAAAGTAGTAACAACTCTTGGGTGCTAAGGCTGGGGGGGTGGGGTGGGGGTACCATGAGGGCACTGAGCCAGGGAGGGCAGGCCCTGGGCAGTGGAGCACCTGGGGTGAGTGCCTGTGCAGAGGGGAGGTCGGAGGTCACCTACCTCAAACTTTGGTCCCCCATCTCTCACCAGCTCAATCAGTAACCGTCCGCTGATGCTCACTAGTTGCTTCGTAGTGTGCCCTGCTCTTTGGGTGATACAGTCCCCTGCCCCTCAGAAGGTAACACACTAATTGGGGAGACTAAATAGGTTCAGGTCACTGAAGATTTGAGTAACAGTTTGTGATTATTATAGAGGAGATGTCACAGGCTGCTCACAATCAGTTGCCAAAAGAGTGGCAACTGCAACAAGTTTAAATGAACTCACTTAAGGATAGGCTGGTCTGGGGAGGCAGCTTCCATGAACCAAGGCTTGAAGGATGGATACAACTTAATTGGTACTAGCGGGGTGGGAAGACCATTCCGGTTGAGCAGAAGCAAGTAAAGCAAAAGCACAGAGGTGGGAAACTCCAACAGAGGCACATTCAAAGTCCAGCCAATCCATCCCTTTGACTGGAGCAGTACACAGGTCAGGGGAGCAATGTTGAGCCGATTGGGGAAGTCAGGCCCTGATGGTGAAGGGCCTTGCCAGAAGGTCAAAGACTTGGGAACCTGTCTGAAGACAGAGCTGATGCTAAGCGCAAAATACTTCTGGAACGGCTGCCCTGAGCCCTCAAGTGCTCCCCCACACCTCCTCCAGGACCCCTGGACTGCCTCACGATTCAGAAAATAAAGGGTTAATGCCCAGCTGCTCAGAACAGATTGGAGGTGAAGTATTTTGAGTGTCACCCCGACCTGGAGGCATCCTGGCAGAGGAATAACAGAGGTGGTGCCCTGGCAGATTGGACGGGCTGAGTCGGATCACCCTGGGGGGCTGCCAATATGTCTGGGGAGGGGGTTAAGCTCTGAGTGAGTTTCAGCTAGGCTGGGACTGTGGAAGAACGGCCAGATTTGAGAGACAGTGGGGAACTGCGCTGGAGTTCAGGAAATGGGGAGGGGACAGGGTCAAGTGAACGCAGCCGTCAGCTGGCTCTGAAATGTCAAGCTTAGAAGGTCAGGAAAATGGTGGCACCATTAACAGAAACAGGCAAGTCATGACGGCCGTTTTGTTTCGAAAGGTTTTGTGTGTGTGGAGGACTTTCAAAAATCCATTTTTGACAGAGGGGCACTCTTTGAGGGACTGACAGGCATCCAGGTAGAACTACCCAGCAGACCGCTAGAAATGTGAGCCAGAAGCTGAGGAGAAGAGTGAGGGCTGGAGCTCTAGATTTCAGACCCAACCCAAAGAGCCCTCCTGGAGCCAGGAGGATGGATGAAGCCCTTGCGGGCACCCACACGTAAAGTGGTAGATGTGGAGCCAGCACGGGCACAGAGAGAGAGGGTGACAGAGGGCTCGGGTGAGCCCAGCTAGTGCCGAAGGGGATGGGAAGTAGTGTCATGTGCCGTGAGGGCTCACAGGGGCCAAGAACTGTGAAGAAGACCTTCGTATGATGAGTTCTATGGGGTTGGGGTGAGGGGGGGCCGGGCCACTCTTAACCCATGTGGCACCTTTGTGCCAAAATTACTTTTAAAGGTGACCCTTTTCAAGATGCTTTACTTTCCACCACCAGGAAATGGTCATAATAAACTGATTTTATTAGAAAAAGTCACGTTAACGCCAAGCGCTGGAGACGTGTAAGAAATACACCTGCACAACCATATATGCTTCCCTCCTGGGGGGAGAAGAGGGAGAACAAGAGGACGATAATGGGCTTGGCAGTGACCAGGAGAGAAGGGCAACCAGGGGAGGTAGTTAGGTCACGTGGCTGGTTTTGTGCCAAGGACATAGCAAAGGTCCTGAGGCACTGATTCACATTAACCAAATTCATCAGATAATATCACTGTTTCCAAGGCTGACACATTAGAGCTCTTAGCCTGGCTCTGAAACTTGGCGGAGAGAGGAAAGCGAATTCACAGAAGAGAAAGGGGACGGGATGGAGGCCCCAGGTCGAGGGGTTGACTTCACGAGAAAGTTGGCTGAGCCCTTCTCAGAAAGAGGAAAGACGGAAGGAAGGCACGTGGAGAGACAGGAGGGACGGGAAGCTCACAGCTGCTGGCTCCCATCTTCGTGGAGGAGGAATCAGGGTGAGGTGAGAAAGCTGGAGATCAGGGGCCGAGGCCCACTGGAGGTGGTCTGCTGCAGCCGTCGCGGGAGTGGCTGGGTGGACCGACCTGTGAGGGGAGTAGAAAGTAGGCTGAGCAGCAAGTAGGCACGAGCGGTGACGGAGGCGGGCCCAAAGCACGTTGCTACTGGATTATCCGACTGTCCCCGGCACCACCTGCCAGCAGGGAAGCGGCAGGGGCAAAATTAATCAGGAGGGAAGCCAGGATCCGGGGTGCAGGGCAGGGCGCCCATGAAGGCTGGTGTTACAGCCCGAGCCCTTGGCGCAAATATCCAGCTAATTTAGCCCCCCTCCCCCTGGGGACTTTGTGGCTGGGTCTGCCCCCGGAGGGGCGCTTCAGCAAAGCACTCCGGGGAGCTGACGTTTCCGGCCTGCTGGCTGATGACTGGTGGGCAAAGAGGCTGAGCCCAGGAAGAAAGCGTCTTCCCCAACACACGTGCCCATTGAAGGTCTCCTCCCGTGGACCTGCTCCAGCTCTGTGACATCTCTCCAGATTTGGGGGCTCCAACCTGTACCCCATAGGCTCAGAACAACCGAATCTTGGTTTGTACAAAGGGAACCGGAGAAGGCTTTCCCTTAAAACAGAAAATTCCCCATCTCTGTGGCTGACCCACAGAGAGACACACACCCTTGAAGACCTCACAGCTACACCCCCGTCCTCACCAAAGAAATGGAGATACAGACCCACGAGTACACACAAATACGTACAGAGATATTCACATACGGGATAGTAAATACTCTGTGGAGGGAAAGAAGATGGTGAAATACAGCCAGGTGAAAAGACTCTTTTCACGAAGCCCCTACCCCAGCCCTGGCTACAAACGTCTCAGGAGGTCTGCCCTCCATCACCAAGTGAGCCTATTACCCCGACAAGAACATATCCCCTAGTGCTCTTGAAAGCCGTGGTCTGACACCAGGGATGCTCCGACTGGGCCTGTCTTGGCCATGGTGACGCCAGGCAGGGGTGGGGCACGGGGGTGTGGTGTACTGACACCCCACTGAAATATAAGGGCAGGTGCACTACTTAAGTCAGTCTCTCTTAGAGGAAGTCCGTATACAAATGCTGCTCAACTTTGCCTGGTGGGTCACACTTCCCCCCAAGCCCTCCGTTTATATGTCATGGGGCTCCATCTTAATGAGGGAAGTGGGGTTGAACGGGGAGAAGGGGGCTGGGGTTGGGGATCTGGTCAGCAGGCTCCCAGATGTGGTCACACTAGGCTCAGCCGTAAACAGGGACCCTGAGCCCGAGGAGAGCTCAAGTTCAGCCACCGGGGTCAGCCCAACAGTGGGGCGGCTGGGAGGAGAGAAAGTCTGGTTTCCCAGAAGGCTCGGATTGTGGGAACCCCTTGAAACTACCTGGGTTGGAAGTGGCTGAAGGTGAGCCTGATCCCTCAGGAGCTCCCTCAGGGTCTCTTCAGGAACCAGCAGCCCCTCCATGGGGGCCCCAGTCATCATGCCCTGTACATAGGAGGAGGGCCTCAGCGGCCCCTCCTTGACCCCAGGGGCTGCTGTGGCACCGGAAGTCCTGATGAAGGCCGCAATCACAGTCCCGGGGGGCTGAGAGCTGGGCCCGGCTGGGCCAGCCCCTGTGACCGAGGGTGGTGCTGGATTGGTCGCACAGTTGCCCCCAGCCAGAATTTGGGGGAGGCTACTGAGAATCAGCGGAGCCCCTGGTGCGGCCACCTGGTTCTCTTGGAAACTGGTGTTCAGGGGGAAGGAGGCCTGCAAAGTGAAGGTGTCCTTGAAGGTCGAAGCAGGCGGAACACTCTGGAGAACGAGCTGGGTTGAAGCAGTAGTACTGGCAGGAGGCCCGTTGGTCAGCACGGTGGTCAGCGGGATGGTCTGCAGGGTCAAGGCCGAGCCTGACCCGACAGGGGCCACTCCTAGGTGGATGTTGCTGGGCACTGAAGACGTACTGAGGAGAAACAGAAAACAGATTTGGTTCAGGTAGGAGGCTCAGAAGGAGGGCACAGGAGGAACGGAGCCGAAGGCGTTTTCTTTCTTTGTCGTCACTTTGGCTACCGTTTGTTGAGCACTTAGTAAAGGTCAGGGATCATTCTAACCGGCTGGCATGCAGGATTTCACTCAATCTTCCGATCAGCCCATGAGTTGAATAAGATTAACAATCTGATTTTACTGTGTGAGGAAACAGGAACAGAGAGGTTATGTAACTTGCCCTAGACCACACAGCCAGTAACAGGGACACATCAAGGCTTTCTGACTCCAGAGCTCGTGTTTGTCACCGCTCCACTCTACTGCCGGCCCTCTTCAGAAGAGCATCCCTGTGGCCCACACCAGCGTAGTAACAGGTACATACATATAAGCCAGGCAAGGCCCAAAGTTTTCATGGAAAATTGGAGGCACCTTAGTGTGGACAAGAAGTAGCAAGAGCTTTCCTGGTGGGCTTGGAGGGCCTGAGGAAGGCAGGATGTAACATTCTCTGTTGCCTCTTTTCTGGAGTGGAGGAGGCTTGGGGGGATGGGCCCAGGAGTGGAGGCTCCCGGTGGCTGCTTGGGGAGCACTCTGGGGTAACAGAAACAGCCCCAGCTGGCAAGAGAAGCCCCCCAGGTCAACAGCTGGCTCGGCCGTTACATTGGCGTGTGACCTCAGGCAAGTCACTTTTCCTCTTTTAACCAACAAGTGTCCCACTGGCTTCCCAGGGATGCCACAAGGGTCCCAGGAGACCCGAGAGAGTGCGGAGCTTTGCAAGAAGCTGAAAACGCCCCCCATCACGAGGTACTATGGGAAGACTTGGAACGACCTGGGTGCACTTACCTCACAGCTTTGGTGCGTTTGGCCTGGCTCTCTGGTGGAGAGACAAGCACCGTGGAGGTAGTGGGGATCTCCTCGTCTAGAGACAGTCCCGATTCCAGACTCGCAGATGGCTGTAGACCAACGTGCTGAACCTTTGGCTTTTCCCAGGAAGTGGCGCCCCTGCCATGCGGGGCAGCTCTGGATGATACCCTGGAGCTGGCTCGCCGGGTGGTGCTGCTGGACGAGGTGCAGGGAGCGGAGGCCTGAGGGGATGTGGCTGTGACTTCACTTCTCTCATCTTCGTCTTCAATCACCACCAGGTCCTTGGGCATCTCCTTAAACTGGTACACCAGCCTCTGTCCTTCCACTTTGGCAAGGATGCCTCTTTGGTAGTAATATCTGTGGGACATGGGGCAGAAAGTGGGGGGTGAGCCAGGGACACACCACCCTCCCGGGCAGGGCGCGCATGAGGTGGAGGCTGGTCAGGGAGCCAGACAGGAGCCCAAGGGCAAGGGAAGGGGTAGGGCCAACTCTCGGACTTGGAAGGCTTTTATGAAATTTCTGATCTCTCCCCCTGATGACTCAAAGGGTCCACAAGAAGGGATTGCAAACGCTGATCCCCATCCTGCTTTGGGGCAGAGGACGGGGGTGAGTGAAGGATGGGAGGGGGTGGACGATGGGGGTTCAGCGGTCCCCCAACCTGAGAGACCGACCGTGGGTAAGTCAGGCCCATCTTCCTGGGCCCCTAGCTTGCAGAATGTGAAGGAAGCCCTTCTTGGGGATGGGGAGCCCTAAAGTTCTCTTTCTGCTCTAAAAAGAAAAAAGGCTAGGACAGAAATGCAAGAGGAAGGGGACTGTCCCTCCCAGGCGGGACCTGGGAAATGGGCTGGGGGGCAAGCAAACGGGAGGGTCACAGGAATTCCCTCCTCCGAAGAGTGTCCCAGTGACCCAGGCCACAGGAGCGAGGCACTTACACATCACCCAGACAGAGCCCAGTCTCTTCAGGGAAAATTGGAGACCCCTTAGCGACGGGACTCCTTGGACAGAAGGAAGAGCTTGGTGGCCCCTCAGGGCAGGGGCTCCTACCTTAGTGCCCGCCCCATCGTCTCATAGTTCATGTCAGGCTTGTTCTTCTGCTTCCCCCACAGCTTGGACACCGCTTTGGAATCCACCAGCTTGAAGATGCCTTTCTCTCGCTGGGTCCACTTGATGTACTTGGGGCAGGTGTTCCGGTCTTGCAGAAGTGCGAGGAGGAACTCCCACAGGTAGATGGTGCTGCCTGCAGAGCGGCGGGCGGTGAGGGGGCGCCCAGGCCCCCCGGCTCCCTACCCGCCTCACCTGCCTCCCCGCCATACCTTTGCCATCCTTCGATTTCTTCCGAATGGGGATGCTGGGGTCAGTGACAGGTGAGGTACTGCGGTTGCCCTTGGTCTTCCGGACTGTGGGGGGATGGTGGGAGCAGGATGAGGCTGAGCCCAGCCAGCATGAGCGCTGAAGGGCAGGCTCCTGAGAGGGAGGGCCCAAGCGCTCGCCGAGTTAGGGGTGGTGAGGCAGACAAGGAAGAGGCAGGTTGGGAGGCCCAGGGTCACTCTCCACAGGCATAGCCTTCAGGTGCCCGCACCTGCCCAATGGCCCGCCCTCGTTTTCAGGCCCCAAAGGTAGAGCAGAACACCGCTCCTGTGTGCGGCAATGGAGTGCTTGCCGATGAGCCACCTTTAGAAGATCAGAATCTGCCTCGCCTCATTTCTGAAACAAAAAGGCAGCCTAAAGGCGTGACTGTGGTGCGGATAAGTGTGGCACCAGGGTTTGCTTGCCGCACGGACGCGGCAGTATCGACCAGCCATCGCCTGAGTAAATCAATAACACTGGCGCTTGGGAAAGCCCAAAGTCCTCTCCCATACGTGGTCTCGGCTCCGTAAGCTCCGAGAGGGAAGATAAGAGCACGGGTTGAGGCAGAGGCCCCCAGAGGGCCAGGGACTGGCCAGGGGGCCAAGCCTGGTGTCTGAACACTCAGTACAGGATGCAACCCATGGGGATCATTGGGTTTTTAAAAGTTTACATATCTGCTGGGCAGATGGGGGTGGCCTGGGCAATGTCAGGCTTTGGGCAGGCCACCTGATGAGGCCCGTCTTTCCAGAAGGGAGGACTTTCTGTCCACCCCGCCACACCAGAGAGCTGTTCTCTTAATGTGTCTGTGAGCCTCACCCCGACACTCACCCCTACTTATGGTCTCCCTGAGCCCCTCCTACTGCCCACCACCCTGAAGGAACACTCTCCCTCCCCCCCCCTCCCCCTTTCTCTCTCTTACTTCTCTTCTTCGATTTTCCAGTCTTCTTGGCACTTTCTTCTCTGGGGACCTTCTCCTCCAGACAGTGTTCCTCCTGGTCACCAGTGTCACCAGCCCTGTTCAGGGCGTCGGGCTCAGAGACAGGAAACAGGTAGTTGGGCAGAGTGACAGCTGGAGCAGGGTCCGGGTCTGGAAGCATTTCGGAGGTGCTGACTGCAAGAAGAAAGGCCTGAGGTGGCTGGGGCCCAGGGCACGGCCTCCCAGTGCGCAAGAGAGCGGCGGGCTCCTGGGGGGGGCGGGGCGAGGCGCCATTCCCCACGGTCCCAGACACAGGATACACCTGAAAACGCCTCCCGTGTCTCACAACACTAGGAGAGGAAACATCTGCAGAGCTGTGGGCACGAGCTGGCCCCAATCACGGCGGCCACGTTTATAGCCCACTGCTGGTGGTGGGGAAGTTCCAGGTGACACCCAAGGAAAACAGCCACCTTGATTTAGTCATCTACTCATTTCACAACCGGAAGGGGCCTTAGACATCATTTAGCCCAATTCCTCTGCTTTTCTGGTGAGGAAACTGAGACCCAGAGATGGCAGAGCATGTGCCCAAGGTCACACAGCAAGCTGGTCACACATGCCTGGTACATGCAGGCACTCAGAAAATATTTGTTGAATCCTGAATGAATATTAGTGACAGAGTCGGGGTTAGGAATGCTAGGATTCAGAATTTGCAGCTTCAGGGCTTTCTTTCCCCCACTGTATCCCAGCGCCTCCTTGGGAAGGGGCAGTTGGGGCCAGGAATCCTCCTGTGGAGTCACGGCAAATGCCTGGGGGGTGCCGAGGGAGAAGCCTGCCTCGGGGGCCATCGGAGGAGGTAGGGGCCAACCTCCCAGAACAGTGAAGGGATGAGAAAGCTCCCAGCCTGGTCCATTTCTAAATAAGCCGCACCCTGCACGGTCTTCCTGGGAGCTCAGCAAGACAGCAGAGGGGCCTGAAGTTACCCTGGCCAATAGTATTCAGCCTTAAAAAGGAAGGAAATTCTGACACATGCTATACATGGACGGACCTTGAGGACATTACATAAGTGAAATAAGCCAGTCCCTCCAAAACAAGTACTGTAAGCTTCTACTTATCTGAGGTCCCTAGAGGAGTCGAATTCATTGACACAGAAAGTAGAATGGTGGTGGCCAGGGGCTGAGGGGAAGGGGAAATGGGGAGTTAGTGTTTCATGGGGACAGACTTTCAGTTTTACAAGATGGCAAGAGTTCTGGAGAGGATGGTGGTGGCCGCACAACATAACAAATGTACTTAATACCACGGACCTGCACACTGAAAAATGGTTCAGGTGGTCCATTTTATGTTATGTGTATTTTACCATAATTGAAAAACTAGAAAAAAAAAACCCCAAAGAGTCACCCTGGCCATCTTTGCTTGTCTCCAGTGCCGTCCTGCCCTTCCCATTCCAGTCAGAGCCAAACAGCACGTGCACGTGTATATGGGTGGGTGTGGGTGCGCACACATGTCCCTGAGAATCTAATACACGGATGTGATATTTTTAAATGGAATTTTGTATTGCTTCAACTTAAGGTGCCAGGGTTCAAACTTACAGATCTGCTTCTCATCCAGGATGTCATTGGGAGACTCGACGTTGAGCAAGACTTCAGTGGTTGACATGGTTTGCGAGGTTGCTTCATTGTCATCTGGTGCCGGGTTCCATGATGTGGGGGAGAAGAAAAGTTCCCTCAGGGCATAAGGCAGTGGATGCAGCTACAACCAGGGCCAGCTCAGAGAATGGAGCTAAGGAGCCCAGGGGCAGCCGGGAGGGGACCAGAGCGCCTCCCACCCTGGTTCTCCACCTTTCTCTACACCCATCCCAGCTGGTCTCCCCTCACTGTCCCGCTCCATCTCAGGAGATCATGAATCCATTTAGGTGGTTTCCTCCTCTCTGAAGTGGTACTACCTCCTGCTTATCCTAATCACCCCATCTAATTTCCACCTGTTGGGGGCCTTGACCTTGGCTGCGTGGGGTCACTAGAAGCCATTGTGGACTACTGTTCCCTGAAGACAGAACCCCTTTCTCCACACCTTCTCTGCCCAGGAAGGAAACAGACCTGCCAGCAAAAAACTGCCCTCCAGGATCTGATCCTGAGTCATGCACAAGGTCCCGTCTGTTATGATGCCATTGTGAACGTCGTCCAGCTCCAGGCCTGAGTACAGATGCAGTAATTCGGGGTAGGGGACCTGCTCCACGATCACAGCTGGGAACACTGAGGGGTCTTCCAGCTACGGAGAAGAGAGGGATCTGGTTCAGGGCTCACCCGCCTCTCCCAGGAAGCCCTCCGTACCAGAATCTGGCCCTTCTTGCAATTCCTAATTCTTGGATCCCTCAGGGGCTGTCCTTTGTAGGGCATGACATTGCTCTGGGTCCAACCTCACTAGGTGATGCTTTGAGTGGGTTCTTAATGAATAGAGATGGGTTAACTCTGTACCAGCTGCACTCAACCAAGGGCAGACAGTTCTAACTGGTCGTAGTTATGGGTTAATCAGTGACCAGGGTTAGTGCTCAGTCTATGAGGATAAGGCTCATTCTGAAGCCAGTAGGAAAGGATTCGTCAATGGCAAGGGCGAGGGACTCAGCCTACCCTCAGGGTTGGGTACCAGGGTTAGGGGCTCAGATTGTGAACATCTTAGGGCTCAGTCTGTGGTGATGAGAGTAGGAATGAAGACAGAAGAACAGAGGCATTATAGAGGTAGGAAGGTGAGGGCCTAGTCCCTGCCTGGATGGGGGGAGGGTTCAGATTTCCAGCTTGATTCAGTGGGTGCATGGGGATACTGTTCTTGTTAAGGGGGAACCCAGAAGGACGTGGAGCAGGTTTTTGGAGAAAGATAGGGAGAAAGTGTCTGAATATGGTGAGTTGGAGGTACCACTGAGGTATTTAAAATGGAGATACCTCAGGGAGACAAAAATATGTATCCAAGAGCTCATCCCTGGGAGTGGATAAAATTATTGGCATGAGAATTTGACCCCCAGAGGACATAGTTGTTCTAAAATCAAACAAAGCTAAATTTAAAAAATGAGTGCAATCACCACTGTTTTTTAAAAATGACGAATAGGGGCTTCCCTGGTGCAGTGGTTAAGAATCTGCCTGCCAATGCAGGGGACATGGGTTCGAGCCCTGATCCGGGAAGATCCCACATGCTGCAGAGCAACTACACCCATGAGCCACAACTACTGAGCCTGCGCTCTAGAGCCCACAAGCCACAACTACTGAAGCCCATGCGCCTAGAGCCCGTGCTCCGCAACAGAAGCTACCACACCACAACAAAGAGTAGCCCCCGCTCGCTGCAACTAGAGAAAGCCCGGGCACAGCAACGAAGACCCAATGCAGCCAAAAATAAATAAATTAAACAAATTTTTAAAAAATGACGAATAGAAGGAAATATACCAGGATGTTCATAATAATTATATTTTGGTTGTGGGACTTTGGGTGATTTTTTTTCTTTTCTACTTGTCTGTATTTTCCAAATTTTCTTTCATGAGTCTGTTAATTCTTTCTTCATGAAAAAAAGAATGAGAATGCTCAGTTCTGCCTAATGTTCCTGAAGGATCCAGAAGAATAAAATCGATGAAACTGGCTTTGGGTTTGGCTGCTGGGCAGTCACCCGGCTAGAGCAGTTTCAGGGGAGTGCTGGGGTCCCAAAACACATTACAACAGATCTCAGAGAGGACGGACAGAGGGAGGCAGGCAGGTGGGCGTAGTGATTAAGGCCACAGAGTCTAGAGCTACCTGTCCAGTACGATAGCCAGTAGCCACCGGTGACTGTAAATTTTTTCAAGATTAAAATTTCAGTTCTTCAGTTGCACCAGCCATAGTTCAAGTGCTCCATAGCCACATGGCCCCACATTGGACAGCGCAAATCTAGAGCATTTCTAGCATCTCAGATAATTCTATTGCACTGTGCTGATCTAGAGCCAGACTACCTGGGTTTGAAACCAAACTCTGCTATTTACGAGCAGTGTGATCTTGGGCAAGTTACCTAACCTTTCTGTGCATCGGTTTCCTCCTTTATAAAACTGGGGCGATCATATTATTGACCCCATAGGGTTTTTTAAACAGATCAATGTAGATAAAGCACTTAGAACAGGGTCTGGCATAGAGTAGGTTCTCATTAGGTGCTTTAGACATCAGGGGCTTCTAGGAGACTAGTAACGTTTTATTTCTTAACCTGGGTGGTGAGTTAATGCGTATTCACTTTATAGTTATTCTTTAAAAAAAAATATATATATATATAATTTATGCACTCTTTTGTATTCATTTTTTAAATTGAAGTATAGTTAATTTACAATGTTGTGTTAGTTTCAAGTGTACAGGAAAGTGACGCAGTTATACATACATACACACACATATACACACACATATATATGTTCTTTTACAGATTCTTTTCCATTATACGTTACCTCTTTTGTATTCACAGTATATTTTGCAACAAAAATTGTTTCCTAAAAAGAGTGAGAGAAGGGAGGTGAAAAAGTAAACCCGGAGGGTGGAGGCTACACTGGGGAGAAGAACAGAGCTAAGAAGGTGGTATGTTGGAGGAGGCGGGCAGAAGGGAGGAAAGGGTTTCTTTTAGGGTTGGGGAGACATGAAAATGTTCTAGGTTGAGGAGAAAGGTGTGGGAGGTCTGAAAGGTACAGGAGAGAGAGGAGGTGATGGATGGTGTGAGGTCTTGAAGGCGGCAGGAGAGAAGAGATTAAGCACTGGGGTAGGTGTTACCCTTGGAAGGAAGAGGGACACTTCTTTGTCCCAGGCCGGCGGAAAGGAAATAGGAACAGGTGATGTTATTGCTAAGAGGGAGAAGGGAGGGAAAGTGAGGGCGTCCTTGGGTTTGAGCTTCTCTGTGGATTGGAGGAGCGGCTGTCTGCTGAGGGTGGAGGGGCAGGCGTGGGGTCGGGAGGGAAGAACAGCTTCGGTGAAGAGCAGCCTTTATGAAGAACAGAAATAATTGCTGAGTGGACTAGAAACAAGTCAAAAAGTGACTAGCGGAGTTGAGAACCCAGGTGAAGTTAGATTTTCCTTCCCTTCGTCCAGGAGGCTAGGCACGCCAGAGATGCTGGATAAAACTGAGCAACTTTAGGTTAAGACCTAGCTGGACAGTAAGTACCATGTACTCCAAGCCCACTAGGGGGCAGCCTTTGGTAGGTCACTAGAGATTGGACAAAGTTTCCCATCCTCACAGGGATCTGGGATAGACAGCATCAGAATTAGGCTGGGGTGCCCTTGGAGATAATCCAGCTGGACCTCCTCTTGGTGAAGACGGGGAGATGGCAGCCAGATAGGGTCGGGGACAGGACTTGCCCAGGTGACACTGTGGCCACACTGGGATCAGAGCCCAGGACTTTGGACTTCTAATCTTCCATTCCTTCTACCGGACCTGGCTGCCTCTTCTTCTCCAGTGTGTGGAAGGAGGGTAGTGGAGGGTAGGGATGAGTGTGCCAGGACACCATCCAATGGGTACATATAAGTACCCTCGTGCCAGGCAAGGTATGGAGCAGTGGGGGCCTGAGTGCCAGAATTCTGTCCTATTTTCCAATTTCCTCCCACTAGAGGAACCTATCTCCAGTTTATCCTGAATCCTTAGATCGAGGCTGAAAAGACGGTTATGGAAGGGCTCATCCACCGGGCTAGAGACATGAGTCTGAAGGTGCTGGGGGTTGGACTGTACCCTGCGGTGCCAGCTGGCAGTTCTCAGTCCCGCTATGTGGTTGTCCCAGCACCTTACTCACTGTGACACTGGAGGTGAAGCAAAGTGGCCAAAAATGCACATGGAGGTCAGTGTACACCTGTGCATTCAGCCCCTGTTGCTGACTGACAGCTCAGCTAGTGTACTCAGCAGCTGCTTGGCTGGCTTGGGAACTATACGTGCCCTGTAGTTGCACGTGGGCAAAACCAGCTCACTAAATGACCACCCGATGACTACTGCCTGGCCGCATGGGACTCGTTGGTGCACAGTCTGGCTGGCAAGCAGCCCCTATGTCCTGAACCTAGTAGGTGCTTGATCAATATTTGCTGACTGGGACTTCCCTGGTGGTCCAGTTGTAAAGAATCTGCCTTCCAATGCAGGGGATGCAGGTTCGATCCCTGGTCGGGGAACTAAGATCCCACATGCTGCGGGGCAACTAAGACCGCGTGCCACAACAACTGAGCCCGCATGCCTCATCTAGAGAGAGAAAACCCGCATGCCACAACTAGAGAGAAGTCCAAGTGCTGCAACAAAGAACCCGCGCACCACAACAAAAGATCCTGCATGCCACAACGAATATCCCGTGTGCCGCAACTAAGACCCGACGCAGCCAAAAATAAACATACATACATAAATAAATAAAATATACATTAAAACAACAACAACAACAACAATATTTGCTTTCTGGCTAGCTGGCTGGTCGGCCGGCTCACTGGCTGTCTGCCTGCCTGTCTGTGTCTATCTGATCGTCTGCGCTGGCTGACCAGGCTCTGTTCTCTGGGGCCATACCTGGTGGATGTCATCCATTCCGTTGCTTGCAAACTCAAAGATCAGGTCACTGGGCTGCAGAGTAATAGCCATGCTGTCTTCTCAGAGGGCCGACTGCGGGATCCGCAGGGCCCTCTGGAGGCGTGGGGTTTCCTAAATGAAGAGATGCTGTACCTTGGAGCCTAGAGCCTACACCACGAGCCACGGTAAAATAGGGGTTGTAGAGAGCTGGAGTAGGTGGTGGCCTAAGCCAGGTTCAAGGCTGCATGCTGGGCTGGGCCAAGCGCAGGAGCGACCTATAGAGAAGGGAGAGATGGGGGCAGTGAGTAAGTCCCCTTCCTTGAGGTCTGTTCCTAGGACAGACTGCCAGAAGAGGGATAGCCAAAAGTGGAGGACAGTGGGAGCAGAAGGGGGAGGGAAAAGAAAAGGAGGCAGGTAAGGAAAGAAGGAAGAAGAGAAAGTTAATTGAGTCACCTTGAGGGGGAAGAGGCTGAGCCTCGATGCCAGTCTGGGTCACCAGCATCTGCACCTGAGCTGGCCTCCCTCCCTTCCCACGCCCTCTGGAGAAGGTGAGAGATAGCGGGAATTTGGGCTCTCTCCACTCTGAAGATTAATCCCCAGGGTGCGCCACAGGGGAAGCCAGGGGCAGCCCATCTGGCCTCATGGATGGAGCATGAAGAATCCCTACAGAACCCTTGGCTGGGGAAAGAATCTGTGTGCGAGACTTGGGGTGGGGACATTTGGGTGCACGGGATGGCCTTCTAGGCTCTGCCTGGCTCAGTTTGCCTTGGGAGTAGGGGCCACTTAGTTCTGAAGGGCAGAGTCCACAGTGGAAGTAATGTCTCACTGTAGGGGTTGTGCTGTCAGGGCCAGTGACAGCCTGACCCTGCTTGAGGGGATGGGACTCTCAGACTCAGCCACGCCTCCAGAGAGCCTGGAGACAGAGGGACAGGTGGGCCGCATGTCCTGCGCTCTCGTCAGCACCCAGCCACCGCCGCCGCCTGCCAGAGACGATGGCCTCTGTGCCGTATGTGGCTTGTGCTCTTGGTTTAGCTTTGCTTTCAGTTTCAAGACTGAACTGTCACCCTGGGAACCGGCGAGGAGAGCCGCAGCTGGGGGAGGGGCGCAGGGAACCTTCCCCATCGTCCAGGGCCAGCTCAGGGCCCCCCTCTTCCAGGAGATCTGTCTGCTGCAGTCCACACGTCTGTCCTCTGTGGCACTCACAGTCTGTACCTCAGGTGCTCACGTGGCACCCGGGCCTCTGATTGTTTCCTGTGCTCGCTGCCCTTCTCGAGTCATCTGCGCAGCACCCAGGCCTGCCTCCCAAAGCCCTGGCTCCCCTCCCACGCCCCTCCCTCCACCGCGGTCAGCATCTCCAGCCCGAACACTCAGGTAGCACAGCTTTGGCCCCGAGGGTTCTGCTCTGCGTGGTACCCGCGTGTGTGTACGTGTGGCAGGTCTATGAACAGCCTGGTTCAACCATAAGCGTCTGAAGAACTGGCTCCACGCACCATAGGAGGAGCGACACACTTGACCCCCAGCTCCTCGACACTCCTTTGGCTGTGTCAGGGTGGCAAAACCTTCTCCTGGCCCGTAAAGAAAGGAGGAACTTCAGAGAGGGACAAAGGGGAGGAAAGGGAGGGGGATCACGGGTGACCTCCCTGATGACCGCTCTCCCCCACAGGAGACACCCAGGCCTCTCCCACTTCCTTTCCGTTAGCCCACAGGGCTGGCTCCGCCCTCCCCCCCCACACCTTTCCACCCACCCCCAAGCAAAAACTTTGAGAAGTCGCTCAAGTCAACGTGGCAGGTCTTAGTTTCCCTTTGGGTGAATGAGAGGCTGAGCCCCGCTAGCACGGCTTTCCACCACAACCCCCCCACCCCCCCCACCTGCACGTGACCCGGGCGCCTGTGGCCTCCTGGAGAAGCCTCCCAGGGCCATTTATGCTTGGAAGGTCTGTCTCCCCCAGCCAAAGTGCCCCAAGGCCCGCATTCCGCAGCTCCCGCCCTCCCACAGGCCGCCGTCTGCCCCCAGGAAGCATTCTCATACTAATCAAATGAAAGGCGATCACTTTCACCTAATCCCACTTTGTCTAAACATGAAACTCCTGTGTCTGCCCCCTCTCTCCTCCGAGGTCATTCCGCCATGGCCTTTCCCTCCAGGTTTGCTCATCAATTTGGCTTCTCTTCACAGTTCTGTGCACCTCCCTTACCTCCCCCATTGGAACGTGGCTTCACCGAGGGCATGGATGAAACTTTAGCACCTTGCACCGTGCTGGGCATGTAGCAGGCGCTCAATGTATGTTTGTGGAACGAACACATGAATGAATGGTACTGGTCAGCTAGTACCAGTGAGGTGTGTTTCCTGGGCAATAAGTATACCCATGCGTACACTGGGTGTGGGGTGGGTGTCACGTGCTCTAGCTTACAGGAGAGAGAGAAACGTGTGCACTCTGTGTGTGTTACATCTGTGTATTTCTGCACTGTAATTTACAACGAGGGGAGCTCGGGAGGGAGTTTGCTGTGGGTGTGCAAACACACTGTAGATATACATATGTGCAGGGTGTGGGGATATGTGCGTGAGAGCCTCTGTGTGTCAAAGGGCTCTGGTCCTGGCTGGGCCAGCACAACGACAAGCTCAGTCGTCGGTTCCTCCTCCGCCAGGCCTGCCTTTGTGAGAATGACAAGCCCGAGCTAATACTGGCTACACACCAAGCTGATGCCGGCTGGCAGAAGCTGGCTGTGGTGAAGTGGGCCGGGGCGGGGCCCAGGGTTCTGCTGGCGAGAGGGCAGCCACGGCCACCCAGCCCCCCCCACGGAAAACTCAAAGTCCTCTTGCTTCCCAGGAGGAGAATGCCAGTAGCAGAATGTGTACGTGGCCCACGGGTCCTTGGTGTGAGCCCCCGCCAGGCCCGCTCTCCTAGGGGGGTGGTGGGAGAGGGAAGGCAGCTCCGCACTGGATTGGATGGAACCCTTGGCCATCAAGGCAAAAAGGAGAGGTTTGAAATACAAGACAGAGACGAATCCAATTGCCTTCTTTAGGTATCAGCGTGTCTAAATATCCAAATTCAGGACTTGGTTGGTGCAGGTCCCGACGGCCCAGAATTGTGACTACTGTGAGGCTGCACCCAGCACCCAAGGCTGATCCTGGTTTCTCGCTCTGCCCCGAGCTCGAGCCTGAAGCTAAGGTGAAGAGGTGTGTGCGGTGGGGGTGGGGAGCTAAGAAAAGTCTCCCCTCACCCCCATGGAACCTTCCAGTCCAGAAGGTTTCACCCTTCCCCCTTCAGATGTTTGAGGATTTGAAAGTGAGAGGTGGGGAGAGGCTCATTTGCATGTTCACTCACTCTCCCCCAAGTCCCTCAAAATAACCTCCCTCTCCCAGGAACCTGAAACCAAAGAAGCCACCAGCACAAGAAGGCCCGCCCTGCTGGAGGCAGGGGAGGCCCGCACAGGGGCTCCCCTCCCTGGCGTCCTTACAGACGCCCTGGGACACACATTCACTGGCCTAGAGCCCTGGACACCGCCTCATGGGTGAGTGGGGGGCTAGGAAGGTCCACAAGGACACTCGGCTCAAGGAATCGGGCACCTGGTTACCCTTAGTAACCGGTGCTGAGTTCCTCCCACCCCGCCCCATCATTGCAAAGCTCACAGCTGGCTCCAGTCAAAGTCCACTCCCAGGGTGGCAAGAGCTCCACTCCCTTTGAGGCCACTGCAGTATCCCTGGCTCCCAGGGCCTGTCCTACTTGGGCTGAAAGCAAAGCCTTTGTGAGAGCATATGGCCCCGGCCTGTGCGTGTGCGCGCACATGTGCGCATGCGCCACAGGAGGGAGCAAGAAAGCGAGGGCGCCCACACCCCCGGCCTGCAAACGCACACCTCTGGTTCTCTGTGGTTGTGATTGCATTTCAAAACCAAAATAGCAAAATAGAAGTGGTTTGGGCTGTTTCTGCGTCATCACAGCTGGGCCCCCTTCAGACGTACAGACCCTTTCTGGGGCTGTCACTGGAACACGTCAAGCGGTGTCCAGCACCCACCCATCTGGGCCTCCCCTACAGGAAACAGCCCCTATGTGAAAGCCACGTCCACAGTCTCCGTGGAGCAAGTTTAAATCTACACCCGTTCGGCTGAGCCAATGGCTCTCACAGAATCACTAATAACACCCGTGGCATTTTCACACACGCCGGCAAACATGGGGGCCAGATGGTCAGCTCGGCCCACAGAGCAGAGCTCTCCAGTTCCTCGCCCTCTCGCAGCCAGCTCTCACTCCTGAAATACCCCGTCCTCCCTGAAACCTTTCTGGAATTCTCTGGAAAGGAAGTGACAATTTCCTTCATGCCATTTCCCACTCCCTCAACACCCCTCCCCCACAACCACAAACAAAATGGAAACTACCCCAGGAACAGCTGTACCCTCTACTTAAAAACAGCCCCTCCTCCGACTAATAGTCATCAAGCAGCACATTTGCACACTGCACCACATGACCAGTGGCGTGTATTTAAGAGGCAGAGGGCCAGACTCGGGGGTCCAGTCTGTAGCCGTGGACGTAGCAGAAGTAAGCCAAGTGTGGGACTCCTGCACAACCTTGGTCCAACTAGAGCTGGACTCCAAGCAGCCAGCTAAACCCCCCTCCTTGAACAGATGCCCAGCGAAGGGGCCCTGGCCACAGCTATTTTGTCAGCTTCTTCTCCTCTATTCCTGCCTTCTTACCACTCCCTCCATTTGAGATGAAATCAGGAAGAGGGAGGGAAAAAAATAAAGGTTTTGCAAGCTCTGTTGGTTGGGGTTTCTCTGTGCTTATTTACAAGAAACCCAGTTTCCTTCCTTGGCCCTCGGTCACTGCCTGATTCTCGTGTAGGGTTTGTCACAGCTCTGATGGTAAGGCAGGCCTAGAGCTCTTCTCCAACTGCCCCTGCCCTTTCTCAGCTCCAGGCCTGCCCCTACTTTCCCGGGCCGGAGCTGGCGCAGTGGAGGGGGGGTTAGGGCTGCAGGTCGCAGGCACAGAGATGTCTGCTCCTCTTTCTCCAAGAGACCCAACAGCCCTCTCCTGGCTGCATCCCAACAAGAGGTGTGACCCCGGAAAAGTCAGCCATCTTTCTGGGCTGTGGTTTCTGTCATCCTTAAGATGGGTGAGGGCTGAGGGGAATCCAGGCCTAGCAGCTGCTCACCAGGGAGTCTCGGGTGAATGAAGATGGTGGTGGGAAAGTGCTTTGAAAATTAAAACACACTCATTCAGATGATGAGTTCCAGGTGACCTCCCAGAGAGCAAGGGGGGCTGGGGACCCCATTAAGCTCCTGGATGCCCCCCCATGGCTCTAGAACATAGACAGGGTGGGCTGCAGGCTTCCAGTTGTCAGCTTGGAAGGGGCTGGCTCCTCTCCTGGGATGGGGGCCCTGTAGGGAGGGACAGGCTGCTGTGGTTGAAGGAGTGCTCCCAGTCCCGTCCTCACCACCTCCACCCAGCCCCAGCCCTCTGGGTTGTGGTTATGTGGCAAGAAGAGCACTACAGAAGCCTCAGTGGGGGGGGGGGGTGAGGGGGGGAGGGCTATGACAAAGGGAACCTATTTCCCTAGCTGCCCTGACTCCCAGGGGCTTGGCCTGAGAAAGCCAAAAGAGCGCCCCCTGGAGGTGCCTGCAGCCACCACACCCTCATCTCCGGAGCTCCAGGGACCAGGAGGAGGCAGAGGGGCACCGAGCGCTCCTGGGAAGCGAAGAACAAGTCAGTGATGGGGAGAACATGCTGCGGGAAAGTGGGCAAAGCCAAATCCAGGGCAGCTACTGAACCCCAGTGGGGTGCGCTACCAGCCACAGCCTAGAAGACCCCAGAAGTCCCTGCAGACTGTAAGGGCATGGGCTTCCCAGCGAGAGGACCCAGCTTTGCCTTGGGGCTTAGGCAGGTCACCCTCTTCCTCTGGGGAACGAGGCCATCCTCCCTAGCTCACGGGATTGTTGTGGAAGGCCAGCAGGTCAATGTAGGTGAGAGCCCTCTGTTACTCCCTAAGTGTGTTTTTAGATTTCCTGGTCAGATCCGTGTCTCTCTGGCTGAGGTCATGCATTAAGCATTCAGGATATCTTTACCTGGATGGACAGGAAGAAGGAAAGGGAAATGGAGTGGTGGGATGAAATGGAGGCTGAGGGGGGACATAACCAACAATTATCAAACATGGTAGAGAGCGGAAACCAGTTTGACTATGGGGAGGAGGTGGGGCTGGCTGGGGGCGGGGGCAGGGAAATCAGGGGGATAAGTGCTTAGGCCTCGATTCACCAGGTGGTGGAATTTGAACTTGATATGGAAAGCAACTGGGAGTTACTGTTGATTCTTGAGCAAGGGAGGGGCATAAGGCAAGCAGTTCTCAAGGAAGATCAGTTTGGTCTGAGTGCATGAGTGGAGCAGATGGAAGGGGACCAGGTGGGGCACCTGGAGCCAAGGAGGTGAATCCCAGGGCCACCCTGAAGGAATAAAATGACAGAGTACAGGGCCATACAGTAATTGCAGAGACCCCAAGATTGCAGCCTGTTCTTGCTGTGAGAATTGTAAAAGATAGAGAGTGACTGGGGCAGGAAATATGGCAAGAACATGAGCTCAGTTTGGACATTTTGAAGTTGGGATTATCTTGAAAAATCCAGGATTAATGGTGGAAAAAAGAGGGCCCAGACAGTCATTTTGCTAAACACACACACACACACACACACACGCGCGCGTGCGCACACACACACACCCGGGCAGGGGGCCCTCAACAGGCCTTCAGTGGCCAGAGGAGCAGGCCTGGCCTGGCGAGGCTGGCATTCTGGACACTGTAGCAGAAAGCTGCATGTGCTGAATGAAAATGCTTCGAATGGCACACGCTCCACCCCCACCCCTGCCCCCAGTAAGGCCTGCCCGCTTCCACGGGGGGGGGGGGGGAATGGGCGGGGGACAGACACACTGACCAGAGACTAATTAAATTTATTAGTGGGTTTTTTAGAAGCTGGGGCAATCTGTGGCTGGGCACCAACAGGATATTAAGTCAGATAACTTTTATTGAAGGGACAGTGTTCTTTGTCGAGGCCCCTGCCAGCACGTGTCCTAGAAACGAATGCAGAGGCTCCCTGCTGGGATCTGGGGCTCCCCCAGGTGGGAGGGGCGGCGCGGGGTTTGAGACCTGCTTGGCTCTTGGTGCCCCTTCCAAACACCCCCTTCCCCTACTGGCTACTTTCCAGGCAAGGAAAAGCAAGGGGCAGTCCAGCATCCCCTGTACAGAGGGGCGGGCTCGAGAAAGGATGAGGTGGAAAGAGCCAATGGGCTGGGGTGGGCAAACAGGGAGGGCACCTTCAGCCCCGAAGGCACCGTGAGCTCGCGGGGGCTCCTCCCTCCCCCTCCCCCACATGGCTGAAAGCCTCTCCTTGACGCAGTCTCAGGATGCCAAAGTTAAAAGAGCCTGAAAGATCATGGCATCCATCCTTCCTGTCATCCAGCTGCAGACACCGAGTTCTCGAGGAAGGAGAAGTGACTTGCTCAAGGTCACACAGCTAGTTGCCGTGACTCCCAGGTGACCTTTCTTTCTCCCCTCCTCTTTGTCTCTCTGGCATCCTCAAAAAAAGCCAACCCTTTCCTTTGGTGAGAACAGACAGCAGCCAAAGACCCAGGGCTGGCAAACAACAATGAAGCCACACATGTGCAGAACACATTTAACTTTCGCAATGACTTCCCCACCTCCGTGCCTTTGTTCACACTGTCCCCTAGGCCTGATATGCCCTTCCCCAATTTCTGTGGCTCCAATTCCCACACGGTATTCAAGATCTGAAGCAAATGTCACCTCCTTTACAAAGCCTTACCTGCTTCCTCCTCACCTGATATATCTCCTCCTCTTCTTAACACCTTAGCTTGACTTACATTAAAGCAGGAGGTCTTCAAACTATGGCCCATGTGCCAAATCCAGCCCACCGTCTTTTTGTGTGGCCAGTGAGCTAAGGACGGTTTTTGTATTTTTTTAAGGATTGGGGGAAAAAATCAAAAGAAGAACAATATTTCATGCCACAGGAGAATTATACAAAGTCCAAATTTCAGTGTCCACAAAGAAAGTTTTATTGGAATGCAGCTACGTGCATTCGTTTACATATTGTCTGTGGTGGTTTTGCATCATAAGTTGAGTTGCTGTGACAACAGTTCACATGGGCCGCAAAGGCTAAACTATTTACTATGTGGTCCTTTGCAGGAAAAGTTTGCTGACTCCTGGACCAAAGGCTTCACTCCCCTTCAGAGTGAATAAATTCATCAAGTTCCTTTCGTAGAAGAATGTCACAGAGACTCAGAGGTGCCTGGAGGGAGGCGTGGAACATCAAGTACAAACTCCTAATTTTCATCAGAAAGTTCTGGCCCTAGCTCTGCCCATACTGTGACCTTGAGGAAGTCACTTTTGCTTTGTGGGCCTGTTTCCTCAGCTGCACAGCGAGGGGGGTTGGCCTGGATGGCCTCAGGCCCTTTCCAGCCCTACAATTTAGAGACTCAGCAAGCTGCTGCATTTCCAACTCACACAGTTTTGAGCAGGCACCATTCTGATCATTTTCTCTCCGAACAAGACCTTACAGAAGGTTCCCCTGCCCAGCTGTGGCTTTCCCTACCATTGTGGGCCCCCCTCACTTATACTCACCTGCCCCGCCCAACCCTTCCCTTCTGCTGACCTGTCTGCCCTTCTCTCCGAACTCCTCTTCCGGCAAAATGAACATGGCCTCCTCTGAGGAAGCACCGCCCCCCTTCACCCGGTGGTCCAGGAGCCTCCATTTTGCAGGGTGGGGCGGAGGCAGGGAAAGAAGGGCTCTCGGCTCTCCTCGGCCTCCCAGGGCCCACAGCAGACAGGCAGTGGAGCAGGAGATAGGGCCAGCCCTCCCCGCACCCCTGCTCTGCCAGAGGAAACAGCCCCTCTCTGCCACTTCCTGTCCCAGGGGTTTCAGCAGTTTCCCCTTCAGGGCCTGCGGGCCCTCCCAGCCCCGCCCCTGCCCCACACAGGTCAGAGAGTGCAGAGAGGGGAGGGGCCCTGTGGGTGAGTGGGGAGGATCCCTCACAGGAAGGCTGAGGAGACAGCTGTCTACACAAGGGGACGCCCCAGCAGCTCCTCTGCCAGCCTGCTCGGGCCGGGGGAGCCGGGACCTGGGAGGGAGGTGGGACTGCCTCCACAACCGGCTCCTGTTAGCAGATGGGCACACGTGAGCTCATCACCTCACCTAGCGATCACCTTGGAGAGCACAGGGAGCCTGCTGGGTGAAAGAGTGGGCTGTAAGTGCTGAGGTCAATTCCGCCTGGGCTGAGGACCAGCCCTGGGTGGCTTCAGATGGAGAGCCGGGTTGAAGCGAGAGAGCCTGGGGAAACCAGGCCAACCACGGTGGTTCATTCGGAGCAGCAGGTGACACTGAAATCAATGGCACGTCAAAACTTTGCATGATTTTGTCCGTAGCGCCGATGGACAGAGGCAACAATGGAGAGCAAAGTATTCTATTACATGCGGGTCAAGGGTAGTGGCGTTTTCTGGGTGATGGAACAGGAAGCTGTCACGTTCCACAGCCGCTGCTGATTTGGTGTGGTGACTTCTACTTGTAAATACCTCCCAGTTGCCTTTGCAAGGTGGGGCTCCTAGCAGTGGGGCTGTGTGCCCGTGAGGGATCCGGGCAGGTGACCAGCTCTGCCAGGCCTTCCCAAGGCAATGGGTCAGAGGCGCAGTAGCAGCCTGAGGCTCTGCACCTCTGCCCAGTTGTCAGCACCCCTGAAGACATGTTAGAAGTACATGATGATGGTTCTAGAAGCCTTGGTGCCTGGGATGGGGGCCTAATAGTGGATAGACACAACCACCTTGGCCCCCTGTGGTAATATTGTTCCATGAGGTGCAAGTAGCAGTGAGCGAAGCTAAGGGTAAGGGGACCCCTCGAAATGAGGGTTCTGAATGGGCCAACGAAAATGGATGGGAAGATGGTCTTGATACCTCTCCCGGCTCTGAGAGGTCATCTTCTTGTGCTTTTGGCCAAGAGCCCTGACCAGCCAGGCCTCCTGTCAAGAGAACAGTCCGGCTTCGCCCTCTCCCCTCTCCCTCCATGCCTCCAGAGCCAAAAAGACCCAGTGTCCCTGCGATAGAGCCCCATCGCCCCTGAGGGGAGTGCCCGCTCCACCCCGCAAGTTGGAGTAAATACTGCTTCACAGCTGGTATGGAGGATGCCACGGAAGCCTCAGAGACAACATCTGGATGTGCACCTGGGCTGCTGCCAGCCCCTCCCTACATCTGCAGTGCAAACCCAGGGCCAGGGTTTGGTTACAAGCCCAACTCAAAGCTGGTGGCACGTGTTTGGAAAGCACACCTGACTGGGCGGAGCGGGTGGAAGCACTTGAGACCGGTGCCAGCTCAGGGCAAGCGCTTGCGGGGTTGGCACCGATCTGAGCTAGTGCTGGACCCGGGATGGCGGGTGTAGCCACTGTGGCCTCAGCCGTGGGCCTGTTGCAGGATGGGCAGAGTGGCGTGCGTACTCGTTTGAAGTGGGCAAGATTTTCTTTTGTGCCCTCTGATATCACGCCAGGCTGTTCCCTCTGCTTCTGGGGAAGGGGACCGAACAGTAAGCATTACAGGGTGACAGGGCGGAGCATAGGGAAGATGGCACGGATTTACATTTATTGGGTACAAGCTGTGGGGGTGGTGTCGCGCCAGTCACTTGCCGTAGGGCTATCTCCTTTCATTCTTACAGCATCCCAAACAAAGTAGCTCGTCAGTGGCAGAGCCCGGGTTTGAACCCAGGTTTATTTCCAACTAGTACGCTCTTTGAACTTTGTTTTCAGTTACATCTCTTTTGGTAATAATCCTGTTTTAATAGTTCCATTTTACAAACAGGAGAAGTGAGGCTTAGAAAAGATTAGGTAACAGGACCAAGGTCACACTGCCTGTCAAGAATGGAGGCAGAACTCAAACCCAGGCCTGTGTGACCTCAAAGTCTGTGCTTTTTCCCACTGCTCCATGCTGCCGACCATCTGCTCAGATTCCTAGCTCAGAGCTTGCTCGCAACAACCAACGTTGAAGGCTCGGAGCCCCTATGATGTCCTTCAACGAAAGCTTCCCAAGCCTGTGTCCCAGACGCCTCCAAGCTCCATCTGATAGGTGAAACCTAACTTTCTGGGCAAAGATGCACCAAAATGGTGACGAGTTGAGCCCCTGTGGCCAGCTGTGGAGGAAAGGTATTGTAGAGCACAAGGCTTCCGGCTCTGTTGATGAAGGAGGCTGACTCTACTCCTGTACCTCAGGAGACTACTGTCTCCAGAGTGTTGCTGGCTCCAGACCTGGAGTGGCTTAGGCATGGTCCCTGCCCCATAAATATACACTTGCTCTCGGCTTACACATAATTTAAGTCTGGGTTCTTATCTCAGGGTGTTGGTTCACATGTTTTTTTGAAATATTTATGGGAAGTCAGCCCCGAACACCTCATAGGTGCCAGGTCTGTGGCCAGGGGCCTATCGCTGGGCCCACCCCATTCTTCTCTGTGGTAGGGTCTATTTGTATCTAAGTTCCCGGTAAGCTGGGTTAGCCCATCTGCCTAAACAACATTGCTGGGGTTTTTTCCCCTCAAAACACTCCCATAGCAAGTGTCTCTTCAAAATTGAGGCTCGGAGGTTGGGGGAAAACGGGGAGTGACTGCTAATGGGTATAGAGTTTCTTTATGGGGCGATAAAAATATTCTAAAATGGGTTGTGGTGAAGTACATACAACTCTGTGAGTATACAAAAAGGCATTGAATTGTATACTTTAATTGGGTGAATTGTATGGTATTGAATTATATCTAATAAAGCTGCTATTAAAAAAAAAAAGTGGCCAGAGAGGGCTCACTCAAGGCCACACGAAAGTTCATAGAACAGCTCAGGCCAGACTCCAGGTCTTCGGATTTCTGATTCTGAAGCTCCCTCCTCCCATCAGCCTCCCCATAACCCTGAACAAGCATAACTGCTGAGGTTCAGCGAGTATGCAAGGCAGCCCTATGCATGATGGTTGGCGGCTGGATCTAGAGCAACAGCGTAGGAGTAGAAAATGCTCTAGAGCTGGGGCTTCAACTTAGGTCTCCATGAGCGTGGCCAAGTCCCTGCCCATCTCTGAGACCCAGTGGTCCCATCTGTTAAGTGAAGTGGATGAGTCTGGTGATCCTTTGCAAAAGGCTCCACCAGCTCTGACCATCTGCAGTTCTAATTATAAAGCCCTGCAGGATGGAAGAGACTGGCATGTCGGATATGGGGTTCTTCTTGGAGTGCTGCAGGGGGCCTGGACACGATTAGGTGTTCCAACTGATGCTCCTCACGCAGAGTGACGAACAGGACTTTCCCGTGAGAGTCAGATGCTCTCAGAGGATTCCACTGCTGAGTTTCTCTATGGGGGGGTAGCTGGTTCTGATTTCGCTCCCCCCCCCACCGCCCCTGCCCACCAGCAGTGCTAGGTGGTGGAATAACCCACAATAGAGACCCGTTGATCATGTCCTTTGGAGATGTCTGGAACCAGGTTCTTGGCCTGGCCCCTAGGCAGCCCCACCGCGTGCTGAGCTTGCCTCCGTGGTGGAGGGAATGATTGCTGATGGCCACGAGTCTAGTCCCCACTGGACAGGATGTTTCCACATCAAGCCCCACTTCCTGCAGCTAGGCCTGGGCTCCGGTTTCCCCCTTCTCCTGCCATCTGGTTGCCTGCCCTCTGCCCCCTCCCCTTGCTGGGTGTTTACAGGCTGCCTTATCAGCCTGGGGAATCTGGGCCTCACCCAGTCGGCTGCCCTGCCCCGCCCGGCGCAGCCAGCCTGCCCAGGGCCCTACCTGCTGTGGTTTCGTCACTCCAGGCAGGCACCCCTACACCCCCGGCAGGCAGGGGGTGTGGATGAGGGCTTGCTGCCTGCCGGAGTGAGAGCTGAATATTCATAGCGCGTCGTCCACCTTGTCCAAGCTGGGGGAGGGTATGCCCTCTTTCTACATTGTCATTGTCTCTACCTGCAGGCTCTGGGGACAGAAATGAGGCGCTTGGGTTGCTGAGGAGGCTAACTTTGGCCTGGAGAGCCTCAACGGCTCTTCTGTTCTCAGCCACCAAGAGGTGAGCGGGGGGCTGGGGGCGCAGTCGTAGGCTGGAAGGCTCTGAGTGTATAGACAGTTGGTTGTTTTTTTTTTTTAACTGCAGAGTACTGTAAACACTTCACACTACAGGTGGGGCAGAATGAGGGGCTGCAGACTGAGTGTGGTGGAGTAGGGAAGGCTGGGGAATCCGTGGGCACAGCCTTCAGAGCCCAGACCTCAGA
This sequence comes from Balaenoptera acutorostrata, assembly GCF_949987535.1. Classification (NCBI taxonomy): domain Eukaryota; kingdom Metazoa; phylum Chordata; class Mammalia; order Artiodactyla; family Balaenopteridae; genus Balaenoptera; species Balaenoptera acutorostrata. The sequence goes on from NC_080085.1 coordinate 112,918,162, forward strand.
GCTTCCTGGGTCCCACGCTGTCTCCATCTCACCTTGGGATCTGGTCACCCACCCAAAGGCTAGGATGAGGCCAGAGCCAACCACTGAGCAAGTCCGATGACTTCCCCTCAGAGCACAACAGCTTAGATTTTTCCATCAAATGAGCTTGAACTAAGGAAGGGGACAGGAATGGGGACAGTGGGCAAATAAACATGCAGGAGGTGATGGATTTCCCTTCCAGCACTTTGGGCTAAAACCTTGAAAGTTCACGTCCTGACCTGTTCCTAGGCGGGTCCCACAGGGACAGGGCTTGCTTGCTAAAGCTGACCAGTCCCCAGAGCAGGGATCAAAGCCACAGTCCGAAACTGCTCCTCTTCCAGGGGCTTCCATTTTGTTCACTGAGAAATCAATTAAAATATGCTCAGGCAGTACATTGCGGCATTCACACTACAGATAAAATGCCACACTTCAAAGAAATTTTATGCAGCTGTGTCTTTCTAGGTCTCTAAGATACAATTCAATAGTTTGGGGCGCTTGGGTGGGAAAGTTTGGAAAAACTCTGCTCAGGCAATTTTGCCATTAATGGGCTATGTAACCACAGGCATGCCATGTCACATGGCTCTCACAGCCTCGGGCTTCCCCCGCCCCCCTCCACCAGAGATTTCATGCTACTCAGAGCTTCTCACAAGCTTACTGACCCTAGTAGCAGTCAGGGCTCCGCAGGCCACCCCACCTCCCCAGGAATAACTTCCCACCACTCAGAAAAATCATAAACCATTTAGTGTTAATGTGTTAATGGGTGATACTGGGTTAATGTGTCACCTCTCTCCTCAGCACATTTTCATTTTAAAAGGCCATCCGGAGCTACCCTGCTTTAACCTAAGGAGTGGCTCTGGGGTTAATAGGGGTGCCAGTGAGCCAGGGAGTGTTTCTTGCTGACACCATTAGCCCTGGAGCGAGCCGGCCTTCCCCATCTACTCCCCATGCCTGTGGTCTCTGTTGGGAAGCTGTATAGAGGGGATGTGAAAGTCTTTGAAAAGCTAACCAGGCCTGGTGCAGCAGAAAGCCCACTTGACTGGGCATGAGGAAGAGTGAGTTCCAGTCATGGCCCTGCCTCTGCCTAGCTCCTCCCCTAGCCTCTGAGCTGGCGCCTGCTCCTACTCCAGGGCACACATGTACATCTACGGCCGTGGCCACACCAGCCCTACTCGGCAGAGCTTTACAGTCCAAACTCATCTGCTTGCTTTCCAAAGGTCTTTCACAGTCTGACCCCACCCTACCTACTCAGCCTTGTTTCCCATGATTTCCCAACTCAAGCCTGGGCTTCAAGCCCAGTGGTCTCCTCATGGTCCCCTGAGGGAACATTCCAGGCTCATTCACGGAGTTTCTCAGGCCTGCCAGGCCCTTGCTGCTCTGTTTTGGTTAATCAAATAGTGCCCATCCAGCAAGGTCCCAACCAAGTCCCCCAGATCCACGGAGCTGGTTGTGCCCTGATAACGAGAGTCCACACCAATGGAGCCCCCTTCTAAACTCCCATAGCCCTTAAATTTGACCACAAGATCTCTTAATCCCATGCAATCTTGAATTGCTCTTTATTTCATGTGTATGGCTTATTTCCCCAACAGGTGGTAAAATCCATGGGATCAAGGTCTATTTAATCTTCTCCTGACTCTAACACAGGTCTGGGCATTCATGAACTAAGTCCATGTAAATTCTCAGCCCAAGTGAGATCTCTAGAAAAGAGACCCCGAAACCTGATAGATCTGAGGGCTACAGTCTATGGGTGGGGATAGGGATAGAATTAGGGGGCAAAGGTCTCCAGGCTCAAACATTACTCGTCTTCTCTTGCTCCAGGCCTCTACTAAGGGAAACACATACCAGCTAGAGTCATTTATTCCAAACGGCATCAAGAAGGCGGTTGATGATCAATCAGGTCATCATCAGAGCATTCTCTCTTCGTACAAAACCACAGTGTTTCTACCTGGTGAATATTGGGTGCTGGTCGGATCACTGGACCCTTGGGAAAGACTTCATGATGCTGGATCAGTTCTAAGAGCTAAAGTGGTTCAAGAGAATGCGGTGTGAGGATAACTTTTTTTTTTTTAAAGAGGTCTTTTGTTGGCTAGATAGACAAGGTTGAAAAGGGATATGACTGTCATCTAGAAAATGATGTATGGAGCAGATAATCATGGAACCCTGCACCAAAAATAGGTTATAAACGAAGGGCAAATAATAAATAGTTCTCTTTTGCAAACGCATAGTAAAGTTAAGAAACTCTTTACTGAAGAATATCAATGAGGGACTTCCCTGGTGGTCCAGTGGTTAAGAATCCGCCTTCCAATGCAGGGGACATGGGTTTGATTCCTGGTCAGGGAACTAAGATCCCACATGTCGCAGGGCAACTAAGCCCACTTGCCGAAACTATTGAGCCCACGTGCCTCAACTAGAGAGCCGGTGTGCCACAAACTATGGAGCCCACGTGCTCTGGAGCCCGTGAGCCACAGCTAGAGAGAAGCCAGCATGCCACAACGAAGATCCCGTATGCTGCAACTAAGACCCGACACGGCCAAAAATAAATAAATAAATAAATAAATAAATAATTTTAAAAAAAGAATGAGTTAAAAAAAAAGAATATCAGACTTCCCTGGTGGCACAGTGGTTAAGAATCCATCTGCCAATGCAGGGAACAGGGGTTCAACCCTTGGTCTGGGAAGATCCCACATGCCGCGGAGCAGCTAAGCTCATGGGCCACAACTACTGAGCCTGCGCTCTAGAGCCCATGCACCACAACTACTGAGCCCATGCACCTAGAGCCTGTGCTCCACAACAAGAGAAGCCACTGCAGTGAGAAGCCTGCATACTGCAATGAAGAGTAGCTCCCGCTCGCCACAACTAGAGAAAGCCCCTGAGCAGCAACGAAGACCCAACACGGCCAAAAATAAATAAAAATTTAAAAAAAAAGAATATCAATGAAGAAATTAAGCATCTTCTAAAATGACAGTAACATTAGGGTCATCCATGATTATAAAATAAGATCACAAAAGCACAGCCAAACATATCTGCTATAACAGTTAACGTAAATAGAATAAATTCAAGTATTAAAAAAAGATATTATAAATAAGCCATAAGGATATATTGTACAGCACAGGGAATATAGCCAACATTTTATAATAACTCTAAATAGAGTATAACCTTTAAAAATTGTGAATCACTGTGTTGTACACCTGAAACTTATGATATTGTAAATCAACTATATGTCAATTAAAAAATGATACTGACAATCTGATTCTAAAATTTACATGGAATTGCAAACGACTTAAAATAGGCAAGAACAACTTTGATAAAGAACAAAGTTGGAGGGCTAATACTACCTGATTTTAAGAATGATTATAAAGCTGCAGTAATCAAAACAATTGGCATTAGCATAAAGATAAACAAATAGATCAATCAACAGAGCAGAATATAGAGTCCAGAAATAAACCTATATATAAGGACAACTGTAACAGACTAACGATAACTTTTTCAACAAGTGGTGCTGGAATAACTGGATATCCATATGTAAAAAGAAAAAAATGAATTTGGATTTGTACCACTCATCATAGAGAAAAATTAACTCAAAATTGATCGAAGACGAAAATGTAAAACCTGAAACTACAAAACTTCTAAAAGAAACCATAAGACAAAATATCTGTGACCTGAGGCTAGGTGAAGCATTCTAAGATACAACACCAAAAGCATGATCCATAAAAGTAAAAACCGATTGGTTAGAATTCAACAAAATTGAAAACTTCTGCTCTTCAAAAGACACTATGGGACTTCCCTGGTGGCGCAGTGGTTAAGAATCCACCTGCCAATGCAGGGGACACGGGTTTGAGCCCTGGTCTGGGAAGATCCCACATGCCGCGGAGCAACTAAGCCCGTGCGCCACAACTACTGAGCCTGTGCTCTAGAGCCCATGTGCCACAACTACTGAGCCCACGTGCCACAACTACTGAAGCCTGTGCGCCTAGAGCCCATGCTCTGCAACAAGAGAAGCTACCACAATGAGAAGCCCGTGCACCGCAACGGAGAGTAGCCCCCGCCCATTGCAACTAGAGAAAGCCCACAGCAAGGAACACCCAATGCAGCCAAAAACAAACAAACAAACAAACAAACAAATAAATAAATGTAGTAGTAATATTCTGAAAAAAAAAGGCACTATGACTCTGAAGGCATGTCTACATTAATAAAATAATAACTTAAAAATAATTCTTCTAGGGCTTCCCTGGTGGCGCAGTGGTTGAGAATCTGCCTGCTAATGCAGGGGACACGGGTTCGAGCCCTGGTCTGGGAAGATCCCACATGCCACGGAGCAGCTGGGCCCGTGAGCCACAATTGCTGAGCCTGCGCGTCTGGAGCCTGTGCCCCGCGATGGGAGGGGCCGCGATAGAGAAAGGCCCGCGCACCGCGATGAAGAGCGGTCCCCGCACCGCGATGAAGAGTGGCCCCCGCTTGCCGCAACTGGAGAAAGCCCTCGCACGAACCGAAGACCCAACACAGCCAAAAATAAATAAATAAATAAATAAATAAATAAATAAATAAATAAGAAAATCCTTTAAAAAAAAATAATTCTTCTAGCTCATTGTAATCACTAAATGGCAAGGATTTTATGTGGCTATATTTTGTCTTCAATAAAAAATTTAAACCCCTCCCCCCCCAAAAAAGACACTATGAAGAGAATGAAAAGACAAGGCACATACTCAGACAAAATCTTTGCAAAGCATGTATCTGATAAAGGTCTTATATCTAGAATATATAAAGAATTCTCAAAACTCAACTACAAGAAAACAAACAAGTCAATTTAAAAATGGGCCAAAGATTTGAACAGACACCCTCACCAAAGTAGATGTATGAGTGACAAATAAGTACATGAAAAGATGTTCAACTCCTCAGTCATTAGAGCAATACAAATTAAAACTACAGTGAGATACCACTGCACACCTATTAGAATGGCTAAAATTTTAAGACTACCCACACCAAGTGTTGACAAGGATGTGGAGCAACTGAAACTCTAATACACAGCTGGTGGGAATGTAAAATGGTACAATGACTTTGGAAAACAGACTGATAGTTTCTTAAAAAGTTGAACCTACAACTACTGAATGATCCAGCCATTCCACTCCTAGGTATTTGACCAATAGAAAAAGACACATATAGCTATAGAAAGATTTGTACAAAGATGCTCACTGCAGCCTTTTTGGTAACAGCCAAAAAGTAGAAAAAATCAAAACCACCAAATGTCCACCAAGTGATGAATAGATCAACAATATATGGTATATCCATTCAACGGAATTCTACTTAGCAATAAAAAGGAATGAAATACTGATATAGAAAACAACATGGATGGATCTTAAAATAAATATGCTGAATGAAAGAAGCCATACAAGGAGAGAGTACATCCTATATGATTCCACATATATAAAACTCTAGAAAATGCAAACTATTACAATGGGTAGTGAATAAGCCCTAGAACTCTACTGCACAGTGTAGCGAATGTAGACAGCAATATTGTATTAACAACCATCAAACTTGCTAAGAGACTAGAACTTAATTATTCCAATCACTAAATAGAAAGGATAATTATGCAACATGATAGAGGTGCTAATTATCACTACAATGGCAACCACATTACAATATATAAACATATCAAATTACCATGGTGTACACCTTAACTTTACACAATGTTATATGTCAAATACAGACGGTCCCCAACTTAATGATGGTTCAACTTATGATTTTTCAACTTTACGACGGTGCGAAAATGATACACATTCAGTAGAAATTGTACTTCAAATTTTGAACTTTGATCTTTTCCCGGGCTAGCGATATGTGATGCTGGGCAGCGGCAGCCACCACATCGCCCAGTCAGCCACACGATCACGAGGGTAAACAACTGATAGACTTACAACCATTCTGTATGCAGACAACCATTCTGTTTTTCACTTTCAGTACATTATTCAATAAATTACATGAGATATTCAACACTGTATCATAAAATAGGCTTTGTGTTTGTTAGATGATTTTGCCCAACTGTATGCTAATGTAAGTGTTCTGAGCATGTTTAAGGTAGGCTAGGCTAAGCTATGGTGCTCAGTAGGTTAGGTGTAATTGATGTATTTTCAACTTAAGATGGTTTCAACTTCCGATGGGTTTATCAGGATGTAACCTCATCATAAGTCAAAGGAGATTTGTATATTTCAATTAAAAAATGAATACTAACTGATAGTCACAGAAAGCAGATAAGTGGTTGCTCGGGATGAGAAGGAGGGATTGCCAAGGGGCACAAGGAAACTTTCGGGGGTGACGAGTTTCGCGAGTATATACATATGTCAAATATTATCAAATTGTACACTTTAAATATGTGCAGTTTATTGTATGTCAATATTGCCTCAATAAAACTGTTAAATAAAAAGAAAGAAAAAGGTCCCCAGATTGGGTAAAATAACAACAGCAGCATTTACTATGTAATTTTAGCAAGTAATATTACTGCATAATTTAACTATGCAATAGTATCACTATATGAGAGCAGTGAAGACAAAAGAGGCAAGAACACGCACGCTCTCCTAGAAAACACATTCCTTGATGCCACCAGTGGAGACAAATTCTGAACCCTGGAACTTACTGAGTGTGCTGATTCGAATGTGTTTTGTTGTTTTATCTTTTGCTCACGCTCCTGCCGATGTTATTGTCCCACCGAGCCTGGAAGGCCCCTAGAGCACAGCCAATGCGCTCTCTTTCCTCTTTTGAAAGGCCATCTGCCCTCTCACTTCCAGGAGACCTTCCCCAATTAAGTTAAGGAGGGAGAAGAATGATCTTCCTCTAGGTAAGCCCTCCTCGAACCCACCATCACCTAATCTACAAACCTTAAGTGCCACAGGCTGGTTCGCACTTCAGCTCCCGCCCGCTGTGAGGCTAAGTGCATGTGTATTACTAGAGCTCCAGAATTGGGTTTAGATTCTTCAGAGCAGCGGCCTGGGCCTGCTGTGTTTTTTTTTTAGGATCAGGGTGGCGCCAAGAAAGTGGTCACCTAATGAGACAGGTGTTTTCTGTGCATGGATTCCCACAGAAGCAGCAGAGCTGAACTAGCCTCTCTTATCCTCTGGGGGAATTATGGGAAAAAGACAGATTATCTCCTAAATCTATGTCTTAAGTACCTCCTTGTTATCAGGTCATCAGGAATTTGGGGAGGTTAAGACTAATTGCCCACTCTCCCATCCCCCATCCCATCCCATCCTCCAAGGCCTACGGGTGGGGACCAAGGGACTGAGTGAAGTGGCTCAGGGGTGGTCCAAGGGTGGTCCAGGGCCTCCTGCCCTTGTGGGTGGTCACAGGCTTCTCAAGCAAACAAAATGCATTTGCTAGCAGATGGAACCTCCAAGTTACTTTCTGGGAGGCCTTTGGAATGGGAGTGGCCCCCAGCCCCCCAGGAACTCTTCTGGGCAAAGGCAGTGTCCCAGCCCCAACCCAAGGCCTCTGGGCATGAGCGAAAGGAGGCAGAAAGTGAGCAGTGGTTGGCCAGTCGGCTCCCAGAATTCTACACTCAGTAGGGTAATAACAACAAACTGATGATTGCTAAATACTTGCCAGGGATGGAACATGAGGCCTTCTCTCAAAGGAACGAACTCACTCGTATTCCTGCAGAGAACGAACCTTGAGATGAAGTGGTGAAGAGATAAAGATGGCAATGTTAATAAAAATGTTAAAGACTTGATTTTTACTCTTCACTACAGCACTGCCTGCCACTCAGAAAGATTTTTAACACACACACACACACACACACAGTCTTCTTCCACATCCCTTCCTTATCCTGTGTGACAGCAGAGTTAACAAAAAGTTAGCAGAAAGTTGTGGAAAATCTCCCTGTTGGTTTTATGAATGGGCATCGCGTGCCCTGCCAGCACTGCCAGAGAAGCAGTTGATCCCTGGAGCCTGGCAAAGTCAAGGGTGTGGGAGGAGGAAATGATAAGAACAACAACAACAATAATAATAAGAGCCACAGAATAATAGCAGCTAACACTTACTGGGTGGTTACCATGTGCCAGGCACCATGCTGAGCGCTTTACAGGCATTATCTCATTTAATCCTCACTCAAACCCTGGGAAGTGGGCTCTGAGACTCAGAGTGGTTATGTGACTAGTCCATAGTCACACAGCCAGTAAGTGATAGGTCTGGGATATGAACACAGAGAGCCTGTGCTCTTCCTCCTCCGGACAATATTGGTCTCGAGAAGAATATTGGGTTAGACTGGAAGAGGAAGGGAGCTTCGGGAAGGGCAGGTGGAGTGAGAAGTGGGAAGTGCCAGCACTGGGACAAGAAAATGGTCCCTCGAGAAGATGGGAACCTAGGGCAAAGCTTCCTCAATCTGGGCAAGTTGTTTAACCTCTTGCTTCTTGTTGGTCTGGCTGAGAAATGTTCTGGCACTTTCCCTCGCAGATCCTCCTGCATGAAACACCCCTCCCTGCTCTGCCTGACCCTCGTCATCACCCTGGGAGAAGGCTGGGTGGGGTCTCTTTGCCAAGAAACTCACGTTAGGACACAATTTCCCAGGCGGAGAAGTCAGGGCACTCTGGTGTGCCTCTGTAGTTTTGCAATGTGCTGGGGAGGGTGCAGGGCAAGAGGGCAGTGAGAGAGGAAAACTGATGCATGGCGGGGGCGGTATGTGTGTGTCCAGGTGTTTTTATCCAATTAAATCCAACAAGGACCAAGTCCCCCTCCACATCCAGGCATGGGAGATGCAAAAGTCGCAGAACAAATACATGGCTAGTCCTCGCCCTTCCCCAGGGGGTCTGGACAGAAACATGTGGGACATTTTAGTTCTCGGCTGGCTGAGAAAATGGAACTCTCTATCCTCTACCTGAACCTCTGGGCTTCCAGAGCAATCCGAGGACCCTGGGGAAAGATGGGACTCAACCAGCCCGTGCCTGCAGTGAACACCTGTGGCGGGGCAGTTTTCCTGTCCCTTTGGTGCCCTCTGCCTCTCTTTTTCCCCTCTCTCCCCTCCAGGGCCTGTGCATGGGTGGTGGAGGGGACGGAGGAGGCAGGAGATCAACCTGAAATCCCCTCAGCTTGTGGGGCGGGAAAGCCTGGCCAACCTTTGTGTCTTATCAATCCGTCCTGGGGGCGCTGGGCTCCCCACCTGGGCCATCCACTTTGCATCTCCCGGGATGGAGACTGGGGCTTGCACCGAGCCACCCACACTGGCTGACCTGGTCTTTTATGTGACATGCATTCGCCAAACAATTATCGAGGCTTTGAAGGTCAGCCTGTGGCCAGGGAAGAGAGAGAAAGGCGTCTTCTCGCCCTTTTCTGCCTAGCCCAATCTCCCCCGCGCCACCCTGCCCCCTTCAAGGTCTAGCTCAGAGCCGAGGCCCTCACAAAGCCTTCCCTCCCTCCCCCAACTGCTGCTGACCTCAGAGCCCCGGCCGCCTCTGGCCCCTGCTCCAAGGAGCACAATTAGCACCTGACCAGCCGCTGGCCTGGCTGCTTGTCCTCGCCTCTGATTGTCTCAGTGTCTTAGTCATCTCCCCCACCCCGCCCCCTTCGCTGTCTCCCCTACAGCACCTAGCACAGGTTGGGCACACAGTAGGTGTTAATAAATGTCCATTGAATTGAAACTCAGCAGCCCCTATGAGGTCAGAACCGTCATAAGCACCCCGACCAGCAGTTCCTTGGCAACCAGCGCTGGGGTCCGAGCTATAGGGCATTAGCGGTGCGGCCGCTATTACAGGCCACGCAAGACTCAGCAGCCAGAGATTTGCAGGCAGGTTGGTGTTGATGAGAAAAGCCCCTGACCCCTAGGAAAGCGCCCATGGGATTCTGGGTACCTCGGATCAGTTTCCTCTCTCCCCTGCAGAACTAGTTTTCAGTCTGAGAACCACAAAGGGAATAAATTGGCGGTGAAGCCAGAAACCTCTTTGCAGCTTAGAAATCCTGGAGAGAGAACCAAGCCTGCGTTGGGGTCAGGCCCAAGCCTGAGGGGAGAAGGCTGCCCAAGGCCCTTCCAAACTTGGTGGGGGACCTCCGGGAGGTGCTGGGGGCGTGGCAGGCAGAGGGGCTAGAGGGGCGTCTGGGGGTGGCCCTAAGTAACGCCGTCCTGTCCTGCAAACCAACAAATCACACCACTGAATGCTTGCCACCTGCAGCCCACACAGGAATTGGGTCTCCCACTCCCTCTCATTCACCCAAATCCCAGGGCAGGCCTCTGTCCAGGGGTGGCGTCCTGACCAGAGCCCAGCCAGTGTCCCCAGACAAGGAGAAGCCTCCAAGTCTGGGGTACCTGGCTCCCCACACTGGCTTTGAATTAGGCATTCGAGCCTGGCTTCGAATTATGGTTATTTATATAGATGACTTAGCCACCCTCTCTGGCCCCCTCCCACATTCCCCACCCTGACTCTGGCCCATGCCAGAAGGTACACACAGTCCCGGAAGACAGGCGGTGTCTTCTTCACCTCTGTATTTCCCTCACTGCCCCTTCGCTGATGCCTAATACGGGGACTGGTTCTCAGCAAATGTTCGCTGAGTTCAATCTGAGTTTTAGGCACCGTGTAAGACAATACCATAATGCTCGCTTGCGCTTACCATGTGCCGTGCACTGTTCTAAGAAGCAGCTTATGTGTATTGATGTATTTGATCCTTGGCAAAACTTTATGAGGTGGGTCTGATTTGACAAATGAGGAAACTGAGGCATACAATTGGCTGGAATCACACAGTTAGTAAATAACGGAGCTGGGATATAGACCCAGACAGTCTGGCTCTAGGGATGGGAGGGAAAATGAAAAAGTTGAGGGGTGAGGGGTGAGGCTCGCAAGGACCAAGGCCAAACTTCGGCGCAGGGCTTTCCCTGGGAAAGCAATCCCCTCAGCCTGCGTCTGGCTGGGCCTCTCAGGGAGGCCCTGAATTTTGCAGGCTAGGGATATTTTGGACATCCTATTAATCAGGCCCCTGAATGACAGACCACAGCACCCTCATTTTTAGATTCCCATATAGGACAGAGGAGACAGAAGCTGCTGTCCCATCACTTAGCTCAAGGCAGGGGGAGGGCTGCTTTCAGGCCTCCAGTTTGTCCAGGGGTGGGCGCCAGTTCCTGAGCAACCACCGAGCAAACAGTGCAGCAGTGGGAGGAATGCCAGACATAGTTGCAAACAAGCCACTCCTTCGGCTCACAGCTAGAGGCTGGGTGAGGGTGGCAACGTGGAGCCTGCTCCACGACCCCCACCCCTGCAACTCACACCACCCGGGCTTTGAACCCAGAGACAACCACTAGCAAGGCAGCCTCTTCCCCACACTGGCCAGGATAGGAAGTCCTCCAGGATAGTTAATTCCTGCACTTAACTCAAGATAGCTCCCCGTAATCTGTTACTGCTGTGCGTCTACTGAATTAATGGTTGAGAAAGTGCCTTATAACCGGTAAAACCCTACATAACTAACTGCGAGGAGGAATTTGCATTCTTGCCGTGCAAACGTGACCCTGAGCATTTTCAGTGCCAAAGTGTCCTGTCTCCCCAGAGGAGAGAGTTAGATCTGATCCCTTCACCTCCCCCCTCCAACCTAGCACTCAGGCCAGGGGTCAGCTCGCAGTGGGTGAGTCCCTGATGGGTGTGCCCACCAGCTGTTGGGGCCAAGCAGTGGTGGCTCTGGCCCTGGGGTGGTGACCTCACTTCCGCTCCTACCTCCCCAGCACTCCTCCCATATGAGGCCCCACCAGGCCAAAATCGAGAAGTTCAAGGTTAACTGATCCTCCCCACTTTAAGAGCTAATTAAAATGATTAGCCACAATGAACCGCCAAACATTAACCAGAAGAAGCTGCAGGACCAGACAGGCCTCTATCTCGGGCAGAAGGATGAGGGGCAGGAATCCAATGGCCATCAAATCCCATTGCTGGCGTGTGGGGGGTGGGCAGCCGGGGAGAACCTGGCCGAGGCGCGGAGCCAGTGGGGTCAGGAGGTGACTCTGGTCAGGAAGGCCGTGTAGTGAGGGAAGGGCGGCAGACCTCGGGTGCGACGGAGGGACCGGGAATCCATAAAGCCGCCGCCTCAGCAGTCTCCAAAAGCAAGGCGCTGTCGGCAGGGGACCCCGCGCTGCGCGGCCGCTGAGTCCCCATGCCGGCAGCAGAGGAGGGAACAGAGAGGCGGGAGAGCCCGGGAGAGCGGGAACGCGGGAGCGGGAAGGCTGGCGGCCGGCTCACACGGAAACTCCGGCCCCTCACGACAGAGGTCTCTATTTTGGCGACCCAATTATCCAAGTCATAGGTTCATAGGTGTGTGTGTGTGCGCGCGCGTGTGCGTGTGCGTGTGTGTGGAGAGAGGGAGAGAAAGAGAGAGTGTGTGTGTGAGTGTGTGTTACCCTAAGGCGCCTGGTCCCAGAAGCCCTAGAGGCCGCCAGATCAATCTAGCAGCCCCGCCAGTGAGGCCCAACCTCCTGCCCTCGGGCACCGAGCTTTTGGGGCGGGCTGTCACGATAGGCCCAGTCACGGACCCCGGGCTGCCTGGGGAGAGGGCAAACCGGCCTCCACCCCGACTCGGGAAATCGACTCAGCTTCTAACCCAGGATCCGTAGTCCGGGTTCCACAACGCACACGCGGTGGGGCGAGGCAAGGGCGGGACGCAACACGCCGCCGCTCTCCCACCCCGCCCTGGGCCCCCAGCCCCTACGCTCCGGGGCCCAGGCGTCCCCTATCCCGCCCTCCGGCAAACTTTCCGAGGTCCCCGAAGGCTCCGAAAACCGGCGCCATCGACGTACCTGCCGCCGAAGGGGCTCGGTAGCGGGGCCGGGGTCGATCGCCGCGGTCCCCTCCCCGCTCCGAGGGCCGAGACGCGGGTCCCCAGCCCGGCCAGCCCGCTTTCTCCCCTCGGAAGCCGGGCCGGGCGAGTGGCGCCGATACCTCGGCGCCGGCGAAAGGAGAAGTGGAAGTTGAGCGCGGCGCCCGGTCGGTCCCCGCGCCCGCCGGGGCCACCGTCCCCCTCCCTCCTTCCCTCCCTCCTCTCCTCCCTGCCCGCCTGCCCCCGCGGCCCCGCGCCCGTGACTCACCTCGGCGCCGGGGCAGGCTGGTCCGGGCGGGCGAGGCGCAGGGCTCTCCCACACGTCGCGCCGCCAATGGCAAGTTGGAGGGCGAGATGCAAATACCAGGTGAGACGGCGGCGCCCCTGATAAAGCGACTCCGGGGGGTGGGGTGGAGTGCGGGGGGAGCCGGGTGGACGCTGGGGAGGGTCAGGCCGAGGGAGGGGGCGGCGGGGGCGCCCGGGGAGGGGGCGCGAGCCAGCGGAGACCTGCACTCAGACAACCGAGCGAAAGGGGAAATTGCACTAGAGACACACACGTCCCCGCAGGCGGCGGCTGGGGCGGGCGCGAAGGAGGCAGGGCGGGAGGGAGGGAAGAGCCGGAGGGAGGGACCGACGGGAGGGACCACGGGCGGGCGGGGTGGGGGAGGGCGCGAGGGAGGGACGAGGCGTCTTGGTGGAAACAGCGCCCCTCCACCCCCGGCCCGCCGCGGTCGCCAGCACGGCAGGGGGAGCCGTGCCAGGGGCCCGCGCGGCCTCTCCTTCCCCTCCCGGCTCGCTCGCCCCCGGGGAACCGCGAGAGCAGGACTCCCGCGGAGCCCACTTCGCGTTCCCAGCGCCCCAGCCCCCACCTGGCGCGTTCCGGGGCCCGCAGCTCCGGCCGGGAAGCCCCTACACAATGCCTCGCAGAGAAAGCCGCTCCATTCCCGGGGGACTCTGGATGGCTATGTCCGGCCCCCTTGGCCTGCGCGCTCCACTCGCTTGACGCCTTTGGCCCCAGCCCTGCGCTCCAGATTATTACTGAGCGCCTGCTGTGTGGAGGACCTGGCGTGAGGGCGGGCCGAGCGGGTGGGTGAGGCCAGGAGATGCCCAGAGGATACAATTCGGGAACGATATGCCAGATGCCGCGGAATCCCTGGCCAAATGCTCGTGCACTTGGCGCGACTGGAGAGTTTTGGGGATTTCTTAGGGAAGTCGAGCTTAGGGCTCCGGGTGGGGGAGGCCGGGAGGATATGAATCCGGGGAAGGATTGGGGGGAGAGGGGCTGGTGCAGCAGGTGCAAAGGTAGCCAGAGTTGGGGTGCTGGGAAAAAGCTCATGCCCCTTTCTGTCCAGAGCCAGGCTGCTCTGCTTGAGGCATCTACTTGAACCCCAGTCTCCCATTCTGCCTCCCCTTTACCCTCTACTCTGACCTGCCCCAGCATCCATACCAGCCCGCACCCTCCTCCGTCCCACAGCTAGGAGGTTCTAGGAGGGAGTTGGCTGGGAATTCTCACTTCTTATGGCACTGTATGGTCTGGAGGAGGGGCCCAGCCAGGCCTCAGCCCGGCATCTACCTCCCGGGCAGAAAGCAGCAAAGCGGAAAGGGCCCCGGGGGAGGAGGGCTCTCTGGGGGTGGGGGTGGACCAAGGGCCTGAGGTTCAGTGACCTGCTCAGCCACCAGCATCTGTCTGCTTCCCCAGCCTTGGGAAAGGAGAGTCCCTGGCACAGGACTGGGGAGCAGGAGTGGTGGTGGATGATGGTGGCGAAGGCAGCTGCAGATTACAGGTTTCCGGGGGAAGACCTAGGGGCTGGACTGGGGCACCGGGGCACCTTGAGACCTCTTGGCCACCTAAAGTTAAGACCCTGAAATAAGTGCCGAGAGCAAATTTCCAGTTTTTTTTTTCTTGTAAATGGGCACACTTTCCCCAGGGGATTCTGGATCAGGAGACACAACAATTTTCTGTTGTTCTCTTGCCAGGGAGGCTCCCCTCTCAAAATTGTGGTAGGTCCCAGTCATCCTTAAGCCCCCTTTACTTGACCTTCACACACACACACACACAAACACACACACACACACACTTTCCCATTTTGCTGAGAGTTCAGTGGTCTCTAACATCAGACAGACCTGGGTTCCTATTCCAGCTGCACCATTTAGCAGCTGTGTGTCTTTGGGCAAGTCGCTTAAACTCTCGGAGCCTTACTGTCCTTATTTTTAAATTGAGGATAATAAGAATCTACCTCCCAAGGCTGTGGTGAGGCTTGAATGAGATAGCCTGTGTCTGTGGCAGTGCCTGGTGCTTAGTAAGCCCTCAATAAACGTTAGCTGCCTTCAGCACCATCTCTGTCTCATCTCGTTTTTCCTCAACCCAGCTATTGGGAGAAAGTCTGCCAGGGCCGGAAGCTGCTGAGGATGAATGGTGGATGCCTCCTATGAATGTTTGTGGTTTAAACCAAGGTTGAAGCCTCAAGGCATGGAAGTGCCAGAGGAGAGGCCTTCCTCTTGGGATGGGCAGGGAGAGAGGACAGCATCCGGCCCACCAGCTTATGGTGACAGGCCCTGATGCCTGCCAGTGACCTGGAGCCTATGGCTTGTGGGAATCCCATAAGTTCCCACCTTCCGCAGCCACTCAGAACTAACCGCAGCCCCATGATCTGGGAGTTGCAGCCAAAGCAAACCCCACCCCCTTGATGAAAACCTGGTGCTGCCCTCACCTTAGGGAGCCATAGGCCACCTGAATGACCTTCCTGACTCCACGGCTCCAGGTCAGCCAGGCTGCCCTTCCCGATGACCTTGCTGCTGCCCAGCCCTTCCCCACCTGGCTCCCCGCTCTTCCACTTACCCGTTGGGTGAGCCCCAGCCAGGTGGGGCCAGCCGGCTGAGATCACCACTCCTGACGACAGGCATGATGTCTCTGCCAATGGCTCATTCCCTGACTTGGCAGGAATTCCCCTTCTCGAGTTGCCCGTGAATGCCCAGGCTGCGCCATCCAGCTCTCAGCCTCTCTCCTTCCAGCCCTGTTTCCCCCCCACTCTCCAACCCCAACTCTGTCCTCTCGACCCTCAGAACTGGGGTCCTCCTGGAAGAGAAGGGGCCTCCTGGCTGCCCAGAGCCTGTGTAGGGCCACCTCCCCGCTTCTGCACTCAACTTGCCTTTCCACCTTGGCCACTTTCTCAGCCCCTCTTTTCAGCGGTGCCTGCTAGCCTATGTTCTCCTGCAAATCACCCCAGGTTCTCTGGAAACAAGGTGGCTGGTTGCTTCCTCCCTCCCTTAACCCCTTAGCCTCAACAAATTCTATTCAAACCTGTGGCCAGAACAAAATACCACAGTGCCACAGCCTCTGTGGCCATGGCCCTTACTTTCCACCACAGACACATGCTAGAACGGTCGCCTATCAATCAGACTTTCAGAATGAGAAGCATATTCAAAAGTCAGGAGAGAAGTTATGGTTTAAAAGGAATCCTCCCACCTGTAAAGCTGAGATGTCCCCTCTAATCCTTTCTATACAGCCCGCAATCATTCCTCTGTTGATATGTTCAGTAACTCCAGATTTGCCTCTGTTGGGTTGACACGACGAGGCCCTAGATAGATGCAAATGATGGACAGAAATCTCTAAGTCCCAGGCTGTGGCTGGGCATCATAAGGAGTTTTTGTCCTAAAAAGATTGTTGAGTAGCTGCAAGAGAGAAGAATTCCTTTGGATAGGTTATACCAGAGTGCTCCTTCCCGGGAGACGAGCTGATCTACTGTCTGGCACATACTGGGGGGTGACGGAGGTGGGGTGCCCAGGCCAAAGCACAGGCATGCCGGTGGGAGAATGTAGTTGGGAGCAACTTCCCAGATTATGACTTTCATCTGGCCAGCCACCTTCCTTGGCTGGGGCTCTTGGAAAGCCGCTTGGTCCCCACCCCTCACCCACCCCTTCTCTCATTAAAATGGAGAGCTTTCCATTTCCCCTCCAGGCCTTTACTGGGACAGGACCTGGCATCCTCAGAGCCCCTACAAAATTTCAGAGGAGCGCTGGGTTTCACTTTTTGGAGGGGCCAGACAGCAGCTCAGGGGCCTGCCTGGAGGGAGATGATAGCCAGATATAGGAGGTGCCACGGGCCCTGAGTGAGTGCTCTGCGTGTCCACCCTGGGCTCAGCGGCTGCGGGGAGGCGCTGTCCCCACTGCACGCACTGCCAGGGGAGCCGGCCTAATACTGTATTTGGGAAACAGATTCAGTGCCTCTGGGCTGGCGGGAGATTTGGAGGGTGGGTGTAGGGGGAGGGACCCGATCCTGTGGTTCATTTGCAAAAAATAAGGAAGAATTGGCTCAGGCAGAGTTCAGTAAATGAGGGCAAGCCCTCTGGAGTCTCTAATCCCACTGGTCCCTAGCCCCGATCTTGGGGCCTAGGCTCAGCCTGGAAAAGTCCCTTGGAGAAGAGCCGAGAGCAGGCGCCTGCTCTGGGGCACCTATCAGAGGCAGCACAGCATCCAGAGTTTTTGGGCCACTGTCCAGTGGAACTAGAGTTAACCCCTCAACCCCCGACATCTGCTGGCTCAGCACCCATCTTGTGTGGTGGGCAGCCTCGCTGTGCCCCTCAGCCCTGCGGGGATTCCAAATGACACTCCAGAGGTGCCTCTCCTCAAGGCTGCAGGAAACACGAGTGGACCTAGGGAGGCCTTGGCCCAAGGAGCTTCTGCTAGGGGGCAGGGCTCGAGACGGGGGTGCAGAGGGATGCCAGCACATGGAGGCCCTGCCAGAGGAGAGCAGCGAGTGATTTCCCTGGCGCTTGAGTGTGCTGGGGGACAGGGACACAAGTAGCCATTGGGCTGGGCGGTACCTCCTCAGATGGAGAAGAGGCTCAGGAGAGAGGAGGGGGCTGCAGTCACGTTATATGGGGCGCTCATGTTCTATACGGCGAGTGGCGCCTCCTGGAGTTGTGCGGGAGAAGGCAGTAAGGACGAACCCAGGAGAGCTGGGGAGGGGCGCTTGAATGGATGGAGAGAAGACGAAGGGCTCATTTTGGAACACCAAGTGGGGGCACTGGGCCTGACTGCAGGTCCTCGGGACTGGGGATGTGGTGGGATAATGGAGAGGGGCTGTGAGGGGGACTTGGTTCCCGACTTCACCCACTTCACCTCCTGCCAAGGGGCGGTTCCAGGCTGAGCTTTGTACCAGGAGGTAAAGGACTCTGCCCTTTCAGGATTGCCCCATCCCACAGGGAGGCGAGGACAAGCCTGAGGCGGGCGCTAGACAGAGGCCCTAGAGGAGTGCAGGCACGCCTCACTTCCCCTACCGTGCCCCCATGACGCGGGGGGGCGAGGGTGGCGGTTGTTGTTGTTGTTGTTGTCGAATCCAGAAAAATACAACATTTAATGTCTATAAAGGTGCAGTATGAGTCATTTCACGGAATGTCTAGGCCCCTTCACTGGCAGCAAACAAACTTTCCAGCCCTCTTTTGAGGAAGCCATCCAACTGGGCTGCCGCTGCTGGTGTGTGTGTGACAGTGTGTGAGTGTGTGTGTGGGTCTGTGTGTGGGATGGGTCTCTGGAGGGCCTAGCCTGCCTATGTGTGACTCCGTGTGTGTCCCTCAGATGTGAGCGAGGGCGTAACCGTGGCCAGTGTGTGCATACACA
Organism: Balaenoptera acutorostrata; assembly: GCF_949987535.1. Lineage (NCBI taxonomy): Eukaryota > Metazoa > Chordata > Mammalia > Artiodactyla > Balaenopteridae > Balaenoptera > Balaenoptera acutorostrata. Next base: position 112,936,558 of record NC_080085.1, read on the forward strand.
CACACACACACACACACACACACACACATACGGGCTCGACTCTTGGATGTGAGTGTCAAGTCCCCTCGTGCATGCATGTGTGTTTGTGGAGGGCGTGTGCATGTGTGTGTCTGCAAGGCAGTGTGGTATGTGAGCCTGTGCGTCTGAGGGTGTCTACGTGTACATTTTTTCCTCATCGCTGCCAAATTATCTTCCCATCTCTCCCCTCACGAAGTGAAGGGCTGGCTGAGGGAAGCTAGCAGTCTAAAGGGGGGGGCAGCCGCGGAGGGGAGAGGGGTTGGAGGAAAACCAAAGCAATTCCACTCGTCAGAGGAAAGTGTCAGCCAAGGATGAAACTGAAACCGAGGCAGCAGCTCGAAGGCACCAGCACCCTGGGATTGTCCCGAGGCTTGGGTTCCTCCCACTCCCCGCCCCCCCCCCAGCCGGCTGTGGAGATTAGTCAGCCTGCAACCTCGACTTGGGGTTGAGGTAGTGAGGCAGTGGTTAGCACGTGACCCCATTAGTGCCCATTATCACATTAACACAAATTAGTATATCAGATCCTCTCCCAGTCACCTAGTGGGGCGCAGGGCCAGGCTGGAGGGAGAGGCCACAGCTCAGGCCCTGCTCCGGGAGGAGAAGCCAGCACGTGGGCATCAAGGGAGGGGGCAGGCTGAGGACTGCGGCAGGTCAGGTTGGGGACAGAAAGTGGGGACGGGGGACATCAAACTCTGACAATACGATCCTTTTCCTAGGTCGTGCTCTGGGAGGAGACACTTTGGGGAAGGGGTTGGTAGAAAGGAGGGGGTTTCCAGGAATAGCTGGGCACCGCCCTGTAGGAAGGAGGCCCGGGCTCTGAGGTCTGGGCGGGAGACAGACGGTATTTCTCCTGGCACACAGTGAAACCTGGGAACGTTTAGGATCCTTTGGGTTTTTTTTCCCCCTTTCCTCTCCTTTATGGAAAATCCTTAGATAACTTTCTCAGATGGCTTTGGACATCCTGAAAGCAGAGGAGCTGGACTGATTGACGGAGGAGAAGAGGCACCCAGAACCCTAGTACAGGGCATAGCTTTTGTATCTTGGCACCGATAAGGGAGACACACTCTATCCATATATTTATATGTAAAGTTCTATCATGGAAAGAGCCAGCCACTGGAGCTTCTGGAAAGGGTGAGGCTGGAGCCCCTAACAACTTTTTTCTTTCAGCTTAAAGGTGTCTGGCCACAGGTTATTTTTGTGCCCTGATACTCTCAATATGTTAACTAACCAGCGACCACATAACCATGAACCAACATGGGAAGGTCAGCTGCATCATGACTACTAGAGCTCAGGGCTTGCATGGAGGTAGAGCACAAAGCTCTATCAACCGAGGCCAAGGTTGCAAGTTTGAGCCCCAGATGGGCCTCTTCGCTTTTTTTTTTTACATAGTTGCTGAAGACCGGGTTGACAAGCATGGAATCCCTAACCATCGCCCTACATCTAGCCCAAAGCTGAGCCCCTACCCCTCATCTAGCACGAGCCCTGGTCCCAGACTGCACCCCAACGCCGGCCACAGCCTGTCCCTTTGCAAAAGATGCATCCTTGGTCTCAAGGGAGCCAGGCTGGAGAGTGGCTGCTCAGGGAAACCCACCCCTAACGCTGGAGAAGCGATTCAAAATTTCCATTCTACTGCCCGCGGGTTAAGAGCGCCATCCCTAGAGAGGAAACGCTGTCCCTAAACCGCGGTCCCTTAGCTGGAGGCGAGCTTCCCCGAGCTCTGCGGGACCCGGTAGGTGCCCCGAGGGACCCTGAAGAAGCGCGCACCAGGCGGCCCCACGCCTGGACGCTAACGTAGCAGGTCGGCTCTCCGAACTCTGCCGCCACTCGGGTGGGAGCGCCGGGCTCGAAGGACAGTGGGGGTTATGGCGGCCCCTTGCGCCTTCCCCTCGCCATCGCTTTGCATGGGCCGCCCACCCTGCACCCCCGGGATTCCCCGCGGGGGCAGAGCTCCCCACCCAGACCCCCAGCAGCGCGCCCACGGCGCCTCAGCAGCGCCACCTACAGGCGGAACTCTCGCCACGTCTCGGGCCGAGGCGGGAACTGGCTGCGGCGGAGGAGGAGAGGGGGAGAGGTCGGCGCCGCTGCCCCGAGCGGTCCCCGCTCGCCAGCGGCCTCCTAGCGCCGCCCCGGCCCCGAGCGACCTGGCCAGCCCCGAACCCCGTCCCGCAGCCCCGCCCAGCGCTCCGACCTTCCACTCCAGCGGCTGCACTCCGAGCGGCCTCTTGCCCCGGGCGCCTCTTCTCGGGAAGCAGTGAAGTCACACTGAGCCCGATCCGCTGACTCATGAGAATCCTGCCCCCTCCCCGGCACACCCCTTGAAACTTCCCCTCAATCCCTTCTTTCCTGCCCACCCCCCTTCCTCGCTCCCCGTCGGGCGCGAAGGGGCGGGTCCGGACTCCTGGAGAAGGACTCGGTGGGGCAGCTGGGAGAGGAGCGGCGGGAGGGCGGGAGTCCTCGTGGAGACCACCAAGCTCGGTCTCCGCCCCATCCACGCCGCTCTATTCTGGGGAACAACAGGTGATGCCTGGGAGGGCAGTGTACGTTTGCAACTTTGGGCAAAACTCCCATCAAGGTATTCTTTTGCAATTATCCATCTCACGCAGTGAGCCTCGCTGCTTCAGGACTGGCTGGGGAGTTCACTTGGAAGCTGAGGTCTCTTTGGAACCTCCTGTTCTAGTGAAGAGGCCAGCACAAGGGCTGGCGCCACCAAGGGGACAAAGGCGGAGTGCTCTGAGCTTTGAGCTGCCCTCCACCCCCTGCATTAAGTCAAGCTGATCAATTGCCTGAGAGGTCGATGTGGCCTTTCTCCCTTTGGAGAGAATACCTCCCAACTTGGTATTGGCCCAGGCCAGGTTGAGGTGGGGGTGACTTTGAGGCCAAGGATTCCCTGTTTTCATCACCAGTCTCTGCCCCTCCGCACTGTGCCACTAGTTTGAGGACTCCCACTGTAGTGGGAGACCTGAATCTCACTCAGGCTGCTTGGGATATTAGTCTCAATAAAGGTGGCCGAGGACCTCAGGCCTGGGCCAAGGAAGGCTTCACGCTGGCGGGGCTCTGCAGGCCTGCTCTGAAACACCTAAAGCTCCCCTTTCCCTCTGGAGGCACAGAGATCCTTAAGCATCCTTTTCCACCTAGCAAATCACAGTGCTGGATTTTCTTTCTTTCCCTGTATGCAGTTTCCTTTTGTCTCTATGGTAAGAATCGGGTGGTGAAGCTTGCCAGCTTCCTGGCTCACTTGTCTCTGCACTTCAGGGCAGGGCTCTGCCAGGACCATGGCCAACGTGGAAATGGCCATGGACTTAAGAGCAAAGGGGGTGTACAAGCTAGTCTCAGGACTTGGGGCTTATGTGGTATGAGGGGGGTTTTCTGAGCTAATTATCTCAGCATCAAGTTGAAAGCTGCCTGGGTTAAGGTGGCTGTTCACCGGCCAGCTCTGCAGGGTGTGTTTGTTGGGGATTGGGAGCCACTGAATGGTTGTGTAGGAATATATGTGCTAGGATCATGGCTGAGCATTGTCTCACCATAAAGCCTTCCTGGGGAAATTCTGGGCTTTCATGGAGCGTAGTTTTAAGGCTGTCAAACTCTCCATGGAGAGCAAATCTGGCAAGCAGCGATTTCTAGGGGCCTAGGTCTAAATGTTGCTTGCTGAGTCAAAGAAGAATCATAAGCCTCAAACTAAAACAAACAAACAAAAAATCTGTTGAGCCAAAGGGACAGCAGAGGCAATGTGGGGAGACATCTGCCAAAGGCTTTGGGTCCCATTAGCATCTGCTCTAGACTTAGAGATGAAAGGCAACTGAGTCCATGGAGAGATGAAGAAAGTCCTGGGCAAGCACCTGAGAGACTTTTCCATACACAGGATGTTAGAGCTGAGGGTGGAGGGATGATCTAGTCTGTTCTCTTCATTTTACAGATGAGGCTGCCGAGACCTAGGAAATTAGCTGCTCTGGGTCATCCAGGAGTGAGTGGCAAAGCTGAGACGCAAATCCCAAAGAGCGCTTTTTCCGCTGTGCTCCCCAGCTTCGGGAGGAAGAAACACGGGCAGGGAGCACTTACTGGAACCTGAAGAAGAAACACAGGTAGAGGGAAAACAAGTGGGCGAGGAAGGAGGGAAAATGAAGGGGCTGAGGAAAAGTGAAGAGGAAGAGGGGTGATCTCTTTGGGCAAGGAGGCTGGCAGCTCCATCCTCTGTATTCAGGATATTATACATATTTAAGAAAACATATTCATGTTCTGCTCCTAGAGATGAGAGAAGTTACAAGCAGAGAATGGAGGAAGAAACACGATTTGGTCAGTGGAAGAAAAGCCTGGACTAGATGGAAGCAGAACAGTAAAGCCATCTGAGGAGTGACGAAGTTCCGATGTGAACTCACACATCATACTCCCAGCACTTCTGTTGCACTGATGGTTCCTGTTGACCCGTCTGTGTCCGCCACTAGGTTCTAAAGCCATTGAGGGCAGGGACTGTATGTTACTCATCTTCTTATCTCTGGGGCCTATTGGCCCACAGCATGCAGCAAGTTCCGCAGTATGTTTGCTAGCTGACCAATAAATCCATTTACGAACGTATGTATGTATTCATAAATTCAACACCCATGTTGGGTGTTCCTCCAGAAGCATCTCTGTGTTGTGCTGCAAATGCCAAGAGAGCACAGGCGGGAACCTGCTTGGGAAGCCAGACACCTCTGTCCAGGCACCAGATGCGACTCCTGGCCTTCTCCAACTGAGACACAGACCTTGGAGGCTCCACTGGGACCAGGTAAGGTCTTCAAGAAGGTACGAGACTAGGCAAAACTCACAGGTGGGCCTCCCGAAGGTATTTTGGCTCTTTGTCTCCAAATTGTCAATGCCCACCAGCCAAAGACCACCAGGGCACTCTTGCAGTCGAACCAGTTGAGTTCATTGCTCACTGCAGCGAGGGAGGATGCATGCCCTGGGGAACCATGGGGTGTCTCAGGAAGAGGGTGCTGGGAAGGACTTATTATAGGATTCAGGCCAGGCTGGGTGATTTGGGGGAGGGTTTAAGGAAGCTGGGCTTTGCTCTGGATTGGATGCTGTCAGGGAGTGTCTTACTGAATCAATCATATCCAACAGGAGGGCAGACTGGAGCGAGGCTCAATATGTAATTGGTAAGGAAGCAGCAGTCACTTAGATTAGCCAGGACGGAGGGCGGTATTTGGTCATTTCTGTGGCTTGGGCAGTGTTCATATTTTTGCCTGTGTTCACACATGATTCTGGAGTAGTCTTGCTTTTGTCTCCATCCACCATGATCAGGGTGGCCTTGTACGATTCTAATGTCCCGTGAACCTGTTTACGTTCAACAGAACACCCAGGCCTAGTGGGGCGTGTTAAGCCAGTTTTTAGTGACACCAAGGCCTTGCTGACAGTCCCAGACCAGCTTCCAGATGTCAGGGGCTGCGTTTCTCTTTCCCAAAATGTTCATTTTGAGACGATCCCTGTCTTCCAACCAGGGCTTAGCAGTCCAGAATTTAAATATTCAGACCCTCCCTATACTCTGACCCAGTTCACACCCATCTGTAGAACCAGCCAGGCAGGGGACGTCATCACTGGCCTGAGCTGTGTGTCTCTGTGTGTGGTTCTGTGTACATTTGTCTGTGCCCGCCAGAAATTCCCTGATAAGATGGGAAAGAGGCCAGAGGCGGTCTTACTTCACCTCTGGGCCCGGAAGGACTTTCCCTCTGCCCAGAGAGCAAGGCACTGGAATTGAGTCCCAATGGTCTCTAGGGCAGCAAGGGTGCCCAGCTTTAGGTGGAGTCAGGGAAGGACAGAAGGGATATTGCAGCAGCCAAACTTGAGAGGAGCGGGAAAGGGAAGGGGTAGTGGTGGAAGGGAGGGGAGAGTTCCTTTGTATAAATGGGTCTCTAGAGGGGCTGCTGATTTTCCTTCAAGGAAGCAGCCTGCAGTAGGTCACTGTGGATTCCCCACCCCCCCTCCCTTTCACTTTAAGCCTCTTGTCTCCAAAACAGACCCTGTTGATTAGAACAACAAAAAAGTCACACATGTTGACCTCATCCTCCACTAAGAGGCTTACTCTGACCCCTTTCCAATCAAACACACTTCCTTCCCTCAGGTCCATTTCTCCAGCTAAAGTATGAGAACATCCCTCACCGTGCCTTACAGGTGGCCAGGCAAATGTTAGTACCATCGTGAAGCGGTGCCAAGGTACCACCAGATGTCAGTTGTAAAATGGCAAAGAAAAGCGAGGTTGAAGTCAAGTGGGTGAGCCCTGAAAGCTGGATACTTTGGCAGAGCCCCAACTCTGCAGGGTGTGGCTAGCCCTGTACTGCGCTGCGCTGTGGCCCGGCTAATCACAGGCCAGCTCTCAAGGGCCAAACCTCAGCTGGCATTGGTCGTCTGTACAGTCAGAAATTGGTCCTTGCGATCCTTGGGGGCCTCAACAGGTTAAATGCATCCTGGGTAAAGTGGCAAGTCGTGGCAGTGGGTGAAGTAATGGGGGTCTGATAACCTGGATTAGAGAGAACTGAGGCTACAAGGCAGAGGCTCACTCTTACAATAAGCCCTGTTATCTAGCATCATCCAACCAAGCAACCAAGGACTTGGTCAGCACTTTGCCAGGGTTTTGGGGAATGGCGCATGTTGTCCCCATCCTGAGAAAAAAGTCTCTGCTCTGGAATAGCTTGCAATCAATTTAGGGAGTGAACACTAATAATGCAGAGAACGACTTAAAAGAACAAAATCAAGTTCAAAGGCAGTAGGTGCAATCGAAGTTCAGAGATGAAATCATGCGTGGGCACTAGTCCAACTGGTACTACATCACCACGGTGGGACTTCATCTGGGCCTTGAAAGATGAGCAGGATTTGGATACGTAGAAGGGAATAGGGATGGCGTTCCAGATGTGAAGAGCACAAACATAAGTTTAAAGGTGGCAATAAACCAGATGTATATGTGCGTGTGCACATGCACGTGAAGTTGTGGCAGAGGAGGCCCGCAGGGCAGAGTGGGCTGAGGTCAAGAGCGCTATGGAAGGCTTCGGACTTGATGTGATTGGTGACAGGGAGTCAATGTCACCAGGAGGTAGGGTGGGGGGATATGGACCAAGTGATGCTTTAGGAAGTGATCTAGCAGCAGTAGTTGACAAAGGACGGATACTCTGGCTGATGTCCATTCTTGGTGTGTATCTTCCTGTGGACACAACTGACTATATTATACTTCTGCGTTCACATGTCTGCTTTCCTCACTGACACCAGGAGCTCCTTAAGAGAAGTGGCCATGTTTTCTCCATCTTCCTCTTCTGCCATCTACCTGGCTCATGGTAGGCACTCAATGAACACTGAATAGAAGAATACATCCTTTCATTTTAATTAACTGAATTATTATGACATTCCATACAAGGATGACAACTGTCAAAGAATTAGACTAAATTGTACCTGATACTAAAACAAGGCAAATCACAATTCGATCCGTTTAAAAAATGATTTGTGAAACACTTCAGGATCTTACAGTTGTTAAGATCTTTGTAAGCAGCAATTACTGTATAATAAGTCCCGTTTCACAGGATACTAGATGAGTTTTCTACCTACATTATGGACTTAGATATGTCATGCCTCAGATCATATTTCACTAAACCTGTATACATATAGTAAGAACCTGTTCTAGTACAGCTAATTCTTAAAGTGGACATTTGTCCTGTTCTAGTGTTCAGAAGGGATTTCATTGTAGCTGCAACTCCCTTTAAACAAACCCAATATCGAAAAAATCCAGCCTGGTAATAATTTTCTCTTTAGAAGAAGATTCACAATAGGACTCTTGAAAGTAGTAAAAATTTCCTCTTAATTGAAATAAGATTTGATTTTTAAAAGTTAAGTAATTTGAAATGCAAAAAATGAGTTGATTTATGAAAACTTTGACTTCTCTTCCCAGGAAATCATTTGTAAAGTGAGGCATGCCTATAAGCCTATTTGAGATAAAAGGGGTTAGGAGAGGGCAGATTTCTAGTTTGGGGGACAGTGGGTGGAGGAGTTGAGAGGCCACAATCCCTCAGAGTCAGGCTCCAGGCTTAGCCATGAGGCGGCAGGTCTCCGAACCTTCGTTTCTGTCTGCAATAAATGTCTTTTCTGCCCTCCCCTCCCAAGACCAGTTCAGTTCTGGGCTGGGGGGGTACACAGGGGAGCTGTCCCAGGTAGAGCAGAGTCTAGTCCACATGTTTATGTGTACACTCATTCAACGATTCACTAAGCACCCACTGTGAGCCAGACCCTGTGCTCAGCTCTGGAGAGAGAACCATGAGCAAGACAGGAGAGCCATGGTTCTGGCTTCCAGGAAGCTGAAGAGCAGCAGGGAGACATGTAAACAAGGAACAGGCTTGGAAGGATCAGGAAAGTCTTCAGAGACCGGGACGTTCCCCAGAGGAGGGGAGAGGGGTCAAGTGCTGCGGGCAGAGGTCACAGCAGGTCCGTACAGGATGTCTGGAGGGGCGAGGGAGAAGTTCAGTGAATGAAAGAAGCTGAGAGTGTGTAGCAGGGATTACAAGGCCAAGGAAGATGATGCACTTGGGAGTGGCTCCAATTGACTTGCTCTCTAATATGCAGAGCTTTCCTCCCTTCACCCACTTGCTCCCTTTCAAAGAGAAGAGAATTTAATTTAGAAGAATCGGGTTTTATTTAGTGATGTGAACATTAAGAATTTGCCTACATGGTTGAAATATTCACAAAGGACTTGATTATTCACACTCATACATACAGAGGAAGTCTGCTGAATAAAAAACGCTCCTTTACCCATCCAAGCTGCTGTCGGGGACAGCAAAGGGCCTGCCTGTTCCACAGCAGTCTTCAGTCTTCATGAATGTTGAAAAGCTTCGCTACTTCGTTGAGATCTTCATGTTCCTCACCGTCCTTAATGATCTGAGGGACAGAGGAACAAGGAGTGTGTGGGCTGGGCCGCACACCAGGGCAGCCCGGGCCAGTCGCCACTTCACACTGGGAGGGAGTTGTGGGAATGGCTTTCTACGAAGCCCAAGTGAGCATGTGCCAACGCCCGTGCTACCCAGCCATGTCCCGAGTGAAAAAGAAACATACCCGAGCCAAGGCGATACCTTTGTTCTGCTCAGGCACAGTCTGACCCGGGTGGACAGTGCGTGGCAGGACATCCGACGAAGTCACAGAGACGGCTTCCGCCCACACCTCCCATCTTCCTCTCAGAGCCCTGACGGGCACCTACCTTCCTTGCTATTGGCATTCGGTTGAAGATGTTCCACAGCACGATTCCCACCACCACTTTGTCCCTGAGGTAGAAGATGATGCCTTTGCCGTAGTCCTCCCCTTGGGCGGGGGCCTGGGGGACTACAGGGTTGCTGGGAGGAAGAGTGATTTCTGAGGCCTCAGACTCTGTCTCACTCTCTGATCGGATACCAGTCCCTGTAGCCAATCCCCAAAACAAACAAGCAAAGTCAAAACAAAACAAAGTCAGTTCTTATGAGCTTGGAAATTTTAGAAGGCAAGTATCTTTCAACACCTGCTTCAAGCTGCTTCTAAATGATTTGTTTTTCTATGCCGCCTCAGTAAACACTGGCCTATTCTAGCCCCTCTCCATTGACAAAGCCAACAAAAGCTCTTCCTTGCCAGCTCCGGGGCACTGGGTCAGTCTGACCCCAAACTATCTCATTTTAAATTTACACTATGGATATTTCCTGGTATCTTTTTTCAAACTACAGAAGACTTGCTCTTGTCCCCTGAGAAACATTCTAGTGCTACATGGTCAGTACAATAGCCACTAGTCACATATAGCTTTTCTAATTAAAATTAATTCAAAATTGAAGTTTATTTCAGTTAAAATTAAATAAAATGTAAAATTCAGTTCCTCATTTGCACTAGCCACATTTCAAATACTAAAGAGCCACATGTGGCTAGTGGCCAATGTATTGGGCAGAGTAGAGATAGAACACCGCCATGATAGCAGAAAGTTCACTTGGATAGCACTACTAGAGACACTCTGGCCAAAGCAGAAGGCACTTCCATATGGAAAAACCATAGTGCAAGTGCTTCCTCCTGTGCAGGGTGGTGGCAACAGCCTGGGGAGAGGGCATTTTGTCTTCCGGGAACAACCAGGCTTCAAGTAATACTGCCCAGTGGACAGAGTAGTGACCTGGAGTTTGTAAACACCTACTGTATAAGTCCCTGGGTCCCCCTCCTGGATCCACTTCCCAGGAGAGGTCCGAATTAAGGAGTGGGTATATGTAATCCACTTAGATTACACAGGAAAAGGACCTCATATCCATATAATGTCTTGCTTCCTCCTTCCTAAAGAGCAACTTGTCCTTGAAACGCCTCTAACAAGAGGACACAGAGGTTAAATAACTTCAGCCAAGGTCACGAAGGGAGAGAGAAGAGACCTGGGAGTTAATGAAAGAGATGTGTGTCGGAGAGAAGTTCATTCCGAGAGGTGCCTCCCGTCTAAAGAAAACCCACTATTAAGATCTGACAAATGGGGCTTCCCTGGTGGCGCAGTGGTTGAGAATCTGCCTGCTAATGCAGGGGACACGGGTTCGAGCCCTGGCCTGGGAAGATCCCACATGCCGCGGAGCGGCTGGGCCCGTGAGCCACAACTGCTGAGCCTGCGCGTCTGGAGCCTGTGCTCCGCAACGAGAGAGGCCGCGACGGTGAGAGGCCCGCGCATCGCGATGAAGAGTGGCCCCCGCTTGCCACAACTGGAGAAAGCCCTCGCACAGAAACGAAGACCCAACACAGCCAAAATCAATCAATCAATCAATCAATCAAAACATACGCATCTGATTCAAGATCCTCATTAAAAAAAAAAAAAAAAAAATTATAAAAAAAAAAAAAAAAGATCTGACAAATGGAATTAGAGGCAGCTCAAGAACTACTCAGCCCAGTTCTTCACTGTTCAGGGCCCAAGGAGGGGAGCAGGTCCCAAACTAAGGTTCTCAGGCCTAGTTCTTGGGATCAGCAGGAAGCAAAAAAAAAAAGCCATTGAAAAAGTTCAGGTTTTCTTAATCACGCAGGTCTTCCTAGTCCCTTGGGACAAACTAGACTTACAGAGTCGTTGAGTTAGCCACCGTCCAAGAGTCCAAGATGACACCCACAATCCACAATATCTATGCTTTGACCGGGATACCTGATTTCGCCAGCTCTCAGACCACTAAAGAGCGAGGACTTCGGGTTTGGTTTATTTTAAAGCACAACGTGAAGAGAGGCTTTCACTGACAGTTCCCTCTGGCCAATACAGATACCCCTTGTTCAGGAGGATTTGGACCATGGTTTCTCAACACTCTTCCAAGAGAAGTGGTTGGGCTTCCTTACCTGACTGCTCTGTGGCAGATTTGGGGTTGTCTTGTGCGGTTGCTTTTGCAAAAACGCCGACTGTGGGCAAACTACTGTCCACAAGACCAATAGCTTCATAGCCAACATCGGGGCCCAAGTCACTCCTAAGGAAGGAGAGAGAAGAGGGTGTTCTGTCAAAGGACTGTAAAGGATGGTGCGGTAGAACGCTTCCTCTAAGGCACCACACTTTTATGCCAACCAAAGAAATTGGTATGTGCCACAGCAAGAGAAACGCCAAACTGATCTGTCGCCTGCTAGGACATCTGGGGACGATTGTGAGAAAGCACAATTATTCCAAACAGGTTTTATTTTCCTAACAAGCCACTATGCATATCACAGATCCATACAATGATCTATACTTTCTTAAATTTAATCATTTAATTTTTACCATATCACATTTGGTGGGGGTGGGTTCCCCACATTTACTATTCACTACCTTCCTTTACTCTTTTTAAAACTGCCTTTTTGAAACTTTAAAGAGTGCTCCATATTTATGGAATCCAGAATCTGGGATATTTTGTGGTTCTAATAACTGACAATACTTCCTCTTAGCCTTCAATTTTCAAGGCTGAAGTGCTTTCTATAAAGTGGCACCTTCACTCACTTGGTCATTTTATTTTCATTGTTCTTCTTGGAAACTTTTCCTATCATCATCATGCTGTTTTTAATATGCTAGGAACTTCACAGAATACTTGTGGCACAGACACACTATGGTTTTGTAATCATCCAAGCTACTTGAGCTGTTTTGTTTCTGGTGCTCTACATTTTGTTATCTTCTTGGCCACAGAAGCTCACTGGACTGGTGTCTTCAGGGAACAGTCTACAATGACTTCTTGGATTCTGTTCCTGGAACCTAACTGATAATTGTATAGCTACAAACTACTTTTTTTCCTAACTGCATTATCTTACACGTGTTGACCCTGAAACCCATCTGTTATATGTTTTTTGCTGCCCACTCATGAAACTGTGTGTGATCATCTTAAAATGTACTCCCATCAGCTGAGAATTTCCCCAACAGAAACTGCTTAGAGGCTTCTGAAACCTTGAAGTTTTATGTACCCCATCTTTCAAATCAACAAGATGACAGTGGGCCAAACAGGGGCAGCTCCAGTATTCAAGAATGTCCATTGTTAACTTTCTACTATCCAGAGAGCTGCCTATATACGTCTGACTCTGAGTTGCTGATCTTAAGGGTTACATATGAGTGAGCTGCCTTTTCTGTCAGTAGGTTGGGCTCAGTAGAATTAGCAGCAAAGAGCAAATAAAATATACTGCTGTCTGTATCTAAGAGCACACTTTTGTACTACCTACTGTAGCTCTAACTCTGAGCTATTTTAGCAGAAGTGCTGATGCCATTTCCATTCATTCACCTAGTCTAACTTATGTCAGATGGAACCCTTTTACCAGAAGATGGCTCGGGGGTAGGCTGTGTGGACACGAGACGGAATTTTTTCACCCTCTGTATGAAGCTAACTGGCCCACCAGGAAACCAAAGCATATAACTCTGGTTCCATTAATTCTGTGTTCTAACCAATTGAGTCCTCAAGGCACAAAACTATTACCAGAACATTGACTGATGCCAGTACGGCTTAGCAGCTCCAGTCATATTTTCTCCAGCCAATCTTCCGCTCACAACAGCGTGATCATGGTGCTCCACCCGCCTCCTACCCAACTTTATATCGTAGAAACATGCAGCATCTCCTGCCTTTGGAGACAAATACATTACATGAGCACATGATAAAAAAGCAAGTTAAGGACAGAACATACACTTTTGGGGCTCAAAAAATGCTTGTGATGTTAACTAATGATTTCCAACCACAGGCCAGAATCATACCTACACTATCAAAAACAGTTGAGCTTCCATTTTCACAAAAACCATTCTATGCTTCCACAAAGCTAACCTTAATCTTCCATGCTCCAGCTTACACCTATTTCTTCTCATTCTGCCCTCAGCAGAAACAGGATATTTAATAACCATGATTTGCAGAATATTCTTTCCTGTGTGGAATCCAGTTTTTAGATGTGACTGCCTCTTACCTAGACATCTTTTCCAAGATAAAAGTTTTTTGGTCATTCACTATTCATTCATTCATTCAGCAAGTATTTACAGAATACTTACTCTGTACAAAGCATTATACTGTCTGGGCTGCAGAGACACGCCTGACACAGACCTTGCCCACGAGGAGTGTATAAGTGAGTTGAGGAAGGCGCGGCACTCTTCCTCACTATGGTGTACCATGCCAGAGGTGCGCAGTGAGTGAGCTCAGTGTTTCAAGCAGAGAGAGAACCCCCGGCTGGAGGTGAACAAGGCCAGCTTCACAAAGGATGTGGTATGGGAGCTCTCTCACCCTTTGTTCATCTTTGTGGCTATTCAGACACCCCCAAAGCAACCTAAAAATCCAACATGTGAGCAATGGCGAGATAAACTCTGAAATCCACCTAATGAAATATTATACAGTCGTTACACTGTTTATGGAATCTGAAGCAATGTGGAAAAAACTTACACTCGAATGTTAAGTGAAAAAGAAAATACAAATGTTTATACGTAGTATGCTCGCCATGACTGTCTACAACAAAGAAAAAAACTATGCGCGAGAAAATGGAGGGAAGAAACTACACCTAAACATCAGTGGTTGCTGCAGGGGAATGTCCCTTTCTCCTTTTTGCCTGTGTTTTTCATACTGAGCGTGTATTGCTTTTATAACAATTTTTAAAAATCCAGTACACTGTAACTTTAAAAAAAAAATCTTTACGGGAAAAACACCCTGCAAAGTTCCTATGTCCTCAGTTGCAGAGTCCATAATCAAACACAATACACTTGTAATGATCTAACAATAGGGAAATTACCTCATGGTTCCTACATACTATAGTCTTGTTTGTGTCATAACAGATTTTTAAAAACAGCTAAAAATAGTACTCAAGGAAAATGAAAATGGAGTAATTTTCCTTTCCAGAGAATGTTATAAAACTGCCTCATCCTCCATTCCCTGGACTCGTGTTCAGGCAAGGGAATAGCAGATCAGTGTGAAAGCTGCGCACACGCCCGCCAGGGTCATGCTGATGGCTGCTGCCAACAGTGGAACCAGGAGAGACCTACTCCTGTGGGCACGCACACTGTTCATTTCCTTTTCCATGAGCCTGCAGTGTGAGGCCAGACCTGATCTCGTAAACCAAGCAGTTCACAAGTTTCTGCTCTCCACCCTCAGCTTCCAAACACGCTGACCCTATTTGGGTGGGCTGCTGCTGAGCCTTCGCACACCACCGGGCAGACCTGCTCCCAGGCCGGGACCAAGGCACCGTGACTGGTCAGGCTGTCATCGCATACTTACCACCCAGATGTTAGAGCGGGCCTGGAGCTCTGCATTTACCCGGAAGCCACCAAAATCAGAGTCTATCTCCAGTCCGCCAGTCTTGGCCAACTCAACATTGGGCTCCAGGCCCACGGCTGCCACTATGTGGTCAGTTTCTACCTGAGGACAAAAAGAATTCAGTCAATTATTACAGTTTCCTCGTATGCCTATGAACCCAGCGACTATAAATCACAGTCACAAAAAATCACAAAAAATCGGGGCTTTACAAAAAAAATCATCGGGTAACTCTGGTCAAAAGACTTTAAGTTCCATTTCATAAAGTGCCACCCCTCCACATATACATACCCCCTACCATCTGAACAGAAATCTGCCGCCCTAGGAAGGTCTCAAAAATCTGTGATACACATAGGAAGAGGCTATGGGAAATGGTTCCCAGGCGGCTACTCTGGCTCTCATCATTCTTCTTTTAGCAAAAGACAGTTCATTAAGAAAATTATGACAGGTTAATGGTGACTGCCAAGACAACTAATCTACTGGTATCAAATGAAGGAGTAAGAACGAGGAAAGGGCAGAGCAGGCTTGGAAGGTGTTCTGGCAGCCTGTCTTCCCCTCCTTACCTTCCGGCCATCTTTCAGCTTGATGAGTAACCTGCCACCGCTGACTCCAACTGATTGCACAATAGCACTGGGCAGCACCTTAACCCCCTCTGTAAAGGCAAACGAGACCTGAGGCTGAGCCTGTGAGCCTACCACCTTCATGACAACCAGAGAAGCTGACGAGAGTAATCATTAGTACGTAGGCAGCCTTGGAGAGCCACAGGCACCCACGCCCACAGTTCACTTCCAGCACTTCCAGGAATCTGGTGTGTCAGATTCAGAACACCTACATGAAGCTGGCTGACAGGAGGATGGTGGAAACTTTTCATAGGGCAGCTGGTAAGGCTTATGGACAGGGGGTTCCCAAAGAAGCAAATTTTGCCTTAGTCCTCACTCAAGGCAAGAGTGGGAGCATATGGAAAGAGTGTCTCTACCTTGCCTGACTTTTTCCATGGTCCAGTTGCTGAGGTATTCGGGGAGGATCTTTCCCATATTTCCTTTCTCAGGGAAGAGCTGAATCACTTCTGTGCCCGAGGCTCGAGCTGGGAAGAAGAAACAGAGTAGGTATAGTGGAGGCAAAAGTCAATCCTAGAAGACAGGAAGAGAAGTAAAGGAGCCACAGGCAGCCATCTACTGCACACAGGGCAATGCCGCGGCCCAGGCCAGAGCGCCCATTTGTGGGGCACTAGGGCACAAGGACATCCACAAGGCAAATACAACAGATGCCAGAACTTGTCCCTGGATTCAACTACATACTGTGAACTCAGTGCACTTATACTTAGGCTTACACAAGTGCCTTGCAAGCTCTGAATAGTAAGCACCCTCCCGAGAAGATGCCCTGATTTCACACAGCTGAAAAATAACATTAAGAAAAAAATGGTTGCCATGAAACATTCAAACTGGAACTCACAGATCTGTCAAGCTGGGAACCATCATGTATCTGAAAGAAGCCTTTGACTTTTACAGGGAGCAGCAGTTCAAAGATACATACAGTTCTGTAGTCTACATTGTCCCTACCATCTTAATAACTCACTTTCCTTAATATTTTATTTCTAAGGAGTCCTGGCCTAGAGGCGAGAGGAAAGGAAAAAGGAAAAAAAGCAGCACTGCTCAGCTGCTCAGATGACAGCTTTTCGATCACTAAGGCATCCCTCATCAGAGCTAAGCTCAGTGATTAGTTTTTCACCATGTAAACCTTAATCAAACTCTTTCTACTGATCCTGGTAAATGCATCTCTGAAAAGCATGTGATATAAGACCAGAGAAAGAAAATCGAGGTCACTCCCCAATACTCACCCTTTCTGCCAAGAGCACAGGCCAGTTCGCTACCAAGGAAGCCCCCACCGATAATTGTAATCGACTTGACTTCCCGGGAAATCTTCTCTAAGGTTCTAAAGTCTCCAATCTGCAGGATCACACAAGTTTAGTCCACTGATTTCCCAAAGGGGCAGAGGATGATAATACCAGGAAATATTTTCGCTAAATCTTTGACAACAGTAATTTGCACATAAAATCTTCTCCTTGTATAAAGTGGCTCAATTATAGCCTCTATTTTATTGATGTAAATTTCTTTCTCCAATGTAACATTCTTTCTAATAACAGTGGTTCTCAACGGGGGGCAGATATACTCCCCCTCCCCCAGGGGACATCTGGCAATGTCTGGAGACATTTTTGGCTGTCACGACTAGAGTGGTGAGATACTAGTTGAAGCTAGCGGGTAGAGTCCAGGGACGCCGCTGAACACCCTACAATGCACAGGACAGCCCCTCACAACAAATGGTTATACGACCCAAAATGCCCATAGTGCCAAGGTTGACAAACCTTGTTGTATCAAGAACTTAAAGGACAGTACAAACCTTTTCCGGTACCCATAGCGGTGGCTGAAAATTTTCAGCAGTTTTCATAAGTAAACCATGGTGTTAAGAAGCAAACCCCCGCTTCCTTTTTCACTTAGGTACTCTTAACTTTTCTCCCTAAAGTCTCCACAATAGCACTTGCAGTGAAAAATGCCGAGAGGCTATAAGGAGTTCCAACGACTCAAATGCATCAGGAAAAAACAACTATGGAAGGGCAATCGAAGGAACTATATAGCAAGCAATAAAAAACGCTAAATCTGTTTTTCTCCTAGGAGCTCAAAACCCTTGAGTGAGGTATCTGAGGTGCAGAGAGAGGAAGTGACTTGCTCAAGGCCAGATAACAAGCCTGTAGAAGAGCCATAGTTAGAACTTCAATCTCCCAATTCCCGGGTGGGTACTTGGGGACCACAAGATTGTGCTACCTCTTCAAAACCGCCACAACGAAAGCACTAAAGCTGACAATTACCTTTCTGAAAAGTGTTGTTCTACTCTTCACCTCTGCTCCAGCCCTATCAATGGCAGACAGACTTCTTGGAGTGCCTCCTGGAAATAAGAGGAGAAAAATCCTTTAGCCCAACGAGCAGGAGCTAGCCCAAACAATCCCCCCACAAAGGTGGTGCTGTGGTGTGTGCTGCTGGTGTCACAGCGGCATCAACAGGACACAAGGCTTTGTTTTCCCTCCACTCGCCCCACAGTGGGCTTTAATCAATTTCCTTTGAAAAGCAGATTTGAGAGTCTCTCTTCAAAGGGCCCACCATTCCCGTAGATGGCCAGAAGCCCTCACTTTTTGCTCCCGTTCTCTTCTACTTTTTCATGAGGATTCACCAGAAAGCACGGCTACGTTTGTTTAAGCAACTGCATCCTTCTCCTCTCTTGATTTCTGATTGGAACTGGCAATGAAGCCATGAGGTTATATCACTTTCAGGACACAGGGCAGAGGGCAGAAGGCAAAGGCTAAGCAGGGAGAGAAAAAAGAAAGGCAGTCCTCTGCAATACCCATCCATCATGCCTTTACCAGAAGGAACAATACGGATAATCCAGAGGGGCAACTGATCAGATGCTTGTAGTCAGCCAAGCTTTGCACCAAGAGAAGACACCCACTTCAGAGTCTGGGTTTCAGTTTTCTTAAGATTAAGTAATGCCTTTATACTAAAACTTGAATGAGCTGTATCAGGGAATAAAGCCATCTCCAGAAATACTCACCTGTTGCAATCAAGCACTTTTCATAGGTTATTTGAGAGCCATCATTAAGTTTCGCCACATTGCCTCTCACATCCAGCTGTACTACCTGGTCCAGTCAAACACATACACAAACAGAAAGATATAAATTGGCTTTAAAATTTTTTACTGAGATATACAACATAAAATTCACCATTTTAAAGTGTACAATTCAGTGGGTTTTAGTATATTCACAAGGTTGTGCAACCATCACCACTATATAATTCTGGAACATTTCCATCACCCCCAAAAGGAACCCTGTACCCATCAGCCCAATGAGAAGAGTTAGTTCTTGACCTAAGGTGATCCTTAAGAAACCATTTCTAGGTAATCACTGGCACTACAGTTTCTGGTACCCAGTTTCTTCAAGTAGTCATAATTTCCTAAGCAGCCAACATTAGAGTTAAGTCCCTACTGTCCCAAAGTTCCTGCCCAATTTGTGGAAATGGAGAACAGGGACAGACTTTTCTGCCTGGCTCTTTGGGACCCTTACTTCCTTGTTAACAACTCTCCTACATCCTCAACAGCTTTGCAGGATGCTTTCTCCAACTTCTAGCTTTCACTAAAACTGAGCCCGCTCCCCCCGCCCCCAGGAAAGCTCATACATAGAGACTGCTCACTCACCCACACTCCTCCCCATCACAAGGAGAGGGTGTTGGCTGCTGGTGGTTCCAAGTTATTCTTGTACTATCATCCCCTCTGAAGGACACCGACATATATCCCTACAAATCAGTGTTATCCAGCCTCCTCCTGGTCACTCCTCATTCACTGAAGTCCTTGGCAGCTGGCTTATACTTCTCCTCTGAGCCACATCTAGAATCCTATCTCTTAAACTTATACTTCAAACATCTCACTCTTTGGTCACAATTTTCCATCCTTCCAGCTTTCTCTCGGTTCCACCGTCACCTATCCTTGCTTTTGATTTTCTCCATTTACCCAGTGGGCTGTTCCATTCCAACTAATCTGGGCCCATAGTAGATCATCCAAACTGTGCTCTTGCCAACATCCCTAATTTCCTTGCACCCTGCTCCTTAGGGTGAAAAGCTTGAGCTTTGCAGTCAGAGAGACTGGGGTTCCTGGCTCTGCTCTACTCCTTATGAGCAGTGAGATCATTCATTCAAGACATATTTATTAAGCACCTAGTATGTGTCAGGCACTGTGGTAAGTGCTGGAGACACAATGTTGAGAAAAACAGATACCTTCCTGCCTTCAGAGTGTAGTAGCCAAGACAGACAATTTAACAAGTACTACAATCAAGAGTGAAAAATCGAGTGAGAAATGCTCTAAGAAGGACAGTACAGGTAGCGCTAGAAACATATGACAGGTGCACTCAATCGAGTTTTCCGGGGTGGGGGGTGGGGGTGGGCAACGACATAAACTGAGATTGGATGGGTGCGCAGCCTCCTTAGCCGCCTTTGATTTGTCCTGGGTAAGATCCCTCTTCAATCCAACCCCTGTACTCAACCCTCAAACTGCTCACTCTCAGATAACCACCTGGTGTCCTAGTTTATTGCAAAAACAAGTAAAGCCATCAGATGTGATCTTCCTCAGCTTCCCGTACGGATTCCCACCTCCCAACGCCCAAATAAAAACTTTACTTCCTTTCTTCCAGCTTCTGGGATGAGGTGGCCTTTCTGTTCTGTTTCTATGCCTGACCCCCATCCCTTTCTTTCTCTCCCAGAACATTCCCCTATTAGTCACCTGCTCATTCCCCCATCTCTCTCCTGACATCTTACCCCTCAGCCCATTGACATGTTTAAGTCTGTCCCATCCTAAATGTCCCACCTTTGATTCTATGTCCTCCTCAAGCTTTTGTCCAATGTCATCTCCGTTTTGTCATTTAAACTTTCTGAAAGAGAAGTTTATCCTCTTTTCTAACTTCACAATGATATCTGAACACCTAAATGTAATGGGTCATTTTATGATTCTTTTTTTAGCAGATTCCTTTGCTGCGGTAATACTATGGATCACATCCTGCTTCTTGAAACTCCAACCTTGGCCCCTGCCCTGGGTTCTCCTCATCCTATGCTTTTAGTACTTCTTTCCTAGTCTCCTTTTTGGACACTTTTTCTTAAACCTGTTTCCTGAAATTTGGGTTCCTCAGGGTTCCATCTTTGCCTCACTCCTTTTCTGACTACCTCAGTTCTCCACGGGAGGCCTCAACTACTCTCATGGTTTCAAATCCTACTCACATGTGGATGATTCCCAAATCTGTATCTGAGCCCAGAACCCTCCTCTGAACATTATAGTCATGTGTCCAACTGCCCTTAGGACATATCCACACAGATATTCCATTTAATACTTAACAGTCCAAAATGAAATTTTATGTCCCCCTTAAACTAGGTCTTCCTCTTGCAATGTCTCTCTCAGCTGGAGGTGTACCACCATCTACCACACAAGCTGGAAATCAGAAAGTCATCTTTGCCTCCCCCTCTCCCTCATGTTCTGCCTCCAATCAGTTGCCACCACGCCCTACCAAGTTTGCCTTTACGCCGTCAGTCTGTTCCCTGCTCTTCACCACCTTTCTGTTAGGAAGCTATACAATGATGTAATTAAGAGCTTGGGCTCTGGAATCAGAATTCTCCATTCAGAGAGATCTGGGCTCAAATTCTGTCTCCACCACTTATTAACTATGTGATCTTGAGCAAGTTACTTAACCTCTTTTTCATCTCAATTTCTTTCTCTATAAAATGAAAGTAATAATAGTACCTACTTCATAAGATTATTGTGAGGGTAAAATTATGTAATACACGTAAAGCACTTAAAAAAACTATACTTACTTCATCTTCTTCATCATCATCATCATCACCACCACCACCACCACCACTACTGCCCTAATTTTGGCTCCCATCATCTCTCACCTGGATTATTATAATCGTCTTCGAAATGGTTTCTCTCTAATCTTGTTCCCCTGAAGACCATCTTCCTCACAGCCAACCGAGTGATTACTTAAAATTCAATCCAACTGTTTTATATCCTTGTTTAAAACTCAACAGCTCCTCAGTGCCAATGGGATAAAACTCAAGCTCTTTCACACAACAGAGCTCTCGACGACCAGACCCTGCACAACTTCTCAGTTTCATCTCCTGCCACTCCTTAACTTTCTGCTCTATCGGTACCTAGCTGCTTGTGTTCCCCTGCACCAAACATGCTTTTTCATACCCTTGTGCCTTTGCTTATGCTATTCTTTTTTACTTGAATGTTTTTCACTTTTCTCTAATCTGGTGAATGCCTCTTCATTCCCTAAGACTTCTCATTCTGTAAGACTGCCTTCTCCAGCAAGCCTTTCCTGAAACCATCATTATACTGGGCACACTTCCCAATAATTCCCACAGTATACTGAATTTCTTTCTTACTCCAAAGCTGTGTTATGATTATCTGTTCATGTTTCTGCCTAATACTGTTAGCCCCTGGAGGGCAGGGCCTGTGTGCTATTTACCCATAGGTGATACTTAATACATAAGGTCTTCTTACCAGCTTATCCACAAACCCATATCCACCTTCTCTGCCTAACATCCCCTTACAGGAGAAGTGGACCTATCCCTATCAAAGGTCAATGCCTCCACTTGTGCTCTGGATCCCATCTACTCTGGGCTTTGCTCCTTCTGATAACCCTTCCCTCTCTACTGGAACATTGCCATTAGTTTACAAACACACTCTAGACCTCCCTCTTGTTAACAGAAACAAAACATAACACAACAAAACAAAACCCTCCCTGGACCCTAAATGCCCTCCAGTAACTGCCCCCAGTATGCAGGCACTCAACTTTGTAAAGTCTAACAATATTTTCCATGCTGATGTCATGCCTGAATCATTTTACTATCCTGAATAATATACATTTGTCAATGTCTTGCCATCAATAATCCCAAAGAAATGTTAGTGTGGAAAAACAGGAAGAAGAAGGCAGAGGAGCAAATCAGAAAAAGGAACAGCTTCAGAGTCATGGTCCCCAGTGATTTGACTTCCCCGGGAAAGTTTAGCTAGCCTGCTATTCTAGGCTTGAGACTAGTGCTTTCCCCAGGAAGACACACTAATTAGTGTAGACTGGCAATATTAAACCTAAAATGACTTGATCTTTCTTTGATGAACCACAATGGCAGGACAGACGTAAATGGTAGTGGGAATACAAGTCACCATGTTCGCTGCCCACATGGGCAGATAGGTGGAGCCTGACAAAGGAAGCAGCCTACTAGCTCACCTTCTTCCCACAAAGGAAGCAGCCTACTAGCTCACCTTCTTCCCAGTGAGGACGGCCACACCACCATTCTCAATGTGAGGCAGCTCCTGAGCAGAGACATAGAAAGAAGGTGGCTGGAAATATATGCTGTATGGAGAAAAGGGAAAAAATGTTATAAGTACCTGGAACTGCTATCAACTTCCCCAGAGCTTTAGTAAAATTGCTTCCACCATGGAAAACTTTTAGGAACATTTTCTAAAGTAAGTCTCCAAGGCCACTAAATCTTGGTCGCGACTTACTTATACAGAGGTGTTTTACACTAGTGAGTCTCAACTGGGAGCAGTTTTGCCTATCAGGGACATTTGACAATGTCTGGATACATTCTTCGCTATAATAGCTTTGGGGGAGGATGCTTCTGGTATCTAGTGGGTAGAGGCCAGGGATGCTGTTAAACATCCTACGATGCACAGACAAGGCCCCCAAAACAAAGAATTATCCAACCTTAAAGGTCAATAGTGCCGAGGTCGAGAAACCCTGCTCTGGATTTAGGTTCCTTTCAAAGTTAGAACACGAAGAGTGTCCAAGGAGCTGGTATGCACATCCACCCAAACGAGCTGTCCAGAATGGCACTGGTCAATGGACAACTAGGTCTAGCTCCTGAGACGATTTTGCCTCAAACAGTAGACAGTAACCATGAAATATTAATTAAGGGATGGATAACATAACTGGAAGTATGCATCCTGCCTGAGAAAAGGACATGATAATACGAGTGAGGGAGGCAGGTAGATTTATAAAATTTAGTGCAGTGTCAAAGGGATCCACTAATGAGAAAAAAAATTGATACCCAAAGAACACGGTACTGGACTCAGGAGATCCAAGGAGTCTTTTAAAAGGAAAGGGCTTCTTGACTTGTATTTCCAAGTCTCTCATGCAAACATTTTAATAGAGGTTCTTCCTTACAGTGTTCCCACTATATACCCCCAATTCTGAGTGCCTCCTAGGGCATCCAAGGAAGTGCCACTGAACAGTTTCTTTTTTTTTTTGCTTTTATGGGACATGCCTAGGCAGGTGTGAAGAAGTGACAACACAGGCTGAGCTGCTCTTCACTAGAGACGTCTAACACAAAGGTCCTGGAAACAGGAGCATTAGTGCTTCAGAGGCCAACATTACATCTTCGGTTGTTGGTAGATCTGGTTAACAGAATCCAGGACTCTTGCCACTATAGCCTGTTGTTGCCTATAAGCTATACCAAGTGTGTACCACAGCGGACTCCAGTGTGCAGCCAAGTCATCTGTCCTACTCACTACATGCGGTTCATGCAAAATCCTGACCTACTCTTTGTGCTTAGCTGAAGTTGCTGGTCGGACCCATTTTACATAAGTCAACAGACCTCCTCTCTTTCCCATTCCATTGTTTGAATCGCAGTGTCTTTGTGACATTTGGATCATCTGAAAACCACAGTTCTTTTGAAAGAGGAGGTCTCATGTATGGCAGCTCAGGATCTTCAGATACGATTAGTACCTTTAGACACAAAACAATGATACTTATCAGAGCCAAGTCATTTAAGAGGCAAATAAAGCGTTCACATTGGCTAAGTGCTTGCAGACCGCACCCTCCATGCCAAGCAAGACAGTATGTGCCTTACCCTGGCCCCAGGATCCCGAGCCCGGATGGATCTGGCTGCAGCAAAAGCAGCAGTGCCTCCACCGATGAGCAGGAATGGAATGTGACTTGGTACCCTGACTTCAGGAACTGGCTCTCCTTCTGGAGCTGTAAGCAAAAGACCAGACAGGGTGAATTTTTTTTTAAGTCTCAGACAACTCCTTGCCACTATTTAAAAAAAAAAACAAAAACACCTTGCACTTGACTCAATCCTTTACATAAAAAGCTAGCAAAACACTGCAGCTACATTAATCTTATCAAATTTCATTGCATTCTGATAGTATAGGAGAAGGAAGCATTCCTTGCATTTCATAAGTGAAAAATACCCAAAAAAGAGGTGAATAATTTGGCCAATGTCATTCACTCACTAAGTCTCTCAGAACTAGAACCTAGCTTAGTGTTTAGCTATTTCTAAAATATATTAGAAAGTATATATTAGAAAGCTTCTGCCCTTCCCATTAATTTCTTAATGACCAACAGGAACATATCAAGTTCAGTTTCACCTTTTGTTAGCAATAAAGGGGGAAAACCCAGCAGATCAATTGTGGATTATTAAACAATGTTCAAAACTAAGGAGGTGGTATGAAGGAAAGCAATGGAAATTGCCTACCCAGAGTCGTGGGGCTTATTAAAGGATTAAAACACTCCTCTCTGAAAAATCAAGCCAGATGTGTGGGATGGAAGTGATGGCTAGAGCTATATGCTTTAGGGAAACAAATATATCTTTAACAAATTGAAACTCCAAAGACTCAAAAGGGGAGCAAAACAGACCAAAAGAATGTCCTCATGGAAAAAAAAGGCCTTCATCTCTTTTCCAATAATTTTCCTTGCCAAGCTTGCATTTTTTATTTAAAGCTTGCCCTTAAGGGTCTAATATAAAGAAAAACAACCAATCATAATTATCACTAATTTTATTCTCAAACCCAAATTACAGTCAAACACTGTAACAAATTGCTCCCCGGTCTGGGGTAATACCACAGTTTCTGGAAGCTTACAATCTCACAGCATCATCGTGTCTAAACAATATACCCGCAAAGCATAGCACCCAAATTGTTTATAACTTTCCCTTTATATATTGAGTCTCAAATCATACTCACCAGATGATGTGGCCCTTTTCTGTTTCTCTTCTGGTGTCAGCCCTAACCCTGAAATTCTTTCATTGTATCTTTTTTG
Organism: Balaenoptera acutorostrata; assembly: GCF_949987535.1. Classification (NCBI taxonomy): domain Eukaryota; kingdom Metazoa; phylum Chordata; class Mammalia; order Artiodactyla; family Balaenopteridae; genus Balaenoptera; species Balaenoptera acutorostrata. The sequence continues at coordinate 112,961,887 of NC_080085.1, forward strand.
GTCATCTTTTATTGTCTTGTAGGCCTGAAGACCCAAACATGGAGAAAATTTATTTCATCATACAGCTAGCTAGCTCATACCATAAGTAACATTCATTATCTTTCAATTAAATGAGAAGCTTTTGTCTACATGAGGTAAGTTCTTCTATGTTAGAATCACTAAGGCAAAAATTATTTTCTTAAGAAATAAAAAATACCGAGTGTGTACACACTTGGTGTGGAAAGAATACAGGTAAGCAGATGGAAATGCTGCAGTTTCACATTTCCTTAGGCTCTATGTGAAGAATTTTCCTCATATTTAATTCTGAAGGTACAGCTAAAAAAAAAAGAAAAACATTTTATACTGGAAGAAAAAAGTGCTAGGAAGAGCTAAACTTTATAAAAGGGGTTTTGGACTATGCTGGATACTACCTGTGAAACCAATCTATATGGTCCTGAGTAGGAAGCTGGGACATAGGTTTTCTTGGTAGATGTCCCAAGTTTCGCTAAGTACTTAGATAATGCCCTGAAGCATGTCTGCCAGTATGCCTAGTCTTATAGAGTAACCCATCTTTCCCTCAATGGCCTATCCTTTTATGACACTCAGATACTTAATGGGCAAACGTCTCGCTTAAACACCTACTATATTTCAAATATACTATCTTCTCTATCCTTTCAAATTAAGAAGGGTACCTTAGCACTGACTAGTTTTTTTTTTTTTAAATACAGCATCAGAATTTATTGAAGATTTTTAAAAAAGCAGTAGGCAAGAATGACTTGTTTTAATTACAACACTTTTGCTCTTTTGTACCCCACAGGGTCAATAAGATAGGAATTTAAGTGACCATATGTCAGTTGAAATCCCAGATTGTTAATTAATTGGAGGAGAAAGTAAGGACAATCAGAGGAAGTATCATAAAACATGTTCTAAGAATACGTCTATGAGCCCCTTACAAAGCAGCCCACTAGGCAATGTGCTGCAGTAAGGAACCTGGACTCTCAGACCTGGACTTGACATTTATGAGCTTGGAAACATCTAACATATGATATGAATGGACTAGAAAATTAAGTACTGTATGTTAAAAGATAATGGTTATTCCTTGAATTTACCACTAAATTCATCAAATTCATAAATTGAATTCAACTAACATTAACTTCAGGAAGAAAGTTTTTTTTATCTTGGCATCAGATATCATACACAAGTCCAGCATTTACTCATTCCTTAAAAAAATATTTATTTTAAGAAAGGGACATTTACCTAAAAAGACGGCTTAAGCTGGTCAGTGTGAGCGAACAGAGAAATAAACTGGGGTCATGTTCACATTAAGAGGGATATCCAAAAATAGCCTATGGCCTCTCATACCTCCTAATGGCTTCACACACGAGGGGAAGAGCAGACCAAGAAATATCTTGAGGTTTAGTGGGGAAAGGACAAGAAAGAGGTTTGTCACATATTTATATACATATATATTTATATATTTAGCTTTTAAGTAAATGTTCCGATATAAAAATAAGTTTACAGACATGCTAAATAAAAATTTACCTTTTTCCCCCGTGTGTTTCTGTCTCCCCAGTTTGCACAGATTTTCAGTTAGTGACATGAATACATGTCAGGTTAAGAAAAACTACAAACTTATGAAATATGTTAGCAGACAACTTTTCTAAACAGATGAATATAACGCCATATATTCATCTTAAAGGAATATGAAAGGAAACAGTTCATTTTCTGAGTCAGGCAATGTGGTCCTATCAGTTGAACAATGGCAAAGGGCCCAAATACTAAATCTCACTAAATATTCTAAAGGCCACCTTGACTCTGCTCACTGACAAATCTAAGCCACCTCATTATTTAAAATGTAATATAAAACTATACAAAATAGTTTGGTAGACAAAAGCTTATCATTTAACCTGAAATCACTATAATATAGCAGCTTTATTATTACCAGTGTTGGATAAACTCAGAGGGCAATGAGGCATTTAACTGAATGGCTTGAGAGGAACTTGTGCTTCACAGGCATTTCTAGGCAGGAGAAAGCAACAGTGAGTGGCCCTATCTTGTGGCCTGGCATTAAGAGATTCGCCTGGCCAGCTCTGTGGAGGCCATCCAACTCTGGTACAGCAACATAAACCAGAGGTTTAATAGGTTTCAACTGTTACAAACATATCAGGTGCAAACAATTTAAATCTATTTCTGAATGAATGGGGTGGAACTGATGGGAAAAGTTGAGAGAGCTATAAAATGGAAAAGTTAAGGTTTAGAGGGTAGTATCTGAATTATGAAAGAGAGGCATTTAAGAAAGCTATCCACATGAATGCATTAGCTTGTACCACTTCAGCCACTAGTTTGACCAAATTACAGATTACAAAAGGGACACTGCCAAATGAATTTACTTGAAATAGAGGCTGGGGGTGAGCGGGAAGAACACTGCAATTTCTATGGCTTTTTGGACCTCCTCCGAAGCATTCAATAAAATGCCTTTTCACAATAAAAGTAGGGTTAATTTACTGTTTCCCACAAAACACAAAAATTACATTTTACCTAAAATGATTCAAAATGGATGGTGTTCAAGTTACCTTTACTTGCATTCAATGTTTACTCTTTGAGACTGTCTTGTTAGGTATGCAGCACTAAAGCACAATATAATTTAGCATCATAAAAAAAAAGAATTATGAAATTGGCAAAAGTTTCAAAGAAAGGGTTGATGATGAGGATTTATAATAATCACTAAATGTATGGCTTTAGATATATCTGGTAAGACTTCCACAGTCTGAAGAATGAGACTGGAGGACTCCCTAGTGACTGACAATGTCCTTTTAATAAATACCTAGAAAGCACATGTTGTGAATATTTCATCGTATTCTAATGGATCAAGTTTTCATTAGTGCCATGGTCTCACCCACCCTACCCCAAAATATATTTTACTGTAAGTATCTTACATAATAAACTCCTGCCCCAGTGACTGTTGCTCCTACAATTAAGAAGTATACTAGGCTGCTGCCATCTTTCCCAGAAGCACCTGTAGACGCTAGTGATCTAGAAGGGGATCCTAGGTGATGACACTGCACAACTGTAGGTAAAGATAAGGCCAAGAAAGAAACAAAAGGAAATAGAAAAAGCACTAAGTATTAATGAAGAAACATTCAACACAAAGGCAGGGAAGCATTTTTGGTTACCCTGTGCTAAAAAAGAAAAAAATGCTGCTCCAGGAATGGAGGAGAATGTATATTTCCTCAAAGTCTGTTATCAGACAGAGCTCACCTATTTCTTACTCTGATTTGACCCACAACTGGCAAGAGCTGTCTACTTTTCTTGTGCACTTGGGAGTTAGGTCAGGGAATGATAATCTAAGTAGCTGCAAATAACTTTCATGTCCCCCCTTTTTTTTAACCTAGATCGAGTAACAAAGATAAGTTCACCGTCTTACCAGGGTAGAAAGAACTAAAACTGTAATGTCATCCAACCATTTGCTCTCAATAAGTAAAACAAACAGCTTCCTTCAATCAAGGGTGTTACTAGGTGTTATCTAAGTTGGTTCACTCAGCCTTACATGATCCAACTTTAGACTGATCTGCTTAGTCACAGTAAACCCTGCCAAGTTAAAGAAAAATGCCCACAGAATAACTCCTCTGTGACCAGCTAAGCTGATCAGAGTTCATTTAAGGAGATATTATTGTGGTACTACCACATAGCAGTTAAAACCATACTTCCCACCTCACACAAACTCCATCCTAAAACTGGAGATACTAGGCCTACCTCTATAATTTAGTATTTGGGTGAGATTCAGGGATAGTTTTCCTTTCAGGAATGCCAGATTGAAGGTTGTTGTTTTTAAATGTTTATTATCCCAAACTAAGGAAAAATAAAATATTTGACAAATGGGTCAAAATCAAATATTGTGCTAAGGAGCTGCAATAAATTTTGACCATATTCACAGGTTAGTGTGTCACATCCAAGAGAAAAGGTACAATTTTGTGGATTAGTCAAATCTAAGAAAACGCAGAGGCTTTCAAGTAAAGTGTAAAAAGACAAGTGAAAAAAGCAAAGATAATCAACGTGAGATTAAATTTCAGTCATTCCCAAATCGGCTCTCATAGGAAATTAGACAACAGGCACTTTAAAGAAGGCTTTTTGGAAATTTTTCCAAAAGGAGAAAGGAGAATTAGTTGTAAAAGTCTTAAAGCAGAGAAGTATTGAGTCTATTAGTGGGAGCTGTTTGGCAGCTTCTTTACACAAGCTGCTTTTCTACTTACATATGCACCAGCTCCTATTGTTGATAAGCCCACAATAAGGACTAATACAGAATTATCGATTTTGCCCCCTGATGCACCAGAGCTAGTCATTTGTCTTGTCATCTGGAGTTCTAGAGGAACATGCCATCGCTGGAACAAGTTGTTGCCTAAGGAACACAATTTATTAAGACACACACACATACAAAAATAAAATAGTTAATACATGTTTATGACTAAACATCAATGCACTGTACAAGTAAAGACTTAACTGCCCATTGGGCTGTGTGATAGTCACTGTCAAATGACCAAGGGAAAAAAATCTTCAAAGCTGTACACACAAATACAACAGATATCAGAATGCACACTCTTAAGTTGTTGGAGTTTTAACAGTACAATTTAATGCTGTCCAGGGAGGAATTTATAGCTTCCAGAAAAGGTAATGAAAAACACACGGGCAGTTCATCAAATAGCTCTCTCTTCACATCTTCACCGTAAATGAAGTAAACATGGAGAGATGACTGAATAGATAGATATAACAAGTTAACTACAGGCTACCTGGGACACGCTAACAACTACTTAAGGAGTAGTCTAAATGGCTGGTTCAAACCTTGAACAAAATAATAAACTCTTGCAACACAATCTAACCAGAATACAGTTTAGTCTTGTGTGAAAGGCAATGTGTCCTGGAAGACAGAAATGGTAAAGCTTAGAAGAAAACCAGAAAAAAAAAATTAGGTGAATTTATCTCCCCCAAAGAACTGAAGAATTTTGGACTACGAAATATTTTTTACAATGACAAAATTTAAAATATCTACCAACTATCAATACTTGGCTCTCAGTCCTCCAAAATAATACAAGGATTATGTTGATGCAAAAACTCGGTACAGCTATGTAAGAATCTGAGGATCATAACAACGCTCACACATGGAAATGTAAGAGTTTCATAGACTTCTTTCTCCAGGAGGATGCTGGCATTTTCAGATGAAGGAAGAAGGTCTCAACACCTTCTCTGCTTGTGATATTTCTCGTGTTGACTATTGACCTAGAACAGGGGTTTGCAAAACTTTTTCTGTAAAGAACCAGATAGAAAATATTTTCAGGTTTGTGGGCCACATGGTGTCTGCTGCAACTACTCAATTCTGCTGATGTTGCACAAAAGCCATAACATATAAATGAATGGGCGTGACTGTGTCCCAATAAAACTTTGTTAATGGACACTGAAATGTGAATTTTAAATAATTTTCAAAAAATAGTCTATTAACAATTTTTTTCAGCCATCTGAAAAATGTAAAAACCAATTTTAGCTCAAGGGGCATACAAAAGCATGTGGCTTTGGCCTGTGGGCTGTAGTTTGCCAATCCTGATCTAGAACAGTGGTTCTAAAACCTGAGTGCGCATCAGAATCCCCTGGAGGGTTTGCTAAAACATGGATGGCTAGACCTACCCCCAGAGTTTCTGAGTTGGAGGATCTGGGATAGGGCTCAAGAATGTGCATGTCTAACAAGTTCCCAGGTGATGCTGATGCCGCCAGTCTACACTTTGAGAATCACTGGTCTAGAGGCAAGTAGATATGTTCTGATCTGACCAAGCTTTAAAAGACAAACAGAACGGCGCCGGTAGCTATTCCATATGTACTTGCAGAGATGTGAAATAGGGAGCTTTCCCCCTTGCTTTCACAATAACAGGGCTCAGAGGGGTAAAAACACGTCCAAAACGGGGCTGCAGTCTCTTACCTGAAATCCTTGGGAACATGTGCATTCCAGAACTTGGAATTGTTAGGTTTTAAGTATATAATGCACACACCATATAGGAACACCCAACACAGTAAGGGGCAGCAACCCAGTCACACACATTAATGCTTCTATGACCAAGCACACTGAGTGGAATAAACAGGACTCTAAGTAGCTTCTCTCCAGTTCAGGTCAGGTTTTACTGACAAATGACTTACAAAAACTTGATTTTTAGTCCTATTTTGATTTCTAGATTATAGATAAGAGACTATGGACCTATATTCTTAGAACTGGAAATGTATTTTTCTCTACTGTTTTTATTTCTTTCCTGTTTTAGAATCCTTCATCACCACATGAAATAAAACGGCTTATATTTGGAAATAACAACAAATCACGAAAATAAAAACATGTGCAAGAGTGGAGAAGCTTATCTCGATCTGGGCAAGCTTTTGATTTTCAGAAGTCCATAAAAACGATGAAGCATCGGAAATAGAAACTGACAACTCTCAGAGCTTAGAAAATGAAACTGGGTAGAAAAAGTTCCACATGGCTTAGTACAAATAATTTAGTTTTGTCCCTTACCTTCACTCCAACTTTTTTTTTACTGAAAATAAATGCTTTTAAAATTCCGTTTATCCCTCTAGAAGATCCTAAATACAGAAATAATAATAACTTTGCTTTAATATAATAATTTAATATAATATTCTGATTTTGCTTGCTTTTCACAAACATAAAACTAAATGTGTAGATTTGGGTTAGTTCAGCAGTTCTTGCCTCAATTTGCACACAAAAAAAGACATTTAAAAGTAAATTGGTTTTCTCAGGGTATATGCCCAGCAGTGAGATTGCTGGGTCATATGGTAGTTCTATTTTTAGTTTTTTAAGGAACCTCCATACTGTTCTCCATAGTGGCTGTATCAATTCACATTCCCACCAACAGTGCAAGAGGGTTCCCTTTTCTCCACACCCTCTCCAGCATTGATTGTAGATTTTTTGATGATGGCCATTCTGACCGTCATACCTCATTGTAGTTTTGACTTGCATTTCTCTAAAAAAAAAAAAAAGGTTCTAAAGAACCTAGGGGCAGGACAGGAATAAAGACACAGACGTAGAGAATGGATTTGAGGACACGGGGAAGGGGAAGGGTAAGCTGGGACGAAGTGAGAGAGTGGCATGGACATACATACACTACCAAATGTAAACTAGATAGCTAGTGGGAAGCAGCCGCATAGCACAGGGAGATCAGCTCCGTGCTTTGTGACCACCTAGCGGGGTGGGATAGGGAGGGTGGGAAGGAGATGCAAAAGGGAGGGGATACGGGGATATATGTATACATATAGCTGATTCACTTTGTTATACGGCAGAAACTAACACACCATTGTAAAGCAATTATACTCCAGTAAAGATGTTTTAAAAAAAGTAAATTGAGGGCTTCCCTGGTGGCGCAGTGGTTGAGATCTGCCTGCCAATGCAGGAGACACGGGTTCGGGCCCCGGTCTGGGAAGATCCCACATGCCACGGAGCAACTAGGCCCGTGAGCCACAACTACTGAGCTTGCGCGTCTGGAGCCTGTGCTCCGCAACAAGAGAGGCCGCGATAGTGAGAGGCCCGCGCACCGCGATGAAGAGTGGCCCCCGCTTGCCGCAACTGGAGAAAGCCCTCGCACAGAAACGAAGACCCAACACAGCCAGAAATAAATAAATAAATAAAGGAGTTCCTTTAAAAAAAAAAAGTAAATTGATTTTTTACAAAGTAAATGGGTTTACATTTAAACTATTGCTTGAAAAGAAATATAATACAATACTGTCATTAGCAAACCAACTTTTTACATACCTAGTGACTTTAATTTTGTAAAAGGTGATAATATTGTATGGATGTTCATATTTTCCCTCCAATTTTCTTTTACCTATAAAATTATTCCCACTCCTTTCCCCCCATAGCCTCAAAGTTTTAGGAGATTTTACATTATGACTGAAACATGCCTTTTCACTTATTAATGTGGGAAAGCCACCTTACTCCTTGACTTCTTATTGCCCCAATCTACTTGTTTTAGATCTTCTGCAGTCAGACCACATGTACAGAGGTAGAGCTTCCTTCCTCACACTTAGGATTCAATTCTTTTTTTTTTTAATTTGATCATTTATACATAATAATATGATTGCCATTTTAGTGATAATTAGAACCTCTACTGTGTCATATAATTATCATTTCTTTCTAGTGATTGGAATAATTAAGATCTAGTCTCTTAGCAAGTCTGATAATACAACATTATTGCCTATATTCATTATATCGTGCAAAGATTCAATTCCTGTAGGTGTTTGCTCAACAAATATTTCTTGAATTAATGAATAAAATAAGGAAGTAGAAATTCTTCCCAGTTCTACTGATAAGGACTGAACATTTTGAAGAATTCTTTGCAAAGAAGTTTTGGCCATATCCCATTGTACAGGCTGCTTAATAATAAATTAGTAACTTCAAATACCACAGGCTAGCATTAGAATAGTACCTAAATTAGCAAATTCATTTCTGTAGATTTCATAATCTCCTGTTTTTCCATACTCCCAGAAGGCCTTTTCCAGAAATACATCCACACAATTGAGGCACCTAGGAATCTCAAGTGGTTAAGAGGTCTATATGCTCTTGAATCTTGTTTTCTGAATGTCAAACTTATTTTTCTGACATGGATAAAACACAGGATAGGACAAGCCTAGATGATTTGTCCATTGTAGTTAGATGCCTCTTGTGTGAAACACTCTGAAGGCACCAGAAGAAAAATGATTTAGATGACAGAAAAAAAAAATCTAACTCTATTCTGCAAAGTTAAGTCCTTCACAGTACTAGGGTTCAGTCACTGAGAATTCACCACGTGCCAGAGACTGTACAAAATGCTGAGGACACAAAGATAAATATGACATAACTCCTGTCTCAGACAGTGTATAGTTTAGGAGGGGAGAACGGCTGCTACTATTCTGAATATCAGAAAATGAACCTGACACAAATCACAAGAGACTCAAGGCTGCTCAGTTTGGTTTTTAATCCTTAGGTCAGAGGAACGGAAGGGAAAGAGTCATTATTCATCAGAACAGTAGTTTCCAAACTTGCCTGATCATATGAATTACATCAAGGGGCTTGTTAAATATAAATTCCCAAGGCTCTCTCCTAGAGATTCTCATTCAGTACTTTTAGGGTTGGCCCTCCACTCAATTTATATGACCAGGCAAGTTTTGGAAACATAAAACTTACAATATGCAACAACTCCCTTAAAATATTAGAAAATGTCTAGAAAATACAACATATTAATTGGTTGCAGAAAATGCTGACTTGCTAAAATTTTCTTCTGGAAAGTTTTGCCTCAGCAGAAAGAGTGGGTAAAGGCTCATCTTCTAGGCTTCAAAGAAAGTGTCATTTGGCAGTGTCCAGGAAGCCTGGATCCTTGCCCACAAGATGTCCAGTTTCCTTTTTAAAGAGGTGAGAAGGATTCTGAACAGAGAAAAATGTTCAAACATTTGACCCTCACCTCAGGGGTCGGTGATCAGTCTGATCACATTGGTGGCACAATGTTTGATAACCAAATAAAATACTACAGAACAGAAAATATCTACTACCTAACCAATCTGCTCAGTGCTGAATGCAGATATAAAGTGGTGACTATTAATTACCTTTAATCATTTCTGGAAAGAGGCAGAGCATCCAAATAAAGTAAATAAACAAATAATAGCAATTATGGTTTTAAGGTAAAAGGCAACATATAATGGAAATGAACCTGACAATGGTGACAGATGTGGATGAGATGTTTCAAGGGAGGTTTCAAGTTTGCTGTAATCCTGGCAAAGAACTAGTGGGGAGGAAGGGAAAAACGGAGGGGAAATGGCATATCAACAAACAATGCCTCTTCCTGATCTACGCAAAAACATATGGTAAATGCTGCTATGCGCAAAAGAAACCAGATTAAAAGCAATCAGTAATTAAGCCAGAAAACAAGGTTGATTCCTTAAATGACAGAAGCATTGCTTTTTGAAATTGTAACCACCCCCACCCACTGCTAAAGGTAATGATGTTATACTCTGGTGCTTGGCCAAAGGACAAAGAGTAAGTGTATACAAAGAAATGATGGATATGTCGAGAAGTCAGAATATATTCTACAGCAGACTGCCTTAAAATAAAGTCATGCAATGGAAAAGAACATTTTCAGTGAGTATTTTTCAGTAGTTCTAATATCACCAACCACCTCAGATGTCTCATAAATCAATTTACCTTTGCAAATCCATACTTAATTGATGAGAACTTTTGGTCAGACTTCAGAATGCTGGCAAAAGTTGTGAGTTTTAAGCAAAATAAGTACACAAAGTTTGAAAGCCCAGTGTGAATGAAAATCTTCAGCTTACCTAAATTTCTGTCCAACTTACATAGAGCATCCTCATTTCAATGCACAAAACCCATACAGATGACATCATAGACAGGAGGTTAGTTTTTAAAATCTAATCTGGTTTTTAAGTTCCCAAAGCAACATGTCTTAGAACATACGTCAGGTATACCCATCAGGAAACATTTTCTTGAGGCATAGCAACTGGAAAAACTATTCAAATGCACATTTCCGTAGACTCTCACAATCTAAGGGAAATATTTTCCACTTTTTTTTTTAAAGCACCCAGAAGGCAGTTCCAAATTGAAAAGGCCTCAAGGCAGTTCCACACTGACATAGCAAATGTGAATATCCTCGGGTGGCCAAAGATGATTGATAAAAAAAACAAGAACAACAAAACAGCACCTCCTACAGGTGGATAATTCTTTACCCCCCTGAAATTGTGCAGGTTGGAAATCAGCAGGCTCAAGACATGCTTAGATAAATTCAAGGAATCTGATGCCCAATGGGCTAAAGGGGAACCGGATTCATCCTTAACCTTTTGAGGTCAAACTTTAGGAAGCAGTGTGGAGTTGAGGCAAGAGGATTAGGGACCTAGAGACTGGCAAACTAACCTTTGCTCTGCCTGTTACTTAGGTATGTGACCTTGAGCAAGCAATTTCACCTCTCTGTGCCTCGGTTTATTATCTATAAAATGAGTGGGTTGAACTTTACTACGAAATCCCTTCTAGCTCCAAAATTTGCTGAAACAACTTCAGGGAGGGCAAATACAATGCGTTCTGCAAACTGTTTCTTCGAAGCATTGAGACTACCAAGAATTACACTGAGCAGGCATCTCAGACTAATTCTGGGCCAACTCTTCCCCGTGGCTGGCGCACGGCGTACTGACTCCTTACTTGCACTGATTGCACTGTTTCTGTTTCACAGGGCACTCAAATCTATGAGTCTGATCTGGGGTTTGGAAGGTAGGCAGGTAATATGCTCATTTACAGAAGGAACTGAGGCGTAGGGCTTAAGTGTCCTGCTTAAAGTCTCTCAATCGATAAATGACAAAGTCTACTTCACCTCATTGCTCTAAAAAGGCGAACTGGGGGTGGCCGGGAGGTGGCATTGGACAATACGAGACAGCCAGCTGTTCTGTTATACCTGAACAGCAAACCCTCCCAGGAAAAGGCCTCAAGCCGACTGACTACTGGGCTCAAATCCCTTGAAGGTCAGGCCGGCACGGCTTGCGAAACTCACGGTTTGGATCCCGCCAATTCGGAATTCACGCGACTGTAAGTGTGTTTATAGTTTTTCCCCAGGGGTGGGGGTGGGGTGGGGGGGAAGGCCTGAGGGGCATAGGGAGCCTGTAGAACCCAGGCCCTTGGTCTTCAAGGTGGAGTTTGCCCGGGATGGGTCAGTCACCTGGGAGCCGGTTCCTCTGCCTCGGGCCTCGGACGCACACCGTCCGCACCAAGGGCGTCAGCTTCTGCTTCAAAGCACCCGCCGCCAGGCCTCCACACCGGTACATTTCGGCAACCGCTACTCTGGACCTCCTCCTCCTTTCCTTTCTTCTTAAGCACGTACCGACAGGTCAAACACCGTGGGCCTTGGCCCGTTCCTCCGGCTCCCTTCACACGCACTCTACGTAGGCTCCTCCTCCCAGCCCCGGGTGGGCATTGGACAGCTAAGCCGGCCTTCTAGAGCAGGGGAAGGGGAAGCGCGACTGGAGACCTACTGCGCAGGCGTAACGCTCAGCGCCGCACTGCGATTGGTCCGCACGGGGAGAAGCTGGGCGCATGCGCCTCGCTGTCCGAACACTTGGAAAGACCCCAGGCTGAGTTGCTTGCAAGCTTCTGCGGGTTGATGGCAACGCGTTCCGCTAAGCGAGCTCAAAAGCTGTCCAAGGAGGGACCGGCGGGGCCGCCTTGCCTGGCGGTTGTGGCCGGTGCTGCCGCTGTGTCGATGGCGGGAACCTGTAACGGCACCTCACAAAGCGTGGCCCCAGCACCGCAGTTTGTTCTTCTGTTTTAGGCCACTAATTACTAGGTACTAAGCTTTCCGGGTTCTCTGGCTGTAGTCCACTTCCAGTCTTTCCGTAGGTCCAGCCGGGGGACCTGGCTTCCCAGATTCGGAGTGGACTTCCGTCTTTTACAAATTGCTGGCGCTTTCCCACCCAGCCCCTGTTTGCAGGACAAGTAATCATTCCGCGCTCTCTTTTCCAAATCGCTTTTATATTGTGCAGTTCTGTGTCCTAGATGCTGTACGAGGTGCTGCGGACAGTCTCCTGCTATTATGGCTTCCGTGCTTGAGAGCAAGATGCTGGCAAAAAGAGTTCGTGCTTCACAGACTTTCTGTGCGAGTATTCCTAAGCAGGATTTTAAGAGTTGTGGGAGGAGTAGGGTGAGGGGCTGAGTGTAAATAGGTGTTTTGACTCTACCAAATGTAAGCTAAATTGGAAATAAATTATTGGCTGTATGCAAAACATAACATATGCCTATTTCAAAGTTTTGAGTTACATGTTCATTTAACAGGTATTTATTGAGCACTTGCCACTTGGACTGTGCTATTAAAGGAGCTCTGGGATATGAAAAGTATAGGAAGTGGTCACTGTCTAGTTGGGGAGATGACATATACTGGTCATTTAAATAATAAATAATATCTGATGTAGTGCAAGAGCAAGAGAAAATATGGGATGGAATAGCTAAGGAAGGACTTCATGTAAGAAGTGTTACTTGAGCTGTGTCTTGAAGGATGAGTAGTAAAATTCAAATAGTGGAGGAGAAGGAATGATATTTCAGATGGTGAATACTCTGGGACCAAAGGTAATATTTTCAGTGGTTAAGCACCATTGACTTTGCATCCGGTCTGCCCCAGGTTGAATCCTGGCTCTGCCACTTGGGCAAGTCACTTAACTTGTGCCTCACTTTCCTCTTCTACCAATCTCATAGGGTTGTTATGAAGATTAAATGAGCTAATATTTGTAAAGTATCTTAGAGGAAGCACCATACTGCTTGGAGGTATAAAACAAAACCCAGCACGTTTTCAGGGGACAATGGTAGAGAGTACATACTAGGAAGTAAGTAAGGACAGGTGAATATGGTGGGGCCAGATTTGAACAGGCAAAAGAGTTTGGCCCTAATGTTGTAGGTGATGAAGTTATTATCTTTAGTGGAATAGGGATAGAGAATGAAATTACAAAGTTGTTTTAGGAAGTTTAACCCAGGAAGCAGTATTTATTGGGTGAAAATGATCCAGGGTTCCCTTACTCATTAAGAATAGGTTAATGTTCAGAAGTGCAGGTAGTAGGTGCCTTTTTTTTAAAAATAAACTTATTTATTTTTATTTTTGGCTGCATTGGGTCTTCATTGTTGCACGCGGGCTTTCTCTAGTTGTGGCTAGCAGGGGCTACTCTTTGTTGCAGTGTGCGGGCTTCTCATTGCGGTGGCCTCTCGTTGCAGAGCATGGGCTCTAGGTGTGTGGGCTTCAGTAGTTGTGGCACGTGGGCTCAGTAGTTGTGGCTTGCAGGCTCTAGAGCGCAGGCTCAGTAGCTGTGGCGCACGGGCTTAGTTGCTCCGCGGCATGTGGGATCTTCCTGGACCAGGGCTCAAATCCGTGTCCCTTGCATTGGCAGGTGGATTCTTAACCACTGCGCCACCAGGGAAGTCCCAGTAGTTGCCTTTTAACCTAGTGCTGTTTGGGGGGATAAATATTGAAAATATCAATTCCACAATAAGGTAAAAAATTATTTCTACTTATTTCATATTTTAAAGGTCTTGCAGACATTGAAATTTATTGCTATTTCTAAAAGCCAATAATAAACATGGATTGATTAAATACAAAGTTAATCATATCTGTTGGTGAAAGAAGCTTTGGAAAACACTATCAAAATCATGACGATCAGATACCTATGAAAACAACTGGGTGTATTTGAAAGACAGTCATTTAATGATGCACAATTAACATACAAAAAAGACATTGTACAGCACATTTATTTTTGCAATAGGTACCATGAGGTTTTCTTGTCCTCTTAATAAAAAATTATATTTTATCATTTTGGGTGGCAAAAGCAACTTACACATATTGAATAACTCCAAAAATATAAGTGAAATTTCCCCCAAATCTCACTCCACAGAGTATTTTATTAGGGCATGGGGCCCATTTTGATATACCACATTTCCAGAAATCAGTGTTTCTACCTTACAAATATAATGTGAACTCTCAGACTCAGTGACAAGTTTTTGCTCGGAGCATATGTCTAAATAATCTTATGTGGATGTAATATTTTTTTATATCTCCCAGAAAGTTAGCATTAATTATGGCTATGAATTAGCAAAGCTTCTTTTCACTCTTTTTTTTTTTTTTGGCTGTGTTGGGTCTTCGTTGCTGCACGCGGGCTTTCTCTAGTTGCAGCGAGCAGGGGCTATTCTTCATTGCCGTGCGTGGGCTTCTCATTGCGGTGGCTTCTCTTGTTGTGGAGCACGGGCTCTAGGCGCGCGGGCTTCAGTAGTTGTACCACGCGGGCTCAGTGGTTGTGGCTTGTGGGCTCTAGAGCGCAGGCTCGGTAGTTGTGGCGCACAGGCTTAGTTGCTCCGCGGCATGTGGGATCTTCCTGGCCCAGGGCTCGAACCTGTGTCCCCTGCATTGGCAGGCGGTTTCTTAACCACTGCACCACCAGGGAAGCCCTTCTTTTCACTCTTACCTACTGGATATGCCTAATTAATAGTTACCTTTTTTTAAAAATAGCTACTCTTCTGTAGATAATGATCACCAGGAGCATTAGCTTCAAATTCAGAGGAGAATGATTCGGCCAACTATTATCTAGACATCAACCAATCAAAAACAAAATACTGTACAATGAGGATTACTGTTCACACTGGACAATGATAATTGGTATTCATAATGATGACCTTCGATTAGCCAACTAAGATTAAATCCTTCTCGAGGTTTAATATTGAATAGTATAATCTAGGGTTTTAGAAATGGGTGACCCACGTATATGCTAAAAGAGTTAGCTATAAATATATCTGCTAACTCAGCTTAAAAAGCTTCTTAACTAGAAGACCCCATTTTCCCAGCCATTTTGAGTAACTTGCACTTGGCTGAGCAGTCACATTCCAGTTTGCTTACAGATCTATCGCTGATGCACTGAATTGTTTTCCTCATAGTGGGAAT
Source organism: Balaenoptera acutorostrata (assembly GCF_949987535.1). Classification (NCBI taxonomy): domain Eukaryota; kingdom Metazoa; phylum Chordata; class Mammalia; order Artiodactyla; family Balaenopteridae; genus Balaenoptera; species Balaenoptera acutorostrata. The sequence goes on from NC_080085.1 coordinate 112,977,345, forward strand.
GGATTTAGTCATATTTGTCTCTTCTGCAGCTCAGCCTCACACACAAATAAGATGGTAACTCACGTGTGCTGCTGGAATCCCTGACCTTGATGGCGTTAGCAAATAACTCATACGTCGGTGCTATTGGTATGTGTCAATATTACCTTAGCTTATGAAATATGTGGGAGGAGGGATAGAGTCTTAAAAGCAAACATAAACGGGCACATTTTATTGTATGTAAATTGTACCTCAGCAGAGTTGATTTCAAACAAATTCTGAACCTGCAAATCACTTTCGGCAGAGGGAATACTGGTCTTGACCAAGATGTGTGATGCTTATTAAGCCTTGGGAAGCTGCCCCCTAACACCGTAAGAAAGTTCTGTTCATTTATCATCTTCCAAGCATAACCTAGGCTTCTGGCAAATTAGACCCAACCACTTTGTTCTACATTCAGTTGCAGAGGGGTGAACGCTCCTAGGGGTTTCTAATTCCTTTTGAAACTCCACCATTCTGGAAGGATTTATGATTATATGGAGGGCTCGGGAATGCAACACACTGTGAGGTTTATGCCATGTCCCAAGATCCCTCCACCTGGACCTGTAATGGTTAGCCCCGGAAACAAAGTCCCCTTTTGCTGAAGCTGCCACCACCAGCTTCCCCCTTCTTCTACCCCATGTTCGGCCCTCTCCCGTGGCGGGCCTTCCCCATTGGCCAGACAAACACAACCGACTGCGGCAGCCAATGGGAGCCACTCTCCTGAACATTCAGAGGATGGGTGCTCGTGGTGTGATGAGGGGAGGTTGGCGCCTGGCACGCGCCCCCCTACATCTGACAAGTCTGTGACAGAAACACTAACTCCCCCTACACACGCACACCCGTGCCCCTGCCTACCTCTCGCAGCTGCGCGGACCCCCATAACCCACAGCGTGTCTTGGCAGCGCCCTCCCCGGCTCCTTGGAGCGCGCGAGCGCACCTGCTTTCTCAATAAGACAGAGCATCGTTTTATCCTAAGGCTTGGGAGGGGGCTGCGGAGGCGCGGCGCAGCTGCCGGCCGCTTGGTGAAGGCGGTGAAGGAGGTATCTCTGCCCCGCACCCCACCCCCGCCGAGTAGTGTCGCTCCGAGGCCGAGGTGCTCCAGAGATGCCTGAGGGTGCAGCTCTCTTTGTCCTCCCCAGCTGTGCCCGCTGACCCCGTGCGCTCCAAGAAAGTGGGGGTGGGGAGCCCGAAACCTATAAACCTATAAAATAAATGGGGGCAAGGAGAAAAGAAGACCATCCTGGGGTGGTGTGTGCGGCTCTCCCCACCCACCCTTTCCTCCTTAGGCTTCCTCCCTCCGGTGTGTCCCTGGAGTCCAGGCAGGGGAGGGTCTAGGTGAAGGTGCGGTGGCGGCAGCGGCGGCCTGGGGAGCGCGGTAGGATCGCACGCCCGAGCGTCCCGTCCCAGCGCACAGGCGCAAGGAGAACGCTTGCCCACTCTCCTCCATCTCTCCTCCCCTCCCTGGCTTTTGTGTCGCTGTCTCAGAGCTGCTAGGAGGGTGCGCTGGAGGAGGGGGGGGCTGGGGTGAGAGGCACCCCCTTCACGCGCGCGCGCGCACACGTTGCTGGCGCACGCACACACGCGCGGATACAGACACGCACGCACACACACACATATACACACACGCACAAAGCTCGCTCGCCTCGAGCGCACTAACGTGGCCGTTTTCTTTGTGTGGAGCCCTCGAGGGGGGTTGGGGCCCGGGTCCGGTCCGGGGGAGATGGCGCAGCCCATCCTGGGCCATGGGAACTTGCAACCCGCCTCGGCCGCTGGCCTGGCGTCCCTGGAGCTGGACTCGTCGCTGGACCAGTACGTGCAGATTCGCATCTTCAAAATCATCGTGATTGGGGACTCCAACGTGGGCAAGACCTGCCTGACCTTCCGCTTCTGCGGGGGGACCTTCCCGGACAAGACTGAGGCCACCATCGGCGTGGACTTCAGGGAGAAGACCGTGGAAATCGAGGGCGAGAAGATCAAGGTGATCCAGACGGTCAGGTCCGGGAAGGGAGGGATCTGGGAGGGGGCCTTGCCAGAGGCGTTGCTCTAGTGGTTGTAAATGTCCAGCGCGTGGCTGTGTCGCCGCTTGCTGAGCCCAAGACCCTTGGCACGTCCTCATCCCCTTCGCCTCTCTCAGTGGCCCAGTACCCACCTCACCCGTTTTTTGAGGACGGGCGGGAGTGGTTGCATTCATGCCCTTTGCCCCTGCCTGACAGCTCCCGGTAGGAAAAGCCTGTTTGATCCTATCCTTGACCCTGAGCTGGGAGCAGCGGCACCTGTGGGCAGAGGGCGGTATGAGGGATCTCCGTCCTGGTCTGTGGGATGGATCCCAAAGCGCTTTACACATCTTGAGGTCCCTTCTACCTCGTGGGTGCCAATAGGTTGCAAAAACCTGCTTTGGCTAAGCCCCCAGGCCTTGCGGGGGTGGGGGGAGATGGAAATCCATAGAGAATGAAAGCTGCTTTATTTTAAATTACAAGTTATAATTAAGTTTAAGGCTGATTTGGAATAGGAGTGGTGTGGGGTGCTTCTGGCACAAAGCCATGAGCCCTTTTAACGAAATTGAGACAGGGTTACCTGCCAACACTTCATAATAGATAAAACTAGTTCTTTTGGAAAGTACCCCTTAAATGATATCTTCTTTATTTGTCTGGGTACCTAATGCCCGTTACTCATTCTGTTGGTATTGTCTTCAGCAGGCCTTTGTAAAAATGCAGAGCAACTTATCTGAGGGCTAAGGAAAGTGTCTTGGTGCCCCCCTCTCTTTAGTTTGTCAAGTAGGCTAAGTACAGATATTCTTGTCTGACCATTTGTGCTCACTTTTGGTTCAGAAAAGGTAGAAACTCGATAGGACAGTAATATTTCAATGTGCAGAGGACGGAGGGAGGGAGGACATGGCAAGGGCAGCTTCATGTGTCAGAGGAGCAGAGGGGGCAGGGTTATGGGCAGGAAAGCCACCTCAGAAGGCACTGGGCACTAAAGACCAACTTCTTTAGACCCACAGCTGGCCTTTTCTTAATTCTTTTTGTCTTTTAATTAATTAATTAATTAATTAATTAATTAATTTTTGGCTGAGTTGAGGCTTTGTTGCTGCGCGCGGGCTTTCTCTAGTTGCGGCGAGCGGGAGCTACTCTTCCTGCAGTGCACAGGCTTCTCATTGTGGTGGCCTCTCTTGTGGAGCACCAGCTCTAGGCGTGTGGGCTTCAGTAGTTGTGGCATGCAGGCTCAGTAGTTGTGGCTCACGGGCTCTAGAGCACAGGCTCAGCAGTTGTGGCGCATTTGGCTTAGTTGCTCTGTGGCATGTGGGATCCTCCCGGACCAGGGCTCGAACTCATGTACCCTGCATTGGCAGTTGGACTCTTAACCACTGTGCCACCAGGGAAGTCCCACAGCTGGCCTTTTCTTGAGCCTATGGTCGGACACTTTCGGGTGAAGGTAACCCTCCCTCCTGCTGGGTAAACAGCCCCAATGACCACAGGGCCTCTCTTCTGAGTGATGTGGAGAGAAGGACTGAGTAACTGAGGAGAATGATGCAATGCTCTAAACTGTACAAGATTCCTGACTCCTTCATTATTAAAATGAATGTGTTTTAAAATGGCTTCAGAGACCAGGCCAAGGCAATAGATGTCAGGAAGATGGGCAGCTCAGTATTGGTAAGGGAGTGCTCTTGAAAACAACTGAGACCCAGGATCAGGAAGATAGGGCACTGTTTGGAAACCGTGATATTTTTTGCCCCTCGCATTTTGGAGGGAATTGCTACATTTCCTTTTAAAAGTCAAAGTAGGTATCTGTCTCCATCCTTTCCTAGGGCTCTTATGTCAATATCTGCTTGGCTAGGACTTCTTTAATGTAACATTGTAAGACTCTGGCATTTCTAAAACATGCCTTCTAAAATCCAAAATAGAAATGTACTTATGGATGTGCTCTTAAACCCTCAAAACCTTTTGAATTTAATGCTATCGCTTGTTTAAAATTGTGTCACATTGAGCCAACGAATCCTCTGGATTTAAGAGAGGGGGAAATAAGTCCCCTTGAAATTTAGATGGAGGAAAAAGGAAGCGTTTGGGAGTTTAGGGAAGGAGAACAGGGGGAGAGGAGAGGAGGAAGCCAGAAAGTGGGAGGTGAAAACGAGTGGAAGAGGGTCACTACCCAATGGCCTTGGGGAAATTTTGCAAAGATTCCTTCCCTTCTAACACCCAGTACTTGATCAAACTGGATTTTACAGTCTATGCCAAAGATTCCGGACTTTTTCCCAGAGGGCAGAGCCTGTGACAATGTGACTCACTAGAAACAGAGCCCAGCACAGCACCACGTGCAGATAAGTGCTTAACACAGGCTTTTTTGGGAAGATGATATTTTCAAGAGGGCAAAACCTTGTGACACTGCTCATGGAGGAGCCCTCTGAGTGCAGATTCTGAAGGAGCTCAGGGTGGGGTGTGGGCGCAGCGGGATGGGGACCCTGCCTCTGGCAAAGCTGCTGCAAGCTCAGGGCCCCAGCCAGCAGGCAAGACCAGCATGTCCTTGGGGAGATGGCAGAGAATGGCAGCTAGCAAATGAGCTCCATAGGAGATGATTTTGCCCCATACTCCGGCTGGCCTGAAGTTTCTCAAGGAACAGGTACCAAAATCACGCTAGGAGGTGACTGCTTTTGGGGAAGAGAGAAAAGTCCCCAGGCTGAGGTGGCCCTAGACCACAGCCAGCGAGAGAAGGCTGTCAGGCTCTAAAATGCCAGTGTTCACAGGAGAGTGGCAGAGAGGTCTCAGCAAGCTCTTCTCTCAGTTCAAGAGTAGGGTGTGGCCTCTCCTGGGCTGCCCCCCTGTGTCCCAGGGTGGCACATACTGTCAACCCCTGCAGGGGGACGACTAATTTAGCATATTTGGAGCTACTGTCTTAATTACCAGGGCCATCCCTAGGGCCTTGAAGCCCCATTTGGTGTCTCCAATCAATGTGTCCCCCATGCCCTCACAAGATTTATAATCCAGTATTTCCTGGTTCACAAGAACATCAAGAAAAGCCTACAACGAGTAGGCAATAATCATAATAACAACAACAAGTTCTATTTATTGAAGAAGCAAAGAGCACAGGCTAGGCACTTTCCATGCACTATCTTATTTGATCTTCTCAGCAACCCTATGAAATTAGGACTATTATTACCATTCTTGTTTTAGAGATAAGGAGACCAAAGTTAGAGAGATTAAATAATTTGCCCCAAGGTACGTGGATCTGAGCTTCAGTCTTTGACTCTTGTGCCCAAGCACTTCGCCATCTCACTATCCTGCCTTCCCCGTGACAGGGCCAGGATTTCAACCTAGATGCCGAGCTCATGCTCTTTCCTACTGCTCTCTCCTCTAGCGGGGCAGTATCTGGTTGGGGGGCATTGTGCTCAGGGCGAGGTGGCATGCCAGGCAACCAGCCTTATGGTCTCTTCTAGGCCAGGGGCCCAGGGTTTCAGCCTCAGAACCCAGGAGCCTTCAAGATGTCACCTTCAGCTGCACCCCAGACATTGAGCCGGGTTTTACTTTTTGCACCTTGACGGTCTCACCTTGGGTATGAGAATCAGAGGATGTTCAGAGATGGAAGAGACCTTAGAGCATCTCTAATCTGACTTCCTTATTTTACAGAGAGGAAACTGAGGCTCAGAGAGGGAGCGTGACTTGCTCAAGATCACCCAGGGCCCGGCCTACAACTCAGGTCTCCTATTCCCTTTTCAGTGCTCTTTCCACACACCATGCTGCCTGGCTTAGAAGAGCATGTAAATCCCCACTCTGGGCCAGCCCCATCGTCCATCCAACCCACAAAGTTACCTGTGACAGGGACATGGTGAGACATCATATGGGAAAGCTGACAGTCCTTCCTGACATCAGCCTAGGAAGGATGGAGGCCTCCCCCAATCCCCAAAGGCAGGGTGGAGCTTCCCTTAATGACCATTAAGTGTCTGTCACCTTACAGGTTTAGCTAAATATTGCGCCTGTCTCAGTCTAAAACATTGGAAAATGCCAACTGGGGCGTGTGTTTGGGGGTGGGCAGGTAGTAGAGGGGAGGCTCAGTTCTAATTTTTGAGCCATTCCTTGTAAATTTTCATGCAAGCACCCCCTGCCGTCCAGTTGGGTTCCTCCTATAGCCTGGGCACCCCCTCTGCCCCAGCACTCCAGACCAGGCACGCTGCAGGACAGCCGAGGCTGTGGGCAGGTGCCGCTCAGGATTGTGGATTTCTCTTCCTCCGCTGATCACTTGGAAAAACACCTTCGTGTGTTACATTACCGAGTGGCTGAGCTAAGCGTTCCCTCGGAAGCTGCCCGCAGTCAGAATGACATCATGTCTTCCTTAGGGCTTCTGAGCTTCCATCTCCTGCCAGTTAGCTGAATGGTTAATTATCCAGCAGTTTTGTTGTTTCTCTGTCTCCCTTGCTGCCTCTCTTGCTGTGGGTGAGTTTCTCTTTGTCGTCCTCCTTTGCCATTCTCTGTGTCAGCCTGGTGTGTGAACGTGGTGTATCTTAGATGCAGATGGGACAGCCAGCTAGCTGAAGAAAGATTTATCTTAAACTTTTCCCGTCATCCACTCGGGCATCCTCCAAAGGTTACAGATGTATTTTCTCTCTTTTTCCACTTCTACCCCCGCTCCACCAGCCTCCAACAAAAGGACATTCATGCCTTATCTGTAGAAAGACGCCAGATGTCTTCCCTAGGGATAAGAAATACCCATGTCAGCTAAGAGCACGTGCAGGGGGGAGGGACTTGCCGAAGCCTGCTCAGGCAGCGGTAGCCCCAGGAAAATGGTTTACAAGGCTAGATTTATCTTTGGCAGCTCCCCACCCTGTGCCCCTTGACTCTCCAGAGTCCCTGTCACTTTGGGCCTGCCCCCAGCCACCCATGGCATGTTGCTGGCCTTCCTCTCTCTTCCCCCTCCCCACTGACTGTGTTTGCCTTGGCTCTATCTCATCATCAAGAAGCCAAGCTTGGACTTCCCTGGCGAGCCAGTGGTTAAGACTCCACGCTTCCAATGCAGGGGACACAGGTTCAATCCCTGGTCGGGGCAGAAGGATCCCATATGCTGTGTGGTGCAGCCAAAAAAAGAAGCCAAGCTTTCTGCGCTTTCCAGGATGAGAACCAGCAGATCCAAGGAGCAGTGCTACCAGGACAGGGCTCATGGGCCCTCTGAGACGATGGCAACAGCTAATATTTGCAGAGCACTTTATATTGTGCAAAAGCTCTTCCTCGCATGTTATTTCATTTGGCTGGTCATTGACTCAGCTACAAAGCTGAGGGGCTAGAACCCGGCTTTCCCAATTCCACATCTACTGCTGCGTTTCCAACAGCGCCAGCTCGATTAGCTGTCTGGCCAGACTTGATGGTGGCGGTTTCAGGCCAGGGACGAAGCGGGAGTGTATTAGGCACTGTGTCCTGTACTTACGAGGAATGCTACCAGATTGCTGTGTTTATCCTTAGTTTCCAGAGGAGGACACTGAAGATAAAGTAACCTGACTGAGGACACCTAACTAGTAGGACGTGATTGGGTTGAGATTTGCACCCTAGTTGGTTTGACTCCACTATACCCCACTGGCCCTTCGGGAGAAAAGAGGGTCCTGGGGGCATGTGTGTGGCTAAGGGGCAGGCGTCAGATGCAGTGCCCACAGGAAGGGAGGACTGGGTGAGGGAGCGCCAGCTGCCAAAGGGAGAGGAGATGCTTTCATTGTCCGACAGAGGCCAGGGGTTTATGAGGATGCTGAGAAGGACAGGGACACTAAACCCAGAAACAAAATGAGGTCAGTCGTGTTCCAGCGAGCCTGACTGCCGTGCTCTCCCTTCGTGATAGCTCTTGAGGCCACAGCATTGGCTCTTCTGATTCTCTGCTGTGAGCAGCCTGCTTCCTGGCTCCCCTCTCACCACAGACAGGGGTGCAAAGAACTTGGGGTGGGGTTTCTAAAGAGCTGGAATGAGAGCAGTCGTTGAAATTCTGAGCCTCCGAATAAAAGCTTCAAGGCTCCCCAGGCACTGGAAAGGCAAAGGAGGTCTCCAGCAGAGAGGGCCCTCCCTGCAGTTCTGGCAGCTTGGGTAGCGTGCATAATTCTGAAGCCATAGAAAAGCCAAACAGCCAAACTACTCAGCACCAAACACCTCATACACTCCCACCCACGTTCCTGCTAGTGGCAGGTATTTTTAGAGTCCTGAGCTCATGGTGTTAAAGCATCTGCCACATGCCTGAGGGCTGGTAGGCATTCAGCCTTACTCAGAGGCAAGAGTTACGACTACCGGAGGGTGGGGGTGGGAGCCAAGTGGTAATGATATTCTCGCAGGATACCTGCCCTCTTCCCACTGACCTCCATTCCTTTCCTGGCCTGCTGTCCTCTTTCTTCCTGCTCAGAGCACCAGAGAGGTGGAAGAAATGAAAATCTCTTCTGTCTCTGCTTGCCGAAGCAAATCAGCCTTTGAGGACTTATGTTTTTCTGGGTAACCAAAGTCGAATGTTGTCTCTGAAATCACCTTGGCAGGTACCTAGGATGCCAGACAGTAGTTTTGCTGGCTCAGGCCAATACTGCTTTTTGATCACGATGACGATATTGATGACAAGCATGATGACGAGTGATCTGATGCAGAAAAAGACTGCTTACAGTCTAGCTGGAGGAATGCCAAGAACACTGATGAAACGACTAGAGAACAAATAAATATATTCTAAATGGTGTGGTGCAGACTCAAAGTGCGATAGGAATGCCTAAGGAAAGAGAATTGAAGAAAAGTTGGAGAAGGTTTTAGGAAGAAGGTGCAGTGTGAGCCGAGCCTGGAAGAATGGGTGAGCTTTGGATAGAGCAATGAGGGGGCAACCACCAAAGGTACAGAGGAGAGAATGAAGCAGGTGCAGCTGAGTAGTTGGAAACCAGGTTGGGTGGGGTCCGATTATGGCAGACAGAAATGTTTCCATTTTGATGCCACATGCAGTAGAGGGCTATCGGAATTGGCGGAAGAGGAGGGTGACATGCTGATGCAAGCAGGGATTTAGGAAGGCTAGTTTGAAAGCAGTGTGCAAGAGGCACTGGAGTGGAGACGTCTAGAATCCGAAAGACTTTGCTGTAGTCCAGGGGTGAGGAGAGGAGAGTCTGACCAAGAGACATGGAAATCTAAATAGAAGAAGGAGATGAATTCGAATGTCGTGCCAAAGGAACATGGCGGCCATCTCCATTGAGGAGATGAAGGGAAGCCTGGACAATGAAAACTGATGTTCACAATGATGACTCTGGGGCCCTGTAAGATCTTCATTCAGCAAAGGGATTTAATTACTAGATTATACTTACTGACTGCTAACTCCAAATAAAGGCTATACTTCGTTTTAAGAACCATAGTAGTCAATTAGTGACCATAATCACATTTTCTTTCATAACTGAAAATTGTATAAGGCGTTGGGACCATCGTTCTCAGCATGATTTCTCTTGTCCAAGACTTTGGATGTATAACGGGAAATAGATTGGGCTGAATGTGTTTAGACTCCAGAGTATCCCCTGGGAGTTGTATTTTTACATATGTTACTGATTGGCCTTATCCCAAAAGCTGAGATGCAGAAGAAAAATCCAGCGAGCTAAATTACCTTTTACATAACAAAGAAATGAACTTAAAATAAATTGAGCCACACGGTGAGATTTTAACACTAACTTTGTTTTCTTTAAAAAGTCATAAAAAAACCCCCAAACCAAACCAAACCAAACAAAAAAAACCAAAGTGATGTATGCATGCAGTAGAAAATTTGGAAGATCCAAAAAAAAAAAAGGGCTTCCCTGGTGGCGCAGTGATTGAGAATCTGCCTGCCGATGCAGGGGACACGGGTTCGAGCCCTGGTCTGGGAAGATCCCACATGCCGCGGAGCAACTAAGCCCGTGAGCCACAATTACTGAGCCTGCGCGTCTGGAGTCTGTGCTCTGCAACAAGAGAGGCCGCGATAGTGAGAGGCCTGCGCACCGCGATGAAGAGTGGCCCCCGCTTGCCGCAACTAGAGAAGGCCCTCGCGCAGAAACGAAGACCCAACACAGCCATAAATAAATAAATAAATAAATAAATAAATAATTTTTTAAAAATACAAAAAAAGAGAAGAAAGTAAATATCACCTAAGTTCCACTGTTCATAAATAACCATTAATGTCCTGGCATATACACTTCCAGTCCTATGCATTTGTCTATGTTTAACTTTTTTAAAAAAAATTGGGACCATAGCATATGAAGAATTTTGTTTCCTACTTTTTTCACTTACTTATATTTTATGAGCATTTTCTACACCATTTATTCTATGAAAAGGTTATTTTAATGGCTGCATAATAGCCCATTGTATAGATATATATTGGGTTGGCCAAAAAGTTCATTCAGGTTTTTCATAACATTATATGGAAAACCCCAAACGAAATTTTTGGCCAACCCAATACATACATTTTAGCTGCTCCTCTCCTAGTGAACATTTAGGTTGTTTCCTGTTTTTTTGTTTTTTTTTTTTAAGTGATTAAGATCTTTGTGCAGAATTTTGACCACATATCTCTTTTTTTCTTTTTTTGCTCCCCCCCGTTTTATTGAGATATAATTGACGTACATCACTGTATAAGGTTAAGGTGTGCAGCATAATGGTTTGAGTTACATATATTGTGAAATAATTACCACAGTAAATTTAGTGAGCACCCATCATCTCATACAGATACAATAAAAAGAAAAAGCCAAAAAAAGAAACAGTTTTTCCTTGTGATGAGAATTCTTACGATTTATTCTCTTAACAACTTTCATATATATTATACAGCAGTGGTAACTATGGTCATCATGCTGTATATTATACCCCAAGTACTTATTTACGTTATCTGCTATTTCTTTTTTTTATATATAAATTTCTTCATTTCATTCCATTTCTTTTTTTTAAATTTTAATTAATTAATTAATTAATTATGGCTGTGTTGGGTCTTCGTTTCTCTGCAAGGGCTTTCTCTAGTTGTGGCAAGCGGGGGCCACTCTTCATCGCGGTGCGCGGACCTCTCACTATCGCGGCCTCTCTTGTTGCGGAGCACAGGCTCCAGACGCGCAGGCTCAGCAATTGTGGCTCACGGGCCCAGTCGCTCCGCGGCATGTGGGATCCTCCCAGACCAGGGCTCGAACCTGTGTCCCCTGCATTGGCAGGCAGACTCTCAACCACTGCACCACCAGGGAAGCCCTGCTATTTCTTTTGTATAGATTTCTGGAAGTGGGATTCTAGGCTCTAAGAGTTTTGTACATTTTTAAGGTTTTTGATAATATTGCCAAATTGCCCTCCAGGAAAGTTGACCGATTTACATTCCAGTTTTTCAACTAAAAACCTTAAGAAAGACTTAATAAACCTTGAAAGAAACTTCTCTCTATATGTTGATAAGTCCATTCTGCCAATTTGTCGAAGAACCACTTCCTGTGTCAGGGCTTGTCACCTCATTTTTATAATGCCACAGAACCATGTTTTCTCCTATCTGTTCATGTTTCGTTTTCTGACTCCAAATACGGGTCTTTGTATCTTCCAGGTTCAGGTGTGGGACACCGCCGGTCAGGAACGCTTCCGAAAAAGCATGGTCGAGCATTACTACCGCAATGTGCATGCCGTGGTCTTTGTCTATGACGTCACCAAGATGACATCCTTCACCAACCTCAAAATGTGGATCCAAGAATGCAATGGGCATGCCGTGCCTCCACTAGTCCCGAAGGTGCTTGTGGGCAACAAGTGTGACTTGAGGGAACAGATCCAGGTGCCCTCCAACTTAGCCCTGAAATTTGCCGATGCCCACAACATGCTCTTATTTGAGACATCGGCCAAGGACCCCAAAGAGAGCCAGAACGTGGAATCAATTTTCATGTGCCTGGCTTGCCGATTGAAGGCTCAGAAATCCCTGCTCTATCGTGATGCTGAGAGGCAGCAGGGGAAGGTGCAGAAACTGGAGTTCCCACAGGAAGCTAACAGTAAAACTTCCTGTCCCTGCTGAAACCAAACGGTGTAAATACAAGAGCAATTATCACTGGAGGTTTTTTTCTTTCCCTTTTTTCCGTGCCTGTGTAACACTGACACCTGCTTGTTTCCATACAAATTGATATTAAAATAAAATTTGTATAGATTATCATATGCCTTCATGCCTTGCTTTCCTCCAAGAAGACATTTCTGATTGTGATGAGTGGAAGAGGCAGCTCGCCCTACTAGAAAGGCACACTCCCTACCAGCCTTCTACGCTGCCTGAAATGCTCATCCTTTGAGTCACTTCTTCAGGACTAATTCATTCTCTCACATGATGTCATCAGTGGGCAGAAACACCCGGAGGGGGTGGAATACAGGACAGGTATGTGGTTCTAGAGAGCCAGTGCAGGCGGAGGGATAGAGAAGTTTTGAGAGCAGACATTGACTCATCATTATTTCCTAGGTTCCTTGGATGTCGAGAGTAGGCTGCTCTCTTATTTCCCAAAATTTAAAAATAAAAATACAGGTTGCCCAGGCTTCCCTGGTGGCGCAGTGGTTGAGAATCTGCCTGCTAATGCACGGGACATGGGTTCGAGCCCCGGTCTGGGCAGATCCCACATGCCGCCAAGCAACTAGGCCCGTGAGCCACAACTACTGAGCCTGCGCTCCACAACAAGAGAGGCCGCGATAGTGAGAGGCCCGTGCACCGCGATGAAGAGTGGCCCCCGCTTGCCGCAACTAGAGAAAGCCCTCGCACAGAAACGAAGACCCAACACAGCCAAAAATAAATAAATTTATATATACAAAATATATATATATAGGTTGCCCAACAGGCCCAGTTCCTTCCAACGCCGTTAGCTCCTGCTTCCCCATTTTTCACCAAGTAGCCCCTGATACCAAAAGTATTTCTTTCCCCCTGCCCTTTCTTGAAGAGGGCAGGGTTCAAGCTAACATAGGTCTATGATGCCCCCAGATCTTTGCTGGAAGAAATGTAACAGGAGGATTCAGCCCCTATGTTCCAAGACCCTCTGATTTAGTTGTGAGAACAACGTACACACTGAAACTACTTGGGAACAAAAATTAGACAAGAATATTACCAAGGGCAAGACTGTGCTATGGAAATTGAAAGCATCATATACTCAGCGTCAGGGAGGAGTCACCAAAAAAATCACTGAACTTATTCTGGTTGTTGAATAAAGTGTAATATTTGGATTGGTAAAGAGGAGGGGAGTGGGCAAAAGTAGGGAGGCAGGAATGACCCTGGGGCTTGAGCAGAAGGACAACTAGGAGTCTGGCCCACTGACAGCTGAGAGCCCTGGTGCGGAGCCAAGGCTGGGGAGGCCCACGCCTCAGGCAGGACAGTTTATTGCTTTTTGAGCCAATGGGAACTTCTGGTGGCTCTCCAGCAGAAGTCCTGTAGGTATTTCTTGTACATCTGATCCTATGGATGTGAAAGCTCCTTATCCGATGGTTAAAGAAACTAAAAGTGGCTCTGAAGGCGTATCTACTGTACAACAGCCCCAGGTAGATTTCTTTGCTTGGGGGTGCTTCTAAAGGCAGCCCTCCTGTTGGAAGCCCAAGAGGAGGGGAGGGGGTCCCAGACAGATAGCCCCTGAGCACTGTCCTCTGATAGGCGAACGCAGCTCTGGCCCTGCCCCTAACAGCAAAGGGTAACAGACGTGCTTCCCACCCAAACAGCCTGTCTGCTCCCGCGTCCCTCACTGACTACTTCCCCGCCCAACCCCACTCCCGCCTGCTCTCAGCCTCAGCCCAGCTGCCAGTCTGGTTCTCATCACTTTGTTTCTGCCTGGATCCTGGTTTTTGGAGTCTTCTTAGTACCCCCAGTTAAGGATGTGTTTTCTGACCGGTTGTCCCCACCCAACGTCCTGCCCCTGACTCTCACCCGAGGGGCTGGGGTCCTGTTGTCTATTGGTGAACTGCCCACTGAAGCCCCTGTTGCTGTGCTTCTCCCCGATGGAATACCCCAGGACCTTGTCTCAGGCTTCAGATGCCGACTTCTTGCCCAGGATATGGACTACTGTTGTGGCATCTTTTGGCTCTTGTGACCTGGCTGCAGGGCTGGGCCACCTCTCAGTGGCTGCGGGGACACTTGTCCATCCTAATGGATGCGTTTTAGTCCGGGTCCCGGCCCACCTTGGTCACGCCCCTTTCTGCTTTAACAGGGTCAAGATGACAACATTCCAAGTCCTCTGACCAGGCTTGCCTCTGACACCTTTCAGGCATTCAACAAACGTTTACTGAGCACCTACTGTGTGCCACTGTTCTAGGCCCCAGGGATACATAGGTGAACAAAATTAAATCCTACTCTCATAAAGGAGACAGACACTAAACAAGAAATGAGATATATAAATGAGATCGTTTGAGAGAGTGATAAGGACTCTAAGGGCCGTAAAACGGGGTAAATGGACAGAAAGTGCGGGAGGTGGGGGGAGGGCAACATATTAGATAGAGTGGTCACAAGAGGCGTCTTTTTTTTTTTAATTATTTTGCTTTTTTTAATTTTTTTAATGCTATTCTTGTCTGCTTACATTCTTTTTATGTATGTATGTATGTATGTATGTATGGCTTTGTTGGGTCTTCGTTTCTGTGCGAGGGCTTTCTCTAGTTGTGGCAAGCGGGGGCCACTCTTCATTGCGGTGCGGGGGCCACTCTTCATCGTGGTGCGCGGGCCTCTCACTATCGCGGCCCCTCTCGTTGCCGAGCACAGGCTCCAGACGTGCAGGCTCAGTAATTGTGGCTCACGGGCCTAGTTGCTCCGCAGCATGTGGGATCTTCCCAGACCAGGGCCCGAACCCGCGTCCCCTGCATTGGCAGGCAGATTCTCAACCACTGCGCCACCAGGGAAGCCCCAAGAGGCGTCTTTGAAGAGAGAACATCTGAGCTGAAACCTAAATGAAAGAAAGCAACCAGCTGTGAGGGAAAAGAACCCCAAGCAGGGGAAACAGCAGATACCAAGGCCCTGAGGCAGGGGTAAGGTTGGTGCATTTGAGGAACAGAAAGGGGGCTGGTGTGGCTGAGCAAGCAGGGAGGAGAATGTCGGTTTATTTAAGTGCAGTGGGAAGCCAGTGGAAGGTCTTAGCATCATCTAGATTTAGTAACCTTTGGGAAGATTCAGCAGGTTTACTGACCGGCAAGAGGGAAAAGCCTCCACTTTTCTTAGCTCCTCTGAGAGGAACGGGCAGCCTTCCCGGGTGCCTCCTGAGTGTGGGCCTCAGGGCTGTCCCTTCCACGCTGGCTGGTCCCCACCTTAAAATCCAGACTCTGAAAACTGCCCCCAGACAATTACCTTTTGGTAATTGGTACCGCCAAGGCTCTGGTAGTTTTGCTGCCAAAAGCAGGCACTCACCAATCCTACCTGCCTGTATCTTCTGTAGCTCACCTGCCCAATCCCGTCCCTTCCTGTAGGATGACATTGCTCTTGCTCAGGCACCTGGGGACAGCCAAGAAGTCAGGGGGTTCCCCACTGTGGCCCCAGGAATCCTGAGAAGCTCTGGGCTCCATCCAGTCTCCCAGCCCCAGAACTTCCTGCTGGCAGCAGCAGGGTGGCATGGTGGCCCCCAGGCCGCCCACAGACCGAGCAAGAGGACCTGGGAATGGGCTGTTCCCAGAGTGCACCCAGAGGAAGGGGACTCAGGAGGCCAGAGAACGGTGACACCCTTGTTGCTGTGAGGGTGGTGAGGAGCGGGGGGCTTCAAGAGATGCGGGCTCCTCATTCAGCCTCAGTAAAGCTCTGGAACGATCCATGATGGCCAGTATCTCCCCTCTACAGCCCCCCTTCACTTTCCAGACCTGTACCCTTGAGTCTTCAACTGTGCTACAGAGACAGGACCTGGAGAAAAAACTACGAACATTTCAGTGCCTATTGGATACCAGACCCTGTGCTAAAACATTTTATATTCTTTCACTAGCTCATTTAATCTTCCTTCAACCCTGTGAGGTAGGGATAATGCCTTCCATTTTACAGATAAGAATATGGGTGCTGACCTGTCCAAGGTAGTAAGTGGTGAAGGGAAATTTGTCTTACTTCAAGTCGAGGCTCTTTCTATGATATTATACTGTCTTTCCAGCTGGTTCCAAGCTCCAGGATTTCTCCCCTTGCAGGGATTGTGAGTTTGCTCCAGCCAGTGCCCCTGACCCATGGAGGCTTGACCAGGAGGCCACTCAACATCCGGGAGGCCAGACAGGGACATTCCTCCCTGAATGGGACACCCCTGACCACATCCTCCAGGAAACCCAAGTGGCTGACAGAAGAAATGTCAGCTCCAGGCCAAAGGAGTCCCTGAGATGTCCTTGGCTTGGACAATAGCTAGGAACCACACAGCCAGCCGGACTCCGCAGCTCAGCCTTTGGGGGCTGTAGGATCCTGTCACTGGGACCCCCAGCACCACCCTTCCCCCAGTATTGGAGCATTTGCTCAGGTCCCCGATTCAGCCTGAGGACTGGCTCTGGCTGAGTTCAGTGTGGCTGAGAACTGTCTCAGCAGGGCCCTTCAGTCAGGGAGACCAAGACCAAATGCTTCTCTGAGCACCGCCACCTGGAGCGGTGCTGGGGAGGGCGGCCCAGCCCGGAATAGCTGGAGAAGCCCACCCCCCAAGTGTAGCTGACTGCCGCCCGCCCTGTGTACATGCGGGGCCGGGATGGAGGGCTTGGAGACGTGCTGAGAGCTCCCTGGAAAACAAGGCTTAGCTCCTCCTGCAACTTTGAGCGGCAGATGCAGAGAGGGGTCAGTGATTATTCTGTTATAACATCTGAGGGGACAGAGTTGCTGCCTTAACTTATAGAGACCTCCCTCCACCCACCATCCCTCATCCCCTCACTGGGAGGGGCCTTGCTCCCTCTGGAAGGGCTGGCCTAGGCCCCACTGGTTTCACACCTAGTTCTGACTCCATGACTGTCCATGTCCCTAAGGGCTGGAGCTGCAGCAGCAGAACTGAGATGTGAACACCAGAGATTGCCCTAGATTAGCAGTTCCCAAACGCCGGTTCACATCTGACTGAATGAAATCCGTTGGCACCGTGTTAAAGTATAGATTCCTGGGGCACCAGCCTGGACATTCTGATCTACTAGATCTGGGGGCAAGGCCCAGGAATTTATTTTTTTTTAAATATCCATAGTTGATTCTGACGTGCCTCCAGGTCTTTCTCTCTCCCCCCCCCCACCCCCAGGCTTCCTGATAAACCCTAAGATCTGCAACTACCTTTCCTGAGCCACGCCTTCAAAATTAGTGGTCTAGTTAACCATGGAATCCAGCCTGGTGAGGTGGATCCTTTCCTAGGATAAATGAAACTGTTCCAGTCATAGCAAACGTCCTTGGGCTGTGCGTCTGAAACTAGTAGGCAAGAGCCTCTTAACCATGAGAGGCAAATGAAGAACTAATTCGGAGCATAAACAGCTCTGCTCTATGAGGACCACTCTGGACGCAAGGTTGATAATTCAATAGAAATTACATGTCTGTTGTGCGCCCTCTGCTGGTAAAATTAGTGAAGGCTGGAAAGTGTTTACCGGTAGTTTTTTCTTTTTCTTTTCTTTTTTTAAAAAACATCTTTATTGGAGTATAATTGCTTTACAATGGTGTGTTAGTTTCTGCTTTATAACAAAGTGAATCAGGGAAGCAGCTGCATAGCACAGGGAGATCAGCTCAGTGCTTTGTGACCACCTGGCGGGGGGCATAGGGAGGGTGGGAGGGAGGGAGACACAAGAGGGAAGAGATATGGGGATATATGTATATGTATACCGGTAGTTTTTCTAATGGGTGCTGACCATGTCCTGGCAAGCAAGCCCATACAGAAGGAGCTAATCCTGGTCCCAGTTTGGGCACTTAAGACACTGGGAACTAGAAAGGTTACTAATTAAAAAATATTGAAGTGGACTTCCCTGGTTGCGCAGTGGTTAAGAATCCGCCTGCCAATGCAGGGGACACGGGTTCGAGCCCTGGTCTGGGATGATCCCACATGCCGCGGAGCAACTAAGCCCGTGTGCCACAACTACTGAGCCTGCGCTCTAGAGCCCGCGGACCACAACTACTGAAGCCCACGTGCCACAACTACTGAAGCCCATGCGCCTAGAGCCCGTGCTCTGCAACAAGAGAAGCCACCGCAGTGAGAAGCCTGCACACCACAACAAAGAGTAGCCCCTGCTCGCCGCAACTAGAGAAAGCCCGCATGTGGCAACAAAGACCCAACGCAGCCAAATAAATAAATAATTTTAAAAAAAATATTGAAGTGTAATTGATATATAAAAACAACATATTGACTTTACACAATTTGATGAGTTTGGACATATGCACACACCCTGTGAAGTCATCATCACAGTCAAGGTAATAAACATATCCATCACCTCCAAAAGTTTCTTTGTGCTCCACGCTTTTGTGTCAAGAACACTTAAAATTTGTTAAGAGGGTGGATCTCATGTTAATGGTTACTCTTATAAGTAAGCTACCTTCACTAAATCACTGGGGCTTAACTCTCCTAAGGGAAATCTGTGACCCCTGGTGAGAACTAGGAGCCTGGCAGCAGAGAGGGAGGGGAGACATTGAGAAGCACCTCACCTGTCCAGGAAGATAGATTTTGAATCTATCCCAGGTAAGTAACCCTGGGAGCCTTAAGAGAGACCCCTGGGGTCACAGGGAGAGTCCCCTAAGCCATGACACAGTTGAAATAGACAGAAATGGACTTCATGACCTGAGCTGACTGTGGTTGGTCCTTAGTCTCTTCTCCAGTAATAAAGTAAGTATTGTGACCGGCCGCGTTTAACCTTTTTTTTTTTTTTAAACATCTTTATTGGAGTATAATTGCTTTACAATGGTGTGTTAGTTTCTGCTTTATCCCGTTTAATCTTAAAGTATTGGAGGAAGCGTCAGGTAAAAGCACGGATAGGAAACCTGGCTTATCTGATTCTTACTCACCAATTCCAGGTGGAAACCCCGATGCTTCAGATAAAGGGGAAGTACACAGGTATAGTGGTCCTGCCTATCCTTCCAGGGGGATCATTCCATGGGAAGGATGATATCAGATCTAGCCTAATTTTCAATCTCTATACCTCCAACTCAAATAATGACAATTATTAATGGCAGCTAATCTTTATTGTTTACTCTGCACTGCTAAGTACTCGGTTATGTGCTTAACATGGACTATCATGCTTGATCCTCACAGTAAACTCTGAGGCACAGAATGATCAAAGCAACTTGCCCAGACTGACACTGCTGCCCAGGGTCAGAGCAGGGGCTAACCCAGGTCTGTCTAACTGCAGAGCCAGAACCACAACGCTAACTTCTCTTATCTCTATTTCTTTCAAGCCTGGAAGGAAGCTGTGCTCCTGGGCCTGAGACTAATGGCTCTGCTCCTGCTGCATTCAGGACTAAGTAGCAGATTAGTTGGGAGTTGATCCTAGATGCCAGGGCTTGATCTGGTGAAATCACTCTTAGCCCAGGGGTAGGTCCAGAACCTGGGAGTAGGGGCTGAGTAGGTACCTGAGGATCGAACTGTCCTCCTAGGAAGAGAGGGCAGGGCAGGGGGATGGAAAGGCTAGGAATGGGCTGGCTCTAACAGTTGGAACTTTAAAAAAGAGATACTTTAGAAGAGCTTCTTGCACCATTTGAGAGATGGGAAGAAATGACCTTTATGAACCTTTCCAGTTCTCCATTCATACGGACAACACCGAGAATAGCGTGATTGTGCGCTAGCTTTTTTCTATGGCCGTACGCATTTTAAGCCAGCTATGAAGATAATGACGTTTTAGGCCTTTGGATAAGGGTTGCTTCCTTGTCTGCAGATCAGAAGTCAGCTTTGAAATTGTGCAGATCTTCCATTAGAGAAAATGCTCAGATTTGACCAAAGCTGGGGCAGGGAGGATGGTGCTTCCGAGTCAGTACTTCCTGATACCATTTTATTTTCAGAATAAGTAACCTGTTTGTTCCTCTGTAAAATGGGATTGAAAATCATCTTTACAGGATTTTTTGAAGATTTAAATAAGATAGCATGTGAAATGTAGTGTATGGGTAAACATTTGTATATTATACTTTATTCAATTCCCCTAATATAAAGGGCATTAGGAAGAAACAAAAATGGAAGACTATTCAGGTTTTTCCAGATCATTCAGTTTTAAAATAAAGCAGTATTGAATAAATTCTTCTCTTAAATTATTCAGAACTGAGGTAATTTGACCACAAAGCCACTTGAAAGTCACTGAGATAACTAAATCAAGTTTTTAAAATAAATAATTCATTAATTAATTTTTGGCTGCATTGGGTCTTCATTGCTGCACGTGGGCTTTCTCGAGTTGTGGCGAGCGGGGGCTACTCTTCATTACAGTGCGTGGGCTTCTCACTGCGGTGGCTTCTCTTGTTGCGGAGCACGGGCTCTAGAGCGCAGGCTTCACTAGTTATGGCACCCGGGCTCAGTGTTGTGGCTCACGGGCTCTAGAGCGCAGGCTCAGTAGCTGTGGTGCACGGGCTTAGTTGCTCTGCGGCATGTGGGATCTTCCCAAACCACAGCTCGAACCCGTGTCTCCTGCACTGGCAGGCGGATTCTTAACCACTGTGCCACCAGGGAAGTCCCTTAATCAACTTTTAAAATCACTTCAAACTGTGGTCTTTAGGACATTCGAGTCAATCAATCAATCGACAACTGGTTAAATAGCCTAATTTTCTAAGCTTGAGATATTTATTGATTTACCCAAGGATTCTTATGCTTTGAGGCTCTGAAGATTTGCTAGATAGAAATACCCCATTCTGTTCTCAACATTTTATCAAGAAAGAGAAACTTGTACAACTTCAAACGTTCCTTCTGTTCTATGTTATAATTATTCAGGTAGATATACTGGAGAAAATGGAGGACAGGAAAGGAGATAAGGGGCAAACAGATGGAGCAATTCCCAGGTTGAATGAAAATATCCCTAACTTCTGAGAAAAGCAGGTACTTTTTAACCATTTCAAAGTCCTATTAAAGGAAAGGCCACTTTACTGCTGGTACTTACAATTACACTTTTTCATAAAATTACTGGTATTAGATAAGAAGCCGGGATTCCTGGAAATGAATTCCTGGTAATAATCATTAAAAAATTTCCTGTAAAGATGGGATTCTCTCAGCACAAAAGGAATGTTTTCCCCCAAAGAAAATTGGATTCTGTACTCATTTTTAACAAGGCGGTGTCTTTTCATTGTCTTGACAGGAAAAGCCAGAACTACCCTCATTTCCGACATTAGACAATTATACCACGTGTAATTGAAGCATTGTGGTAAGATGTCATCCACACTGCAGTCTGGAGGAATGTACTGCAGGACATCTGAACTACAAGCCAAAGTTACGGATAACCACAGCGCTGACGGATTGCCTCTAAAGCTGTGAATGAGAAGATTCCACTGATGTGTAGTTCCCAGGGTCTCCTTCCAGCGGTAGCAATAGTAGTAACAGCAATGAAAGCAATCACAGCAGGAGCAGCGGCAGGAATAGCACTAATGTTAGCAGTACTAGGGTAAGCAATAGCATTTATCGAGCGCCTACTTTTGTCAGGCCAGTGCCAAATTATTTATATATATATATATATATATATATATATATATATATATATATACACACACACACACACACACACACACACACACATACACTTTTCACTGATGAGGAACCTGAGGCGTGACAAGTTTAGGTAATTCACCCGAGGCTACACAGCTGGCTAGGTTCAAATCCAGGATTTAAACCTAGGACTGTCTTATTTCAAGCCTGAATTCCCTTCATACCACCATATAACCCAGTGGTATTGATACATAGATATTTTTCAGTATGAAGGATTAAAAACAGTAGAAGAGGGGCACAATAGCCTCTCCAAGTTGCTTGACGACAGCAAGATTTTCCACGTGGTCGAATACCAAAGTGACAGGAGTGAGGCCATGGAAGGATCTCAAAATCAGAGAATCGAGGTGTGTGAATATGAGTATGAGGTGAACCATGGTGTAATCAAGTACAAGGCAGTGTAATTTAGGAGAAATACCCTAATACTATTTATAAAAGACAGTTATGACTCAAAGGAACCTAGGAGCGTTCATACACGTTCCCTAAAAATAGAAGTCTGGTGAGCTTGAGACACCAAAAGCTAATGGTATGCCTACCTTTAGTACTCTGTGCTTCAACCATGATTCTCAAGAAAGACATACTGGGTTAGGAAAAGAAAGTTAACAGAAATGATTGTGAAAGTGGTGTTGGAAGGTGGGAATGAAAAATAGGGAGGAGATTGGTGGGAATGTAAATTGATACAGCCACTATGGAGAACAGTATGGAGGTTCCTTGAAAAACTAAAAATAGAACTACCATATGACCCAGCAATCCCACTACTGGGCATATACCCTGAGAAAACCATAATTCAAAAAGAGTCATGTATCACAATGTTCATTGCAGCTCTATTTACCATAGCCAGGACATGGAAGCAACCTAAATGCGCATCGACAGACGACTGGATAAAGAAGATGTGGTACATATATACAATGGAATATTACTCAGCCATAAAAAGGAATGAAATTGAGTTATTTGTAGTGAGGTGGATGGACCTAGAGTCTGTCATACAGAGTGAAGTAAGTCAGAAAGAGAAAAACAAATACTGTATGCTAACACATATATATGGAATCTAAAAAAAAAATGGTTCTGATGAACCTAGGGGCAGGACAGGAATAAAGACGCAGACATAGAGAATGGACTTGAGGACATGGGGAGGGGGAAAGGTAAGCTGGGAGGAAGTGAGAGAGTAGCACGGACATATATACACTACCAAATGTAAAATAGATAGCTAGTGGGAAGCAGCCGCATAGCACAGGGAGATCAGCTCGGTGCTTTGTGACCACCTAGAGGGGTGGGATGGGGAGGGTGGGAGGGAGGGAGATGCAAGAGGGAAGAGATATGGGGATATACGTATACGTATAGCTGATTCACTTTGTTATACAGCAGAAACTAACACAACATTGTAAAGCAATTATACTCCAATAAAGATGTTAAAAAAAAAAGAAAAATAGGGGGGAGATTAGGGTCATTCTATCTGAATAAAATGAAGGTAGAAATAAAATCAGGAAGTTTAGTAATAGACTAACAATAATAGTAACAAAGATGACTTACACTCCTGGGTGCCAGTCACTGTTCTAAGTGCTATATACATGTATTAACTCGTTTAATTCCCTCAACCCTATGAGTAGGTGCTGTTATTTGCATTTTACAAATGAGGAAACTGAAGCACAGAGCCCAGAGTAAAATATCTAGCTGCTGGCGGGGTAGGAACTCCAACCTAGGTAGTCTGCTGCAGGCCCTGGGCTCTCAGCCACCCCACCAAACTGCCCCTTTAAGGTACAGGGAGGCTTCACTGTGGAGTTTGGGATTGAAGCTCGTAATCTTAGTATCAAGGAAAATCTCTTGAAGCTGTTTAAGCAGGAAGTAAACTTTACAGAGTAAGAAACTCCTTAATAGATAAAAATTGGCTGAAAATAGTAATAGTTTCAAGAAAAGTAGGCAAATGTGTAGATTTGATAAGCATGAGTTACAGAGAGAAGTTAGACATAATTTCAATAAGAGTCTGAAGCCTCTTGAGTTTGAAACAATGTAAAGTGACCATATACTCCAACACAAATTACTGGTCTCTTCCAGTTATGTATTTCTTATACTTTACGACCACAATCATGAGCACACAAGTTTCTCCTGATATAATTTCCAAAACTATGAAAGTGGATATTGCTAGCCTCCAGTTTCATACTCCATCTTACAAATGATTCATGAACATGAATGAAATGTCTAGAAGTTCATCTTAGTCAACACTCTCACCCAACTATTTTTTATTTCCCAGTTCAGAAAATCTGACTAATGATTATTCTAGGTCAGCATTCTCCACACTGTATCTTATGGAGATTAATATTTAGAAGTTATTACGTATTGGGGGTGAAATTCCAGAGTCAAATAAATGTCTGCTGATTTTTTTCTTAGAGAACCATAAACCACATGTAGCATGAAAAATCCCACAATAAAGAATCTATTTAACTGTAACCCAGCATTTCCTAAATTTATTTGACCATGGCACTTTTATTATGCAGATCACTTACAAATTATGGACAATAGCTCTAGACCTAGATCCCTTCTTTTGCAGAAATGGTAAGAGTATTACTTTTACAAGAGTACATGTAGAGAGTTAACCATGACTAGGAATAATTGGGGTATTTCATTCTCTCAATGTATAAAAAAATCTGTTTCTGCTATTGGGGAGAGTGGATGTGACATTCTGAATTCACTTTCCTCTAAGAACAAATTATAAGTGATGTTTAGGTATAACAAAAATACAATAATAAAATCCAAGAACTTCAGAACAAGTTAGTACCCACATTTTACAAATAGGGTATCTGAGGTCAAGGATACTGCCACTTCCCTGGTGTTCTTCTCCCATCACTAGCCACGCCTCAGTCTCCTCTGCTGATTCCTTCTCATCTCTCTAACCACTTATTGTTGGAATGCCCCAGGGCTTTATCTGTGGACCTTGTCCGTTCTCTACCTCTCCTCTATCCCTCGGAGATCTCATATCGCCTTGTGACTTAAAAAAATTTTTAAATGTTATTGACAGCCTGGACCTCTCCCCTAAACTCCAAGCTCACACATGAGAATGTCCTTGACATCCCCACTTGGATATCTAATAGGCATCTCAAATTCAAACATGTCCCAAATCAAAGTCCTCATCTTCCCTCCCAAATCTGCTCCTCTTTTAGTCTTCTCCACCTCAGTTAATATCAACATTATCTTCCCAGGTGATTAGGCTAATGACTGTGGTGTCCCCTACAACACTTTTTCTCTCACACCTCACATCCAAACCATCAACAAATTCTGTTGGCTCAACTTTCACGATATAGCCGCAGTTGAACCACTTATGAACGTACACTCCTACCATCCTACTCCAAAGCCCTGTTATCTCCCACCTGGATTATTACAATAGCTTCCTAGCTGATCTCCCTGATTCTGCCCTTGGTCCCCTGCGTCTTATTCTCAAGTCAGCAGCTAGAGTGATCCTGTTCACTGTACTTAAGAATTTTTGTTTTTCACTGAGGTATAAAACACTCCTGTATTCATCTGGAGAGGGTGTGGAGAAAAGGGAACCCTTCTACACTGTTGGTGCGAATGTAAATTGGTGCAGCCAGTATGGAGATTCCTTAAAAAACTAAAAATAGAGTTACGATATGATCCAGCAATCCCACTCCTGGGCATGTATCTGGAGAAAACTCTAACTCAAAAAGATACATGCACCCCAATGTTCATTGCAGCACTATTTACAATAGCCAAGACATGGAAGCAACCTGAATGTTTACTGACAGATGAATGGATAAAGAAGATGTGGGATACACACACACACAATGGGATACTACTCAGCCATAAAAAAAGAATGAAATAATGCCATCTGCAGCAACATGGATGGACCTAGAGACTATCATACTAACGGAAGTAAGTCAGAGAAAGACAAATATCATACTGTATCACTTATATGTGGAATCTAAAAAAATGATACAAATGAACTTATTTACAAAACAGAAATAGGACTTCCCTGGTGGTGCAGTGGTTAAGAATCTGCCTGCCAATGCAGGGGACACGGGTTTGAGCCCTGGACCGGGAAGATCCCACATGCCGCGGAGCAACTAAGCGCCGTGCATCACACCTACTGAGCCTGCGCTCTAGAGCCCGTGTGCCACAACTACTGAAGCCTGCGTGCCTAGAGCCCACGCTCCGCAACAAGAGAAGCCACCGCAATGAGAAGCCCGCACGCCGCAATGAAGAGTAGCCCCTGCTCGCCGCAACTAGAAAAAGCCTGCGTGAAGCGTGAAGACCGAACGAAGACCCAACACAGCCAAAAATAAAATAAATTAAAATTTAAAAAATTAAATTAAAAAACAAAACAAAACAGACTCACAGATATAGAAAACAAACTTCTGGTTACCAAAAGGGAAAGGGGGGAGGGGTGAATTTGGAATCTGAGATTAACAGATACACACTACTGTATATAAAATAGACAAACAACAAGGATTTACTGTATAGCACAAGGAACTATATTCAATATCTTGTAATAACTTAGAAAAGAATAAGTATATATGTATGTATAACTGAATCACTTTGCTGTACACCTGAAACATTGTAAATCAACTACACTTCAATAAAGAATAAAAATTAAAAAATAAAAAACACAACACTCCTTTGTTCAAAATCCACTAATGGCTTCCTCTCCCAGAATAAAAGCCAAATCTTCACAATTGCCTGTAAGGCTCTATACTACATGGTCCACATTACCTCTCAGGCTCCATCTCCTACTACTGTCCCCCCTCTCCCCAACTCTACTGCAGCCCCATCAGTCTTGTTGCTGTTCCTTGAGCCAGGCATGATCCTACTTCAGGGCCCTTCTTTTTCTTCCTCTCATTATGCTAGCTGTAGATTTTTATTAGGTTTAGGTTAGGTTAAGGAGGTTTCCTTCATATTCCTAGTTTGCTAAGGTTTTTTTTGTTTGTCTGTTTTTGGTTTTTTTTGTAGAAGATTCACATGCCATAGAATTAACCATTCTGAAGTGAACAATTCACAGTTGCATTTAGTACATTCACAATGTTGTGCAACCATCTTCTCTGTCTAGTTCCTCCACACTGTCATCACCCTGAAAAGAAAACCCTGTACCCATTAAGCAGTCGCTCCCCATTCCCTCCTCCCCATAGCCCCTGGCAAACACCAATCTGCTTTTTCTGTCTCTATAGATTTGCCTATTCTGTATATTCCATATAAATGTAATTATACAATATGTGACCTGTGATTTTTTTTCACTTAGCATCGTTTTTGAGGTCCATCCACATTGTAGCATGTATCATTACTTCATTCCTTTTCATGGCTAGATAATAGTCCATTTTATGAATATACTACAATTTATTTATCCCTTCATCTGTTTATGATATTTAGCCTGTTTCCCTCTTTTGGCTATTGTGAATAGTGCTATGAACATGCATGTACAAGTATCTGAGTCCCTGCTTTCGAGGCTTTTGGATACATACCTTGGAGTGGAATTGCTGGGTCATGTGGTAATTCTGTTTAACTTTTTGAGCAACCACCAAACTGTTTTTCACAGTGGCTGAACCACTTTGCATTACCATCAGCAACGAATGAGGATTCCAACTCCCCCTTCAAGGCTTTTGCCTTTGCTGTTCTCTCTTTGGAATGCTCTTCTGATAGATACCCAAGTGGCTCACTTCCTTATCTCCAGGTCTTTAACTCAGTTGTCATCCTGTCATGGAGGCCTATTCGGATCACCAAATTTAAAACTGCAACCTCCCAACTACCAATCCGTACTATCTTCCTTCCGTACTTAATTTTTCTCAAGAGTATTGATCATCATCTAACATACTATACACTTTTCTTATTTTCTATTGTCTATCTTCCGACACTGAAAAATAAGCTCCACAGGGGCAGAGATTTCAGTCTGTTTTGCCAGCACCTAGAATAGTGTCAGGCACATAGTTAAGTGCTCGATAAATATTTACTAAACAAATAAATGAGGTCCAAAGAGGTGTTTTGGCAAAGTTTGACAAAACAGAGTAAGAAACAGTCTTTGTAGTTCAGAGGTTATTTTTCTAATAATGGTGATGGATTGAAACTGAGCCAATCACACTTTTTATTCAGCTGTAACCAAGATGCATGCGTGCGTAAGATGGCTATTTCTAAATCAGGTGAAAGGACTATTTAGAATCGCCTGAAAGTAAAGAGATCAGACTGTCAAGCTAAAACTCATTTTGGTGCTAATTAAAACTCAACTAACTGCCTATAATAAGCAAGCTTAGTATTGACTGAGATGCTTTATTTAAATGAAGTAAAAAAATGATGCTACGGGACACAGAATTTTAAGAGCATTATACTTTAAGAAAATGAACCTAATATATACTGTAAGAAATAGAATCCTATGGAAGAACACAAAGGTTCACCCCTGCCTAAAATATTCCTATAGCAAGAATGTGGTTTATCGTATTTGTGAACTATGACAGAGGCAGAGAAAATATTGGTATATAAAAAGAGAACCTATGTTAAAACCACAAAGAAGTTATTTCTGGGCAAAAGTTTAAAGCTTGGTGCAATTAATACTGATGAATTATTCACCTGAAAATGGTTAAAATGGTAAATTTTATGTTATATATTTTTACCACAATTTTTGAAAAGTAAAAAAAAATGGATAAATGGTGAATGAAAAAACATCTTAGAGACAGATATGGAAATAAAGACTAGAAATATCGCCAAGTCCACTACTAAGAAACAAGCAACTTTTGGAAATTTTGTAAAATCATTTACAGCAGAAATCAGTCTGGAAAATTAAAACTAATAAATTCAACTCTTTTGACTATGAGTTACAAGTAGACTACATAACAAATGGTCCTTGAAATTGGCTTTCAATATGTTTCTGCTATAGGCTGAATATTTGTTTCCCCCTCCCCCTAGCCAAATTCAAATGCTGAAACTTAATCCCCAATGTGATGGTATTTGGAGGTGAGGCATCATTAGGTGATTAGGTCATGAGGGTGGAGCCCTCATGAATGAGATTAATGCCCTTGTAAAAGAGACCACAGAGAACTCTCTTGCCTTTTCCACCATGTGAGGACACAGAGAGAAGACGACTGTCTAAGAACCAGGAAGCAGGTCCTCAACAGACAATGAATCTGCCAGCACCCTGGTCATAGACTTCCAGCCTCCAGAACAATGAGGAATAAATTTCTATTGTTTATAAGCCATCCAATTCTGTTATAGCAGCCCAAACGGACTAAGTTTCAAAGTACAATTCAAGAAGTTCTAATGTTAAGAGGAAAAAAACCACTCATGATTGAGCCAAACAACTTCTGAGCCTGCCCACCTTTATGGTTATTAGGATTACAAAGGGACTCTTGCCACCCTTTAAAGTTCTAAAAATTAGTAAACTATACATAGTGAGCTTTTAACTGTGCTGAAGGAAAAACCAGAAGATGGATTCAACAGATAAAGCTCTCAGTCTGTAGGCCAAGTAATCAGGCTTCCATGTAAGAAGCAAAGCAATGCTCCTAGTTGTATGACAAAATCTACAGCTTTTATTCGAAGTTATTTATTAGAAAATAATTCCAGAGGCATTTTAACAATACAACTTTTATTAAAAAAATAAGTAATAACATCAAAACTGTTCAGCAAATCTATATTCAATGTAACCAAAATAAACAAACACCAAATAAAAAAAAATATACATCTATATATATATGGGCAAGAAACAAGTGCAGTTTTTGGTCCCAATATTTTCTGGATATATTATCTTTATCCAAAGGAATTACATTAATGGCTAAGAAGACATTATGTGTTAGATGTACAGAAAATGTAACTCTAAAATTTGTTTTAAGGTCTGTAGGAAGTGTTTTTTGCCAATTCTTTATGTCTTTGACCTCACAATCACTAAGATAATGTTAATGATAGTCCCAAGATAGACAGAGGATAAGGGTCTGAACAATTACCAAATTAAGAAGCTACCAATAGGTAGCTACATAAAATCTTGGAGAATTGTAAGGACTTTTTGGAGAGTTATTAATGAAACAAAACAAACACAAAACAAGTTTTAAAGACAAGAAATAAAAGAGGACATAACAAAATGGACGTTAATAAATTTGGTGAAGACAACATAAAAACAAGACAACAAAATTAAATTAGACTTAAAAAAAATTGAATATTAGTATTGCTGAAAACTCCTAGGGTTTAACACTGGATAAAACTTTAAATGACAGTAAAAATAACTAATTTTAGAACTGTTTTAGAAATTTGTTTTCCAAGAACATGAAAGTAACCTTGGTTCCCTACATAACCAGTTTTTATATTCCTTGGACTGCATGCATGCTAGAGAGAGATTAAAGGGCAGCAGCCAAAATGATTAAACTTCAACTTCGATGTTGAAGCACTGATTTGATGGGCTTTTTTCCTGGTCAGAATCGACCCATAAGCTTAAGATCAAGAACCAAAGCCCCCAGTGGGAAGTTGTGCTCAATTTGGTGGGCCTTGAGGTCATCTCTGGCCACATTAGCATCAGTCTTATGGGAGGCCAGGCATGAAGGAACGGACTCTCCCTAAGATCTGATTTCTTAAGGCCACAACCTAGAGGAGGTCTCACAGTCAAACAATTCACATTCCTTGGAAAGAGAGAACAGGCATCAGATGTGTCCATCGAAGGGGGACACTGACCAGGAGTACCCTGGACTTTTTTTGAAATTTCTGTGTTGCTTCTGCATCTGAAAAATATGAAAAATAGAACAATGACAGCCAAGGAATGAGGAAAAAGACAACTATCTGACCTAAAATTTTAAGACTTATAAGAAATTAATGAAGAAACCAGACAAAACAGACAAAAAACGATGAACAGTCACATCTTTTGGAATGCAACATTCTGAAAGCAAGTATAGCAGAGAAAAACACAAATTATTTTAAGCAAAGCAAGAAAAGACCATAGCAACAAAAGTTATTTTTGAAGAGAGCCAACTGGAGAGAAAAGCATATGTTAAGATATGTTAACCTGACACAAAGATAAGGTGGAATAAGACTCTAGTGCCATCTGAAAGCTGAAAAGAGCTGAATAATGAGAACTAGTATCATGAACTTGGCTGTTTAACCGCCTTCGTATGAGAAAACACTTCAGAACTTTGAACTTAGGAAACTGCCTTTGTGTAAGAAAACACTTCAGAACTTTGAACTTAGGAAATTCCAACTTGTCTTGCACCAGGTTGCACGAGCTCCATAGAGCAGGAATCTATTTCAACAAGTGGCTTTAAAAACAAAAACAAAAACAAAATACTTTAATATTTTTCATTTCTATTAATGATACATTTAAAAAATGCAACAGTGCTAAAATCCATCAAAGAAAAATGCGCTGAATGAATATTAAACTTACGCAGAAGTGGGTCCAGAAGCTGAGATACTTCCAGGAACTGAAATTAGAAGAGTTTTACATTTAAAATAGACTATATGAGGAATGAAAAGGGGAAAGGGGGGAAGGAATAAATTAGGAGTTTGGGATTAGCAGATACAAACTACTATATATAAAACAGATAAACAACAAGGTCCTACTGTATAGCACAGGGAACTATATTCAATATCTTGTAATAAACTATAGTGGAAAAGAATCTGAAAAAGAATCTATGTATATGTGTATAACTGAATCACTTTGCTGTACACTAGAGACTAACACAACATTGTAAATCAACTATACTTCAATAAAAAATTTTTTTAAAGAATATATGAGGAATGAAACTATCATTTCAATATGTAAGAGCCGTATTGTGGCTGATCAAAAACACTGGAATAAGTATCAGAAATCCAAAGTAACACAATTATATACGTACCATTCTCTACTATAACTTGGCAAGTATGAGTTTTACGTTGACTTAAGTGTTTAGCCATAAGATCTAAACCAGAAGAATCAGTTAGGAAATTACATTTAAGGCACACCAGAGTAATGCCCCTATGAAAAAAAGAAGACAGAAAGGTTTTTACCTTTTATGAAAATCCATATACAAGTTCAAGCATTAGTTTTCCATGTAATAACTTGATTTGTTTTTTATGTGTCATGATCACCATTTGCAAATTTTGTTATATAAGCCCGATATATATGAAATGGTATAACCATGTCTCTAGAAAATGGCATAGCCATGTCTAAATTATGCTAGCATTTAGTGCTCTATAAGCTGTTCCCTCTCATGCCGGTTTCCAAAAGATATGAGTGAAGAGAACGAAAGCCCAGTCATGACTCCACTAACTTATATAACTTGTGCAAGGTACAATCTTTCCATGCCTTTGCCCATCTGCAAAGCAAGGCTACAATATTCATCCATTCAATACACATTTTCTGAGAACCTTCGTTACATACTCTGTACTACTAGGTCTTATGGATACAAGAGTGAACAAAAAAGGATACACTCTGTGAAGCCTACAATCTAATGTCCTATTTAATTGATGATAAAATCAGAAAAGAAAGGAGGCCTTAAAAATAAATCATGCAGGGAGCTTCAAGATGGTGGAAGAGTAAGAGGTGGAGATCACCTTTCTCCCCACAAATACATCAGAAATACATCTACACGTGGAACAACTCCTACAGAACACCTACTGAACGCTGGCAGAAGACCTCAGACCTGCCAAAAGGCAAGAAACTCCCCCCGTACTTGGGTAGGGCAAAAGAAAAAAGAAAAAACAGAAACAAAAGAATAGGGACGGGACCTGCACCAGTGGGAAGGAGCTGTGAAGGAGGAAAGGTTTCCACACACTAGGAGCCCCTTCGCGGGCGGAGACTGCGGGTGGCGGAGGGGGGAGCTTCGGAGCCACGGAGGAGAGCGCAGCCCCAGGGGTGCGGAGGGCAAAGCGGAGAGATTCCCGCACAGAGGATGGGTGCCGAGCAGCACTCACCAGCCGGAGAGGCTTGTCTGCTCAGCCGCCGGGGCGGGCGGGGCTGGGAGCTGAGGCTCCAGCTTCGGTTGGATCCCAGGGAGAGGACTGGGGTTGGCGGCGTGAACACAGCCTGAAGGGGCTAGTGCACCACAGGTAGCCGGGAGGGAGTCTGGGAAAAAGTCTGGAGCTGTCTCTTTTTGAATTATGGTTTTCTCAGGGTATATGCCCAGTAGTGGGATTGCTGGGTCATATGGTAGTTCTATTTTTAGTTTTTTAAGGAGCCTTCATACTGTTCTCCACAGTGGCTGTATCAATTTACATTCCCACCAACAGTGCAAGAGGGTTCCCTTTCAGAGCCCATATTCTTAAATGTGACATTACACCACCTCGCCACCTTAACCCAGGTTATCTTATTAAATCAGTGTTAATTACTGCAACAGTCTTAACCAGTCTATGTGCCTCATGTAGCTACAACTCACCTTGTATACCCCTCCAAACTGATCTTCTTTCAGTACCCTTGATTCTACACAAAACCCCAATGGCTTTCCCAACATCCTCAAATTAAAATTAAGTCCAAGTTCCCCAGCCTTTTTCAAGGATTCCGCAATCTGGATCTCAGCTCAAAACTATTTCCCCAGACTCTGAACTTAATGCTATGTTACATGAACTTCATGCTCCATTCAAACTGTACTACTTGTCATTCATTGTGTATGTCTTCTGCTTTTTTCCTGTCTGCCTTTTTATTCATGCTACTTCTTCCAACTAAAATGCCCCGTGCCTCTTCTTATAAGTAGAAACCTTTCTTTCTTTTGAAATCAGTAACTCTCATTGCACTTATTACAAACCTCCTTGCATTAATTTCTGTAGTTATTTATGTTCACACCTTACTGTAAATGGTACATTCCTTGAAGGTTGGTACCAAGCCTTCTTCATCACTGTCATCTTTATAGGACTTGCTACACTGTGTTATACATAATAGATGTACAATAAATAGTTAAAGAATGAACACTGCATTTTAACAAAATATTAACCACAAAATTTATTGCTTTGTAAAATTACAAGTATGAAAACTCCCATATACAGAAAATAACCAATTTTCTGTTTAAATTTGAGATCCACCCAAGGTAAGAAAAAAGCACCTCGGATCTTTAAAGTCATACAGTAATTTAAGAACCAAACACAAAACTGTGTTTGACAATAGTGAGGTAAAAATCAAATTAAATTCTCATCTTTACAAATCCTTTTCATTACTATAAAAACTTTTAGTACAGGTTAATACCTAAATATAGTTTATCAGAAACTTCTAATGCCTTGAATTTAGTAATATTTTAAAAATAGCACTAATATATTTTAAAAATGGAATCAAACTTTCCTCTGCCTATGAGCTATTTGTCTATCATCCACATACTCCACATATGTCACTTTCAATATGGAATGCCTATGATGTGCCAGGCACTATTCAATACCCAGCAAATGTCTGCTCAGTATCTGAACTCCACACATTCTAGTGAGAAGATATAGACAATAAACAAGAGGGTGAAATATACAATGTACAATACATTGAACAGTAAAAAGCTGCCATGAAGTAAAAACAAAACAAGAAAGGGAGATAGGGAGTGCTGGGGGTGGGGCCCGGGGAAAGGATGCTACTTTAAATGGGGCGGTCCAGGAAAGGCTCACTCATTGGAGGAGAGACCTAAAGGTAGCTACCATGGGAGCTAGCTACCCATGCAGATATCTGGGGAAGAGGAAATGAGGCAAAAGGAATAATAAATACAAAGGTCCTGAGACACAGCATCCCCTCTTCTACTTTTCCACTAACCCAAAGCATCAAAACAAGTATTGGCTAAACTTAAAGTCTATGTCTTAGCCTCCTGCTACAAAGATCTTGACACTGGTATTTCAAATAGCAATGAGAACTTAAACAAAGGAATATGGAGTGAAAATGAATTAGAAGAATGTGAAAAAAATGGTGCTTAGTGGATTCTGAGCTAAGTGTGTGTGGTATAACCAAAATGAATTATCAATGCCTTTAGAAATGTTCACAATTCCTCTGAACAGTAAACAAGTTGTGTACTTTCATTTCAAAAATTAAAAAGCCCCAAGGATTATGAAGGCTATATATTGATCACAACCAAAGTAGTGTTAGTCACTTTACTAGGCATCTTAAAAGTCTTTTAAATTTTCAAATATTGCTGGAGAGCCTTATTTTTTTAATTTTATAATGCAAATTCATGGAAGTTTCACCTTAATGCCTGACATCACTGAAACAAGTTTAGCTAGAGAATATAGGCAACCCCCTCTTTGAGCTAAGGATATAAAGTACAGAACTCTATTATGTCTAGTAGCAATCATTTCATTTTCCAAACTAGGCACTCCAGCATCAGGTTAAAAAGCTACTATAATTTTTCAATAGAGAGAATGAAAAAAGGTTGAGTAGTTACCTGAGAGTTCCAGAATGCTTCTTAAAAATATAAAACCGTTTAGTTGGCTGGTCGCTATGAGAGCTGGAGAGACAAAAGACAAATGAGATTTTATTATACAATAAGCCATTAATTAATTTTATGACCAGTTTTCAAGCCTATGCTTAGTTTCTTAGTTTTGAATAAAAGACCATGATTTAAATTATAAAGCTCTATTAGCATCTCTGTTTAATTCAAGATTTTTATCTTACGTTTCATTTTCCCTGTGTGTTTTCGAACAACATATTTCCCTGAGAATATTCTTAAATGATCATACCTCACCATTATTAAAAAAAAAACCTTTAGAGTTAAAAATGCAAAGAGCATCAAATTAATTTTTTCAACTGTTAAGAGTTGAGAACAACTTAAAAGGTATTGGCTAATAATGTATTTTGCTGTAATATAAATTGTTATGAATAATAATTATTACTTTCTAATCTTGATATACTTAGCCCAGGGGACCAATCTGAATGATCCTGGAAGTAAATGTTTCTTGGGCTAAATGACATTACTTTCCATCAGTAAAATGAAACATTTAAAGAATCTTTTGCAATTACTAGGAGAGCTTTTAAAGAACGCGAATTAAAAGCAGAGGTCATGAGTTAAAACAATACTTTCTCTACGCACAGAACAGAAAACCACTAACCAAATTTTGCAGCCAATGCTAACAGCTTTTATACCCCCTTTTAAACTGATAGGGAAAGCTTTCCTGTATTAGAAAGTCAGGCAGAATTAGCTGGGATTAGTGTAGCACAGTATTACTCAAACTGTGGTCCATAGACCAGCAGCATCCGTATCACCTGGGAGCTTATTAGGAATACAAAGTCTCAGCTCCCACTCCAGACCTACTGAATTAATCTCTGGTGGTGGAGCCCAGAAATCAGTTTCAACAAGTTTTTTCAGACGATTCTTACGCAAGATAAAGTTTGAAAAGTACTAGCCCTAGCTTGCACTGACAGACCCAAACCAGACAACACATCAAGTCAATGGTTACCCTTAGACACACAGTAACTATCATCAGCATACCATGTATACATGGGCAAAGAATGGCTACCTATAATCCCAAGAAAAAATCCTCAGGATAGGTGCTATGGTGAATACAAAGAACTGCTCTCTCAAGTAGGTAAGACATAGACACATATTTAATATGAGGCAGAATAGCTGAGAGCTGAGTAGTACAGAACTCAAAGAAACAACTGATTCCTACGAGTGGCTGTGGTGATCAGATACTTCACAGAAGGTAAAATGAAAGGGAAGGAGAAGGGCACTCCAAATAATAAGGAAAAGTCACTTTAGATATTGAATATGGGACAAACTATACACTGGGGAAGATTAATTAATCTGGGAGGCTTGACTTCTCTATGATTACAGAGTTGGTATGGGCTGAGAATAAAGATACTCAACCTCTGAGAAAAATGAAGCTTCTGTATGTACAGAGCTTAATCCTATAACAAAAGTCCACATGGGTCGGAGTGAGGGTATCCAATTAACGGGGAGGTACTTGAGGCAACCAGGGAAGCAAGGCACCAATGAAGTAGGGGAAACACAGAGAGAGCTTCAAGGCCCTTAGAAGAGCAGAAGTGGAAGGTTTCAGTTCTACATGAGGCTGACGATGAGTAAGCAATCAGTGTGCATGACGACAATGCAGTGCAGGGTTGGGGCTAACTGGAAATTAGAAAAAGGCTATGAAGGAAGCCTGGAGCCAATTGGGAATATTTTGGGATAGAATGGGGTTAGAGGTCCTACAGGACAGTTGAGGAGCCTATGGAAAATGGGAAAGGAGAGGACAGAATGATCCATGGGTTTAAGAAACACCAAAGATAATTTCCAATTTAATCTCTTGGAAATTAGGGGCAGAATTAAAGCCCCATTGGGACAGCCATGTGTTTGGCACAGAATAAGAGACCAGCATTCTCCCCAGCAGTATACTGAGAGAGAGGGTGGCTGTGGTCTGGTTTGGAACAACTGAGGTATGGGTGCAGAACCACTGCAGTAGTTGTGAGGCAGAGTGGTAAATTACAGAAGATGGACTTTCAGGAAGCCATGATGAATGGTGGCAGATCAAGAGAACTCCACAGGCTTCAGAAACTTAAAGTGTATTATTTCCAGGTGATGCTCCACATTTATGGAAATAATGCATGGAGACAGACTGAGCTTAAAGGGTATTGGGGTGATAAGAGTTTGAATCCCAGACAGACAAAAATGTTTGACTTATTTGTGTCCTATATAAATGCCAGTGAGTTAAAGGTGAAAATATCTATCAAATAGTTAGAGATGAAGAGTTGGATCTCAGGAAAACTCAGCATTGAAATTGGAGGATTTACAGTTGAAAGGTAAAAGATAAAACTCTGAGAGTGGTTGAAGTACCAAGAAAAGAAACGTAAAGAGGCAAGAAGAGCTGAAGAAAGAAAAGGTAATGAAACAGAGGAGTAGCAAACAAGAAAAAAATGGTGGTAATAGTTTAAGAGAAGTTGAGAAGAGTTTCAAAAGTGAGTGATCGAAAGTATCAAATACTCTAAAGAAGTCATGGAGGAGTAAGAATGAAAAGCAGTGAGTACACTGAGTGATTAGGACATGACTGATAACCTTCAAAGGGGCAGCTTGAACTGATAGATGGGGGTGATACTCAAATTACAAAGGGTAAAGAAATGAC
The DNA here is from genome assembly GCF_949987535.1 of Balaenoptera acutorostrata. Classification (NCBI taxonomy): domain Eukaryota; kingdom Metazoa; phylum Chordata; class Mammalia; order Artiodactyla; family Balaenopteridae; genus Balaenoptera; species Balaenoptera acutorostrata. The sequence continues at coordinate 113,014,825 of NC_080085.1, forward strand.
AAACAAGATAGTAAAGAATACTCTTTACAAATGTTGACAGTAAAAGGAAGATAAGAAAATATGCAAAGTAAAGGCAAATCTCCCTCATCCTAAAAAAAAAAAAATACCTGAAAGTATTTGCAGGCAGAAGGAATGTGGTAGAGAGAAAAAGATGAAATGAAGGTGCATAAGATTATGGAGGAAATGGAGGAGATGAGGGGCAGGATTAACTTTGAAAAAGAGGACATATCTTTTTCTGAGATTAATGTCTGGATGAAGGAAAAAAAAACGAGGTAGAAAGAGGTCAACCTTGGGAAAAATGAAAAGGATGACCTCTGAGTAACTAGTAGGCAAGGTTAACAACTGAGACTAGAATAAAATCTTGAAAGTACTGAAAAGGATTTAAACATGTGGTAGATAAAAACAAAGAGGTATTTTTAAAAAGACAGGACCACATTAAAATTAAAGATCAGGAATTCAGAGCTGACTGAATCAAGCACAGTTTGGTGGTCTATTGAGCATAGAGGAATATCAAAAAGGATAAGAGAGTCAAGGATAGCAAGGTTAAGCATGATTGAAGATGTAAAGGATTCTAGAACAAAAAACAAAGCAACATTCAAAACAGATGAACTTGAGGGTGAAGCTGACTATACGATTGGATTGGTGATGCTGGACTGGAAAGAGGGGTCAAGACTGAAAGTCCTGGGGTAATGAGATTTCAAAACGAATGAATATTGTATATGATGAGGTAAAATTGGATGGTGGTAAAGAAGGGGGTACAACACCTCAGAGGTGGATGTGAAGTGCTGGCATTAAAGAAGTTAAGGCAACATGATGACAGGCTGATCATCAAGGGGAAAAAAAAAAACAACTGAGAGCTAAGTTCTGAAGGCATTAAAAAATGTGGGCAAATCCTTGAAAGTGGTAGTTAACTATGACCATAAAGTAATGTAGAGGTCTTGTTATGATTTGCAAGAAAACCACTTTTATTGGTTATACCTTATTTCTGACTGAAAATAAATGGAACTACCTCAATCTGAATAATCAACTTAGTATATTTATATCTGAATAATTTTTGTCTATTAAAAAAAATCTATCCCAGAGGCATAAAGTACCAATGAGGTTCAAATGAAAGTAATGTGGGCTCTGAAGTCTTTCTCTAGCAATAGAGTACATGGTAGGTGCTCAAATAATGTAAACAGAATTGATATATGAAAAGAAATTCCAACAGTAGCGTCATGACCGGAATATCCCTGTACTCCCTCATTTCACATTCATCAAATGAATGCAAAGATAGATGGCTTGAAAGACAAATGGACAGACAGATGGATGAGAGAGAGAGCGAGCGCGAGAGAGCGAGCATGTGAGCACTGATGACGTTCCTGGCGTCTCTGACAAAGCTGAAGTCTCTAAAAGTTGACTGCTTTGAAGTGCATAACACTCACGTGGTTACATGTATTTATTTGATAAATATTTTGGAAACATTTAAAATTTTATGGACCACTTTTTGAAAGACTTCAAAAAATAATTTCCCTAACAAACCTATTCTAATTTCATTAGTCTAACTGTTCTTGAAATTTTTGTTCCACTAATTTCATGAGTTATTATGCTGGAAAACAGTATTGGGTAATATCCTAGAAGTTCCCTGTTGCTAGATCTTTTTAGATCCTTGATGTGACAAACTGGCTTTGTTTTCAAAAACCAAATATCTTGAATGGCAGTTTTGACTGGCAGTGTACATGTTTAACTCACCTCACCATATGATTTACAAAGGCTTTGTTACAGTTTGTTTTGTATCTGCAAAAATTACAGTGCATATACATTGAAAAGTGGCTTGCAAAATCTTTTATTCCGGAACGACACTCAATGCACTTGTGAACTCCCTGAAGACACCTTATGGAGACAGAAAAAAATGATAAAAATATATTGTAAAACAAAAAAATAAGGTAAAGCCTTATTAATGTTTTATTAATTGAAGCCAAGGTGTTTAAATTAAATCTTTAAATAGAGACTTATAATTTGAAAATCTGCTTGGAAACAACAGGCTAGAATAAGTAAAAAAGTCTAATACCAGTTAATGTTTCCTTGGAATAAAAAGGATCACGTTAACAATCCAACTATCACAAGATATAAGCATAAAATATAAGATTAGTGTAAAAGATGACAATTATACAATAAACTCAGTAATTCAAGTTCTGTTCAGCAGTTGTAAAAAGTACCTTTTTATTATCTTCTTGGCCTTCACGCCAGATAAGTGATTATCATGTAAATGTGCATATCTAGTGATATGCTAAGCTATATTAAAATAACCTTTAATATTTAATATTAAATTAGGATTGTATATCAGGAATAAAAGATATTACCTTAAGTTCTTCAAAGCTATGCTGATTTTATTCTTCCTGTTGCGCTCTTGCTTTTGCTTGTAATAGGTTTTTGCTTTATATTCAAATGCACCTCTACCTTGCTTACTTGCAGTGGACGTAGCTGCACAAGGCTTTCTTGTCTTATATTTACTTTCATTAGCTCTTGTAGGATTTTCAGCAGTTGTACTTGTAGACCTTGGAGGTGAGACCTGAAGAGAAGTGCTTGGAGTATCCTTGGAAGATGTAGTTGATGACCCTGAATGAGGAGGTCCAACTGAAGCTCGAATAGTAACCTATAAAAATGAAGGCAATATACATTTTTAGAAAATTAAGCATCACATTAATATTAAAAAGATCACACATTATGCAGGCCATAACTGGTTTTTGACAAGGATGCCAAAACAATTCAGTGAGGGAAACAACAGTATTATCAACAAATGCTGCTGGGACAACTGGATATCTACATGCAAAAGAATGAATTTGGACCCCTACCTCATACTAAATACAAAAATTAACTCAAAATGTATCAAAGACCAGACGGTAAGAGCTAAAACTCTAAAACTCTTAGAAGAAAACATAGGAGTAAATCTTCATGACCTTGGGTTAGGCAATGATTTCTTAAATATGATACTGAAAGCACAAGCAACCAAAGAAAGAATAGATAAATGGACTTGGTAAAAATTAAAACTTTTGTGCTTTGAAGGACACTATTAAGAAAGTTAAAAAATAACCACAGAATGAGAGAAAATATTTGCAAATCATATCTCTAATAAGGGACTTGTATACAGAATATATAAAGAACTCTTACAACTCAATAAAAAGACAAATAACCCAATTAACAAATGGGCAAATGATCTGAATAGAATTTCTTCAAAGAAGATATACACATGAAATAAGCACATGAAAAGATGCTCAACATCATTAGTCATTAAGGAAATGCAAATCAAAACTCCAGTAATGTATCACCTCAGACCAACTAAATGACTATAATGAAAAAGACAGGTAGCAGCACGTGCTGACAGGATGTGGAGAAACTGCAGCCCTCATATATTGCTGGTGGGAACGTACAGTGGTGCAGTAGCTTTGGAAAACAGTTTGGCAGTTCTTCAAAATGTTAAATGTAAGAATTATTATATAATCCTAGGTGTTCCACTCCTAGCAATTCTACTCGAGAGAAATGTACACACAAAAAGTTGTACATGAATTTTCATGAGAGCATTATTCATTACAGCCAAAAAGTGGAAACAACCCAAATGCTCATCAACTTATGAGTGAATAAATAAAATATGGTATATCCATACAATGGAATAATATTCAGCCATAAAAAATAAAGTACTGGGCTTCCCTGGTGGCGCAGTGGTTGAGAATCTGCCTGCTAATGCAGGGGACACGGGTTCAAGCCCTGGTCTGGGAAGATCCCACATGCCACGGAGCAGCTGGGCCCGTGAGCCACAACTACTGAGCCTGCGCGTCTGGAGCCTGTGCCCCGCAACGGGAGGGGCCGCGATAGTGAAAGGCCCGCGCACCGCGATGAAGAGCGGTCCCCGTACCGCGATGAAGAGTGGCCCCCACTTGCTGTAACTAGAGAAAGCCCTCGCACGAACTGAAGACCCAACACAGCCAAAAATAAAAAAGAAATAAATAAAGTAGCTATAAAAGTAATGGATTTAAAAAAAAAAAAAAAAAAAAAAAATAAAGTACTGATACACAAGTACTAATACAGCCTTAAAAAGGAACGAAGTACTGATACAAGCTACAATATGGATGAACCTCAGAAACATTATGCTAAGTGAAAGAAACCAGTCATAAAAGACCCGTATTGTATGATTCCATTTGTATGAAATGTCCAGAATAGGAAAACCAACAGGGATGGAAAACAGATTAAAGTTTGCCTGTTGCTGGTGGAGGGGAAATTGGGAGTGACTACTAATGGATATGGGGTCTCTTTAGGGGGTGATAAAATGTTCTAAAATAGATTGTAGTGATGTTTTCACAACTCTGTGAATATGCTAAAAACCACTGAATTGTATACTTTAAATGGGTGAATCATATGGTATATGAATTACATGTCAATAAAGCTGTTACCAAAAAAAAAACCACTGCAATACAAAAAGTTAAACATCAGAGTATAAACTACAATCAGGTAAGTCTCGCATTTATTCTAAATGGTCATACCAATTAAATGAAATTTACCTCAGTATTTATTTACTGTTGTAATACTAGTTTTGTATTGATAGCATTTATATGTTAACACAGATAGTAATGGGTCAAAAGAGCACATTCCATGGCTATTTTATGCTCTGATATAACTAAACAGCTTTGGCAAATATAGAGGTCAAAATTTAAATCTCAAATCCTGAAATAACTCTGGAAAGGCATGCATTACTCTTTGGTAACTATAAGACAGATCTCCAGAATCACTGTTAACACCTGAAACTTATATAATATTGTACATCAACTATACCTCAATTAAAAACAACAATGCACCCCCCCAAAAAAACCAGATCTCCAGTAAATGTGACCTTCTCTCTCTGGGGGTTCTTCGGGCAAAGGTTACTACTGTGGAGGTTACATCAATTCATCATACAGCATGGAGAATTTAATAATATTCAGAATTTTCTTAGAGGGAACTAATATAAAATTTCTCATTTAATATTCAGAAAAAGAAATGTCTGATTATACCCATTGGTTGATAATGAAAAACAGTCACCTATATATTTGGTATCATACAAAAAGCACTGAACTAGGAGTCAAAAGACCTGAGGTTAAATTTCACTACTACCTCTTCCTAGCCATGTGACCCTGAGTAAGTAACTTATCCTCTCTAAGCCTCATCTGTAATATGGGAATAATACCTGCCTTCTCTACCTCACTGGTTTGCTACAGGGATTAAATAATAGAATGTATGAAAAAGCACATGGAAAGCTTAATTCTGAAGTGCTAACAAGACATTTAGTATCATTTATTAATAATATCATAATTATAGTATACTAATTATTACTATTATTATTAATAAGGGAAGATACGAGAGAGGATTGCACTGCTTATGTTAGTATTCTGCGTGTCTTGTTCCAGCATGGAATGAATGGACTACAGGGAAGGATACTGGATAGCTTCTCTCCCTCTAGAGCTTCAGAGCATTGCTTTACATTATTTTAATGAACTCAAATAGCAGACATACTCACATCAAAGTTTAGTACTCAAATATAAGTACTGAATGCTTGGGAATTATTTCACTTTGGATTGTGCATCCCTCTACTGGAGCAAATAGTCAAAAGCTGACTTTACATAAAAGAAGTCAAAGAAAACAGATGTACATAAGGCAGAGGGAAAATGAAATTTGTAGTCAGATGTGTGTTTGCTCACTTAACACTGCAATGCTAATCAAGAGAATTTGCTTCTCTAAGAGTAGACTCAGTAATACCAACTTCAACAAACTACGGCATTCAAGGCATTATGACAGATGTTGGAGACACAAAGATAAATTAAACATGATTCCTCACCAGATGAAGCAGACATGTACGCTGCCAACTGGAAAAGCTCAAAAACAGACTACAGAATATTTTTTTTTTAAAGTTAAGGTTTTTTAAAATAATTAATTAATTTTTTTTTTTTGCTGCGTTGGGTCTTTGCTGCTGTGCGGGCTTTCACTAGTTGCGGCGAGCGGGGGCTACTCTTCGTTGCGGTGCGTGGGCTTCTCATCGCAGTGGCTTCCCTTGTTGTGGAGCACGGGCTCATAGGTGTGTGGGCTTCAGTAATTGTGGCTCACGGGCTCTAGAGCGTGGGGTCAGTAGCTGTGGCGCATAGGCTTAGCTGCTCCGCAGCATGTGGGATCTTCCCAGACCAGGGCTCGAACTCGTGTCCCCTGCATTGGCAGGCGGATTCTTAACCACTGCGCCACCAGGCAAGTCCCCAGACTATAGAATATTGAAACAGGGCTTCCCTGGTGGCACAGTGGTTGAGAATCTGCCTGCCAATGCAGGGGACACGAGTTCGAGCCCTGGTCTGGGAAGATCCCACATGCCGCGGAGCAACTAAGCCCGTGAGCCACAACTATTGAGCCTGCGCGTCTGGAGCCTGTGCTCTGCAACTGGAGAGGCCGCAATGGTAAGAGGCCCACGCAACGCAATGAAGAGTGGCCCCCGCTCGCTGCAACTGGAGAAAGCCCTCGCACAGAAACGAAGACCCAACACAGCCAAAAATAAATAAATAAATTTATTAAAAAAAAAAGAATATTGAAACAACACAATGACTCAGTCTACAGTTAATATAGTTGCACTCACTGCAAAGGAATATGCTCCAATATAGCACATTTCAATCAAATCAAAAAACAATGGATAAAAAATTTTCTTTCCAAGCATAAGAATGATAAAACCTAAAATTAAAATTTTAATGACAACCAGAAGTCAATTTTTAATATTATATTGAATAGATAAAAACAGGCAGGGGTTTATTTCTATTATCATACAATGTTAAAATACAACATATTTAAAACTCACTTTTGTACCAGGAGGCAATCCTTCTAGCTCTTTAGGCTTTATAAATGTCCGATGCTGGGTCTTGTGATCCAGTTTCTCTTTGTAGGTCAAAAATTGTAGTCTGCATTTTGTACAACGATAAACTCCTTTCTTCTGTTTACAATAAATATTAGAAATAATATTAGAAAATAATTTCTACCACCACAAATCCCGAGACCTGAAATTGCTAATTCTAATAGCTAAAGAATTTTAAAACCAGAATTTTACCACATCCTATCATAAATAATTCCAAAATATTTCATTTTTTACAAGTACTTCTTGCATTAGTATTTGAGTTTCAAAAGTATTTGTTATCATACAGGCAATCAATATGATAATTATATCAATTAGATTACAATGGGACAAGTCCTATACTATTTGTAGTGTGAGTTTATCTAATTATTAATTTGAAGTATAAACTATTCAAATATATGATACCATGAAAATGAGCTATATTATATTTTTATTCTTGGAAAGATCAAATAATTTTTGTTACTTCCATTTGTTTCACAAGTTGGTAAACTGAACTTTCTAAAACCAAACAAATTTAACCAGACACTCCCAAGAAAGTTATGTTATAGAAATGGTTGTATATGTCAGTGTTTGTCCAACAGAACTTTCAACAGTGATGATAATGTGCTATACTGCACTGTCTGATATGGTATCCACTGCCACATGTGGTTATTGAGTTCTTGAAATGTGGCAAGTGCAACAGAGAAATCGATTTTTTAAATTTTATTTAATTTTAATTTTAAATTAATTTAAATTTAAATAGATGCACGTGGCTAGTGACTGATATTGGACGGCATGGTTACAGAAGCATAAATCAGAACAACTGATCTGAATTTACTATTTGAGAACCCCTTGACTACGTTCCTTCTGAAACCTGGTCATATTATTACCTTACCAATAGGAAACAGGACCGAAGAGAGATGTAAGGCACTTGCTCACAGCTAGTTAGTGTTCTTTCTACTACATATTAGCAACTGCAGTTTTTTTGTATATGCTGTCATCAATTAAAATATGTATTGTACATTCATCTGTAAATTTGGAACAACGTACAAATATAAAAATGTTTTCTCTAAAGCTGTATCTCCACAGGTTCATCACTATTTGCATTTAAAACATAAATAAACATTTAGGAAAAATCAAATGAAGTAACATACGTTAAAGTACCTAGCCATTACTGGTGCACAGCAGGCATTTGATACATAAAAATTCCTTACAAAGTTCAAAGCAATAGGTAAATATAATGTACTTGTATTACTATTTTACTTTCATCTTAAGAAGTATGGTTAATTGGATCATATCATAGGTACAGCCAACATAAACAGATTCACCTATATGTACTCAAGAGAGGGGAAGAGGGGGGAAAAAAAAACTCAGTCAAGAAGCCGACAGCAAGGTAACATGACAGAAAGCTCCCCAGATATAGTTCCCAGAAATCTTTTCTCTACCTGTACCTGTATCTCATCCAGTTTCATGACTTTAAATAGTATTCATCCAACTGCCTACTCAACATCACTACTTGATATCTAACATGCACTTCAAATCAACATGGACAAAATTAAACTCTAGATTTTCCCCCATCCACCCTGAAAAAAAATCTGTTCCTTCCCTAATCTTCCCAATATCTCAATAGATGGGAACATCATTCTTGCAGCTGCTCAGGACGGAAGAACTTGGTCACTCTTAACTCTTTCTCTCACACCCCACTGATAAAACCTTTTAGCTCTACCTTCAAAAGCATAATCTTTCCACTTGTCATCACCTCCGACCACTGCCACCAGATCAGTCCAAGCCACTCACCCGCACTCTCACAATAGCCTCCTACCTTCTCGTTTCCACTCTTCCCTCCCAACAGTCTATTCTCTCTATAGCAGCCAGAAGAATCTCTCACATGCCTAAACACTCCAATGGCTTCCCATAACACTCCAAAATCCTGACTCTGGCTTACAAGGCCATATACTATCTTCCCCGCATTCTATTGCTACAACCTCATTTCCTACTACTCTTCCTCCCACTTGTTTACCATGCTCCAGCCACACTGGCCTCCTTGTTGCTTCTTGAACATCTAGATATATGCTCACCTCACTGCCTACTTACTGTTCCCTCTGCCTGGAACATTCGCTCCCAGATAGCCACATGGCTTAATCCCTTATTTCCTCTGGAGAGGCTTCTTTGACCACCCCATATAAAAAAACGGAAGCTACTCTTTCACCTCCTAAGCCCTGGCATTCCCTATCCTCATGTATTTCCTTCCTATGGTACTTATTATCAGCTGGCATACAGATATATTCAGACATAATACACATTCTCATTCTCTCTCCCCCCTGCCACAATAATGCAAATTCCAGAGGGCACAAACTTTGTTTTGCTCACTTCTGTAAAACAGTCCCTGGCATATATTAAACAGCAAATATTTGTTAAATAACCAGTAAGGCAGGCAGCAAGAGACTGACAGAGAGTGCACACGAGAAGCAAGCACAATTAAACTAGTTCAAAATGTCTGCCATTCCATTCAATGAGCATTTATTTGCCCAGAGCCCTGAGATGGGGACATTGACCTACTGTTCCCTTAGATGGACTCAAGTCTTTCATATCTCTCTTATGCATGTATACCTGTGATGTGCTGAGAATAATACAGTACGTTTTTTATTTTAATTTTTTAATTTTATTTATTTATTTATTTTTGGCTATGTTTGGTCTTCGTTTCTGTGCGAGGGCTTTCTCTAGTTGCGGCAAGCGGGGGCCACTATTCATTGCGGTGCGCGGGCCTCTCACTATTGCGGCCTCTCTTGTTGCGGAGCACAGGCTCCAGACGCGCAGGCTCAGTAGTTGTGGCTCATGGGCCTAATTGCTCCGCGGCATGTGGGATCTTCCCAGACTAGGGCTCGAACCCATGTCCCCTGCGTTGGCAGGCAGATTCTCAACCACTGTGCCACCAGGGAAGCCCCCAGTACGCTTTTTAAATAACATGTTCAACCAAAAAAATGGTGACCTATTCCAAGGGTAGAGAAAAAAATTGTGTTGAACTTTTTGACAAGGATACTATATCTTTTGGGTGATTTGAGGGTTTTCAAGGCTAATTCTGACTCTTTGTAATATCTGCCTTTAGACCTAATGTCAGTGAAGAATGACTCTGTGGTAAAAGCTTGGGCCCTAGGTCAATTTTTGGCTCTGCCAACTATTAGAGAATGTGACACTGGGCAAGGTAACTTACTTACTTTCTATAAAGCTTTGTTTCCTTATCTATGAAATGGAAACGACTGCATACCTGCTTTGTAGAGTGGTTGTAAGGATCAGACAAGATAATGCAAGTAAAAGCACTAGTGGCTGTCATACAGCAAGTGATTAGTATATGTTAACTGCTTGTTATTACTATAAAGATCTAATGAGGCTATTTAACACATCTGAAATCCTTCATCCTTTCTTAAAAGTTGTACAAACTACATTGTTAGCTCTGAAATCACTCAATACATAATAATCTATTCTTTTAAGGAAAAGGTTACAACCAAAGTCTTTAAAAAGAATAAAATGAGCCACAGACTCAACAATTCTTATGGTCTAAAATTGCCCTAATATCATCTCAATTACAAGCTTATAATCTTGCTCAGCTATGGCTTGAGTCTTTTGTGAACAATTACATACAAACTGAAATACTTTGAAGGATGCCTGACGACGCTTCTTATTGATAGAGTCTTTCCTCTATTGATTGCTGACTGCCTACCTCTTAGGTACTCCAAACTTACAAAAAAATTGGGCACCCATGGTGTGTCAGTAGTCCCAAGACTACTCCCCGGTTTGATGATTCAATAGAAGGACTTATAGGGCTTAAAAGCTGTTATACTCACAGCTATGATTTATTACAGTGACAGGATACAGAACAGGATTAATAAAGGAAACAAGTGCATCGGGTGAAGTCTGGAGGATACTGGCGCCAGTCTCCAAGTGCCCTCTCCCAGTGGAGCTGCATAGGATATGCTTATCAATCCCCCAGCAACTAACTGCAGCAACAGGTATGAAGTTTTTTGGTTTTGTTTTGTGTTGTTTTATTTTGTTTTCCAGGGAAACTCTCTTTGAGTCTAAGAGCCCAGGTTTTTCATGGGGTTCAGTCACCAAATCTTCAGACTCCAGAAGAAAAGCAGGCGTTCACCATAATCATATTTTTGCACAAGATCTAGAAAAGCTGGTACCACATGGCTCAAGGTTCCAGGCGTGTAAAACACTCATCAATTAATAACAAAGGCTCAGTTTCCAGAGTTAGCCAAGGGCTAGTTATGCAAGCAGACTCTTCTGAAAATGTGCATGATTTGAGCAACTCAGACCCGCTGGGTTAACGCTTTCCTATATATGTGGCAAGTTAAGACATACAACTCACGGCAGCAAGAGTGACTACAGATCAGGTTAGACCATTTAGGAGACACAGTCCACATAGCAAGCCCATCCGTCTCTTTCTTACCTTTCTAAGCATCTATTACTCCCTCCACATCTACACCTCACTCTGGAGCTTAGTAAAGCACAAGAGAAAGAATTACATTAAAAGCTTCATAATAAAATAGAGCTACTGCTTTATATCTCGTTCTTTCTTTCAAAATCAAAGGTTAAAAGATGAAATATAGAGCACCAAGATCAGTGTTTCAAAAACTCTATTCCTCAAGAAATCTTAATATGTACTGTGCAAATAAAGGATTCAATGGTCAAATAAGTTTTGGGAACAACATATACAATATCACTTGCTTGGAGATTTATGATCTTTTAAGCATGTTTTACCATGTTAAAAGCTCTGAAAAATCCTATTAAAAAATAAACAAAAAAATATTCATTTTGTAAGTGCAGCCATTTACTGAATTTCTTTTTCCAGGAACAATTTTAGAGTAGAACATCTATTTGACATCTGATGGAACATGGGGGAAACTCTAGAATAGAAAGATTTTGCCAGAGTTTAACAGTGAGGTGACATACCAGGATAAAAAAATAAGCATGTTGCCATAACACAGGTGATCTTGAATGTATTTGGATATTCTATATTTATGATTTTTTCCAATTAACAACTATAAGTTGATTTCATGATTATATAATGACTGGAACTGAAAGCAATGTTAGCACAAGTGCTGAATAAAATGGCCATGATAACGCATTCAATAATAAGGAAATGTAATGAGCTAATCAGTGAGGAGGCAAAACTTGATTACATAATCAGATTCAGTAAATTCACTGACTTCTGATTTTGGCAAATGTATGACTGCTCTTTCAAGCACTCAAGAATAGGCTCACTGTTCTATCAAGTTTTCAGCCCAAATAAAGGATGGTCTAATTGTGTCAGGAAAAGAACCAGCAAGCATAAAATGAAAATTCAAGGGAAAGGTGCAAGCACTAGTACTGATATTCCAGAAATTACAAAAGCAGAACTGGTAAAAGTCATCTAAGAAACAAGTTATAACCTAAACACTGTTCTTTGGCATAGTTCACATATCTAGAAATGTGTCATTGCTGTTTCCTTTGTCACTGCACTGGCTGCTACAAGAGACCATCCTGGATCACTGATGACAATCACATGTCTTCTCATAATAAAAAGTGGGCTAGGGAATTCCCTGGCGGGCCAGTGGTTAGGACTCTGCGCTTCCACTGGTCAGGGAACTAGGATCCACAAGCCGTGGGGCCAAAAAAAAAAAAAAAAAAAAGGTGGACTAGAAAGTGGAGATAAAGTTTGAAGAGAGAGGAAAACAAAAGATTGTGAATCCTCAATCTTATCTTCCTTAGTTCAAACTTATCCTTTCCCCTGCTCTTTAAAATCATTCCCATTCTCACCACTCTTAAACCCTTGAAATGTCCAATGTAAATATTCCACTCATCTTTCCTCTTCCCCTCCACACTAGGCTCCTATTTGTACCTACCTTTCAGAATTTTCGCTATCCATGAGCCTCATCATCACCAGGAAGCAGACAAAGAAAAGAAGTGGAAGTTTCACAAGTATTTCAGCATAAATTATAAATTAATGGTGTCATTTGGAACAACTTTGCTTTCCTTCTAGAACAAATCTAACCAATGTTCTAAGTTTATATATATAACCTTTACACTAAGACAAAATGAACAAATAAGAACTGCTAAATCTCACCTGATGCTTCATGTAATGATTCATGTAGGGGGTTGCCATTCTACTAACTTTGAGGCAAAATGGACACAGCAAGTTCTTAGTATTTTCATGGGATGCTCTAAAATGAGTTTCTACATCAGAAAATGTTGATGATCTAAACTGGCAAACCTAGAAATATAAAGAAGATTTAATTTAACTTGAAAATTTATAAACGGTATGCAATTATATCAAAGTAGCAACAATAAGTCATTTGTTTAGAGTAACATGATGTACTACTAATTCAGCTCTGCTGCCTATACAACCAAGGATCCTGATACTGCAAGTAATACAGATAATCTCTGAAGCAGAAAAGTTGTCTTTCAAAGTTTAGGGATATATTCCTAAACATCAGTAGATTCCCTTCTTTTCAGATCTACTATCCCCCATCCTGACTTGAATTTTCAAAGTCTGACACCTCTTGACCTATAAAGTTTTTCCTGTTACATCAAATGAGGATTCTCTTCTTTGGATTTTAAATAGCATCCAGGCTGTAACAGAGGCAATTTATCTTTATCTTGCTATCTTACTGGGAACCACTTGAAATTCGGGAAAAATACTGGCCCCAAAGCCTTTAGTTGAGTTCCCTGTAACTAACAGTATTTATTTCTCTAACACGTCTATATTCTTCCCTACAGGGTAAGAAAGTCAATATGTTTGCCTTTCTCCAGCAGGGCTTTTTGTTTGTCTAGTAGAGGGGTCAGCAAACTATGGCCCACAGGTCAAATCCAACCCACCATCCACACATACATGAGTTAAACCAAGAGTTTCAACTATTGAAGAGGGTCTTCATTTTAGTAACTCATTTTTATTTAAAAAAAAATCAAAAGAACAATACTATTTCATGGCATGTGAAAATTAAACACCTAAATACACAATAAAATGTGTGTGTACCTGGCAAACATATGGCATTTCACCGGGTTTATGAGTGTCCTTCATATGTTGTAAAAGAGTCTGTTCTGTTTCAAATGATAATTCACAGATTTTACAAATAGCTGAAAGTGGAAAAAAACACATTACATCATTTTAAGGATGTATAAATCAAAGATTCAGTTTGCACATCCATAACAACAGCAACAAGTAATAATAACAATAATAATAATAACAGTGGTGATGGTGGTTCCAACAATTCTACAGTGGTTAATTTTGTAACGCTGTTCTAAGGACTTTGCTTAGTATTAGCTTGTTTCATTCTCATACCATCACTGAGAGCTGTACTGTTAAGTTTTATCCCCATTTTTCCGATGAGGAACCTGAGGCACAGAAAGATTAATTAACTTGACTGACATCTCACAGCTGTATTAAGAGGCAGAGCTGGGATTTGAATCCAAGCTAACTCCAGACTCTGTGATTTTAACTATCACTGCAGTTACTTTTCTTATTAGAGTGTAAATGAAGACCATTAATTTTATATTTGCAAACCAGGGAATCTGAGTTTTATAATTTACTTCCTACGTACAATGCATAAGTTATGCCAAGGAAGCTTCAATTTACAAGAGGGACTTCAATTTTAGTAAGTAATTTTATTGAAAAGTTTATACAAGTTAAAATATGCTTTCAACTTTGCCCCCAAATTACAAAATCTCTTATTCTTATTTTTTCCATCAGAATTCTTAAGGATTCTTCATAGGTTAGATAATCAAAATCATTAATGTTCAGGATTTTAACAAAATTGTGACTTACTAGAAAACTCATGGGGAGTGTGTGTGCTCTCAATGTGACACTGCAGCTGAAATGGTGTGGGATACTGACGGTAGCAGTGCTGGCAGGTGGTGTGGTTTTCCCAGCTCTCAGTGTTCTGTTTCTCAAGTTCCAAATGATGTTTCATGTGGTTCATAAACCTATAAATGATTGTTAACAGATGCAAATATTCAAATTTATAACCAAAGACAAATCTCACAAATAAGTATCTGAACCTAAATGCTAAAAACGCAGTTGTATGACTCAATAACACCTCCAAAGCCATATAGTCCTCTGGAAAAGTGTGCACTTCAAATGATCACTTTCATTAAGTGCATCAGCAAACATTCTTCTTTGCATCTTTGTTTTAAAATAATCCATTAATATAGTTAATACGAAATACTGCTAATTTGCTTCTTCACCATTATTTCAGATTAAAATTTTTTTGTAAAGAAAAACAGCAGGCTTCTTTACCATACATGAAATACTATTTACATTTTAAAATAAAATACTTAAAGGAAACTCTACCACCAAGAGCAGCTACAGAATCATGACAGAAATCTTTTGACGGCCTTGCGATATAAAATAGCTTTCAGCTGCTCAAAAGACAAATTGTTAGCATTTTTATTTGTGCCTTGGTTTCTACATGCATGTAATAGCAATTTTAATACCTATAATTACAAGAATCTTTTGTTTTATTTAATGATACAGGTTTACTGTTAGCACAAACAGTTCATTTTAACTCGCAGACTGTGCCCTTTGTAGCACAGTCCATTTTTCAGTTCTACATTCTGCTATGTCAGATTCCCTAAAAGGCTTCTTATGAGAAGGAACTATGACCTTTAATGGCAGAGAGTACAATATAAACAGGCATATCTATTTCAAACGGCTTACTGAAATGTTCTACTGAATTTCAACGTAAAGTTATTTAATCAAAATTACAATCTCAAGTCTGGGTCAAATATTAATAGCTAGTCACTATGAGTCCCTAAAGGAAATAATCTTGAAATGAAGTAATAATGTCAGCAACCTAGGCAGCAATTATTACAGAGGCTTTAACATTTATCTCTTCACACCTTCAAAACACCACTTCTCTTTAGAGCTGCTTATGGTACACTGTGAAATATCGTTTTTTCTCCTTTCATTTTAACATCATCTCTATTAAATCTATTTAAAAATCCTAGTCTTGCCTAAATATTTACATATAAAGGTCACGAGCCATTAACCTTTCAGCTCACAACTTTAGTAAAATTTATTTGTATAAAATAATCTGTTAACCAACTAGCTATCTCTCAGTTATTACCCTGCCCCCATCAGCAGCTCACACTTCTTAAACCAGTAGATGGAGATGTGGAAAAAAGGAAACCCCTCACAAGGCTATTCTCAAAATAAAATAACCCTAACTGGTTTTGGTGACACTCACTGTAGGGAAAAATATACTACAATATGTTGACAGGGCTGAGAGGAGAAATCTTGAGCTATTAGCATCTACCATCCCTTAAAACCATCAGTTTTCCATCCTAGTTTTTACCATTAAGGTAAAATGTTATTTAACACATATAGCATCTTCGGTTATTCAGTGTTTACTGTTCCGGTTTCATTTACTAAACAGTATGTCAAAATGCCACAAAATTCCTAGGTATTACAAAACATGGTTAGTTTAAAATTTCTAGATATTCTGATAATCTAGAAATCTGTAGCCAGTCTTTTGAAATGAAAACAAAAAAACAAAGAAAATTTCATGCTTAATATTAAGTGGGCTAATCTTAAAGAAAAGCCAAAAAGCTAATGCTGGAAGAACTTCTAATATCATATACATAATATTTAAGTATAACAAGGAACTTAACTAGTGAACCACTTTTCTATGCATTTTACGAAATTTATCAACACTATTTTCTGATTTTTTTTTTTTTTGGCTGCATTGGGTCTTCGCTGCTGCGCGCGGGCTTTCTCTAGTTGCAGTGAGCAGGCCCCTCACTGCGGGCTCTAGGCACATGGGCTCAGCAGTTGTGGCTTGCGGGCTCCAGA
This sequence comes from Balaenoptera acutorostrata, assembly GCF_949987535.1. Taxonomy (NCBI): domain Eukaryota; kingdom Metazoa; phylum Chordata; class Mammalia; order Artiodactyla; family Balaenopteridae; genus Balaenoptera; species Balaenoptera acutorostrata. Next base: position 113,031,525 of record NC_080085.1, read on the forward strand.
GCGCAGGCTCAGCAGTTGTGGCGCATGGGCCCAGCTGCTCTGCAGCATGTGGGATCCTCCCGGACCAGGGCTCGAACCCGTGTCCCCTACACTGGCAGGCGGATTCCCAACCACTGCGCCACCAGGGAAGTCCCTTTTCTGATGTATTTTACTATAAGAATGATAATATGGAATGAGGTCTCAGAGTTGGGTGTGTTTTTTGGCATTATTTTATTTTTATTGCGACATAATTGACACATAACACTGTATAAGTTTAAGGTGTATATCGATTTGATAATTTATATATTGCAATATGATTACCACAGTAGCATAAACTAACACCTTTATCACATCAGATAATTATCATTTCTTTTTTTATGGTGGGAATAATTAAGATCTAGTCTCTTAGCAACTTTGAAGTTTATAACACAGTATTGTTGTCTATAACCATTATGCTGTGCATTAGATCTCCAGGACTTATTTATCTATAAGAAGTTGCAAGTTTGTACCCCTAAATAACATATCCCCAATTCCCCCATCCCTGGTAACCACTGTTCTACTCTGTTTTTGAGTCACAGAGTTTTATCGTAACGTTGTTTCAGTGTTATATCGCAAATAACAATTTCTCTTCTGTTAAGCTACTGGGACCATTAGCAATTGATGGCTGGTAGGGCTTGATAAAAGGAGGTAAAGAAGTGTGAAAACTCATATGAATAATATAAGTGAAAGGTCTCTGAAAACTATAAAACGCTACCATAAAGGTAGCATTCACAATTGTTTTAGGCTTATATTACAGTGTATTTCAGTGTTTTTCTATGTACTTCATTTTGGACCCAAGAATTCACCAGAAAAAATAAATGCTGAGCTTAGAAATGACCTATCTATAGAATGTTTAAGAATGCTAGTTATAAATGATGGTTTTTCAAGGGTAAATATTTTTAAAAGTTTATAAGCATGTATGTGTCACAATATAGGTACAGACATACATATACATATATGTATCTCACCTAAGGGAAGTGCATTGATGTCTGCAATTTACTCTGAAAAGTATAAAAAACTCAGATGGGTCTATGGATAAATAGATATGTAGTAACGCAAGTAGAGTAAAATATTAATGGTAGAATTGAGGTGGTAAATATATAGAGATGTTCACTGTAAAATTTTCTCAACTTTGCTGACTATCTGAAATTTTTTATAATAAAATATTGGAAAAACAATGTCAGGCTATATAGCCAATTAAAAAATACCAATCAATATGTCTCGTTACTTTGTTCTTGTTATATCTCACTTAGGATGATAGATATGTAATATGCCATATAACTCAAAGACTGCAAAGTATAAGTTCCTAAAATTTGAAGCATACATGTATAACTCCTCAGAATTCCATTGAGAATTAAATCTCTACTTTGAAAATGTGTTAAATTATAAAATCAAAGCAGACATGTTGCATAGAACTGGTACTTCTGGGCTTCCCTGGTGGCGCACTGGTTAAGAATCCGCCTGCCAATGCAGGGGACATGGGTTCGAGCCCTGGTCCGGGAAGATCCCACATGCCACGGAGCAACTAAGCCCGTACGCCACAACTACTGAGCCTGCGCTCTAGAGCCCGCGAGCCACAACCACTGAAGCCCGCGCGCCTAGAGCCGGTGTTCCGCAACAAGAGAAGCCACTGCAATGAGAAGCCCGCACACCGCAACGAAGAGTAGACCCCGCTCGCCGCAACTAGAGAAAGCCCGCCTGCAGCAACAAAGACCCAACACAGCCAAAAATAAATAATAAATTAAAAAAAAAAAAAGAAAGAACTGGCACTTCTCTAAAGAAGACGATCAAAAAAATCACTTTTTCTGTAAGGAAAATGTACTAAAATTATAAATATGAATTGTAAAAGAGAACATTAAGGGACTTCCCTGGTGGTGCACTGGTTAAGAATCCGCCTGCCAATGCAGGGGACATGGGTTCGAGCCCTGGTCCGGGAAGATCCCACATGCCACGGAGCAACTAAGCCTGTGTGCCACAACTACTGAGCCTGTGCTCTAGAGCCCATGTGCCACAACTACTGAGCCCACGTGCCACAACTACTGAAGCCCGTGCACCTAGAGCCCACGCTCCACAACAAGAGAAGCCACTGCAATGAGAAGCCCGTGCACCTCAACAAAAACCCAACGCCTCCAATAAATAAAGAAATAAATAAATTTATTAAAAAAAAAAAGAACATTAAATAAGACAAACATGGTGGAGGTAAAATTGGATAAAGTGGTTCTTCTTGTGATAGGAAAAATAAGATTCAGAAGCAGTTAAAAAATAAAAATATCTCATGGAAATTCCTAGTTCAATGATAAATACAGAGAAAAGAATGATTTTCCCCTAGCTTAAAATAAATTTTGTCCTTTCTTAAGCTATCTGAAATACATACAACTAAAGTGGATCCAAGTGTCAAACTCCTAAAAATACAAGAAAAGATAAAAGCTTTTCAACATGAAAATCTGCCTTTATTCTTAGCAGAAAGTTAAAATTGCTTATCTAGGATGGCACAGAAAAAGAAATACAATATTTACATCTGTAGCATCCCAATTTTCAAATAGAAATAGAAATAAGTATTTACATACCTAATATTATTTTTAAGAACTTTCAAGCAACTGAAGCATTTAAATGTTGTATAAGTCTTCTGTTCCACATCAACAGCTCCTTCATGTCTTCCATAGTAAAAGTCACTAACTAACATAACCAATTTTCCTTTCTCTGCACCAGTCTCATTTTTATCTTCAGTACTGGAAAGTTCTACTTTACTCATTTCCAAAAATGCATTTACCATGTCTGGACAACAACGCTGAAAGAGAAAAAAAAATACAAGCCTTATTTATATTTCTTTTAAAAATTAGACATCAAAAAATGATTCTGTGTTTATAACTAGGGCCAGCTCATGTGGAAAGACAGTCTCACACAGTTTTAATCACAAACAATAAATAAAAGCTACATTTTAGAAAAAGTCTGTCACTTTCTCCAGGTGCAGAAGTATATATAACATGCTATGATTTGTGTATATTAATAGATGGAAAATAAGAACATTCACGTGTGCCTGTATATGCACAAAGAAAATCAAAGAGGATACAAAACAAGTTAATAAAAAATGATTCCTTTGTGAGTTGTATTGAGAACTAGGCAAACAGGAGTCGGGGTGAGATTTTTCACTGTATTCCTTCTTATACTTTTTGAATCATGTGACTATAATTACCTCCAAATTAAATAAACTAAAGATAACTAACAAACTCATTCCTTTCTTTTCTCTATGATGCAAAACATAAAAACATCACTTGATTGTGTATCTCTATACAATATTACATAAATAGGAAACCTGAAAGCATTGTAGAAGTTACTTCTTACTTTTAAAACCAAAGCCCAAAGTCCAGTTAACAGAAGTCACACTCAGGGAGATGGAAATAGTGATAGATCAAATACAGTTTTGCCCAAGAATAAAGAGACTGTAATTGGAATTCTAGGATGCTCCTTTTCTTTCTACATTTTTTTGTAAAATGCTGAATTTCAATGAAAAAATTGCCAATCTTTGAAATAGTGAGCAATAACTTTTACTAAATAGTTTTCTTTACCTTGCATTCTTCTCATCCCTTGTTTCCTGCATATATTCTACACTACCTTTTTTCTTGCCTCCTTCCCCGCTTCCTGCCATTTATACTGGGCATACAAAAAGAATACGGACTATCTTTCCACAGACACAAAGGACACTGTAGTATCTACTAAAATATTTTTAAATATTTTCATTAGTACTTTGAAAATTACCTAAAACCTAATTTCAAGAGCTTCTTACACCAATATAAATCTAGAATTAATTTATAACAACTACACATACTATATTCTGGATTGAGTTAAAATTATCATTTCATATGAAATGCTCCATTAGTTGTTTATGTCTAAGTGCTAAAAATTAAAATGCAAGGCTAAGATTTTCATTGAGTAATGTGACATGCATATATCACCATGGACAAAAAATAACGTAAAAAAAAGGAATTAAGTTACATGAAAGATTAAGCACCTAATAAAATGCCTGCTTTCCAAGAAGTTTGAAGAATGGCATGACCTAGTCAATAAAATATTCTGATTAATATATTATTTCATTAAAAATTAAAATATAATATGTAGTGTTTGTAAACTTAATTTTAATAATTTAATGATTGGGAAGGATTTTAAAATCTCTTATAAAGTTAATCATTATGAGTATCAATTTTTACTTAAGTTATATGAAAATACCAATGAGAAGATTTCTTATCTAAATACCTGGATAAACTAGCATTTACTATATATATCAATCCTTAATATTTTAATATTAATATTTTCAGAGATTTGTGAATATTTTTAAAAATCAAATTTTGAAAAAGTTTTACCTTCATGTGATATTTCAAAGGATCCAAAAGACTGAACTGAACATTGCACTTTGGACAAGATCTTAGAAAAGGTGGTCGAGCTTTATGGAGACTTGGTGAGGTATTTGTACCTAAAATAAATTAAGGAGTTTTATGAGTCAAATTCTCCTTTTTTAACCTTAAACCCAACCAGTAATAACAGTTTTAAACTTGATCACAATTTCTGAAATTTATGTATAAATAACACAATTTCTTTTTTATACGCCAGATTCATATTTACCTTTTGATAGCAAGACATGGGAGGATGTCACTGAAGGAGAGTTAGTTAAAGACAATGAAGCACAAGGATTTATGTCAGAAACTCTTTCGCTGGTCTTTGGCTTTTTTGAAGTAACAGTGTCTACTTTAGAAACAGAAGAACGTTCTATTATAGGCGGAGTTTCATCCACACCTACAATGATTAAAATAGTGGGAAAGATATTTGAAATTGCTTTAGTATAGAGTATTGCTTACAAATGCTACTAAAATGGCCTTACATTTAAAAATTAAGTAAGAATACTTTGGAGATAAAGGTAATATAATTGAATTACCATATCATACAACTGACAATGAAGAATGACCAAAATTTATATGATCAATAGGTAGAAAGAAACTGCACATATAGCCATTATGGACTACACAGTTTGAACAATTCATGAAATAAACTTTTTATGCAAGAAAATTCTAAAGATGCTTTCAAATTAATATATAAATAGGTTATCATGAAAGAAGTCAGACCAAAAAAACCCAGGTCCCCACCCCCCGCCAAAAAAAAAAAGGCAGCAGAGAGAATACTCTAAAAGCTCAGTTCCAAAAAATGAATTTCTCTTCAGATGCTTAAATGCATTTGAGCTTGTGAACAAAAACAATTTATATTCTAATCTAAAAATTTAGAGAAACTCCTTAAGATACTTTAAAAAATATCCTAAGATATCTAATGGAAAACCAAGCTGGTTCTTTTCCCACTTAACAATCTGATGGGTAGTTTAAATTATCTATTTAATTCCTACATGCAAAGTAGAAACAACTAATCTTAAATATCTTGAATGACAATACCTCACTTATTCATATGAAAAGGTTTGGAGTTAGTATGATGGCTTTCAAACTATGTTCCCCTGAGCCTAATGGTTCTGTTTTAGGGAATTCAGTGGGCATGTCAGATAGAGAAATTCTCATTTTACTTTAAAAAAAAAAATGAGACTTTTACATATTTTGTTTGAATAGAGATTTCATTGCTAAAAATAGTTTTAAGTTTGAAAACCATCACCTTAAAGGCTAAAGAATTATGCAATTCAGGGTATTTGCAAGAGAAGTGGGGCTATTTAGGCTATAACCAGACCCAGAAAAAGTCCCTTTTGAAAATAACACACAATTGTACTTTGTGATAAAGATTCTAAAACTGCACATGTTTTAATGCTCCCAACTGTATACTAATAGAAGCAGAATAGATATATGCCAGGAAAATAAGAGTATTACACCAGTGGGCTCCTCTGTCAAATCTGCGTTTCATTCTTTGAGATAACACAGAAATGATTTTTTTCCATCTTCAAGCACATGATTACTGACAGCTATATTGCAGACACTTGGGACTGATTTCTGTGTAATCACACTAACATTCTTCTCAGTTGCTTAGGTTAACTGAACAACCAATGAGTGCTGGTATTTTGGACTAGGCAACTAGTTATCTAATAGGCTGTTTTATATATAATTTTTTAAGCATGCATAAATCTCCAAGTTAAATAAAATCACTCTGAGCTCAATAGCTTTAAATTCTGATTCTTCAACTTATTTATCTGTGTTGCCTTTGGCTTGTGCTGTTCGCTATCCTCAACAGTGCCAATAGAAACCCCATTCTCCTTCTTCAAAATCAAGTTCAAATCCAGCCGTCTCCAAGATCTTATGATCATCCTAGACAGGAGTCCATTAATCATGCTTCTGAACATACAGTACATATTATTATTCCTAATTATCATGCTAACAATGTTTATTGTCAAGTCTTCTAAAGTTTTAATGAATTTTTCACTTCTCACTTATCTCATTTGAGCCTCAAAAAAGCCCTGAGATAAACAGAGCAAGAATAAAAATTATATAGCTAAATGGCTGATTTCAGGTCTAGAAAATGAATGCATTACGTGAGAAAAATAAAAATATCTATTTTAATAATATGAGAAAATTGAGGTGTAAAGAGGTTAGGTGATTTAATAAAGGCTACAAAAATATTTAGAATAGAGGCTCAAGCCTACATCTTCCTAATCAACTATAACCTTATTTACCATCAGGGCAAAGTTCCACTCTTTGCAGTGTAACAACTTAGAGAGAGAGAGAGTGGAAGCTTCAAGAATTCAGATTTTTTCTATGAATAAAGACTGTGTGCAGCATTACAAAATCAGATTTCAGACATCTATTTCATCTTCTTATTTATTTTGGTTCTTGGTTATTTTACTCACTAGATAAGTGGCGCCTAGATAAGTGATTATCAAACCAAGTATTATCAAGGGAAAATGTTTTTGGCGCACATATTGCTATAAATTTCTTTCTATTTTGGTTTTGTAAATATATACTAATTTGTTAGTAAACAATTTAAATATTCACAAAAATTTTTGTGTACCTTTCTCCAGTTAGTGAAATACATCAAATTTGCTAACATAGAAACAATAATTGCTTTGGTAACAGGGAATTTTTCAACTAGATAAAACTCCTTCATGGCATACTATTTCAGGTTAATGAAGAACTTTGTTATGGTATACAATCAAAGAATTGTTAATTCTTCTTTAATTGGAAATTTTCATTATTCCTTCAATGGATATTTACTGAGTAGTTACTATGTGCAAATCACTTATTTCTTTAGTATTGCCATTTTATACTACTACTCTATAACCATATTTAACTATCACATCTACAACATTAATTTCGATAGAAAGACTCTAGCCTATTAAGAAATCAACTATAACCATGCACTTTTTCTCATACTAATTACCAAGTAATTAATACTTTTTTTTTAAACCATAGTATTAGGGTATCAGGGGACTTCCCTGACTCACAGAAATTATATTAAGATTTTTCAGTGCATGGCTGGCTCCAAGTTAGAATGAGCTCAAAGAATATGTTCGCCAACTTAATAAAAAGAAATAAAATATTCTACCATGAAATACGATTTTATATAAAATCACCCAAGAAAGGCATTCAGGAACGATTAGCTTCCATTTTACAACATATGAAAAACACAGCATGAAGATACAGGCTTCAAAATAGAAATCCATCGTATATGTATATTCATCAAGTCTCTTTTTATTATATTTATAAAAACTGCCAAACCAAACCTTCTATATAAGCTGTTGATCCATCTTGGGATAGTGGTATTGTAACCTGGGTGAAGTCGAACACTGAATCTGAAGAATAATCCAATTCATCTTGTGATGAATTCTTTGTAAAATCCTGTAATAAGTTACAATTATTTTGTTTTACAAAGTTTTATAAAGGTAAATTTAACTGTATGTCAATACTATAAAGATAACCTTAATGATTCAATTACTAATAAGTTATAAAACACAAAGATATTTATTACTTGCTGTCAAAATCAGCATCTACTAGGTAAAGGGTACATGAGAACTCTCTGGATTATTTTTGTAATTTTTCTGAAAATCTAAAGTTAGTTTTAAATAAACAGTTAACATTTAAAAATAATGATAATATTACTAGCAAAGTAGAGGTTATATTTTGGTACAACTTTTCTGCAAGAAAATTTTGGGAGTATCTATCAAGGGCTTTAAAAAGTTCATATCCTTTGATCCAATTATTCTAAATAGTCCATTTCCAAGAATTTATGCTAAGGAAATGAAAATATTTAATGGAGAATTATTTATAATAGCAAAAATTTAAAACCTGTATGTCCAACAATGGTGGAATGGTTAAATAAACTAAGTAATAGACTATCATGCAACATTAAGTTTTTCAGAAACAGCCAATGACAAAGAAATGTTTCTAATATAAAGTTCAGTGAAAAAAAGAGGACCAGACATCTGTGTATAAAATATAGTCCTGATTGATATACTCTATATACCATACTAACCATCTGCAGAAAACAAAATTCTCTTCCGTTTCTTTTCAACCCCTGCCCCGCTCCGCACCAAACCCCATACATATTACCTTTATCATGGGAATATAAGGATCCTGCTTGCATGTTTTGTGCTTTCAAGTTGAGAGACAATCAGGTATTAAGAATTTTACTTTGCTACTAAGTTTTCTGTTGACAGAGACTTGTTAAGAAGTTATGGAGACAGATATCGAAGTGACACAAACCATTCTATTCCTAGAATTTGAGGCATTAACAGGCAGATTTCTGCATTTGAGCCTTACACCATGTATTATATAAAATCAATAATAGCTATATGACTTAATTGTAACCAAGCACAATCTAACTACGAGGTAAATATTTTCTCCAAATATTTGCACTTAAAAATGGAAAATATTCACTAGCAATTCCCCAAATAGTTCTTTAACAGAAGTTCCTCCAAACAAACTTAACACTTTAAATCCTTTCCTAGGTGATAACTCTGGTCAATTAAGTACCACCGTTTCAGAGAGCAGATACATTATTAAACAAATAACTTGTTAAAATAATTCTCCAATTGGGATTTTTTAATATCTCATAAAGTAGTTCAGAAAGATACCAAATACAATGGTAAGGTACAAAAGGTGATAGACTGGGATTCGGAAGACTTGTCCATTTATTTAACTATGGAACCTTGGGTAAGTCACTTATGAGATTCAAGTTATTCCTTTGCAACTGAAATAATAGCCACCAATTACTGTCTATTTAAAATGTACTTGCCTCTTTCACAGTACCCATGGTCCCAGACCTACGATGGTTCAACTTACGATTTTCCACATTACGATGTTGTGAAAGCCATACGCATTCAGCAGAAACCATACTTCGAATTTTGATCTTTTCTCAGGCTAGTGATATGTGGTTCGATACTGGGCAGTGGCAGCAAGCCACAGCTCCCAGTCAGCCACGTGATCACGAGGGTAAGCAATCAATATACTTACAACCATTCTGTTTTTCACTTTCAGTACAGTATTCAATAAATTACATGAGATATTCAACACGTTATTATAACATAGGCTTTGTATTAGATGATTTTGCCCAACTACAGGCTAATGTAAGTGTTCTGAGCACGTTTAACATAGGCTAGGCTAAGTTATGATGTTTGGTAGGTTAAGTGTATTAAATGCATTTTTAACTTATGATATTTTCAACTTACGATGTGTTTATCAGGATGTAACCCCATCATAAGTCAAAGAAGATCTGTACTACATGTATTCTATTAAGAAGTTGTCACAGCAGTACTAATGAAGACCTAATATGATCTCCCATTTTATAAATAGGTAAGCTAAAGTTAAGTATGGTTAAGTAAGGTTCCCAGTACAACCCAGCTTGTTATTGATGATGAAGCTGGAATTAGAACAAAGGTCGGCCTTATTACGAAGCCTGTGCCTTAAGCTATATCACACTTACTTTAAAACGGGTAATAATAATTATGTCCCTGCCTGCCGAAAAGAGTTATTGAGGTTAAAGAGAATTCTTAAACTTAAAAAGTTTAGAATTTCAGAGAAAATTCCCTAACATAGGATTCTCAATTCATTTGAGAATATATGTCATCCTCAACTGTGGCTGCATAATAGAATCACCTGGAGATTTTTCTGTTTTAATCTATTATGCCCAGGTCTCACCCAAGACCAACTGACAAAAATCTCTATTTTTAAAAAACTCCCTAGGATTGGGAACCTGATTGAGTAACTTTGATTAAACAACCATGCCCACAGAAACAAAATTCTGAGTTTGGATGAGCTCTAGTTTCTAACTTTCCTAACACGAAAGATATCCCTCCTCCTTATTATTCTTCTTCCCTGGGTCCAACATAGGAATGATTTTCATCTATCTGTATTTAAATAATGATGTTTCCTTTATTGTTTTTTTGGTTTGTTTTTCCTTTTTTTCCCCCCCTTTTTTTGGCCTCACCGCATGGCTTGTGGGATCTTAGTTCCCCGACCAGGGATTGAACCTGGGCCCACCGCAGTGAAAGCGCCGAGTCCTAACCACTGGACTGCCAGGGAATTCCCTGGTTTGTTTTTCCTAAATGCCAAACAGCTTATTACAGTATGAGAAAACCACTGAGTTAATCTGATTCCAGCTAAAATCAAATAATTTTTGCATTTCTTGTAGCCTGCAATCATCAGGTGCACCTATTAAGTTTATAAAAACATTAAGAACAGCCTGTGGATACTTAGAGAATCCAAGTTTGAGAGCCAGTGGTCTGGGTAAAGGTTCTCATTTTAGAAATGAAGAAAGTGAGGCCCACAGAGGTTGTGACAATGCTCTACTTAGGAACAAAGACAGAATCAGCATTCAAGTCTCATTTTCAATCCAGGTTTCTTGGACTATTAGTCCAGGGCTCATATTATGATTGATAATAATTTCAGAATACAGATATAGGTTTTCCAAAATTGAATTTTTTGCTTGAAAGCTCAAATTTTATCATTGGCAAGAATAGTATCAGTTTTCTTCCATGATAGGCATGCTTTGTATATTTCTGAGTACTGAAAAACTGTGTGTGGCAGATAGACTCTAAAGGTGGCTCCCATAATTTCCTCCTAATATTTACACTTGTATAATCTCCCCTTGAGTGTGGACGGGACCTGTGATTGCTTTTAACCAAGAGAATATGGCAAAAGTGACAGGATGTACATGATTATGTTACATAGGCCATCTTTCCCTTGCTGGCTTTGAGGAAGCAAGCAAGTCATGTTAGGAAGGCCCACACGGCAAGGAACTGAGGACGGTCTCCAGCTGACAGCAGCAAGAACTGACACCTTCAGTCTGACAACCCACAAAGAACTGGATACTGCCAACAACAATGTGAGCTTGGGAGCAGTATTAACTGATACTGCAGCTCTGCCTGACACCTTGATTGCAGCCTGGCCCAGCAGAGGACCCAGTTAAGCCATACCCTGACTCCAGACTCACAGAAACCATGAAATAATAAGTATATATTGCTTTAAGCTTCTAAGTTTGTGGTACTATTGTTAAGCAGCAATAAATAATTACTCCATGGTGCTTTGTCAGTCATCCTTTCAAGTAAAAATGGCATTCTATTTAAAAAAAATCAGCTAGTTCAGCTTGCAGTTCAATCTCACAAGTGCTTTTCCTCAAGAAAAACTTTATACTGCAGATACAGAAATGCTTTATGATGCATACTAGCCATTTCGTCACACAGAATATTTAAAAACAAGTGTATTCAAGGGTTGAAAGTTAATAAAATTAGAAACAATTTATTACTTCTTCAAGAATATTCTTAAGTGAAAGTGAAATTTCTCTACTGTGAGTGTTTGGTGGCCACCAATACAAAAACTACTAGTACAGTTAGTTGGGTGGCACTGCCTTGACTCATATTAAGGCACCAGCAGTTTCATCCTCCATTGCCTTTGTACCACTAGTGCAAATGTTAACAGAGTGAAAAGGGAAAACGTCTTAGGGTTAGTATGACAATGGTTTTGACCTCACAGACTACTGAGAGTCTCAGGGAACCCCAATGGTCTGTGAAATACACCACTGCTCCAAGGCAATGCTTCTGTTTTTAAAAGCACATACTTAAATGTATGTATGGATGTGTGTATGTGCATATTTTAAAACACTCTGGGCTAACCTGGACTGAAATCCCAGATCCATCATTACCAGCTGTGTGGCCTTGAGTGAATCATTTAGACTCTCTGAGCCTCAGTTTCCTCAACTACAAAATGGGGGAAATAACTGCGCTTACCTCAAAAGAAAGTCATAAGAATTAAAAGAGATTAATTTATATATAGCATCTAGAAATAAGACTTACCCATGTTGACAGACTAACAAATGTTAAATATTACCATTATCTATTATTTCTGTTAAAAGTTTTAAAAACTAAACTATGAAAGTATGTTTTCAAAATAAACAGCAATAATGACCTTGGAAAAATCTTCCCAATTAAGAATACCTGGTTCAGTTTACTGTCTTAAGAATTTTGCCATTATGCAATATTCATTACTGATTATACTTTTTTACTCACCTTTAGATAGCATAGTTTTCAATATTACACCTATTTAATTTAATTCAATATTACACCTATTTAATTTGATTTATTGACAGGTTGGATAGTTAGTTCCTGCAGCTATTTTTCTGGGTATTGGCTGAGCCATCATAAAGATGGTGACATTTTCTTTTTCCTTTTTTTTTCTTTTTTTCTACTCTAATAAAGATGTTAAAAAAAATGGTATATATGTGTCAATCCCAATCTCCCAATCACAGACTCTTTGTTTATAATAGCCCTTCCACTTTCCCTTGCTCCTTTTTTTAACATCTTTATTAGAGTATAATTGCTTTACAATGGTGTGTCAGTTTCTGCTTTATAACAAAGTGAATCAGTTATACATATACATATGTCCCCATATCTCTTCCCTCTTGCATCTCCCTCCCTCCCACCCTCCCTATCCCACTCCTCTAGGTGGTCACAAAGCACCGAGCTGATCTCCCTGTGCTATGCGGCTGCTTCCCACTAGCTATCTGTTTTACGTTTGGTAGTGTATATATGTCCATGCCACTCTCTCACTTTGAAGATGGTGACATTTTCTGATAGTGATTATGTTTCTACTGGGATGGTGACTAGCTATGACAGTCCACAATTCTGACTGGGTATTATAATATCCACTGTGTCCCTGATCTAATTCTGTAGTTTTAGAAACACTTACAGGTTTAGACATGTCCTGAACAATAGCAGGGCTACGTGAAGATTTAGATTCAGGATGAAATCTAGGCAAGGCAGCCACTGGATCTGATGTCGGGTCTTTGTAGTGTTCACTTGTAGGCGTGAAATCATCAGTAACATCTGTATTTTAAAATTACACAAATATTGAATATTTCTCTACACAACCAATTTTGTCAAAATATTTCACTTTAAAATTAAAATAATACAATGATACTATACCTTGACTGACTGTCTCAATCTCTATTTCCTTTGAAGATGAGCTGGGATTACCTCTGTTCAAAATATCTGTAAAAATTATATTTATTTAAAAAATTTTTATTTGAATGAAATATATATTAAGATAATAGAAAAAACTTTCCAAAAATATATCCATATATAACCAATAGTTGAAGTATATTTTTTTCTCTTAATGGTGACAGGGTTGTATATAGACTTGGGTTACTGTGACTGGAAATCAAGCCCTTCCCCAATCTCCATGCCACATGCACACCCTTAAAAGCCTGGAAGTTTCATTATGGGCAAGCTGATGGATTATCTGTACCATTACTCTTGACTTCTGAAAGGGATACCATCAGAGACTGCAGACTAAATTGAATCTAGAGTTTACAAAAGTATCTCATATCTACTTACTACACCAAAAGTCAATTTGAGCCTGACATGACCTTCTGGGTCAGTTTAATATTGCTCACTCTTATACCCATGTGAACCCATAACTTCTAGGTTATTGAGAAATCAAATGAAAATTTGGAAAATTGCTAATCAGAAGAAGATACAAAGCAGACAAAAAAATCCCATAAGACATGAGAAAATTTCCTTTTTCCCCTCCTAGTAGAAAAGAACCAGATCTCATAAAATAATTCTATAAAGTAAAGGGTCACACAGAAGTAGGGTTTCTGACTAAGCGCTACAGAAGTCTTCTAGGAGAAAAATCTGCTCATTCAAACAACTTGGTATTGTTTTCGTTCAGAAATTCAAGGTAAGTATTTACCCAAGCCATTAAAGAGCTATTCCTATAGTGCTTTTTGGTGACTGCAGTGTATCAAACACAAGTTTTTATCCCCCCTCTTATAGTGGTTCTTTTTAAATATTTAGCTCATGTTCCATATGCTAAAATATTTTATGGCTCACACATAAAACATCAATAAAATCATTTAAATTTTGAGTTATTTAGAAAAGAAATTTCACTGGGGTCAATTTTCTTTCTGACAGAATCACTTAAAACTAATACAGGACTTCCCTGGTGGTGCAGTGGTTAAGAATCCGCCTGCCAATGCAGAGGATAAGGGTTCGAGCCCTGATCCTAGAAGATCCCACATGCCGCGGAGCAACTAAGCCCGTGCACTACAACTATGGAACCTACACTCTAGAGCCCACGAGCCACAACTACTAAGCCCGTGTGCCACAACTACTGAAGCCTGCACGCCTAGAGCCCGTGCTGCACAAGAGAAGCCACTGCAATGAGAAGCCTGCGCACCGCAATGAAGAGTAGCCCCCGCTCACTGCAACTAGAGAAAGTCCGCACGCAGCAATGAAGACCCAATGCAGCCAAAAATAAACAAATAAATTAATTTTAAAAAATGGATATTAAAAAAACTAATACACATTATTCTAGTTGAGTACTAGTCATCTATAACTGATATAAATCCAATGTGAACTGTCATGCTTTCAATAAGATGATTTGAATAATATTGAAATATGGCAATATTTCAGTATAAAAATAATCACAGTGACTAGGAAACATTAAGAGAATATAATATTCTGTTCCTCTATCAGCAGCAAATATGCCAACATGCCTACTTCTTTGAAGTGGCACTCCACTTAGCATCTCTCAATTTGCCACAGGAAGTGATACCGAGAATTAAACGAATTAAATTATTCTACCTTTTATAAAACTGAATAGAAGTGCTATTCTAAGTTTAGAGTCAAGAGAAGTAAGAACTAAGCTTTCAGAAAGTTACAAACTTTTCTCTAAACTACACTATTATGCACTGCCATAGTAAGTAAGAAAACACTGGTATGCTGGCTACATTCTTTGGTAAATTCTCCTGGCTTAACAAAAGTAAGTATAATGAGAAAGAATCTGTTTCTTCATTCTCCGCTGAAACTCAGTATATTGTTCCTCTGCATTTTACACATTTCTGATTGGACATCTTAACAAGTATCATTAATATCTTCACTTTAACATTATAACAATGTCAAGTCTAATTACTCTACCAGAAATCCACAAAGGTACTGGACATATTCTCCTAGAAAGTGTGGATTAAGGATTAAGTGTGCTGACTGCCTGCATCATCCCAATATAGTAGCTGAAGATCAGGCCACTGTATATTCTTCATGAATACACAGTCATCAGGAGTTGCTGAAAGATGGGTGCGGCCAGAAGCTACCGGCCATGTTGGTGCACAGACCAGCACCTTTTTATTTTTGTAGCCATGAGTCAAGATGACACTGATGAGGCACTTGCCTGGGTGTAAGAAACTCCATCAGAGACTAACACAAACTTATTTAGTAGTCTGATATTTTAAGCAAAGCATTCCAACACTTCCTTTTCCGGGTACATTTGGGCTTAAGGGGAAAAAAGAAAAATTAACAAATAAACAAGTAAATAGGCTACTTGGCTCCAATAAAATTATGATTGCTAATCTCAAAAAGCCTACAATGTTGTTAGGTAATCTTAACCTTTAGGTAATTTAGTTAACATTTTCCTTTTCTCTCATATGATATTTTTACCTCTCACACCTCCTTATTCAACTCTCCAACCACATTCTCCCTCTGATTCTCACAAATTCTTACTGACCTCTATGCTCTCTCTCTCTCACCTCCAGATCCTTATAGAGTAACAAGGACATATAAGACAGGCCCAGGTTTTCCATTAGAAGCAACATCTTATAAAACTTTGCTTCACTGAAAGTGAATGCTTACTTGAAATGGCTGGTTTTGAACTTTGTATCTCTCCAACAAAGATCAGCTCATCATCATCTTCATCCTGAATTCCTTCTACTTTCTTCTGCCATGGTTCCAGCTCTTCTTCTTCACATTCCATGAACAGTTCTGCCATTTTGGGATTACCTAATTTTCAAAAAGAGAGAATCAAATTTTATTTTTTTAAATACTTTTTTTTGCAATACATAGTACGATATTTAAGATGCACTTTAATATTCTGATAGCAATTACTGAACTGATATTTGTCAGTAAATGGTAACAGAAGTATGAAACTTGGAACTCAACCTCTAGTATCTAAACTAGTAAAATTAATCTAGCTAGATAGATAATGGATGACAGTAGTTATTTACAGTGGCTAATAAATTTTAGGAACAATCAAATCCAATCAAAGTGAGTTTGTTTTTTTTTTAAATTATTTTTACTTATTTATTTATTTATTTATTTATTTTTGCCTGTGTTGGGTCCTCGTTTCTGTGCGAGGGCTCTCTCCAGTTGTGGCGAGCGGGGGCCACTCTTCATCGCGGTGTGCAGGCCTCTCACCGTCGCGGCCTCTCTTGTTGCGGAGCACAGGCTCCAGACGCGCAGGCTCAGTAGTTGTGGCTCACGGGCCCAGTTGCTCCACGGCATGTGGGATCCCCCCAGACCAGGGCTCGAACCCGTGTCCCCCGCATTAGCAGGCAGACTCCCAACCACTGCGCCACCAGGGAAGCCCGAGTTTCAGTTTTATGACTAGAATATGATTATATCCATGAAAAGGACTGTACCTATTATCTGAAAACCCCCCCACAAACTTCTGTATTAACAAAAGGGAGATAAACTGAGAATAAGAAGCAACAGGTGGGAGATATGCTAGAAAAACTGAACCAGATTCAGGGATACCAGGCACAGGACAAGGCAGGGATGAGATGCTGGAACGAAAATAGGATAATTAAGTGAGGCTTATTCCATCCCAGAGCAGATTACGCATTTCTCACCTGAAGAAACTAAGTAAAGAACATACTGTGGATACCACCAGCCTACAGGTGCTGACCAATCACATAGAGCTACCAGGAAGCATTTTAGTGCCTCATTCTTAAATATGGATAGACACCCAATAAGCCCCAGAAATATGACTAAAATCTCCAATGTGAAAGACCAAAGTAATAAAACGGACCAAAAGATATTAAAGAAAACACAGATAATACAGAGGACAAGAGAAAACATTAGAGACTGTAATTAGCATTTTTAAAGAGATAAGACAGGAACATTATAAAAAGTAATATTCACAAAGCAAAAAGATTAAAAATAAAATAGCCAAAATTCAGTAAAGAAAAATAAAATGCCAAAGTTGAGTAAACAGCCCATAAGTGGAACTAAAAGTCAAAAAGTATACATATACTAAATAAAGACAAGTTTGTTATAAAATCAATTTCAAAGGTACAACTCACGTAATAAAGGCCCAGAAAAGAACAGAGAAAAAAGTGGATATAATCAAAGGAAAAATGTAAGAAAAATTCCCAGTTCTAAAGGACATAAATCTCCAGATTGAAAGGGCCCACCAGCACCAAGCACAATGATCAAGAAAACAACCTACAGTAGATGGACAAATCATGAAATTTCAGAATGCTGGAAATAAAGAGAATATCCTAAAATCTGAGAGAGAGAGAGAGGGAGAGAAGAAAGTTGGAATAATGATTTCAAAAGTCTTAGTAAAAATAATTTTCAATTTAGAATTCTATACCCAGCCAAGATTTTCGTCAAGCATGAAGTTACATATTCTTTCATCAAGAATAAAGACCAGTGGGACTTCCCTGGGGGTGCAGTGGTTAAGAATCCGCCTGCCAATGCAGGGGACACAGGCTCGAGCCCTGGTCCGAGAAGATCCCACATGCCACGGAGCAAATAAGCCCGTGCACCACAAATACTGAGACTGCGTGCCACAACTACTGAAGCCAGTGCGTCTAGAGCCCGTGCTCTGCAACAAGAGAAGCCACCACAGTGAGAAGCCAGCGCACTGCAACGAAGCGTAGCCCCCGCTCTCCATGACTAGAGAAAGCCCATGCGCAGCAACGAAGATCCAACGCAGCCAAAAATAAATAATGAATAAAATAAATAAATAAGTAAAAACATAACCTTTAAAAAAAAAAAGACCAGCAACATCACACAAAATTTACCTCCCATTCACCCTTTCTTTCTTAGGACCCCATCAAAATATGAGACTTAAGGAGGAAGACACAGAACGCAGAAAACATGACATTCACACAATACAAAGACAAAGGGAAGTCCCAGGACAATAGCTGTTCAACAGGTCTAGAGAGCAACCAGCCAGAGTAGAGACGACCATTACTCCCAGGAGAAATGTCTCTAGGAGACCACACACACACACACACACACAGATTAACAATCAAATTGTTAGATTACCTGACAAGTTTTACCACATAGAAAATCAACTTAAGAGGCTACAGAAGGGTGTGAGAAGACTTGGCTATAAATTTTAATAAAATTTAGCAAATTTTAAAAACCAAAAAATTTAAATTGCTGGATATATTAAAAAAAAAAGAAAAAGGAAATGTATCCATAATATATTATTACCATCGTATCAATACTATGCTCATCAGCAAACAATATTTGTTATAGTCATCACAATAAAAACATCAAATATGATTTAACCAAAAATTGAGATATAACTACATTGGGAGGTGCTTGCGGGGGGTGGTTAAGTGTACGAAAACTAAAATCCTCCTATTCCTTAATGGAAAAATCATTAGATAATGGCAAAAACTGATGATTCAAGAGACAGCAGTACATATTTCAAAAATTTAGAAATATGAAACTAATTATTAGAAAAACAGCTAAACTATTCAAAGTGGATGCCTTGAAAAAACAGGGAGTACATAGGCCCAAAACACACGCACACCTCTCTCTTGCTTGCTCTCTCACTTTTCAAGAATCTGTGGGTATGCAACGTATAAACTTCTGATTGTCTTTTTTAAACTATGTATTATTTTTAAAAATGCACCCAAATTAAAATAATAGCAATGAAGATGGATATAAGTGGCACTAGATATATGGAGTGAGATGTGGATGGGGTAACAACTTTGAAAAAATAAAAACAAAACAAAATAATAACTCTAGAGTTCTGGCTTACTTAGACAATAATATCCTTTTTTTATTAGACAATGATACCTAAAATTTATCTTTTAAATTAAATAATTTCTAAAGGTAATTTTACTAGATTAAAACAATGTCATTTCTACTTTTGACTCAAAATTAAAAGGTACTATGTGAATATAATGATTTGGGGATGGCATACAAAAGAAACAGTTTAATAAATTGGTGCTATTTTCTAACAAATTTTTAAAATGTAGTTTCCCCTTCTATACAAATAATTTCTTAGCATAGTGTTGTTTAATGCTTAGTAGTTCACCTAACATAAAACAAAATAAAAAAATCTTCCACCCTCCCAAATGTAACCAATTTTAAGAACTGATCTCTTTTCTAAACCTTACTTAAAAAAATATATACAGCATGCTCTAAGTGAAATAATTAAGAGTGTAATTCATAGTTTAGCATTTGCATATTTTGTCCCTCAGAGCCCTCATTTGTACTGTTTTTTCCATCTAAAATACCCTTCCTCCTTACCTTATACTGTCCATATTATTCAAGTATAGTAGAAAGAGCATGGACTTGACATCAAATTGAATAGTTCAAATCTTCATTGCACCATTTCTAATGTAACTCTGGAGAAATTACTTGAATCTGTTTCCTCACCTAAAATATGGGTGTAATATCTACCTAATAGAAGTGGTAATGTAGATTTAGGGAAAAGCTGTATGAAGTATCTAACTTCAAGCAATACTCAACAAAATATTAATTCCCTACTCCTTCCCAACTCTTGGTTTAATTGTAACTCCTCGATAAACTATTAGACCCTGTTTTTCTTCCACCTTTTACTACACTGACAGCCTATGCCAGGCAATTCAGAATACACTATATATAATCTCAAACTACTATTTCTTAATGTGTCTTAACTGTACATGTGTAACTCCAAAGTAAGCTCCTTGAGAGTAAAGGACATATTTTCTTCTTCCTTTACATTTCCTTTTACACACAGTAGTCTACTAGATATGCAGTATGCACTTAACGTATGGTAATCTAAGGGCTAAGGAACTAGGCAAAGTCAGGCAATGCCAAATTTAAAAAAATGAGAGACCCATGTATACTGATAATAAAGAAATTTATATCTACGTTAATACCATGGTCTTAATGCCATGTTGATACACAGGTCTTCCTCATTCTTTTTAACTGGGTACCGACACTGTCAATATATTCAAGATAGATGGTTGAGTAAAAAATTTTAAGGGCATATAACAGCATATATAGTATGATCTTATTTAGAAATAATTTATTTTTTTGTCTATGCATAGAAAAAAGTTTGTGATTATGTATACCAAACCGATAATAGTAGTTATCTCTGGAAATGAGGAAGAAACACTTCATTTCTACTTTACTGACATTTTTATTGTATGTAGTTCTTTTTTACTATGGTATTACTTTAAAAAATTTAAGTGTTTTTGTGTGTTTTTTTTAACGTGCCCACCTCTGTCTCTCTCACCTTTTCTCATGAAGCAAGGTTATCAGTACAAGACCCAAGTACACTAGTATCACTTGCAGCAGCAATACTTACTTTTTGGTTGAAAAGGGTTGTTGTTGTCCATCAAGCTGCAGAGTCACCTAAGCATTAACACATGACATCAATCAATTTTATGAGTCACTTTAAGTAACACCAAATATACTGAAACATGATACTTGGGATTCAGAAATCTTTGGGTCTAATTGCAATCTCCAGAAACTCACCATGTGACTCCAGACAAGGTAGCAAGTTAGGTCTTAGTTTTCTGCCCTATAAAATAAAGATACTTACTATTAGGGTGGATTTGTTAAATTAAATGTACACACATTAAATATTTTTCTCTACAAAAAGTTTACCTGTTGAGTTTGATATACACATGCTACTCACTTTCCATAACTGGTTCATTCCTGAATGAATGCAAATTTCGTAAATAAAATGCTGAATGTAATAAGCATTTATTATTTGAAGAAATCTGAAATTATTAAATTACAAATAGTTTTTGAAAGACATCCTTCTGTAAATGAGTAATCACCCTGTAATACATGCTTTAGTAAATCTGAATTTTGAAATGCTAAGTTAACATTAATCTTTAACTGTTGTTCCTTACATTTCAGAAATAAATTAATATTATAAAAAAACACATTCAAAGAAATTTTTAGGTTTTTTTTGTTTATCAACGCTAACTGAAAGGAACAGAAAATTAGTTGGATACATTTTATCATAGATTAACTCATTAAAAATAATTACTCATTGCCTTCTGTACTCAATGTAATGTGCTCAGTTCTAGGGAAAAAATTAAGATGAATAAATCATAGTCCTTGCCTTCAGAAGTTTACAATCTAATGTCTATGTTTCTTTGGGCTTTTTAAAAAGCTGTTATATTAAACATTTTCAAAAAAGCATTTAAATTGCTTTCTCTAAAACAGGAATTTCTGTTCTGAATTCTCATGCACATACATATTTTTTTACATACAAGATAAACATGCTTAAAAAACTATTTCAGCTATTTAAACAAGTTAAAACTTAAACATCAATAATCTAAAGTATTAAGATAAATAGAGTTAACTGAGTTTCCACATTTGTCTTTATCCTCAGAGTAGCAAAAGCAAGCTTTCTTGCTTTTTCCAATTCCAAATCATTTAGACTGAAATAGATCAAAGGAAAAAAATGACTTTAACTCCAGAAGAAGTTACTGGTATAAATGTTTGAATTACTATTACAAGAATCTCTAGTGAATTCTGTACTTAAGTAAATTCCCCTATTTCTGAGGTTTGGCTATTGAAACCTCTGAACTCAATTATTTGAATAGTTATTGCTTGTCCCTAAATGAGAATTAAGGTAATGCATATGTCAAGTAGATAAATACATGACAATTCTTGCTCAGCATTAAGGACCTACTGCTACGAAGAATACAGAACATTTTTTAAGAGTCACAACTGTACAGCATTTGAGACTCATATAGAATCCTTTTATTAAATGATCATATACAATATCTACTGGTACAAATACCCTAAATTGGTACTAAATGTTCAAGTAGTCTATATAAACAAGTCATATCCACTGCCCATGACTACAGCGGTACCTTTTGAGGCTGATAGCAGCCACCAAGGAGCCTCAACTGGTACATTCATAAACACTCTCAGATGCCATTAGAACCACAACTTCAGTCTAAAGCTGTGCTATCCAATAAGGTAGCTGAGGCCCCCCAAAACTAACAGTTCTGGTGGCAAGGCAAGGAATTCCATGGGACATTAAATCATCTGTTAGAGAAATGGAATATCTAGCAAAATATGCAAGAAGTATCTTAGAATCCCTGTAAGAGCAACTCCAGAGGGTCTCTAGGTTCTGCAACTCAGAGCTGGCACCAAAATAAGCGGAAAAGAACTCTCCACCTCAGCTATTGACAAGTAACTGACTAATTCCAAGTAACTGACTAATGAAAGACCTCTTCCAGCACAACCCGATCAGTTTTTGGAGACTGCGTGTATAAATAATTATAATTTACATATATATATTTTGTTTCAGCTTTTATACATCTAAAATTCAACTATCTTTTTTTTTATTTTTATTTTTTATTTATTTATTTATGGCTGTGTTGGGTCTTCGTTTCTGTGCGAGGGCTCTCTCTAGTTGTGGCAAGTGGGGGCCACTCTTCATCGCAGTGTGCGGGCCTCTCACTATCGCGGCCTCTCTTGTTGCGGAGCACAGGCTCCAGACGCGCAGGCTCAGTAGTTGTGGCTCACGGTCCTAGTTGCTCCGCGGCATGTGGGATCTTCCCAGACCAGGGCTTGAACCCGTGTCCCCTGCATTGGCAGGCAGATTCTCAACCACTGAGCCACCAGGGAAGCCCTCAACTATCTTTTAAGAGTTAATTCTACAAAAATTTTTAAAAAAACATTAGAGGATTAAAAGTTACAATAGTAAATTGTATGTTATGTGTATTTTACCACAAAATAAAATATTTTAAAAAGTAATAGATACAATAAATATAACCATCCCACTAGGATGGTTATAACCAAAAAGACAGACAATAACAAGTGTTGGCAAGGATATGGAGAAACTGGAACCCTCATACACTGCTGGTAGGAGTATAAAATGGTGCAGACACTGTGGAAAACACTTTGGCAATTCCTCACAAACTTAAAGTTACCATATGACCCAGCAATTCCACTCCTAGCAAGAGAGAATTGAACACATATGTCTACACAAAAACTTGTAGATGAAAGTTCATAGCAGTATTATTATTTTTTTTTTTTAAAGAAATTCACGTTCTTTTATTTATTTATTTATTTATTTATTTATTTATTTATGACTGTGTTGAGTCTTCGTTTCTGTGCGAGGGCTTTCTCTAGTTGTGGCAAGTGGGGACCACTCTTCATCGCGGTGCGCGGGCCTCTCACCATCGCGGCCTCTCCTGTTGCGGAGCACAGGCTCCAGACGCGCAGGCTCAGTAATTGTGGCTCACGGGCCCAGTTGCTCCGCGGCATGTGGGATCTTCCCAGACCAGGGCTCGAACCCGTGTCCCCTGCATTGGCAGGCAGATTCTCAACCACTGCGCCACCAGGGAAGCCCCATAGCAGTATTACTGATAACAGCAAAAAGTAAACAACCCAAATGCCTGATTAATGGAGAAACAAAATGTGATATATCTATACAATGGAATAATATTGTCATAGAAAGGAATGAAGTACTGATATATACTACAAAATGGATGGATGGACCTTGAGAACATTATACTAAATGAAAGAAACCAGTCAAAAAGACCACATACTGTATGATTTCATTTATATGAAATGTCCAGAAACGGCAAATCCATAAAGGCAGAAAGTAGAGTAGTGGCTGCTTAGGGCTGGGAGGGTTGCGGGAAAATAAGGAGGGACTTCTAATGGGTATGGGGTTTCTTTACGGGGTGACTAAAAGGTTTTTTTTTGGTTTTTAAAAAATTATTTATTTATTTATTTATGGCTGCACGCGGGCTTTCTCTAGTTGCGGTGAGCGGGGGCTACTCTTTGTTGTGGTGTGCAGGCTTCTCACTGCGGTGGCTTCTCTTGCTGCAGAGCTCGGGCTCTAGGCGCTTGGGCTTCAGTAGTTGTGGCTCATGGGCTCTAGAGCACAGGCTCAGTAGCTGTGGTGCACGGGCTTAGCTGCTCCGCGGCATGTGGGATCTTCCCGGACAAGGGCTTGAACCCGTGTCCCCTGCATTGGCAAGCAGATTCGTAACCACTGCACCACCAGGGAAGTCCGAAAATGTTTTAAAATTGATTGTAGTGATGGTTGCACAACACTGTGAATGTACTAAAATCATTGAATTGTACATTGAATGGGTGAATTGTATGCTATGTGAATTATAGCTCAATAAAGCTGTTAAGCATATAATAAGCTGGTAGGATATAAGCCTGGTGGTGATGGAAGTCCCTATGTGGAGAAAGACTACCTAAGAAAGACGCCAACAAAGAGAATAGCAAAACCATAAGATTATGGAGTAGAGAAAAAGAGGGTAGGACAGGGAGACATTCAGGTTCTTTTGCTACCATTTAAACACCTAAGCCATGCTTGGAGGCAAAGTAGCTACTAGAACTTTTCAGTTAAGAGAGGGAATAATTGTTCATTTCTGGTCAAACTACTTTGAGTTAAGTTTCTGGTATTTACATTCAAGATTAATAATACACTTTCCAACAAATTACCCCAACATTTTTTTTAATAAATTTATTTATTTATATTTATTTTTGGCTGTGTTGGGTCTTCGTTTCTGTGCGAGGGCTTTCTCCAGTTGCGGAGAGAGCGGGGGCCACTCTTCATCGCGGTGCGCAGGCCTCTCACTATAGCGGCCTCTCTTGTTGCGGAGCACAGGCTCCAGACGCGCAGGCTCAGTAGTTGTGGCTCACGGGCTTAGTCGCTCCGCGGCATGTGGGATCTTCCCAGACCAGGGCTCGAACCCGTGTCCCCTGCATTGGCAGGCAGATTCTCAACCACTGCGCCACCAGGGAAGCCCACCCCAACATTTTTGAAACTAACAGACCTCTGGGAAAATACTTATATTCCAGATGGTACAAGAAAGCTCTAAAACAATACATTGTTTTGCTATCTAAAAAATTAACATAAGCATACTCCAAGGATCATCTGAATGACTACCTTATAACTAAGCTCAGTCACATAATTTCAGTACTCACATTTTAAAAAACTGAGATATAACTGACATACATTATATTAGTTCCAGGTGTACAGCACAATGATTTGATATATGTGCATACTGCAAAATGATCACCACAGTAAGTCTAGTTAACGTCCATCACCACATATAGTTACAATTTTTTTTCTTGTGATGAGAACTTTTAAGATCTACTCTCTTAGCAACCTTCAAATATACAATAGTCTTTTTTTTTTATAAATTTATTTTTATTTATTTATTTTTGGCTGCATTGGGTCTTCGTTGCTGTGTGCGGGCTCTTCTCTAGTTGTGGGGAGCGGGGGTTGCTCAGCAGTTGTGGTGCAGGGGCTTAGCCGCTCCGCAGCATGTGGGATCCTCCCGGGCCAGGGCTCGAACCCGTGTCCCCCGCATTGGCAGGCAGATTCTCAACCACTGTGCCACCAGGGAAGTCCACAATAGTCTTATTAACTGTAGTCACCACACTATATTACATCCCCAGGACTTATTTTATAACTGGAAGTTTGTACCTTTTGACCACCTTCACCCAATTTTGTCCCCCCCATCCCCCAACCACCAATCTGTTCTCTGTATCTATGAGGTGTGTGTGTGTGTTTTTAAAGATTCCACATACCAGTGAGATTATATGTTATTTGTCTTTCTTTGTATGACTTAGCATAATGCCCTAAAGGTCCATCCATGCTGTCGCAAATGGCAGGATTTCCTTCTTTTTTATGGCTGAATAGTATTCCACATTTTCTTTATTTGTTCATCCAAAGATGGACACTTAGGTTTTCCCATGTCTTGACTATTACAATAATATTATAACATTATATTACAATAATGCTGCAATGAACATGGGGGTGCAGATATCTTTTTGAGTTAGTGTTTTTGTTTCCTCTGGATAAATACTCAGAAGAGGAACTGTTGGATCATACCACTACTCATGTTTTTGTCTGTATTTACTACTGCATTGTCATCAAGTACTATCACTTTTACTGCTGCTGGCTAATAATAAAAGAACAGAGGGAGGGAATATCTAAATGATGCATTTGTACTAAATGCAAGGAAAATGACAGTATTTATGGTTAGCCAGAGAAATGAAGGTATTGATAAAGTTTAAACAGAAAAATCTTGCTACTGTTTAGATAGATATGAATCATGGATATGAAAAACTCAAAAAAAGTAGTCAGTGACTTTGTTTCACCAAAATACATTATTCAATGTATTAAAGTTGATTCGAATGGCATTGATTTTGCAGTTTTGATTATTTTGTTTTATGACTGTACAAGAACTCTAAGAATATTTGAACATTTTAAGTAAGAGGGTGTCTGTGAAAATGTTTTCCTTATAATAGGAATTAATTGGTACCGTACTCAAATCCAAGAAACACTGGATTATACCTTGGTTTCTTAGACAATTTCACTGGCACCTAAACAATTCAAACTCTCAAACCAGGTTTTGGGAACAAATCACATATAATTTAGAAGAAAAATATAGACTCATCATCTTTTCTTTGTCCAAGAAGTTTTTATACTGTGGAAATTTTTTATTTTTTTGAAAGCCTGAACACATGAAGTCCAGGTACATTTTGAGCAGATCTTTAATAATTCTACTATTTCCCCCCTAATATAAGTTTTCAACTTTTGTCTGTTGACTTTCATACTTCATCTATATGTAGAACATAGCTAGTTGACGCTAAGATTTAAAATTCATCAGCATAATACTTTGCAAAGATTGTCTATATTTTAAAACATTTTAAAATTAGCTCTTGGGATGGACCACCCCTCTAATAAAATTTACTTTCTGCAAAGTAATTTTTAGATCATATTCAGGGTAAAGATTTTATCTATAAGGTGTTTTTATTGTAATTGATATGTAAAAGATATAACCTGGAGAAAAGAAAGACAAATGCATAATTGGCCTTTCAAAGACAAACTATATAATAAATGTTTTAGTAAGTTTCGTAAGATATTCTTTAAAAAAAATTATTTATTTATTTGGTTGCACCGTCTCTTAGTGGCGGCAGGTGGGCTCTTTAGTTGCGGCACGTGAACTCTTAGTTGTGGCATGCATGTGAGATCTAGCTCCCTGACCAGGGGTCGAACCAGGCCCCCTGCATTGGGAGCACGGAGTCTTATCCACTGTGCCACCAGGGAAGTCCCCTTCATAAGATATTCTATAATCACTAATTCCTAAAGTAACTTCAGGAAGTATATATTCTTAATTAATTCACATTTTATAGGAGTAAAACTGATCCACTAGGAAAATATCAAGTAAAAACATGGAGCACAATTATGGGAATACTGGACATAGGGGCTGAATAACTGAGTGGGAATTTGAAGTCTACCACTTTCTGGTTGCCAAACGTATAGGATATTTAACTGGCCTCTTTGAACTTAGTTTTTCTATCTGTAAAATGAAAACAGTAATACCTTCCTTGCAGCACTACTGGAAGGTTAAATGAAGCACATGAAAAATTACTGCACAATACTTTGCATTATTTTGCTCAACTTTTCCTTCTTTACTGAAAATCACACAAGTTGATGAATATAAGCACTAAAAAGAAACAAAATTCTAGTTCATGTATAGAACTGTTAAAATACTGTCACAAATAAAGAACACCAGATCAGTAGTTCTCAAACTTTTTTGGGCTCAGGTCCACTCTTCATTCTTACAACTTACTGAGGACCCCAATGAGCCTCCTGTTTATGTGGATTATATCTACTGATACTTACCATATTAGAAATTGAAACTGAGAAAAAATTTAATATATATTAATTTATTTAAAGTAATAATAAGCCCATTACATGTCCATATAAATATTTTTAATTAAAATAACCAATTTCAAAAACAAAAAATTTAAGGAGAAGAATGACAATGATTTACATTTTTGCAAATGTCTTTAATATCTGTCTTAATAAAAGACAACTGGATTCCTTTATCAGCTTCTGGAATGTATTTTTTTGTTCTTCTAAGTATATACAAAGAAGTACACCATGTCTAAACACATTAAATATCTAATAAAACTGGTTTCACTATTTCTTTATTCTTATGTAAATTATTTCTAAAATGACTTAAAATATAAAAGATGAAATAAAAATTGTCTATTGGACCCAGATGGTACATAGGGATGACTACTTTTCCTGATATACTGAGTATTATTAAAAACACTCCTTAAGGGCTTCCCTGGTGGCGCAGTGGTTGAGAATCTGCCTGCCAATGCAGGGGACACAGGTTCGAGCCCTGGTCTGGGAGGATCCCACATGCCGCGGAGCAGCTGGGCCCCTGAGCCACAATTGCTGAGCCTGCGCGTCTGGAGCCTGTGCTCCACAACAAGAGAGGCCACGATAGTGAGAGGCCTGCGCACCGTGATGAGGAGTGGCCCCCACTTGCCACGACTAGAGAGAGCCCTCACACAGAAACGAAGACCCAACACAGCCATAAATAAATAAATAAATAAATAAATAAATAATTAAAAAAAAAAACAAAACACTCCTTAAAAGAAAACTGCTTTGCAATGAATGAATTTAAAAAGTCTAGACACATGTTTGATACAAATTACTGAGTAAAACAAGTCTTCTGGGGTCATTATTTAAAACAACCTGACTGAAAATCATATATATTTTAAGTCCTTCTCTGAAGCAAGAAGAAAAAATATTCAGGGCTACGTATTTAATTAGTCAATATGTCAAATATTTCTGATCTTTGAAAAGTCACTTTTGAAATAAAACACATTTTCAATATAAATTTCCAATATCCTATCTGTCACTAAAACTATGGGTTACTTTCTATTCACAAAAATTGCTGTTCATTTAGGTATTGCCCCTGTCCAATTGGTGTAACAAGAACAACAGAAAAATTTGGGTATGGTTCTAAATGTCCTCTTGAATAAAGAAAACAAATTGGATAGAAGAGGAGGTACAGAATTATATATCCTTTCCCCTTACTCTCCTCTTCCACTAAGAAAGCTGATGCTGAGAAGTAAAACCCTGGGCTGAAAAAATCAGCTTGGACTAGAAAACGTAACTGGGGAAAAGGGGTTGAAGAGAAGAAGCTGAAATTTGGACCCCTTCAACGTAGAACTTTTTTCAACTTTTCAACATGTTTGGAAATAATAACAATATTATTTAAATACTAAAAAAGTTGAAAAGATATGAAATCTTTTAAAAATATTTTACTGAAGTATAGTTGATTTACAATGTTGTGTTGATATGAAGTCTTAAATATTTTAAGTATAAAGGAAAAGAGAATTGAAAAGTGTTACTTATATATTTTAGGTGAGTCTCCATGCTTATTCTCCTTGACCAACTCACTCTCATAAAAAATGAATCATAATATAGTGAACTGAGCATTGGGTGAGGAGTCAGAAGACCTAGGTTCGAGAATTGGTTCTATCACTCCTAGCCACATGACCTCGGTAAAGTCTCCTCCTTGAGGCTGTTTCCTCACCTAAACAGTTCTTTCAACACCCCACAGCCCACCTCAAAAGAGGTGATAGCCATGAAATATACAAATGCAAGATACAACTGCAGTGGGACTTGTACAAATGTTAAAACATCAAGGGCACACAGCCTTAATTTTATAAGCAACCCAGTGTCTTCATAGACTTAGTAAAGTTTCTGCTTAAGGAGACAGTTTGAGTTTTCACTGTAACCCCCCCAAAGCAAGACACATCACAAATGCTAAGACCAGACTTCTGTAGTTAAAACTCTACTGTTTGTTTTAATTTTATGTTTAATGGCACTAAAAGGCATTAAAAATCACAGTTCAAACCTGAAAATAATAAAAGCAAAATATAAGTTCACAGATTAAAAAATCTTTGCAAACAAAGAGAATTCCTTGGATGTAGACCCCCTGTGCTTGTAGAAGCTGGTTCACTTGACATTTTCTCCTCTGATTTCTCCTTTTTAAAAAAAGCATTAAAACTTGACATAAGAGGAACTCCCTCCGTGTCTAGAGAAGGATAAAACCTCAGAATGAGATAATTTTTTCCGTCTCAAAGTAAAACCTGCAAAGATCACTTAAAAAACTGTGTCTCTAACTCCACGTTTCTCCTTAGGGCTCTTCTCCTCTAGACAATAACGGAATGGAGCACGATTTCTATGACGGAGGAGCGAAGTCCCTGTGGCAAGAACAAGGGTGTGAGCACTGAATGACCAGTAACCTGGGTGTGTGTGTGGGGGGGGGTGGAATCAGGACAGAAAGGAGGGGCCCAAGAGGCCCTGAGGCCAGAAAGTTCGGAACCCTCTCTGGTCTCTATTCCCATGACTGAAGAGCCATGGGGATGGGCGGGTCTCGCCAAACATCGGCATCATATATACAAAAGACCAAAGGGAGTTGCCTCCAGAAAGAAAAGCCAAAACCAGGCTGGGACCAAGCGACACATAGGCCCCGGAAGGTGAGGAGGCAGCAGTGGCAACCCGGGCGGCCCCGGCCCTCAGGCCGCCAAACGCCAAACGCTGCCACCAACCAACTACCTTTCCGAGATGCCTCCCCCCGCCCGGCTGGTGCAAGATGGTGGCCCACTCGCCACCGCGCCGCCAAGTCCGTCCCCTCCCCCGCGCCCTGGGCCATCCTGGCGACGCACGCCAGCATCCAGACCCTCGACCTGCAGTCCTCACGGCCGGGCCACCTCAGCTGCCCTCAGAGTACGGTGGCCATAGCCTCGCGGGAGAGCCCCTGCCTGCTTCCGCGCGGCGCAGGCGGGGGCGGGGGGCACTTACCGCGAGCGGAGCAGGTCGGCCTGACTGGAACTCGGAGGAGGAGAAAGAGGAGGAGGAAAGGGAGGAGCGTGAAAACACTAGGCAGCAGCCACAGCCACAGCCTGGGGCGACTCTCAGCGCGGAATGAGCGCCTCAGAAGAGGGCAGAAATATATAGCTACGCGCGCTGATTCATGGGTAGACGCCAGCTTCTCCCCCGCCCCCCAAACATCCGGGTTTCTTTTCTAACTGACCAGGGAGGGCGGGCGCCGACATGTGCGCGGCCTTACACATTCTCGAAGGCAGCGGTGCTCTGCCTGCGGGTGGTGGGCTGTGGGCCACATTCCGCGGGTCAGGGCGAGGGTCTGGGCTGATGCCTATCTCCTCGGCCAGACCACTGTCTAACCCGTGTTGCAATCCCGAAATCAGGGCTACACATGAAATGTGAGCACATGGAAACGTGAATTCTGGGTCCTCCCAGTGTTTAAGGGCTAGAAGCACCAATTTAAAAAAAACACTGTACCCAAGAGGTGAAGACATAAATCAGATGAGTAAAAGGAATAAAAATCAGGTTATTTTAAATAATTGGTCAATTTTACTAAATTTGTTTTTAAAAATATGATTTTGGTTGCATCTCTGTTATTCCTAACCCGGTCATATAGTTGTCTATAATAGTTATTAAAATGTTAAGAAAAAAATACATTTACAAGAAAAACACTTGCAAGATACTGCTTGCACAAACATATTCTAAACAATGTGTAATAAACAGTATAGAAAATTTTCTCTCCCAACTTTCCTCACAAGGTCTATGGCACTAGTGTTCCTCCTCTCAAGACTTAAAATCTTGCCTCAGTAGTTCCTTAACACACATGTAAGTTCAATCAGCCACTGAACTCTACCAATTCTTCTATTTGAGCTAGCTTCTTCTTTCTCACCTATACTGCTCTTTGCTACTGGCCCTGATAGACAGAGAATAATCAAAATAACAAACATGGAAAGTTTAAAGTTCAAAAATCTTAAAGTATTCATAGATTGCTCCCCACTTCTGGACAGGCTGATAAGAAAGCCCAGCTCCCTCTTCCATGTTGTCAGTAGCAAACTTAAAACTAGCAAATTTACAGTCCTGGCGCCTTCACCCTCGTGGGAAATTTCAAACTCGCAACTCTCCAGCCTGACTCCTCCTTTGGTACAGGTGGGAAATTTAAAACTTGCAAACCAATAGCTAATGAGGGAGTGCTTTCCCCCAGTCCCCTGCCTAAAGACTATAAAGGCCCAACACACTCCCTCTGCCTCTCTCTCAAGACAGTCCTAACCATATTGGCCCCCCTGCTTTCCGTGGGGGGGGTCCCTTGAGTAATAAAATTTCTCTCAAATTCTGTGTATAGTGTCATGAGCCTGCACATCTGAACTAAAATCAGGAGGAGGGAGAGTCAATCTGCCTCAGAGGGAGGACCAGAAATTGTTTATAAAACAAACCAAAATTCCAATCCAATTTATTCTTTTTTTCAGGAAAAATGTAACAGCCAAGAAGACTGGAAAACTCTGGTCAGCAAATTTTCTTTCAAAAGGAAATGTACATGAGAAGCCAAATTATAATAAAAAGGACACCTGGTGAGAATGGAATCAGCACAAGCGAAATTGTTTGGATGATTTTGACTACTCTATCCTTAAAACTCCTCCCCAAGCTTCTAGGAAACCACTCTTTTGGTTCTCTTGACTTAACTGTCCACGTGTTCTTTTTTTTTCCAGGACCACCATTCACCAGGCTTTACTCCTGTATAGCCTTTTGTGGGCAATTTTTAATTGAGATAAGTTAACATAAAAATACACCATTTTAAAGTGTAAATACAGTGATTTCTAATATACTCACAATATTGTGTAACCATCTCCACTGTTCAATCAGAACATTTCCATCATCCCCCAAAAGAAACCCCATACTTGTTAACAGCCACTCCCAATTCCCTCCTACCCACACCCTGTGGCCTTTTTTAACCAGTGGAGGGAAATAGAATCAAGGGTATCCCACAAAAGATGCAACACTCACATGTTTTTCTACTTGAGTTTGGAATAACTTTTTATCATCTTTTTATCAATTTTGTGTCTCTACAGATCTGCCTGTTCTGGACATTGCACATAAACAGGATCACAGTATGCAGCTTTTTGTGTCTAGCTTCTTTCACTTACCATAATGTTTTTGAGGTAGGTTCATCTATGTAGTATAGCATGTATCAGTAGTTCATTCCATTTTTATGGCTGCATAATATTTTATTGTATAGATATACCAATTTTTGTTTATCCATTCTTCAGCTGATGGATATTTGGGTTATTTCCACTTTTTGGCTATTATAAATAATACAGCTGTGAACATTGGTGTATAAGACTTCAAAAAACAGCTTTATTGAGATATAGTTCTCTATTGAGATACAGACATATATTCAAATGAAGATAAAAAATTATTCCAAACTCAAGTAGAAAAACATGTGAGTGTTGCATCTTTTGTGGGATACCCTTGATTCCATTTCCCTCCACTGGTTAAAAAAAGGCCATTTCTAAGCAAAACGGTGACACTGTGAAACAAGTTTGTCTGCTACTCCTTTTCCTTCTTCCCTTTCCATGTTTCTTCCCCTACTGCCAACACACTCCAGTTCCCTGGAAATTCATGATGCCTTTGTGTGTTTATGATACCTACCTGAGCTTGCCTTCTCCAGAAAGTGTCTCATTCTATTTCTTTTTATTCTTATCTCTTGCCCTTATTTTTCTCTGAAACCTTACTTATCTCTAGCATAACCCTCAGAGACTTGCTCTTTGCTAGGTAGCTATTGTAACTGACTGACCTGGGCTAATGGACTGGTTTTGCTCCTAAAGAGTGGTTGCACACAGAAAAGTATGGCAAATTTTAACCCTTGAAAGTTGGCCATGGTAGGAAAATGACTAATCAGGGCTCACTGGTTCTAGGAGAACTGATTTACCAACACAACACTGATTAAATTCTGTGGTTTCAATGCCTGTGGCCCAGTGCTTAACTAAGAGGTGCCTCAGGAAGCGCCTCATCTTCTTTTTAACCAAAGGAGCAACTCCATGTTTATATTTTGAACTCCTACCTAATATTTATGTGAAGAAAAGTTTCCACTGATATAAAATAAATAATAAACATTTGAAAACTACTGTTCTAGGCCAACCAACTAATTTTGAAGATGAGTCAACAGAAAATTAGAACGGTTAAAAAGAGTTGTCCAATATCACACAAAGGACAAGAGAAAAATGGCAGGGCAAGTACTAGAACCTAGGCTTCCCTATTCCCAGTCTAATGCTCTTCCTATTTTTACTCAATGGTCCCACATTAAAACTTCCCTGTTTTGTTTCTCATCCCATGAATAAAACAAAGATGTCAAGCAGTATATCTGATAGACTAACCAAAGTTCCCAGTAATGTATGCTGATTATGAGTGGGGCCTTCTAGAGAAAATGCCCTCTCAGAACATTTTAGTGAATGGAAGAAACTGAATGCAAGAAAGAAAGGAGAAGTAGCAGTAGAGGCACTGGGTATATAGTAATGATTACAATTGTAATGAAAAAATTATAAAAAATTATATAGCACTTAGTGTGTGCCAAGCACTGTTCTCAGTACTTTATAATATTAATTATTCAATACAACAATTCTATCGGGAAAGTACTCTTTTTATCCCCATTTACAGATGGCACAAAGATGGTAAGTACTTTGTTTGCAGTCGTACAACTAGAAAGTGATAAAGCCAGGATTTGAACCCAGGCATTCCTGCTCTAGCATCTGGAATCTAAGCCATTAGACTGACTTATCTCTTTAGATGTTCAATAAATATATGTTGAATGAATGAATGACTGAATAGATAGTAGATACTGGGATCAGAGATTCTGGGGGACATATCAAATAACGGGAATATCAAACAATGCTGCCTTCATGTAGAATAAGTGCAATAGAGTAAGTCGAATGAATCTTTTATTAAGAAAAAGTCACTCTTGTCATAAATTTTGGTGGGAAAAAACATGTTTAATCAACTACGCCTCTAAGATTCTAGTTAAGCCTTTCTATGCCCTAGCTCATTTTATAAGGCTAGTATAGCCTTAATACCAAAACAGGAAAAAGATATTATAAAAAAGAAAATCACAGATCAATATCCTTCAGAAATATAAAGGCAAAAATCCTTAACAAAACATTACCAAATAAAACAGTATATAAAAAGAGTCATACTTGAAGGCTAAGTAGGGTTTATTCCAGAATGCAAGGTTAATTTAACATCCAAAATCAACCAATGTAATTCACCATATTAACAGGGTAAAGGAGAAAATCTATACAGTCATTTCAATAAATGTAGAAGGAGCACGTGACAAAATCCAATGTCCATTCATAATTAAAATTTTCAGAAAATTAGAAATAGTAAAGCACTTCCTCAAATGAATAAAGGCCATCTATAAAACACCTATAGCTAGCATCATTATTAATGGTGAAGGACTGAATTGTTCTTTCTTAAATGAATGCCATTTTGGACCTGGCGAGTTTTTTTTTGTTTTTAAGAAATTCACGTTCTTTTATTTATTTATTTATTTATTTATGACTGTGTTGAGTCTTCGTTTCTGTGCTAGGGCTTTCTCTAGTTGTGGCAAGTGGGGGCCACTCTTCATCGCGGTGCGTGGGCCTCTCACCATCGCGGCCTCTCTTGTTGCGGAGCACAGGCTCCAGACGCGCAGGCTCAGTAATTGTGGCTCACGGGCCCAGTTGCTCCGTGGCATGTGGGATCTTCCCAGATGAGGGCTCGAACCCGTGCCCCCTGCATTGGCAGGCAGATTCTCAACCACTGCGCCACCAGGGAAGCCCCCTGTTCTTTCTTAAGATGGGAACAAGGCAAGGATGCCACTATCATCACTTATATTCAACATGGTACTGGAGGTCCTAGCCACTGCAAAAAGAAAGAAAAATAAATGGAAGGCATTAAGATAAAAAAATCCCTATTTGTAGATGATATGATTATTAATGTAGAAAATCCCAGAGAACCTAGAAAACAAATATTAGAACCAACGGGTGAATTTAGCAAGGTCACAGGATATAGGGTTAACATAGAAAATCAACTGCATCCTTATATACCAACAGTAAATGATTGGAAAATGAAACTCAAGGGTTTCCTGGTGGCGGAGTGGTTGAGAATCTGCCTGCCAATGCAGGGGACACGGGTTCGAGCCCTGGTCTGGGAAGATCCCACATGCCGCGGAGCAACTCGGCCCGTGAGCCACAATTACTGAGCCTGCGCATCTGGAGCCTGTGCTCCGCCGCAACAAGAGAGGCCGCGATAGTGAAAGGCCCGCGCACCGCGATGAAGAGTGGCCCCCGCTTGCCACAACTAGAGAAAGCCCTCGCACAGAAACGAAGACCCAACACAGCCATAAATAAATAAATAAATAGAAAATTTAAAAAAAAACGTTTAAAAAAAATGAAACTCAAAAAACAAGTCTATTTACAATAGCACTAAAATACAAAATATTTATAAATAAATCTAATTAAATTCCTCTACGTGGAAATTACAGAGTTGAGAGAAATTAAAGAATACCTAATACAGAAATATAGCATGATTCAATATTGTTAATGTGATAATTCTCCCCAAATCTATAGGTATAACACAAACAAAACTCCAGCAAGCTTTTTTTTTTTTTTAATGCTTAAAATACACCATTGAGAAAAAGAAAAGGCAAGCCAGATACTGGGAAAAAAATATTCACAATACATACATCAAACAAAGGACTTATATCCAGAATATACACACAGACATACACACACTCAATAATAAGAAAACAAAACAATAGTGGGCAAAAGATTTGAACATACACTTGACAAAAAGAAGACATATATATATATATATATATATATATATATATATATAAATGGCCAATAAGGTCATGAAAAAATACTTGATGTCACTAGTCATCAGGGAAAGGAAATTAAAAGCCACACAGATACCACCACATACCCATTAGAATAGATAAAAAGTTAAAAACTGACCATATCGGGACCTCCTTGGTGGCGCAGTGGATAAGACTCCGTGCTCCCAATGCAGGGGGCCCGGGTTCGATCCTTGGTCAGGGAACTAGATCCCATATGCATGCCACAACTAAGGAGCCCGCCTGCCGCAATTAAGGAGCCCACGTGCTACAACTAAGGAGCCGGCAAGCCACAACCAAGGAGCCCTGGAGCTGCAACTAAGGAACCTGCCTGTGACAACTAAGACCCGGCACAACCAAATAAATTAAAACAACAACAACAACAAAACTGACCGTATCAAGTGTTAGCAAGGATGTGGAACAACTGGAAATCTTATACTCTGCTGGTGGGAATATAATATGGTACAAACACTTTGGAAAACAGTTTGACAGTTTCTGAAAATTTTAAACATAAACCTACCATATGACCTAGCAACTCCACTTCTAGCTATTCACCTATGAGAAGTGAAAACATATGTTCATATTAAGACTTGTACACAAATGTTCATAGCAGTTCTATTTGTAATAGCTAAAACTGGGAACAACCCAAATGTCTATCAACAGATGGATAAACAAATTGTGGTATACAATGGAAATTGGGGTATACCTATAAAATGGAATACAGCAATAAAAAGGAACAATTATTAACACAAGGAACAATATAGATGCATCTTAAAATCATCAAGCTTTGTGAAAGAAGCCATTAAAAAAGTGCATAGTGTGTGATTCCATTTGTTTAGAATCCTAGAAATGCAAAGTAATCTATAATGACAGAATGCACAGAATCGGTGAGTACTTGAGTTGGGGATGGAAGGAGAGATTCACAAGGTTGAGGCACGAGAAAACTTTTGGGAATGATGGAAATGTTTTATATTTTTCTTTTTTCCCCTTGAACTTATATTTCCATTCCACTTCTCTACAGAATTTTATCCTAATTATATTTCTATTTTTGAAAGTCTTTAATTAAACATCCTCGAATACTTCTATGCAATAAAATCAGAGGCATATTCTTAATCTGATAAATTTTAGGGAAGAATTCAAAATGAAGCAGAGAATCTGGAAATTCTAGTTTAAAGATGATGGACTATAACATTCATTTGGCATTTACTACGTTAAATTACTACATAACTTATTATCTATATGCCTTATTTGACTAGATAATTAGTTCGTTGAAGGCAGGGATGCATCTCAGATCTTCTATAGCACAAGACCTGTATAGCATACAGTAGATGGCTCATTGATTTATTTTCTTATTCATCCATGCAACAAAGATTTCTTGAGCATTTGTATATAAGGTGCTTACCAGGCCTTGGGCATATAATGAAGGGTACATGCAGGGCTCAGTAAATTCCTCTTGATAACTGATTGATAACTACTTATTAGGTACATTTCAGAAAGGGTGTAATTCTCTTTTCTCCTGTAAGTACAGGTGCATCACAGGTCCTATTAACCCTGTTGTAAAATCAAGGACTCTAAGACACATAGATTAAGTGACTCACTTAGGGTCATGCGCTTCGTTGTGAGTGAAGCAAAGATTAAGACCCTTACAGATTCTTTCCTGAAACAAGGTGCTAGAGGAATTCATTCAGATTGACTGGGGTTCACATTTCATTTAAACGCTCTCATTTCACTTCTGCTACATCCACCTTCTCAGACTCATATTTCTGAATTGCTTTACTTCCACTTTAGACACTGTCAGGATAAATTAGACACCAAGGGTCCATGATATCCTCGGAAGCAGAACTGCTATATAACAAAGGAGTTTTGTATTTCTATATAGTGTAGCACTTTTTTGGAGATTTTTTTCCTAAGAGCAAAAATGGAAATGATAACTTGGGTGAATTTTGAAGCATAAAAAAAGAAAATAAATTTTTACTTTACTACATATCCTCCAGCAAATGC
The DNA here is from genome assembly GCF_949987535.1 of Balaenoptera acutorostrata. NCBI lineage: Eukaryota > Metazoa > Chordata > Mammalia > Artiodactyla > Balaenopteridae > Balaenoptera > Balaenoptera acutorostrata. Next base: position 113,070,525 of record NC_080085.1, read on the forward strand.
AGCCAAAGGAGTGTAAGTAATAGTAAATATTTTATCGCCTGACAATGCATCTACAAATCGTTCTGCTGAATAATCTGATAGATTCCTGACGATGAGCAGAGAAAGGAGAATGACTCTGATGATACATAAACTTGGATCAGATATAGGCTCCATTTTTTTTTTTTTAAAGGATTTTCTTATTTATTTATTTATTTATTTATTTATTTTTGGCTGTGTTGGGTCTTCGGTTCGTGCGAGGGCTTTCTCCAGTTGCGGCAAGCGGGGGCCACTCTTCATCGCGGTGCGGGGACCGCTCTTCATCGCGGTGCGCGGGCCTTTCTCCATCGCGGCCCCTCCTGTCGCGGGGCACAGGCTCCAGACGCGCAGGCTCAGCAATTGTGGCTCACGGGCCCAGCTGCTCCGCGGCATGTGGGATCTTCCCAGACCAGGGCTCGAACCCGTGTCCCCTGCATTAGCAGGCAGACTCTCAACCACTGCGCCACCAGGGAAGCCCTAGGCTCCATTTTTGCTGTTATCATCCATCCATGGCCTAGCCCACTCAGTTGACATGGCATATTGTTAATAAAGCATTAGTACCACAAGTACATTGCCCTACACTGTGTTTATCTTGTTGGAAACTGTAATTGTGTGAAACAATGGCCTCAGTGAAAACCGTAACATGTTATGAATTATATAAAGATCAAAATAATTTAGACTAATAATAGTAGTTGTTCGTGAAGGATAAAAACATGGGTTATACTGTGTAGAGTTTACAACTCAGCATTGCTCTTAGGTTTTGTTTCCATTCTAGTCCCTGTGAGAGAGCCATGAATTTCAAGCCGAGCCTTGTGGGAGAAACAAAGTTCCCGGACCAGAATGTGAGCTCCATGAAGGTGGGGAACCTGATTTATTTAGCAATATCTTCCTAGCACATTGTTCTTAGAACAGAGTTTACTATTTGTTGAATGAATAAATGCATAAATGGGAGTGTAAAAAGAAAAACAACTTTCAGTTTCAAGCTAAGTCATTCTCTGATTTCCTCCAGGATGAGACACAGAAAATTAGAGTGAACCCAATCTCCAGGGGACTGTGGCTGGTGGGGGTGCAAGGGAGCTGAGGATACCACGTGGCACTCCTACATCCCAGAGTGGGACAGAGAATCCTTGCGTATAGAATCTTGGTAGGAAACAATAAAGCATGCTCTTGGCTCTTGCCTCCCTGTCCCCACTCCTGCCCCACCTCATAGAGTTTGAAAGAGTTCTTGCATCTTTATTTTTATTTTTTTAATAAATTTATTTATTTATTTATTTATTTATTTATTTATTTATTTATTTTTGGCTGTGTTGAGTCTTTGTTGCTGCGCGTGGGTTTTCTCTAGTTGCGGCGAGCGGGGGCTACTCTTTGTTGCAGTGCGCGGGCTTCTCACTGCGGTGGCTTCTCTTGTTGCAGAGTACGGGCTCTAGGTGCACGGGCTTCAGTAGTTGTGGCACGCGGGCTCAGTAGTTGTGGCTCGCAGGCTCTAGAGCGCAGGCTCAGTAGTTGTGGTGCACAGGCTTAGTTGCTCCACGGCATGTGGGATCTTCCCGGACCAGGACTTGAATCCATGTCCCCTGCACTGGCAGGGGGATTCTTAACCGCTGCGCCACCAGGGAAGCCCCAGAGTTCTTGCATCTTTAAATTCGGATTCCTCTGGCACAAAGAAAAGGGCTTCAGATCTCGCCTGATTCTCACTAATACAGTGCCAGGTGGAAAAGCCTGCAGATGTGGTTCAGGGATCACTGTAAGGGGCTAGAAAAAGAGCAAGGTCAAGGATCAATCAGGTAGACTGATAGAGGGTCAGGTTTTGAAATGGATGGGAATTACCTCTCTGAGATAGTACAGAATCTGGGTGAAGATAGAACAATTCCGAGGTGATTAAAAGGGAGCAGATACAGAAACGTTTTGCAGTAGAAGGGAGTATGTACAAACATTTTGAAGTAGAGGAGAGGGAAGGTGAAGGAACTTCTTGGGACCTAAGCCACAGACACCTTTCCTTACTTCTTTCTGGTAAAATTTCATGTTTGAGCCTACTCTGCCACATATTCTGGGAAGGTGATTTTCCTCCTCAGCATGAGAGATGGATTATGAGTATTGTCATTACCTTGACAAGCAATGAGTTTAGCATGGGTGTATGACACAATTTTGCCCAGTGGAACCCAGGGGCAATTCTGCTATAGGGCTCCTGAAAGGGTTTTTCTTCCTTTGGAGAGAGAGAGAGAGAGAGAGAGAGAGAGAGAGAATATGAATATCACAAGTATGGGAGACAATATCCCTGGTCTTTGCTGGATGCCCCCATTTGCATCTGACATCAAGGAATGCTGAAGCCATGGTGTAGCCTTGCCAGGAAGTGCCAGGAAATATACCATCATGCTGAGGATGGCAGAGCAGGAAGAAGAAATCCACTTGGGTCTTCGATGACATACTTGAGCTACCCAATTAACCAATCTTGGAACCATCTTCCCCCAAACTTATTTTATGAGCTAATACATTTCTTTATTTTTAAAAAGTCACTTCTGGGGACTTCTCTGGTGGTTCAGTGATTAAGAATCCACCTTCCAATGCAGGGGACGCGGGTTGGATCCCTGGTCGGGGAACTAAGATCTCACATGCCTCGGGGCAACTAAGCCTGTGCACTCTGGAGCCTGTGCATCACAACTAGAGAAAAGACCACTGTGCCACAAGGAGAAGATTCCGCATGCCACAACAAAGATCCCACGTGCCGCAACTAAGACCTGACAAGGCCAAATTAGTAAATAAATATTAAAAAAAAGATTTATCAGGACACAGCCATTAAAAAAAAAGTCACTTCTAGTCAGGTATTCTGTTGCACTTGTACTGATGCCTTCCTTGATCCTTTGGAGTAAAGTAAGAATTGAGAGCATGTGTGATAAATATGAGGTGTGGGATTTGAAAAGTTTGAAACAGATATTTCAGCTTTCACCTTGGCCCCCCTTCCCTCACACCATCCCTACCCCACCTCCCACTGGACTCAGACTAGGGCCAGGAAACACAGGACTGGAGTCAGAGGATCTCTCTCTTCTGATGACATGGGCTTTGCTTTTGGCTCAAGCTTATTGTGTTTGGCTCCTTCTTCCTTCACGACATGTTCTCTCCCAGGAGGCTCCTCAGTCACTGAGGTAATCGGACCTATCTGAACCCCAAATCACAGCTTAGGCTCAAGTGGGGGACCTCAACTTCAGCACCATTTTGTGCATTATCTAGAATGCTCTGCTGACTTTGAGCATGAATAGAGTGAATGAAAACAGCCCAGACTCAGGGCTGGGAACTGGCACAGGCTTGAGAGAAGGTCAGAGTACGCAGGAAGGAGCGGGGCTCCACTAGGTTATAACGTCTATGAAGGCCACATACCACACAGCCCAGAATGCTGCATGTACAGAGTTAGTGCTCAACAGATGTGTACTGAATTTATCTGAAGTTGACTGGTTTCTAAACTGAAGGTCAAAAGGCTTCTTTCTACTGAATTTTCATTCAAAGTGCCTTTTACCTGCCACTCCCTTCCCTCCCAAAAAAGAAACCTTCAGTATTTTCACCTCAGATATCTGTTTATTTTATGCCATTATTTGTGAAATAGGGAAGGATAAGAATAGTCTAACTTGATTTATGAGAAAGCAGCTAAGACACAAAGACATGATCTAACTTGGCCAAGGTCCCAGAGGGTGTCTGTGGCCAAGCTGGGATCGCCCACTAACTCCTCAGGCTCTCAAGCCATTGTACTGATGTCCCTGTACGTACTTTTTTTTTTACTTTATTGGAGTATAGTTGACTTACAATGTTGTGTTAGTTTCAGTTGTATAGCGAAGTGATTCAATTACAAATATACATATATTTTCCTTTTTTTCAGATTCTTTTCCCATATAGGTTACTACAGAATACTGAGTAGAATTCCCTGTGCTATCTACTAGGTCCTTGCTGGTTGTCTATTACATATATAGTAGTGCGTGTATGTTAATCCCAAGCTCCTAATTTATCCCTCCCACCCACATTTCCCCTTTGGTAACCATAAGTCTGTTTCTGAAATCTGTGCAGACAAGCAGATTAAAATTTTATTGAGCTCTGCCCACCAGAGCAACACCCAGCTCTACCCACCACCAGTCCCTCCCATCAGGAAACTTCCACAAGCCTTAGATAGCCTCATACACCAAAGAGTAGACAGCAGAATCAAGAAGAACTAGAATCCTGCAGACTCCGGAAAAAGAGGCACATTAAAGGACCTAGAAGAACTAAAGAGCAAACAAACAATGAGGAACAACACAATAGATGAAATTAAAAATTCTCTACAAGGAATCAACAGCAGAATAACTGAGGCAGAAGAACGGATAAGTGACCTGGAGGATAAAATAGTGGAAATAACGACTGCAGAGCAGAATAAAGAAAAGAGAATGAAAAGAAATGAGGACAGTCACAGAGACCTCCGGGACAACATTAAACGCCCCAACATTCGAATTACAGGGGTCCCAGAAGAGGAAGAGAGAAAGAAAGAGACTGAGAAAATACCTGAAGTGATTATAGTTGAAAACTTCTCTAATATGGGAAAGGAAATAGTTAATCAAATTCAGGAAGAGCAGAGAGTCCCATACAGGATAAATCCAAGAAGAAACACACAAGACTCATATTAATAAAACTATAAAAAATTAAATACACAGAAAATATATTAAAAGCAGCAAGGGAAAAACAACAAATAACTCACAAGGGAATCCCCATAAGCTTAAAAGCTGATCTTTCAGCAGAAACTCTGCAAGCCAGAAGGGAGTGGCAGGACATATTTAAAGTGATGAAGGAGAAAAACCTACAACCAAGATTACTCTACCCGGCAAGCTACCACCTTTTAATTCACTGTTTGCAAGTCCCACTCTAGAAGCAGGTATCTCTAACAGGTGAATGACGCACACTAGTTTATGCGTCACGCCCTAGGTGGGTCAACTGACTAGGCTGGTAAAAAATATTAAACAACAGAGAAAACAATTATAAGGCCATCATCACTCACTGATACGTACTATTTCTATAAAACATCTCAGTATTTAATTTATAATAAGAAGAGTTACAGAAACTTTCTAAAGCTCTTTCCCTCCAAATAGTGGACTGGTTAAATAAGAACTCGTACATACATAAGATGCAGCCATTAAAAATCATCTTTTCCAGGTTTTCTTGGGGATATAGCTGACTGTAGGATTGGAGCAGGAAATTACAATGTGATTCTGGAACATCCTGTCATATCAGAAGTTAAATATCAAAGTTCACTGGACCATGCTAAAAAGGACTCAGGAAGCAGAAAAGTTACCTGGGCTGGACCGGGAGGCCGGCTGCGCCGCGGCGCGGGGAACGGGCTCGAGGGCGCGTCCTCTGCTCGCTGCGCGGAGGCTCGGGCGTGGAGAGGAAGCCGCAGACGCGGGCCGCTCGCCGAGCTCCCCGCCCCCTTTTGCAGGAGCCAGGGGCGCTCCTCGGAGCACACGCCCAGAGATGGCACGTGGCCAGGCTCGGCCGCCGCGGGACTTCAGGACCGTTGCTCGCCTCCACGGAGGGAGCGCCGCGGGACTTCAGGACCGTCCCGCCGCGGCTGCCTTCTCTATCCTGGCGCAGAGGCGCGCTCCGAGGCCGCCCGTCCTCTGCTCGCTGCGCGGAGGCGCGGGCGTGGAGAGGAAGCCGCAGACGCGGGCCGCTCGCTGAGCTCCCCGCCCCCGTTTGCACGAGCCCCGGGGCTCCGCTGAGCACACGCCCAGTAATGGCGCCCTGCCAGGCTCGGCCGCGGGGGAGGGGGCGCCACCTGACTCAGGACCCTCCTACCGCGGCGGCCTTCTCTAGCCAGGCGCAGAGGCGCGCTCCGAGTCCACGCCTCCAGACCGTGCCAATCGCTTGAGCCTTTAGATTTCCACTGCGATTTCCGCCTGGCTCTCTATCCCCCGCCCCTCCCAGACACACCGCCCCCCCGACCCCCTCGCCCCAGTGGGGGGAGGGTGTTCCTGACCTTCAGCCGCGCGGCTGACAGGGTCTCGGTGCTTCCTCCAGGTGTCACGCCTGTGCCTGTGAGGTGGAAGAGCCGAGTTCAGGACGCTGGTCCACCAGAGACCTCCCGGCTCCACTCCACGTAATATCAAACGGTGAAAGCTCTCCCACAGATCTCCATCTCAACGCTAAGACACAGCTCCACTCACCGACCAGCAAGCTACCTTGCTGGACACCCTAGGCCAAACAACTAGCAAGACAGGAACACAACCCTACCCATTAGCAGAGAGGCTGCCTAAAATCATAATAAGGTCACAGACACCCCAAAACACACCACCAGATACGGTCCTGCCCACCAGAAAGACAAGATCCAGCCTCATCCGGCAGAACACAGGCACTAGTCCCCTCCACCAGGTAGCCTACATAACCCACCGAAACAACCTTAGCCACTGGGTGCAGACACCAAAAACAATGGGAACTACGAACCTGCAGCCTGCAAAAAGGAGACCCCAAACACAGTTAGTTTAGCAAAATGACAAGACAGAGAAACACACAGCAGATGAAGGAGCAAGGTAAAACCCACCAGACCAAACAAATGAAGAAAAGAGGCAGTCTCCCTAAAAAAGAATTCAAAGTAGTGACAGTAAAGATGATCCAAAATCTTGGAAGTAGAATGGAGAAAATACAAGAAACGTTTAACAAGGACCTAGAAGAACTAAACAGTAAACAAACACTGAGGAACAACACAATAGATGAAATTAAAAATTCTCTAGAAAGAATCAACAGCAGAATAACTGAGGCAGAAGAACGGATAAGTGACCTGGAAGATAAAAGAGTGGAAACAACGACTGCAGAGCAGAATAAAGAAAAGAGAATGAAAAGAATTGAGGACAGTCTCAGAGACCTCTGGGACAACATTAAACGCTCCAACATTTGAATTATCGGGGGCCCAGAAGAGGAGGAGAAAAAGAAAGGGACTGAGAAAATACCTGAAGTGATTATAGTTGAAAACTTCTCTAATATGGGAAAGGAAATAGTTAATCAAGTCCAGGAAGCACAGGGAGTCCCCTGCAGGATAAATCCAAGGGGAAACACGCCAAGACACATATTAATCAAACTATCAAACATTAAATGTACAGAAAATATATTAAAGGCAGCAAGGGAAAAACAACAAATGACACACAAGGGAATCCCCATAAGCTTAAAAGCTGATCTTTCAGCAGAAACTCTGCAAGCCAGAAGGGAGTGGCAGGACATATTTAAAGTGATGAAGGAGAAAAACCTACAACCAAGATTACTCTACCCGGCAAGCTACCACCTTTTAATTCACTGTTTGCAAGCCCCTCTCTAGAAGCAGATATCTCTAACAGGTGAATGACGCACACTAGTTTATGCGTCACGCCCTAGGTGGGTCAACTGACTAGGCTGGTAAAAAATATTAAACAACAGAGAAAACAATTATAAGGCCATCATCACTCACTGATACGTACTATTTCTATAAAACATCTCAGTATTTAATTTATAATAAGAAGAGTTACAGAAACTTTCTAAAGCTCTTTCCCTCCAAATAGTGGACTGGTTAAATAAGAACTCGTACATACATAAGATGCAGCCATTAAAAATCATCTTTTCCAGGTTTTCTTGGGGATATAGCTGACTGTAGGATTGGAGCAGGAAATTACAATGTGATTCTGGAACATCCTGTCATATCAGAAGTTAAATATCAAAGTTCACTGGACCATGCTAAAAAGGACTCAGGAAGCAGAAAAGTTACCTGGGCTGGACCGGGAGGCCGGCTGCGCCGCGGCGCGGGGAACGGGCTCGAGGGCGCGTCCTCTGCTCGCTGCGCGGAGGCTCGGGCGTGGAGAGGAAGCCGCAGACGCGGGCCGCTCGCCGAGCTCCCCGCCCCCTTTTGCAGGAGCCAGGGGCGCTCCTCGGAGCACACGCCCAGAGATGGCACGTGGCCAGGCTCGGCCGCCGCGGGACTTCAGGACCGTTGCTCGCCTCCACGGAGGGAGCGCCGCGGGACTTCAGGACCGTCCCGCCGCGGCTGCCTTCTCTATCCTGGCGCAGAGGCGCGCTCCGAGGCCGCCCGTCCTCTGCTCGCTGCGCGGAGGCGCGGGCGTGGAGAGGAAGCCGCAGACGCGGGCCGCTCGCTGAGCTCCCCGCCCCCGTTTGCACGAGCCCCGGGGCTCCGCTGAGCACACGCCCAGTAATGGCGCCCTGCCAGGCTCGGCCGCGGGGGAGGGGGCGCCACCTGACTCAGGACCCTCCTACCGCGGCGGCCTTCTCTAGCCAGGCGCAGAGGCGCGCTCCGAGTCCACGCCTCCAGACCGTGCCAATCGCTTGAGCCTTTAGATTTCCACTGCGATTTCCGCCTGGCTCTCTATCCCCCGCCCCTCCCAGACACACCGCCCCCCCGACCCCCTCGCCCCAGTGGGGGGAGGGTGTTCCTGACCTTCAGCCGCGCGGCTGACAGGGTCTCGGTGCTTCCTCCAGGTGTCACGCCTGTGCCTGTGAGGTGGAAGAGCCGAGTTCAGGACGCTGGTCCACCAGAGACCTCCCGGCTCCACTCCACGTAATATCAAACGGTGAAAGCTCTCCCACAGATCTCCATCTCAACGCTAAGACACAGCTCCACTCACCGACCAGCAAGCTACCTTGCTGGACACCCTAGGCCAAACAACTAGCAAGACAGGAACACAACCCTACCCATTAGCAGAGAGGCTGCCTAAAATCATAATAAGGTCACAGACACCCCAAAACACACCACCAGATACGGTCCTGCCCACCAGAAAGACAAGATCCAGCCTCATCCGGCAGAACACAGGCACTAGTCCCCTCCACCAGGTAGCCTACATAACCCACCGAAACAACCTTAGCCACTGGGTGCAGACACCAAAAACAATGGGAACTACGAACCTGCAGCCTGCAAAAAGGAGACCCCAAACACAGTTAGTTTAGCAAAATGACAAGACAGAGAAACACACAGCAGATGAAGGAGCAAGGTAAAACCCACCAGACCAAACAAATGAAGAAAAGAGGCAGTCTCCCTAAAAAAGAATTCAAAGTAGTGACAGTAAAGATGATCCAAAATCTTGGAAGTAGAATGGAGAAAATACAAGAAACGTTTAACAAGGACCTAGAAGAACTAAACAGTAAACAAACACTGAGGAACAACACAATAGATGAAATTAAAAATTCTCTAGAAAGAATCAACAGCAGAATAACTGAGGCAGAAGAACGGATAAGTGACCTGGAAGATAAGAGAGTGGAAACAACGACTGCAGAGCAGAATAAAGAAAAGAGAATGAAAAGAATTGAGGACAGTCTCAGAGACCTCTGGGACAACATTAAACGCTCCAACATTTGAATTATCGGGGGCCCAGAAGAGGAGGAGAAAAAGAAAGGGACTGAGAAAATACCTGAAGTGATTATAGTTGAAAACTTCTCTAATATGGGAAAGGAAATAGTTAATCAAGTCCAGGAAGCACAGGGAGTCCCCTGCAGGATAAATCCAAGGGGAAACACGCCAAGACACATATTAATCAAACTATCAAACATTAAATGTACAGAAAATATATTAAAGGCAGCAAGGGAAAAACAACAAATGACACACAAGGGAATCCCCATAAGCTTAAAAGCTGATCTTTCAGCAGAAACTCTGCAAGCCAGAAGGGAGTGGCAGGACATATTTAAAGTGATGAAGGAGAAAAACCTACAACCAAGATTACTCTACCCGGCAAGCTACCACCTTTTAATTCACTGTTTGCAAGCCCCTCTCTAGAAGCAGATATCTCTAACAGGTGAATGACGCACACTAGTTTATGCGTCACGCCCTAGGTGGGTCAACTGACTAGGCTGGTAAAAAATATTAAACAACAGAGAAAACAATTATAAGGCCATCATCACTCACTGATACGTACTATTTCTATAAAACATCTCAGTATTTAATTTATAATAAGAAGAGTTACAGAAACTTTCTAAAGCTCTTTCCCTCCAAATAGTGGACTGGTTAAATAAGAACTCGTACATACATAAGATGCAGCCATTAAAAATCATCTTTTCCAGGTTTTCTTGGGGATATAGCTGACTGTAGGATTGGAGCAGGAAATTACAATGTGATTCTGGAACATCCTGTCATATCAGAAGTTAAATATCAAAGTTCACTGGACCATGCTAAAAAGGACTCAGGAAGCAGAAAAGTTACCTGGGCTGGACCGGGAGGCCGGCTGCGCCGCGGCGCGGGGAACGGGCTCGAGGGCGCGTCCTCTGCTCGCTGCGCGGAGGCTCGGGCGTGGAGAGGAAGCCGCAGACGCGGGCCGCTCGCCGAGCTCCCCGCCCCCTTTTGCAGGAGCCAGGGGCGCTCCTCGGAGCACACGCCCAGAGATGGCACGTGGCCAGGCTCGGCCGCCGCGGGACTTCAGGACCGTTGCTCGCCTCCACGGAGGGAGCGCCGCGGGACTTCAGGACCGTCCCGCCGCGGCTGCCTTCTCTATCCTGGCGCAGAGGCGCGCTCCGAGGCCGCCCGTCCTCTGCTCGCTGCGCGGAGGCGCGGGCGTGGAGAGGAAGCCGCAGACGCGGGCCGCTCGCTGAGCTCCCCGCCCCCGTTTGCACGAGCCCCGGGGCTCCGCTGAGCACACGCCCAGTAATGGCGCCCTGCCAGGCTCGGCCGCGGGGGAGGGGGCGCCACCTGACTCAGGACCCTCCTACCGCGGCGGCCTTCTCTAGCCAGGCGCAGAGGCGCGCTCCGAGTCCACGCCTCCAGACCGTGCCAATCGCTTGAGCCTTTAGATTTCCACTGCGATTTCCGCCTGGCTCTCTATCCCCCGCCCCTCCCAGACACACCGCCCCCCCGACCCCCTCGCCCCAGTGGGGGGAGGGTGTTCCTGACCTTCAGCCGCGCGGCTGACAGGGTCTCGGTGCTTCCTCCAGGTGTCACGCCTGTGCCTGTGAGGTGGAAGAGCCGAGTTCAGGACGCTGGTCCACCAGAGACCTCCCGGCTCCACTCCACGTAATATCAAACGGTGAAAGCTCTCCCACAGATCTCCATCTCAACGCTAAGACACAGCTCCACTCACCGACCAGCAAGCTACCTTGCTGGACACCCTAGGCCAAACAACTAGCAAGACAGGAACACAACCCTACCCATTAGCAGAGAGGCTGCCTAAAATCATAATAAGGTCACAGACACTCCAAAACACACCACCAGATACGGTCCTGCCCACCAGAAAGACAAGATCCAGCCTCATCCGGCAGAACACAGGCACTAGTCCCCTCCACCAGGTAGCCTACATAACCCACCGAAACAACCTTAGCCACTGGGTGCAGACACCAAAAACAATGGGAACTACGAACCTGCAGCCTGCAAAAAGGAGACCCCAAACACAGTTAGTTTAGCAAAATGACAAGACAGAGAAACACACAGCAGATGAAGGAGCAAGGTAAAACCCACCAGACCAAACAAATGAAGAAAAGAGGCAGTCTCCCTAAAAAAGAATTCAAAGTAGTGACAGTAAAGATGATCCAAAATCTTGGAAGTAGAATGGAGAAAATACAAGAAACGTTTAACAAGGACCTAGAAGAACTAAACAGTAAACAAACACTGAGGAACAACACAATAGATGAAATTAAAAATTCTCTAGAAAGAATCAACAGCAGAATAACTGAGGCAGAAGAACGGATAAGTGACCTGGAAGATAAAAGAGTGGAAACAACGACTGCAGAGCAGAATAAAGAAAAGAGAATGAAAAGAATTGAGGACAGTCTCAGAGACCTCTGGGACAACATTAAACGCTCCAACATTTGAATTATCGGGGGCCCAGAAGAGGAGGAGAAAAAGAAAGGGACTGAGAAAATACCTGAAGTGATTATAGTTGAAAACTTCTCTAATATGGGAAAGGAAATAGTTAATCAAGTCCAGGAAGCACAGGGAGTCCCCTGCAGGATAAATCCAAGGGGAAACACGCCAAGACACATATTAATCAAACTATCAAACATTAAATGTACAGAAAATATATTAAAGGCAGCAAGGGAAAAACAACAAATGACACACAAGGGAATCCCCATAAGCTTAAAAGCTGATCTTTCAGCAGAAACTCTGCAAGCCAGAAGGGAGTGGCAGGACATATTTAAAGTGATGAAGGAGAAAAACCTACAACCAAGATTACTCTACCCGGCAAGCTACCACCTTTTAATTCACTGTTTGCAAGCCCCTCTCTAGAAGCAGATATCTCTAACAGGTGAATGACGCACACTAGTTTATGCGTCACGCCCTAGGTGGGTCAACTGACTAGGCTGGTAAAAAATATTAAACAACAGAGAAAACAATTATAAGGCCATCATCACTCACTGATACGTACTATTTCTATAAAACATCTCAGTATTTAATTTATAATAAGAAGAGTTACAGAAACTTTCTAAAGCTCTTTCCCTCCAAATAGTGGACTGGTTAAATAAGAACTCGTACATACATAAGATGCAGCCATTAAAAATCATCTTTTCCAGGTTTTCTTGGGGATATAGCTGACTGTAGGATTGGAGCAGGAAATTACAATGTGATTCTGGAACATCCTGTCATATCAGAAGTTAAATATCAAAGTTCACTGGACCATGCTAAAAAGGACTCAGGAAGCAGAAAAGTTACCTGGGCTGGACCGGGAGGCCGGCTGCGCCGCGGCGCGGGGAACGGGCTCGAGGGCGCGTCCTCTGCTCGCTGCGCGGAGGCTCGGGCGTGGAGAGGAAGCCGCAGACGCGGGCCGCTCGCCGAGCTCCCCGCCCCCTTTTGCAGGAGCCAGGGGCGCTCCTCGGAGCACACGCCCAGAGATGGCACGTGGCCAGGCTCGGCCGCCGCGGGACTTCAGGACCGTTGCTCGCCTCCACGGAGGGAGCGCCGCGGGACTTCAGGACCGTCCCGCCGCGGCTGCCTTCTCTATCCTGGCGCAGAGGCGCGCTCCGAGGCCGCCCGTCCTCTGCTCGCTGCGCGGAGGCGCGGGCGTGGAGAGGAAGCCGCAGACGCGGGCCGCTCGCTGAGCTCCCCGCCCCCGTTTGCACGAGCCCCGGGGCTCCGCTGAGCACACGCCCAGTAATGGCGCCCTGCCAGGCTCGGCCGCGGGGGAGGGGGCGCCACCTGACTCAGGACCCTCCTACCGCGGCGGCCTTCTCTAGCCAGGCGCAGAGGCGCGCTCCGAGTCCACGCCTCCAGACCGTGCCAATCGCTTGAGCCTTTAGATTTCCACTGCGATTTCCGCCTGGCTCTCTATCCCCCGCCCCTCCCAGACACACCGCCCCCCCGACCCCCTCGCCCCAGTGGGGGGAGGGTGTTCCTGACCTTCAGCCGCGCGGCTGACAGGGTCTCGGTGCTTCCTCCAGGTGTCACGCCTGTGCCTGTGAGGTGGAAGAGCCGAGTTCAGGACGCTGGTCCACCAGAGACCTCCCGGCTCCACTCCACGTAATATCAAACGGTGAAAGCTCTCCCACAGATCTCCATCTCAACGCTAAGACACAGCTCCACTCACCGACCAGCAAGCTACCTTGCTGGACACCCTAGGCCAAACAACTAGCAAGACAGGAACACAACCCTACCCATTAGCAGAGAGGCTGCCTAAAATCATAATAAGGTCACAGACACCCCAAAACACACCACCAGATACGGTCCTGCCCACCAGAAAGACAAGATCCAGCCTCATCCGGCAGAACACAGGCACTAGTCCCCTCCACCAGGTAGCCTACATAACCCACCGAAACAACCTTAGCCACTGGGTGCAGACACCAAAAACAATGGGAACTACGAACCTGCAGCCTGCAAAAAGGAGACCCCAAACACAGTTAGTTTAGCAAAATGACAAGACAGAGAAACACACAGCAGATGAAGGAGCAAGGTAAAACCCACCAGACCAAACAAATGAAGAAAAGAGGCAGTCTCCCTAAAAAAGAATTCAAAGTAGTGACAGTAAAGATGATCCAAAATCTTGGAAGTAGAATGGAGAAAATACAAGAAACGTTTAACAAGGACCTAGAAGAACTAAACAGTAAACAAACACTGAGGAACAACACAATAGATGAAATTAAAAATTCTCTAGAAAGAATCAACAGCAGAATAACTGAGGCAGAAGAACGGATAAGTGACCTGGAAGATAAGAGAGTGGAAACAACGACTGCAGAGCAGAATAAAGAAAAGAGAATGAAAAGAATTGAGGACAGTCTCAGAGACCTCTGGGACAACATTAAACGCTCCAACATTTGAATTATCGGGGGCCCAGAAGAGGAGGAGAAAAAGAAAGGGACTGAGAAAATACCTGAAGTGATTATAGTTGAAAACTTCTCTAATATGGGAAAGGAAATAGTTAATCAAGTCCAGGAAGCACAGGGAGTCCCCTGCAGGATAAATCCAAGGGGAAACACGCCAAGACACATATTAATCAAACTATCAAACATTAAATGTACAGAAAATATATTAAAGGCAGCAAGGGAAAAACAACAAATGACACACAAGGGAATCCCCATAAGCTTAAAAGCTGATCTTTCAGCAGAAACTCTGCAAGCCAGAAGGGAGTGGCAGGACATATTTAAAGTGATGAAGGAGAAAAACCTACAACCAAGATTACTCTACCCGGCAAGCTACCACCTTTTAATTCACTGTTTGCAAGCCCCTCTCTAGAAGCAGATATCTCTAACAGGTGAATGACGCACACTAGTTTATGCGTCACGCCCTAGGTGGGTCAACTGACTAGGCTGGTAAAAAATATTAAACAACAGAGAAAACAATTATAAGGCCATCATCACTCACTGATACGTACTATTTCTATAAAACATCTCAGTATTTAATTTATAATAAGAAGAGTTACAGAAACTTTCTAAAGCTCTTTCCCTCCAAATAGTGGACTGGTTAAATAAGAACTCGTACATACATAAGATGCAGCCATTAAAAATCATCTTTTCCAGGTTTTCTTGGGGATATAGCTGACTGTAGGATTGGAGCAGGAAATTACAATGTGATTCTGGAACATCCTGTCATATCAGAAGTTAAATATCAAAGTTCACTGGACCATGCTAAAAAGGACTCAGGAAGCAGAAAAGTTACCTGGGCTGGACCGGGAGGCCGGCTGCGCCGCGGCGCGGGGAACGGGCTCGAGGGCGCGTCCTCTGCTCGCTGCGCGGAGGCTCGGGCGTGGAGAGGAAGCCGCAGACGCGGGCCGCTCGCCGAGCTCCCCGCCCCCTTTTGCAGGAGCCAGGGGCGCTCCTCGGAGCACACGCCCAGAGATGGCACGTGGCCAGGCTCGGCCGCCGCGGGACTTCAGGACCGTTGCTCGCCTCCACGGAGGGAGCGCCGCGGGACTTCAGGACCGTCCCGCCGCGGCTGCCTTCTCTATCCTGGCGCAGAGGCGCGCTCCGAGGCCGCCCGTCCTCTGCTCGCTGCGCGGAGGCGCGGGCGTGGAGAGGAAGCCGCAGACGCGGGCCGCTCGCTGAGCTCCCCGCCCCCGTTTGCACGAGCCCCGGGGCTCCGCTGAGCACACGCCCAGTAATGGCGCCCTGCCAGGCTCGGCCGCGGGGGAGGGGGCGCCACCTGACTCAGGACCCTCCTACCGCGGCGGCCTTCTCTAGCCAGGCGCAGAGGCGCGCTCCGAGTCCACGCCTCCAGACCGTGCCAATCGCTTGAGCCTTTAGATTTCCACTGCGATTTCCGCCTGGCTCTCTATCCCCCGCCCCTCCCAGACACACCGCCCCCCCGACCCCCTCGCCCCAGTGGGGGGAGGGTGTTCCTGACCTTCAGCCGCGCGGCTGACAGGGTCTCGGTGCTTCCTCCAGGTGTCACGCCTGTGCCTGTGAGGTGGAAGAGCCGAGTTCAGGACGCTGGTCCACCAGAGACCTCCCGGCTCCACTCCACGTAATATCAAACGGTGAAAGCTCTCCCACAGATCTCCATCTCAACGCTAAGACACAGCTCCACTCACCGACCAGCAAGCTACCTTGCTGGACACCCTAGGCCAAACAACTAGCAAGACAGGAACACAACCCTACCCATTAGCAGAGAGGCTGCCTAAAATCATAATAAGGTCACAGACACTCCAAAACACACCACCAGATACGGTCCTGCCCACCAGAAAGACAAGATCCAGCCTCATCCGGCAGAACACAGGCACTAGTCCCCTCCACCAGGTAGCCTACATAACCCACCGAAACAACCTTAGCCACTGGGTGCAGACACCAAAAACAATGGGAACTACGAACCTGCAGCCTGCAAAAAGGAGACCCCAAACACAGTTAGTTTAGCAAAATGACAAGACAGAGAAACACACAGCAGATGAAGGAGCAAGGTAAAACCCACCAGACCAAACAAATGAAGAAAAGAGGCAGTCTCCCTAAAAAAGAATTCAAAGTAGTGACAGTAAAGATGATCCAAAATCTTGGAAGTAGAATGGAGAAAATACAAGAAACGTTTAACAAGGACCTAGAAGAACTAAACAGTAAACAAACACTGAGGAACAACACAATAGATGAAATTAAAAATTCTCTAGAAAGAATCAACAGCAGAATAACTGAGGCAGAAGAACGGATAAGTGACCTGGAAGATAAAAGAGTGGAAACAACGACTGCAGAGCAGAATAAAGAAAAGAGAATGAAAAGAATTGAGGACAGTCTCAGAGACCTCTGGGACAACATTAAACGCTCCAACATTTGAATTATCGGGGGCCCAGAAGAGGAGGAGAAAAAGAAAGGGACTGAGAAAATACCTGAAGTGATTATAGTTGAAAACTTCTCTAATATGGGAAAGGAAATAGTTAATCAAGTCCAGGAAGCACAGGGAGTCCCCTGCAGGATAAATCCAAGGGGAAACACGCCAAGACACATATTAATCAAACTATCAAACATTAAATGTACAGAAAATATATTAAAGGCAGCAAGGGAAAAACAACAAATGACACACAAGGGAATCCCCATAAGCTTAAAAGCTGATCTTTCAGCAGAAACTCTGCAAGCCAGAAGGGAGTGGCAGGACATATTTAAAGTGATGAAGGAGAAAAACCTACAACCAAGATTACTCTACCCGGCAAGCTACCACCTTTTAATTCACTGTTTGCAAGCCCCTCTCTAGAAGCAGATATCTCTAACAGGTGAATGACGCACACTAGTTTATGCGTCACGCCCTAGGTGGGTCAACTGACTAGGCTGGTAAAAAATATTAAACAACAGAGAAAACAATTATAAGGCCATCATCACTCACTGATACGTACTATTTCTATAAAACATCTCAGTATTTAATTTATAATAAGAAGAGTTACAGAAACTTTCTAAAGCTCTTTCCCTCCAAATAGTGGACTGGTTAAATAAGAACTCGTACATACATAAGATGCAGCCATTAAAAATCATCTTTTCCAGGTTTTCTTGGGGATATAGCTGACTGTAGGATTGGAGCAGGAAATTACAATGTGATTCTGGAACATCCTGTCATATCAGAAGTTAAATATCAAAGTTCACTGGACCATGCTAAAAAGGACTCAGGAAGCAGAAAAGTTACCTGGGCTGGACCGGGAGGCCGGCTGCGCCGCGGCGCGGGGAACGGGCTCGAGGGCGCGTCCTCTGCTCGCTGCGCGGAGGCTCGGGCGTGGAGAGGAAGCCGCAGACGCGGGCCGCTCGCCGAGCTCCCCGCCCCCTTTTGCAGGAGCCAGGGGCGCTCCTCGGAGCACACGCCCAGAGATGGCACGTGGCCAGGCTCGGCCGCCGCGGGACTTCAGGACCGTTGCTCGCCTCCACGGAGGGAGCGCCGCGGGACTTCAGGACCGTCCCGCCGCGGCTGCCTTCTCTATCCTGGCGCAGAGGCGCGCTCCGAGGCCGCCCGTCCTCTGCTCGCTGCGCGGAGGCGCGGGCGTGGAGAGGAAGCCGCAGACGCGGGCCGCTCGCTGAGCTCCCCGCCCCCGTTTGCACGAGCCCCGGGGCTCCGCTGAGCACACGCCCAGTAATGGCGCCCTGCCAGGCTCGGCCGCGGGGGAGGGGGCGCCACCTGACTCAGGACCCTCCTACCGCGGCGGCCTTCTCTAGCCAGGCGCAGAGGCGCGCTCCGAGTCCACGCCTCCAGACCGTGCCAATCGCTTGAGCCTTTAGATTTCCACTGCGATTTCCGCCTGGCTCTCTATCCCCCGCCCCTCCCAGACACACCGCCCCCCCGACCCCCTCGCCCCAGTGGGGGGAGGGTGTTCCTGACCTTCAGCCGCGCGGCTGACAGGGTCTCGGTGCTTCCTCCAGGTGTCACGCCTGTGCCTGTGAGGTGGAAGAGCCGAGTTCAGGACGCTGGTCCACCAGAGACCTCCCGGCTCCACTCCACGTAATATCAAACGGTGAAAGCTCTCCCACAGATCTCCATCTCAACGCTAAGACACAGCTCCACTCACCGACCAGCAAGCTACCTTGCTGGACACCCTAGGCCAAACAACTAGCAAGACAGGAACACAACCCTACCCATTAGCAGAGAGGCTGCCTAAAATCATAATAAGGTCACAGACACCCCAAAACACACCACCAGATACGGTCCTGCCCACCAGAAAGACAAGATCCAGCCTCATCCGGCAGAACACAGGCACTAGTCCCCTCCACCAGGTAGCCTACATAACCCACCGAAACAACCTTAGCCACTGGGTGCAGACACCAAAAACAATGGGAACTACGAACCTGCAGCCTGCAAAAAGGAGACCCCAAACACAGTTAGTTTAGCAAAATGACAAGACAGAGAAACACACAGCAGATGAAGGAGCAAGGTAAAACCCACCAGACCAAACAAATGAAGAAAAGAGGCAGTCTCCCTAAAAAAGAATTCAAAGTAGTGACAGTAAAGATGATCCAAAATCTTGGAAGTAGAATGGAGAAAATACAAGAAACGTTTAACAAGGACCTAGAAGAACTAAACAGTAAACAAACACTGAGGAACAACACAATAGATGAAATTAAAAATTCTCTAGAAAGAATCAACAGCAGAATAACTGAGGCAGAAGAACGGATAAGTGACCTGGAAGATAAAAGAGTGGAAACAACGACTGCAGAGCAGAATAAAGAAAAGAGAATGAAAAGAATTGAGGACAGTCTCAGAGACCTCTGGGACAACATTAAACGCTCCAACATTTGAATTATCGGGGGCCCAGAAGAGGAGGAGAAAAAGAAAGGGACTGAGAAAATACCTGAAGTGATTATAGTTGAAAACTTCTCTAATATGGGAAAGGAAATAGTTAATCAAGTCCAGGAAGCACAGGGAGTCCCCTGCAGGATAAATCCAAGGGGAAACACGCCAAGACACATATTAATCAAACTATCAAACATTAAATGTACAGAAAATATATTAAAGGCAGCAAGGGAAAAACAACAAATGACACACAAGGGAATCCCCATAAGCTTAAAAGCTGATCTTTCAGCAGAAACTCTGCAAGCCAGAAGGGAGTGGCAGGACATATTTAAAGTGATGAAGGAGAAAAACCTACAACCAAGATTACTCTACCCGGCAAGCTACCACCTTTTAATTCACTGTTTGCAAGCCCCTCTCTAGAAGCAGATATCTCTAACAGGTGAATGACGCACACTAGTTTATGCGTCACGCCCTAGGTGGGTCAACTGACTAGGCTGGTAAAAAATATTAAACAACAGAGAAAACAATTATAAGGCCATCATCACTCACTGATACGTACTATTTCTATAAAACATCTCAGTATTTAATTTATAATAAGAAGAGTTACAGAAACTTTCTAAAGCTCTTTCCCTCCAAATAGTGGACTGGTTAAATAAGAACTCGTACATACATAAGATGCAGCCATTAAAAATCATCTTTTCCAGGTTTTCTTGGGGATATAGCTGACTGTAGGATTGGAGCAGGAAATTACAATGTGATTCTGGAACATCCTGTCATATCAGAAGTTAAATATCAAAGTTCACTGGACCATGCTAAAAAGGACTCAGGAAGCAGAAAAGTTACCTGGGCTGGACCGGGAGGCCGGCTGCGCCGCGGCGCGGGGAACGGGCTCGAGGGCGCGTCCTCTGCTCGCTGCGCGGAGGCTCGGGCGTGGAGAGGAAGCCGCAGACGCGGGCCGCTCGCCGAGCTCCCCGCCCCCTTTTGCAGGAGCCAGGGGCGCTCCTCGGAGCACACGCCCAGAGATGGCACGTGGCCAGGCTCGGCCGCCGCGGGACTTCAGGACCGTTGCTCGCCTCCACGGAGGGAGCGCCGCGGGACTTCAGGACCGTCCCGCCGCGGCTGCCTTCTCTATCCTGGCGCAGAGGCGCGCTCCGAGGCCGCCCGTCCTCTGCTCGCTGCGCGGAGGCGCGGGCGTGGAGAGGAAGCCGCAGACGCGGGCCGCTCGCTGAGCTCCCCGCCCCCGTTTGCACGAGCCCCGGGGCTCCGCTGAGCACACGCCCAGTAATGGCGCCCTGCCAGGCTCGGCCGCGGGGGAGGGGGCGCCACCTGACTCAGGACCCTCCTACCGCGGCGGCCTTCTCTAGCCAGGCGCAGAGGCGCGCTCCGAGTCCACGCCTCCAGACCGTGCCAATCGCTTGAGCCTTTAGATTTCCACTGCGATTTCCGCCTGGCTCTCTATCCCCCGCCCCTCCCAGACACACCGCCCCCCCGACCCCCTCGCCCCAGTGGGGGGAGGGTGTTCCTGACCTTCAGCCGCGCGGCTGACAGGGTCTCGGTGCTTCCTCCAGGTGTCACGCCTGTGCCTGTGAGGTGGAAGAGCCGAGTTCAGGACGCTGGTCCACCAGAGACCTCCCGGCTCCACTCCACGTAATATCAAACGGTGAAAGCTCTCCCACAGATCTCCATCTCAACGCTAAGACACAGCTCCACTCACCGACCAGCAAGCTACCTTGCTGGACACCCTAGGCCAAACAACTAGCAAGACAGGAACACAACCCTACCCATTAGCAGAGAGGCTGCCTAAAATCATAATAAGGTCACAGACACCCCAAAACACACCACCAGATACGGTCCTGCCCACCAGAAAGACAAGATCCAGCCTCATCCGGCAGAACACAGGCACTAGTCCCCTCCACCAGGTAGCCTACATAACCCACCGAAACAACCTTAGCCACTGGGTGCAGACACCAAAAACAATGGGAACTACGAACCTGCAGCCTGCAAAAAGGAGACCCCAAACACAGTTAGTTTAGCAAAATGACAAGACAGAGAAACACACAGCAGATGAAGGAGCAAGGTAAAACCCACCAGACCAAACAAATGAAGAAAAGAGGCAGTCTCCCTAAAAAAGAATTCAAAGTAGTGACAGTAAAGATGATCCAAAATCTTGGAAGTAGAATGGAGAAAATACAAGAAACGTTTAACAAGGACCTAGAAGAACTAAACAGTAAACAAACACTGAGGAACAACACAATAGATGAAATTAAAAATTCTCTAGAAAGAATCAACAGCAGAATAACTGAGGCAGAAGAACGGATAAGTGACCTGGAAGATAAGAGAGTGGAAACAACGACTGCAGAGCAGAATAAAGAAAAGAGAATGAAAAGAATTGAGGACAGTCTCAGAGACCTCTGGGACAACATTAAACGCTCCAACATTTGAATTATCGGGGGCCCAGAAGAGGAGGAGAAAAAGAAAGGGACTGAGAAAATACCTGAAGTGATTATAGTTGAAAACTTCTCTAATATGGGAAAGGAAATAGTTAATCAAGTCCAGGAAGCACAGGGAGTCCCCTGCAGGATAAATCCAAGGGGAAACACGCCAAGACACATATTAATCAAACTATCAAACATTAAATGTACAGAAAATATATTAAAGGCAGCAAGGGAAAAACAACAAATGACACACAAGGGAATCCCCATAAGCTTAAAAGCTGATCTTTCAGCAGAAACTCTGCAAGCCAGAAGGGAGTGGCAGGACATATTTAAAGTGATGAAGGAGAAAAACCTACAACCAAGATTACTCTACCCGGCAAGCTACCACCTTTTAATTCACTGTTTGCAAGCCCCTCTCTAGAAGCAGGTATCTCTAACAGGTGAATGACGCACACTAGTTTATGCGTCACGCCCTAGGTGGGTCAACTGACTAGGCTGGTAAAAAATATTAAACAACAGAGAAAACAATTATAAGGCCATCATCACTCACTGATACGTACTATTTCTATAAAACATCTCAGTATTTAATTTATAATAAGAAGAGTTACAGAAACTTTCTAAAGCTCTTTCCCTCCAAATAGTGGACTGGTTAAATAAGAACTCGTACATACATAAGATGCAGCCATTAAAAATCATCTTTTCCAGGTTTTCTTGGGGATATAGCTGACTGTAGGATTGGAGCAGGAAATTACAATGTGATTCTGGAACATCCTGTCATATCAGAAGTTAAATATCAAAGTTCACTGGACCATGCTAAAAAGGACTCAGGAAGCAGAAAAGTTACCTGGGCTGGACCGGGAGGCCGGCTGCGCCGCGGCGCGGGGAACGGGCTCGAGGGCGCGTCCTCTGCTCGCTGCGCGGAGGCTCGGGCGTGGAGAGGAAGCCGCAGACGCGGGCCGCTCGCCGAGCTCCCCGCCCCCTTTTGCAGGAGCCAGGGGCGCTCCTCGGAGCACACGCCCAGAGATGGCACGTGGCCAGGCTCGGCCGCCGCGGGACTTCAGGACCGTTGCTCGCCTCCACGGAGGGAGCGCCGCGGGACTTCAGGACCGTCCCGCCGCGGCTGCCTTCTCTATCCTGGCGCAGAGGCGCGCTCCGAGGCCGCCCGTCCTCTGCTCGCTGCGCGGAGGCGCGGGCGTGGAGAGGAAGCCGCAGACGCGGGCCGCTCGCTGAGCTCCCCGCCCCCGTTTGCACGAGCCCCGGGGCTCCGCTGAGCACACGCCCAGTAATGGCGCCCTGCCAGGCTCGGCCGCGGGGGAGGGGGCGCCACCTGACTCAGGACCCTCCTACCGCGGCGGCCTTCTCTAGCCAGGCGCAGAGGCGCGCTCCGAGTCCACGCCTCCAGACCGTGCCAATCGCTTGAGCCTTTAGATTTCCACTGCGATTTCCGCCTGGCTCTCTATCCCCCGCCCCTCCCAGACACACCGCCCCCCCGACCCCCTCGCCCCAGTGGGGGGAGGGTGTTCCTGACCTTCAGCCGCGCGGCTGACAGGGTCTCGGTGCTTCCTCCAGGTGTCACGCCTGTGCCTGTGAGGTGGAAGAGCCGAGTTCAGGACGCTGGTCCACCAGAGACCTCCCGGCTCCACTCCACGTAATATCAAACGGTGAAAGCTCTCCCACAGATCTCCATCTCAACGCTAAGACACAGCTCCACTCACCGACCAGCAAGCTACCTTGCTGGACACCCTAGGCCAAACAACTAGCAAGACAGGAACACAACCCTACCCATTAGCAGAGAGGCTGCCTAAAATCATAATAAGGTCACAGACACCCCAAAACACACCACCAGATACGGTCCTGCCCACCAGAAAGACAAGATCCAGCCTCATCCGGCAGAACACAGGCACTAGTCCCCTCCACCAGGTAGCCTACATAACCCACCGAAACAACCTTAGCCACTGGGTGCAGACACCAAAAACAATGGGAACTACGAACCTGCAGCCTGCAAAAAGGAGACCCCAAACACAGTTAGTTTAGCAAAATGACAAGACAGAGAAACACACAGCAGATGAAGGAGCAAGGTAAAACCCACCAGACCAAACAAATGAAGAAAAGAGGCAGTCTCCCTAAAAAAGAATTCAAAGTAGTGACAGTAAAGATGATCCAAAATCTTGGAAGTAGAATGGAGAAAATACAAGAAACGTTTAACAAGGACCTAGAAGAACTAAACAGTAAACAAACACTGAGGAACAACACAATAGATGAAATTAAAAATTCTCTAGAAAGAATCAACAGCAGAATAACTGAGGCAGAAGAACGGATAAGTGACCTGGAAGATAAAAGAGTGGAAACAACGACTGCAGAGCAGAATAAAGAAAAGAGAATGAAAAGAATTGAGGACAGTCTCAGAGACCTCTGGGACAACATTAAACGCTCCAACATTTGAATTATCGGGGGCCCAGAAGAGGAGGAGAAAAAGAAAGGGACTGAGAAAATACCTGAAGTGATTATAGTTGAAAACTTCTCTAATATGGGAAAGGAAATAGTTAATCAAGTCCAGGAAGCACAGGGAGTCCCCTGCAGGATAAATCCAAGGGGAAACACGCCAAGACACATATTAATCAAACTATCAAACATTAAATGTACAGAAAATATATTAAAGGCAGCAAGGGAAAAACAACAAATGACACACAAGGGAATCCCCATAAGCTTAAAAGCTGATCTTTCAGCAGAAACTCTGCAAGCCAGAAGGGAGTGGCAGGACATATTTAAAGTGATGAAGGAGAAAAACCTACAACCAAGATTACTCTACCCGGCAAGCTACCACCTTTTAATTCACTGTTTGCAAGCCCCTCTCTAGAAGCAGATATCTCTAACAGGTGAATGACGCACACTAGTTTATGCGTCACGCCCTAGGTGGGTCAACTGACTAGGCTGGTAAAAAATATTAAACAACAGAGAAAACAATTATAAGGCCATCATCACTCACTGATACGTACTATTTCTATAAAACATCTCAGTATTTAATTTATAATAAGAAGAGTTACAGAAACTTTCTAAAGCTCTTTCCCTCCAAATAGTGGACTGGTTAAATAAGAACTCGTACATACATAAGATGCAGCCATTAAAAATCATCTTTTCCAGGTTTTCTTGGGGATATAGCTGACTGTAGGATTGGAGCAGGAAATTACAATGTGATTCTGGAACATCCTGTCATATCAGAAGTTAAATATCAAAGTTCACTGGACCATGCTAAAAAGGACTCAGGAAGCAGAAAAGTTACCTGGGCTGGACCGGGAGGCCGGCTGCGCCGCGGCGCGGGGAACGGGCTCGAGGGCGCGTCCTCTGCTCGCTGCGCGGAGGCTCGGGCGTGGAGAGGAAGCCGCAGACGCGGGCCGCTCGCCGAGCTCCCCGCCCCCTTTTGCAGGAGCCAGGGGCGCTCCTCGGAGCACACGCCCAGAGATGGCACGTGGCCAGGCTCGGCCGCCGCGGGACTTCAGGACCGTTGCTCGCCTCCACGGAGGGAGCGCCGCGGGACTTCAGGACCGTCCCGCCGCGGCTGCCTTCTCTATCCTGGCGCAGAGGCGCGCTCCGAGGCCGCCCGTCCTCTGCTCGCTGCGCGGAGGCGCGGGCGTGGAGAGGAAGCCGCAGACGCGGGCCGCTCGCTGAGCTCCCCGCCCCCGTTTGCACGAGCCCCGGGGCTCCGCTGAGCACACGCCCAGTAATGGCGCCCTGCCAGGCTCGGCCGCGGGGGAGGGGGCGCCACCTGACTCAGGACCCTCCTACCGCGGCTGCCTTCTCTAGCCAGGCGCAGAGGCGCGCTCCGAGTCCACGCCTCCAGACCGTGCCAATCGCTTGAGCCTTTAGATTTCCACTGCGATTTCCGCCTGGCTCTCTATCCCCCGCCCCTCCCAGACACACCGCCCCCCCGACCCCCTCGCCCCAGTGGGGGGAGGGTGTTCCTGACCTTCAGCCGCGCGGCTGACAGGGTCTCGGTGCTTCCTCCAGGTGTCACGCCTGTGCCTGTGAGGTGGAAGAGCCGAGTTCAGGACGCTGGTCCACCAGAGACCTCCCGGCTCCACTCCACGTAATATCAAACGGTGAAAGCTCTCCCACAGATCTCCATCTCAACGCTAAGACACAGCTCCACTCACCGACCAGCAAGCTACCTTGCTGGACACCCTAGGCCAAACAACTAGCAAGACAGGAACACAACCCTACCCATTAGCAGAGAGGCTGCCTAAAATCATAATAAGGTCACAGACACCCCAAAACACACCACCAGATACGGTCCTGCCCACCAGAAAGACAAGATCCAGCCTCATCCGGCAGAACACAGGCACTAGTCCCCTCCACCAGGTAGCCTACATAACCCACCGAAACAACCTTAGCCACTGGGTGCAGACACCAAAAACAATGGGAACTACGAACCTGCAGCCTGCAAAAAGGAGACCCCAAACACAGTTAGTTTAGCAAAATGACAAGACAGAGAAACACACAGCAGATGAAGGAGCAAGGTAAAACCCACCAGACCAAACAAATGAAGAAAAGAGGCAGTCTCCCTAAAAAAGAATTCAAAGTAGTGACAGTAAAGATGATCCAAAATCTTGGAAGTAGAATGGAGAAAATACAAGAAACGTTTAACAAGGACCTAGAAGAACTAAACAGTAAACAAACACTGAGGAACAACACAATAGATGAAATTAAAAATTCTCTAGAAAGAATCAACAGCAGAATAACTGAGGCAGAAGAACGGATAAGTGACCTGGAAGATAAAAGAGTGGAAACAACGACTGCAGAGCAGAATAAAGAAAAGAGAATGAAAAGAATTGAGGACAGTCTCAGAGACCTCTGGGACAACATTAAACGCTCCAACATTTGAATTATCGGGGGCCCAGAAGAGGAGGAGAAAAAGAAAGGGACTGAGAAAATACCTGAAGTGATTATAGTTGAAAACTTCTCTAATATGGGAAAGGAAATAGTTAATCAAGTCCAGGAAGCACAGGGAGTCCCCTGCAGGATAAATCCAAGGGGAAACACGCCAAGACACATATTAATCAAACTATCAAACATTAAATGTACAGAAAATATATTAAAGGCAGCAAGGGAAAAACAACAAATGACACACAAGGGAATCCCCATAAGCTTAAAAGCTGATCTTTCAGCAGAAACTCTGCAAGCCAGAAGGGAGTGGCAGGACATATTTAAAGTGATGAAGGAGAAAAACCTACAACCAAGATTACTCTACCCGGCAAGCTACCACCTTTTAATTCACTGTTTGCAAGCCCCTCTCTAGAAGCAGATATCTCTAACAGGTGAATGACGCACACCAGTTTATGCGTCACGCCCTAGGTGGGTCAACTGACTAGGCTGGTAAAAAATATTAAACAACAGAGAAAACAATTATAAGGCCATCATCACTCACTGATACGTACTATTTCTATAAAACATCTCAGTATTTAATTTATAATAAGAAGAGTTACAGAAACTTTCTAAAGCTCTTTCCCTCCAAATAGTGGACTGGTTAAATAAGAACTCGTACATACATAAGATGCAGCCATTAAAAATCATCTTTTCCAGGTTTTCTTGGGGATATAGCTGACTGTAGGATTGGAGCAGGAAATTACAATGTGATTCTGGAACATCCTGTCATATCAGAAGTTAAATATCAAAGTTCACTGGACCATGCTAAAAAGGACTCAGGAAGCAGAAAAGTTACCTGGGCTGGACCGGGAGGCCGGCTGCGCCGCGGCGCGGGGAACGGGCTCGAGGGCGCGTCCTCTGCTCGCTGCGCGGAGGCTCGGGCGTGGAGAGGAAGCCGCAGACGCGGGCCGCTCGCCGAGCTCCCCGCCCCCTTTTGCAGGAGCCAGGGGCGCTCCTCGGAGCACACGCCCAGAGATGGCACGTGGCCAGGCTCGGCCGCCGCGGGACTTCAGGACCGTTGCTCGCCTCCACGGAGGGAGCGCCGCGGGACTTCAGGACCGTCCCGCCGCGGCTGCCTTCTCTATCCTGGCGCAGAGGCGCGCTCCGAGGCCGCCCGTCCTCTGCTCGCTGCGCGGAGGCGCGGGCGTGGAGAGGAAGCCGCAGACGCGGGCCGCTCGCTGAGCTCCCCGCCCCCGTTTGCACGAGCCCCGGGGCTCCGCTGAGCACACGCCCAGTAATGGCGCCCTGCCAGGCTCGGCCGCGGGGGAGGGGGCGCCACCTGACTCAGGACCCTCCTACCGCGGCTGCCTTCTCTAGCCAGGCGCAGAGGCGCGCTCCGAGTCCACGCCTCCAGACCGTGCCAATCGCTTGAGCCTTTAGATTTCCACTGCGATTTCCGCCTGGCTCTCTATCCCCCGCCCCTCCCAGACACACCGCCCCCCCGACCCCCTCGCCCCAGTGGGGGGAGGGTGTTCCTGACCTTCAGCCGCGCGGCTGACAGGGTCTCGGTGCTTCCTCCAGGTGTCACGCCTGTGCCTGTGAGGTGGAAGAGCCGAGTTCAGGACGCTGGTCCACCAGAGACCTCCCGGCTCCACTCCACGTAATATCAAACGGTGAAAGCTCTCCCACAGATCTCCATCTCAACGCTAAGACACAGCTCCACTCACCGACCAGCAAGCTACCTTGCTGGACACCCTAGGCCAAACAACTAGCAAGACAGGAACACAACCCTACCCATTAGCAGAGAGGCTGCCTAAAATCATAATAAGGTCACAGACACCCCAAAACACACCACCAGATACGGTCCTGCCCACCAGAAAGACAAGATCCAGCCTCATCCGGCAGAACACAGGCACTAGTCCCCTCCACCAGGTAGCCTACATAACCCACCGAAACAACCTTAGCCACTGGGTGCAGACACCAAAAACAATGGGAACTACGAACCTGCAGCCTGCAAAAAGGAGACCCCAAACACAGTTAGTTTAGCAAAATGACAAGACAGAGAAACACACAGCAGATGAAGGAGCAAGGTAAAACCCACCAGACCAAACAAATGAAGAAAAGAGGCAGTCTCCCTAAAAAAGAATTCAAAGTAGTGACAGTAAAGATGATCCAAAATCTTGGAAGTAGAATGGAGAAAATACAAGAAACGTTTAACAAGGACCTAGAAGAACTAAACAGTAAACAAACACTGAGGAACAACACAATAGATGAAATTAAAAATTCTCTAGAAAGAATCAACAGCAGAATAACTGAGGCAGAAGAACGGATAAGTGACCTGGAAGATAAAAGAGTGGAAACAACGACTGCAGAGCAGAATAAAGAAAAGAGAATGAAAAGAATTGAGGACAGTCTCAGAGACCTCTGGGACAACATTAAACGCTCCAACATTTGAATTATCGGGGGCCCAGAAGAGGAGGAGAAAAAGAAAGGGACTGAGAAAATACCTGAAGTGATTATAGTTGAAAACTTCTCTAATATGGGAAAGGAAATAGTTAATCAAGTCCAGGAAGCACAGGGAGTCCCCTGCAGGATAAATCCAAGGGGAAACACGCCAAGACACATATTAATCAAACTATCAAACATTAAATGTACAGAAAATATATTAAAGGCAGCAAGGGAAAAACAACAAATGACACACAAGGGAATCCCCATAAGCTTAAAAGCTGATCTTTCAGCAGAAACTCTGCAAGCCAGAAGGGAGTGGCAGGACATATTTAAAGTGATGAAGGAGAAAAACCTACAACCAAGATTACTCTACCCGGCAAGCTACCACCTTTTAATTCACTGTTTGCAAGCCCCTCTCTAGAAGCAGATATCTCTAACAGGTGAATGACGCACACTAGTTTATGCGTCACGCCCTAGGTGGGTCAACTGACTAGGCTGGTAAAAAATATTAAACAACAGAGAAAACAATTATAAGGCCATCATCACTCACTGATACGTACTATTTCTATAAAACATCTCAGTATTTAATTTATAATAAGAAGAGTTACAGAAACTTTCTAAAGCTCTTTCCCTCCAAATAGTGGACTGGTTAAATAAGAACTCGTACATACATAAGATGCAGCCATTAAAAATCATCTTTTCCAGGTTTTCTTGGGGATATAGCTGACTGTAGGATTGGAGCAGGAAATTACAATGTGATTCTGGAACATCCTGTCATATCAGAAGTTAAATATCAAAGTTCACTGGACCATGCTAAAAAGGACTCAGGAAGCAGAAAAGTTACCTGGGCTGGACCGGGAGGCCGGCTGCGCCGCGGCGCGGGGAACGGGCTCGAGGGCGCGTCCTCTGCTCGCTGCGCGGAGGCTCGGGCGTGGAGAGGAAGCCGCAGACGCGGGCCGCTCGCCGAGCTCCCCGCCCCCTTTTGCAGGAGCCAGGGGCGCTCCTCGGAGCACACGCCCAGAGATGGCACGTGGCCAGGCTCGGCCGCCGCGGGACTTCAGGACCGTTGCTCGCCTCCACGGAGGGAGCGCCGCGGGACTTCAGGACCGTCCCGCCGCGGCTGCCTTCTCTATCCTGGCGCAGAGGCGCGCTCCGAGGCCGCCCGTCCTCTGCTCGCTGCGCGGAGGCGCGGGCGTGGAGAGGAAGCCGCAGACGCGGGCCGCTCGCTGAGCTCCCCGCCCCCGTTTGCACGAGCCCCGGGGCTCCGCTGAGCACACGCCCAGTAATGGCGCCCTGCCAGGCTCGGCCGCGGGGGAGGGGGCGCCACCTGACTCAGGACCCTCCTACCGCGGCTGCCTTCTCTAGCCAGGCGCAGAGGCGCGCTCCGAGTCCACGCCTCCAGACCGTGCCAATCGCTTGAGCCTTTAGATTTCCACTGCGATTTCCGCCTGGCTCTCTATCCCCCGCCCCTCCCAGACACACCGCCCCCCCGACCCCCTCGCCCCAGTGGGGGGAGGGTGTTCCTGACCTTCAGCCGCGCGGCTGACAGGGTCTCAGTGCTTCCTCCAGGTGTCACGCCTGTGCCTGTGAGGTGGAAGAGCCGAGTTCAGGACGCTGGTCCACCAGAGACCTCCCGGCTCCACTCCACGTAATATCAAACGGTGAAAGCTCTCCCACAGATCTCCATCTCAACGCTAAGACACAGCTCCACTCACCGACCAGCAAGCTACCTTGCTGGACACCCTAGGCCAAACAACTAGCAAGACAGGAACACAACCCTACCCATTAGCAGAGAGGCTGCCTAAAATCATAATAAGGTCACAGACACCCCAAAACACACCACCAGATACGGTCCTGCCCACCAGAAAGACAAGATCCAGCCTCATCCGGCAGAACACAGGCACTAGTCCCCTCCACCAGGTAGCCTACATAACCCACCGAAACAACCTTAGCCACTGGGTGCAGACACCAAAAACAATGGGAACTACGAACCTGCAGCCTGCAAAAAGGAGACCCCAAACACAGTTAGTTTAGCAAAATGACAAGACAGAGAAACACACAGCAGATGAAGGAGCAAGGTAAAACCCACCAGACCAAACAAATGAAGAAAAGAGGCAGTCTCCCTAAAAAAGAATTCAAAGTAGTGACAGTAAAGATGATCCAAAATCTTGGAAGTAGAATGGAGAAAATACAAGAAACGTTTAACAAGGACCTAGAAGAACTAAACAGTAAACAAACACTGAGGAACAACACAATAGATGAAATTAAAAATTCTCTAGAAAGAATCAACAGCAGAATAACTGAGGCAGAAGAACGGATAAGTGACCTGGAAGATAAAAGAGTGGAAACAACGACTGCAGAGCAGAATAAAGAAAAGAGAATGAAAAGAATTGAGGACAGTCTCAGAGACCTCTGGGACAACATTAAACGCTCCAACATTTGAATTATCGGGGGCCCAGAAGAGGAGGAGAAAAAGAAAGGGACTGAGAAAATACCTGAAGTGATTATAGTTGAAAACTTCTCTAATATGGGAAAGGAAATAGTTAATCAAGTCCAGGAAGCACAGGGAGTCCCCTGCAGGATAAATCCAAGGGGAAACACGCCAAGACACATATTAATCAAACTATCAAACATTAAATGTACAGAAAATATATTAAAGGCAGCAAGGGAAAAACAACAAATGACACACAAGGGAATCCCCATAAGCTTAAAAGCTGATCTTTCAGCAGAAACTCTGCAAGCCAGAAGGGAGTGGCAGGACATATTTAAAGTGATGAAGGAGAAAAACCTACAACCAAGATTACTCTACCCGGCAAGCTACCACCTTTTAATTCACTGTTTGCAAGCCCCTCTCTAGAAGCAGATATCTCTAACAGGTGAATGACGCACACTAGTTTATGCGTCACGCCCTAGGTGGGTCAACTGACTAGGCTGGTAAAAAATATTAAACAACAGAGAAAACAATTATAAGGCCATCATCACTCACTGATACGTACTATTTCTATAAAACATCTCAGTATTTAATTTATAATAAGAAGAGTTACAGAAACTTTCTAAAGCTCTTTCCCTCCAAATAGTGGACTGGTTAAATAAGAACTCGTACATACATAAGATGCAGCCATTAAAAATCATCTTTTCCAGGTTTTCTTGGGGATATAGCTGACTGTAGGATTGGAGCAGGAAATTACAATGTGATTCTGGAACATCCTGTCATATCAGAAGTTAAATATCAAAGTTCACTGGACCATGCTAAAAAGGACTCAGGAAGCAGAAAAGTTACCTGGGCTGGACCGGGAGGCCGGCTGCGCCGCGGCGCGGGGAACGGGCTCGAGGGCGCGTCCTCTGCTCGCTGCGCGGAGGCTCGGGCGTGGAGAGGAAGCCGCAGACGCGGGCCGCTCGCCGAGCTCCCCGCCCCCTTTTGCAGGAGCCAGGGGCGCTCCTCGGAGCACACGCCCAGAGATGGCACGTGGCCAGGCTCGGCCGCCGCGGGACTTCAGGACCGTTGCTCGCCTCCACGGAGGGAGCGCCGCGGGACTTCAGGACCGTCCCGCCGCGGCTGCCTTCTCTATCCTGGCGCAGAGGCGCGCTCCGAGGCCGCCCGTCCTCTGCTCGCTGCGCGGAGGCGCGGGCGTGGAGAGGAAGCCGCAGACGCGGGCCGCTCGCTGAGCTCCCCGCCCCCGTTTGCACGAGCCCCGGGGCTCCGCTGAGCACACGCCCAGTAATGGCGCCCTGCCAGGCTCGGCCGCGGGGGAGGGGGCGCCACCTGACTCAGGACCCTCCTACCGCGGCTGCCTTCTCTAGCCAGGCGCAGAGGCGCGCTCCGAGTCCACGCCTCCAGACCGTGCCAATCGCTTGAGCCTTTAGATTTCCACTGCGATTTCCGCCTGGCTCTCTATCCCCCGCCCCTCCCAGACACACCGCCCCCCCGACCCCCTCGCCCCAGTGGGGGGAGGGTGTTCCTGACCTTCAGCCGCGCGGCTGACAGGGTCTCGGTGCTTCCTCCAGGTGTCACGCCTGTGCCTGTGAGGTGGAAGAGCCGAGTTCAGGACGCTGGTCCACCAGAGACCTCCCGGCTCCACTCCACGTAATATCAAACGGTGAAAGCTCTCCCACAGATCTCCATCTCAACGCTAAGACACAGCTCCACTCACCGACCAGCAAGCTACCTTGCTGGACACCCTAGGCCAAACAACTAGCAAGACAGGAACACAACCCTACCCATTAGCAGAGAGGCTGCCTAAAATCATAATAAGGTCACAGACACCCCAAAACACACCACCAGATACGGTCCTGCCCACCAGAAAGACAAGATCCAGCCTCATCCGGCAGAACACAGGCACTAGTCCCCTCCACCAGGTAGCCTACATAACCCACCGAAA
The DNA here is from genome assembly GCF_949987535.1 of Balaenoptera acutorostrata. Lineage (NCBI taxonomy): Eukaryota > Metazoa > Chordata > Mammalia > Artiodactyla > Balaenopteridae > Balaenoptera > Balaenoptera acutorostrata. The sequence continues at coordinate 113,103,737 of NC_080085.1, forward strand.
CAACCTTAGCCACTGGGTGCAGACACCAAAAACAATGGGAACTACGAACCTGCAGCCTGCAAAAAGGAGACCCCAAACACAGTTAGTTTAGCAAAATGACAAGACAGAGAAACACACAGCAGATGAAGGAGCAAGGTAAAACCCACCAGACCAAACAAATGAAGAAAAGAGGCAGTCTCCCTAAAAAAGAATTCAAAGTAGTGACAGTAAAGATGATCCAAAATCTTGGAAGTAGAATGGAGAAAATACAAGAAACGTTTAACAAGGACCTAGAAGAACTAAACAGTAAACAAACACTGAGGAACAACACAATAGATGAAATTAAAAATTCTCTAGAAAGAATCAACAGCAGAATAACTGAGGCAGAAGAACGGATAAGTGACCTGGAAGATAAAAGAGTGGAAACAACGACTGCAGAGCAGAATAAAGAAAAGAGAATGAAAAGAATTGAGGACAGTCTCAGAGACCTCTGGGACAACATTAAACGCTCCAACATTTGAATTATCGGGGGCCCAGAAGAGGAGGAGAAAAAGAAAGGGACTGAGAAAATACCTGAAGTGATTATAGTTGAAAACTTCTCTAATATGGGAAAGGAAATAGTTAATCAAGTCCAGGAAGCACAGGGAGTCCCCTGCAGGATAAATCCAAGGGGAAACACGCCAAGACACATATTAATCAAACTATCAAACATTAAATGTACAGAAAATATATTAAAGGCAGCAAGGGAAAAACAACAAATGACACACAAGGGAATCCCCATAAGCTTAAAAGCTGATCTTTCAGCAGAAACTCTGCAAGCCAGAAGGGAGTGGCAGGACATATTTAAAGTGATGAAGGAGAAAAACCTACAACCAAGATTACTCTACCCGGCAAGCTACCACCTTTTAATTCACTGTTTGCAAGCCCCTCTCTAGAAGCAGATATCTCTAACAGGTGAATGACGCACACTAGTTTATGCGTCACGCCCTAGGTGGGTCAACTGACTAGGCTGGTAAAAAATATTAAACAACAGAGAAAACAATTATAAGGCCATCATCACTCACTGATACGTACTATTTCTATAAAACATCTCAGTATTTAATTTATAATAAGAAGAGTTACAGAAACTTTCTAAAGCTCTTTCCCTCCAAATAGTGGACTGGTTAAATAAGAACTCGTACATACATAAGATGCAGCCATTAAAAATCATCTTTTCCAGGTTTTCTTGGGGATATAGCTGACTGTAGGATTGGAGCAGGAAATTACAATGTGATTCTGGAACATCCTGTCATATCAGAAGTTAAATATCAAAGTTCACTGGACCATGCTAAAAAGGACTCAGGAAGCAGAAAAGTTACCTGGGCTGGACCGGGAGGCCGGCTGCGCCGCGGCGCGGGGAACGGGCTCGAGGGCGCGTCCTCTGCTCGCTGCGCGGAGGCTCGGGCGTGGAGAGGAAGCCGCAGACGCGGGCCGCTCGCCGAGCTCCCCGCCCCCTTTTGCAGGAGCCAGGGGCGCTCCTCGGAGCACACGCCCAGAGATGGCACGTGGCCAGGCTCGGCCGCCGCGGGACTTCAGGACCGTTGCTCGCCTCCACGGAGGGAGCGCCGCGGGACTTCAGGACCGTCCCGCCGCGGCTGCCTTCTCTATCCTGGCGCAGAGGCGCGCTCCGAGGCCGCCCGTCCTCTGCTCGCTGCGCGGAGGCGCGGGCGTGGAGAGGAAGCCGCAGACGCGGGCCGCTCGCTGAGCTCCCCGCCCCCGTTTGCACGAGCCCCGGGGCTCCGCTGAGCACACGCCCAGTAATGGCGCCCTGCCAGGCTCGGCCGCGGGGGAGGGGGCGCCACCTGACTCAGGACCCTCCTACCGCGGCGGCCTTCTCTAGCCAGGCGCAGAGGCGCGCTCCGAGTCCACGCCTCCAGACCGTGCCAATCGCTTGAGCCTTTAGATTTCCACTGCGATTTCCGCCTGGCTCTCTATCCCCCGCCCCTCCCAGACACACCGCCCCCCCGACCCCCTCGCCCCAGTGGGGGGAGGGTGTTCCTGACCTTCAGCCGCGCGGCTGACAGGGTCTCGGTGCTTCCTCCAGGTGTCACGCCTGTGCCTGTGAGGTGGAAGAGCCGAGTTCAGGACGCTGGTCCACCAGAGACCTCCCGGCTCCACTCCACGTAATATCAAACGGTGAAAGCTCTCCCACAGATCTCCATCTCAACGCTAAGACACAGCTCCACTCACCGACCAGCAAGCTACCTTGCTGGACACCCTAGGCCAAACAACTAGCAAGACAGGAACACAACCCTACCCATTAGCAGAGAGGCTGCCTAAAATCATAATAAGGTCACAGACACCCCAAAACACACCACCAGATACGGTCCTGCCCACCAGAAAGACAAGATCCAGCCTCATCCGGCAGAACACAGGCACTAGTCCCCTCCACCAGGTAGCCTACATAACCCACCGAAACAACCTTAGCCACTGGGTGCAGACACCAAAAACAATGGGAACTACGAACCTGCAGCCTGCAAAAAGGAGACCCCAAACACAGTTAGTTTAGCAAAATGACAAGACAGAGAAACACACAGCAGATGAAGGAGCAAGGTAAAACCCACCAGACCAAACAAATGAAGAAAAGAGGCAGTCTCCCTAAAAAAGAATTCAAAGTAGTGACAGTAAAGATGATCCAAAATCTTGGAAGTAGAATGGAGAAAATACAAGAAACGTTTAACAAGGACCTAGAAGAACTAAACAGTAAACAAACACTGAGGAACAACACAATAGATGAAATTAAAAATTCTCTAGAAAGAATCAACAGCAGAATAACTGAGGCAGAAGAACGGATAAGTGACCTGGAAGATAAAAGAGTGGAAACAACGACTGCAGAGCAGAATAAAGAAAAGAGAATGAAAAGAATTGAGGACAGTCTCAGAGACCTCTGGGACAACATTAAACGCTCCAACATTTGAATTATCGGGGGCCCAGAAGAGGAGGAGAAAAAGAAAGGGACTGAGAAAATACCTGAAGTGATTATAGTTGAAAACTTCTCTAATATGGGAAAGGAAATAGTTAATCAAGTCCAGGAAGCACAGGGAGTCCCCTGCAGGATAAATCCAAGGGGAAACACGCCAAGACACATATTAATCAAACTATCAAACATTAAATGTACAGAAAATATATTAAAGGCAGCAAGGGAAAAACAACAAATGACACACAAGGGAATCCCCATAAGCTTAAAAGCTGATCTTTCAGCAGAAACTCTGCAAGCCAGAAGGGAGTGGCAGGACATATTTAAAGTGATGAAGGAGAAAAACCTACAACCAAGATTACTCTACCCGGCAAGCTACCACCTTTTAATTCACTGTTTGCAAGCCCCTCTCTAGAAGCAGATATCTCTAACAGGTGAATGACGCACACTAGTTTATGCGTCACGCCCTAGGTGGGTCAACTGACTAGGCTGGTAAAAAATATTAAACAACAGAGAAAACAATTATAAGGCCATCATCACTCACTGATACGTACTATTTCTATAAAACATCTCAGTATTTAATTTATAATAAGAAGAGTTACAGAAACTTTCTAAAGCTCTTTCCCTCCAAATAGTGGACTGGTTAAATAAGAACTCGTACATACATAAGATGCAGCCATTAAAAATCATCTTTTCCAGGTTTTCTTGGGGATATAGCTGACTGTAGGATTGGAGCAGGAAATTACAATGTGATTCTGGAACATCCTGTCATATCAGAAGTTAAATATCAAAGTTCACTGGACCATGCTAAAAAGGACTCAGGAAGCAGAAAAGTTACCTGGGCTGGACCGGGAGGCCGGCTGCGCCGCGGCGCGGGGAACGGGCTCGAGGGCGCGTCCTCTGCTCGCTGCGCGGAGGCTCGGGCGTGGAGAGGAAGCCGCAGACGCGGGCCGCTCGCCGAGCTCCCCGCCCCCTTTTGCAGGAGCCAGGGGCGCTCCTCGGAGCACACGCCCAGAGATGGCACGTGGCCAGGCTCGGCCGCCGCGGGACTTCAGGACCGTTGCTCGCCTCCACGGAGGGAGCGCCGCGGGACTTCAGGACCGTCCCGCCGCGGCTGCCTTCTCTATCCTGGCGCAGAGGCGCGCTCCGAGGCCGCCCGTCCTCTGCTCGCTGCGCGGAGGCGCGGGCGTGGAGAGGAAGCCGCAGACGCGGGCCGCTCGCTGAGCTCCCCGCCCCCGTTTGCACGAGCCCCGGGGCTCCGCTGAGCACACGCCCAGTAATGGCGCCCTGCCAGGCTCGGCCGCGGGGGAGGGGGCGCCACCTGACTCAGGACCCTCCTACCGCGGCGGCCTTCTCTAGCCAGGCGCAGAGGCGCGCTCCGAGTCCACGCCTCCAGACCGTGCCAATCGCTTGAGCCTTTAGATTTCCACTGCGATTTCCGCCTGGCTCTCTATCCCCCGCCCCTCCCAGACACACCGCCCCCCCGACCCCCTCGCCCCAGTGGGGGGAGGGTGTTCCTGACCTTCAGCCGCGCGGCTGACAGGGTCTCGGTGCTTCCTCCAGGTGTCACGCCTGTGCCTGTGAGGTGGAAGAGCCGAGTTCAGGACGCTGGTCCACCAGAGACCTCCCGGCTCCACTCCACGTAATATCAAACGGTGAAAGCTCTCCCACAGATCTCCATCTCAACGCTAAGACACAGCTCCACTCACCGACCAGCAAGCTACCTTGCTGGACACCCTAGGCCAAACAACTAGCAAGACAGGAACACAACCCTACCCATTAGCAGAGAGGCTGCCTAAAATCATAATAAGGTCACAGACACCCCAAAACACACCACCAGATACGGTCCTGCCCACCAGAAAGACAAGATCCAGCCTCATCCGGCAGAACACAGGCACTAGTCCCCTCCACCAGGTAGCCTACATAACCCACCGAAACAACCTTAGCCACTGGGTGCAGACACCAAAAACAATGGGAACTACGAACCTGCAGCCTGCAAAAAGGAGACCCCAAACACAGTTAGTTTAGCAAAATGACAAGACAGAGAAACACACAGCAGATGAAGGAGCAAGGTAAAACCCACCAGACCAAACAAATGAAGAAAAGAGGCAGTCTCCCTAAAAAAGAATTCAAAGTAGTGACAGTAAAGATGATCCAAAATCTTGGAAGTAGAATGGAGAAAATACAAGAAACGTTTAACAAGGACCTAGAAGAACTAAACAGTAAACAAACACTGAGGAACAACACAATAGATGAAATTAAAAATTCTCTAGAAAGAATCAACAGCAGAATAACTGAGGCAGAAGAACGGATAAGTGACATGGAAGATAAGAGAGTGGAAACAACGACTGCAGAGCAGAATAAAGAAAAGAGAATGAAAAGAATTGAGGACAGTCTCAGAGACCTCTGGGACAACATTAAACGCTCCAACATTTGAATTATCGGGGGCCCAGAAGAGGAGGAGAAAAAGAAAGGGACTGAGAAAATACCTGAAGTGATTATAGTTGAAAACTTCTCTAATATGGGAAAGGAAATAGTTAATCAAGTCCAGGAAGCACAGGGAGTCCCCTGCAGGATAAATCCAAGGGGAAACACGCCAAGACACATATTAATCAAACTATCAAACATTAAATGTACAGAAAATATATTAAAGGCAGCAAGGGAAAAACAACAAATGACACACAAGGGAATCCCCATAAGCTTAAAAGCTGATCTTTCAGCAGAAACTCTGCAAGCCAGAAGGGAGTGGCAGGACATATTTAAAGTGATGAAGGAGAAAAACCTACAACCAAGATTACTCTACCCGGCAAGCTACCACCTTTTAATTCACTGTTTGCAAGCCCCTCTCTAGAAGCAGGTATCTCTAACAGGTGAATGACGCACACTAGTTTATGCGTCACGCCCTAGGTGGGTCAACTGACTAGGCTGGTAAAAAATATTAAACAACAGAGAAAACAATTATAAGGCCATCATCACTCACTGATATGTACTATTTCTATAAAACATCTCAGTATTTAATTTATAATAAGAAGAGTTACAGAAACTTTCTAAAGCTCTTTCCCTCCAAATAGTGGACTGGTTAAATAAGAACTCGTACATACATAAGATGCAGCCATTAAAAATCATCTTTTCCAGGTTTTCTTGGGGATATAGCTGACTGTAGGATTGGAGCAGGAAATTACAATGTGATTCTGGAACATCCTGTCATATCAGAAGTTAAATATCAAAGTTCACTGGACCATGCTAAAAAGGACTCAGGAAGCAGAAAAGTTACCTGGGCTGGACCGGGAGGCCGGCTGCGCCGCGGCGCGGGGAACGGGCTCGAGGGCGCGTCCTCTGCTCGCTGCGCGGAGGCTCGGGCGTGGAGAGGAAGCCGCAGACGCGGGCCGCTCGCCGAGCTCCCCGCCCCCTTTTGCAGGAGCCAGGGGCGCTCCTCGGAGCACACGCCCAGAGATGGCACGTGGCCAGGCTCGGCCGCCGCGGGACTTCAGGACCGTTGCTCGCCTCCACGGAGGGAGCGCCGCGGGACTTCAGGACCGTCCCGCCGCGGCTGCCTTCTCTATCCTGGCGCAGAGGCGCGCTCCGAGGCCGCCCGTCCTCTGCTCGCTGCGCGGAGGCGCGGGCGTGGAGAGGAAGCCGCAGACGCGGGCCGCTCGCTGAGCTCCCCGCCCCCGTTTGCACGAGCCCCGGGGCTCCGCTGAGCACACGCCCAGTAATGGCGCCCTGCCAGGCTCGGCCGCGGGGGAGGGGGCGCCACCTGACTCAGGACCCTCCTACCGCGGCGGCCTTCTCTAGCCAGGCGCAGAGGCGCGCTCCGAGTCCACGCCTCCAGACCGTGCCAATCGCTTGAGCCTTTAGATTTCCACTGCGATTTCCGCCTGGCTCTCTATCCCCCGCCCCTCCCAGACACACCGCCCCCCCGACCCCCTCGCCCCAGTGGGGGGAGGGTGTTCCTGACCTTCAGCCGCGCGGCTGACAGGGTCTCGGTGCTTCCTCCAGGTGTCACGCCTGTGCCTGTGAGGTGGAAGAGCCGAGTTCAGGACGCTGGTCCACCAGAGACCTCCCGGCTCCACTCCACGTAATATCAAACGGTGAAAGCTCTCCCACAGATCTCCATCTCAACGCTAAGACACAGCTCCACTCACCGACCAGCAAGCTACCTTGCTGGACACCCTAGGCCAAACAACTAGCAAGACAGGAACACAACCCTACCCATTAGCAGAGAGGCTGCCTAAAATCATAATAAGGTCACAGACACCCCAAAACACACCACCAGATACGGTCCTGCCCACCAGAAAGACAAGATCCAGCCTCATCCGGCAGAACACAGGCACTAGTCCCCTCCACCAGGTAGCCTACATAACCCACCGAAACAACCTTAGCCACTGGGTGCAGACACCAAAAACAATGGGAACTACGAACCTGCAGCCTGCAAAAAGGAGACCCCAAACACAGTTAGTTTAGCAAAATGACAAGACAGAGAAACACACAGCAGATGAAGGAGCAAGGTAAAACCCACCAGACCAAACAAATGAAGAAAAGAGGCAGTCTCCCTAAAAAAGAATTCAAAGTAGTGACAGTAAAGATGATCCAAAATCTTGGAAGTAGAATGGAGAAAATACAAGAAACGTTTAACAAGGACCTAGAAGAACTAAACAGTAAACAAACACTGAGGAACAACACAATAGATGAAATTAAAAATTCTCTAGAAAGAATCAACAGCAGAATAACTGAGGCAGAAGAACGGATAAGTGACCTGGAAGATAAAAGAGTGGAAACAACGACTGCAGAGCAGAATAAAGAAAAGAGAATGAAAAGAATTGAGGACAGTCTCAGAGACCTCTGGGACAACATTAAACGCTCCAACATTTGAATTATCGGGGGCCCAGAAGAGGAGGAGAAAAAGAAAGGGACTGAGAAAATACCTGAAGTGATTATAGTTGAAAACTTCTCTAATATGGGAAAGGAAATAGTTAATCAAGTCCAGGAAGCACAGGGAGTCCCCTGCAGGATAAATCCAAGGGGAAACACGCCAAGACACATATTAATCAAACTATCAAACATTAAATGTACAGAAAATATATTAAAGGCAGCAAGGGAAAAACAACAAATGACACACAAGGGAATCCCCATAAGCTTAAAAGCTGATCTTTCAGCAGAAACTCTGCAAGCCAGAAGGGAGTGGCAGGACATATTTAAAGTGATGAAGGAGAAAAACCTACAACCAAGATTACTCTACCCGGCAAGCTACCACCTTTTAATTCACTGTTTGCAAGCCCCTCTCTAGAAGCAGATATCTCTAACAGGTGAATGACGCACACTAGTTTATGCGTCACGCCCTAGGTGGGTCAACTGACTAGGCTGGTAAAAAATATTAAACAACAGAGAAAACAATTATAAGGCCATCATCACTCACTGATACGTACTATTTCTATAAAACATCTCAGTATTTAATTTATAATAAGAAGAGTTACAGAAACTTTCTAAAGCTCTTTCCCTCCAAATAGTGGACTGGTTAAATAAGAACTCGTACATACATAAGATGCAGCCATTAAAAATCATCTTTTCCAGGTTTTCTTGGGGATATAGCTGACTGTAGGATTGGAGCAGGAAATTACAATGTGATTCTGGAACATCCTGTCATATCAGAAGTTAAATATCAAAGTTCACTGGACCATGCTAAAAAGGACTCAGGAAGCAGAAAAGTTACCTGGGCTGGACCGGGAGGCCGGCTGCGCCGCGGCGCGGGGAACGGGCTCGAGGGCGCGTCCTCTGCTCGCTGCGCGGAGGCTCGGGCGTGGAGAGGAAGCCGCAGACGCGGGCCGCTCGCCGAGCTCCCCGCCCCCTTTTGCAGGAGCCAGGGGCGCTCCTCGGAGCACACGCCCAGAGATGGCACGTGGCCAGGCTCGGCCGCCGCGGGACTTCAGGACCGTTGCTCGCCTCCACGGAGGGAGCGCCGCGGGACTTCAGGACCGTCCCGCCGCGGCTGCCTTCTCTATCCTGGCGCAGAGGCGCGCTCCGAGGCCGCCCGTCCTCTGCTCGCTGCGCGGAGGCGCGGGCGTGGAGAGGAAGCCGCAGACGCGGGCCGCTCGCTGAGCTCCCCGCCCCCGTTTGCACGAGCCCCGGGGCTCCGCTGAGCACACGCCCAGTAATGGCGCCCTGCCAGGCTCGGCCGCGGGGGAGGGGGCGCCACCTGACTCAGGACCCTCCTACCGCGGCGGCCTTCTCTAGCCAGGCGCAGAGGCGCGCTCCGAGTCCACGCCTCCAGACCGTGCCAATCGCTTGAGCCTTTAGATTTCCACTGCGATTTCCGCCTGGCTCTCTATCCCCCGCCCCTCCCAGACACACCGCCCCCCCGACCCCCTCGCCCCAGTGGGGGGAGGGTGTTCCTGACCTTCAGCCGCGCGGCTGACAGGGTCTCGGTGCTTCCTCCAGGTGTCACGCCTGTGCCTGTGAGGTGGAAGAGCCGAGTTCAGGACGCTGGTCCACCAGAGACCTCCCGGCTCCACTCCACGTAATATCAAACGGTGAAAGCTCTCCCACAGATCTCCATCTCAACGCTAAGACACAGCTCCACTCACCGACCAGCAAGCTACCTTGCTGGACACCCTAGGCCAAACAACTAGCAAGACAGGAACACAACCCTACCCATTAGCAGAGAGGCTGCCTAAAATCATAATAAGGTCACAGACACCCCAAAACACACCACCAGATACGGTCCTGCCCACCAGAAAGACAAGATCCAGCCTCATCCGGCAGAACACAGGCACTAGTCCCCTCCACCAGGTAGCCTACATAACCCACCGAAACAACCTTAGCCACTGGGTGCAGACACCAAAAACAATGGGAACTACGAACCTGCAGCCTGCAAAAAGGAGACCCCAAACACAGTTAGTTTAGCAAAATGACAAGACAGAGAAACACACAGCAGATGAAGGAGCAAGGTAAAACCCACCAGACCAAACAAATGAAGAAAAGAGGCAGTCTCCCTAAAAAAGAATTCAAAGTAGTGACAGTAAAGATGATCCAAAATCTTGGAAGTAGAATGGAGAAAATACAAGAAACGTTTAACAAGGACCTAGAAGAACTAAACAGTAAACAAACACTGAGGAACAACACAATAGATGAAATTAAAAATTCTCTAGAAAGAATCAACAGCAGAATAACTGAGGCAGAAGAACGGATAAGTGACCTGGAAGATAAAAGAGTGGAAACAACGACTGCAGAGCAGAATAAAGAAAAGAGAATGAAAAGAATTGAGGACAGTCTCAGAGACCTCTGGGACAACATTAAACGCTCCAACATTTGAATTATCGGGGGCCCAGAAGAGGAGGAGAAAAAGAAAGGGACTGAGAAAATACCTGAAGTGATTATAGTTGAAAACTTCTCTAATATGGGAAAGGAAATAGTTAATCAAGTCCAGGAAGCACAGGGAGTCCCCTGCAGGATAAATCCAAGGGGAAACACGCCAAGACACATATTAATCAAACTATCAAACATTAAATGTACAGAAAATATATTAAAGGCAGCAAGGGAAAAACAACAAATGACACACAAGGGAATCCCCATAAGCTTAAAAGCTGATCTTTCAGCAGAAACTCTGCAAGCCAGAAGGGAGTGGCAGGACATATTTAAAGTGATGAAGGAGAAAAACCTACAACCAAGATTACTCTACCCGGCAAGCTACCACCTTTTAATTCACTGTTTGCAAGCCCCTCTCTAGAAGCAGATATCTCTAACAGGTGAATGACGCACACTAGTTTATGCGTCACGCCCTAGGTGGGTCAACTGACTAGGCTGGTAAAAAATATTAAACAACAGAGAAAACAATTATAAGGCCATCATCACTCACTGATACGTACTATTTCTATAAAACATCTCAGTATTTAATTTATAATAAGAAGAGTTACAGAAACTTTCTAAAGCTCTTTCCCTCCAAATAGTGGACTGGTTAAATAAGAACTCGTACATACATAAGATGCAGCCATTAAAAATCATCTTTTCCAGGTTTTCTTGGGGATATAGCTGACTGTAGGATTGGAGCAGGAAATTACAATGTGATTCTGGAACATCCTGTCATATCAGAAGTTAAATATCAAAGTTCACTGGACCATGCTAAAAAGGACTCAGGAAGCAGAAAAGTTACCTGGGCTGGACCGGGAGGCCGGCTGCGCCGCGGCGCGGGGAACGGGCTCGAGGGCGCGTCCTCTGCTCGCTGCGCGGAGGCTCGGGCGTGGAGAGGAAGCCGCAGACGCGGGCCGCTCGCCGAGCTCCCCGCCCCCTTTTGCAGGAGCCAGGGGCGCTCCTCGGAGCACACGCCCAGAGATGGCACGTGGCCAGGCTCGGCCGCCGCGGGACTTCAGGACCGTTGCTCGCCTCCACGGAGGGAGCGCCGCGGGACTTCAGGACCGTCCCGCCGCGGCTGCCTTCTCTATCCTGGCGCAGAGGCGCGCTCCGAGGCCGCCCGTCCTCTGCTCGCTGCGCGGAGGCGCGGGCGTGGAGAGGAAGCCGCAGACGCGGGCCGCTCGCTGAGCTCCCCGCCCCCGTTTGCACGAGCCCCGGGGCTCCGCTGAGCACACGCCCAGTAATGGCGCCCTGCCAGGCTCGGCCGCGGGGGAGGGGGCGCCACCTGACTCAGGACCCTCCTACCGCGGCGGCCTTCTCTAGCCAGGCGCAGAGGCGCGCTCCGAGTCCACGCCTCCAGACCGTGCCAATCGCTTGAGCCTTTAGATTTCCACTGCGATTTCCGCCTGGCTCTCTATCCCCCGCCCCTCCCAGACACACCGCCCCCCGACCCCCTCGCCCCAGTGGGGGGAGGGTGTTCCTGACCTTCAGCCGCGCGGCTGACAGGGTCTCGGTGCTTCCTCCAGGTGTCACGCCTGTGCCTGTGAGGTGGAAGAGCCGAGTTCAGGACGCTGGTCCACCAGAGACCTCCCGGCTCCACTCCACGTAATATCAAACGGTGAAAGCTCTCCCACAGATCTCCATCTCAACGCTAAGACACAGCTCCACTCACCGACCAGCAAGCTACCTTGCTGGACACCCTAGGCCAAACAACTAGCAAGACAGGAACACAACCCTACCCATTAGCAGAGAGGCTGCCTAAAATCATAATAAGGTCACAGACACCCCAAAACACACCACCAGATACGGTCCTGCCCACCAGAAAGACAAGATCCAGCCTCATCCGGCAGAACACAGGCACTAGTCCCCTCCACCAGGTAGCCTACATAACCCACCGAAACAACCTTAGCCACTGGGTGCAGACACCAAAAACAATGGGAACTACGAACCTGCAGCCTGCAAAAAGGAGACCCCAAACACAGTTAGTTTAGCAAAATGACAAGACAGAGAAACACACAGCAGATGAAGGAGCAAGGTAAAACCCACCAGACCAAACAAATGAAGAAAAGAGGCAGTCTCCCTAAAAAAGAATTCAAAGTAGTGACAGTAAAGATGATCCAAAATCTTGGAAGTAGAATGGAGAAAATACAAGAAACGTTTAACAAGGACCTAGAAGAACTAAACAGTAAACAAACACTGAGGAACAACACAATAGATGAAATTAAAAATTCTCTAGAAAGAATCAACAGCAGAATAACTGAGGCAGAAGAACGGATAAGTGACCTGGAAGATAAAAGAGTGGAAACAACGACTGCAGAGCAGAATAAAGAAAAGAGAATGAAAAGAATTGAGGACAGTCTCAGAGACCTCTGGGACAACATTAAACGCTCCAACATTTGAATTATCGGGGGCCCAGAAGAGGAGGAGAAAAAGAAAGGGACTGAGAAAATACCTGAAGTGATTATAGTTGAAAACTTCTCTAATATGGGAAAGGAAATAGTTAATCAAGTCCAGGAAGCACAGGGAGTCCCCTGCAGGATAAATCCAAGGGGAAACACGCCAAGACACATATTAATCAAACTATCAAACATTAAATGTACAGAAAATATATTAAAGGCAGCAAGGGAAAAACAACAAATGACACACAAGGGAATCCCCATAAGCTTAAAAGCTGATCTTTCAGCAGAAACTCTGCAAGCCAGAAGGGAGTGGCAGGACATATTTAAAGTGATGAAGGAGAAAAACCTACAACCAAGATTACTCTACCCAGCAAGCTACCACCTTTTAATTCACTGTTTGCAAGCCCCTCTCTAGAAGCAGATATCTCTAACAGGTGAATGACGCACACTAGTTTATGCGTCACGCCCTAGGTGGGTCAACTGACTAGGCTGGTAAAAAATATTAAACAACAGAGAAAACAATTATAAGGCCATCATCACTCACTGATACGTACTATTTCTATAAAACATCTCAGTATTTAATTTATAATAAGAAGAGTTACAGAAACTTTCTAAAGCTCTTTCCCTCCAAATAGTGGACTGGTTAAATAAGAACTCGTACATACATAAGATGCAGCCATTAAAAATCATCTTTTCCAGGTTTTCTTGGGGATATAGCTGACTGTAGGATTGGAGCAGGAAATTACAATGTGATTCTGGAACATCCTGTCATATCAGAAGTTAAATATCAAAGTTCACTGGACCATGCTAAAAAGGACTCAGGAAGCAGAAAAGTTACCTGGGCTGGACCGGGAGGCCGGCTGCGCCGCGGCGCGGGGAACGGGCTCGAGGGCGCGTCCTCTGCTCGCTGCGCGGAGGCTCGGGCGTGGAGAGGAAGCCGCAGACGCGGGCCGCTCGCCGAGCTCCCCGCCCCCTTTTGCAGGAGCCAGGGGCGCTCCTCGGAGCACACGCCCAGAGATGGCACGTGGCCAGGCTCGGCCGCCGCGGGACTTCAGGACCGTTGCTCGCCTCCACGGAGGGAGCGCCGCGGGACTTCAGGACCGTCCCGCCGCGGCTGCCTTCTCTATCCTGGCGCAGAGGCGCGCTCCGAGGCCGCCCGTCCTCTGCTCGCTGCGCGGAGGCGCGGGCGTGGAGAGGAAGCCGCAGACGCGGGCCGCTCGCTGAGCTCCCCGCCCCCGTTTGCACGAGCCCCGGGGCTCCGCTGAGCACACGCCCAGTAATGGCGCCCTGCCAGGCTCGGCCGCGGGGGAGGGGGCGCCACCTGACTCAGGACCCTCCTACCGCGGCTGCCTTCTCTAGCCAGGCGCAGAGGCGCGCTCCGAGTCCACGCCTCCAGACCGTGCCAATCGCTTGAGCCTTTAGATTTCCACTGCGATTTCCGCCTGGCTCTCTATCCCCCGCCCCTCCCAGACACACCGCCCCCCCGACCCCCTCGCCCCAGTGGGGGGAGGGTGTTCCTGACCTTCAGCCGCGCGGCTGACAGGGTCTCGGTGCTTCCTCCAGGTGTCACGCCTGTGCCTGTGAGGTGGAAGAGCCGAGTTCAGGACGCTGGTCCACCAGAGACCTCCCGGCTCCACTCCACGTAATATCAAACGGTGAAAGCTCTCCCACAGATCTCCATCTCAACGCTAAGACACAGCTCCACTCACCGACCAGCAAGCTACCTTGCTGGACACCCTAGGCCAAACAACTAGCAAGACAGGAACACAACCCTACCCATTAGCAGAGAGGCTGCCTAAAATCATAATAAGGTCACAGACACCCCAAAACACACCACCAGATACGGTCCTGCCCACCAGAAAGACAAGATCCAGCCTCATCCGGCAGAACACAGGCACTAGTCCCCTCCACCAGGTAGCCTACATAACCCACCGAAACAACCTTAGCCACTGGGTGCAGACACCAAAAACAATGGGAACTACGAACCTGCAGCCTGCAAAAAGGAGACCCCAAACACAGTTAGTTTAGCAAAATGACAAGACAGAGAAACACACAGCAGATGAAGGAGCAAGGTAAAACCCACCAGACCAAACAAATGAAGAAAAGAGGCAGTCTCCCTAAAAAAGAATTCAAAGTAGTGACAGTAAAGATGATCCAAAATCTTGGAAGTAGAATGGAGAAAATACAAGAAACGTTTAACAAGGACCTAGAAGAACTAAACAGTAAACAAACACTGAGGAACAACACAATAGATGAAATTAAAAATTCTCTAGAAAGAATCAACAGCAGAATAACTGAGGCAGAAGAACGGATAAGTGACCTGGAAGATAAAAGAGTGGAAACAACGACTGCAGAGCAGAATAAAGAAAAGAGAATGAAAAGAATTGAGGACAGTCTCAGAGACCTCTGGGACAACATTAAACGCTCCAACATTTGAATTATCGGGGGCCCAGAAGAGGAGGAGAAAAAGAAAGGGACTGAGAAAATACCTGAAGTGATTATAGTTGAAAACTTCTCTAATATGGGAAAGGAAATAGTTAATCAAGTCCAGGAAGCACAGGGAGTCCCCTGCAGGATAAATCCAAGGGGAAACACGCCAAGACACATATTAATCAAACTATCAAACATTAAATGTACAGAAAATATATTAAAGGCAGCAAGGGAAAAACAACAAATGACACACAAGGGAATCCCCATAAGCTTAAAAGCTGATCTTTCAGCAGAAACTCTGCAAGCCAGAAGGGAGTGGCAGGACATATTTAAAGTGATGAAGGAGAAAAACCTACAACCAAGATTACTCTACCCGGCAAGCTACCACCTTTTAATTCACTGTTTGCAAGCCCCTCTCTAGAAGCAGATATCTCTAACAGGTGAATGACGCACACTAGTTTATGCGTCACGCCCTAGGTGGGTCAACTGACTAGGCTGGTAAAAAATATTAAACAACAGAGAAAACAATTATAAGGCCATCATCACTCACTGATACGTACTATTTCTATAAAACATCTCAGTATTTAATTTATAATAAGAAGAGTTACAGAAACTTTCTAAAGCTCTTTCCCTCCAAATAGTGGACTGGTTAAATAAGAACTCGTACATACATAAGATGCAGCCATTAAAAATCATCTTTTCCAGGTTTTCTTGGGGATATAGCTGACTGTAGGATTGGAGCAGGAAATTACAATGTGATTCTGGAACATCCTGTCATATCAGAAGTTAAATATCAAAGTTCACTGGACCATGCTAAAAAGGACTCAGGAAGCAGAAAAGTTACCTGGGCTGGACCGGGAGGCCGGCTGCGCCGCGGCGCGGGGAACGGGCTCGAGGGCGCGTCCTCTGCTCGCTGCGCGGAGGCTCGGGCGTGGAGAGGAAGCCGCAGACGCGGGCCGCTCGCCGAGCTCCCCGCCCCCTTTTGCAGGAGCCAGGGGCGCTCCTCGGAGCACACGCCCAGAGATGGCACGTGGCCAGGCTCGGCCGCCGCGGGACTTCAGGACCGTTGCTCGCCTCCACGGAGGGAGCGCCGCGGGACTTCAGGACCGTCCCGCCGCGGCTGCCTTCTCTATCCTGGCGCAGAGGCGCGCTCCGAGGCCGCCCGTCCTCTGCTCGCTGCGCGGAGGCGCGGGCGTGGAGAGGAAGCCGCAGACGCGGGCCGCTCGCTGAGCTCCCCGCCCCCGTTTGCACGAGCCCCGGGGCTCCGCTGAGCACACGCCCAGTAATGGCGCCCTGCCAGGCTCGGCCGCGGGGGAGGGGGCGCCACCTGACTCAGGACCCTCCTACCGCGGCGGCCTTCTCTAGCCAGGCGCAGAGGCGCGCTCCGAGTCCACGCCTCCAGACCGTGCCAATCGCTTGAGCCTTTAGATTTCCACTGCGATTTCCGCCTGGCTCTCTATCCCCCGCCCCTCCCAGACACACCGCCCCCCCGACCCCCTCGCCCCAGTGGGGGGAGGGTGTTCCTGACCTTCAGCCGCGCGGCTGACAGGGTCTCGGTGCTTCCTCCAGGTGTCACGCCTGTGCCTGTGAGGTGGAAGAGCCGAGTTCAGGACGCTGGTCCACCAGAGACCTCCCGGCTCCACTCCACGTAATATCAAACGGTGAAAGCTCTCCCACAGATCTCCATCTCAACGCTAAGACACAGCTCCACTCACCGACCAGCAAGCTACCTTGCTGGACACCCTAGGCCAAACAACTAGCAAGACAGGAACACAACCCTACCCATTAGCAGAGAGGCTGCCTAAAATCATAATAAGGTCACAGACACCCCAAAACACACCACCAGATACGGTCCTGCCCACCAGAAAGACAAGATCCAGCCTCATCCGGCAGAACACAGGCACTAGTCCCCTCCACCAGGTAGCCTACATAACCCACCGAAACAACCTTAGCCACTGGGTGCAGACACCAAAAACAATGGGAACTACGAACCTGCAGCCTGCAAAAAGGAGACCCCAAACACAGTTAGTTTAGCAAAATGACAAGACAGAGAAACACACAGCAGATGAAGGAGCAAGGTAAAACCCACCAGACCAAACAAATGAAGAAAAGAGGCAGTCTCCCTAAAAAAGAATTCAAAGTAGTGACAGTAAAGATGATCCAAAATCTTGGAAGTAGAATGGAGAAAATACAAGAAACGTTTAACAAGGACCTAGAAGAACTAAACAGTAAACAAACACTGAGGAACAACACAATAGATGAAATTAAAAATTCTCTAGAAAGAATCAACAGCAGAATAACTGAGGCAGAAGAACGGATAAGTGACCTGGAAGATAAAAGAGTGGAAACAACGACTGCAGAGCAGAATAAAGAAAAGAGAATGAAAAGAATTGAGGACAGTCTCAGAGACCTCTGGGACAACATTAAACGCTCCAACATTTGAATTATCGGGGGCCCAGAAGAGGAGGAGAAAAAGAAAGGGACTGAGAAAATACCTGAAGTGATTATAGTTGAAAACTTCTCTAATATGGGAAAGGAAATAGTTAATCAAGTCCAGGAAGCACAGGGAGTCCCCTGCAGGATAAATCCAAGGGGAAACACGCCAAGACACATATTAATCAAACTATCAAACATTAAATGTACAGAAAATATATTAAAGGCAGCAAGGGAAAAACAACAAATGACACACAAGGGAATCCCCATAAGCTTAAAAGCTGATCTTTCAGCAGAAACTCTGCAAGCCAGAAGGGAGTGGCAGGACATATTTAAAGTGATGAAGGAGAAAAACCTACAACCAAGATTACTCTACCCGGCAAGCTACCACCTTTTAATTCACTGTTTGCAAGCCCCTCTCTAGAAGCAGATATCTCTAACAGGTGAATGACGCACACTAGTTTATGCGTCACGCCCTAGGTGGGTCAACTGACTAGGCTGGTAAAAAATATTAAACAACAGAGAAAACAATTATAAGGCCATCATCACTCACTGATACGTACTATTTCTATAAAACATCTCAGTATTTAATTTATAATAAGAAGAGTTACAGAAACTTTCTAAAGCTCTTTCCCTCCAAATAGTGGACTGGTTAAATAAGAACTCGTACATACATAAGATGCAGCCATTAAAAATCATCTTTTCCAGGTTTTCTTGGGGATATAGCTGACTGTAGGATTGGAGCAGGAAATTACAATGTGATTCTGGAACATCCTGTCATATCAGAAGTTAAATATCAAAGTTCACTGGACCATGCTAAAAAGGACTCAGGAAGCAGAAAAGTTACCTGGGCTGGACCGGGAGGCCGGCTGCGCCGCGGCGCGGGGAACGGGCTCGAGGGCGCGTCCTCTGCTCGCTGCGCGGAGGCTCGGGCGTGGAGAGGAAGCCGCAGACGCGGGCCGCTCGCCGAGCTCCCCGCCCCCTTTTGCAGGAGCCAGGGGCGCTCCTCGGAGCACACGCCCAGAGATGGCACGTGGCCAGGCTCGGCCGCCGCGGGACTTCAGGACCGTCCCGCCGCGGCTGCCTTCTCTATCCTGGCGCAGAGGCGCGCTCCGAGGCCGCCCGTCCTCTGCTCGCTGCGCGGAGGCGCGGGCGTGGAGAGGAAGCCGCAGACACGGGCCGCTCGCTGAGCTCCCCGCCCCCGTTTGCACGAGCCCCGGGGCTCCGCTGAGCACACGCCCAGTAATGGCGCCCTGCCAGGCTCGGCCGCGGGGGAGGGGGCGCCACCTGACTCAGGACCCTCCTACCGCGGCTGCCTTCTCTAGCCAGGCGCAGAGGCGCGCTCCGAGTCCACGCCTCCAGACCGTGCCAATCGCTTGAGCCTTTAGATTTCCACTGCGATTTCCGCCTGGCTCTCTATCCCCCGCCCCTCCCAGACACACCGCCCCCCGACCCCGTCGCCCCAGTGGGGGGAGGGTGTTCCTGACCTTCAGCCGCGCGGCTGACAGGGTCTCGGTGCTTCCTCCAGGTGTCACGCCTGTGCCTGTGAGGTGGGAGAGCCGAGTTCAGGACTCTGGTCCACCAGAGACCTCCCAGCACTGATGTAAGGAATTAAAGATGATACAGATAGACGCAGAGATATACCATGTTCTTGGATTGGAAAAATCAACATTGTGAAAATGACTATACTACCCAAAGCAATCTACAGATTCAAGGCAATCCCTATCAAACAACCACTGTGATTTTTTTACAGAACTAGACCAAAAAATTTCACAATTTGTATGGAAACACAAAAGACCACGAATAGCCCAAGTAATCTTGAGAGAGAAAAACAGAGCTGGAGGAATTAGGCTCCCTGACTTCAGACTGTACTACAAAGCTACAGTAATGAAGACAATATGGTACTGGCACAAAAACAGAAATATAGATCAATGGAACAGGATAGAAAGCCCAGAGATAAACCCACGCACACATGATCACCTTATCTTTGATAAAGAAGGCAAGCATATACAGTGGAGAAAAGACAGCCTCTTCAATAAGTGGTTCTGGGAAAACTGGACAGGTACATGTAAAAGTATGAAATTAGAACACTCCCTGACACCATACACAAAAATAAACTCAAAATGGATTACAGACCTAAATGTAAGGCCAGACACTATTAAACTCTTAGAGGAAAACATAGGCAGAACACTCTATGACATAAATCACAGCAAGATCCTTTTAGACCCAGCTCCTAGAGAAATGGACATAAAAACACAAATAAACAAATGGGACCTAATGAAACTTAAAAGCTTTTGCACAGCAAAGGAAACCATAAACAAGATCAAAAGACAACCCTCAGAATGGGAGAAAATATTTGCAAATGAAGCCACTGACAAAGGATTAATCTCCAAGATTTACAAGCAGCTCATGCAGCTCAGCAACAAAAAACCAAACAACCCAATCCAAAAACGGGCAGAAGAGCTAAATAGACATTTCTCCAAAGAAGATATACAGATTGCCAACAGACACGTGAAAGAATGCTCAACATCATTAATCATTAGAGAAATGCAAATCAGAACTACAATGAGATATCATCTCACACTGGTCAGAATGGCCATCATCAAAAAATCTAGAAACAATAAATGCTGGAGAGGGTGTGGAGAAAAGGGAACACTCTTGCACTGTTGGTGGGAATGTAATTTGATACAGCCACTATGGAGAACAGTATGGCGGTTCCTTAAAAAACTAAAAATAGAACTACCATACGACCCAGCAAAGCCACTACTGGGCATATACCCTGAGAAAACCATAATTCAAAAAGAGTCATGTACCAAAATGTTCATTGCAGCTCTATTTACAATAGCCAGGACATGGAAGCAACCTAAGTGTCCATCATCGGATGAATGGATAAAGAAGATGTGGCACATATATACAATGGAATATTACTCAGCCATAAAAAGAAATGAAATGGAGGTATTTGTAATGAGGTGGATGGAGTTAGAGTCTGTCATACAGAGTGAAGTAAGTCAGAAAGAGAAAAACAAATACAGTATGCTAACACATATATATGGAATCTAAGGGGAAAAAAAAAGGTCATGAAGAACCTAGTGGCAAGACGGGAATAAAGACACAGATCTACTAGAGAATGGATTTGAGGATATGGGGAAGGGGAAGGGGTGAGATGTGACAGGGTGAGAGAGTGGCATGGACATATATACACTACCAAATGTAAAATAGATAGCTAGTGGGAAGCAGCCGCATAGCGCAGGGAGATCAGCTCCGTGCTTTGTGACCACCTAGAGGAGTGGGATAGGGAGGGTGGGAGGGAGGGAGACGCAAGAGGGAAGAGATATGGGAACATATGTAGTATATGTATAACTGATTCACTTTGTTATAAAGCAGAAACTAACACACCATTGTAAAGCAATTATACTCCAATAAAGATGTTAAAAAAAAAGAAAGAGAAAAACAAATATCGTATATTAACACATATATGTGGAACCTAGAACAATGGGACAGATGAACCGGTTTGCAGGGAAGAAATTGAGACACAGATGTAGAGAACAACCATATGGACACCAAGGGGGGGAAGTGGTGGGGCGGTGGTGGTGGTGTGATGAATTGGGAGATTGGGATTGACATATATATACTAATATGTATAAAATGGATAACAAATAAGAACCTGCTGTATAAAAATATAAATAAAATAAAATTCAAAAAACAAAACAAGACAAAACAAAAAACTACAGTGAGGTATCTCCTCTCACCGGTCAGAATGGCCACCGTCAAAACATCTACAAACAATAAATCCTGGAGAGGGTGTGGAGAAAATTGAACCCTCTTGCACTTTTGGTGGGAATGTAAATTGATACAGCCCCTATGGAGAACAGTATGGAGGTTCCTTAAAAAACTAAAATTAGAAGTACCATATGACCCAGCAATCCCACTACTGAGCATACACCCTGAGAAAACCATAATTCGAAAAGAGTCATGGACCACAATGTTCATTGCAGCACTCTTAACAATATCCAGGACATGGAGGCAACCTAAGTGTCCACTGACACATGAACGGATAAAGAAGATGTGTCACATATATACAATGGAATATTACTCAGCCATAAAAAGAAACAAACTTGAGTTATTTGTAGTGAAGTGGATGGACCTACAGTCTGTCATACAGAGTGAAGTAAGTCCAAAAGAGAAAAACAAATACCGTATGCTAACAGATATATATGGAAGCTAAAAAAAAAAAAAAGGTTCTGAAGAACCTAGGGGCCCAATAGGAATAAAGACGCAGACGTAGAGAATGGACTTGAGGACTTGGGGAGGGGGAAGGGTAAGCTGGGACAAAGTGAGAGAGTAGCATTGACAGATATACACCATCAAATGTAAACTAGATAGCTAGTTGGAAGCAGCTGCATGTCATGGAGAGATCAGCTCGGTGCTTTTTGACTACCTAGAGGGGTGGGATAGGGAGGGTGGGAGGGAGACACAAGAGGGAGGGGATACGGGGATATATGTATACATATAGCTGATTCACTTTGTTATACAGCAGAAACTAACACAACATTGTAAAGCAATTATACTCCAACAAAGATAAAAAAAAAAAAGAATCATATGTTGGTGAATTCCTTATGCACAGAAAGCAAGTTCAGATGCTGGGCAGCCAAAACACGCACACACCCTCAAATTTCCACTACAGCCTTGCGCAAACTGTGGTCCAGAAACCAGCATCACTGGTATCAACTGTTAGAAATGCAGATTCTGCTCCAGATCCTCAGAATCAGAATCTGTTTTTTTAACAAGCACTCCAGATAATTCATAGGTACAATACACTAAAGTTTAGAAGTGCTGCTCTACATTATACAATATGTATTCCTTTTTAATGTCCCAACATTAGTCACTGTTACTCTCTACCATCCATAGGGTTATCAGATTTAGCAAATAAAAATACAAGACTCTCCATTAAATTTGCATTTCCAGATAAACAATGAATACTTTTTCTAGTATAAGTATGTCCTGTCTTTTATCTGGCAACTCTACTCATCCGCATACTCCTCTCTCTACAATTAAGAAAATGAACAAAAAGAAAAATGAACATGACGGCCGAGAGGAATGCGGGTACACCAGTTTTCTATTTTGACACGGTAGATTATAAATAGCATGACAGTAGAGCATGTAAACTCTATACAGTTTCAAGCACACTGAATTCTGCATACGCATTCCATTCCTGAGGTCTTTATAATTTGAAGGGTGAGTGGCTTCCTCTATTAACTGTTCCATAGAATACTAAGTCTTTTTTTTTCAAACAGATCTATGAATTAGACCTACAATTACTTATACTTAAGGAATTTTGACCAACAACACCTTTATCCCATAGAATCGGACTTACATTCCTTTCAAAATATGGATGAAATGAGTCTTACAGTAAATGTAGAAAATACGTCGTTAAAAACAAGAAAATTTTAAAATACGTGCTGGCTTCCCTCTGGAGAGTGCTTCATTTTCTTCCTAAAGAAAAGAGTTGTTGCCCGTGTCCAGGAGTCTTAGAAAAACAGTTATCAAACAATCTGTCTGAGAAAGAGGCAGATTGTATGATGCATCAGTTGGAAGTAGAAGCATCATGTTAAAAAATTAGAGAAAACTTTTAGTACTCCAAAATATATACCAATTGCCTTGGTATATATATCAAGTATAAGACGGCTTAATTCAGTCTAACATTTCAGCCAATACTCCTATTGCCAAGAAACCAAATAAGGAACTTTGCATGGTTGGGAGAGAGTGCTTTCTGTTTATAATTCTTAGGAATAAGAGACAAGTTTTCTAGATAAAAGCTTCTTGCATAGGTGACCAAGAAGTGAGCTCCCTCCAATGAAGGTTAACAACAAACACCTTTCAGTTATCATATTCTCACCAAATATTAATATTATCCTCTTGACTGGTGATGAAACGTCCAGGGACTGTCAGAGGGATTATAGTTCCAGGAAGCAGAATATCCTTGGGGCTAATGAATATTAGCGACTAAAATGTACGTACTCTTCCCTCCAGAGGTTTTATTTCATGTTTTGTTGCCACCTTTTATTTTCTTAGTTAATTTTGTTCGGCTACCACCTTTTAACTCATTGTTTGCAAGCCCCTCTCTAGAAGCAGATATCTCTAACAGGCGAATAATGCACACTAGTTTATGGGTCAGGCCCTAAGTGCGTCAATTGACTAGGCTTTTTAAAAATATTAAATAATATAGAAAACAATTATAAGGTCATCATCACTCACTGATATATACTATTTCTATAAAACATCTCAGTATTTAATTTATAATAAGAAGAGTTACAGAAACTTTCTAAAGCTCTTTCCCTCCAAATAGTGGACTGGTTAAATAAGAACTCGTACATACATAAGATGCAGCCATTAAAAATCATCTTTTCCAGGTCTTCTTGGAGATATAGCTGACTGTAGGATTGGAGCAGGAAATTACAATATGATTCTGGAACATCCTGTCATATCAGAAGTTAAATATCGAAGATCACTGGGTCATGCTAAAAAGGACTCAGGAAGCAGAAAAGTTACCTGGGCTGGACCGGGAGGCCGGCTGCGCCGCGGCGCGGGGAACGGGCTCGAGGGCGCGTCCTCTGCTCGCTGCGCGGAGGCTCGGGCGTGGAGAGGAAGCCGCAGACGCGGGCCGCTCGCCGAGCTCCCCGCCCCCTTTTGCAGGAGCCAGGGGCGCTCCTCGGAGCACACGCCCAGAGGTGGCACGTGGCCAGGCTCGGCCGCCGCGGGACTTCAGGACCGTCCCGCCGCGCCTGCCTTCTCTACCGGGGCGCAGAGAGGCGCTCCGAGTCCACGCCTCCAGACTGTTGCCAATCTCGTGAGCCTTTAGATTTCCACTGCGATTTCCGCCTGGCTCTCTATCCCCCGCCCCTCCCAGACATACCGCCCCCCGCCCCCCCCCCACCCCAGTGGGGGGAGGGTGTTCCTGACCTTCAGCCGCGCGGCTGACAGGGTCTCGGTGCTTCCGCCAGGTGTCACGCCTGTGCCTGTGAGGTGGGAGAGCCGAGTTCAGGACACTGGCCCACCAGAGACCTCCTGGCACTGATGAAAGAAATTAAAGATGATACAGATAGATGAAGAGATATACCGTGTTCTTGGATTGGAAGAATCAACATTGTGAAAATGACTATACTACCCAAAGCAATCTACAGATTCAAGGCAATCCCTATCAAACAACCACTGTGATTTTTTCACAGAACTAGACCAAAAAATTTCACAATTTGTATGGAAACACAAAAGACCCCGAATAGCCCAAGCAATCTTGAGAGAGAAAAATAGAGCTGGAGGAATTAGGCTCCCTGACTTCAGACTGTACTACAAAGCTACAGTAATGAAGACAATATGGTACTGGCACAAAAACAGAAATATAGATCAATGGAACAGGATAGAAAGCTCAGAGATAAACCCACGCACACATGATCACCTTATCTTTGATAAAGGAGGCAAGAATATACAATGGAGAAAAGACAGCCTCTTCAATAAGTGGTTCTGGGAATACTGGACAGCTACATGTAAAAGAATGAAATTAGAACACTCCCTGACACCATACACAAAAATAAACTCAAAATGGATTACAGACCTAAATGTAAGGCCAGACACTATCAAACTCTTAGAGGAAAACATAGGCAGAACACTCTATGACATAAATCACAGCAAGATCCTTTTTGACCCAGCTCCTAGAGAAATGGAAATAAAAACAAAAATAAACAAATGGGACCTACTGAAACTTAAAAGCTTTTGCACAGCAATGGACACCATAAAGTAGACAAAAAGACACCCTCAATATGGGAGAAAATATTTGCAAATGAAGCCACTGACAAAGGATTAATCTCCAAGATTTACAAGCAGCTCATGAGGTTCAATATCAAAAAAACAAACAACCCAATCCAAAAACAGGCAGAAGAGCTAAATAGACATTTCTCCAAAGAAGATATACAGATTGCCAACAAACACATGAAAGAATGCTCAACATCATTAATCATTAGAGAAATGCAAATCAAAACTACAATGAGGGGCTTCCCTGGGGGCGCAGTGGTTGAGAATCTGCCTGCCGATGCAGGGGACACGGGTTCGAGCCCTGGTCTGGGAAGATCCCGCATGCCGCGGAGCGGCTGGGCCCGTGAGCCACAACTACTGAGCCTGCGCGTCTGGAGCCTGTGCTCCGCAACAAGAGAGGCCGCGATAGTGAGAGGCCCGCGCACCGCGATGAAGGGTGGCCTCCGCTCGCCGCAACCAGAGAAAGCCCTCGCACAGAAACGAAGACCCAACACAGCAAAAATAAATAAATCAATAAATTTAAAAAAAAACAAAAACAAAAAACAAAAAACTACAATGAGACATCATCTCACACCAGTCAGAATGGCCATCATCAAAAAATCTACAAACAATAAATGCTGGAGAGGGTGTGGAGAAAGGGGAACCCTCTTGCACTGTTGGTGGGAATGTAAATTGATACAGCCACTATGGAGAACAGTATGGAGGTTCCTTAAAAAACTAAAAATAGAACTACCATATGACCCAGCAATCCCACTAGTGGGCATATACCCTGAGAAAACCATAATTCAAAAAGTGTCGTGTACCACAATGTTCTTTGCAGCTCTATTTACAATAGCCAGGACATGGAAGCAACCTAAATGCCCATCGAGAGATGAATGGATAAAGAAGATGTGGCACATATATACAATGGAATATTACTCAGCCATAAAAAGGAACGAAATTGAGTTATTTGTAGTGAGGTGGATGGATCTAGAGTCTGTCAATCAGAGTGAAGTAAGTCAGAAAGAGAAAAACAAATACCATATGCTAACACATATATATGGAATCCAAAAAAAAAAAGGTCATGAAGTACCTAGGGGCCAGAGGGGAATAAGGATGCAAACCTACTCGAGAATGGACTTGAGGACATGGGGAGGGGGAAGGGAAAGCTGGGAGAAAGTGAGAGAGTGGCATGGACATATATACACTACCATATGTAAAATAGATAGCTAGTGGGAAGCAAACATATAGCACAGGGAGATCAACTCGGTGCTTTGT
This sequence comes from Balaenoptera acutorostrata, assembly GCF_949987535.1. NCBI lineage: Eukaryota > Metazoa > Chordata > Mammalia > Artiodactyla > Balaenopteridae > Balaenoptera > Balaenoptera acutorostrata. The sequence goes on from NC_080085.1 coordinate 113,130,341, forward strand.
GATCACCTAGAGGAGTGGGATAGGGAGAGTGCGAGAGAGGGAGACGCAAGAGGGAAGAGATATGGAGATATATGTATATGTATAGCTGATTCGCTTTGTTATAAAGCAGAAACTAACAAAAAAATACATTAAAAAAAAAAGGAGTCATGTACCACAATGTTCAATTCTGCACTCCTAACAATATCCAGGACATGGAAGCAACCTAAGTGTCCATCAACAGATGAATGGATAAAGACGATGTGGCACATATATACAGTGGAATATTACTCAGCCATAAAAACAAATGAAATTGAGTTATTTGTGGTGAGTTGGGTGGACCTAAAGACTGTCATACAGAGTGAAGTAAGTCAGAAAGAGAAAAACAAATACTGTATGCTAACACATATATATGGAACCTAAGAAAAAAAGAAATGGTTCTGAAGAACCTAGGGGAGGACAGGTATAAAGACGCAGATGTAGAGAATGGAGTTGAGAACATGGGGAGGCGAAGGGTAAGATGGGACGAAGCGAGAGTGGCATGGGCATATATACACTACCAAATATAAAATAGATAGCTAGTGGGAAGCAGCTGCCTAGCACAGGAAGATAGACTTGGTTTTTTGTGACCATCTAGAGGGGTGGGATAGGGAGTGTGTTAGGGAGATGCAAGAGGGAGGGGATATGGGGATATTGTATACGTATAGCTGACTCACTTTGTTATGCACAGAAACTAACACAACATTGTAAAGCTATTATACTCCAATAACGATGTTTAAAAAAAAGAACAGGTGGTGTTATAGTGATGGATGGTGGTGAGGGCTGCACAACAATATGAAAGTATTTAATACCACTGAACTGTACACTTAAAATGGTAAATTTTATATTATGTTTAACACAAGTTAAAAAAGGAAAAAAATAACATATGGTAGACCTTGGTTTTATATTTCTTGCGAACCCAATCAGGAACTAGAATATAGCCTAGAATATAGTCCTATACATATAATATATGTATACATATAATATATCCTTAGAAAATACTTAGTAGTAATTTGATATTTATTAGCATCATGATTTAAATTAGTTGATATAGTACAGGAACAAATTTTATTCTGTATGTGACTTGCTTTTCATATGATGTTATACAATTACTATTTTTTTAAAGGAACTCCTTTATTTATTTATTTATTTATTTATTTATTTTTGGCTATGTTGGGTCTTCGTTTCTGTGCGAGGGCTTTCTCTAGTTGTGGCAAGCGGGGGCCACTCTTCATCGCGGTGCACGGGCCTCTCACTATTGTGGCCTCTCTTGTTGCAGAGCGCAGGCTCAGTAGTTGTGGCTCACGGACCTAGTTGCTCTGCGGCATGTGGGATCTTCCCAGACTGGGGCTTGAACCCGTGTCCCCTGCATTGGCAGGCAGATTCTCAACCACTGCGCCACCAGGGAAGCCCTACAATTACTTTTGTTTACTTCTCACCATCCATCCTGTACCTTGCAATTTGGAGTTTTAGTCCTCACCATTAAAATGTTTTTTGTATTTCTTCCTGTTCCAGGACAAAATCAGAAAAATAAAAGTTATTTGTTTAATAAGTTGTTGTACTTTGAAATAAATAAATAAATAAAAGTGAAGGAGGGACATGCTTTAGATTAAAAGACATCTAAGACATAAACAATTGTAGGGACTTCCCTGGTGGTCCATTGCTTAAGTTTCCGCTCTTCCATTGCTGGGGGTACCAGTTGGATCCCTGGTGGGGGGAAGTAAGATTCCACATGCCTCGCATAGTGGCAATAAATAAATAAATAAATAACAGGCAAAACCAACCAACCAAAAAAAAAACCAAACCAAACAACAATAACAAAACAATTGTAGTGTGTGGAACTTATCTGGATCCCAGTATGAACAAAAGAACTGTTACAAAAACATTCATGATACAATTGGGGGAAATCTGAATGCTGACTGAAAGGTTGATGCTATGAAAAATTATTATAAAAATTGTAAGTACAATATTGATATCATGGTTGTGTTTTTAAGAAGTATCCTTATCTTTTAGATATGTATGTTGAAATATTTATGGATAAAATGAATTGATATCTGGGATTTGCTTCAATTAATCAGGAAGTAAGGATGAAGCAAAATTGGCCATGAGGTGAATATTTGTTGATTCAGATGATAAATTCATGGAGGTTAATTATACTGTTTTATCCATATTATAAGGTATGAATTTTTCATAAAATATAATTAGGTTATAAAGTTGTATTTAGAATAAGGTCTTACTTTTAATTTTGAAATGTATATTATATATGTATACACACATACATATATTAGAAGGGAAAGAAAATATACCAAAAAGTCCCTATTGGCTATCTGTTTCGTGGGATTAGAAGTGAAATATAATTTTTTATTTGTTTCTGTATTGTTCATTTATAGAAAATATACTTTTGAGCTGTAGTTCCTATACTGTAAAGTTAACTATTTTAAAAATATTTATTTTATTTATTATTTTTTTGGCTGTATCGGGTCTTCATTGTGGCACACAGGCTTCTCTCTAGTTGTGGCATGCGGGTTTGCTTTCTCTAGTTGTGGAGTGTGGGCTCCAGAGCGCGTGGGCTCTGTAGTTTGCGGCACGTGGGCTCTCCCGTTGAGGCGCGCGAGCTCAGCAGTTGTGGCACGAGGGCTTAGTTGCCCTGCAGCATGTGGGATCTTAGTTCCCTGACCAGGGATCCAACCCGCGTCCCTTGCATGGTAAGGTGGATTCTTTACCACTGGACCACCGGGCAAGTCCCAAAATTAACCATTTTAAAGTGTCCAGTTCAGTGGGTTTTTAGTATATTCAAAATACTGTGCAACTATCACCAATCTAATGCCAGAACATTTTCATCACTCTGTAAAGCAAATCCATATCCATTAAGCAGACATTCACTAACCTCCTTTTTTACTTCAACCATAAGCAACCTCCATTCTCCCTGATGTCCCTATAGATTTGCCTATTCTGGACATTTTGTATAAATGGACTCATACAATATGTGGTCTTTTGTGTCTGGTTTCACTCACATAGCATAATGTTTTTCAAGGCTCATCCATGTGGTAGCATATAGTAGTACTTCATTCTTTTTTATGGCTGTATAATATTCTATTATATGGGTATACCTTCTTTTGTTTATCCATTTTTCATTTGATGGACATTTGGGTTGTTTCACCTTTTGGCTATCATGAATAATGCTTCTATGTATATTGGTATACAAGTTATTGTGTGAATATATGTTTTCCTTTTCCTGGAGTATGTATCTAGGAGTAGAATTGCTAAGTCATCAAAGTGTTTCCCACAGCGACTGTACCATTTTACATTCCCGTCATCAATGCATGAAGGTTCTAGTTTCTCCAAATCCTTGCCAAGACTTGTTTCTCTCTTTTTAAAAAAATTATAGCCATCCTAGTGAGTGTAAAGTGATATCATATTGTGGTTGTGATGTGTATTTCCCTAATGACTAATGATGTCGAGCACCTTTTCACGTGCTTATTGGTCATTTGTATGTCTTCTTTACCATAGTTGATTATAGCACATTTTCATCACTTCAAAAAGAAACTCCCTATACTTAACTATCATTACCTTCACCCCTTGTTCCCCCAACCCTAATTAAACACAATCTACTTGTTTCTATTCTGGATGTTTCATATAAATGTAATCATACATTATGTGGCCTTTTGTGTCTGGCTTCTTTCCCTTAGCAAAATGTATCCAGGGTTCCTCCATATGGTAGCATGTAGCAGTACTTCATTCCCTTTTATGGCTTTATGCTGTTTTATTGTATGGGTTTACCTCATTTGTTTATTTGTTCTTCAGTTGCTGGATATCTGGGTTGCTTCTACTTTTTCTCTATTAAGAATAATTTTCTCTATAAGAATAATTATTAATAATAATAATATTTTCAATTTTGGGGGTATATACCTAGAAGTGGGTTGTTTGGTCATATGGTAACTCTATGCATAACTTTATGAGGAACTGCCAAACTGTCTTTCACAGGGACCGTTCCATTTTATATTCCCATCCACAGTATATGATGGTTCCAGTTTCTCCACATTTTTTGCCAACACTTGTTTTTTAACCATTTAAAAATTGTAGATGTACAGTGGATGTGAAGTGATATCTCATTGTGATTTTGATGTGTTTCCCTAATGACTAAAGAATTGAGGATTTTTTCATGTGTTTATTGACTTTATATATCTTATTTGGAGAAATTCCTGTTCAAGTCCTTTACCTATTTTTTTAACTGGGTTGTTTATCTTTTTGTTCTAAGTGTGAGAGTTCTTTATATATTCTTGATACTACCTTCTTATGAGATACATGATTTGCAAATAATTTCTCCCATTTGTATGTTGTCTCATCACTTTCTTGATAGTGTCCTTTGAGGCACAAACATCGTTAATTTTGATGAAGTCCAAGTCATTTACTTTTTCTTTTCATGCCTGTACTTTTGGTATAATAATGAAGAAACCATTTCTCAATGCAAGGTCACAAAGATTTAACCTATATTTCCGTCTAAATTTTTATAGTTTTAGGTTACATTTCATTTTTTAAAAATCCATTTCGAGTGAATTTTATGTATGGTTTGAAGTAGGGGCCAAATACATTCTTTTGTATATAAGTATCTAATTGTCACAGAATGATTTGCTGAAAACACTATTTTTCCCCATTGAATCAATGTGTCACCCTTGCTGAAAATCAATTGCCCATAGAGATATAGCTTACCTCTGGATTCTCACTGCTAAACACTGTTTTGGTTACTGCAGCTTTATAGTAAGCTGTGTAATTGGGTAGTGTGAATCTTTCATCATTGTTCTTCTTTTTCAAAATTGTTTTGGCTATCCAAGGTCTTTTGGAATTCCATATGAAATTTAGGATAAGCTCATCTATTTCTATAAAAAAAGGTATCTTGATAGTTCTTACATCAAACCGCAAATCGATTTGGGGAGAATTGCCATCCTAACCCTATTACCTCTCTAGTCTATCAAATCGGGCTGGCTTTCCACTTATTTAGGTTTTCCTTAATTTCTTTCAAGAGTAGTTTGTATTTTTCAGTGTACAAGTCTTGCATTTCTTTGGTTAAATATATTCCTAAATATTTTTGTCCTTCTTTTTTTTTTTTTTCAAACATCTTTATTGAAGTATAATTGCCTTACAATAGTGTGTTAGCATCTGCTTTATAACAAAGTGAATCTGTTATACATATACAATATGTTCCCATTTCTCTTCCCTCTTGCATCTCCCTCCCTCCCACCCTCCCCATCCCACCCCTCTAGGTGGTCACAAAGCACCGAGCTGATCTCCCTGTGCTATGCGGCTGCTTCCCACTAGCTATCTATTTTACATTTGGTAGTGTATATATGTCCATGACACTCTCTTACCCTGTCACATCTCACCCCACCCCCTCCCCATATCCTCAAGTCCATTCTCTAGTAGGTCTGTGTCTTTATTCCCGTCTTGCCACTAGGTTCTTCATGGCCTTTTTTTTTTTTTCCCTTAGATTCCATATATATGTGTTAGCATACTGTATTTGTTTTTCTCTTTCTGACTTACTTCACTCTGTATGACAGACTCTAACTCCATCCACCTCATTACAAATACCTCCATTTCATTTCTTTTTATGGCTGAGTAATATTCCATTGTATATATGTGCCACATCTTCTTTATCCATTCATCTGTCGATGGACATTTAGGTTGCTTCCATGTCCTGGCTATTGTAAATAGAGCTGCAATGAACATTTTGGTACATGACTCTTTTTGACCTATGGTTTTCTCAGGGTATATGCCCAGTAGTGGGATTGCTGGGTCGTATGGTAGTTCTATTTGTAGTTTTTTAAGGAACCTCCATACTGTTCTCCATAGTGGCTGTATCAATTTACATTCCCACCAACAGTGCAAGAGTGTTCCCTTTCCTCCACACCCTCTCCAGCATTTATTGTTTCTAGATTTTTTGATGATGGCCATTCTGACCGGTGTGAGATGATATCTCATTGTAGTTTTGATTTGCATTTCTCTAATGATTAATGATGTTGAGCATTCTTTCATGTGTCTGTAGGCCATCTGTATATCTTCTTTGGAGAAATGTCTATTTAGATCTTCTGCCCATTTTTGGATTGGGTTGTTCGTTTTTTTGTTATTGAGCTGCATGAGCTGCTTGTAAATCTTGGAGATTAATCCTTTGTCAGTTGCTTCATTTGCAAATATTTTCTCCCATTCTGAGGGTTGTCTTTTGGTCTTGTTTATGGTTTCCTTTGCTGTGCAAAAGCTTTACAGTTTCATTAGGTCCCATTTGTTTATTTGTGTTCTTATTTCCATTTCTCTGGGAGCTGGGTCAAAAAGAATCTTGCTGTGATGTATGTCATAGAGTGTTCTGCCTATGTTTTCCTCTAAGAGTTTGATAGTGTCTGCCCTTACACTTAGGTCTTTAATCCATTTTGAGTTTATTTTTGTGCATGGTGTCAGGGAGTGTTCTAATTTCATACTTTTACATGTTCCTGTCCAATTTTCCCAGCACCACTTATTGAAGAGGCTGTCTTTTCTCCACTGTATATGCTTGCCTCCTTTATCAAAGATAAGTTGACCATATGTGTGTGGGTTTATCTCTGGGCTTTCTATCCTGTTCCATTGATCTATATTTCTGTTTTTGTGCCAATACCAAACTGTCTTGATTACTGAAGCTTTGTAATATAGTCTGAAGTCAGGGAGCCTGATTCCTCCAGCTCCATTTTTCGTTCTCAAGATTGCTTTGGCTATTCGGGGTCTTTTGTGTTTCCATACAAATTGTGAAATTTTTTGTTCTAGTTCTGTGAAAAATGCCAGTGGTAGTTTGATAGGGATTGCATTGAATCTGTAGATTGCTTTGGGTAGTAGAGACATTTTCACAATGCTGATTCTTCCAATCCAGGAACATGGTATATCTCTCCATCTATTTGTATCATCTTTAATTTCTTTCATCAGTGTCTTATAATTTTCTGCATACAGGTCTTTTGTCTCCTTAGGTAGGTTTATTCCTAGATATTTTATTCTTTTTGTTGCAATGGTAAATGGGAGTGTTTTCTTAATTTCACTTTCAGATTTTTCGTCATTAGTGTATAGAAATGCAAGAGATTTCTGTGCATTAATTTTGTATCCTGCTACTTTACCAAATTCATTGATTAGCTCTAGGAGTTTTCTGGTAGCATCTTTAGGATTCTCTATGTATAGTATCATGTCATCTGCAAATAGTGACAGCTTTACTTCTTCTTTTCCGATTTGGATTCCTTTTATTTCTTTGTCTTCTCTGATTGCTGTGGCTAGGACTTCCAGAACTATGTTGAATAATAGTGGTGAGAGTGGGCAACCTTGTCTTGTTCCTGATCTTAGTGGAAATGGTTTCAGTTGTTCATCATTGAGGACAATGTTGGCTGTGGGTTTGTCATATATGGCCTTTATTATGTTGAGGAAAGTTCCCTCTATGCCTACTTTCTGCAGGGCTTTTATCATAAATGGGTGTTGAATTTTGTCAAAAGCTTTCTCTGCATCTATTGAGATGATCATATGGTTTTTCTCCTTCAATTTGTTAATATGGTGTATCACATTGATTGATTTGCGTATATTGAAGAATCCTTGCATTCCTGGGATAAACCCCACTTGATCATGGTGTATGATCCTTTTAATGTGCTGTTGGATTCTGTTTGCTAGTATTTTGTTGAGGATTTTTGCATCTATGTTCATCAGTGATATTGGCCTGTAGTTTTCTTTCTTTGTGACATCTTTGTCTGGTTTTGGTATCAGGGTGATGGTGGCCTCGTAGAATGAGTTTGGGAGTGTTCCTCCCTCTGCAATATTTTGGAAGAGTTTGAGAAGGATAGGTGTTAGCTCTTCTCTAAATGTTTGATAGAATTCGCCTGTGAAGCCAGCTGGTCCTGGGCTTTTGTTTGTTGGAAGGTTTTTAATCACAGTTTCAATTTCAGTGCTTGTGATTGGTCTGTTCATATTTTCTATTTCTTCCTGGTTCAGTCTCGGCAGTTTGTGCATTTCTAAGAATCTGTCCATTTCTTCCAGGTTGTCCATTTTATTGGCATAGAGTTGCTTGTAGTAATCTCTCATGATCTTTTGTATTTCTGCAGTGTCAGTGGTTACTTCTCCTTTTTCATTTCTAATTCTATTGATCTGAGTCTTCTCCCTTTTTCTCTTGATGAGTCTGGCTAATGGTTTATCAATTTTGTTTATCTTCTCAAAGAACCAGCTTTTAGTTTCATTGATTTTGCTATTGTTTCCTTCATTTCTTTTTCATTTATTTCTGACCTGATCTTTATAATTTCTTTCCTTCTGCTGGCTTTGTGGTTTTTTTGTTCTTCTTTCTCTAATTGCTTTAGGTGCAAGGTTAGGTTGTTTATTCGAGATGTTTCCTGTTTCTTGAGGTAGGCTTGTATTGCTATAAACTTCCCTCTTAGCACTGCTTTTGCTGTGTCCCATAGGTTTTGGGTCGTCGTGTCTCCATTGTCATTTGTTTCTAGGTATTTTTTGATTTCCCCTTTGATTTCTTCAGTAATCACTTCGTTATTAAGTAATGTATTGTGTAGCCTCCATGTGTTTGTATTTTTTACAGATCTTTTCCTGTAATTGATATCTAGTCTCATAGCGTTGTGGTCGGAAAAGATACTTGATACGATTTCAATTTTCTTAAATTTACCAAGGCTTGATTTGTGACCCAAGATATGATCTATCCTGGAGAATGTTCCATGAGCACTTGAGAAAAATGTGTATTCTGTTGTTTTTGGGTGGAATGTCCTATAAATATCAATTAAGTCCATATTGTTTAATGTATCATTTAAAGCTTGTGTTTCCTTATTTATTTTCATTTTGGATGATCTGTCCATTGGTGAAAGTGGGGTGTTAAAGTCCCCTACTATGATTGTGTTGCTGTCAATTTCCCCTTTCATGGCTGTTAGTATTTGCCTTATGTATTGAGGTGCTCCTATGTTGGGTGCATAAATATTTACAATTGTTATACCTTCCTCTTGGATCGATCCCTTGATCATTATATAGTGTCCTTCTTTGTCTCTTGTAATAGTCTTTATTTTAAAGTCTATTTTGTCTGATATGAGAATTGCTACTCCAGCTTTGTTTTGATTTCCATTTGCATGGAATATCTTTTTCCATCCCCTCACTTTCAGTCTGTATGTGTCCCTAGGTCTGAAGTGGGTCTCTTGTAGACAGCATATGTATGGGTCTTGTTTTTGTATCCATTCAGCCAGCCTGTGTCTTTTGGTGGGAGCATTTAATCCATTTACATTCAAGGTAATTATCGATATGTATGTTCCTATTCCCATTTTCTTAAATGTATTGGGTTTGTTATTGTAGGTGTTTTCCTTCTCTTGTGTTTCTTGCCTAGAGAATTTCCTTTAGCATTTGTTGTAAAGCTGGTTTGGTGGTGCTGAACTCTCTCAGCTTTTGCTTGTCTGTAAAGGTTTTAATTTCTCCATCGAATCTGAATGAGATCCTTGCTGGGTAGAGTAATCTTGGTTGTAGGTTTTTCTCCTTCATGACTTTAAGTATATCCTGCCACTCCCTTCTGGCTTGCAGAGTTTCTGCTGAGAGATCAGATGTTAACCTTATGGGGATTCCCTTGTGTGTTATTTGTTTTTTTTCCCTTGCTGCCTTTAATATGTTTTCCTTATATTTAATTTTTGACAGTTTGATTAATATGTGTCTTGGCGTGTTCCTCCTTGGGTTTATCCTGTATGGGACTCTCTGTGCTTCCAGGACTTGATTAACTATTTCCTTTCCCATATTAGGGAAGTTTTCAACTATAATCTCTTCAAAAATTTTCTCAGTCCCTTTCTTTTTCTCTTCTTCTTCTGGTACCCCTATAATTCGAATGTTGGCACGTTTAATGTTGTCCCAGAGGTCCCTGAGACTGTCCTCAGTTCTTTTCATTCTTTTTTCTTTATCCTGCTCTGTAGTAGTTATTTCCACCATTTTATCTTCCAGGTCACTTATCCTTTCTTCTGCCTCAGTTATTCTACTATTGATCCCATCTAGAGTATTTTTAATTTCATTTATTGTGTTTTTCATCATTGCTTGGTTCCTCTTTAGTTCTTCTACATCCTTGTTAAATGTTTCTTGCATTTTGTCTATTCTATTTCCAAGATTTTGGATCATCCTTACTATCATTATTCTGAATTCTTTTTCAGGTAGACTACCTATTTCCTCTTCATTTGTTAAGTCCAGTGTGTTTTGAGCCTGCTCCTTCATCTGCTGTGTGTTTTTCTGTCGTCTCATTTTGCCTATCTTACTGTGTTTGGGGTCTCCTTTTCACAGGCTGCAGGTTCGTAGTTCCCGTTGTTTTTGGTATCTGTCCCCAGCGGCTAAGGTTGGTTCAGTGGGTTGTGTAGGCTTCCTGGTGGAGGGAACTAGTGCCTGAGTTCTGGTGGATGAGGCTAGATCTTGTCTTTCTGGTGGGCATGTCCACGTCTGGTGGTGTATTTTGTGGTGTCTGTGGCCTTATTATGATTTTAGGCAGCCTCTCTGCCAATGGATGGGGTTGTGTTCCTGTCTAGCTAGTTGTTTGGCATAGGATGTCCAGCACTGTAGCTTGCTGGTCGTCGAGTGAAGCTGGGTCTTGATGTTGAGATGGAGATCTCTGGGAGATTTTTGCCGTTTGGTATTACGTGGAGCTGGGAGGTCTCTTGTGGACCAGTGTTCTGAAGTTGGCTCTCCCACCTCAGAGGCACGGCCCTGATGCCTGGCTGGAGCACCAAGAGCCTTTCGTCCACACGGCTCAGAGTAAAAGGGAGAAAAAATAGAAAGAAAGAAAGAAAGAGGCTATAATATAGTGAAGTAAAATAAAGCTATTGTAAAGCAAAGCTATACAGACAAAATCTCACCCAGAAGCATATACATATACACTCACAAAAAAAAGGAAAAGGGGAAAAATTAATATCTCCTGCTCCCAAAGTCCACCTCCTGAATTTGGGATGATTCGTTGTCTATTCAGGTATTCCACAGATGCAGGCACATCAAGTTGTTTGTGGAGTTTTAATCCGCTGCTTCTGAGGCTGCTGGGAGAGAGTTCCCCTTCTCTTCCCTGTTCGCACAGCTCCTGGGGTTCAGCTTTGGATTTGGACCCTCCTCTGCGTGTAGGTCGCCTGAGGGCGTCTGTTCCCCGCCCAGACAGGACGGGGTTAAAGGAGCAGCTGCTTCGGGGGCTCTGGCTCACTCAGGCGGGGGGAGGGAGGGGTACGGAGGAGGCGGGGCGAGCCTGCGGCGGCCGAGGCCGGCGTGACGTTGCACCAGCTCGAGGCGCGCAGTGCGTTCTCCCGGGGATGTTGTCCCCGGATCCCGGGACCCTGGCAGTGGCGGGCTGCACAGGCTCCCGGGAGGGGAGGTGTGGAGAGTGACCTGTGCTCACACACAGGCTTTTTGGAGGCGGCAGCAGCAGCCCCAGCGTCTCACGCCCGTCTCTGGGGTCCGCGCTGATCGCCGTGGCTTGCGCCCTTCTCTGGAGTTCGTTTAGGCGGCGCTCTGAATCCCCTCTCCTTGCGCGCAGCGAAACAAAGAGGCAAGAAAAAGTCTCTTGCCTCTTCGGCAGCTGCAGACCTTTTCCCGGTCTCCCTCCCAGCTAGCTGTGGTGCGCCAACCCCTTCAGGCTGTGTTCACGCCGCCAGCCCCAGTCCTCTCCCTGCGATCCGACCGCAGCCCGAGCCTCAGCTCCCAGCCCTGCCCGCCCCGGTGGGGGAGCAGACAAGCCTCTCGGGCTGGTGAGCGCCGCTCGGCGCCGAGCCTCTGTGCGGGAGTCTCTCCGATTTTCCCTCTGCGCCCCTGTTGCTGTGGGATCCGCGCTGATAGCCGCGGCTCGCGCCCTTCTCTGGAGTTCGTTTAGGCGGCGCTCTGAATCCCCTCTCCTTGCCCGCCGCGAAACAAAGAGGCAAGAAAAAGTCTCTTGCCTCTTCGGCAGCTGCAGATTTTTTCCCGGACTTCTTCCGGGCTAGCTGTGGTGCGCTAACCCCTTCAGGCTGTGTTCACGCCGCCAGCCCCAGTCCTCTCCCTGCGATCCGACCGAAGCCGAGCCTCAGCTCCCAGCCCCGCCCGCCCCGGCGGCTAAGCAGACAAGCCTCTCGGGCTGGTGAGTGCTGCTCGGCGCCGAGCCTCTGTGCGGGAACCTCTCCGCTTTGCCCTCCGCACCTCTGTAGCTGCGCTCTCCTCCGTGGCTCTGAAGCTTCCCCCCTCCGCCCCCCGCAGTCTCCGCCCGCGAAGGGGCTCCTAGTGCGTGGAAACCTTTCCTCCTTCACGGCTCCCTCCCACTGGTGCAGGTGCCGTCCCTATTCTTTTGTCTCTGTTATTTCTTTTTTCTTTTGCCCTACCCAAGTACGGGGGGAGTTTCTTGCCTTTTTGGAGGTCGGACGTTTTCTGCCAGCGTTCAGTGGGTGTTCTGTAGGAGCAGTTCCACGTGTAGGTGTATTTCTACTGTATCTGTGGGAAGGAATGTGATCTCCGCGTCTTACTCTTCCGCCATCTTCTCTATCATCCTTCTCTCCTTCTTAATGATACTTTTTTTGGGGGGTGATAACGGATTTTCAGAACAGCTTTATTGAGATATAATTCGTATATAATGGATTTGCTCACTTAAAGAGTACAATGCAATGGTTTTTGGTGTATTATGCTATTTTTTAGTTGTGACAAAATATGTATCACATAAAAATTACCATTTTAACCATTTTAAAGTTTATGATATAGTGGCATTAAATGTATTCACATTGTTGTGTAACCATCACCACTATTTCATAACTTTTCCATCACCCCAAACAGAAAGACTGTAACAATTAAGCAATAACTACCCATTTCCCTTGTCTCCCAGTGCCTGTAACCTCTCTCCTACTTTCTTTCTCTATAAATTTGTGTAAAGTAGATACCTCATATAAGTGGAACCATACAGTATGTGTCCTTTTGTGTCTAGCTATAATGAATAATGCTGTTATGACCATTGGTGTATAGTTTTTTGTGTGAACATATAATTTTTAATTTTCTTGGGTATATACTTAGGAATGGAATTACTAGATCATATATTTATGTATATGTTTAACTTTGTGAGGTATGGCCTAAGTGTTTTCCACACTGGCTGCACCATATTACATTCTTACCAGCATTGTATAAGGGTTTAGCAATTGTTTATTAGATTGATGCCCAAAATACAAGCAACCGAAGAATAAATAAATCTGACTTCATGAAAATTTAAAACTTTTGTTCCTCTAAGTTCATTATCAAGAAAGTGGGGAAAAGACAAGTTATGAATTGTAGAAAATATTTGCAAATCATATTTCTGATAAGGGTTTAATATCCAGAATATATAAAAAACTCTTACAACTCAACAACAGAAAGACAAACAACCCAATTAAAAATCAGCAAAGGACTTGAATAAACATTTCTCCAAAGAAGTCATACAAAAGACCAACAAACACATGAAAAGATGTCCTTAAGGAAATGCAAATCAATGTGGTACCACTTCATACACACTAGGGTGGGTATAATAAAAAAAATGGATAATAAAAGTCCTGGTGAGGATGTATAGATATAGGAACCCTCATACATTCCTAGAGGAAATGTAAAATATTGTCCCTGCTGTGGAAAACAGTTTGGTGGTTCCTCAAATAGATAAACATAGAATTACCATATGACCCAGAAATTCTACTCTAAGGTATATTCCCAAGCGAAATGAAAGCATATCCAAACAAAAACTTGTACATTAATGTTTGTAGCAGCAATATTCATATTCGCCAAAAGGTAGAAACAACCCAAATGTCCATCGATGGATGAAAGGATAAACAAAGTATGGCGTAATCATAAAATGGAATATTATTCTTCCCTAAAAAGAATGGCGTACTGATGCATGCTATAACATCAGTGAACCTTGAAAACATAATGCTAAGTGGAAGAAGCCAGACACAAAGGTCATATATTGTATGATTTTTTAATATGAAATATCCGGAATAGTCAAATGCATAAAGTTAGATGGCAGATTAGTGGTTGCCAGGGTATGGGTGGAGGGGCAAGTGGGGAGTGAGTACTTACTGGGTATGGAGTGTTCTTCTGGGGTAATGAAAGGATTTGAAACTGGATAGGGGTGATGGTTGCACAGCACTGTGAATGTACTAGATGTCACTGAATTGAACACTTTAAAATGGTTCATTGTATGTGATGTGAATTTTACCTTAATAAAAATAAACAAGAATACCAGCAAGGTTTAGAGAAATCTTTGTATCTACCAATGTTCAGAGAGTAAATGTAAATGAATTTTCTACCAGGGAATCCCAGAGGTGGGATATTCTTGCTGGCTGATAGAGGAGAATAGCGGGAGTAAACTGTTGGTAAATTCTGAAACCTGGCTTATGATAAAGTAGGTTTAAATCTTGGGTTTATAGTTCAGTGATAACAGACATGCCGTGAACTGAAGGGTTTGATTGTTATTAAACTAATTTTTTTTATCATATTGTTCCCTCTAGTCCCAACTGGACAGAGCTATCATAGGAAACACCCTGGTGGGAATAATAAAATATGTCATTAAAAATGACACATGCAAAGACTGCATTACAGCATACAATTTTTTTTGTTATAATGTCAAATGATTGACAGATTTTATTCCAGCTCCCATTTTCTGAGTGTCTGCTTTGTTATATGTTGTAGAAAGATGCCTGGCAGCCCCAACTCTCATGGAATTTGCAGTATAGTGAGGAAAAGAAAGTATAAAATAAAACATAATGGGCCATAATAGCTATGAAAAATTCCACCATTCAGTCCCGCACAGGAGTCGCCATGACTGAGGATTTGGGCAGATGGTTATTTCTCCCTCTGAATCAGTTGTTATGTGAACGGTGAAAAGTTGGCTCTTTGTTACTCTTGAAAACAGACATGAATCCCTCAGATCAGGTTACATGTTTCCTCCTTCTCCAGGATTTCCTTTTAGCTCTACCACTGAAACGAAGTAGACTCTTATCACTGGGATGGGGCCTTAAAAGTTATTTAATCCATCTGCCCATTTTACACTTGCGTCTTTGCTACCAAAAATGACCACTGGGCCTGTATTAGTTAGAAACACTAGATTACAAGTAACAGAAAACTCAAATCTCACTGGCCCAATCAATGAAGGTGGACCTAGACTCAAAAGCTGTTTGATTCAGAGGCTCAAAAATGCCACCAAAGTCAGATTTCTTTCTGCCTATGCTTCTTGATGTCTGCTTTATTTTAACTTGGCTCTTTCTTATTGCTAATGTATAGCTGCCCGCAGTATTAGGGGCTCTTTATTTCTTTGAGCACATGCAGAGGAGGGGGTTGCTTCTGAAACTCCTCCAGAATATGAAAGAAAAACTTTCTCCAAAGCCCCAGGAAATTGCTACCCTCATTGGCCCCAATTAGGTTATGCCCATAGACAACCAATGGCAGGGCATGGGACTACGCTGATTAATCTGGATTTGAATTGTGCCAATTTGCTAAGATTGGAATCATATGTTCCAGGAGGGAGTAAGGGCAAGGATGTGATATTAAAGAACAGGAGGTGACCACCAAGATAAGAAGGTATGGATATTGGGGAAGTTACCACAGCGTCTGTCTGGCACAGGGTCTTGGTTTAGCCATTGACAACATCATGAAAATCCCCATTCCCAAGCTACAATTGCCTTCCCTGCTGTACAACTCGCATTTTAAGAAAGTATATTTTCTGTTGAATCAACCTTTCTGTTTCCATCCAACTCAGAGTACCAACGACTCCTTCTTGCCATGCTGTTTCCTTGCATTTATTACTCTGGATGTGTCTTCTTTCTCAGCAGTGTCTTTTCTGCCTGGGCCTTACCATTCTTTACTGAATTCACTGACCCCAAAAGTGACTAGCTGTCACTGGAATTTCTTCCTGAATCCTGAATTGAAATGAATGGAGGTTAGTTATCTTTTCTTTCTACTGCTTTTGAGGGTTCTTCCTCAAGCCAAGTTCAGAACTTATGCCAGGTCGTGGCTATGTGACAGAACCTATCTGGTTCTTGGTAAAATGAAAGGGTGTTCTGATCCATTTCCAGGGACTGGTCCCACTGCAATTCTGTGACCATGATCGATATGAAAAATTCTACCAGTCAGTACCCACACAGAAGTCGCAGTGACTGAGGATTTGGGCAGATGGCTATTTCTCCCTCTGAATCAGTTGGTATTCGAAGGATGAAAAGTTGGATTCTGGTGGGAGGAAATGATCGTCGACGTGAGGGGCTCAGTGAGTGTCGTGTTTGGAAACCTGAAGCCCACACTGCTTTGTAGAGTTTGAGGGAGGTTTTGCCCTTTATTCTGCATTGGGCTCCGCACCGAATTTGACCAATCTAAACCTACTTCAAGAGTGGGCCGAGGTATCCTGGCCTCCCTTCCCTCATGCGCGCATCTTCAGCGCCAAGCGCAGCACAGCCTCCCCGGGCCTGAGTCGCCAGCGTCCAGAGCTGCTGGCTGGGGGACGGCAGCCATCAATGGCCTGGGCAGCGGATGCAGATGCGTCCGCAGCTGCATCTCTTTCTGGGTGCGCTTCGGGGAGGAGGAAGGAGCGGGAAGAGCGGAAGGCAGGAGGCGCCGCGGTGCCCGTAGCTCCGCACTCCCCAGGGGGCCTGCATTCCTCTCCGCCGGCCCCTCCTTCCCTCACAGAGGGCTTTGTCCTCCCGCTGTGTAGCGTCCCCCCGCCCCTTCAGATGCCCGCCGGCTCTTCTGCGCCACCCGCGGGCCCCTACTTCCTCCGCGCAGGTGGCGCCAGCGAGCCGGGGGCTAAGGGGTTAACCAGGGGCTCTTCGCGGCCTAGGGGGCGCGCAGGAGCGGGAGCTGGGGCCGAGCCCGTGCTGAGACCACCCCAGCGAAAAAATGCCCGCCTGAGGCGACCCACAGCTCTAATCCGGGGGACGGCCACCTCGTCCCGGGAGGAAGGGGCGGCCAGGACGGAGAGCCACCTACCCTGCCGGGACCCAGAGCCCCTGCGGGGCAAAGTGAACCGAGGCGCTCTCCCCACCAAAGGAACTGGAATCGCGGTGGATGGATACAGTCGTGGGGCGGCTGGCAGTTTCAGGCTGGCAGCAGGTAGAGGAGTGCCCCTGACCCGCGCCCCGACTCCTGCGCTCCTCGGTAGCGCGCCGAACCCTTAGCCCGCTCTACACTGGGGAGCGGATGTGGGGCGCGAGTCCGGGATCACGAGTCCGCGGGCGACGCGCCAGACTAGGGCCGGCGCCCGGGCTCCGGGGCACGTGGGACAGAACGCGGTTTCCGAGCCCAGCGAGCCTCGTGGTCTCGGCAGGTCCGGGGCCGGTCGGCCGCGGGCAGGACAGCCAAAGTGGGAGGAGGCCAAGCCAAGGGAGGAGGATGCCAGGCGACAGCGAGACGCTGTTTTCTTTTTAACAACGCTCCTTGGACCTGTTTTCCTACCCCAGGACCCCGTTGGGGACATCCGGCGGCCTCTCGGATCCCGCGCTGCCAGAGGCGCGTTCCCTGCAACTTGGCAATTCTACCCTTGCGGGGCTAGCGGGTCACTTCACGTCTCTCCTCGCCGCCGCTGCCGCCCAGCTGGTGGGATGCCTAATTGACTCCCTTACCCGGCCTGGGGTCTCCCACCTCCTGCCCGCACCGCTTTAGGAACTAGTAGGGGACATTGGAAGTCAGCCCGTCGCCCCCAACCTTCTTCCTCTTTCCCGAGTCCGTGCCCCACCTGCCTACTCCCCACTCTGGCTTTGGTTGCCTCCCACTGAGCCCCTTTCCCCAGCCTTAGGACCTGCTGGAAGTGGGGTCCTAAGATGAAACCCAGCAGCAGCGCGTGGCCGCTATAGGGACCTAGGAGCTTAGCGACCTGTTCGACTTCAGTGCGGTATGAGAACTTTCCGCTGCATCTGGGAGTGCTGCCAGGTTTACAAAAAAAAAAAAAAAAAGCGATGTGGAGATCAGGCAGTTTAAACCCCATCTGCTTTGAGCAGTAGTTCTCGGGGCTGGAGTCCAGCTTCCCCGACTTGGACATCTGAATTTTGATGTAATGTCTAGACTTGCAGATTTAAAACTTGACTGCCAGAGGGGTCATTCGATTTAACCAGTTGAGAACAGTGAAATCATGAGTCACTCTCTGAGCCTGATGTTTATTAGGAATTTAAGTATTTGGGGTCTTATATGAAAAAAGAACATTAAATTTTCTTCAACATCCCTTTCAATTCCCCTCTCCAAGATCAGATTAATATAGTTTATGATACCTGAAAGATGTCAGTTATAAGAAAGACAGTACAGGGCTAGAATTTCCAGACAATTTAGCTGGGCACTTTTATTTTAAGACTGTTTTGGCTTTTTTTTTTTGACATGGGGAATAATTTAATAACGAAAAAATTTCAGCTGAAACCAAAGGGCCACTGCCCTTTTAACGGGTTGAATTTTGTTGTTAACTGCTGGGTAGGAGGCAGGACCCACAGCTGTTCTATAGAACTGTGATATAATGGATCTTTACTGTGTATGGTAGTGTCACTGGATACAATTTTGACTGCATGTGTGTAAATGTAGTGAGATTCACTTCGTTCCAAAATGAAGATCAGAGGCAAAAATTTACAATTTAAACTTAATAATCTTAAAATCTCTCATGTAAGTGACTGGTTTTTCAAAACAGAACATAACCAATATTTCCCAAGTATTGTTGGGAAATAGTATCACTCAATGTATTTGCCTTATATTTGTGGACTATTATTTAAAATGTTAATGAAATAAATGATACAAATAAATAGAAATTTAGATTTAAAGTTAAATGAAATTCTTTTTCCTAGACTAGTGCTGTCTTTAAGTTTACTTTCTGTGTATTTATGGCTAATCTCCATTATTAAACATTTATCCCATTTATGCACTTTGTTTTTCTAACTTTTAAAACTCATAACTTTTAAAATAAACATTCCAGAAGCAAGGTATATCTTATCTCATAAGAAGGGTGTGAGAATTACACAGAGGAACTTTATAAATTGTTTAGCACAATATGTGGAATTTATTAAGCACTCTATAAGCATCCATCCCTCTTTTTACTTCTGTTCCCATGAAAAGTTACAAATTGGTTTTGATACAAACCATGTTAGGAACTCTTATAAGTCTTGGATTCTCCTTAGAGAGGTAGCTGTTTTGAATTCCTACAGTTTGTCCTGAGCAAGATGATGGATCTGTTACTGTTTATTTATTTATTTATTTATTTATTTTTGGCTGTGTTGGGTCTTCGCTTCTGGGCGAGGGCTTTCTCTAGTTGCGGCAAGTGGGGACCACTCTTCATCGCGGTGCGCGGGCCTCTCACTATCGCGGCCTCTCTTGTTGCAGAGCACAGGCTCCAGACGCGCAGGCTCAGTAGTTGTGGCTCACGGGCCCAGTTGCTCCGTGGCATGTGGGATCTTCCCAGACCAGGGCTCGAACCCGTGTGCCCTGCATAGGCAGGCAGATTCTCAACCATTGTGCCACCAGGGAAGCCCTGTTACTGTTTTTTAAGTGCTCAACCAAAGGTTCTGTAAGTCAGGAAAATTAAACTCTGTAAAATTGGAGTCATTGGAGAAGTTCACTACATTAAATTTTTTTTTTTTGGTTTTGGAAATTATTGGGAACAAAACAGGGGCAACCCAGATTCTTATGACAGAATGCAGATTCTTAGAAGAGAGGATGCTTCAGTTTCTCAAATCTTTTTAAAAGGGACAGGGAGATATTTACCTCACAGGGTAGTTATGAGACCTAAATGGGGTAGGTATATCAACAGCTTGTCATGCTCAATAAATATTAGTTTCTTTTGTGATGTACTTTTGTTTTCGTATATTGTAATATCTTTATTTTGAGAATAACAAGCTTGAAATGATTTCCCTCAACATACTGAACCGATACTTATTTATGATATATATCCAATGTTATCCAACTGAAATAATTATTTTAATGTTAGTATGTCATAATGTGCATTTTTTTGCATGGAGCAGAGCATTTTCTTGGCCTTTAGCATAACTAATTATTTAGAGATTATGCAACAACATACCAGCTGTCCTGAACCAAATATCTTCTCTGCATTGATGATACCACTATATCTCATTGGATCTTCTTTCCTGATGCTGTGCGAATCTCCCACCAATCCTGTCTCCCTCCCTTGGATCACTTTTCCTCAGTATCTTTCTTCCCAACTTGGAGTCTTGTACTCTTCTCTTGGATGTCTGTACTCTTGTTCTTGGGCTGTTCACGTGGAAATCTGCCCCCCTCCTTTTGTTCATGAAACATTTATTGAGATTCTGCTGTATTCTAGTCACTGGAACTAACTGGGCAAAACAAAAATGGTCAGTCCACATTCCCTGGGCAGAAGGAATGCTCAATCTCATGGGGAATACAGGTGATTGTACTATATGATGATAAGTGCTATAATACAGACAGCCCATGGAGTAGTGGAAACACAGAAATAGAAGCAACACGTGCTTATGAAACCTTCAAGGCATATACCATACCAAATGAAAATGATAATCTGTTGTGTAATACAAGGAGCAGAAGATTTAGGCCTGCAGACATCTTCCATTATTCAAGTGGACTTGGTCAAGTGAACTCTCTCTCTGGACATCACATTCCCCACATGTAAAGCAAAAATTTTGAACAAGACCATAGTTTCCAAAGTGTATTTCATAGACTATTACTAATGTGCAAATAAAGATCTCCATGGTCAAACACATTTGTGTATTACTGGGTTAAACAAAATTAAACAGATTTGTTTATTGTTGGATTTCTCAGTTTTTAATTGGATATTGTAAACTATAAATCTTTAAGAAAGGAATATAATTCTTCACATTTTTTTACACCATAGAATCCCTCTGTATCAGTTAGAAAGTAACTGCTGCATAACAGTTTCAAGAAATATTTAACCTTTAGGTCTATGATTCATTGCGAGTTTATTTTTATATAGGAAATGAAACAAGTGAAACTTGATTTTTTTTACATAAGGTTATCCAATTTTGACAGCATCATTTGTTGAAAATATTATCCTAGTCACCTCAGTCAAAAATCAGTTGACTGTATATGTATGGATCAACTTCTGGACCCTCTATTCTGTTCCATTGATCAGTATGTCTATCCTTCTGGCAATACTATTGTGTCTTGATTACTGTACCTTTATGATTCTAAAATTATAAATTTATAATTTTATATAAATTTTATATAAATCTTGAAATCAAGTAGTATAAGTCTTTTGTCATTCTTTTTCCAAATTGTTTTTTATCTATTCTAGGTTCTTTGCATATCAATTATGAATTTTAGAATCAGCTTGTCAATTTTTACAGGAAATCCTCCTAGGATTTTGGTTGGTATTGTATTGAATCTATTCCTCAACTTGAGGAAAACTAACATCTTATTAATATTGAGTCTTCCAGCTCATGAGTATAGTATCTCTTTCTATTTAACCCTTCTTTAATTTTGTAGTCTTGTAGTTTTCAATATCTAGCTCTTGCACATTTTTCATCCAATTTATCCCTAAGTATTTCACATTTTTGATGCTATTTTAAATGATTTTTAAAAATCTAAATGCCCAATTATTTCTGACTAATATATGAAAATACAATTGATTCTTGTATATTGACTTTACATCCTGCAACCTTTCCAGGCTCACTTGTTAGTTGTTGTAGCTTTCTTGTACATTCTGGAAGATTTTCGGTTTGGACAATTTATCATCCCTGAAAGAGAGCTTAACATTTTCCTTTCCAGTCTATATGCATTTTTTTCTTGCCTTATTGCACTGACTAGAATTTCCAGTATAATATTGAAGAGAAGTAGTAAAAGTGGATAACTTTGCCTTGTTCCTGATGTTAGGGGGAAATCATTCAGTCTCTCATTAAATGTGTTGTTAGCTATAGGTTTTTCTTCAGATTGAGGAAGATCCCTTTCTATTCCTAGTTCGCTAAAAGATTTTATGCTTTTGTCAAATGCTTTCTGTGTCTAATGAGATGATTATATGTTTTTTCCTTATTCTTTTATTAATATGGTGAATTACAGTGATTGACTTTTTCTTTTTTTAATTGAAGTCTATTTTATTTACAACATTGTGTTAGTGTCAAGTGTACAGCAAAGTGATTCAGTTATACATATATATATTCTTTAAAAATTTTTTGGTTTTTAATTAATTCATTTTTATTGAAGTATAGTTGATTTACAATGTTGTGTTAGTTTCAGGTGTACAGCAAAGAGATTCAGTTTTATTTATATATATGTATATGTGTGTGTATATATATATATATATATATATATATATATATATATATATATATATTCTGCCCCAGATTTTTTTCCCATATAGGTGATTACAAAATACTGAGTATAGTTCCCTGTGCTATACAGTAGGTCCTTGTTGTTTATATATTTTATATGTAGTAGTAGTGTGTATCTGTTAATCCCAAACTCCTAATTTATCCCCCTCCGCCGCTATCCCCTTTGGTAACCATAAGTTTGTTTTCTGTGTCTGTGAGTCTATTTCTGTTTTGTAAATAAGTTCATTTGTGTCATTTTTTTAGATTCCACATATAAGTGATATTATATGATATTTGTCTTTCTCTGTCTGACTTACTTCACTTAATATGATAATCTCTAGGTCCAACCATGTTGCTGCAAATGGCATTATTTCATTCATTTTTTATGGCTGAGTAATATTCCATTTTATATATACCACATTTTCTTTATCCGTTCGTCTGTCGATGGGCATTTAGGTTGCTTCCATGTCTTTGCTATTGTAAACAGTGCTGCTATGAACATTGGGGTACTTGTATCTTTTCGAGTTAGAGTTTTCTCTGGGTATATGCCCAGGAATGGGACTGCAGGATCATATGGTAACTCTATTTTTAGTTTTTTGAGGAACATCCATACTGTTCTCCATAGTGGCTGCACCAATTTACATTCCCACCAACAGTGTAGGAGGATTCCCTTTTCTCCACACCGTCTCCAGCATTTATTATTTGTAGGCTTTTTAATGATGGCCATCCTGACTGGTGTGAGGTGACACCTCATTGTAGTTTTAATTTGCATTTCTCTAATAATTAGTGATATTGAGCATCTTTTCATGTGCCTTTTGGCCATCTGTATGTCTTTTTTGGAGAAAAGTCTGTTTAGGTCTTCTGACCATTTTTTGACTGGGTTTTTAATTTATTTATATATTTATTTATTTGATGCACCCGCATGGCTTGTGGGATCTTAGTTCCCTGACCAGGGATTGAACTTGGGCCCTCGGCAGTGAAAGTGTGGTGTCCTAACCACTGGACCGCCAGGGAATTCCCCAGGTTGTTTGTTTGTTTGTTTTGATATTAAGCTTTATGAGCTGTTTGTATATTTTGGAAATTAATCGTTTGATGGTTGCATCATTTGCAAATATTTTCTCCCATTCCGTAGGTTGTCTTTTTGTTTTGTTTATGGTTTCCTTTGCTGTGCAAAAGCTTTTAAGTTTAATTAGGTCCATTTGTTTTTCTGTTTTGTTTTGTTTTGCTTTTATTTCCATTACTCTATAAGACAGATCCAAAAAACTGTTGCTGCAATTTATGTCAAAGAGTGTTCTACCTATGTTTTCCTCTAGGAGTTTTATAGTATCTGGTCTTACATTTAGGTCTTTAATCCATTTTGAGTTTATTTTTGTACATGGTGTCAGAGAATTTCTAATTTCATTCTTTTACATGTAGCTGTCCAGTTTTCCCAGCACCACATACTGAAGAGACTATCTTTTCTCCATTGTATATTCTTGCCTCCTTTGCTGTACATTAATTGACATAAGCGTGTGGGTTTATTTCTGGGCTTTCTATCCTGTTCCATTGGTCTATGTGTCTGTTTTTGTGCCAGGATCATACTGTTTTGATTACAGTGATTGATTTTTTTTTTAATTTTTTATTTATTTATTTATGGCTGTGTTGGGTCTTCGTTTCTGTGCGAGGGCTTTCTCTAGTTGCGGCAAGCGGGGGTCACTCTTCATCGCGGTGCGCGGGCCTCTCACTATCGTGGCCTCTCTCGTTGCGGAGCACAGGCTCCAGACGCGCAGGCTCAGTAGGTGTGGCTCACGGGCTTAGTTGCTCCGCGGCATGTGGGATCTTCCCAGACCAGGGCTCGAACCCGTGTGCCCTGCATTGGCAGGCAGACTCTCAACCACTGCGCCACCAGGGAAGCCCACAGTGATTGATTTTTGATTGTCAAACTTATTTTGCATTCCTCAGAGAAACCCCATGTGGTCATGATGAAGTATCCTTTTTACATATTGTTAGACTCTATTTGCTAAAATTTTGCTAAAGATTTTTGCATATACGTTCTTGAGGGATATTAGTCTTTTTTTTCTTTCTTATAATGTCTTTGATTTTGATTTTGGAGTAATGCAGGTCTCATAGAATGAACTGGGAAGTAATCTGTTATCTTCTGTTTTCCGGAAAAGTTTGTATAGAATTGTAAATTATTTCTTACTAAATGCTTTGGAGAATTCACCAGTCACGTCATCTGGGCCCAAAGTTTTCTTTGTGGGGAAGTTTTTTAACTACAAATTAATTTTTGTGTTAGTTGTAGGACTATGTGGGTTATTGATTTCTTCTTGAATGATCTTCGATAGTTTGTGTATTTTAAGAAATTTGTCCATTCATCCTTTTCATCAAAGTTGTCGAATTTAACATAAAGCTGTTGATAATATTTCCTTATCATTTTAACATTTGTGCTAGTTAACTATTTCTACATAACAAATTATCAAAAACTTAGCAGCTTAAAACAATACATATTTATTATCTCACAGATTCTGCAGTTCAGGAATTCGGGCACAGCTTAGCTGGGTGCTCAGTTCAAGCTCGGTTGCATCAAAAGGCTGTAATCAAGGTGTCAGCCAGGACCAGGGTCTCATCTGAAAACTTGACTAGGGAAGGATCCACTTTTATGCTCACATGGTTTTTGGCAGGATTCAATTCCTTGTGGGTTGTTGGACTGAGGTCCTCAATTTTTTTTGTTGGCTGTTGGCAAGAGGTGGCCCTCAGTTCTTTGTCATGTTATCTCTCCAACATGGCAGCTTGTTTCATTAAAGCCAGCAATAGAGAGAGTGTAGCAAAATGGTAGTCATAGCCTAGTTTTGGAAGTGACATCCCCCTACCTTTGCCATATTTTACTGGTTAGAAGCAAGTCACTAGGTCAGTTCACACTCAGGGGAAGAGGACTACACAGGGGCATGAATACCAGGAGGCAGGCATCAATGGGGACCATTTTAGACACGATATTTGTAGGATCTATAATTTATAGTTTATTGACATTCTCAAAGAACCAGCTTTTCTTTGTTTTTCTGTTTTCGATGTGTTTGAATTCTGTCATCTTTACTTTGGGCTTAAGTTTGCTTACTTTAGGTTTAATTTGCTTTTTGTCTTTTCATTTCTTATTTATTTATTTATTTATATTTTTGGCTGCATTGGGTCTTCATTGCAGCGCACGGGCTTTCTCTAGTTGCGGTGAGTGGGGGCTACTCTTCGTCGCAGTGCGCGGGCTTCTCATTGAGGTGGATTCTCTTGTGGCAGAGCATGGGCTCTAGGCGCACAGGCTTCAGTAGTTGTGGCGTGTGGGCTCAGTAGTTTTGACGCACGGGCTTAGTTGCTCTGATGCCTGTGGGATCTTCCCAGACCAGGGCTCAAACCCATGTCCCCTGCACTGGCAGGCAGATTCTTAACCACTGCGCCACCAGGGAAGTCCCTGTCTTTTAATTTCTTAGTGTGAAAGCTGAGGTCATTTTTTTCCAGATCCTTAATGTTTTCTAATATAGGCATTTAGTGCTATAAACTTTCTTCTAACCATCACTTTAGCTGCATCCCATAAATTTTTCTATGTTTTCATTTTCTTTTTAGCAGTAGAATTTTTATTTATTTTTTATTGAGGTGTAATTGACATTTAACATACTAGTTTCAGGTGTACAGCATAATGATTTGATATTGTATATATTGTAAAATATTCACCACAATAAGTCTAGTTATCTATGTCTTCATTTTATCCAGTTCAAAATGCTTTATAATTTCCCTTTCGTTCCTTTTTGATGTCTTTCTTGACATGTGTTATTTAGAAGTGTGTTATTCAGATTTCAAATACTTGGGGGTTTTCCAGAAATCTTTCTTTTACTGATCTACTTTAATCTTTAATCTAATAAAATCTAATTTAATTTCATTGTGTTCAGAGAACATACTTTGTATAATTTTAATAATTTAAAAATTTTTGTTAGGCTTTTTATGTCTTTATTTTGTTTTTTAAAATTAATTTTTATTGGAGTATAGTTTTTTCTCTTTAAGATTTTTTTGATGTGGACTATTTTTAAAGTCTTTATTGAATTTACAATATTGCTTCTGTTGCATGTTTTGGTTTGGTTTTTTTTTTTCATTTGTCCAAAAAGTATTAGTATTTTAGGAATTATCAGAAACATTTTATTCTCATTTTTCAAAATGTGAAAATCATTTGAAATTACATCAATTTTTAATTTAGCAGAGGTAATGGCAACTGTATTTAAATAAAAAATATGGAACGCTTCACGAATTTGCGTGTCATCCTTGCGCATGGGCCATGCTAATCTTCTCTGTATCGTTCCAATTTTAGTATATGTGCTGCCGATGCGAGTACGCATGTTTTGGTTTTTTGGCCACAAGGCATGTGGGATCTTAGATCCCCAACCAGGGATCCAACAAGCAACCCTGCATTAGAAGGCGAAGTCTTAACCACTGGATTGCCAGGGAAGTCCTTTATTGGAGTATAGTTGATTTACAATGTTGTGTTAGTTTCCGCTGTACAGCAAAGTGAATCAGTTATACATATACACATATCCACTCTTTTTTAGATTCTATCCCCATATAGGTCATTACAGGGTATTGAGTAGAGATCCCTGAGCTATACAGTAGGTTCTTATTAGTTATCTATTTTATATATAGTAATGTGTATTAATTTTAATACTTTTAAATGTGTTGTGAATTGTTTTATGGCCCAGAAAATGGTCTATTCTGGTGAATGTTCCCTGGCCATGAAAAGAATGTATCTGTTGTTGATTGGAATGTTTTATAAAAGCCAGTTAGGTCAACTTGATATAGTGTTAACTCTTCTATAGCCTTACTGATTTTCTGTCTACTTTCACTATCAATTATTGACAGGTGTGTTGAAATCTCTGTGTGTTTTTGTTTATTTTTTATTTCAATTCCGGTTTTGCTTCATGTCTTTTGAAGCTCTGTTATTAGGTGTGTAAATGTTTAGTATTATATGTCCTCTTGTAAAATTTATCCCCCTTTTAATAATCATATCAATATAATGTCCTTCTCCTGCCCTGGTGATATACACTTTTTAATTGGATTATTTAAATTTTATTGATTTGTGAGAGTTCTTTGTCTAGATACTAACCTGTTATCAGATATATGACTTGCAAATATTTTCTCCCTTTCTGTGAGTTATTTTTTCACTTTTTTGGTAGTGTCCTTTAAGGCACAAATTTTTTTAAATTCTGATGAAGTTCAATTTATCTAAATTTTCTTTATTTCTTGTTTTTCATAATATTTCCTTATTATTGTTTTACTGTCTGGAGGACATGTCTCTCATTTCTGATATTGGTAATTTATGTCTTCTCTCTTTTTTCCTTATCAGTCTGGATACAGGTGTATACGTTTTATTGATCTTCTCAAAGAACCAGCTTTTGGTTCATTGATTTTTCTCTATTTTCTATTTCCCTGATTTCTGCCCTTAACTTTATTATGTCCCTTCTTCTGCTTACTCTGAATTTAATTTGTTCTTATTTTTCTAGTTTCCTAAGATCAAAGTTAGGGTCATTGATTTGAGGCCTTTCTTCTTTTCCTTTATAGGGATTTTGTGCTATAAATACTGCTTGAGCTGCATCCCATAGGTTTTGTTGTTTTCATTTTTCATTTAGTTCAAAATATTTTCTAACTTCCCTTTCGATTTCTTGTAGCAGTGAACTCCAGGAATATGTGTGGAATATCTATGTCCAATGATGGGAGAGTTGGTCACATATGCACATCTTGTTAACAACTGGCCATGACCAGAAAACTCAGGACCCTAACATTCTTGTTGACTCCAGCAATGAAAACAGGTTCACATCATCAAGCTTGATATTTTTGCAAAGCAACCCTAACAAGATGGTACAGCAATGTCTATTCCTCCAGGTGTACACAACAAAATCATCAATCCATTGGTGGTATAAAGAATACTCTGACAGACATATTCTCATGGGTTGGCTAAGGGTCAATCATGGTTCTCTTGGAGACATGCAAGGAGTAAGTCACCAAGCCTGCTGTGTGAACTCTTTCCTCAAAACACCCAAACATGAGATTTCCCTATTGGTAACTCCTGCCAATTTGAGGCACAGGTCTCAGTCATGGGGCAGTGAAAGATGGTTAGGGATTGGGCACCATTTAGTCTGTAATCACAAATAACCAGGAGCCATTTGTTTTAATGGAAATTACTCTCTTTTTCATTTAAAAATGTAAAGAATAGACACCTCTGCTTTTTTGTAGTCTTGCTTTTTCCTGATAACGTCAACTCTCCCAGACTCTTCGAATAAAATCCAAAGTCTTTACCAGGATTTTACAGTCCTACCTGGTCTCCCCGACCCCTGTTACCTTTCTGACCTCATCTCCAACTGCTGTCCCCCTTCATCCCTCTGCTCCAGCCACCCTGGTGAACTTGATGTTCGTCAAACACACCAGGGTCACTCCTGCTTAGGGACCTTTGCTGTTGCCGTTCTCTTTGCCTGGAACGTTCTCAGAGATCCTTATAGCTCACTCCCTCACCTCCTTCACACCTCTCCTCAAATATCACCTCATTAGAGAGGCCTTCCTGACCATTTAATGTAAAACAGCAGCCCCTGCCATTCTCTGTGTTCTTTCCCTGCTTCATTATTCTTCACACTCGACAATGTTATTAACCTGAATATTTACTTCCTTTTTGCCTGCTCCTCCCCCAACCAGACTGTCTGCTCCATGGAGGCAGGGAATGTTTCTAGTTCACTGCTAGATCCCCATGCCCAGCACAGTGCCTGGCACACAGTAGGTGCCTGTAGGTACCTATCAGTGAATGAATGAATGAATCTGATATAGATATAGACATCTATCTATCTAGATGTGTATATATATATATATATATATAATAGATATAGATATAGGGAAGGAAGGCATTTGGAACACAAGATTCCTAATCCTCAGCTCCAGACTATAGAGGAAAATTGCTCAATGAAATTCTTAACTTTCAGGATTTGAGTATGCAAATATATTTAATACCATGAAATCTCTTTTATAAAGATGATTTGGTTTTTTTTTCTTTTCATTTTTTTCTGATTACAAGTAACAGTTTTGTAAAAGAAAATGTAAGCAATGCAGAAAGGACTAAGGTGGAAAGTGAAAGTCCTCTGGACTGGAGGTGAGGAGAGAGGGCAGGCTGGGAGAGTGCACTGTGCCTTGGGATGGGACACAGTGGGAAACAGTGGCTGCGTTGGAGCAGCTGTGTCAATAGGGCTCATCAAAATGTCCCCACAGATAAATTGGCCACATCAGACTGTCTTGCTTTGTTGTTTATATCTTTTACCTATTTTTCTAGGAAAATATCTTGAAGTGTTTGTATTTTTTTAAGTTATGAAGCTCATTGTATATTAAAGAGCTTTTAGTCTGTCAAATTTGTTATAATTTTTCCCCAAATTATTGCTCATCTTCTAACTTTTTGGTGTCTTCTGCCATTCAGAAATGATTTTTATTGTGAGGTAAGTTCTAATAATCCTTTGCTTTTATTGTCTCTGCCTCTGATAACATGCTTAGAAGGTCTTCCTCAGCCCAGGATTATAAAAATGTTCACTTGCGTTTTCTTCTAGTACTGTCATGGTTTGATTTTCTTTTTCATGTTTAAATTTTCAGGGGACCTGGAATTTACTTGGTGAAAAGACATGTCTGGAATGCTTGTGGTGCGCCAGGCTCTATTCCAAATGCCTTTTGTGGATCATCACATTTGAATGCTCAGTAACTCAGGAGGTGGGTGCTAGCAGTAGTGTTGTTTTCACAGGGGAGGAAACTTAGGAACAGGGAGGGTGGGTACTTATCCAAGACCACACAACTGGTGAAATCTGGCCCATCAGTGGTAAAGTCTAAACAGGGTTGTTGTAAGGAATAGAGTCAGCATGTGAAAGGTTTGTGGAATATGGTAGTCAATAGAAGGTAGAGTTTATTATTATTATTACATAGTTCTCATAAACATAATTTCTGATGGCTGCATATTATTTGAAAAATGGTATATAGTTAAGACAAGTATATCTCTAAGATATTATTCCTTCAAAAGCATGTTTAGAATTCCATGGTAACAAACAAAACCTTTATTTTAAGAAATAATTGTCATAAAAAGAAATCCTGGAAGAATGTTATCAGTATGTGAAGAGTTTTATGGGATAATGGGATTAGAGGTTTTTACAAAAATCTTCTTTGTCTCTATACTCCAGTTTTCTTAAAAGAGCATGTTTTTAAAATGTTCTGATCAGAAATTTAGCCACAATAACTGTTCTTATTTTTAAAAAGGCTATGACAAAATGATGCAGCTGCTGTGGAAAACAGTTTGGCGGTTCCTTAAAAAGTTAAGTATAGAATCACCATATGGCCCAGCAATTCCACTCCTAAGTGTATACCCAATAGAATTCAAAGCAAGGAGTCAAACAGATTGTTGTACACCAATGTTCAAAGCAACATTATTCACAGTAACCAAAAGGTGGAAACAACCCAAATGTCCATCAACAGATGAATGGATAAACAATATGTGGTACATACATACAATGGAATAATTATTGTACGAAGGAAGGAATTTCTGATATAGGGTACAACATGGATTAACATTAAAACCATTATGCTAAATGAAATAAACCAGACACAAAAGGACAAATATTGTATGGTTTCACTTATATGACGTATCTAGAATAGTCGAATTCAGAGAGACAGAAAGAATAGTGGTAATTAGGGGCTGCAGGGAGAGGAGAAGGGGAAGTGATTGTTTAATGAGCTTCTGTTTGGGATAATGGAAAGTTCTGGAAATGGATAGTGGTGGTGGTTGCACAACATTGTGAATGTACTTAATGCCACTGAATTGTACACTTAAAAATGGTTAAAAGGTTAACTTATGTTATATATATTTTACCATAAACAACAACAACAGCAGCAGCAATGACAAAAGGAGACAAAATTAGACTATCGCATAGAGTGCTGGGCTTAAATGAGGTAATTCATGTGAAGTGCTTAGCATAATGCTGGGCTTGTAGGGAATCCTCAATAAAGGAAGGACAAATGTATTTCTAATAACTGGAACCATTTAAAGATGGAAAGGGCTTCCTTGTGGATGAGATAGTGAGTTTCACGCTACTGGAAGTGCTTAACAGGAGGTAGAACAGACTTCTTAAGTTTTGTATGCAAATGAATCACCTGGGGATAGTGTTAGAATGCAGGTTCTAATTTAAACAGGTCTTTTGTGGGGCCTGAAATTCTGCATTTCTAACAACATCAGGTGATGTTGATGCAGCCAAGTGAGCTAGATGATTCTTTGGAGTGTGTGGATGCTGGAGGAGGTACATGATAATCTATCAGGTGGAGCATAAAGTTAGATCTCTGCTGTCCAGTGCGGTGGTCAGATTGCCACACGTGACTATTGAGTATTTGAAATGTATCTAGTCTGAGATGAGTTGTGAGTGTAAAATATACAAGAACTTAGTATAAAAAGAAACTATAAAACATCTCATTAATACTTTTTATATTGATTACGTTCTGAAATGATATTATTTTGGTTATATTGGGTTAAGTAAAATGTTAAATTTTTTAAAACGGCTATGAATGGAAGGTGATCGGGCAATATCTAGAGGGTGTCACAGGGTTAGAAGAGGATTTTCTTGCTTTGGTAGCCTGGAAAGAACATGAAGCTAATAAGAAAGGGAGAAGTTGGCTCTCCAGGATCAGCAATGGGGCGGTGAGTGAGAGAGCAAGGTCTACAAGGAGGCTGGAGGTAAGGCAAGGTTTATGTGGCATGTATACAGTAATAGAAAAGACGGAAAGACTAGAAAGAAACACATAGAAATGTTAACGCCGGTATCTGGGTAGTGGGGATGACGTTTACATCTTATTTTTACTTCTTTTGTAATATATGTTTTTGTATTTTCCTTTTTCCTCCATAAAGAGGCATAACTTTTAAAACTGGGGACTTTTAAAATCGGGCAAATATAGAGGGACCATAAATTAGAGGTAGCTGGAAACACTGACTTTAGCACGAGGCCACCCTGCAGGAACTTGTGACAGGAACATGCAAATCACAAGAATGACAGTATAAGCACGTGTGTAGGCATAGAAAAAGGACTAGGAGGAGGTGCTCCACACTGTTAAGAGGAGTAGTCTTTGGATGTTTGGCTTTCAGGTAATTTATACCTTCTTCCCACTTTTGTATATAGTTCAAATGTTTTATAATGACTATGTACTTTTTTATAATCAGAAAAATGAAGCTATTGTACTTTCAAAAAATAGGTATAGTCCTTTATCACAGAAAACAATAGTCCCACTATATTCTGCGTGGATAAAACCACATCTTAGGATCTTGTCTCCTGCTGGCCTGGAAGGAGCAAGTGGTCGTACTGTGAACTGCCTATGGAGAGGACCGCATCGTGGGAAACTGGGGACTGCTTCAGGGGCTGAGAGTGGCCTCTGGCCAACAGTCAGCAAGAAACTGAAGCCCTTGTGGTACAGCTGCATAGAAGTGAATTCTGCAACAACCTGAGTGAGCTTGGAAGTGAATTCTTCCCCAGTCAAGTCTCGAAATAAAAACACAGTCTGGCTGACACATTGATTGCAATCTTGTGAGACTCAGAGCCCGAGGACCCAGTCAAGTCACGCCTGGAACTCCTGACCTGCAGAAACTAAGAGACAGTAAATGTGTGCTGTTTTAAGCCACTAAATTTGTGGCAATTTTTTTTAACACAGCAATAGAGAACTAATAGGTCCTCCCACCAGCAGTGTATGAGAATTTGAAATGCTTTCCACCAAACCTCTTGTTTTGACAGTCCTTTTAACTTCAGCCATGCTGGTGGGTGTGCAGTGTGATTTTAATTTTAATTTTCTAGGTGACTAATAATGTTCAGCACTTTTTCATATGCTTATTGGTCATTTGGATCGACTCTTTTATGAAGTGTCTTTCAAGTATTTTTCCCATTAAAAAAATGAGTTGCCTGTCTTTTGATCACTGAGTTTACGAGCTTTTTTTTTTTTTAACTTTTGAGTTTATTTATTTATTTATTTATGGCTGTGTTGGGTCTTCGTTTCTGTGCGAGGGCTTTCTCTAGTTGTGGCAAGTGGGGGCCACTCTTCATCGCGGTGCGCGGGCCTCTCATTATCGTGGCCTCTCTTGTTGCGGAGCACAGGCTCCAGACGCGCAGGCTCAGCAACTGTGGCTCATGGGCCCAGTTGCTCCACGTCACGTGGGATCTTCCCAGACCAGGGCTCGAACCCGCGTCCCCTGCATTGGCAGGCAGACTCTCAACCACTGCGCCACCAGGGAAGCCCGTTTACGAGCTTTTTATATTGGATATGAGATGTTGTGGGATACATGATTAAAAATCTCTTCTCCCAGCCTGGAGCTTGCCTTTTCACTCTCTTAATTGTGTCTTTTAATGAATATAAAAACGTTCTCAATTTAATTTTTTTCCCCCAGTTTTATTGCGATATAATTGACATAATATTGTATTAGTGATGTGAACTTCACCTCAATTAGTAAAAAAAAAGGTCTTCTGACTCCAAATAAAATTCTCTTTTCATTTTTTAAGACCAGATGTTTCTCTTGGGAGAGTAGAAGGATGAAAGCACGTTTTGGTTCAACATAAGTGAGAGTTTTCAGAGTTGTCAAATAGTGTAATGGGCTGACTTGTGATCTATACTTACACTGGAAGCATTCTAGCAGGGACCGGACAACTGTCTATAATGAATATTGTAGAAGGGACCGCTAAATCTCCTTCCAACTTGAAGATTCAAGGATTCTATTCTCTTGAACAGCTTATCTCTTGGAGAGATCAGAATTTGAGCATAACACAAGACAGAGTATAATCAAATATGGGTCTGTGTGGTAGAGACTACAAATAGAAGGTGATAATGTTGGAAACTAAGCAAACTGCAAATGTGTTAAATAAAAGTGTGCTATGTGTTTATAATGCTATTTTTAAATTCATCTATTGTAGATCTTTTAAAATAAGTCGTTTGAAAACAGTGCTCCTTTTTAACAAAATTTACCTAGGTGGTTGGTGAGATTAGCTGGTAGTGGCAGTGGCTGAGGAGACAAAATTGCAGTGCAGTCTCGTAGAAAAGCTAAGATAGTGATTTGGTCACAAAGAGAGCCAAAATTCTACAAGGTTGAGCAATCTGGATGTGAGGGACAGGCCCAGGCCACAGCCACAGCTGGACATACGATTCATGTCACTGGAGAGAGTATAGTCCTTCCAAATAAGAGAGACTCTAAGCTACAACCCCCTTAGTGCGGCTGAAAGGGAGTACTTTGCTGAGATGTAAATTTAAGGGTATTCGCATTTTGGAATGCATGTATGGGTTTCTTGCATTATCTCTATATTTAGTAAGGAAGTTTCTGAAGGTAACAAGGGTATTATTAAAGTTGAAAGCAGTATAGCAGTGGTTAAGAGCCTGGGCTCTGAAGTCAGAACTGAGTTTGAGGTCTTAACTTCTTAAGACCTCAGTTTTCTCATCTATCAAAAGGGGGAAATAATAGCGCCTGCCTCATAGGGTAGTTGTGCGCACATGAAGCTCTTGGCAGCACCCTTGGTAAGCATTCCATAATGTCAGCTAATACTATGTGTGCTGCCTGAATAGATTTTTAAGTGGGGGAAAAAAACCAAGATGTGAACTAAACTGAGAAAGATCCTTTTGGAACAAAGGTATTCCCAACATTTATTCATTTAACAAATAATTGTTTAGGGCCACAGGCCTTGCATTGACTTACTTTTACTTATACTCAACGTCTAAACCATAGTATTTTGTATTCTTGCGTGATTACGGAACCTTCACGCGAGAGGCTTAAAAACATAGCCCATTGGTTAACGTAATCACCTATGGTGCTTTGAAGTTATCCTTCTGGCTCCTGGGGTGGGGCTAGAGCCCGAAGCTGGTCACCAGGCCCTCTCATCATCTGCTGGCTGATTGTGAGGTGCGGATTAACTCGGATTCCCCCGTTAGTATTTCTACTCTTCATTTTCTTTATCTTGAACTTTTTATGGTCCCTTTTCTGCTCCTAACTTGCTGTTTCTCAACCATGTGCTTTGAGCACCTGGCGACCTCAGACCTGGTGCTGAGGTTATTTGCTTATTTGATCTTTATTTCTGCCCCCACCCTGCCCCACTCCTCCCCCCCCCCGCCCCACTCCCCCCCCCAGCTCAGGCACCTCTCTAAATACCGCTCACTCCCTTTCCCTCATTTTTCCACTTTTGTTTTAAGCATTTGCCCCGCCCCCTCCCTTTCCCTCCTTTTTGGTACTCTGCTCGCAGGCGCCCCGCTCCGCCCCTTCACTCTGCTGGCTCCTCCCCTCGTACCCCGTCCCTCCTTCTCCTAGTCCTTGTACGCGCGAGGTGGGTGGTGATGCGGTGACGGGGCGACATCTCTGTACCCACGTTAGCTGCAGAAGCTGCCAAATTTCTCACGTCTTAGCCTCCTCTCCCTGCACCTCCCTAGAGTCAGGTTGCCCCGTCTGGGCCTTTGCGCCTGCAGCCTGCCCGACTCCCCCATTAAGACCCTTGTCATTTCCGCCTCTTATTTCGCGCCTTCTCTTTTAGGCTCGGAGGGGACGGAGCTGGAATGGCTGTACCACCGTTGCCGAGGCGACGACTTGGTTACTTCCGTTGGTAACAATACTTCCGGGTTGGCGTTGCAGTGGCGCTTCCGACTGTGGGAGCCTCGGCTTCCCAGTCGTCCGATGAGCCCGAGCAGGTGAGGGAGAGCTCCTGGGCTTCCAGGCTGGGGAGCGGGGCTGGGCCGCGCCAGGCCGCGCGGGGCCGGGCTGGCCTGGTTCCCGGCCTGGGAGGGGCTTAACGGTCCTTTGGTCTCTCTCTCCCCTCAGCTGAGTCCCTTCCCTGTCTTTCACTCTTCTGGCATCGGTGGTTTTACTTCTTCTTCGATTGAACCCTGCTTCCTCGACCCCCCAGGGAGGCCGCCTCCTTCAGGCGCCTCCCTTCTCTCCACGAACTCGCTCTGACAGCTGAGGAACTGGCAAGATCCTGCTACCCAGAGGGTGAATGGGTATCTTTCCCGGAATAATCCTAATTTTTCTAAGGGTGAAGTTTGCAACGGCGGCCGTGATTGTAAGCGGAGTAAGCAAACACCTCCATTGTATTAGTGTGACGGATGCTGTTGAAAGATGCTCCCCTTCAGTTTCTACCCCCTGCCACTCCTTGAGGTCCAAGGCATTGAAGGCATCTATTAAAATGCAGTTCAGCTAACTAATTGGGATGACAGCCATTGTTAACATGAATTAGTTTCTCAGACAAGGTAACAGCAGGGACATTTGTAGTGTTCTGTCAGTGTTTCCTTGGTTTTTTCAGGCTGGGGATGCTTCAAGTCATCATGAACTCTTCCCTCGCCTTCATTCCCTACATCATCAAGTTCCTTTGTGTCTCTATTTTAGAAGTTTATCTCTAACCTCACTGCCAACAAACATCTTGTCTGCTTTACTTCACACCATCCTAAGCTAGTTTCCCTGCCTCTCCTGCTTGTAATCCACTGGTTGGCTGCAGCCCTAGTAGGCTAACTAAATGTGGTAGATTTCCTCAAGTCACTTCCCTATTCAAAAACTTACAGTATCCCTCCCACCCTGCCACACACACTTTGGTTTCAGGACTTTCAATTTAACCTGTTCCTTATCATACTTTTCGTCTGATATTGTTTCAGTCAGATAAAATAATTCTCTGTTCCAGTTAGATTGCACTCTTCCTTCTGAAAACAAACCGTACTGATGCTTGCCTCCACATGCTGTGTTTTTCCCCACGTTTGTATCTATCCATCCTGTTCTCCTCCCCACACCCTCTCCTTACCTGTACCTTTTGAGAGTCTACCTGCCCTCTGTCAAGGCCCACTTTAAGTTCTCTCATCTGCATAAGCCTTTTCAAGTTATTCAAGCCCACGCGGATTGTCTCCTTTTCCATGCTTCTCCTGCTCTTATAGTTTGTGCTACATAGTTTAGCACTTATTTTTTTCTTTAATGAGCTACTCTGATTTCTTCCACCAGTTTATAAGCTCTTTAAAGGCAAGAACTGTATTTCATACAACTTTTATCCCCACACCCATCTCCTTAATTATCCAGGAAACATAAATATTGTCATGGTGTTAGAACGTATGTATATGTGTGTGTGTGTGTGTGTTTTAAACATCACGTTTATACCCATAGCACATTTGGGCATTTAGTATGCCTTCAATAAACATTTGCTTGACTCTCCATTATTACCTCCTGAATCTGAGAATCTCTAACGCCTACTCTTCCTTAAAGGAGAAAGCAAGAAAGGCACCTGCATTTTTCTGACCAGATCTTTGGAGTAGTGTAACAGGGTTATGTAATTTGTGTTCTAGATATTCTTCTCACTCTTTAGGCTATAAGATTTCCCTTAGTCAGGCTTCAGAATACGTGTCTGCATTTTTTTTTTCGTGTCTGCATTTTGAAGGCATTTTTCATTGGCTTCTTAACACGATAAAAATATTTAAGGTACTATATTTCTATTTCAACTCAGATATGACTCTTTTCTTTTACCCATATCTGGGGATAGCCCCCACAAGTCAAAATCATTTTTAGAGTGCTTGGAGTATTTTACACAAGTAATTCTCTGCAACAAAAGCCAGGGGAGAGAATTAGTAGGGAGAGAATCTCTGAGGATCAGCAAAGTGTCGTGTACAGTGTGTAGCATTGGTCAGGTCCAGTAAGTTAACTTTCAAATTTTCCCTGTAACCTTTTACATACAGGCTGTATACATGCATAAAGGACATCACACTGGAACCAACCAAGTATTTATCAATAATGGGCGTGTACCCAGTTCTGTGCCAGCTATTGTAGGGGTTATAAAAAGTACTGTATGACAGACTCTAACTCCATCCACCTCATTACAAATACCTCCATTTCATTTCTTTTTATGGCTGAGTAATATTCCATTGTATATATGTGCCACATCTTCTTTATCCATTCATCTGTCGATGGACATTTAGGTTGCTTCCATGTCCTGGCTATTGTAAATAGAGCTGCAATGAACATTTTGGTACATGACTCTTTTTGAGCTATGGTTTTCTCAGGGTATATGCCCAGTAGTGGGATTGCTGGGTCGTATGGTAGTTCTATTTGTAGAAATGCCAATTTATTCAACATCATTTGTAGAAAAAAACATATTATTTATTTTGTGAGGAAGTTAAGATCTTGGCTATTTAAAAAAGTAATGAAGTATTCTTGGGTGGTTAAGTTTGCATATTCTTAACTTTAGCACAATGTAATGATAGACCCATCCCCAGCAGAAACAGTAAAATGATACAGCCATGATGTGGTCTATTTTGTATTGGTAGTGTATATATGTGCTGTGGATGGGGGAGGGGAGAAAATGGAGTGGGAGGGCTGAAGGCCTTAGGGACTTGTATGTAGTTCGAAAAAGTCTGTGAAGGGATTTTGATAATTCTATTGTTTTCTCTCTAAACAAGATTGAAAACTGCATACAATTAATTTTGCAATGCTTTATATTTTGAAGCTTATAATACCAATCTGCTTTGTTTTCTTAAAAAAAAAAAAAGTACTGTGAGACATGGTGTCGGCCTTCAGGGATCTTACCTAGTTAAGAGAGAAAATAACATGGGGCAACCAGAAGATAAACCTCATCCTAGTCATTATTTGTATGCCTGAGATTTAAGATATAGAAGGGATAAATGAAGGCTCAAAAGAGCATTATACAGCTGTGGAATAGGTATGACATAACATGCATGCATATATACAGCATTATGTAAAAGGTTTTAGCTGACATTTGAATGATTCAGTAGTGTGATATGGCCCCCACAAAAGTGACTGCAATTTTCAGCTGTAGTAATTGAAGTGTAATATAGAGAATGACAAAAATGATTGTAGATATTTAGCTTAAAAAAATAAGATGTAGAACATGATAGCTGTCTTTAAATATTTGAAGGACTCCCCTAGGGAAAAAGAATAAATTGTTCATATTGCCTCGAAAATATGAGTGAAAACTAGGGGAAGGCAGACTTTTGGCTCAGTATGAGGAAGGAATGTCTAAAATCAGACCTAATCAAAGATGGTACAGGATTTCTTCATAACAAGATTCTTTCCTGATATTGGAGGGAAAGGTATTTTACTATGAGATGGGGGTGGGAAGGTGGCAGTGGTCCCAGAGTTTTAGATTTCATGGACCAATAAAATTTAAATGAAAGTGTGGGGAGAGAGCACAAAGTAGGGTAGCCAGTCTTATTTTGCCAAATAAGAACACTAAACAAAATCAGCTACCAACTACTAATACATTTCATACAAGAAAGGTGATTTTTAAAAAATGCTCCAGGAGTAGGAAGAACATGATCTTCTAATAGTCCTTTACATTAAATACATTTAGCTGAAAAGAAAGGCACTAGGTGCCCTTATTTTCTTTAGTTCAACCCAGAATCATGAACATTTCATTAAAGAACCACTGGGCTAACGGACCTGAGATTGTGACTGGTCTTTCTGGTCCCCTGCTGTGGCTTTGCCCCCTGCCTTTAATTGCTTTATTATTGCTCCCTGAACCCTGAGCACATCTTCTTTATTAAAAGGCTGGGTAGCACGTTGTCAAGTCAGGCTTCTTCTGTGATGAAAAGAGTTGAAAGAAGTTACAAAGAGAACGTGTTGGAGACAAGTATAGCAGCCATTTGAAATGTTTGACTGTTTTGGGCAATCTCTAAATTGGTGAATGGAAAGGGCATTCCCCCTTTCCCCATCTTATAGAAGGGATATGCCATGGTCCTTGCTTTTCCATGCCTACCCTCTCATCATTTGTGTCATGTTTTACTATCAATTGTAATCTTAAAATACGGGCATAGCTGAAAATGTTGATAAGGTAGTATTTAGTACTCAAGACTTATCTCAAGCTGCAGCTGATAATTGAATTGCTTATTCTTACTTTGCTTTTTAGAATTATTTTCAACAGTTTTCCTCCAAAAGAGTTGTCTATTGCAGACTCTGTCAGATGGACTGACTGATCATGCTATGTTTGAAAGGAAGTTTCCATAATTATTTTTGTGGCCTCTAAAACATTTGTCTGCATGTTAGCTATCCTCTCTGGAAAATTGTTCTTCTGTGCTTAGTTACAGAGAATTCCTTATGTGGAAACAAAACAAAACCTTGTCTCCCCTAAAAAGAGACTGTGATTCAATGGTGCTAACCCCAGATTGGGCAGTAGGGGAGGTGGGCAGTAAAGTATTATCTGTTAAAATGTATATTTGAGTACTTAACTATTCAAAAATGTAATAATGATAATAGCTAATAGTTGAACTAGGTGCCGGGTACTTTTCTAAGTGTTTTACGTATATTATTTAATTTTCACAACAACCCTATAATATAGTATTTATTATTATTCCCATTTTACAGTTCAGAAAACTCAGGCACACAGTGGTTAAATAACTTGCCCACAGTCACAGAACTAATAAGTGGTGGTGTCAGGATTTAAACCTAGGCAAGTCTGACTTTAGAGTCTTCGTTCCTGACTGTAAACCACTTGAAGTTGCTTTTGAAATTCAATAGTATGCATACCATGAAGATCTGAAAAAGGAATATTTAAAAGAAATCTGAGAATCCATCCTCAGAAAATAGATTGCTTCCAGCTGGACCAGGATTTAGTAGGCAATGCCTAGAGTAGTAGTTCTTAAAGCGTGGAAGCATCAGCATTATTTGCAAATTTGCAAATTCTCACGCCAGACCCAGACCACCAATCAAAAACTCTGAGGGTAAGGACCAGCAGTCAAAGTTTTAATCTGCCTTCTAGATGATTCTGGTGCACATTGAAATTTGAAAACCACTGATTTAGAAGGCAGAACTGTGGAAAAAATAAAATCCAAGAGAGAAATAGCTGGGGGTGGCTGGAAAAAAAGGCTGAAAAGATTGAGAGTGACAGGTCTAATGGGGACGGGATGGGGAAGGAGGTAAGGGGAATGGGGAGTAGTATACATTGTTAAAGAACCCAAACATCAAAGAAAAACAACATTTGTATATATGTGCTTTAAAAGGCCAGGGAAAAGGAGATTCACTAGATGGATGTATGTTAAATGTCAGAGAGAGGAGAGACATCATCCATATTGCCGTCATTCCTCTGGGAACCAGAAGGAAGGTGAAAATGTGCCTAACTTACCCTGGGCCTAGTGGGGGGAGGTTGTGTGTAGCTGGAAAGTAGCTAGATGAAATAAAACCCTAAAATTTAGTGGAGAGATGAGAGGACTAAGAATATGAGAGGGTAGTGGTGTCAGTCTGCCTTGCACCTGAATCAAGCTAACTGCACACCATGAACTGCTTTTATGAGATGCCTCAGCCTATATAATTTAAAGTCCAGGCTCCTTCACTTGTAATTGTCTAGTTGAATGTCTAAGTTGGGTGTGCTGGATGGAATGAAACCTCTTCTTTGGGTGGGGATGGGAATAACATTAAAGAAACTAGAGAACGTGAAGGGCACAGGTTGATATTTGAGTGAATCGCACACTTACCTCTACAGAATGGCAGTAAAGAACACATTCATGATCACCCATCACATAAAACAGGAGCCTTCATTTTTTGTCATTCCAATTGGTAGGGTTTTTTCTCTACATTTGTTTTATTTGTAAATTTTGTTGATATAAATTATGTGATCATACACTAACAGATGCTCCTCACTCTTGTGCCTTGTTCTGATTTGTGTTTATTTTTAGCACCAGAAAAGTGCCACTGTAAGCCATGAGATGTCTGGTCTGAATTGGAAACCCTTCGTATATGGCGGCCTTGCCTCTATTGTTGCTGAGTTTGGTAAGAATGTGAAAACTGAGAAACCCGCTCCTTAGGGTATAGATATGGTAGCGTTATTTTTGGTAAAAACTAGAGAAGAAGCAAAAAGAAGCTTGCCCTATTTTTTAAAAAAAATTTATCATAAGAAAGTAATGTACTTTTAAAAAAAATATTTATTTATTTATTTGGCTGCACCGGGCCTTCATTGGAGCACGCAGGACCTTCGTTGCTGCGTGCTGGATCTTTGTACGGCATGTGGGATCTTTAGTTGTGGCATGCGGGATCTTTTAGTTGCGGCATGCAGGATCTAGTTCCCTGACCAGGGATCGAACCTGGGCCCCCTGCATTGGGAGCGCAGAGTCTCAACCACTGGACCATCAGGGAAGTCCCGCCCTATTTGTTTTAAAAACTGTTGTCTCAAAGCTATCAAGCAATATTTTCTTTATATATGGAATCTAAAAAAAAATGGTTCTGATGAACCTAGGGGCAGGACAGGAATAAAGACGCAGACGTAGAGAATGGACTTGACATGGGGAGGGGGAAGTGTAAGCTGGGATGAAGTGAGAGAGTGGCATGGACATATATACACTACCAAATGTCAAATAGATAGCTAGTGGGAAGCAGCTACATAGCACAGGGAGATCAGCTCGGTGCTTTGTGACCACCTAGAGGGGTGGGATAGGGAGTGTGGGAGGGAGATGCAAGAAGGGGGAGATATGGGGATATATGTATACATACAGCTGATTCACTTTGTTATACAGCAGAAACTAACACACCATTGTAAAGCAATTATACTCCAATAAAGATGTTAAAAAAAAGATATACACCTTAAAAAAAAGTACTACAAACGGTATGGCAAGTGAAGTTAAGAAAAGTCAATTTTGGGAAGCTGTTTTGATAGTTTAATGATTTGTTAATTTGCTAGGCTTAAGAAACATACATGAAAATATAGAGGGAGTTAGATAAGATAGGGGTTTCTGTTACATTCTTATACAAGTGGCCTTTCTTTGTGCTCAGTTGTTTATAAATTTCTTAGTAAGTATTCAGACTTCCTTTTTTCAAACCTCTTTCCCATTATAGAAGAAAATTGACCAAGATCAAACCAGATTCTTCTCTATTTGATTTTAATTTTGAAATACTTTTAGATTGTGTTTTTTCATCTTCCAAATTTTCTTTCTTAAACTGTTCATAAGTGACCCCAATTCACTAGTTTTTATTGACTTTCTTGGCATATTGTCTGGTGTTACGATATCAAGGTCATCAGTGACCAGAGCTGCATAAACATCTTGTTAGTTTTAGACCTTGAAATAGTCTTTGAAATATATTTTGCCAATATAATGACCACTTCTGTGTGTTGATATAATAAGAGAAAGAAGTTTGGTTAAAGAAATTTTTCCCACTAAGCACTGTGCTGGTGTTAGTCCTGAATTACCTGAGGAACCCAGATGAGTAGGCCAAATAGGACTTTGCCATTATCTTTCATAATACTAGAAAACTATTTCTCATAGACAGATAAAAGAAAAAACCCACAAAACTTTGTAATAGTATTTAAGAGTATGTGGAGCAGCAATCCCATGCTCTCCTATCTTCTTGGTGAAGATTTGGGGAGATTTTATGAGGGAGAAGTAGGGAGACTTGAGGTGGGAGGGGGCAGAAGGAAGAGACAGATAAATGCCAGATTGTATGTTAACAGATGAAATTAAAACATTTAAGTATTTTGCATTTATAGTGTATTAGAACTATCCTAAAGCACTTTATTATATCACAGTTTCAGTTATACTGTGGGTCAAATCCTGCTGCCTAGATATAGTACATTTCACTTTATCAGATACAACTCTTGTCCTCTGATAGTGATATTTAAGTAGAGACCTAGGTGTTAGAAAAAGAACTTTGTCTCATGTTTTAAAAATTACCATTGGCTTAAATTCATCCAAAATTTAACTGTGATTCTTTGGAAAAACTTATAAATGAGTGTGTTCCTTCACAGGAACTTTCCCTGTGGACCTGACCAAAACGCGACTTCAGGTTCAAGGCCAAAGTATTGATGTCCGCTTCAAAGAGATAAAATACCGAGGAATGTTTCATGCCTTGTTCCGAATCTATAAGGAAGAAGGTGTATTGGCTCTGTATTCAGGGTGAGACTGGACTCTTTCCTTACGTCACAAATAGAAATACTTTTTGGAGAAGCCATGTATTTCAGCTGTCTGATAGTTTGTGCCCTTTATATTCACCATTTCAACTTATAATTCAATATTGATGTGCCAGTTTATATTTCACTTGCTTGTAAATCTTGAGCTTTGGATTTTGTGTTCATTTGGCTATAAGTGATACATTTTAAAATGGATATCTCTTTGCAGCATTGGCTTTTTCCTGTTTTCCTGAGAGTCATCCATAGCCACTGTGAATAGCAGCACCAATTCGCAGTATATATTTCTGTGATAATCTTCCTGAGTTGCCAAATACTGACTTGTAAAAAAAATTTTCCTCTTTAAAGAAATACTATTCTGGCAGTTTAAATAGAAAATGCAGAATGAGAGAGCGGGAGACCCATCATTTTTTTGGGCGGATCATCTTTTGGTTATTCATAAGTCGGTGATCTGTTGTCCAGTGTGTTGTTTATCTGCTGCCAATTTACTAGTCCACTCCTGCATCTAGGGTACCAGTTTATTGCTCAGAGAATGGATATCAGTTTTATTATTAACTTATGTTAGACTTAATTTCAAAGATAATTTACTTGGGGGAAAAATCAAGTATTACATCCTTAAGCAAGTGAATCATGGATCATCTGTTTCACCTTGTTCTTTTATTGGCACAGATGATCACAAGATTATTTTTTTCAGCTAGCAAGCAATAAAGTCAGAAATATGCATGTTTTGTCATCATTTTAAAATCTTAACTGTTTGAGCTGCGGCTGTCTTTCTATTTATAACTGCTAAAG
Source organism: Balaenoptera acutorostrata (assembly GCF_949987535.1). Taxonomy (NCBI): domain Eukaryota; kingdom Metazoa; phylum Chordata; class Mammalia; order Artiodactyla; family Balaenopteridae; genus Balaenoptera; species Balaenoptera acutorostrata. The sequence continues at coordinate 113,175,276 of NC_080085.1, forward strand.
TACAGTTCTGCAGTTGGAAGAATCTCAAAGGGAGGTATGAGTGAGAATGTCTCCAGTTTAATAGCAGAACTTAAATAGGGTGAAATCTTGGCTCTGGTACCTCCTTGATAGGATTGAAGATATATCTGCATCTGCTAGGAAGTAAGGTTGATTTTTTAAAAAAAAATCTATGAAGTGGGTAATGGTGTATACTTTTTCTACATTACTGGATTCGATATGCTGATATTTTGTGAAGGATTTTTGCATCTAAGTTCATGAGAGATATTGGCTTGTAGTTAGTTTTCCTTTTCTGTACTGTTGTTTTGGTTTTGTTAGCAGGGTAATACTAGCTTCATAAAATGAGTTGGGAAGTGTTCCCTCTTCTGTTTTCTGGAAGAGATTGTGTAAGATTGGCATTCATTTATTAAATATTTGGTAGAACTCCCCAGTGAAATGATCTGGGTGGGCCTGGAGAGTTCCTTTTTGGGAACTTTTAAATTATAAATTAAAAAATTTTAATGATTATGAGATTATTCAGATTATCTATTTCATCTTGATCGAGTTTTGGTAGTTTGTAGTTTGCAAGGAATTAGTCCATTTCTTCTAAGTTGTTGAATTTATGAGCATAAGGTTGTTTATAGTATCCCTTTATTATTCTTTTAATGACTGCAGAATTGTAGTGCTATTCCCCGTTTCATTCCTGTTGGTGACATTTCTCTTTTTACTACTGGGACCCTTGCTAGAGGTTTATTAGTTTTATTGATTTTTTTCAAAATAACTTTTTGTTTCATTGATTTTTCTTTATTTTCCTGTTTTCAAGTTTATTAATTTATGCTCTTTATTATTTACTTCCTTCTGCTTGCTTTGGGTTCATTTTGCTCTTCTTTTTTCTAGTTTCTTGAGGGTAGGAACTTAGATTATTGATTTTGAGACTTTCCCTCTTTTCTAATGTAAGCATTTTGTGCTATAAATTTCTCTCTCAGCACTGCTTTGGTTGCATCCCACATATGTTAATAGGTTGAATTTTCCTTTTCATTCAATTCTATGTATTTAAAAAATACACCCATGTCACCCATGGATTGTTTAGAAGTATCATTTAATTTCCAAGTGTTTGTGGATTTTCCTTATTGATTTCCAGCTTAATTCCATTATGGTCAGAGAACATATTCTATATGATTTCAATTATTTTAAAGTTTTTGAGGTTTGTTTCATGACCTAGATGTGCTCTCTTGATGAATGTTCCATGGGTGCTTGAAAAAAATGTGTATTTTGCTGTTTTTATGGAATGAGGTGGGTGATGGAAGTGAGTAGGCTGTCTAGATATGTATAATCTGTGAGTGCATGTTAAGTATAACTGACTTTCTTTTTCTTTCCTTCTTTCTGGCAGAATTGCTCCTGCTTTACTAAGACAGGCATCATATGGCACCATTAAAATTGGCATTTACCAGAGCTTGAAGAGATTATTTGTAGAACGTTTAGAAGGTCAGTATAAGACTCCTCATTCTCTTTTGAGGTAACACTCAAAGGGATTGTTGAAATCATGCTTAATGAGAAGTGTTCATCACAGGGTGCCTGAGAATGGGTAACAGTCATTGCAAGGACAAAATAAGCTTGTACTGATTTGGGATTAATCCTTGCAGAGGTGATGTATAGGTTAGAGGGACCTGCTCTTCAAGTTTGTCCCTTTTCCTATCAAACGAACAAAAAAAGGCTTCTGGTCATCACAGAGAGAACATGGAGCAAACTTGTTCAGAAAATTAATGCTGTCCTTATCTACAAGAGGACTTCAACTATAAGGAATCCTCTAGCTGTGGGTTTTGATAAGCTTTGGTCAGATAGAGTAGTTTTATATATATATAAAATATGGCCACCTTAACCCACATTCAGCATTACCATATGTCTCTCTATTTGCTGCTGTAGCTTTTTCAGCTGGATACTATACTAAAATGGTTATTTTACTACAGGCCTGAGGCTGTTGCATAGTTGGGGACAGCTGGAGAGCTTTTCGGTTAGTAATGTCCTTTGAATTGCTTTATTGTCTAAGTCAACTTTTTCTGGAGCCTCTTCTTTGAGGATCCTGAAGGATTCTAGTCCTAAAATAATTTCCTTTCACAGATTCTTCACTTGGGTTTACCTAGTTTTTAATTTGTAGGCTCGTTATGGTGAGGAGGCGTGGTGAAGATTGAATTTTAGAACAATATACACTGTGGTTTCTTTGTTCTTTTCTCTAGCTGAGAGGATTTAGTTCCAAATGACTAGTTTTTCACATTTAACTACAGAAATCTTCTGTCAATAAATAGAGGCTAGTAGATAATACGGCCAATTAAAATTAATATTTAGGTATTTTTTTTCCTATTAGACATAAGATTTTATCCTTTAACATTCGGTTCCTAAGTCTTTAGAGTTGATGATTCTCCAGAAAAAGACTTAAAAATTTTTTTCTTTAGATGTTTGAAATGATTGAAGGAGAAATAGCACATTCTGAATTTATATGGAATATTGGCAGTTATACAGAATAATAGGATATATTCCAGGGTGTTTTAGAAATATTTATTTTAATTTTATATGTTTCAGTACTGATTTGGAACCTAGAAATATTTGAGTTTCTTTATTTTCATAAGCTTTGTGGTTCATTTCTGTAGTCAGTTCTCTGACATGGTTCCCTTTCTCTGATAGCTCAGCACTCTGTTCTCGGAAACTGGTACCTCTTACAAGCAGACCTTTCTTTTTTTTGTTCATTTTTACAGATGAAACTCTTTTAATTAATATGATATGTGGGGTAGTGTCAGGAGTGATATCTTCCACTATAGCCAATCCCACCGATGTGCTAAAGGTAAGAGAAGTCTGGCAGCGTTGGATGTATGCAGTGTGACACGAAAAGAGCGTGAGCTTTGAGTCAGATTTGGGCTCAGATCCCCACTCTGTCACTTGCCAGCTGTAAAACCTTGGGCAAATCACTTAACTGCTTTAAGCCTCAGTTTCCTCATTTGTAAAATGAAGATAATTCAGTATGTATTGCATAGGGTTGTTAAGGATTAAAGATAATATATGTAAACTGTTTATCATTGTACTTGGTAGGTAGTTGATGCTTAATAAATAGTAGTCAATTTATTATGATGTGCATTAATCCATTGGTCTTCAAACTAGAGTATGCAAACCTTTATAGGTTCTTTCTAAGGGGGCTATGCAATTTTAAGGGAATCAATTTCCAGATCCCTTACTTTCTTTGTACCCTTCTCAAAAACTGATCTGAAAATGAGCTTGTGTTTAGAACAGCCCTTGCCCCACTTTACAAAAGAAAGGCACATTCCCCTACCCATTCCAAATCATACTATGGTATATTGACCTGTGGTGTAACCTGGAGTATCAGACAAAGGGATAAATTGAAATACAGTTTTTAGAGAAGCCTCCTTTAATAACTAATCGAAATACCGTAAATCTATAATGTCGCTATCTTTTCCTGTCTTATCCATATTTCTATTAAGGATGAGATTTGGCTTTAAAATGATATATTTTGGCCTATTAGAGATATTCTGAATTCAGAACCAGAACAGTATAGGTTAGTGGTGCTGAGTTTTTTACAACGTAATTGAATTTCTTTCAGATTTTATCAAAATTCAGAATGAAACATTTATTTAATAATGTCAATAATATCAATCTATATCTTATTTAATCTAATAATCTATCTTAATCTAATAATAGCAATCTGCATCTTATTTTTGAGATAAAATGGTTAACATTTTTTACTTATTAACTCATTTAAACTTATGCTAATTAAAAGCACTAAATATATGATTAAAATGTGTAAGAGGATCCCAAGTTTTTAAAAATCATTTTAGGGGGAATGTGAGAAAAAAAAGTAAGAGAACATATGTTTTATTTATTTGAAACCACAAGTAGCTAGGTTGGTGGAGGGGAGATCTATTTTGATTCAGAGTTTTGAGAACCAAGAGAGTGACTTGAAAAACAACACACATGAAAGAAACCAGTGGTGGTTGATGAAGAAACGATATGAAATGATATTTCTGGGTTAAATTGAGAATACTTTAGCTACAGAATTTTTATATCACTTTAGATTTACAGAACAAGTATTTTGAAGATAATTGACTATATCCTAAAACTCTAAAATATTTGCAATATAATTACACTGGTTAGAATGTGCTTTTCAAGAACAATAATATTTAATTCCCTAAAACTTCCTTTGTTATCCATCAGGATCCTAAACTTAATCATATACGTGATTCACTTCAATTTCCTGTTGCTCTGACCTGTCTGGTACAATTACAACCATTGACCAATGCTACAATCTCCCTCTTCCTTTCATATCCTTAGGTAGGGCTGAGTGGTGAGTGGTGCTGGGACGTGGAGGGTCGGGGGTAGTCACAATCCTATGTAGGAGTTATAATCACAGTTGGGCTGTTTAATCCTTTCATTTATCCTTGAATAGATCTTTCTCTGAACTACGTGCCGCTTCCTTGCCTTTGTGTATGTAGTTCTCTTTTTGCCTGCAATGCCTTTTCCCCCTTTCCTCATGAATTTATCCTTCAAGACTGCTCAGGAACAGGGCCAAGACTAGGACAAGGGAGATACTCCCCTTGGGTGCAAAATGTAAGGGTGTGCCAAAAAACTCAATAATCAAGAGAAATAACATTTTTATGCAATAGTTTTCAAAAATTAAAATGAATGTGAAAAATTCATGATGAACAAAATAGCAATATTTTGTACAATCCATCTCACTCACTCTAATCCCGCCCTGTTGGATCCTGTCTTTAATTACAATTTTGATACTTCGTTCATCATGGGTTTTTGTGCATTAATTTTGATTTTTAAAAATATCACATTAAGATATTATTTATCTGGATTACTGAGGTTTTTTACATCACCCCCCCCCCACTACATTTTGTGCCTAAGGAAAGTGCCACACTTGCCTCACCCTCATCCCAGCCCTGGTCAGGAATCACCTGCATAAAGAAGTCTTCTACTTACCATAGGATATTTGTGGTTTCAATTTGTCTTTGTGATAGTTTCTATTCCATTTTAATTTGGTTTAGGTTTTATTTCAAAACTCTTAGTAGTAGCAGTTGAGTTTCCGCATAAAAACATGCTGCTGTAACATGACTTACCAAGAACATTTATTAAAACCTAGAGTTGTGCTTCATGAAAATCAGGCCTACATTTGGGCCACTAGTACTTAGTGACTGACTGCTATGATCTATATGTGCAGTCGGTGGGAAATTGTACCAAATCTTTTACATGGCCTTTTAATGCTGTATCTCCTTTCTTGTGCCTCTCAAAGGCTACTTTGCAGAATACAGTATCATGCTTTTTACAAGTAAAACTCAATTTAAGGTCTTGTAAGCATTAAATTATATTTTTAAACTTTTTTCCTGCTTTTTTTATACTTCAATAAGCAATGCATGTTCAATGTAGTAAAAAGTGGAAGGCAGGAAAAAAACACAAAAGAGAAAAATGCCCACTTGGAGCTTCATCACTTAGACGTAAGCCACTGTCAACATTTGGGTGTGTATGTTCAGTCAGTCTCTTTGTTGAACATATGGTTATTTTTAAGTCTACATGTTTTTGATAAAAATGATATACCATACATACTGCTTTGCAACCTGCTTTTTCTATTTAGCAATTAATTGTTGACATTTTCCAATATCCACAAATATTATCCTACAATAAAATTTTATGGCGGCATAGTATTCCCTTAAATGGATGTATCATAGTTTATGCAACTAATCCTTTGTTGTTATTTTTGGACATATAGGTTGTTTATAGTTTTTCACTAAACTAATCATAGTTTAAATGGATTATTTTCTACCATCACAGAGTACTCATTCTTTCTTTTCCCCAAATTTTCTTCCAACTCCAGAAATGATGGACTTAGTATGAGGAATGTGAGGCTGATAAAAATCATCTTTATAAAATATACTTTGACACAAATTACATTCTTTCTATATGTAGCTTAAGTCATTAATTTCATCATAATAGTAAGCTGATTTTTAATTCCCAAATACTGTTTTCTTCATTTTAAATGAGTGAATCATCTCATTTTGGTTCTCTGTCAAAATAAAATGTTCACCTCTTCCGATTTTAGATTCGAATGCAGGCTCAAGGAAGCTTGTTCCAAGGCAGCATGATTGGCAGCTTCATTGATATATACCAACAAGAAGGTACCAGGGGTCTGTGGAGGGTGAGTACTCTTTTCTTGGTATTATTCTTTACACAATTGCTAGAATTTGCAAAGATTACCTTTTATATAAAGCCATAAAATTGTGAATTGTCACCTTATACTATGTAAGATTCTTGGTAACCTAAAAAATAAGGTAAGAAGCTCCTTATCAGCTGTGAAAGGACCAAAACTTATCAGTCATCTTTATTTCTGCTTAATGTTTGGGGATTGTATGTGTGAGAGAAGTTATATTGTTTGAGATAGCCATTTTGGTTTGTTCAAATTCACAGTGAGTTTAATTTTTCAGTATATATTTTTGCCAGTTTTGTATTAACACAGCAATGTATGTTTATGGTAGTGTCTGTAGTGCTTATGATCAAAAGTTATTGCCTAAAACAACTTTTTTTTTTTAAAGATTTACTCTTTTTTTTTTAATTTTTTTTTTAAAATTTATTTATTTATGGCTGTGTTGGGTCTTCGTTTCTGTGCGAGGGCTTTCTCTAGTTGTGGCAAGTGGGGGCCACTCTTCATCGCGGTGCGCGGGCCTTTCACTATTGGCCTCTCTTGTTGCGGAGCACAGGCTCCAGACACGCAGGCTCAGCAATTGTGGCTCACGGGCCTAGTCGCTCCGCGGCATGTGGGATCTTCCCAGACCAGGGCTCAAACCCGTGTCCCCTGCATTGGCAGGCAGATTCTCAACCACTGCGCCACCAGGGAAGCCCCTAAAACAACTTTTTTAACATTATAAAAGGTAAAAGATGTACTATAAAATGTTGAGAAAATATATAAAAGATAAAAATATCCAGTAGTCCCACTAGCTAGAGATATCACTGTTAACATTTTGTCGTATTATCTTCCAGTCTTCTATCTATACTTTTTAAAACATTTTTGTTCCTGTAATTTTTTATCCAGTTTTAATCACTTAAGTTTGTAATATTAAATAAGACTACTAGTAGTAGAGAGTAGAATGGGAAATCCATTAATAGACTCTTAGAAGGGAGAGCGTTGCTTTTATTATTTCTTTATAATTTTCCCTAACTACTTACTATAAAATTTTCAAACATACAGACAAGTTGGAAGAACAGAACAATGAACACCTACATAGCTGGATTAAATGACTCAAAGTTTGGCCCTATTTGCTTTATCTACTTATGTATATACACACATGCACACATATACCCATACACACACACACACACGTGCACACTCTCTTTTTTTTGTTGTTTAAATATCTAATGAGTCTCTCTCTTTCCTTTTTTTCCTAAACTATTTGAAAGGAAGTTGCAGACATCGTGGTACTCCCCTAAGTACGTCATTATGCATCTCCTAAGAATAAGGACATTCTCCTACATAATAACAATACCATTGTCACACCTAAGAAAATTAATAAGTCCCTAATATCTAATACCCAGTCCATATTCAAATTTCCTTTATTGATGAGATCAGGTCAGTTTTCTTATATAAAATGCTTCCTTGCATTTCCCCTGTATTTCCTGTAAGCTAGAAGTTAGATCTGTTGGCTTGATTAGATGCATGTTAAACATTTCTGGTAAGAGAACTTCATAGATGACACTATTTCATATGCATCACAGCAAGAGACACAAAATGTTAGTTTGTCCCAAAATTGGTGATGCCAAGTTCGTTTACTTGTTAAGATGATGCCTACCAGGTCTTATCATAGTAAAAGGTACGTTTTTTTTCCCCTTTGCAATTAGCAAGTAATTTGTAGGGTAATATTCTAACAACGTGCATATATCCTATTACTTAATGACCTTTTGCCAAATGATCTTAGCATCCGTTAATGATCCTTGACGTTTGCTTTTTGATAAAAAGCACTTAGAGGTACACTTTCTTTTCCTTTTTCTTTCTTTCTTTCTTTCTTTTTTTTTTTTTTGCCACACTGCACGGCATGCGGGATCTTAGTTCCCTGCCCAGGGATCGAACCCGTGCCTCTGCAGTGGAAGTGTGGAGTCTTAACCACTGGACCGCCAGGGAAGTCCCAAGGTACACTTTCTTGGTTAGTCTAATTTAAAACCAGAAAATGGAACTAACTAGAGCTTTTTTCACAAACTAAGGCTAAGGAAAAGACAAAGACAGAACAATAAATAGAATTGGAGATTTTGTCAGGGGAACATAGCTACTTTGTTTTTAATTAAAATAATCTTTTAATTGTGGTAAAATACATATAAAATATCACATTTTTGTACAACCAGTCTCCAGAATTCTTTTCATCCTGCAAAACTGGAACTCTGTACCCATTAAACAACAGCTCCGCATTTCCTCTTCCCCTAGCCCCTGGCCACCAACCTTTTATTATCTCTCTATGAATTTGATGGTTCTGGGTACCTCATATAAGTGGAATCATACACTGTTTGTCTTTTTATTACTGGCTTATTTCACTTAGCATAATGTCCTCAAGGTTCATTCATGTTATCACATGTGTCAGAATTTCCTTTTTAAGGCTGAATAACGTTCCATTATATGCGTATACTACATTTTGTTAATCCAGTCATACATTAATGGACATTTAGTTTGTTTCTATATCTTGGCTCTTGTGAATAATGCTGCTGTGAACATGGATGTGCAGATACCTCTTCAAGACTGATGTCAATTCTTTTGTGTATATACCCAAAAGTAGGATTGCTGGATTGTATGGTAATTCTATGTTTAATTTTTTGAGGAACTGAACATAGCTACTTTTATGATCCAGGCTATTTACTCCACCCAGGCATGTAAGGAGAAGTGAAGTATATTGTGTTATGTATTCTTTTGACACAGACATGTATTATTTACATATTAAAATATGGGAATCTTTTTTTCATTTCAACAAGGAAATATGTTTACCTTTTTCTTCAAACACATGTCTGTATTTTATTTTCCTGCTTTGATTGTAACATGGGTACTGGAAACATTTCACTTTCACTGGAAACACTTCACTTTCTTCCAAACTCCATTGTAAGAAATAACAACAGGAGTACAGTAATAAAGAGTAACTGGCACCTAGGTCAGAGTTAGACAGACAGTCGAGTAGTGAACTGGAGAGCACTTGCCCTGTTCATTGCTGTCATGCACCACGTTGAGTCCAGTGTGGCCAAATTTTCTGGGCTTTCAAGAGAAGCTGGAAATTTGCATTCCTGTGTGAAATATCCATTCCTGTGGTTTTGTTTTTGTTTTATGTTGACAGCTAATTCAGCCTTCTAAGAAACACTGTGTAGGCCCCACAAAACATGTCTGTGACCTGAATTCAGCCCGTGGGGCCTTACGGTTCACCAAATTAGTCTTCTGAGGCCATCTTCTAACAGAGTTGAGCAGGTGGAAGGATCAGAGAGGAAGGTACTGCTGGGCCAGCCAGCCTGATGAGCAGAATCAAGCATCTCCTGATGACAGCACAGCTACATCACTTCCACTTTATAAATGGAGTTTGGGAATTTAGAGATGATTGAACTCTTTAATTATAACAGGTATCACAGAAAGCAGTTGTTCCCCATGGTATGTTATTTTCAGTTTTTTAAATGATATTTAAATTTAAACACAATTGTAAAAGTAAAACATTCCTTGTGAAAATTTTTACAAAAATTTGGCATGTGTGTGTATGCCTTTTCCCCTAAAGTTAGAATAATACTATAAATAATTTTATGTCTTACCTTCTTCAGCGTTACAGACATTTTCTCGTGTCATTCATATTCTTCAAAAACAGGACTTTTAATGCTCTGGCAGTCCTGTGTTGTAACATGAGCTGTGATAGGAATACTGTACTAGTGAGTGAAAAGCTGATAGTGTTATCACAGGAGGACTCATAAGGAGGTACTCCTTTGCCTTGGCCTTCTCCCTAGCTGCATCATACCTTTGCTGTCATCCTAGTGTGTCCTTTCTGCACATCCTAAATTCTGTGAAATAAACTTGAAAGCTCTCCTCTCCCTACTGACTTTTGCTTCATGGTTTTATTTTTAATAACATCTTTATTGAGATAATTCATATACCATAAAAATTTGCCATCTTAAAGTGTACAATTTAATGTTTTTTGGATATCCAAAGACTTGTGCAACCATCACCACTGTCTAAGTTTAGAACATTTTTATCACCACAAAAAGAAACGCCATATCCATTAATAGTCACTTCCCATGACCTCCAACCTTCCCAGACCTAGACAACCACTAATCTAGTTTCTGTCTCTATAGATTTACCAATTCTGGCATTTCATGTAAATGGAATTATACAATATGTGGCATTTATGACTAGCTTCTTTAGTTTAACGTACTGTTTTTAAGTTTCATCTATGTTTTAGCATTTATCAGTACTTCATTTCTTTTTATGGCTGAATAATAATTCCATTGTATGTATATACCACATTTTGTTTATCCCTTCATCAATTAATAAGCATTTGGGTGGTTTGTACTTTTTGGCTATTATGAATAATGCTGTTATGAACATTCATGCACAAGTTTTTGCATAAATATATGTTTATAATTTTCTTGGGTATGTATCTAGATGTGAAATTGCTGGGTCATGTAGTAATTCTCTGTTTAACCTTTGAGGAATTGCCAAAGTGTTTATCACAGTGGCTGCCCTATATTGTATTCCCACCAGCAGTGTATAAGTGTATATCTTCTTTGGGGAAATGTCTATTAGATCTTTTGCCCATTTTTTAATTGGGTTGTTTGTCTTTTTATTATTGAGTTGTAAGAGTTCTTTATTTTGGATACTAGTCCATATATAATATATGATATATACTAGTCCAGATATATGATTTGCAAATATTTTCTCCCATTGTGTGGGTTGTCTTTTCACTTTCTTGATGGTATCCTTTGAATCACAAAAATGTTTAATTGTGATAAAGTCCCATTTATCTATTTTCTCTTTCGTTGCTTGTGCTTTGGGTGTCATATCAATGATTTTATTTTTTAGTACAGTAAGTGAATTGGGAATTTATAAATGTTCCGGTATTAGCTATTGATTTGAAGGAGGAATAACTCCTATACTTCAGACTTGGATTTTTTCTGTTATTTTTTAATTCCTGACTTACTTTGTTCACTTTTAGACTTATGTCGCTACCAGTGTATTTCCTTGGTGTCTCATGTCACTTATGTTTTGTAGGGTGTTGTCCCAACTGCTCAGCGGGCTGCCATCGTTGTGGGAGTAGAGCTACCAGTCTATGACATTACAAAGAAGCACTTAATATTGTCAGGGGTGATGGGAGACACAATCTTAACTCACTTTGTGTAAGTAGGATAGGTTGTACTCATTCCATATATTCAGTACTTTAAGCACAAAAAGCATCTTTCACTGAAGTCCTCATGTAGAATTGATAATGGGTACATATGGTCTAAATACCTTTTTCTCTCTCATCACCAGAACTTCAAGCCTTCTGATACAGGTACAGAGATTCCAGATGCTGTGGGCACTTTGGTACTTGGGGGCAGTGTCTAATACAGTAGCCTATCAGATGTCTGTAGGATTTGCATTTGTTCATACACAGCCTCTGTATCTAATAAACTCATCTTTTATTTGCTTTGGTTAATTTTGGATCAGAAAGCAAATTTTCTCAATGAGAAACAGAATAAAAGGGTGAAATTTTATAGGGCCTGTGAAACAAAACCACAGTTTTGGGCTGAAGACTGTTGCTAATTTCATCCTATGTTTTCTTCATCTTGCAACTTTTATGATATTTTACTACTCAAATGCATTTGGCATATGATGCTGTGGTTTGAAAAATTTACATAACTAATAGATGATGCATAATACTTCCTGCTTAGGGAACTTGCTAGACTTATAAACTGTCCCCTTAAAAAAAAAAAAGGCTATCTGAATTTTGGATTGAAAAGTGAAGGGGACAACTTTTGAATAATGTAAAGATTAGTAAAGATTTTCTTTCTCTTTAGATTGTAATGAAAGGGCAAGTGCCAGGTTTTATCTGATGAGTCTGACTCATTGTACATTTATGTTTGGACTAATTTCAGTTTAAGCGGGCAGAGGTGCAAGTGGGGCAGTCTATCTTCTTAAAGTTTTTATCTTTAGTTCCAGCTTTACGTGCGGCTTGGCTGGGGCTCTGGCTTCCAATCCAGTTGATGTGGTTCGAACTCGCATGATGAACCAGAGGGCAATTGTGGGACATGTGGACCTCTACAAGGGCACTTTGGATGGTATTTTAAAGGTACACACACTGTGAACTTGGATTGTATTTTTAATTTTCTTTGATGTCTCAGACCTTCTTGCAGTCCTTATTCTTAGTTGCTGCATTTCATTCTGAAGATGGAAGAATCATTATGTCTATTTTTAGTAGCCTCTCAGAGTAATTCCTAGGTAGAAAAGCTGTCTCCTTGGCAATCTGCTGATGCACAGTGGTCCTTAATATTATTATTCCAGTTTGAATGCTTAAGACTGCACGATACTTTTATCAATAGCACCATGTAGAATTACTGGTAGAAAGGACTTAACATATCCCACATTTGCCCATTTCAGACAAGGCAGAGATGCTATAATAGAAAATCTGGTACTTGGTTTCCGTTCAGCATTGTGCTGTTGTTCACGGTTTGGCTTTGAAAGTTTCTGCTATGTTGTGTTTGTAGGAAGCTGAATATCATACACGTATTGTGTATTATATAATCATTCGTGATAATACTTCTACAAAAAACAAATTTGGAGCTAAAATATGATACTGTCATATGGTTTCTCAGTTTAGTTAACAACTATTATCTATCAGGCACCATTTTAGTATGTACAGAAAAATTACAGTGCACCACATGTATACAAACAGATAATCAACACATCTTGTCAAGTGATAAACTCAGGGGTCTATGGGAGGAAATTTTAGTCCAATTTGGAAGTTTGGGATAGGTTTCCTGTAGATGGAGGCATCTAAAATAATAGTAACTCACATCTGTTGAGTGCTTTCCTGTGTATCGGGGACTGTCCTAATGAGACTTACATGTATTCATTCATTTAATCCTCACCATTACAGCATACTGAAGTGCTAAGATTAACTAACCTGCCCAAGGTTTCACAGCTAGTAAGTGGGAGAGCTGGGATTTCAACTTAGACCATTGGCTTCAACCCAACATTCTTCACACTGTGGTGCCTTCCTCATGTTGGTGGCTGAGGGTTAGTTAGGTTATAAAGGATATTGAATGCTATGCTGAGATGCTTGGACTTATTCTTTTACTTGATGAGGAGCTATTGAAAGATTTTAATCAGGTCAGATTTACGTTTTAAATAGATCACACTGGCTTTGTGGAGACAGTTGTTCTCAATCTTAGATGCACACTGCAGTCACCTGGGGAACATTCACAGCTTCTGCACCCACCTTAAACCAATGACCTCAGAATGCCTGGGGTGGGAGCCAGGTTGTCAGTATTTTGAAAACTCCTCAGGTGATTGCAATGTTCGCCCAAGGTTGAAAACCATTAATCTAAGGGTTTGTGTCTTCTGTGCTAGGCACTGTTCTAGGTTGGTGAACAAAAAAGTCCTGGCCTTCGTGACATTTTAATTCTTATAGGAAGAGACAGATAAACACATAGGAAGTGAGGATAAGTAGACAAGTACAAAATACTCTTTCAAGAAGGTTGGCTAAGAGGAGATAGAGGGTATAATAATATAGTAATAGCATTTATTGAATGTTTATTATGTGCCACACACTAGAGTATATCCTTTAACTCCCAGCAACCCTATAGAGTGGATAATATCTTTGCCATTTTATACAGGAGAGAACTCAGGTTCAGAGTAGCTAAGTATTTACCCAAGATTATACACCTAATAAGTGGCAGATCTGGGATTTAAATCAGGGTTTGTTTGATTCCAGAGTTTATACTTGTAACCACTATGCTGTATGATATTGTCAGAAACATATTTTCATGTTGACAGTAACCTTTAAGTACTTAAATTTACTCACTCATTCACTTACTTGCTATTAAAATTCTTTAAAACAACTTTGCTCTTTATTGTCATCATACTTTTTTATTTTATCTATAAGAGTGCCATAACACTTTGGTGAATGAAATTATGCATTCATCTCTGACGTAGAAATGAGCAGCTGCAAATCTCATCCTGTTACCTCTATATTAAAACCCTTGAATGGCTTCTCTCTGATGCAAGGTCCATATGATTTGACCCCTTTTTACCTCTACAGCCTTATCTTTGCTACCTTTACTCTGTATTCCAGACATACTGAACAAGTTCTAGTACTAGACTTTTCTTTCATTCCCAAGTTTTCACCCATGCCATATACTTTGTTAGACGGCTAGCTTCTACTCATTTTTCAGATTGCATTATTTTTTCATAAAGGCCTTCCCTGACCATTAAACTGTGTATGTGTATGTAGTTTTATATACTTGCTCTGTCATAGCATTTAATATATTTTAAAAAACATCTTTTTTGATGTTTTTTTAACTTCATGAAATTCATAAAGTTCACCTATTCAGAGTGAATAGGCTTTTGGTATATTCACAGATATGTGCAACTATCATCACCACAGTCAACTTTAGAACATTTTCATGACCTCAGAAAGAAACCCTGTGCCCTTTAGCTATTACCTCCCTATCTTCCCAGCCCTAAGAAACTACTAATGTACTTTTATCTCTGTAGATTTGCCTATTCTGGATATCTTATATAAATGGAATCATGCAATATGTGAGCTTTTTGACTGGCTCATTTCACTTATCATAATGTTTCAAGGTTCATCCATGCTGTAGCATGTATCAGTACAGGCATACCTCAGAGGTATGCTTCCAGACCACCACAATAAAGCAAATGTCGCAATAAAGCAAATGTCGCAATAAAGCGAGTCACATGAACTTTTTGGTTTCCCAGTGCATGTAAAAATTATGTTTACGCTATACAGTAGTCTATGAAGTGTGCATTAGTATTGTCTTAAAAAAATGTACATACCTTGATTTGCTAAAAAATGTTAACCATCATCTGAGCCTTCAGTGAGTCATTTCTTTGCAATAGTAACATCAAAGATTACAGATCACCATAACAAATATAATATAATGAAAAAGTTTGAAATATGACGAGAATTACCAAAAGTGACAGAGAGATACAAAATGAGCAAGTGCTGTTGGAAAAATGGTGCTGATAGACTTGCTCCATGCAGGGTTGCCACAAACCTTCAATTTGTTAAAAATCCACTATCTGCAAAGTGTAGTAAAGTGAAGTGCAATAAAATGAGGTATGCCTGTACTTTGTTCCTTTTTATGGTTGGGTAATATTCTGCTGTATGGCTGTATCACATTTGTTACATTTTATTGTCTAGTTGAACCTTGAGCAACATGAGTTTGAACTGCACGGGTCCATTTATATGCAGATTTTTTTCAAGAGTAAATACTACGGTACTGCACAACCTGTGGTTGGTTGACTCTCTGGATGTAGAGGGCTGAAAATAAGTTATATGAGGACTTTTGACTGCATGGAGGGTCGGTGCCTCTAAACACCTGCATTGTTCAAGAGTCAATTGTAATTGCTTTTAATGGCTGTCTGCCCAGTAGACTCTAAGTTCCGTGAAGGCAGGGCCATATGCATCTTGTTTATCACTTTATCCACAGCAAATTATTTGTTGAATGAATGTATAACTTCATGAAGTAGCCTCTTGTCTCTGTGTATCTACAGAAGTTCTTGCTTGTTTTCACTCAACTGCCTCAAGCCAAAAAGTGTGCATCCCAGTTCTAATGTTTGGAAGAAGTTAGTCCCTGTTTTGGAGCTCTACGAGGATTCATATGGCTCATGAGAGTGTTAGAGGCTGTGTGTGTGTGTGTGTGTGTGTGTAAAAGTTTGTGTGTTCATTTACTCAACAAATATTTATTCAGATATTTAGTGGAGACTTTACTGTGCCAGACAGTGTTACGTGGTGGGATAGAATGGTGAAGAAGACCAACATGGTCCCTGCTTTTCTGGAGATTACATTCTAGTTGAGGGAGACAGACAATAAACACACAGGTAATAAACAGTGTAATTTCATTATTCCAAATCTTTTTTTGGTCACGCTGTGCAGCATGCGGAATCTTAGTTCCCCGACCAGGGATAAAATCCATGCCCCCTGCATTGGGAGTGCGGAGTCTTAACCACTGGACCACCAGGGAAGTCCAATAAACAGTATAACTTCAGATGGAAGTAAATACTATGAAGAAACTAACACAGCATAATGAGATAGTGACTTGGTGATAGTGGTGGGGAACTACTTCAGCTAGGATGGCCAGGGAAAGGCTGTGAGGAGGTGACATTTGAGCAGAGGTCTGAATGATGAGAAGAAGGTGGCCACGAGAAGATCTGAGAGAAAAGCATTCCAAAAAGAGGGAGTGGGTACAAAGGCCCTGAGTTGGGAATGAGTTGGACATGTTCAAGGGTTAAAAACAAGGCTGGTATGGCTGCATGTGATGAATAAAGGAAAAAGTAGTAGGAAATGAAACTGGAGAGAGAGGCAGGGGCTAAATCATGCAGGTCATTAAAGAAAATTTGCAGTTAGAATGAAATCCACTGGGAATTCATTGGAGAGCTTTAAACAGAAAAGTGACTATCTGATTTATAATTTTAAAAGATTGCTTTGGCTTCTCGGTGGAGATTGTAGACCAGTTCCAGGTGAGAGGTGATGGGGTTTGGTTGTATCTCTCAGGTGCCTTATCTTAGCAGTCTATGATTCTAGGTTATCTGTATCCAGGATTTATTTTGGTTGATTTTCACAATTTTCCAACATCAATTTTGGTCTGAGACCTATAGCATTTGCTGATGATCCATTGGGGCAAGCATATTACCACTATGTTTCCATAAATAGTACCCTTATTCTGTTACTATTTGCTTTAAAAATGATTAATAAGGATAATCGTATTGAGTGTTCTTAATCTATAGGATGGGATAAGGGATATTTAGATGTCTGGATTCTCATATTGTTGTCTTATCCAAATATTCATTTTTTAGTATACTGGTGGGTTTCACTTCACCAGTGGGAAGGCAAAATAACATTTTTTTCAATGTAGAATACAATGCCTAACACACAGGAGTTACTTAATAGATATTTATGCATTAAACAGGAACTGTTTCTGTTGGTGAAATTCAATACACATCATCAATTTATGACCTTTGGTATGCATTATTTGTCATTTAATTCTTTTGTTTTTGAATTTTTGAATTTTATTTTATTTATTTTTTTATACAGCAGGTTCTTATTAGTCATCAATTTTATACACATCAGTGTATACATGTCAATCCCAATCGCCCAATTCAGCACACCACCACCACCACCCCCCGCCACTTTCCCCCCTTGGTGTCCATACGTTTGTTCTCTACATCTGTGTCTCAATTTCTGCCCTGCAAACCGGTTCATCTGTACCATTTCTCTAGGTTCCACATATATGTGTTAATGTATGATATTTGTTTTTCTCTTTCTGACTTACTTGACTCCGTATGACCGTCTCTAGATCCATCCACGTCTCTACAAATGACTCCATTTCATTCCTTTTTATGGCTGAGTAATATTCCATTGTATATATGTACCACATCTTCTTTATCCATTCATCTGTTGATGGACATTTAGGTTGCTTCTATGACCTGGCTATTGTAAATAGTGCTGCAATGAACACTGGGGTGCATGTGTCTTTTTGAATTATGGTTTTCTCTGGGTATATGCCCAGTAGTGGGATTGCTGGGTCATATGGTAGTTCTGGTTTTAGTTTTTAAAGTAACCTCCATACTGTTCTCCATAGTGGCTGTATCAATTTACATTCCCACCAACAGTGCAAGAGGGTTCCCTTTTCTCCACACCCTCTCCAGCATTTGTTGTTTGTAGATTTTCTAATGATGCCCATTCTAACTGGTGTGAGGTGATACCTCATTGTAGTTTTGATTTACATTTCTCTAATAATTAGTGATGTTAGCAGCTTTTCATGTGCTCCTTGGAGATCTGTATGTCTTCTTTGGAGAAATGTCTATTTAGGTCTTCTGCCCATTTTTGGATTGGGTTGTTTGTTTTTTTAATATTGAGCTGCATGAGCTGTTTATATATTTTGGAGATTAAGCCTTTGTCCATTGATTCGTTTGCAAATATTTTCTCCCATTCTGAGGGTTGTCTTTTCGTCTTGTTTGTAGTTTCCTTTGCTTTGCAAAAGCTTTGAAGTTTCATTAGTTCCCATTTGTTTATTTTTGTTTTTATTTCCATTACTCTAGGAGGTGGATCAAAAACGATCTTGCTGTGGTTTATGTCAAAGAGTGTTCTTCCTATGTTTTCCTCTAAGAGTTTTATAGTTTCCGGTCTTACATTTAGGTCTCTAATCCATTTTGAGTTTATTTTTGTATACAGTGTTAGGGAGTGTTCTAATTTCATTCTTTTACATATAGCTGTCCAGTTTTCCCAGCACCCCTTACTGAAGAGACTGTCTTTTCTCCATTGTATATCCTTGCCTCCTTTGTCATAGATTAGTTGACCACAGGTGCGTGGGTTTATCTCTGGGCTTTCTATCCTGTTCCATTGATCTATATTTCTGCTTTTGTGCCAGTGCCATATTGTCTTGATTACTGTAGCTTTGTAGTATAGTCTGAAGTCAGGGAGTCTGATTCCTCCAGCTCCGTTTTTTTTCCCTCAAGACTGCTTTGGCTATTCGGGGTCTTTTGTGTCTCCATACAAATTTTAAGATGATTTGTTCTAGTTCTGTAAAAAATGCCACTGGTAATTTGATAGGGATTGCATTGAATCTGTAGATTGCTTTGGGTAGTATAGTAATTTTCACAATATTGATTCTTCCAATCCAAGAACATGGTATATCTCTCCATCTGTTGGTATCATCTTTAATTCCTTTCACCAGTGTCTTATAGTTTTCTGCATACAGGTTTTTGTCTCCTTAGGTAGGTTTATTCCTAGGTATTTTATAATTTTTGTTGCAATGGTAAATGGGAATGTTTCCTTAATTTCTCTTTCAGATTTTTCATTAGTGTGTAGGAGTGCAAGAGATTTCTGTGCATTCATTTTGTATCCTGCAACTTTATCAGATTCATTGATTAGCTCTAGTAGTTTTCTGGTGGCAGCTTTAGGATTCTCTATGTATAGTATCATGTCATCTGCAAGCAGTGACAGTCTTCCTTCTTCTTTTCCAATTTGTATTCCTTTTATTTTTTCTTCTCTGATTGCCGTGGCTAGGACTTCCAAAACTATGTTGAATAACAGTGGTGAGAGTGTACATCCCTGTCTTGTTCCTGATCTTAGAGGAAATGCTTTCAGTTTTTCACCATTGAGAATGATGTTTGCTGTGGGTTTGTCATATATGGCCTCTATTATGTTGAGGTAGGTTCCCTCTATGCCCACTTTCTGGAGAGTTTTTACCAAAAAAGGGTGCTGAATTTTGTCAGAAGGTTTTTCTGCATCTATTGAGATCATATGGTTTTTATTTTTCAGTTTGTTGATATGGTGTATCACATTGATTGATTTGCATATATTGAAGAATCCTTGCATCCCTGGGATAAATCTCACTTGATCATGGTGTATGATCCTTTTAATGTGTTGTTGGATTGTGTTTGCTAGTATTTTGTTGAGGATTTTTGCATCTATATTCATCAGTGATATTGGTCTGTAATTTTCTTTTTTTGTAGTAGTTTTGTCTGGTTTTGGTATCAGGGTGATGATGGCCTCATAGAATGAGTTTGGGAGTGTTCCTGCAATTTTTTGGAAGAGTTTGAGAAGGATGGGTGTTAGCTCTTCTCTAAATGTTTGATAGAATTCACCTGTGAAGCCATCTGGTCCTGGACTTTTCTTTGTTGGAAGATTTTTAATCACAGTTTCAATTTCATTACTTATGATTGGTCGTTCATATTTTCTATTTCTTCCTGGTTCAGTCTTGGAAGGTTATACCTTTCTAAGAATTTGTCCATTTCTTCCAGGTTGTCCATTTTATTGGCATAGAGTTGCTTGTAGTAGTCTCTTATGATGCTTTGTATTTCTGCAGTGTCTGTTGTAACTTCTCCTTTTTCATTTCTGATTTTATTGATTTGAGTCCTCTCCCTCTTTTTCTTGATGAGTCTGGCTGAAGGTTTATCAATTTTGTTTAGCATCTCAAAGAACCAGCTTTCAGTTTTATTGATCTTTGCTATTGTTTCCTTCATTTCTTTTTTATTTATTTCTGATCTGATCTTTATTATTTCTTTCCTTCTGCTAACTTTAGGTGTTTTTTGTTCTTCTGTCTCTAATTGCTTTAGGTGTAAGGTTAGGTTATTTGAGATTTCTCTTGTTTCTTCAGGTAGGATTGTATTGCTATAAACTTCCCTGTTAGTACTGCTTTTGCTGCATCCCATAGGTTTTGGGTCGTCGTGTTATCCTTGTCATTTGTTTCTAGGTATTTTTTAAATTTCCTCTTTGATTTCTTCAGTGATCTCTTGGTTATTTAGTAACGTATTGTTTAGCCTCCATGTGTTTGTGTTTTTTATGTTTTTTTCCCTGTAATTGATTTCTAATCTCATAGCGTTGTGGTTGGAAAAGATGCTTGATATGATTTCAGTTTTCTTAAATTTACCGAGGCTTGATTTGTGACCCAGGATATGATCTATCCTGGAGAATGTTCCATGTGTAGTTGAGAAGAAAGTGTAATCTGCTATTTTTGGATGGAATGTCCTATAAATATCAATTAAATTTATCTGGTCTGTTGTGTCATTTAAAGCTTGTGTTTCCTTATTAATTTTCTGTCTGGATGATCTGTCCATTGGTGTAAGTGAGGAGTTAAAGTCCCCCACTATGATTGTGTTACTGTCGACTTCCTCTTTTATAGCTGTTAGCAGTTGCCTTATGTATTGAGGTGCTCCTGTGTTGGGTGCATAGATATTTATAGTTGTTATATCTTCTTCTTAGATTGATCCCTTGATCATTATGTAGTGTCCTTCTTTGCCTCTTGTAATAGTCTTTATTTTAAAGTCTATTTTGTCTGATATGAGAATTGCTACTCCAGCTTTCTTTTGATTTCCATTTGCATGGAATATCTTTTTCCATCCCCTCAGTTTCAGTCTGTATGTGTCCCTAGGTCTGAAGTGGGTCTCTTGTAGACAGTATATATATGGGTCTTGTTTTTGTATCCATTCAGCTAGCCTGTGTCTTTAGGTTGGAGTATTTAATCCATTCACGTTTAAGGTAATTATCGATATGTACGTTCCTATTACCATTTTCTTAATTGTTATTGGTTTGGTTTTTTTTTAACATCTTTATTGGAGTAAAATTGATTTACAATGGTGTTAGTTTGCTTTATAACAAAGTGAATCAGCTATATGTATACATATATCCCCGTATCTCCTCCCTCTTGTGTCTCCCTCCCACCCTCACTATCCCACCCCTCTAGGTGGTCACAAAGCACCGAGCTGATCTCCCTGTGCTATATGGGTTCGTTTTTGTAGGTCCTTTTCTTCTCTTGTGTTTCCCACTTAGAGAAGTTCCTTTAGCATTTGTTGTAGAGCTGGTTTGGTGGTGCTGAATTCTCTTAGCTTTTGCTTGTCTGTAAAGCTTTTGATTTCTCCGTTGAATCTGAATGAGATCCTTGCCAGGTCAAGTAATCTCGGTTGTAGGTTCTTCCCTTTCATCACTTTAAATATATTGTGCCACTCCCTTATGGCTTGTAGAGCTTCTGCTGAGAAATCAGCTGTTAACCTTATGGGAGTTCCCTTGTATGTTATTTGTCGTTTTTCCCTTGTTGCTTTCAATAAGTTTTGTTTGTCTTTAATTTTTGTCAATTTGATTATTATGTGTCTCAGCGTGTTTCTCCTTGGGTTTATCCTGCCTGGGACTCTCTGCACTTCCTGGACTTGAGTGGCTATTTCCTTTCCCATGTTAGGGAAGTTTTCGACTATAATCTCTTCAAATATTTTCTCGGGTCCTTTCTCTCTCTCTTCTCCTTCTGGGACCCCTATAATGCAAATGTTTTTTTTTTTAATAGCTGAACTTTTTAAATTAATTAATTAATTAATTTATTTATTTATTTATTTATTTTTTAAATTTATGGCTGTGTTGGGTCTTCGTTTCTGTGCGAGGGCTTTCTCTAGTTGCGGCAAGCGGGGGCCACTCTTCATCATGGTGCGTGGGCCTCTTCACTATCGTGGCCTCTCTTGTTGCGGAGCACAGGCTCCAGACGCGCAGGCTCAGTAATTGTGGCTCACGGGCCCAGCTGCTCCGTGGCATGTGGGATCTTCCCAGACCAGGGCTCAAACCCGTGTCCCCTGCATTGGCAGGCAGATTCTCAACCACTGCGCCACCAGGGAAGCCCCAATGCGAATGTTGTGTTTAATGTTGTCTCAGAAGTCTCTTAGGCTGTCTTCATTTCTTTTCATTGTTTTTTCTTTATTCTGGTCCACAGCAGTGAATTCCACCATTTCTGTCTTCTAGGTCACTTATCCATTCTTCTGCCTCAGTTATTCTGCTATTGATTCCTTCTAGTGTAGTTTTCATTTCAGTTATTGTATTGTTCATCTCTGTTTGTTCTTTAATTCTTCTAGGTCTTTGTTAAACATTTCTTGCATCTTCTCAGTCTTTGCCTCCATTCTTTTTCCGAGGTCCTGGATCATCTTCACTATCATTATTCTGAATTCTTTTTCTGGAAGGTTGCCTATCTCCACTTCATTTAGTTGTTTTTCTGTGGTTTTATCTTGTTCCTTCATTTGGCACAAAGTCCTCTGCCTTTTCATTTTGTCTATCTTTCTGTGAATGTGGTTTTCCTTCCACAGGCTGCAGAATTGTAGTTCTTCTTGCTTCTGTTGTCTGCTCTCTGGTGGATGAGGCTATCTAAGAGACTCGTGCAAGCTTCCTGATGGGAGGGACTGGTCGTGGGTAGAGCTGGCTGTTCCTCTGGTGGGCAGAGCTCAGTAAAACTTTAATCTGCTTGTCTGCTGATGGGTGGGGCTGGGTTCCCTCCCTGTTGGTTGTTTGGCCTGAGTCGACCCAGCACTGGAGCCTACCCGGCTCTTTGGTTGGGCTAATGGTGGACTCTGGGAGGGCTCACGCCAAAGAGTACTTCCCAGAAGTTCTGCTGCCAGTGTCCTTGTCCCCACGGTGAGCCACAGCCACCCCCCGCCTCTGCAGGAGACCCTCCAACAGTAGCAGGTAGGTCTGGTTCAGTCTCCTATGGGGTCACTGCTCCTTCCCCTGGGTCCCGATGTGCACACTACTTTGTGAGTGCCCTCCAAGAGTGGAGTCTCTGTTTCCCCCAGTCCTGTCGAAGTCCTGCAATCAAATCCCGCTAGCCTTCAAAGTTTGATTCTCTAGGAATTCCTTCTCCCGTTGCCAGACCCCCAGGTTGGGAACTGACATGGGGCTCAGAACCTTCACTCCAGTGGGTGGACTTCTGTGATATAAGTGTTCTCCAGTTTGTGAGTTACCCACCCAGCAGTTATGGGATTTGATTTTATTGTGATTGCACCCCTCCTACCATCTCATTGCGGCTTCTCCTTTGTCTTTGGATGTGGGGTATCTTTTGTAGTGAGTTCCAGTGTCTCCTGTCTATGATTGTTCAGCAGTTAGTTGTGATTCCGGTGCTCTCGCAAGAGGGAGTGAGCGCCTGTCCTTCTACTCCGCCATCTTGAACCAATCTCTGTGTCATTTAATTCTAATAACCACTCAGTTGGCATATGTAGGACCTCCACTGTATAAAACAGAAAACTTAAACTCAAAGCATTTTACACTATTTCTCATCTAATCCTCTGGTCATTCACATGAGGTCAGCTATGGCATTACATACACAGAATTTACAGTGATGAAACAGATTCAGAGAAGGACAGTGACTTGCCCAACTCCTCTTCCCCTACCCTGCTTTAGTTTTCTTATTAGTACTTATTATTTGTGAATATAATATATGTCAATTTATGTATTCGTTTGTCAGCTCGACTAGAGTATGCACTCCATGAGGGCAGGGAATGTATGTTATCTGTGGCTGTGTAGCAAATTACTCAAAAACTCAGTGCCTTAATACAACATGCATTTATTATGTCACAGTTTCTGTGAGTTAGGAATTCAGAAGCAGCTTAGCTGAATGATTTCAGCTTAGGCTGTCTCATGAGGTAATAGTCCAGATGTCAGCTAGGGTTGTAATCATCTGAAGGCTTGACTGGGGCTGGGACATCTGCTTTAAGGATCACTCATGTAGTTGTCAGCAGGAAGGCTTTGTTCCTCTCTGGCTATTGGCTGGAGGGCTTAGTCTCTCACCACATGGGCTTCTCTTCATGACATGGCGGCTGGCTTCCTCCATAGTAAATGATCAAAGACAGAACAAGGCAAAACCTTATTTTTTTAAAAAATTTATTTATTTATTTATTTTTGGCTGTGTTGGGTCTTTGTTTCTGTGCAAGGGCTTTCTCTAGTTGTGGCAAGCAGGGGCCACTCTTCATTGCGGTGTGCGGGCCTCTCACTATCGCAGCCTCTCTTGTTGCAGAGCACAGGCTCCAGACGCGCAGGCTCAGTAGTTGTGGCACACGGGCTTAGTTGCTCCGCGGCATGTGGGATCTTCCCAGACCAGGGCTTGAACCCATGTCCCCTGCATTGGCAGGCAGATTCTCAACCACTGCACCACCAGGGAAGCCCCAAAACCTTATTATATACAAAATGTCTTTTATAGCATAGCATTGGTGGTGACGTACGTTCACTACTGCCATACTCTATTGGTGACACAGACCAATCCTGATATGTTGTGGGAGGGACTACACAAGGGTGTGAATAACTGGAGTTGGCTTTCATCGGGGTCCATCTTGGAGGCTGGCTACCACAGACACTTTCTCTCTTGTTTACTATTATTACTATTATCTCAAAATGGAGAAGAGTACCTTGCATATTGTAGGTGCTTAGTAAATATTTGTTGAATGAGTGGGTGGGTGGATTTAGAACACAAAATGTATGTCTTTAGAAAAAGGACCATTCATGGATCCTAAGTTGTTGGGGAGGGGCATGGAAGATGAGTACTAAAATAAAAATAATTGTCAGATGTAAAGTGTAAGGAGAATTCACTCTTATTTTTTTTATTATATCTTTCCCGCAGATGTGGAAACATGAGGGCTTTTTTGCACTCTATAAAGGATTTTGGCCAAACTGGCTTCGACTTGGACCCTGGAACATCATTGTATCCTTTTGGAACATGAGAATGAAAGTAAATGCTTCAAGCTCCCAGGTAATTCTAGGCTATAGGAAGGAAAATTTGATTATTGAAGCCTTTAGGCAAGTGAGAATCTACTCAAGCATTCTAATGGTGACCACTGTGGGTGGAACTAAGTACAGAAATGGCTTTCAGTTGGAGTCTAATACAAACTAAAGGGATTAGAAAAGAAATGGCAAAGTTTCTATTCCTCTTTAAAACAAACAACAACAACAAACACAGCCAAATCTGGAAGGGGCTAGGAAGTTTTGGGAAACCCTGCTAGGAGATGTCCACAGGAAGGTCCATGCTGAGGTAGTCCATATTTCCTACCCCTAAGTGTATGACTAAAATAGCTGGGGAAATAATAAGACAGAAAACACTCATAGAGCAAAAGAATCCAGAGCGAAGCAGGGCTCCTTCCTCATGGATGACCCTCCTTCCTTTAGCTGTGTTTGAGTGCCTCCTATGGGCAGAGCCATGAGTTGGATAGTGTGTGTGGTGGTGTTTGTACAGTGGTGAGCAGTCCAGGGTTGAAAAGTAATCCTTGCCCTTGTGGAGTCTATAGGTTAAGGGAGATAGTATCTCCCTCCCTCCTTGGGATTCCTCTGATCACCTAATGTCTGTAACAGTTACTCTAGCACTGAATTATATGTCGTTGATGTTCTTGGATAGTTGTGTGTCTCTCTCTGTGTGTGTGTGTGTGTGTGTGTGTGTGTGTGTGTGTGTGTGGCCTGTTTGCCCCTGAAGAATATAAGTATGTTAGAATTTTAATATGTTTATATTGCTAAATGCCAACAATCAAAATTGGCACATGGTGAGCACTCAACACATGCCTGATTTGCCAGATATTGTTTTAAAAAAGACTTTTAAGCAAATGCAACTTAGAATAGCACAGACTAAGTACCTCAATTTAAGAGAATGCAATGCACAATTTTAGAACCGGGTTTGACTTTCAGTATCATCCCAGTGATCTTCCATGACTTACTCTTCAGTTTTTTATTACGTACGAGCAGCTCAAGAGGCTTCAAATCTAAGGACTGAATTATATGTGAGTCAAGCCCTGCCAACCTTTC
Organism: Balaenoptera acutorostrata; assembly: GCF_949987535.1. Classification (NCBI taxonomy): domain Eukaryota; kingdom Metazoa; phylum Chordata; class Mammalia; order Artiodactyla; family Balaenopteridae; genus Balaenoptera; species Balaenoptera acutorostrata. Next base: position 113,201,567 of record NC_080085.1, read on the forward strand.
TACTCTTCCTTTCCCTTTTTCTGTGTTCTAATGTATTTTGACAAAGTTGTAAGTGTTTACTGAACCATTGGTCTCCCAAGGCCCTCCTGATGGAAGAACGATAGGATGGTTCAAAATTGCTCATGTGTTTGTGTTGCCATGTGAACTTTTCCCTGAGAGGAAGTATTAACATTGAGACTCTGGCCCCAGATTGGTATCTTCTGTGAAGATGGATACTGATGGATGACACTCAAAATGATCTTCTCTTCAAATGTGGGTTAAATGTAGTTTGTTAGCCCCAGACTTGGGCTAGAGCAGAAGGCATAGGACAGGGCAGTTACTGCTATTTATGTTACAGACCTCGGTTCTCATTAAAGTATTTATTGGCAGAATAACTTTGGCTTTGTCTTCATTTACTGTTTTCTCATTTGCAAAATCTTTAATTTATATTATGTTCTCCAGAAAGCAATAAAGAGAAGGTGACTATGAAGTTGAGTCTGGACTCCCAAAGCACATTTATGGGAATAGACTAAGTACATTGTGCTTTCCCATTGCCATTCATTGTCATAATGCCACTTGTAAACATCAGACAAGTGGTTCTATCCTAAAGAATGAATAAACAAACAAGGAGCTCATTTGGAAGTTTTCACAGATAAAATGCTGGAAGAGGCTTAAAATAGAACCCTGTGTCCAGGGTTCTAGCTATCTTACAGGCAAAAAGTTCTGGCTACTTTCTTGTACCAGAATAGTGCCTACCACTTTGTAGGCACTCAAATATTTGTGAGATGAATACTTTAGTTCTTCATCTTTATCCATTCATTCATTTGTTCAACAAACATTTATTGTTATCTATTATGTCTTAGATGCTGGGGATGTAAAAATAAATTAAAACATAGTCTCTGATTTCAAGGTCACATTATAGTAGGAGAAACAGACATGTAAGTAGGTACTAAGTACAATACAGTAGGTACTAAGTACTGTCTGAGAGATGAACTAAGTGCTGTAGAAGCACAGAGGAGGGAACAGCCAATTACCTAGGGGATTGGCCAAAGGCTTCATAGTGGAGGTGACAGTTGTGCTAAAAAGCAGATGTTACCAGGTAGATAAGGCAGGGAAGGACATTCCAGGCAGGGAAATGGGGGAGATTTCAGCGTGGCTGAAATAAAGGGTTATGGTTTTCAAATGCCACATGAGGCAGAATCACCTGGAGATCTTGTGAAAAATGTAGATTCTTGTATCCTGTCACCTGAGATCCTAAACTTATTTGGAGCAAAGGCATTTGCTTTTGTCATAGGCATTTGACGGAGGGTGATCCTTAGATTACACTTTGAGAAGCACTTGTAAAGAAATATGGGCTACGGACTTCCCTGGTGGTCCAGTGGCTAAGGCTCCGCCCTCCCAATGCAGGGTGCCTGGGTTCGATCCCTGGTCGGGGGACTAGATCCCACATGCATGCCACAACTAAGAAGTCCATATGCCACAACTAAGAGCCCACGTGCTGCAACTAAGTCCCAGTGCAGGGCTTCCCTGGTGGCGCAGTGGTTAATAATCCGCCTGCCAATGCAGGGGACATGGGTTCGAGCCCTGGTTCGGGAAGATCCCATATGCCGCGGAGCAACTAAGCCCCTGCGCCACAACTACCGAGCCCACGCGCCACAACTACTGAAGCCCACGCGCCTAGAGCCCATGCTCTGCAACAAGAGAAGCCACCTCAATGAGAAGCCCGCACACCGCAACCAAGAGTAGCCCCACTCACCGTAACTAGAGAAAGCCCGCACGCAGCAACGAAGACCCAACGGAACCAAAAATAAATAAATAGATTAATTAATTAAAAAAAAAAGATCTGGCACAGCCTAAATAAATAAATAAATATTTTTAAAAAATAAGGTGATTTGAGAACAGAAAAGTTATGTTAATTAAAAAAAAAAAGAAATATGGGCTAGAATGAAAGGAAATTAGAATAGTGTGGCCAAAAGGGTCAAATTGTGAAGGGTCTCTATATACCCTAAGAAAGAGTTTGGCTTTTATCCTGGAGGGAGGGGCCAGGCAAAGGAAGTTTAAAATAGGGAATAATATAACCAGCTTTTATTTTTTAGGAAGATAATCCTTGTGTGGAGGGTAGCCTGGAAGGGAGCAACCCAAACAAGGTTAAGCCCCACTGAGCTCTACTCCCCTTTTTGTATAGGTAGACAAAATAGGGTCCAGAAAAGCTAAGAAAATTTGTCCTAAGTCACATAGCCTGATGATGGCAGACTTGAGGCTAGCACATAGTTATCAGATTCCTTCTCTGTCTCATTCTACCACCCCACAGTGTCTTCTTAATTGTCAATCTAAAGTACTACCTTTTCAAAATAAATTTTAATAGACTTAATTTTTTTAGAGAAGTTTTAGATTCGTAGCAAAATTGTGTGGAAGATACAGAGATTTCCCATGTACCTCCTACCCCCGCATACATGCAGCTTCCCCTTGATCAAAATTCCTCACCCAGGGTGATTCATTTGTTACAGTCAATGAACCTACATTGGCACATCATTATCAGTTCACATCCGTCATTTATATTAGGGTTCACTCTCAGTGTTATACATCCTGTGGGTTTTGACAAATGTATAATGACATGTATCCACCATTATAGTATCATACAGAATGGTTTCACTATCCTAAAAATCCTCTGTGCTCTGCCTATTCATCCTTCCCTCTCCCCCAACCCCCCAGAATCCACTGATCATTTTACTGTCTCTATGGTTTTGCTTTTTCCAGAGTGTCATATAGTTGGAATCAAACAGTATGTAGCCTTCTTAGGCTTATATGGGCTATACTATATATAAGTATATATCACTTAGTAATATATACTTAAGGTTCCTCCATGTCTTTTCATGGCTTTATAGCTCATTTTCTCTTTTTTCTTTCTGGATGTACCGCAGTATATTTATCCATTCACCTACGGAAGGACGTCTTGGTTGCTTCCAAGTTTTGGCAATTATGAATAAAGCTGTTATAAATATTCATGTGCAAGCGTTTATGTGGACAAAAGTTTTCAGCTCATTTGGTTAAATACCAAGGAGTGCAATTGCTGGATTGTATGGTAAGTGTATGTTTAGTTTTGTAAGAAACTGCTAAACTATCTTCCAAAGTGGCTTATAAAGCTTTTATGTGCCAGATACTGTTTTAAGTGTATTATGTTTATAAAACTGTTTACATCCTTTCAATGACCCTATGAGATAGGTACTATTCTTATTTTTCAGGTGAGGAACTGAGGCACAGCAAGGTAAAAACTTCATTCCTAGGAAATGGCAGAGCCAGGATTCTAACCCAGGCCATCTGGGTCATGAGCCCATGCTTATAATCACCATGCTAGAGGTGTACTGACTCAGCCTTGGCCAGGGTCACTTAAAGTTTATGGCAGGTGAGCAGTAAAGAATACTGATTTCATTAGTTCCCCTGTCTTTATAGCACCCTGGGAGAAAGAAGGTCAATGGTCGTTGTGGTTGATCACTCTTTGACACTTAACTGTAAGACTAGATTTAAATTATTTCCTGGAGACCTGTGATTGCAAATATATCATTTTCTTCTTATTCTCCACTTTCTACTGCTTCCTTATGTTTCCTTTGTTGGCCTTTCTTCTCCATGACCTCCTTCCTCACTAGCCCCCTCTTCTTCCCCAGTCTAAGTGAGCATACCATACACACAGGAGTTTGTTCTTGTTGTATGTAATACTATTTATTGAAGAACTTAGAATTATTGATACAGATGTCACTAATTTCTTTTTTTTTAAAGTCTTTATTGAATTTGTTACAATATTGCTTCTGTTTTATGTTTTGTTTTTTGGCCCCGAGGCATGTGGGATCTTAGCTCCCCGACCCGCACCCATTGGAAGGTGAAGTCTTAACCACTGGACTGCCAGGGAAGTCCCAGATCTCACTAATTTCAAATTGAGTAATTTGGGCATGGGGCTAGACTTCTCACCCTCTTTCCTCCCATGCAAAGAAGTCTGTTGTTAGGCTTATAAATTTATGGGAGGAATGATTAAACTTCTAAGAACCTGATTATAAATACTTCTTTTCTATTCACTAAAACATATCCCTTAAGGGATAATATTTTCGATCTTCATATCTTCTCAGTTAGAATGGCCACTCGCATTAATCTTAATTCCTGAGGTTTCAGTAAAGGATATCTCTTCTCTCTATCCAGTGTCTCAGCATCAGAATTCAGTTGTATTTGGGGCTGTGCCTAACTCATTATAAACACTCTTCATGCATCCTTGGCTCTCCCGTTTATTTAGTAAATAAGAAAAACAATTTAACACATCATTGCATAAGATTACTAAGGGACCTGGTAATCTTAAAGTGGTAGTTGGAATTTTGGATTATGAGCCCGTTTTCCACATTTGAAATAACCTCACAGCCATTCAGCTCTAATTTCTTGGTTCAGTTTTCTTACTTTTTAAACCACCTCTGAGATGACGTCAGTTTGCTCTTCCATAGGATGTGCTTTAGTATTTGTCAAACGGCTCAGTGGGCAAATCCGCAAAACTATTATGAGTGGTAAAAGCACAATGAACAGTTTTGTAAGACAGCATGGCATTTTACTGGGCCAATGACTGTTATCTCAGCGTGTTCATCATCTTTTTAGTGCCATAATGTCAACTCAGTTGAGATAGAACTGGAACCAATATGGATTTATTATATTAAATGGGGAATATAATTCAATCATGGGACTATTGGGTGACATACACCAAATGAAAACAAACCTAAAAAAATAGAGAACCCCCCAGCCCCCAGGTTCTTGGTCTGATTTTAGTCCCTCTGGAGCTTTGGAGCAAATGAATTCTGCCCGCCCCATTGTGTAGAAGGCATTTTGAAAGAAACAGGAACTGCTTTGTGCATTAAAACAGACTCTGAGACCCTTAGCAGCTGCATTAGTTGTTTCTAGGACTCCTCGTGAGAGGGCTCTTTGAGCTCAGTGGCTGCTTATGGTCCCAACAGCTTGTAAATCCAGTGAACATATGGCTGGCTAGTAGCATGTTAAGCTCTCCCATACTTCACCCTGCCACAGTGGATCCATTAGGTGGAGCACATCTTTCCTGGTCAGCAAGGCTGCGAGACTATGGCTTCGTGGCTTCAGCTGCATCAAGACCTGGCTCCTGGCTCCATGTGATCATATTTTCATATTCTCGTGCCTATTTAACATTTTATGGTATTGCACAAAGCCACTATCAGAAGATTTTAAGAGTGAAAACACACTGAAATTGGTATCTGTATATCACATGATGCTGTATCAATGATGCAGTTGTCCTGTGAGGGGTGTTGTTAGACTGCTGTGTCCCATTAGTCCAGAATTCTGGATTTGCAGATTAACTCTAGCAGTAGGGCATAGCAACAGGTTTCCTTTTGTTAAAAAAAAAACTGGTCAGCTCTCTTGGTATGGTTTATGCTTTCAGGAAGCCATGCACTTTTATTTCTTTGAGATATTCATATCACTGTGGTCTGTTCATTTATGGCTCACTTTTGACTTCTCATAGCAAATATCCTAGGGAAACATTACCCTTCAAGAAAGGCCAGCAAAAGTATGAATCAAAATTCTTTTACGTGTTTAATGCTCCTTGACCTAGTAATACTACTTTGGAGAATTTTATCTTAGGGCATTAAACAGACATGTCAAAGATTTATACACAAGGGTATTTACAGTGGTATTATAACAGTGAGAAATTGGAAATAACATAAATGTACAACTATAGAAAAATGGTTAAAATATTATATACTCATGTTGAAAAACATGCAATCCTTAGAACTCATGTTTTTGAAGAAAGCTTAATGACATAGGAAAATAGCACAATATAATATTAAGTGAAGAAAACAGATGAAGGAAAATAACAGTGATCATCTCTGGGTGGTATAATTATGGGTACCTTTATGATTTTCTGTATATTCAAAAATTTCTAAAATGAAAAAAATTGCTTTTATAATCAGAAAAAAAATAATGAACATCATGTATACATCAATATATAGCTCTAAAAGAAATCCAGGAAAGCTGGAGTAGTTTTAGCACCTAGCCCTCAATAAATGCTTGTTGGGTAGGTAGATGGATGGACAGATGAATAAATGAATGCCAGTTGACACTTGTAGGTACGATCATTGAGTTTATATGATTGCAAGAAATAACAAATGAAGATTTATTAATTAAAAGGAGAAGATTCCAGACCAGCCAGCCATTTGAAGGATGACGTGGAAGGTACTGAAGGAGTCACAAAATAAGTGAGTGGCTGATGGCAGCAAGGGGTTGGGTCTGGCCTTGGGACCATTGCTGTTCTCATTGCCCAGCTGTCAACACCATGTTTCCTCTTGTTCTGTGTGTCCTTGAAGTATCTCTCGAGCCTGCTGTTTTCACTGGTCTCTGTTTAGTTTGGCCAGTGACTGAGCAAGTGAGTCACAAGTTCATTGCCCATGTGAACCAGTAAACACTTCATCATATAGGGAGAATACGTCCCAAGGCTAACTCTGGCTGGCCAACTCTCAGAGATGGGCTTTTTGGTCATGTGGACAAGCAGGAGAGTGTTGGTGGATCAGGGCAACCTGCCTCTAACATTTGTGAAACCACTCAAAATGCCCCTGTCCAGAGGGCTGTGTGTACTGTTCTTGAGGGTAGTCCTCTGAAACGGAGGTGTGCTGTACATAACATTAGCTACCCAAGGAATTAGTATAAAACTTAGTCATGTCACAATGTTTTTTAACGGATTCACAATAAGCTTTTCATGGAGATTATAGATGGGACCAATTGATCTACATTCTGTCCTACAAGGTCTTAATATCTTTTTGGCTGTTTTGATCAAATTGCTGAACAGGATCTGGCTTCTCTGCAAGTCCATCAGGAGACAACATTGGATGTGTGAATGAAATCTGAATGTCTCCACTCCAGTGCATTCCCTTATCTGTACAGGAGCCTGTGTCAAAGAAAGCCATTAGGCTCTTCAGCATAGCATTCTGTATCTCTGCTCTTGGCGGCTTACTAAACACAGTGTTCTTAATTGCGGTTACTCTTAAACCCAAGAATATGATAACAGTGCCTTGTTTATATCTGCTCTGTCTTGATCCTGCTAAAGTATTAGATTTATGTTTGTCTTTTCCAGCCTGAGTCACCTCTCATCACTCATTTTTCCTAATGTCTGCAAATGTGATGGATTCCCTTAGATTGGTCAGCTGGATGTTTTATTCTTTAGGATTTTTAAGGAAGAGGAAGAGAACATTTTCTGAGCACTAACAATGTGCTGTGGTGTTCTAGCCATTTTCATATGCATTGTCTGAGTTAATCGTCACTATAGCCAAATAAGGTAGGCATTATCACCCCAATTTTACAAATGAGGAAACTGTGTCTTTGAGAATTTAAATGACTGAATCATAATTTGAACACTGGTCTGTTGGACTTCAAAGCCTGTGATTTTCCCACTGCGCACACTGACTCCCAGGAATAGCAGGGTTTTTTAGACTGAACCTCATAGCACAACAATCAGCTGGCCTCCCCTCAGCTCCTGCCTTTCTCCTGTAACTAGCTTCCATTCCGCTTTGCTTGTGTTACCTTGGGAAGATCAGTCCTTTGCAGCAAGGCCAGGAAATTAAGCTTTGAACCACCAATAAGGAGGGCATTGATTTGAGCCTGCTTTCAATTTTGTCCCCAAACCCAGTTACTATTTGTGTTTGTGTTTGGTACCAAATCCCAGACAAATCATTTCATACTGTTTTGGTTTCTTCTGCCCTTTTTTGTTGTCCACTCACCAGCTTTCTAGGGAGATAATCTAGTTGAGGGCCTTAAGAGACAAACTCTCTAGGAATGTACTGTGGAGACCAGGAGGTTGTGGAAAGGGTTACAGGAAAGCTCAGGAAGGCTGAGCGTGGTTCCTGGGTTTCTTCTCCACTCTATTCTTGTAGTTTCTGCTGCCAGGGTTGCCCAGGGGGAGCCTGAGTATAATTCCCAGTTGCCAACAGTCATTTTCTGTACCTACAAGAAAGCAGGATAAGGCTGGTCTCTTGGGCCATTTTGGAGACATCCTCTTATGCAACTGAGTTTCTTAGGAAAATGCAAATTTGAGAGTAAATGGAAGAAGGTCAAGCTCTGAGGAGCAAAGTGGGTCCAGTGTGGGGGGCTTGGCAGTGACTTTTTTGGTACCTACCCCTTTTTTCCCTTTCTTTCCTTTCAATGTCTCAGAATTTGTGGTTTGGCATCGTCATCAGCAAGTAGCTACAAGTGACATAAGAGGCCAACTGAGGTGAAGGGGCACCACAGAGTTAGGAAGGTGGTGGGTTGGAGGGGTAACAGCAGAAATAATTACAAGACAGGCGATTCGCCAAAGAAACACTGTTTTGAACACCGTGACGTGTGGAAAAAGACAAGCTTTAGTATCTAATTCAGGTTCCTACATTTATACAACCTCACTACATAAAATGTCTGATTTACATCAGGGAGGGCAGGACTCCTCATTTCACCAAAGCAATCACTGTAGTACACAGTTAAAAAGAACAGAACCTCATTTCTCTAGTGCTGTGCTGTCTAATATGATAGCCACTGGCCACATGTAGCTCTTGAGCATTTGGCACATGGCTAGTTTGAATTGAGATATTCTGTAAGGGTAAAATACACACCAGACTTCAAAGATTTAGCATGAAAAAAATAGTGTAATAATCTTTTATATTGATTACATGTTGAATTAATGTTTTGGATATATTGAGTTGAATGAAACATTATTTTCGCCTGCTTCTTTTTTTTTTACCTTTTTAACATGACTACTAGAACATTTAAAATTACATAGGTGGCTTGCATTAGACTTCTATTAGACAGTGCTGCTCTAGTGTATTCAAAAATAAGATTTGAGTTTAAGCATCTTTCCAGTAGTATACTTCTTGCTTTAAGTAAGTATACCTCTACAGAAGAAACAGACTCATTGCAAAAGAAGGGCAGGGAGGAATGGAGATTTGCAAATGGGGAAGCTGATTATAGGGGGAAGTCAGCACCCTGCCTTAGTTACCTCTCAGTCTGAGGTTAGGAGGTGCAGGGGGTGGTCAGTTGCTGGAAGCAAGTGCTCTCTTTTCCCTAGCTCCATCTGATCTCCTAGCTGGGGCTCTGAGAAGGGAGAGAGAGGCACTTTGAAACTTGTCTGCCCTTACCATCTTAGCCATCAAGCTCTGAGTGGGAGATGGTGGTGATGTGACGGGCACTTTCCCTGGGCCCCTGTGGGCCACCATCCCTGGCCGAGAGAAGGAGGAGGAATGCGGCGAGCCCCTTCTTCATTCCCAGGGCCATCTGGGAGAACTGTTGCCGTATCTCCTTCTGCCAATAGGCATAGATGAGTGGGTTGAGCAGGGAGTTGCCCACACCAAGCAGCCACAGGTACCGTTCCAGCACTGGGTAGAGGTGGCACTCCTGGCAGGCCACCTGCACAATACTAGTGATAAAGAACGGGGTCCAGGACAGAGTGAAGCTGCCAATGAGAACGGCCACAGTGCGGACAGCCTTGAAGTCACTGGGGGTCCGTGGGGGCCGGTGAGCCCCGGCCGGGGCTCCCACATTCTCTGTCTTGCGGATCTGCTGGCTGTGCGTGGAAGCAATCTTGAGTATGTCACAGTAGAAGAAGACAAAGAGGAGCAGGGCTGGGAAGAAGCCAACGCAGGAGAGGGTCAGCACGAAGCGTGGGTGAAACACAGCGAAGAAGCTGCAGGGCCCCTTGTAGGCGGTCTGCTGGAATACGCGGACCCCGAGTGGGAGGAAGCCAATGAGGTAAGACACCAACCACAGCCCGGCAATGCAGGCCCCGGCCATGAGCCCATTCATGATCTGGAAATAGCGGAGGGGCTGCTTGATGGCAAGGTACCTGTCAAAGGCAATCAGCATGACCGTGAGGACAGAGGCAGCTGCAGAAGAAGTGACAAATGCCATCCGAAGGCTGCACAGGGTCTTCTGTGTGGGCCGAGCCGGGCTGGAGAGCTGGTCTGTGACTAGGCCAGAGATGGCCAGGCCAAGGGAGGTGTCAGCCACAGCCAGATTCAAGGTGAAGCAGAGACTGACACCATCATTCTTGTGGATCAACGACAGCACAGCCATGGCCACTAGGGCATTAGCAGCAATAATGAGGGAGGCCAGGATAGCAAGGGTCACTCCAAATGAGAAAGATGACTCCATGTCTTGAAGTGGCAGGATTTCCACTTACCAGGGCATGCTGGCTCTCCAGCTCAAATTCTCATGGGGGTAGGCAGAGCAGTGGGTTCAGAGCTGCAACGCAGTGCCGGCCATCGCTGGCAGTCCAGGCCGGCAGCTTCCTTTCTTTGGGATACTGCTGGTCACCGAGAATCACTCCCCGTCTCGTTTTCAGTCCTCAGCCTCTTGCCTCTCCAACTCTCTGAAGGCAGCAGTCCCAGCGCAGACGTCTCCCTGGGTCCTGAGCTAGTCCCTCCTCCTACCACCAAGTTACTAGACAACTCCCAAGTACCTGCTGCCCGTTGTCTCGCCAGGCTCTCTCCCTTCACTGATGTTTCAAGGACTTTGTTTGGAGAGACTCGGACATTCATCAGGTCTTCCGTCTGGCAGAAGATATAATTGACTCTAATCACACTTTTTCTTTCTCCATAGCTTGATCTTAGATGTCCACTTCTTTTCTTCCTAAGACTCAAGTTCTAGCTTAACAACTAATCTCAGTTTAATTAAGCATTTGCTTAATAACGAATTCTCAGTTACTATTATGACTTCTTTTAATCAAGCAAGATGATCATAATCAGTTGAAGTGGGAAGTGGGGCAGGCAAGCTATTTTAGGGTCCAGCATACTTTCAGGGGTGTTACCACACGCTTAGGCTGTTTCTTTTTTTTTCTTTTTTTTAAACATCTTTATTGGAGTGTAATTGCTTTACAATGGTGTGTTAGTTTCTGCTTTATAACAAAGTGAATCAGCTCTACCTGTTGTGTCCTAACACCTCAGATTCTAATTCTTTCAAATAGGGTGTGCTGGTCCCCTATTTCTCATCCCTCAGAACTTGATCAGTTGAGGATTCAGAAGGGCAGGAAAAGCAAAACAGAATTGTTACTAGCTGTCATTCAGTTTAGAATAGAGCCTACTCCCTGTCGAGAGCTGCTGTCTAATGGGTATACTCACTGAGAACTTTTTCTGCACTATGTTGGACCATGTCTCTGGTCATGAGTTGTGGCTGCCAGCCTTGTACTTTCTTTTTTTTTTTTTTTTAGGCCACACCGTGAGGCATGCAGGATCCCTGAACAGGGATTGAACCCGTGCCCCCTGCAGTGGAAGTGTGGAGTCCTAACCACTGGACCGCCAGGAAATTCCCTGCCTTCTACTTTCTCGATCCTGTAGCCTTGCCTTTCTTTTTTTAAAAAAAATTATTTTATTGAAGTATAGTTGATTTACAATGTTGTGTTAATTTCTACAGTACAGCAAATTGATTCAGTTATACATATATACACGTTCTTTTTCATATTCTTTTCCATTATGGTTTATTGCAGGGTATTGAATATATTTCCCTATGCTGTACAGTAGGACCTTGTTTATCCATCCTATATATAATAGTTTGCACCTGCTAATCCCAAACTCCCAATCCCTCCCTTCCCCACCTTCCCTCCCCCTTAGCAACCACAAGTCTGTTCTTTATGTCTATGAGTCTGTTTCTGTTTTGTAGATAAGTTCATTTGTGTCATTTTTTTTTTTTTAATTTTTATTTATTCATTTATTTATTTATTCATTCATTTATGGCTGTGTTGGGTCTTCGTTTCTGTGCGAGGGCTTTCCCCAGCTGTGGCAAGTGGGGGCCACTCTTCATCACGGTGCGCGGGCCTCTCACTGTAGCGGCCTCTCTTGTTGCGGAGCACAGGCTCCAGACGCGCAGGCTCAGTAATTGTGGCTCACGGGCGTAGTTGCTCCGCAGCATGTGGGATCTTCCCAGACCAGGGCTCGAACCCGTGTCCCCTGCATTAGCAGGCAGACTCTCAACCACTGCGCCACCAGGGAAGCCCCTGTGTCATATTTTAGATTCTACATATAAGTGATATCATATGGTATTTGTCTTTCTCTTTCTGACTTACTTCACTTAGTGTGATAATCCCTAGGTCCATCCATGTTGTTGCAAATGGCATTATTTCATTCTTTTTTATGGCTGAGTAATATTCCATTGTATGTATGTACCACATCTTCTTTATCCATTCATCTGTCAATGGACATTTAGGTTGCTTCCATGTCCTGGCTATTGTAAATAGTGCTGCAGTGAACATTGGGGTCCATTTATCTTTTCGAATTAGAGTTTTCTCTGGATATATGCCCAGGAGTGTGATTGCAGGATCATATTAACCTTGTTTTTCTTGATCCTGTAGACTTGAGGTATCTCTGGGACAGGAGAAGGGGAGGTGAGCTCCATTCTGGAAAGTATCTACTCTAATGTTTGGTTGTGGAATTTTCCATTTTCCAGGGATAGAGTTAGGCCAAAGGGCGGCAGTGTTGCTGAGGCAGGTGAGATGGGCCCAGGGAGGACGGCTGTGTAGCTCACTGCTATTTTAGATTGTATATCCATTTGCTCGGGTACATTAGAACTAACCTTTTGCCTGCTACTCTCATCTTGGATACCAAGAAGAGAGGGGTGGGGAGAAGAGTGGTTAGAAGCTTGTTTACTCAGTTCAGGTCAGAGCACAAATGGGAAAGGTTAGTGTTTTAAGTGAGGGAGTGAAGAGCAAGGTGCAGAGTTGGAAGCAAATATTATATTCCAGGATGTTTTGACAGTCTGAGAGGGCCTTCGGCAGATGTCTCTCTTACAAAGGATCAGAAAGGTTGTGGCGTGGGGACTTGGTATTCTGGTTGCCAACCTGAGAACTGTTTTTATTCTTTGGTACATCCATTAGGAGGCTGGTTTCAGTCGCTTAGCACCTGGCCTAATTTTATACCTGGATCTAAGGTGTGCTTTTGTTTCCCCAGCCCTTGACTCTATGCGTGGAGTCAAGGTGGCCCTTTTCAAAGCCATGCTAAAACTCAAGAGTGCATCAGAATCCCCTGGAGGGCTGGTTAACACCCAGATTCTTTTGTTTTCTTTTTTTTAAATGTGAATTTTATTTTAATCTCAATTCCCTTATGCTCTTGCATCTAATTTTTTTCTTTAATTAATAGTAATCTCTTATTTATTTATTTATTTTTATATTTATTTTTGGCTGTGTTGGGTCTTCGTTTCTGTGCGAGGGCTTTCTCTAGTTGCGGCAAGCGGGGGCCACTCTTCATCGCGGTGCGCGGGCCTCTCACCATCGCGGCCTCTCTTGTTGCGGAGCACAGGCTCCAGACGCGCAGGCTCAGTAGTTGTGGCTCACGGGCCTAGTTGCTCCATGGCATGTGGGATCTTCCCAGACCAGGGCTCGAACCCATGTCCCCTGCATTAGCAGGCAGATTCTCAACCACTGCGCCACCAGGGAAGCCCAACAGCCAGATTCTTGAGCCTCACCTCCAGAATTTTGAATGTGTTAGTTCTGGGGTGGGCCCAAGAATCTGCATTTCTAACAAGTTCCTAGGTGATGCTGATGCTGAAGCTGCTCTAGTGAAACGGTTCTTAACCTTAGCTGTGCAGTGGAATCACTTGTTGATTCCAAAACTAGTGATGTTTGGGTCACACACCAAGGGATTCTGATGTCATTAGTCTGGGATTTGACCTCGGCAACTGGAGTTTTAAAAGGTCCACAGGTGATTCTAATATTCAGCCAGGGGTGAGAACCACTGTCAAATGGCAGAAGCACAGGCTCTGGAGTCAGGGCACCTGGGGGCCAGCCTGACGCTATTTCTGTGCTTTTGTGTGGACAAATGACTTCACCTCTCTGATTTAGCTTTGGCTTCCTCATGTGTGACATGGGGACAATAATACCTACCTCTCAGTGTTGTGGGTATGATAAAAATGAGATATGATGGATGCAAAAAGGCTTTATGAACAGTAAAATGTTACACAGGTATTTTTCTTGATTTTCTTCTATCCTCCTGTTAATCAAAGGGTGTATCAGATCAGGAACATTGGTATGACCTGACAGCTTGGTAGAAATGCAAATCTCAGGCCCTGCCCAAGACTTACTGATGCAGAGTCTGCATTTGAACAAGATCTCCAGGTGATCTGTAGGCATGTTAAAGTTGTCCTTTCCTCTCTTCTACTGTCAGGTGCCTGGTTGTATTGGTTTCATTTTGCTGCTGTAACAAACTACCACAAACACAGCGGCTTAAACCACACAAATTTATTATCTTAGTTCTCAAGATCAGAAGTCCCAAACTGGTCCCACAGGCTCAAATCAAGGTGTTGGTAGGGCTGCATTCCTTCGGGAGCCTCTAGCGGGGAATAATTTCCTTGTCTTTTTCAGCTTTTAGAAGCTGAGCACGTTCCTTGGCTCATGGCACATCACTCAGACCTCTGCTTCCATAATCACATCTCCTCTGACTCTTACCCTTCTGCCTCCCTCTTTTAAAGGACCCTGTGATTACTTTGAGTCTACCCAGATATCCATGATATCCTCCCCATATTAAGATCCTTAATCACATCTGCAAAGTGCCTTTTGTCACGTAAGGTAAAATACTCATAGGTTCTGGGGATTAGGATGTGCACATCTTTGGTGGTGTGGGGACCATTATTCTGCCTATCGCACCAGTATTCTCTGCTGCCCAGGTCTCTTTTCCCTCCATCCCCAACAGATGCTCTTCTCAGTCTACTCTTCCTTTGCTCACACCCTAGACAGTTATTTGTTTTCTTTTAGCCATTAACACTTTCCTGTTTTCTGTCTCAGGAACCCACACGCTGATTCAAACTAATTTAGGCATCCTTGGAAAATAGTGAGCTCTCTGTCATTGGAAGTATGCAAGTAAAAGATGAATGCCCACCTGTCAGAAGGGCCTTAGAAGGAGATTCTGCAGTGGTGCAAAACATCATTATTCCCACTGAATTGTCTTTCACTTGTCTTTCACTCCCTACACAATCTGTTTTTGATGGGCCTCCAAGAGTCTCCCTTAGCTCTCTCCCTTCATTCTTAGCTACCCCCATCTCTGTGTTCCCCTTGGTATTTTCTACCCCCTTTCCCACACTACCACCTGGTCTCAGCTGTGTGTCCTAGGTCATAGCCACAGAGAACATGGTTCCTTCCTGGGAGGTTGGTTGCTGGTCCTTACGGTCCTGGAGCAGACTGAGGACCCTGAGTCTCCAGTGTGGAGCATTGACAAGGCAAACAAGCTGGGGTTGAGAAAGGGAAGAATGAAAGGGCTTATTCTCTGGTCAAACTATCCTATAACGAATGCATTAAAGGCTGGTCACGGTGAGCTGTCACCAAGGATGCAACAGGGCGCTTCATCCACCCCGAGGGAATGGGACCAAGGGCCACAGGTTTCAGCTGGAATGGGAGTGCAGGAGATGCCAGGCTTCAACAGAGCCTGGCTTTGGAGCCAGGCTCGTGGGAGAGGAGCTCTAGGAAGATATTCAAGACAAGTCACACCTGATTTCTCATGGTGCCTAGACCAGCCATCTGCCGGTGATGGTTTAGCTGCATCTTGCCCAGGACTTTAATATCTCTTCCTGAATGAGTAGACTGGTATATCCATTACTGTGAAATATTATGCAGTGGTGTGAAAAGAATGGGATAGGTTTATATGTCCTGACACAGAGAGACCTCCAAGACATGTTGTTGGTTGATAAATCAAGTCACACATCAATATGTAGAGTCTGAACCCACTTATGAAAATAAAACCCCAAACCTCAGCTAAATGTATAGAGAGGAGATTGTTAGCAGTGAGTGAGTAACTGTGAGGAGGGGAGTGGGATTGATGGGGAGTGAAGAAAGACCATCACGATTTACTTTGAATACTTCTTACTTGTTATATATTCTCACAGTGAGGATGTATTCATGTAATTTCAAAAGAAAAAACCTCCTCAAAACTCCACCTTCCTATTCCAACTCAGGCACTAGTTTGCAAAGGCCTTTTTCGGACTATACAGAAATGCACACACACGTATTCTCAGACAGCCATTTCCAACTGTTTCCTGAGGAAGATCTGGGGGTAAGATTTGGGGGTTGCAGAAGGGGTGGGGGATTGTAACAATGCCTGGGGGTATGTGGAATCTGAGAAGATTATTGTTAATATTAGTAATACCTACATTTTATCACACACACTTTACATGCGTGATCTCATTTATTCCTCACAATATCCCCGTGAGATGATATTATCACCAACGCACATGGAAGTTCATTGAAGCTAATTAAACTGCTCAGGGTTCCACAGCTAGCAAGGGGTGGAACTGGGGTTTGAACCCAGGTCTGCCAAGCCTCAGAGTCTATATTCTTCTAACTCTGTCAGCTGGTCTCTTCAGAATTGTAACGTTATTACAGAAATGTAAATTGCTGACCAGAGAAAGGGTGAAAGCTGTGTGGCATCATCTGAAGGCTTTGAAAACCTGTGCCCAGCCTCATGAAGGATGCTAGCCCTCACCACATACAAGAAGAATGCTGCCAGCCTACATGCAATGTCATTGTGACTTGAGCCAAGACAGGCCCGTCCTGTGCTGCTTTTCTGAGGGCTTTACTTGCCCCTCAGCTTGTCTCTCTGATCGCCCATCTGATCTAGTCTTTTCAATGATGTGTCTCAGTGATCTGGCTTCTCTGCCCTGTGGCCCACCCACTCCTTTCCCTAATCTGCAGACTGTCTCCCACTCTCTGGATCAGTGTTTCTGGATCATTCCTGCTAACTAGCTTCTTCACCTTGGTCTCGATATGTCATTCTGTGATATGGCTCAGCAACAGAACACCCCAGAAAAAGTCTGGCTCAAATAGAGAAAATGAGGACAGTAAAAGCTGATCATGCAGGGGACATTTTGGAGAATAGGGAGTGGAGCACTAGTCATTGGTTTGGAGATTGACCTGATCAGGCAGGCTCCTGTCATCCCTCAAAAATGCTTTTCCATTCAGCTCCAGCTGGATTGGCCCAGCTCTGTTCCTCACCCCATCTGCTCTGATTGTCCCATTCAGCTCAGTTCAGCACACACACTCCATAGGCCTGCATGCCAATGAGGATTTAACATCATGGATTTAGAGTAAATGTGATTTGTGATTACAGGGGGCTCCTCTTGGATCAGAGCCATTTACTCCCCCAGCAATTTCTTCTTTACTCTCTTACTTTCTTCTCTGGAACTGGATTCTGCTTTCAAAGTCAGCTTATCAGAAATCTTGGCTGCTTCTGAAATTTCCGGTGCTTGACGTGTGGAAAGCTGCTGCTCTGGGCAGTGGAGGAAGGGGAAAATGACAGCCGGGTGGTAAAAGGACATCTGTTGTGTGTCTTCTAGAAGGCATACTCACCCCTGGAAGCAACTTGGCCTCTTGCTCCTCAGGAGTTCGGGATTCTCTGTCCAGTTACTTGGGATTTACCTAAAGCATCAGATTGCCAGGGGCCAACAGTTGTGCTGAGCCTGGCGGGGAGCCCATAGGGGTGACTCACATAACTCATGCCAGTTCTCCTGCAACACCTTCTTGCTAAGCTTTGCAGACTGCTCTCAATTATCTGTGGATGACGGTATTCACAGATAATCAAAGGTGCTTATCTAAGGCAGTTATCCTTAGCTGTTATTGTGGTATTTTTTAAAAACTGAAGTATAGTTGATTTACAATGTTGTGTTAGTTTCAGTTGTACAGCACAGTGATTCAGTTATACATACATACATATATTTATACACATATATAATCTTTTTCAGATTCTTTTCTAAGTTATTACAAAATATTGAGTACAGTTCCCTGTGCTATACAGTAGGTCCTTGTTGTTTACCTATTTTGTATATAGCAGTGTGTATATGTTAATCCCAAACTCCTAATTTATCTCCCCACCCACCTATCCCCTTTGGTAAAGGTAAATTTGTTTTCTATGTCTGTGAGTCTATTTCTGTTTTGTAAGTAAGTTCATTTGTATCATTTTTTAGATTCCACACATAAGTGATACATGATATTTGTCTTTCTCTGTCTGACTTACTTCACTTAGTATAATAATCTCTAGGTCCATCCATGTTGCTGCAAACAGCATTATTTCATTCTTTTTTCATGGTTGAGTACTATTTCATTGTATATATATACCACATCATCTTTATCCATTCATCTGTCGATGGAAATTTAGGTTGCTTCCATGTCTTGGCTATTGTAAACAGTGCTGCAGTGAACATTGGGGTGCATGTATCTTTTTGAATTACGGTTTTCTCCAGATATACATGCCCAGGAGTGGGATTGCAGGATCATATGGTAACTCTGTTTTTAGCTTTTTAAGGAACTTCCATACTGTTCTCCATAGTGACTGCACCAATTTACATTCCCACCCACAGTGTAGGAGGGTTCTCTTTTCTTCATACCCTCTCCTAGCTGTTGTTTTTGAATCATAGAACCTTTTAAAAATCTGACGGAAGCTGTGGACCTCCTTCTAAACAATGCACATGTTCATGTACATACACATCATACAAACAAATTCAGGGTCTTCATAGACTCCCTGAAGCCCACGCATGGATTCAAGTTAATATCCCAGGAAGAGATGATAAGATCCTCTGTTAACACAATGCATCATTTCTTATTCCCTTTAGTCCTCCAGGAAACCTACAAATCAGGACCAGATCTTTTAAACAAATACATTTAAACAGCTTTCTTTAACTCAAGTAAAGTGTGGCCTGCATCCATTTTTTTAGGCTTCTGTTTTGCTTCCATCAAGCAGCATTGCCCCTAAGTCTCCAGTGTGGGAGCAGGTAAGTACAGGATGGCGTGCTGCTTAGATTTATGGGTCCTCTTGAGTCAGCCTTCCTGATGGTGACATTGTTTTTGGATCAATTGAAATAAGTGGATGAAAACACTGAAAAATTAAAGGTGCTTCTACCAAGAGACCTTTTCTGTAGTGTCTGACAATGTTGATCACCTTTCACTCTTCTTGAATCCTACTTTCTCCTGCTGCTTCATCTTCATCTGTCATCCTCCTCCTCATCTCCTTTGTTGGCTCCTCAGGCACTTTGACTCAACAGTTTACCAACAAATTCATAATCTTTCTCCCAAACCAGTCTTCCTCCCTGCCTTTCTTGCCTCGGAAGAATGCCACTACCCAGCTAGTCTTGAACCAGAAACCTAAGCGTCATCCCTAGACGTTTCCTCACCACCCACATTTACTTCAATCAACATACTGTGCCACTGAAGTCTGTTGACTTTGGTCCTGCCCATCACAGCCAACTGCTCTCCCAACATAAAAACTCGTGCACCTTCAGTCTATTCTCCATAGTGGTTCCAAGGTGATCTAAAATAAAAGTGACCATTTCATTCCCAGGGTTAAGGGAGAATACCGGGATTGTATTTTTTCCCCCCACATATATGTTTTCCCTTGAGACTGAGCATGTTCACCTTTGTATTCTCAGTACCTAATGCAGTATCTGCGTATAGCAGGTCCTCAACAAAAGCAGCTGCCTTGTTGGTTGGCTGAATGACTGAATGACTGAGCCATATGATCACCTCTCATTGCCTACAGGCTGGAATCTGACTTTTTAAAAAACATCTTTATTGGAGTATAATTGCTTTACAATGGTGTGTTAGTTTCTGCTGTATAACAAAGTGAATCAGCTATATGTATACATATATCCCCATAACTCCTCTCTCTTGTGTCTCCCTCCCACCCTCCCTATCCCACCCCTTTAGGTGGACACAAATCACCAAGCTGATCTCCCTGTGCTATGTGGCTGCTTCCCACTAGCTATCTATTTTACATTTGGTAGTGTATATATGTCCATGCCACTCTCTCACTTCGTCCCAGCTTACCCTTCCCCCTCCCCATGTCCTCAAGTCCATTCTCTATGTCCTCTGCGTCTTAATTCCTGTCCTGCCCCTAGGTTCTTCAGAACCATTTTTTTGTTTTTAGATTCCATATATATGTGTTAGCGTACGGTATTTGTTTTTCTCTTTCTGACTTACTTCCTCTGTATGACAGTCTCTAGGTCCATCCACCTCACTACAAATGACTCAATTTCGTTTCTTTTTATGGCTGAGTAATATTCCATTGTATATATGTGCCACATATTCTTTATCCATTCATCTGTCGATGGACAGCATTTTTCACAGAACTAGAACAAAATATTTCACAATTTGTATGGAAACACAAAAGACCCCGAATAGCCAAAGCAATCTTGAGAAAGAAAAATGGAGCTGGAGGAATCAGGCTCCCTGACTTCAGACTATACTACCAAGCTATAGTAATCAAGACAGTATGGTACTGGCACAAAAACAGAAATATAGATCAATGGAACAGGATAGAAAGCTCAGAGATACACCCACGCACATATGGTCACCTTATCTTTGATAAAGGAGGCAAGAATATACAATGGAGAAAAGACAGCCTCTTCAATAAGTGGTGCTGAGAAAACTGGACAGCTACATGTAAAAGAATGGAATCTAACTTTCTTGGCTTCATCTACAAGGCCCTTCACAAAATGGCCTGAACTCTTCCATCTTCATAGGATGCCCTGCCCCCCATTCCATCCCCTGGTCATACTATACACGTTTTAAAAATTGAAGTATAGTTAATTTACAATGTTGTGTTAGTTTCAGGTGTACAGCAAAGTGAATGATATACACATATATATTCTTTTTCAGATTCTTTTCCATTATGGGTTATTACAAGATATTGAATATAGTTCCCTGTGCTATACAGTAGGTCCTTGTTGTTTACCTATATAATATTTGTCTTTCTCTTTCTGGATTACTTCCCTTAGTATGATAATCTCTAGGTCCATCCATGTTGCTGCACTTGGAATTATCTCATTCTTTTTATGGCTGAGTAGTATTCCATTGTGTATATATATATATATATATATACCACATCTTCTTTATCCATTCATCTGTTGATGGACACTTAGGTTGCTTCCATGTCTTGGCATTGTAAATACACCATACACTTTTCACACTTTGATGCTTTTGCCTTTGGTGGTTCTTCTGCTGGTTCCTCTGCTTGAAATGCTCTTTCTGCATGGCACCCATCCCCTATCTTCCACCTGCATGGTGATTGCCTTCAAGGTCCAGCTCAACTATTACCTGCCTTTCTGTATCTTTACACGACAATCTGCTTTCCATCCCCAGCTCCCTCTGACCCCAAGCAATCAGAATTAACCGATTCCTTATCTAGTTCCAATAGCATTTCACTCATGTCTTCATTATGACACTCATCCTTTTGTGTTATATTTATTCACATGTGTAACTGTCTGGCAACATTGTGAGCTGGTGTCTTGTGGTCTTGTTCACTGTAGTATCCCCAGCATCTAGCCCAGCACCTAAACACTCGCAAACACAGGATATGACTTTATGTTGGTGTTAGATGTGTTCTTATTTATTTTTTTAAATATATTTTTTAGCTTAAAAAGATACCAGCATGGAATACCACCTCCTTTGCTGTCACCCTGAGGCAAACCACCAACATCTCTTGCCTGAATTATTGCAGAGCTTCCTAACTAGTCTTCCTGCTTCTACCTTAGGCATTCCCCCCCCACTTCCCCGCCCCTGGCCACCTCCAATCTGTGGCCAAAGTGATCCTGCTAAAATGTAAGTCAGACTAAAATCCTTCGGTGGTTTCTCACCTCACATTGAGTTAAATCCAAAGTTGCCACCCAACATGGCCATGCCTGATTTGCTCCCCTGACCCCCGCTTATCCTGTGCATAATGGCTAAGGGTACAGACTTTGGAGCCACACTATCCTGGCTCTCCCATTGTGTGACCTAGGGTAAGTGACTTAACCTCTCTATGCCTCAGTTTCCTCATCGGCAAAATGGCGATTACAGTATCTCCTTCATAGGGTTGTTGTCAGAAGTAAATGAATTAATATGTGTAAAGTACCTAGAACAATGTCTGGTACATGGTGGGTACTAAATTGGATTTTGTTAAATAAACAAAAATCTGTCATTCTTTCCCTTGCCTGCTCCTCTCCAGTCACTCTGGCCTCCTTGTTGTTTCTCAAACACACTCCTGTCTCAGGACCTTTGCACGTACTGTTCCTGCTACCTAGAACAGTCTTCTCCCAGATACCCCCATGGCTTGCTCCCCATCTCCTTGCAGATCTCTGCCTCCATGTCACTGTATCAGGGGGGCTTCTTTGACTGACACCCTTTATAAAATACCAACACTCTCTCACTCTCTGCCCCCTAATGCTGCTTTATTTTTCCTTCATAGCATTTATCAACATCGAATGTATATTTATATGTCTGTTTTCCTTCTTCCCCAACAAGAATGTAAACTCCATAAGGACAGGAATTCCACTTGCCTTGTTTACTGTTATAACTCCAGCACTTAGAACAGTGTCTAGCATATAATAGTTGCTCAATAAATATTTGTTGAATGAATGAATAAAAGACAAATCGAGAAAATTAAGATCATGCTCTTTCTGCCAAGATAACATGGCAATAAAAAAATGTGATAAAGGTAAGATAGCTGGATAATGGTAAGAAAATTCTAACAGTATAGAAGGGAACAATGGGAAAATAAAAGCCTCTTTCCCCCTACCTTCATCTGTTTCCCTAAAGGTAACCATAGTTGTGTTTTCAGTTTCATTAACCAATAAGTGTATTGTGTGCTTGCTATGTGTGCAGGAAAGTGTTTGAGGTTTGAGGTGCTGAGAGCTTAAAGATGCAGTCTTTACCTTCTAGGATCTCACAGTCTTTCTGGGGGGAGAACATAAAAGAGGGGCGAAGTGCTGCAGAGTTCAGAAGCGAGAGCCATCACTGCAGGCTGGCAAGGTCAGGAAAGGTTTCCTGCATGAGAGATGCCTTGATGAGAGTTTGGAGCTTGGGCAGGTTTCAGTTAGAGAGGCGAGTGGCCCAGGGATATGGGGCTCTCTCAGAAGAGGTATCTGGATTGGATAATGAAAGGGGCCCTTGAGGGAATGGATAGAAGTGGAGCCTGGCTGAAGTTGAGGCTTCATGGTGAGGCGCAGTGGGAGAAAAGACTGGAGAATAGGGGCTGGGGCAGTTATAAGAGTACTGAAAGAGCTGGGAGGCATGTGACAATGACTCGGAACACCACTGAGAGTAGACAGGATGTGTTTTATAGACACTGCAGTGGCACAATTATTGGGAATTGGTGATTGGATATATATTTTTGGATGAGTAATAGGGAAGACTGAAGTATGACATCCCTGTTTTTGAACCTGGGCAACCAGGAAAATGGTGATAACATTGCCTGAAATCGAGAAGTCAGGAGGGAAGGCTGTTTTGATGTGAGGGAAGGCTGTTTTGGGATGTGGTGTGGTGGTGGGAAGTGGAGAGATGAATTTGGCTAGATATATTGTTCAGCTTTTCCTTGAATGTGGGGACTGCCTTCAGTTTCCTTAGCATTACCCACTGAACCTAGAAATGAGCTCTGCATGCAATGGGTGCTAAATGAATGTTATTGGTGGAGAAAGGAGTAGAAGCTGGGAGAGCTAAAAATCTTCCCAGTTTGCCTGGGACATCTCCATGGATGTGCTTCCAATTGGTAGGAATTGGCAGGTAAGATGATGCCTAGAGATTTCCATAAGTCTGAGTGGAAAGGGGATGGGAATCCAGAGGACCCTCTGAATTTAATGTCTGAGAGGAGGACCAGCGTTTGCCATCCAAGGTGGCTATTATTTCGTTCATCTTATTCTCCTCTTTTGCTTCACCTTCCTTTTGAACTCTGATGACTGAGGCCCAGGTATTGCTCCAATTCTCTCATTTCACAGTTGCCTGAAGAATCCAGCCAGATAATACTGCATGCTAGTTTACCACTTTGCAGTGACTACTTCAACCCTACAACTAAGCAACCTAAGGTTTCTAGGAGCAGATAAAACCCATATGCAATCTGTCACTGTTTAGTTTTCATTGCCAAAGTAATTCTACAAAGTTAATGAATAGCTGGGTTGGAGTAGGGGAGGGGAAGAGACACAGAATGAATGAAGAGAAACTGTCATTTATGGGCAGCCTCTGTTCTGCTTCTTGGCAAGACATTGGGTACATCGTGAACCACTGAGGGTACAGTTGTCATCATCACCATCATCATCAAAGTACTTTTATGAAGTGCCTAGTTTCTGGGGCTCTGAGCTAGGCCTACACAGAGAACTACACAGCTCTGGAATTTCACTTTTAGACCATGCATGATCTGAGACCAGATACTGATGTCCACATATGCAAGATGGATTCAAATCTTCAGTATGGTTTATTCACACATTATATGCCACCACCTCTTCTACATGTTCCTGATTATTTCTGTAGTAAAATCTATCAAGCAGATATACCCTGTCTCCTCGATGATATTATAGCTCTTTGAAGGCAGAGAACCCAACCTTACAATCCTGTCTACAGACTTTCTGTACAGGACAAATACAGATGCTCAGTAAGGATTGATGAATCAGCCAGACCTGATGGGTAGAGAGAGAGTACCTTTCAAGCTCTTTAACTCATTTAAACCTCAGTTTCTTCTACAAAATGGGGAGGATAATTTTATCTATAGACTTCACGGGGTTGTTACGAGGATAGAGGGCCAACGCATGTAAATTGATTAGCACACAATCTAGCATTTTCTGCTCAACTGTTAGCTATTAATTTAACAATATGAATTTCTACCTCCCGCTTGAGTAGGAGAGTGACTATGGAAAAGGGGTAGCAGCTTTCACACAAATCTGGGTATTCAATTCAGCCTATGGAAGCACACTTGTCAGTTGCTTATGCATTGGAATTTGAGAGACAAAAAGGATTTACCCCCTCACATATCTTCTTCACTTTTCTGCCGTCACTCCTGAACAGGGATGATTTGATGGGGGTGTGCGTGTAAGTAATCGGCTGGGAATGAAGGATGGAGTGGGAATTAGCCCTGGGAGCGAACGCTGGGCCTCAAGTCGCCGTATCAGGCACCTTTTTCAGTCTTAATTCAGCAAACATTTATAGCTAACCCAATCAAGGCCAGGCGTCGTCCAAGAGCTAGGAGTCCTGTAACAGACCAGGCTCGCACTCTTGCCCAATTTCACAGAGGAAGGAAGGGAGGGAGCAGGGAAAAACTCTGAAGGTACGAGTTCACCAAATCAGGAAAGCCGCTTCTCGACCTAGTGCGCAGGCGCCGCGCCCCCAGCGCGGCTGCGCTCTTCCGGCGCGGCGCAAGCTCCGCGGAGACCAATGGGCGCGCGACAGCACTCTTCCGGCGCGGCGCAAGTTCCGCGGAGACCAATGGGCGCGCGGCTGCGCTCTTCCGGCGCGGCGCAAGCTCCGCGGAGACCAATGGGCGCGCTGCGCCGGGGCTGCGCATGCGTCTTGAGGCTTCTCCCGGAAGTCGCTTCCTAGGTTTTGAGCGTGAAGTCGGTTCCTGGCTTCTGAGTGTGAACCCGCAGAGATGAAGTAAGGCCCCAGAGCTTACCCCCGAGGGGAGGTGTCGGGGACCGGCAGCCGGAGGTGGCCTACCGGGGCTGAGGTGATAGAGCATCTGCGGGGCTGAGGGGCGGGAGGGGCGGGAGGGGCGGGGAGACTAGAAAATTAGTCCCCCAGTTTTGCTCTCTACCTCAGGCCGGGCCGCGCTTACTTGTGCGCTTTTCCGTTCCCTGTGCAGCCCTTTAACTAAAGTTAAGCTGATCAACGAGCTGAATGAGCGTGAGGTCCAGCTGGGGGTAGCGGAGAAGGTGTCTTGGCACTCCGAGTACAAGGACAGCGCCTGGATCTTCTTGGGTGAGGCCCACATCTTTCTCCCATAGGGCTCCTCGTTCTCTCCTGACCTGCTCCCTAACATTTCAGCGTTCCCGCCCTTCAGTCCTCCCGACATTCATCACTCACTTTTATTTCCTTCCGCTCTCTGCCTGTAAATCCGTTTTCCATGTCTTTTTTCTCCCCCATTTCTAGTTTGCTCTCTTTGCCAAGTCAGTGCTCATGATAGGTACTGCTTGTCATTCACTATGCTAAGAATCGTGCCACTTGGTTTCTCAGAGACGATTTTTATCACCCCGCGTCCCCCCATTTATACAGCTAAGGGAACTGAGGTGCAGAGAAGTTAATGGACTTCCTTCCACATAGCTAGTAAGTGGAACAGCCAGAACTATGGGATTCTAGAACTCATGGTCTTAGCCCCTATCCCATATTACTGCCAACTCCCTCCCGCCCCATTCCCCTTCCCTCAGAATTTATTTTCCTCATCTAATTAGCTCCTGCCTTCTATCCATGGTCATATCACCATCTCTGTATTCACTTGTGTCACATCCAGTAATTTGACAGTTTATTCAAAGAGGTTATTGCACCAGACATTGTGCTAAGCATTTTATATCCATTGTTTTATTTAATTCTTATAACAGTTTTGTAAAGTAAGTACTAATATCCCCATTCTACTGATGAGGAAGGAAACATTTGCAGGGGAATTTATTTCCTATGTAATGCTTAACAGTTGACTTTAGAATCCTTAGTCTGTGTGAGTTGGGGTTAATATTTGCATATTTAAAGTGATTTTGGATCTTAGCTGTGAATTTGTAGATAAAGAGCACATGAGTTCAAGATATGTTTATGGAATCCAAGTTTTGTGCTGGAAACTATCTGCTTTGTCCAGAAGATTTTGGGTGTGAGGGGGATTAGTTTGGTTAGGGGTGGCCCCGATCTTTCCACTCAAAGTTAATCACTGTTTTTTCTGTACTACTGCTACATCTTCTATGTGTTTCTGTCATTGCATCAGACTGTGAGTTCTTTGAGGGCAGGCCCTGTTGTTTACTCTTCTTTGCACCCCCAGTGCCTGGCTTGATGCATGCATGGCACATAGTAGACACTTGGTAAATGTTTGCTGAACTGAAATGTGTTTTTTTCTTCTAGGAGGGCTTCCTTATGAGCTGACTGAAGGGGACATCATCTGTGTGTTCTCACAGTAAGTCCCCTTTCATTTTCTGCCTTCTCAGCCATCAGAATAGTTTGCTTCCATAACACATTTTATGGCATCACAAAAACCATTTATTTTAATTCTAGGCTGACCGGCCTCCCTGCATGGGGAGGGCTGGAGCTTCTGCTCTAGTTTAGATCAGTCCCAGGACATGGTTCTGGTACTCTCCCAATGTGGAAGATCCAAGAAGTTGGATGATTTAGGAGGCTGTCTTGGGGATTCTGGTCTATTTTTATTGCTTTTTCACTGAGGCCTACACTGGAACAGGCTGGAACTCCCAGGAAGGTACTGTGTTGGCCCATCTCCTCGGGCTCCTACAAACTAGTGGTAACTCATGATCACGGGGCCCTTCTGGGCCCACACCTGTGTGGCATTGTAGGATTAGGGCAAAGCACAGAGGAATTGGGAAAAAAGCAAAAGGTTTAGGCAATAGTTTGCTTGCTTTGTTTCTAGATTAGTGTAAGGTTAGTGAGCAGAGCCAATCTCTTTAACTGGAGGCTGAGAATCACAGGCTGCTGAGGAATAAGAATGTATAGGAGAACTTTATATTCTTCCTTCTGCTATGGGATGATAGCAGCAGCACTGGGTGGGAGAGGGTCTTGGCAGCTCACACTAGTAGTGGCAGCTGGTAGGAGAGGGGTTGGGTACAACCCCAGAGCTACATAGAGTAGTTAGTCTATAGGGCCAGAGGGCCTTGGCAGCTCACAGGAGCAGAGGGCCATGACTCCTGGGCTGTGTAGCCCTCAGGGGCAGAGGACCATGGTAAAAGGGGTTGGGCAAGCAAACACGGCTAGCACACCCTGGCAGAGTCATTGCCATGGCAGGGCATGGTTGGGCCATCCAATGGGCAGAGGGCCCTGGCTGAGTGGTTGGGCAACTTAGGGGGCAGCAGGTTCTGGCTGAATGGTTGGGCAGCATATAGGGCAGAAGGCCATGGGAAAGAAATTGGGCAAGAAGAAGGCCATGGTAGAGGGCCCTGAGAGGGACAGAGGCTGCTTCCTCCAACTCCTGGGTATTGGGAAGTTCACAGCAGGTACAGCCTATAATTTCCACCCCTTTGTGATACCTCTACCTGATCCAGCCTTCCACCTGGGAGCTGTTTTTGTATTATTTGCATTGAGTGTGTTTATTTCACACAGCTAGTGTGTGTGTTTATTCCAGTTCTCTGTTCTGGCTATACACGTTACCCTCCATGAAGATTGCCTTTGTGACTGATAACAGTAGCTTTCAAAAAGTATTTTGTTTTCTGATTATCAGAGTAATGTATAGTCATTATAGAACATTTGGCAATACCTGAAAAAACCATAATTCAAAAAGAGTCATGTACCGAAATGTTCACTGCAGCTCTGTTTACAATAGCCAGGACATGGAAGCAACCTAAGTGTCCATCAACAGATGAATGGATAAAGAAGATGTGGCACATATATACAATGGAATATTACTCAGCCATAAAAAGAAACGAAATTGAGTTATCTGCAGTGAGGTAGATGGACCTAGCGTCTGTCATACAGAGTGAAGTAAGTCAGAAAGAGACAAACAAATACCGTATACTAACCCATATATATGGAACCTAAAAAAAAAAATGGTCATGAAGAACCTAGGGGCAAGACGGGAATAAAGATGCAGACCTACTAGAGAATGGACTTGAGGATATGGGGAAGGGGAAGGGTAAGCTGGGACAAAGTGAGAGAGTGGCATGGACATATATACACTACCAAATGTAAAATAGATAGCTAGTGGGAAGCAGCCGCATAGCACAGGGAGATCAGCTGGGTGCTTTGTGACCACCTAGAGGGGTGGGATAGGGAGGGTGGGACGGAGGGAGATGCGGGAGGGGGGAGATGTGGGGACGTGTATGTGTGTGTGTGTGTGTGTGTGTGTGTGTGTGTGTAGCTGATTCACTTTGTTGTAGGGCGGAGGCTAACACACCATTGTGGGGCAACTGTGCTCCAATAAAGATGTTAAAAAAAATTTATAGTTATAAAAAAAAACATTTGGCAAAAAGAAAAAGTATAAAGAAGAAAATAGAATGTACTTTAAGGAAAAGCTGTTAACATCTTGGTGTTTTTCTTTATTGTCTTCTTTTCAATGTTGGGCGTTATTTCTAATATTTTGCTGTTATAAATTATACTGCAAAATACATTGTAGTATACACATCTTTGTATGCATCCCTGATGGTTTCCTTAGTGAAATTACTGGATCAGTATGGTAGCATTTTTAAGATGTTTTATAAACATTGCCAAATTACTCTCTGAAAAGGTTGTTTCAGTTTCCACTGAAAAGGTTGTATCAATTTCCACTCTCACTAGAATGCTCATTTTTCTGAATCCGAATCAGTAATGGTTATTTAAAAAAATATTTGCCATACAGCCTCTCAGTATTATTTTACTTTGCCTTTATTTCACCATCAGGGAGATTGAACATCCTTTCATAGATTTACAGGCCCTTATTATTTCTTTTTCTTTGTAAATTGTCTATTAATATCATTTGCCTATTTTTTTCCCTATTAGCGTATTCCTCATTTTCTTACTGATTTTACAAGAGCCGTTCATGTGTTAAGGATATTAACTTATTGTTGTAACACTTTATCGTGTATTGTATTGCTGTGGACTTATTTTTTGTTTTTAATTTGATGTGTTATACTACATTGCCATTATTATTATTTCTTGATGCTCAAATTGTCCCAGATTGGTCTGTAGTAGTCCCTTCAAGCTAACTCCTGTATTCTTTTCTTCTTTTACTTTTTATTTTGAAATAATTTCTGGCTTAAAACAGGAAAGTTATAAAATAGTATAAAGTATACCTGTACCCCCTTCACTTGGAGTCCCAAGATGTTAGCATTTTACCACATATGCTTTGTTATTATTTCGCGCCACCTATACATATTTCTTTTTAACCTTTTGAGAGTCAGTTGCAGACAAGATGCCCATTTACTCCTAAATTCTTCAATGTGTATTTCCCAAAATACAAGTACATTCTCTTGTTTAACCTCAGTATAGTGATCAAATTCAGGAAGTCAACACTGTTACAGTATTATTATCTAATCTATAGACTTTATTCAACTCCACCAGTTGTCTTGATAATGTCTTTTATAGCAAAAGGAAAAAAATGGCTTTCTAGTCCTTAATCTGTGATATAAATTGCAAACGTTTTCTCCTAGTTTGCCATTTGACTTTTGACTTTGCTTATTGTGATCTTTTTGCTATGCAAAATTATTATTTTTTAATTTTTATGCATTCATTTATTCATATGTTTAAATTATGTTATGGTAACATTGACTTTTTAGGGGATGTACAATCTACAGATTTTCCTGAGTGTGGTTTTAGCCACATCCCATAAATTTTGGTATATATTCCCATTTTTGTTATTTTCTAAATAGTCTGCCATTGATTTCTTTATTTTGTTTTACTTTCTCTTTCATCCAGTTGTTAGCTTGGAGAATAGGTTTCAAGTTCTAGGTAGGGTATTTTTTGTTTTAAAATATTATTTCCAGCTGTTTAAAATTGTGGTTGGAGAATATGGTCTGTGCTGTTTTTGGAGATGATTGAGGTTTATTTGAGACCTAGTCTACAGTCAATTTTAATATGTGTTTCATGGATTCTTGAGAAGAAACTCTCATCTTTCTGTACAATCAAATATATCTATATATATACTAGTCTGATGTTAATATTTTTAACAATGTAATTGTTATATTATTAGTTGTATGTTTATTTGTATTTATATTATATAATTTTATATTAATTAATTCCTCTGGCCTATTTTTCTCAATTTTATGTGTTATGAACTCAAAGTGGTGTGTTAAAATCTCTCATAACTTTCACTCTTACTTGCTCATCCTATTTTTAATTATAATTTTTGATTTGTTGATTTATGCATAAAATTTCATGACTTTTGTTATGTATTAGGACCTTTTTCAGAGCAAAAGAGCCCTCTTAGTCACAGGTAAATGTTTTTTATTGTTGGCCTTGAATTCATCATCTTTGTTTTTTTAACATCTTTATTGGAGTATAATTGCTTTACAATGGTGTGTTAGTTTCTGCTTTATAACAGAGTGAATCAGTTATACATATAGATATGTTCCCATATCTATTCCCTCTTGCATCTCCCTCCCTCCCACCCTCCCTATCCCACCCCTCTAGGTGGTCACAAAGCACAGAGCTGATCTCCCTGTGCTATGCGGTTACTTCCCACTAGCTATCTATTTTACGTTTGGTAGTGTATATATGTTCCTGCCACTCTCTCACTTTGTCACATCTTACCCTTCCCCCTCCCCATATCCTCAAGTCCATTCTCTAGTAGGTCTGTGTCTTTATTCCCGTCTTGCCACTAGGTTTTTCATGACCATTGTTTTCCCCTTTAGATTCCATATATATGTGTTAGCATACTGTATTTGTTTTTCTCTTTCTGACTTACTTCACTCTGTATGACAGACTCTAGGTCCATCCACCTCACTACAAAAAACTCCATTTCGTTACTTTTCATGGCTGAATAATATTCCATTGTATATATGTGCCACATCTTCTTTATCCATTCATCTGATGATGGACATTTAGGTTGCTTCCATGTCCTGGCTATTGTAAATAGAGCTGCAATGAACATTGTGGTACATGACTCTTTTTGAATTATGGTTTTCTCAGGGTATATGCCCAGTAGTGGGATTGCTGGGTCATATGGTAGTTCTATTTTCAGTTTTTTAAGGAACCTCCATACTGTTCTCCATAGTGGCTGTATCAATTTACATTCCCACCAACAGTGCAAGAGGGTTCCCTTTTGTCCACACCCTCTCCAGCATTTATTGTTTCTGGATTTTTTGATGATGGCCATTCTGACCGGTGTGAGATGATATCTCATTGTAGTTTTGATTTGCATTTCTCTAATGATTAATGATGTTGAGCATTCTTTCATGTGTTTGTTGGCAATCTGTATATCTTCTTTGGAGAAATGTCTATTTAGGTCTTCTGCCCATTTTTGGATTGGGTTGTTCGTATTTTTGTTATTGAGCTGCATGAGTTGCTTGTAAATTTTGGAGATTAATCCTTTGTCAGTTGCTTCATTTGCAAATATTTTCTCCCACTCTGAGGGTTGTCTTTTCATCTTGTTTATGGTTTCCTTTGCTGTGCAAAGGCTTTTAAGTTTCATTAGGTCCCAACTGTTTATTTTTGTTTTTATTTCCATTTCTCTAGGAGCTGGGTCAAAAAGGATCTTGCTGTGATTTATGTCATAGAGTGTTCTACCCATGTTTTCCTCTAAGAATTTGATAGTGTCTGGCCTTACATTTAGGTCTTTAATCCATTTTGAGTTTATTTTTGTGCATGGTGTTAGGGAGTGTTCTAATTTCATACTTTTACATGTACCTGTCCAGTTTTCCCAGCACCACTTATTGAAGAGGCTGTCGTTTCTCCACTGTATGTGCTTGCCTCCTTTATCAAAGATAAGGTGACCATATGTGTGTGGGTTTATCTCTGGGCTTTCTATCCTGTTTCATTGATCTATGTTTCTGTTTTTGTGCCAGTACCATACTGTCTTGATTACTGTAGCTTTGTAGTATAGTCTGAAGTCAGGGAGCCTGATTCCTCCAGCTATATTTTTCGTTCTCAAGATTGCTTTGGCTATTTGGGGTCTTTTGTGTTTCCATACAAGTTGTGAAATTTTTTGTTCTAGTTCTGTGAAAAATGCCAGTGGTAGGTTTTTTTTTTTAATATTTATTTATTTATGTTTTCGTAATGTCTGAAACATTTATATTAACATATTTCCATACAAATAACCCAATGAAATTTTAGTATTAGTTGTTTTGTTTGTTTGTTTTTTTATACTGCAGGTTCTTATTAGGCATCAATTTTATACACATCAGTGTATACATGTCAATCCCAATCGCCCAATTCAGCACACCACCATCCCCACCCCACCGCAGTTTTCCCCCCTTGGTGTCCATATGTCCATTCTCTACATCTGTGTCTCAACTTCTGCCCTGCAAACCGGCTCATCTGTACCATTTTTCTAGGTTCCACATACATGCATTAATATACGATATTTGTTTTTCTCTTTCTGACTTAACTTCACTCTGTATGACAGTCTCTAGATAAAGCCAAGGAGTAACACGCCGAGACACATAGTAATCAAAGTGGCAAAAATTAAAGACAAAGAAAAATTATTGAAAGCAGCAAGGGAAAAACGACAAATAACATACAAGGGAACTCCCATAAGGTTAACAGCTGATTTCTCAGCAGAAACTCTACAAGCCAGAAAGGAGTGGCATGATATACTTAAAGTGATGAAAGGGAAGAACCTACAACCAAGATTACTCTACCCAGCAAGGATCTCATTTAGATTTGATGGAGAAATCAAAAGCTTTACAGACAAGCAAAAGCTAAGAGAATTCAGCACCACCAAACCAGCTCTACAACAAATGCTAAAGGAACTTCTCTAAGTGGGAAACACAAGAGAAGAAAAGGACCTACAAAAACAAACCCAAAACAATTAAGAAAATGGTCACAGGAACATACATATTGATAATTACCTTAAACGTGAATCGATTAAATGCCCCAACCAAAAGACATAGACTGGCTGAATGGATACAAAAACAAGACCCATATATATGCTGTCTACAAGAGACCCACTTTAGACCTAGGGACACATACAGACTGAAAGTGAGGGGATGGAAAAAGATATTCCATGCAAATGGAAATCAAAAGAAAGCTGGAGTAGCAATACTCATATCAGATAAAATAGACGTTAAAATAAAGAATGTTACAAGAGACAAGGAAGGACACTCTATAATGATCAAGGGATCAATCCAAGAAGAAGATATAACAATTATAAATATATATGCACCCAACATAGGAGCACCTCAATACATAAGGCAACTGCTAACAGCTATAAAAGAGGAAATTGACAGTAACACAATCATAGTGGGGGACTTTAACACCTCACTTACACCAATGGACAGATCATCCAAAATGAAAATAAATAAGGAAACAGAAGTTTTAAATGACACAATAGACCAGATAGATTTAATTGATATATATAGGACATTCCATCCAAAAACAGCAGATTACACATTCTTCTCAAGTGCGCACGGAACATTCTCCAGGATAGATCACATCTTGGGTCACAAATCAAGCCTCGGTAAATTTAAGAAAATTGAGATCATATCAAGCCTCTTTTCCGACCATAATGCTATGAGATTAGAAATTAATTACAGGGAAAAAAACGTAAAAAACACAAACACATGGAGGCTAAACAATACATTACTAAATAACCAAGAGATCACTGAAGAAATCAAAGAGGAAATTAAAAAATACCTAGAGACAAATTACAACGAAAACAAGACAATCCAGAACCTATGGGATGCAGCAAAAGCAGTTCTAAGAGGGAAGTTTATAGCTATACAAGCCTACCTCAAGAAACAAGAAAAATCTCAAATAAACAATCTAACCTTACACCTAAAGGAACTAAAGAAAGAAGAACAAACAAAACCCAAAGTTAGCAGAAGGAAAGAAGTCATAAAGATTAGAGGAGAAATAAATGAAATAGAAACAAAGAAAACAATAGCAAAGATCAATAAACTAAAAGCTGGTTCTTTGAGAAGATAAACAAAATTGATACACCTTTAGCCAGACTCATCAAGAAAAAGAGGGAGAGGACTCAAACCAATAAAATTAGAAATGAAAAGGAGAAGTTACACCAGACACTGCAGAAATACAAAACATCCTAAGAGACTACTACAAGCAACTCTATGCCAATAAAATGGACAACCTGGAAGAAATGGACAAATTCTTATAAAAGTATAACCTTCCAAGACTGAACCAGGAAGAAATAGAAAATATGAACAGACCAATCACAAGCACTGAAATTGAAACTGTGATTAAAAATCTTCCAACAAACAAAAGTCCAGGACCAGATGGCTTCACAAGTGAATTCTATCAAACATTTAGAGAAGAGCTAACACCCATCCTTTGCAAACTCTTGCAAAAAATCGCAGAAGAAGGAACACACCCAAACTCATTCTATGAGGCCACCATCACCCTGATACCAAAACCAGACAAAGATACTACAAAAAAAGAAAATTACAGACCAATACCACTGATGAATATAGATGCAAAAATCCTCAACAAAATACTAGCAAACAGAATCCAACAACACATTAAAAGGATCATACACCATGATCAAGTGGGATTTATCCCAGGGATGCAAGGATTCTTCAATATACGCAAATCAATCAATGTGATACACCATATTAACAAATTGAAGAATAAAAACCATATGATCATCTCAATAGATGCAGAAAAAGCTTTTGACAAAATTCAACACCCATTTATGATAAAAACTCTCCAGAAAGTGGGCATAGAGGGAACCTACCTCAACATAATAAAGGCCATATAGGACAAACCCACAGCAAACATCATTCTCAGTGGTGAAAAACTGAAAGCATTTCCTCTAAGATCAGGAACGAGACAAGGATGTCCACTCTCACCACTGTTATTCAACATAGTTCTGGAAGTCCTAGCCACAGCAATCAGAGAAGAAAAAGAAATAAAAGGAATACAAATTGGAAAAGAAGAAGTAAAACTGTCACTGTTTGCGGATGACATGATACTATACATAGAGAATCCTAAAACTGCCACCAGAAAACTGCTAGAGCTAATTAATGAATATGGTAAAGTTGCAGGATACAAAATTAATGCACAGAAATCTCTTGCATTCCTATACACTAATGATGAAAAATCTGAAAGAGAAATTATGGAAACACTCTCATTTACCATTGCAACAAAAAGAATAAAATACCTAGGAATAAACCTACCTAGGGAGACAAAAGACCTGTATGCAGAAAACTATAAGACACTGATGAAAGAAATTAAAGATGATACCAACAGATGGAGAGATATACCATGTTCTTGGATTGGAAGAATCAACATTGTGAAAATGAGTATACTACCCAAAGCAATCTACAGATTCAATGCAATCCCTATCAAATTACCAATGGCATTTTTTACGGAGCTAGAACAAATCATCTTAAAATTTGTATGGAGACACAAAAGACCCCGAATAGCCAAAGCAGTCTTGAGGCAAAAAAATGGAGCTGGAGGAATCAGACTCCCTGACTTCAGACTATACTACAAAGCTACAGTAATCAAGACAATATGGTACTGGCACAAAAACAGAAACATAGATCAATGGAACAAGATAGAAAGCCCAGAGATTAACCCACGCACCTATGGTCAACTAATCTATGACAAAGGAGCAAAGATATACAATGGAGAAAAGACAGTCTCTTCAATAAGTGGTGCTGGGAAAACTGGACAGCTACATGTAAAGAATGAAATTAGAATACTCCCTAACACCATACACAAAAATAAACTCAAAATGGATTAGAGACCTAAATATAAGACTGGACACTATAAAACTCTTAGAGGAAAACATAGGAAGAACACTCTTTGACATACATCACAGCAAGATCTTTTTTGATCCACCTCCTAGAGGAATGGAAATAAAAACAAAAATAAACAAGTGGGACCTAATGAAACTTCAAAGCTTTTGCACAGCAAAGGAAACCATAAACAAGACAAAAAGACAACCCTCAGAATGGGGGAAAATATTTGCAAACGAATCAACGGACAAAGGATTAATCTCCAAAATATATAAACAGCTCATTCAGCTCAATATTAAAGAAACAAACACCCCAATCCAAAAGTGGGCAGAAGACCTAAATAGACATTTCTCAAAAGAAGACATATAGACGGCCACGAAGCACATGAAAAGATGCCAGTGGTAGTTTGATAGGGATTGCCTTGAATCTGTAGATTGCTTTGGGTAGTAGAGTCATTTTCACAATGTTGATTATTCCAATCCAAGAACATGGTATATGTCTCCATCTATTTGTGTCATCTTTAATTTCTTTCGTCAGTGTCTTATAGTTTTCTGCATACAGGTCTTTTGTCTCCTTAGGTAGGTTTGTTCCTAGATATTTTATTCTTTTCATTGCAGTGGTAAATGGGAGTGTTTTCTTAATTTCACTTTCAGATTTTTCATCATTAGTGTATAGGAATGCAAGAGATTTCTGTGCATTAATTTTGTATCCTGCTACTTTACCAAATTCATTGATTAGGTCTAGGAGTTCTGGTAGCATCTTTAGGATTCTCTATGTATAGTATCATGTCATCTGCAAACAGTGACAGCTTTTCTTCTTCTTTTCTTTTTTTTTTTTAACATCTTTATTGAAGTTTAATTGCCTTACAATAGTGTGTTAGCTTCTGCTTTATAACAAAGTGAATCAGTTATACATATACAATATGTTCCCATTTCTCTCCCCTCTTGCATCTCCCTCCCTCCCACCCTCCCCATCCCACCCCTCTAGGTGGTCACAAAGCACCGAGCTGATCTCCCTGTGCTGTGCGGCTGCTTCCCACTAGTTATCTATTTTACATTTGGTAGTGTATATATGTCCATGACACTCTCTTACCCTGTCACATCTCACCCCAACCCCTCCCCATATCCTCAAGTCCATTCTCTAGTAGGTCTGTGTCTTTATTCCCGTCTTGCCACTAGGTTCTTCATGGCCTTTTTTTTTTTCCCTTAGATTCCGTATATATGTGTTAGCATACTGTATTTGTTTTTCTCTTTCTGACTTACTTCACTCTGTATGACGGACTCTAACTCCATCCACCTCATTACAAATACCTCCATTTCATTTCTTTTTATGGCTGAGTAATATTCCATTGTATACATGTGCCACATCTTCTTCATCCATTCATCTGTCGATGGACATTTAGGTTGCTTCCATGTCCTGGCTATTGTAAATAGAGCTGCAATGAACATTTTGGTACATGACTCTTTTTGACCTATGGTTTTCTCAGGGTATATGCCCAGTAGTGGGATTGCTGGGTCATATGGTAGTTCTATTTGTAGTTTTTTAAGGAACCTCCATACTGTTCTCCATAGTGGCTGTATCAATTTACATTCCCACCAACAGTGCAAGAGTGTTCCCTTTCCTCCACACCCTCTCCAGCATTTATTGTTTCTAGATTTTTTGATGATGGCCATTCTGACCGGTGTGAGATGATATCTCATTGTAGTTTTGATTTGCATTTCTCTAATGATTAATGATGTTGAGCATTCTTTCATGTGTCTGTAGGCCATCTGTATATCTTCTTTGGAGAAATGTCTATTTAGATCTTCTGCCCATTTTTGGATTGGGTTGTTCGTTTTTTTGTTATTGAGCTGCATGAGCTGCTTGTAAATCTTGGAGATTAATCCTTTGTCAGTTGCTTCATTTGCAAATATTTTCTCCCATTCTGAGGGTTGTCTTTTGGTCTTGTTTATGGTTTCCTTTGCTGTGCAAAAGCTTTACAGTTTCATTAGGTCCCATTTGTTTATTTGTGTTCTTATTTCCATTTCTCTGGGAGCTGGGTCAAAAAGAATCTTGCTGTGATGTATGTCATAGAGTGTTCTGCCTATGTTTTCCTCTAAGAGTTTGATAGTGTCTGCCCTTACACTTAGGTCTTTAATCCATTTTGAGTTTATTTTTGTGCATGGTGTCAGGGAGTGTTCTAATTTCATACTTTTACATGTACCTGTCCAATTGTCCCAGCACCACTTATTGAAGAGGCTGTCTTTTCTCCACTGTATATGCTTGCCTCCTTTATCAAAGATAAGGTGACCATATGTGTGTGGGTTTATCTCTGGGCTTTCTATCCTGTTCCATTGATCTATATTTCTGTTTTTGTGCCAGTACCAAACTGTCTTGATTACTGAAGCTTTGTAATATAGTCTGAAGTCAGGGAGCCTGATTCCCCCCGCTCCATTTTTCGTTCTCAAGATTGCTTTGGCTATTCGGAGTCTTTTGTGTTTCCATACAAATTGTGAAATTTTTTGTTCTAGTTCTGTGAAAAATGCCAGTGGTAGTTTGATAGGGATTGCGTTGAATCTGTAGATTGCTTTGGGTAGTAGAGTCATTTTCACAATGTTGATTCTTCCAATCCAGGAACATGGTATATCTCTCCATCTATTTGTATCATCTTTAATTTCTTTCATCAGTGTCTTATAATTTTCTGCATACAGGTCTTTTGTCTCCTTAGGTAGGTTTATTCCTAGATGTTTTATTCTTTTTGTTGCAATGGTAAACGGGAGTGTTTTCTTAATTTCACTTTCAGATTTTTCGTCATTAGTGTATAGAAATGCAAGAGATTTCTGTGCATTAATTTTGTATCCTGCTACTTTACCAAATTCATTGATTAGCTCTAGGAGTTCTGGTAGCATCTTTAGGATTCTGTATGTATAGTATCATGTCATCTGCAAACAGTGACAGCTTTTCTTCTTCTTTTCTGATTAGGATTCCTGTTATTTCTTTTTCTTCTCTGATTGCTGTGGCTAACACTTCCAAAACTATGTTGAATAATAGTGGTGAGAGTGGGCAACCTTGTCTTGTTCCTGATCTTAGTGGAAATGGTTTCAGTTTTTCACCATTGAGGACGATGTTGGCTGTGGGTTTGTCATATATGGCCTTTATTATGTTGAGGAAAATTCCCTGTTTGCCTACTTTCTGCAGGGCTTTTATCATAAATGGGTGTTGAATTTTGTCGAAAGCTTTCTCTGCATCTATTGAGATGATCATATGGTTTTTCTCCTTCAGTTTGTTAATATGGTGTATCACGTTGATTGATTTGTGTATATTGAAGAATCCTTGCATTCCTGGAATAAACCCCACTTGATCATGGTGTATGATCCTTTTAATGTGCTGTTGGATTCTGTTTTCTAGTATTTTGTTTAGGATTTTTGCATCTATGTTCATCAGTGATATTGGCCTGTAGTTTTCTTTCTTTGTGACATCTTTGTCTGGTTTTGGTATCAGGGTGATGGTGGCCTGGTAGAATGAGTTTGGGAGTGTTCCTCCCTCTGCAATATTTTGGAAGAGTTTGAGAAGGATAGGTGTTAGCTCTTCTTTGAATGTTTGATAGAATTCGCCTGTGAAGCCATCTGGTCCTGGGCTTTTGTTTGTTGGAAGGTTTTTAATCACAGTTTCAATTTCAGTGCTTGTGATTGGTCTGTTCATATTTTCTGTTTCTTCCTGGTTCAGTCTCGGCAGGTTGTGCATTTCTAAGAATTTGTCCATTTCTTCCAGGTTGTCCATTTTTTTGGCATAGAGTTGCTTGTAGTAATCTCTCATGATCTTTTGTATTTCTGCAGTGTCAGTGGTTACTTCTCCTTTTTCATTTCTAATTCTATTGCTTTGAGTCTTCTCCCTTTTTTTCTTGATGAGTCTGGCTAATGGTTTATTAATTTTGTTTGTCTTCTCAAAGAACCAGCTTTTAGTTTTATTGATCTTTGCTATTGTTCCTTCATTTCTTTTTCATTTATTTCTGATCTTATCTTTATGATTTCTTTCCTTCTGCTAACTTTGGGGTTTTTTTGTTCTTCTTTCTCTAATTGCTTTAGGTGCAAGGTTAGGTTGTTTATTCGAGATGTTTCCTGTTTCTTGAGGTAGGCTTGTATTGCTATAAACTTCCCTCTTAGCACTGCTTTTGCTGCATCCCGTAGGAATTGGGTCGTCGTGTCTCCATTGTCATTTGTTTCTAGGTATTTTTTGATTTCCCCTTTGATTTCTTCAGTGATCACTTCTTTATTAAGTAGTGTATTGTGTAGCCTCCATGTGTTTGTATTTTTTACAGATCTTTTCCTGTAATTGGTATCTAGTCTCATAGCGTTGTGGTCGGAAAAGATACTTGATACGATTTCAATTTTCTTAAATTTACCAAGGCTTGATTTTTGACCCAAATATGATCTATCCTGGAGAATGTTCCATGAGCACTTGAGAAAAATGTGTATTCTGTTGTTTTTGGGTGGAATGTCCTATAAATATCAAATTAAGTCCATCTTGTTTAATGTATCATTTAAAGCTTGTGTTTCCTTATTTATTTTCATTTTGGATGATCTGTCCATTGGTGAAAATGGGGTGTAAAAGTCCCCTACTATGATTGTGTTGCTGTCAATTTCCCCTTTTATGGCTGTTAGTATTTGCCTTATGTATTGTGGTGCTCCTATGTTGGGTGCATAAATATTTACAGTTGTTATATCTTCTTCTTGAATCAATCCCTTGATCATTATATAGTGTCCTTCTTTGTCTCCTGTAATAGTCTTTATTTTAAAGTCTATTTTGTCTGATATGAGAATTGCTACTCCAGCTTTCTTTTGATTTCCATTTGCATGGAATATCTTTTTGCATCCCCTCACTTTCAGTCTGTATGTGTCTCTAGGTCTGAAGTGGGTCTCTTGTGGGCAGCATATATATGGGTCTTGTTTTGTATCCATTCAGCCAGCCTGTGTCTTTTGGTGGGAGCATTTAATCCATTTACATTTAAGGTAATTATCGATATGTATGTTCCTATTCCCATTTTCTTAAATGTTTTGGGTTTGTTATTGTAGGTGTTTTCCTTCTCTTGTGTTTCTTGCCTAGAGAAGTTCCTTTAGCTTTTGTTGTAAAGCTGGTTTTGTGGTGCTGAACTCTCTCAGCTTTTGCTTGTGTGTAAAGGTTTTAATTTCGCCATCAAATCTGAACGAGATCCTTGCTGGGTGGAGCAATCTTGGTTGTAGGTTTTTCTCCTTCATCACTTTAAATATGTCCTGCCACTCCCTTCTGGCTTGCAGAGTTTCTGCTGAATGATCAGCTGTTAAGCTTAGGGGGATTCCCTTGTGTGTTATTTGTTGTTTTTCCCTTGCTGCTTTTAATATATTTTCTTTATATTTAATTTTTGACAGTTTGATTAATATGTGTCTTGGCGTGTTTCTCCTTGGGTTTATCCTGTATGGGACTCTCTGTGCTTCCAGGAATTGATTAAGTATTTCCTTTCCCATATTAGGGAAGTTTTCAATGATAATCTCTTCACATATTTTCTCAGTCCCTTTCTTTTTCTCTTCTTCTTCTGGGACCCGTATAATTCGAATGTTGGTGCGTTTAACATTGTCCCAGAAGTCTCTGAGGCTGTCCTCAGTTCTTTTCATTCTTTTTTCTTTATTCTGCTCTGCAGTAGTTATTTCCACTATTTTATCTTCCAGTTCACTTATCCGTTCTTCTGCCTCAGTTATTCTGCTATTGATCCCTTCTAGAGTATTTTTAATTTCATTTATTGTGTTTTTCATCATTGCTTCGTTCCTCTTTAGTTCTCCTAGGTCCTTGTTAAATGTTTCTTGCATTTTGTCTATTCTATTTGCAAGATTTTGGATCATCTTTACTATCATTATTCTGAATTCTTTTTCAGGTAGACTGCCTATTTCCTCTTCATTTGTTAGGTCTGGTGTGTTTTTACCTTGCTCCTTCATCTGCTGTGTATTTTTCTGTCTTCTCATTTTGCTTATCTTACTGTGTTTGGGGTCTCATTTTCGCAGGCTGCAGGTTCGTAGTTTCTGTTGTTTTTGGTATCTGTCCCCAGTGGCTAAGGTTGGTTCAGTGGGTTGTGTAGGCTTCCAGGTGGAGGGGACTAGTGCCTGTGTTCTGCTGGATGAGGCTGGATCTTGCCTTTCTTGTGGGCAGGTCCACGTCTGGTGGTGTGTTTTGGGGTGTCTGTGGCCTTATTATGATTTTAGGCAGCCTCTCTGCTAATGGATGGGGTTGTGTTCCTGTCTTGCTAGTTGTTTGGCATAGGGTGTCCAGCACTATAGCCTGCTGGTCATTGAGTGAAGCTGGGTCTTGGTGTTTAGATGGAGATCTCTGGGAGATTTTCGTCGTTTGGTGTTACGTGGAGCTGGGAGGTCTCTTGTGGACCAGTGTCCTGAAGTTGGCTCTCCCACCTCAGAGGCACAGCCCTGACGCCTGGCTGGAGCACCAAGGGTCTTTCCTCCACACGGCTCAGAATAAAAGGGAGAAAAAATAGAAAGAAAAAAAGAAAGAGGATAAAATAAAATAAAGTAAGATAAAATAAAATAAAGTTATTAAAATAAAAAATAAAATATAATTATTAAGAAAAAAAGGAAAAAAAATTTTTTTAAGTAAAAAAACAAAAAAACCAAAAAAACCCAAACAAACAAAAATGGACGGACAGAACCCTAGGACAAATGGTGAAAGCAAAGCTATACAGACAAAATCTCACACAGAAGCATACACATACACACTCATCAAAAGAGGAAAAGGGGAAAAAATAATATATCTTGCTCCCAGAGTCCTCCTCCTCAATTTGGGATGATTCATTGTCTATTCAGGTAGTCCACAGATGCAGGTACATCAAGTTGTTTGTGGAGCTTTAATCCGCTGCTTCTGAGGCTGCTGGGAGAGATTTCCCTTTCTCTTCTTTGTTCGCACACCTCCCGGGTTTCAGCTTTGGATTTGGACCCGCCTCTGCGTGTAGGTTGCCTGATGGTGTCTGTTCTTCGTTCACACAGGACGGGGTTAAAGGAGCAGCTGCTTTGGGGGCTGTGGCTCACTCAGGCCGGGGGGAGGGAAGGGTACGGATGTGGGGTGAGCCTGCGGCGGCAGAGGCCAGCGTGACGT
This sequence comes from Balaenoptera acutorostrata, assembly GCF_949987535.1. NCBI lineage: Eukaryota > Metazoa > Chordata > Mammalia > Artiodactyla > Balaenopteridae > Balaenoptera > Balaenoptera acutorostrata. Next base: position 113,244,902 of record NC_080085.1, read on the forward strand.
TGCAGCAGCCTGAGGCGCGCCGTGCGTTCTCCCGGGGAAGTTGTCCCTGGATCACGGTACCCTGGCAGTGGCGGGCTGCACAGGCTCCCGGGAGGGCAGGCGTGGATAGTGACCTTTGCTTGCACATAGGCTTCTTGGTGGCAGCAGCAGCAGCCTTAGCGTTTCATGCGCGTCTCTGGGGTCCACGCTGATAGCCATGGCTCGCGCCCGTCTCTGGAGCTCCTTTAAGCGGCGCTCTTAATCCCCTCTCTTCGCACACCAGGAAACAAAGAGGCAAGAAAAAGTCTCTTGCCTGTTCGGCAGCTCCAGACCTTTTCCCAGACTCCTCCCGGCTAGCTGTGGTGCGCTAACCCCTTCAGGCTGTGTTCACGCCGCCAACCCCAGTCCTCTCCCTGCGATCCGACCAAAGCCCGAGCCTCAGCTCCCAGCCCTGCCCGCCCCGGCGGGTGAGCAGACAAGTCTCTCGGGCTGGTGAGTGCTGCTTGGCACCGATTCTCTGTGCGCGAATCTCTCCGCTTTGCCCTCCGCACCCTGTTGCTGCATTCTCCTCCGTGGCTCCGAAGCTTCCCCCCTCTGCCACTCGCAGTCTCCGCCCGCGAAGGGGCTTCCTAGTGTGTAGAAACCTTTCCTCCTTCACAGCTCCCTCCCACTGGTGCAGGTCCCGTCCCTATTCTTTTGTCTCTGTTGTTTCTTTTTTCTTTTGCCCTACCCAAGTACGGGGGGAGTTTCTTGCCTTTTGGGAGGTCTGACATCTTCTGCCAGCGTTCAGTGGGTGTTTTATAGGAGCAGTTCTACGTGTAGATGTATTTCTGATGTATATGTGGGGAGGAAGGTGATCTCCACGTCTTACTCTTCCGCCACCTTCTTAAGCCTCATCTTTGATCTTAATACTACCACCCATTTTTTAATTGGGTGTTCTTGATATATCTTTGTCTAACTTTTTATTTTTAACCTTTCTTTGTCATCTTGTTCTAGATGTGTCTCCCATACGGACTATATTATTTGAATTGTGTTTTATCATGCAATCTGAAAGTTTTTGCATTTTAAATCAAGTGTTTTACTCTTTTATAAAATAAATAGATATGGCGAAATTGTTAACATTAACCTGGTACGGGACAAGAAGACTGGGAAATCCAAAGGATTCTGTTTCCTCTGCTATGAAGACCAGAGGAGCACAATTCTGGCTGTTGACAATTTTAATGGGATCAAGGTGAGTATGCTTACTAAGCAGAACTTTTCCTTCATGTAGGGCTTCAGTTTCATTTCCCACCTGATAGCCACAGGCTCAAGGGCAGTACTGGTCAGCTGGGTGTGTTGTGAAGGTTGCAGAGGTGTGGGGACATATTGACCATGAAATGATCCCAGGAAATAATTCCATTGGCTCATGACTCTGCCAGCACTTGTTCCTTTTACCCATCTCTTAGCAAACTGTCTCCTCAGGAGCATAGGTACCATGACCCCCTACTCCCCTTCACCCGGCACCCAACCAGGCCTCTATTTTTCACCTTTTCCTCCTCACACTCCACTCTCATTTCTGGTATACTGAAGAACAAAGAGACTAGCAAACACTGCTCTTCCATGCCGTCCTGTGTCAGGAAATTTGGGGCTCCATCATGGTTTCATGGCTGAGGACATAGCCATGTATGTCTGTCATATGTCTCCACTGACTTAGCAGTACTGGGCCCTGGAAATTCTCTAGTTAAAATCTCATGACAAATTCTACAAAAGTAACTCATTCTGAAGTTTTCTCTCCTCTGTTCCCCTCTCTCTTCCACCCTTGTAAGTGAGACATTGGGCTGAGAGAAGGGGATGGGGCAAGTCAGGCTTATCTGTGCTCCACGTGGTCCCTCTGCTTGTTTAGGAAAAGCACTGCCATTGAACGAGCATTGTCACAGGTCAGAGGGGTAACTCTTGACTTGGAGAGTTTGTCACTGACTGCACCAGTGTGGAACAACTGGAGATTATAGGACAGGGTGGAAAAAGGTTATAGGCTTGATTTTTAAGAGAGCCAGCAGTGAAAGGGAGTCACCATAAAGGGAAGGTTTTCAAAAATGTTTTGAAATGGGGAATAGGATAGATGATAGAAAGTGCTCAGGCTTAAAGGTAAGAGTAAAAACTTGCTCTTGAATGGAACAGGAAAAGCCAGACAATTCAAATTTCAGATGGCTTTGTCTATAGAATAAGTCTGTATCTGCCTGAATGTTTTTGTTTTAAGTAAGGGGTCAATTTTTTGTTGTTCACCTGGAGAGTTGTGCTTTGCAGTGATAGTATCAGTGTGAGCCAGTTGTTCCAGTATGCTGGGGGTAGAGCAGGGTGTGAGGGCTTAAGGAAAAAGAAAGTAGTCCTTTCTAGATTCCTTCCCCCCTCCCAACTATTGGTCTGCTTTGGCCTCGTCCTAACTGCTGTGTCGAGAAAGCAGCTGTAGCATTGAGCTCAATTTCAGGAATTCCCTCTTGCTGCCAGGCTTTTTCATGGTATGTTTCACTGTGGGTGTTACAGATTGAGGGTAATTCATTGTTTGTGTGTCTGAACTCTTACAGTTTTCCGTGCTGCTTGTGCTTTGGGGCAGTACTTCCCAGGCTCTTTTCACTTCATGGCACACGTAGAACATGGAGATATTAGTATGACACTCTGGGGTAAACTGATGAGGCTGCCTAGTACAACTGCCCTGGGGGCTCCAGCTGCCCCAGGCCCCACCTGGCTGCCCCAAGGGCTGAGCGAATTAATGTGTAGGGATATGTGCCGTGACACACCAGTTGGGCAGGTCTGCTTTCGAGATTTCCCGAGAAATAGAATAGCAGGAGGGTAATGGGTATGGTTCAAACCATGGATTTCTGCAGCTGGGTTCAAATAGTTAGATAGGAGGGCTGTCTTTGCTGAAGCATTGCCTGTCTGTCTTAGATCAAAGGAAGAACTATCCGAGTGGATCATGTGTCTAACTATCGGGCTCCTAAGAACTCAGAAGAAATGGATGATGTGACCAAAGAGCTGCAGGAGAGGGGCTGTGGGGCTCACACTCCCTCACTGAGTTCATCTGAGGGCTCTGAAGATGGCAAACCCACCAGAAAACACAAAAAAGGTAAAGCATTAAGGCCCAAGAGAAGACTCTGGGTAGGCTTAGTGTTCGCTCTTCTTAGCATTCACTGAGAGTTGGTAATCAGTTCTTAAGTGTGAAGGGGGAAGGTTGTGGGGAAGCTTACTTTAATTGGGAAAGGAGAGGTATCAGCAGAAGGCTAATGGTATGGGCTGAATTCTGTCCACCAAAACACATATGTTGAAGTCCTAACTGTCCCCCCACCGTAACTCAGAATGTGACTGTATTTGGAGGTAGGGTCTTTTTTTTTTTTAAATAAATTAATTAATTTATTTTTGGCTGTGTTGGGTCTTTGTTTCTGTACGAGGGCTTTCTCCAGTTGCGGCGAGTGGGGGCCACTCTTCATCGCGGTGTGCGGGTCTATCACTGTCGCGGCCTCTCCCGTTGCAGAGCACAGGCTCCAGACGCGCAGGCTCAGTAATTGTGGCTCACGGGCTTAGTTGCTCCGCGGCATGTGGGATCTTCCCAGACCAGGGCTCGAACCCGTGTCCCCTGCATTGGCAGGCGGATTCTTAACCACTGCACCACCAGGGAAGCCCAAGAGGTAGGGTCTTTAAAGAGATAATTAAGAGTGGGAGTTGCCTTATACAGCAACTCGACATATCAAGGGTGACAGACATCCAGCTTGGCTTCTCGGAGGCACTTTTCTGGAAGTAGAGACTGTGACTGCTTCACGCTGCTGCCAAGGATGCTTTCCTTTTGCATGTCCTCCATCTTTTCCATCTTCCTTTTCTTATTTTGCCCTTCTTGTCCTCCAGACAAAAAGGAAAAGAAGAAAAGAAAGAAAGACAAAGAGAAGACTGACCAGGAGGTACAGGCAGAGCAGCCAGCCTCCTCTTCATCACCCAGAAGCAAGATGATAAAGGAAAAGGATGACCCTGGCTCTAAAAAGCACAGTGGCAAGAACTCAGAGAGGGGTCAGAAGTCAGAGTCCAGGGAGGTGCGGAAGCCCCACCCCAGCTCCCCTGAGATCAGGACGACCTGCCGTGGTGGAACAGAGGACCGAGAGAGGGAGCCGAGGAAGGAGAAGCCCAAGCACGAACACAAGTCATCAAGCAGGAAGGAAGAGAGAGAAGACAAGAACAGAGATAGAGACAGAGGTCGAAGCTCAGACGCACATTGCAGCCGGCACAGCGGGAGCTCTGAGGGGCGTAGTCACAGAAGTAGAAGTAGGAGTCAAGATAAATCCCACAGGCATAAAAGGGCCCGGCACTCCCGGGACCGGGAGTCCTCTAATCCTAGTGACCACAGGCATCATTGAAGCCACAGCCTGTTCAGCTGCATGGTAGAATTGGAAATGAATTGTGTTTTTAAAATGCAGTGAAATTCAGTTATGCTTTTACTATTTCTATATGTAAAATATCTGAGGATGAGTTCTTTTAATCCCTTGAGTGTTAGAATCATTGAGAGAGCTGTAGTTTTTATTTTATTTTTTTATTTTAATTTTTAATTTTTAATTTTTATTTATTTTTTGAGAGCTGTAGTTTTTAACGGCTAAATGTCCTGGATTTTTGAGCAAAATCCATTGTCCCTGGGAATATACTTGGTACTTTTGGTACTTAACCAGAGTATGTATCCTAAATTTGGTTTCATAAATATGGCCCTTGATTTTGTGACCCCAATTTATGATGAAATGGCCAGGAAGGGGAAATACCAGGCAATTCTAGAATTCCAGTCTTTGTGAGATATTTAGAACCCTTGCAGTAACCTTTCCAGTTGGCAGCTATAACCATAGAGTAGAGAAGTGTGGCTTCACTAGGCTCAGAAAGCTTGCTGTGAATGTGGTAAGGATTCTTAACATCAGCCTGCTCCCTTCCCACCTCCCCTCCCCCACCCTTTTAATGAAATTTTAGACTTTTGTTTGTTTTTGTTTTGGTTGATATATCTCCACATCTTTTCCTTACAACTTATTTATTTTATTGAGAAGAAATTAACATAAAATTAACCATTTTAAAGGGAACATTCAGTGGCATTTGGTGCATTCACAGTGTTGTAAAACCACCAACCCTATCTAGTTCCAAAACACTTTCATCATCCCAAAATGAAACCCTGTACCCATTAAGCAGCTACTCCCCATTCCCTCTTCCTCCTTGTCCCTGGCAACCACCAATCTGCTTTCCATTTCTATAGATTTACCTATTCTGGACATTTCATATAAGTGGAATCATGTAACATGTGGCCTTTTGTGTTCGGTGCCTTTCACTTAGTATCATGTTTTTGAGGTTCATCCATATTGTATCAGTACTTCATTCCTTTTTATGGAGAATGTCCCATTGTATGGATATTCCAGATTTTGTTTACCCATTCCTGAGTGGATGGACATGTGGGTTGTTTCCACCTTTTGGCTAGCCAGCTCCCTTTTCATGTTCCAGACATACCAGACTGCTTCTGGGCTTTGCTTTTCGAGTAGCTGCTCTTGATGAGATGGGAACATTTTGTCGGCTCCATTGTGTATCTAGCTGATCTGCTTGGTAGTTCTTTCTCATTTTGAGATTCTTTTTTATCAGTCAGTCCCTTATGAGTTTGATAAGAAGTAGTTCACAGGCCCTTAATACCCCTGCTGAATTATTAAAGTGGAATTTGTGACCCTGTAAAACAGAGGACTAGAGCTTTAATAGTGAATGCACTAAGTTAGGTTACGTGGTGTGTTAGTATGGGTCCTAGATTAGGTGTGCAAGAAATTTTGGGGTTGGGATGCCCATGAAGGAAAATGGAGAGGGAGCTGGAAGAGTCTGGGAAAGCTGTCAGACAATGATGTAGGTCTAACTTCTTGGAGAAGAAAGGGAAGGAATGAAGGAAGTTGCGTAGGAAAAGTCTTACACTGCTGTGGAGTTCTAAGAATATTTCAGCAAGACCAGTGGTGAGCCCTTGAGCCAAAGACACCTGTCAGAGGAGTCCCGCTAGATGAGCCTTGGTAAGCAGGAATCCTTGCTGTTGGGCCTCCATCAGCCATTGTGGCCCCTTGTCTTATGTGTCCATCATGCCAGTTGTGTGGTAACTGATGAAGGCCCCTGCACCTGGCTGAGTCATTGTATCTGCTTGGTGGTTCAGTGCCTCTTCTGTGATAGATGTTTTCTGATGGGTGTTAACATGTGATGCAGAAATCTTCACACTTTGCCTGAGGAACCTCCCTCAATCCCCTGTTTCTCCACTCTTGTCTTTTTCAGCTTGTAGATCTTGAGTGATACCCTTGTTGGCTCTCTGTATTGCTTCTAGGGACACCATGGTCCATTTGTGCCATCTCCACGAGTCCCTTTGGGTAAAGCCCCCTTGGCTGCCCTTCAGACCGTGTGGTTCATTTTGGTATTTGTGGCCTCCTGGCTTCTGGTGGATAAGCACCTCTACCTGGGTGCCTTACTCTGGGGCTGCAGCTCTGTGATGGTCTCTTACTGCCATCCCTGGCCTGCAGAGGAGGCCACCTCTGAACCTAGTGATGCTGGTGCCCCTTTCACCAGTGTGTTCCTGATGGCCTCGGTGAATGGGATGTCTTCTGGGCCCCCCTGTGGAACACTACCCTCTGGTGAGGTTTTTGACCTCATGTAATCTCTCCACTCCAGCATACCTCCCCACCTCGGCCTTTTCATTCCTTCTTTGGTCCCTTGCCAGGACAGCTCAGGTGTTTCTACTTTGCTTAGTGGTGGCCAGCACTTTCTCCAGTCCTCTAAGAGCCACCTTAGTAAAGACTGCTCACCCCCAGCAGTCCTTGCCAGGGAGGGGGTTAAATCCTGTATACTGAGAAAGTGCTCCCAAGTCTGAATTCTTGCCTTTCTGGCCTTCTTGATACAGCACCCTTGAAAGGCAAACCCAGTGTTTCCTTGGTTCCTGTCAGTACCTGCCAGTTAATTCTTGCAGCTTTTTGGTGTATACTCTCTCCTTTATTAGGCCCGGTACTTCCCCAGCCAGGTAAAGCTGGAATTTAATCCTAGTTATCAGTTTGGTAACCAGGAGAGAGGCTGGACACAGCTCCTTGGGGGAGGGGGTGGGACTGATTGCCTGGTGGGGGGAGCAGCTGCTGTAGCATCTTCCAGCATGGGGTATGCTAGCTCTTATTTGGGAAGAGTGGTTCCCTCTGCAAACTGAGGGCTGGGTGGGGGTGTCTGCAGAGCCAACACTTTCAGGGATGTCTGGCCAGATGTTCCTACCCCGTGCTTCAGGGCCTCAGGGTTTAACAACCACATGAAGTCATGTGGCCCTGACTGCAGCAAAGCAGACCTGCCACATGTTAAATATTGAGTATTTAATCTCCCTGGAGTTCTGCAACTCTTATGGCCTCTTTGTTGCTCTGCTCTGTCAACTCCTCCACTGCAGGAACTAAGGACCTTTTTGGAAACTCCACAGAGGCCCTCTGGCTCTCACACTTAGCCTTTAGCTACTTACTGACTCTCATCCATTTCTCACTACCCTGCTGCAGGGCATCAGTACAACTTAACACTGTCCAGCCATTTCCACTGTTTCTGTAGGCCTTATTCCTACCCTATTTTCTTTTTTTTTGGTTTATTTTATTTTATTATTATTATTTTTTAATATCTTTATTGGAGTATAATTGCTTTACAATGGTGTGTTAGTTTCTGCTTTATAACAAAGTGAACCAGTTATACATATACATATGTTCCCATATCTCTTCCCTCTTGCATCTACCTCCCTCCCACCCTCCCTATCCCACCCCTCTAGGTGGTCACAAAGCACCGAGCCGATCTCTCTGAGCTATGCGGCTGCTTCCCACTAGCTATCTGTTTTACGTTTGGTAGTGTATATATGTCCATGCCACTCTCTTACTTTGTCCCAGCTTACCCTTCCCCCTCCCCATATCCTCAAGTCCATTGTCTAGTAGGTCTGCGTCTTTATTCCCATCTTGCCCCTAGGTTCTTCATGACCTTTTTTTTTTTTTTTAGATTCCATATATATGGGTTAGTATACGGTATTTGTTTTTCTCTTTCTGACTTACTTCACTCTGTATGACAGACTCTAGCTCCATCCTCCCCACTATAAATAACTCAATTTCGTTTCTTATTATGGCTGAGTAATATTCCATTGTATATATGTGCCACATCTTCTTTATCCATTCATCTGTTGATGGACACTTAGGTTGCTTCCATGTCCTGGCTATTGTAAATAGAGCTGCAAAGAACATTGTGGTACGTGACTCTTTTTGAATTATGGTTTTCTCAGGGTATATGCCCAGTAGTGGGATTGCTGGGTCATATGGTAGTTCTATTTTCAGTTTTTTAAGGAACCTCCATACTGTTCTCCATAGTGGCTGAATGAATTTACATTCCCACCAACAGTGCAAGAGGGTTCCCTTTTGTCCACACCCTCTCCAGCATTTATTGTTTGTAGATTTTTGGATGACGGCCATTCTGACCGGTGTGAGATGATATCTCATTGTAGTTTTGATTTGCATTTTTCTAATGATTAATGATGTTGAGCATTCTTTCATGTGTTTGTTGGCAATCTGTATATCTTCTTTGGAGAAATGTCTATTTAGGTCTTCTGCCCATTTTTGGATTGGGTTGTTTGTTTTTTTGATATTGAGCTGCAAGCTCATACATTCTTAATGTATTTTGGCCAGCAGGCTTTGAACAGCTATGGTAGGTGCCTTTCCTACCACTCTGCTGCTCACCTTTTGACATTTAGTTCATTAGACAAAAGGGCATTTTAAAAAATGAGGACTGACTTTATTTGAAGCTACAAATGCAGCCATTGAAACAGACCCAAGCAGTGACATCAGGGCATAGTAGCTGTCAGATAGCATGTGCGCATTCTCTCTCTCCTTCCATTCTCACCTCCCTCTCTCTCTTCCTCTCTCTGTTTTCTGCCTTTTTGAGGGAGGATGTTCAATTAGACTTCTTTCTAAAGTCATCCGATAATACACTTGTTATCCATAGACTATCTTGAGGAGGGTACTCGGTCCATTGGTAATAGAAATTGCTTCTGGAGAGGAGAACCAGGTAGCAGCTGGGAGAGGAGAGGGAAAGAGCCTTACTTTGCACTGTACCTTTTGTAAGTTTTGTTTTTTTCACACACACGCACTGTATTTTATTTTTACAAGAGATAAATAGACTGACACCAAGCATTGTACATGGATGACCACAACAAAAGCAACAATGATTGCAATTACCAAACATGAAACCCACTCATACTATGTCATAATATTGACATTCAGTCCAGTAATCCTCCACTGTAACAGCTCCTTTACTTTGCAGTGAAAATTGATTTGTATATTCTTTGCCTCTGAGACCTTGTGGGATTTTTTTTTTAATTCAGATAGAAAGTCACAAAAATTATACTCATCCTCATCAGTTCACTCAGTCCCATGTAATTAATTTTTTTTTTCATCTTGATCTTTTGTTAGCACTTTTATGAGTTCATCAGTTTTTGATTAGAGTTCTGAAAATGCTTATTCATTCAGTTCAGCAGTACAGTCAGTTACCAGAAACCTGTACTTGTCAGAGTCTTTTCCATGAATTTCTTGAAGATGAAACCCTTTTATAGGAACATATTTGCAAAAGCATCAGAGTACACCCAGAACTGTCTGTAAATGACAAAAGACATAAAAATGACCACAGTTAAAGATTTGATGAAAGTTCATAATAATGCAGTTGACAAGAAAATTATTTCTTTTTTTTTTTAAACATCTTTATTGAAGTATAATTGCCTTACAATGGTGTGTTAGCTTCTGCTTTATAACAAAGTGAATCAGTTATACATATACAATATGTTCCCATTTCTCTTCCCTCTTGCATCTCCCTCCCTCCCACCCTCCCCATCCCACCCCTCTAGGTGGTCACAAAGCACCGAGCTGATCTCCCTGTGCTATGCGGCTGCTTCCCCCTAGCTATCTATTTTACATTTGGTAGTGTATATATGTCCATGACACTCTCTTAACCTGTCACATCTCACCCCACTCCCTCCCCATATCTTCAAGTCCATTCTCTAGTAGGTCTGTGTCTTTATTCCCGTCTTGCCACTAGGTTCTTCATGGCCTTTTTTTTTTCCTTAGATTCCGTATATATGTGTTAGCATACTGTATTTGTTTTTCTCTTTCTGACTTACTTCACTCTGTATGACAGACTCTAACTCCATCCACCTCATTACAAATACCTCCATTTCCCTTCTTTTTATGGCTGAGTAATATTCCATTGTATGTATGTGCCACATCTTCTTTATCCATTCATCTGTCGATGGACACTTAGGTTGCTTCCATGTCCTGGCTATTGTAAATAGAGCTGCAAAGAACATTGTGGTACGTGACTCTTTTTGAATTATGGTTTTCTCAGGGTATATGCCCAGTAGTGGGATTGCTGGGTCGTATGGTAGTTCTATTTGTAGTTTTTTAAGGAACCTCCATACTGTTCTCCATAGTGGCTGTATCAATTTACATTCCCACCAACAGTGCAAGAGTGTCCCCTTTCCTCCACACCCTCTCCAGCATTTATTGTTTCTAGATTTTTTGATGATGGCCATTCTGACCGGTGTGAGATGATATCTCATTGTAGTTTTGATTTGCATTTCTCTAATGATTAATGATGTTGAGCATTCTTTCATGTGTCTGTAGGCCATCTGTATATCTTCTTTGGAGAAATATCTATTTAGGTCTTCTGCCCATTTTTGGATTGGGTTGTTCGTTTTTTTGTTATTGAGCTGCATGAGCTGCTTGTAAATCTTGTAGATTAATCCTTTGTCAGTTGCTTCATTTGCAAATATTTTCTCCCATTCTGATGGTTGTCTTTTGGTCTTGTTTATGGTTTCCTTTGCTGTGCAAAAGCTTTTAAGTTTCATTAGGTCCCATTTGTTTATTTGTGTTCTTATTTCCATTTCTCTGGGAGTTGGGTCAAACAGAATCTTGCTGTGATGTATGTCATAGAGTGTTCTGCCTATGTTTTCCTCTAAGAGTTTGATAGTGTCTGCCCTTACACTTAGGTCTTTAATCCATTTTGAGTTTATTTTTGTGCATGGTGTCAGGGAGTGTTCTAATTTCATACTTTTACATGTACCTGTCCAATTGTCCCAGCACCACTTATTGAAGAGGCTGTCTTTTCTCCACTGTATATGCTTGCCTCCTTTATCAAAGATAAGGTGACCATATGTGTGTGGGTTTATCTCTGGGCTTTCTATCCTGTTCCATTGATCTATATTTCTGTTTTTGTGCCAGTACCAAACTGTCTTGATTACTGAAGCTTTGTAATATAGTCTGAAGTCAGGGAGCCTGATTCCCCCCGCTCCATTTTTCGTTCTCAAGATTGCTTTGGCTATTCGGAGTCTTTTGTGTTTCCATACAAATTGTGAAATTTTTTGTTCTAGTTCTGTGAAAAATGCCAGTGGTAGTTTGATAGGGATTGCGTTGAATCTGTAGATTGCTTTGGGTAGTAGAGTCATTTTCACAATGTTGATTCTTCCAATCCAGGAACATGGTATATCTCTCCATCTATTTGTATCATCTTTAATTTCTTTCATCAGTGTCTTATAATTTTCTGCATACAGGTCTTTTGTCTCCTTAGGTAGGTTTATTCCTAGATGTTTTATTCTTTTTGTTGCAATGGTAAACGGGAGTGTTTTCTTAATTTCACTTTCAGATTTTTCGTCATTAGTGTATAGAAATGCAAGAGATTTCTGTGCATTAATTTTGTATCCTGCTACTTTTCCAAATTCATTGATTAGCTCTAGGAGTTTTCTGGTAGCATCTTTAGGATTCTGTATGTATAGTATCATGTCATCTGCAAATAGTGACAGCTTTTCTTCTTCTTTTCCGATTTGGATTCCTTTTATTTCTTTGTCTTCTCTGATTGCTGTGGCTAACACTTCCAAAACTATGTTGAATAATAGTGGTGAGAGTGGGCAACCTTGTCTTGTTCCTGATCTTAGTGGAAATGGTTTCAGTTTTTCACCATTGAGGACAATGTTGGCTGTGGGTTTGTCATATATGGCCTTTATTATGTTGAGGAAAGTTCCCTCTATGCCTACTTTCTGCAGGGCTTTTATCATAAATGGGTGTTGAATTTTGTCAAAAGCTTTCTCTGCATCTATTGAGATGATCATATGGTTTTTCTCCTTCAATTTGTTAATATGGTGTATCACATTGATTGATTTGCATATGTTGAAGAATCCTTGCATTCCTGGGATAAACCCCACTTGATCATGGTGTATGATCCTTTTAATGTGCTGTTGGATTCTGTTTGCTAGTATTTTGTTGAGGATTTTTGCATCTATGTTCATCAGTGATATTGGCCTGTAGTTTTCTTTCTTTGTCACATCTTTGTCTGGTTTTGGTATCAGGGTGATGGTGGCCTCGTAGAATGAGTTTGGGAGTGTTCCTCCCTCTGCAATATTTTGGAAGAGTTTGAGAAGGATAGGTGTTAGCTCTTCTCTAAATGTTTGATAGAATTCGCCTGTGAAGCCATCTGGTCCTGGGCTTTTGTTTGTTGGAAGGTTTTTAATCACAGTTTCAATTTCAGTGCTTGTGATTGGTCTGTTCATATTTTCTGTTTCTTCCTGGTTCAGTCTCGGCAGTTTGTGCATTTCTAAGAATCTGTCCATTTCTTCCAGGTTGTCCATTTTATTGGCATAGAGTTGCTTGTAGTAATCTCTCATGATCTTTTGTATTTCTGCAGTGTCAGTGGTTACTTCTCCTTTTTCATTTCTAATTCTATTGATTTGAGTCTTCTCCCTTTTTCTCTTGATGAGTCTGGCTAATGGTTTATCAATTTTGTTTATCTTCTCAAAGAACCAGCTTTTAGTTTCATTGATTTTTGCTATTGTTTCCTTCATTTCTTTTTCATTTATTTCTGACCTAATCTTTATGATTTCTTTCCTTCTGCTGGCTTTGGGGTTTTTTTTTCTTCTTTTTCTAATTGCTTTAGGTGCAAGGTTAGGTTGTTTATTCGAGATGTTTCCTGTTTCTTGAGGTAGGCTTGTATTGCTATAAACTTCCCTCTTAGCACTGCTTTTGCTGCGTCCCATAGGTTTTGGGTCGTCGTGTCTCCATTGTCATTTGTTTCTAGGTATTTTTTGATTTCCCCTTTGATTTCTTCAGTGATCACTTCATTACTAAGTAGTGTATTGTGTAGCCTCCATGTGTTTGTATTTTTTACAGATCTTTTCCTGTAAGTGATATCTAGTCTCATAGCGTTGTGGTCGGAAAAGATACTTGATACGATTTCAATTTTCTTAAATTTACCAAGGCTTGATTTGTGACCCAAGATATGATCTATCCAGGAGAATGTTCCATGAGCACTTGAGAAAAATGTGTATTCTGTTGTTTTTGGGTGGAATGTCCTATAAATATCAAATTAAGTCCATCTTGTTTAATGTATCATTTAAAGCTTGTGTTTCCTTATTTATTTTCATTTTGGATGATCTGTCCATTGGTGAAAGTGGGGTGTTAAAGTCCCCTACTATGATTGTGTTGCTGTCGATTTCCCCTTTTATGGCTGTTAGTATTTGCCTTATGTATTGAGGTGCTCCTATGTTGGGTGCATAAATATTTACAATTGTTATACCTTCCTCTTGGATCGATCCCTTGATCATTATATAGTGTCCTTCTTTGTCTCTTGTAATAGTCTTTATTTTAAAGTCTATTTTGTCTGATATGAGAATTGCTACTCCAGCTTTGTTTTGATTTCCATTTGCATGGAATATCTTTTTCCATCCCCTCACTTTCAGTCTGTATGTGTCTCTAGGTCTGAAGTGGGTCTCTTGTAGACAGCATATATATGGGTCTTGTTTTTGTATCCATTCAGCCAGCCTGTGTCTTTTGGTGGGAGCATTTAATCCATTTACATTCAAGGTAATTATCGATATGTATGTTCCTATTCCCATTTTCTTAAATGTTTTGGGTTTGTTATTGTAGGTGTTTTCCTTCTCTTGTGTTTCTTGCCTAGAGAAGTTCCTTTAGCATTTGTTGTAAAGCTGGTTTGGTGGTGCTGAACTCTCTCAGCTTTTGCTTGTCTGTAAAGGTTTTAATTTCTCCATCACATCTGAATGAGATCCTTGCTGGGTAGAGTAATCTTGGTTGTAGGTTTTTCTCCTTCATCACTTTAAGTATATCCTGCCACTCCCTTCTGGCTTGCAGAGTTTCTGCTGAAAGATCAGATGTTAACCTTATGGGGATTCCCTTGTGTGTTATTTGTTGTTTTTCCCTTGCTGCTTTTAATATGTTTTCCTTATATTTAATTTTTGACAGTTTGATTAATATGTGTCTTGGCGTGTTTCTCCTTGGGTTTATCCTGTATGGGACTCTCTGTGCTTCCAGGACTTGATTAACTATTTCCTTTCCCATATTAGGGAAGTTTTCAACTATAATCTCTTCAAATATTTTCTCACTCCCTTTCTTTTTCTCTTCTTCTTCTGGGACCCCTATAATTCAAATGTTGGTGCGTTTAATGTTGTCCCAGAGGTCTCTGAGACTGTCCTCAGTTCTTTTCATTCTTTTTTCTTTATCCTGCTCTGCAGTAGTTATTTCCACCATTTTATCTTCCAGGTCACTTATCGTTTCTTCTGCCTCAGTTATTCTGCTATTGATCCCATCTAGAGTATTTTTAATTTCATTTATTGTGTTTTTCATCGTTGCTTGGTTCCTCTTTAGTTCTTCTACGTCCTTGTTAAATGTTTCTTGCATTTTGTCTATTCTATTTCCCAGATTTTGGATCATCCTTACTATCATTATTCTGAATTCTTTTTCAGGTAGACTACCTATTTCCTCTTCATTTGTTAAGTCTGGTGTGTTTTGACCCTGCTCCTTCATCTGCTGTGTGTTTTTCTGTCGTCTCATTTTGCTTATCTTACTGTGTTTGGGGTCTCCTTTTCACAGGCTGCAGGTTCGTAGTTCCCGTTGTTTTTGGTATCTGTCCCCAGTGGGTAAGGTTGGTTCAGTGGGTTGTGTAGGCTTCCTGGTGGAGGGAACTAGTGCCTGAGTTCTGGTGGATGAGGCTGGATCTTGTCTTTCTGGTGGGCACGTCCACGTCTGGTGGTGTATTTTGGGGTGTCTGTGGCCTTATTATGATTTTAGGCAGCCTCTCTGCTAATGGATGGGGCTGTGTTCCTGTCTTGCTAGTTGTTTGGCATAGGGTGTTCAGCACTGTAGCTTGCTGGTCATTGAGTGATGCTGGGTCTTGATGTTGAGATGGAGATCTCTGAGAGATTTTTGCCGTTTGGTATTACGTGGAGCTGGGAGGTCTCCTGTGGACCAGTGTCCTGAAGTTGGCTCTCCCACCTCAGAGGTACGGCTCTGATGCCTGGCTGGAGCACCAAGAGCCTTTCGTCCACACGGCTCAGAGTAAAAGGGAGAAAAAATAGAAAGAAAGAAAGAAAGAAAGAGGCTATAATATAGTGAAGTAAAATAAAGCTATTATAAAGCAAAGCTATACAGACAAAATCTCACCCAGAAGCATATACATATACACTCACAAAAAAAGGAAAAGGGGAAAAATTAATATATCCTGCTCCCAAAGTCCACCTCCTGAATTTGGGATGATTCGTTGTCTCTTCAGGTATTCAACAGATGCATCACATCAAGTTGTTTGTGGAGTTTTAATTCGCTGCTTCTGAGGCTGCTGGGAGAGATTTCCCCTTCTCTTCTCTGTTCGCACAGCTCCCGGGGTTCAGCTTTGGATTTGGACCCGCCTCTGCATGTTGGTCGCCTGAGGGCGTCTGTTCCCCGCCCAGACAGGACGGGGTTAAAGGAGCAGCTGCTTCGGGGGCTCTGGCTCACCCAGGCCGTGGGGAGGGAGGGGTACAGAGGAGGCGGGGCGAGCCTGCGGCGTCAAAGGCTGGCGTGACATTGCACCAGCCTGAGGTGCACAGTGCGTTCTCCTGGGGAAGTTGTCCCTGGGTCACGGGACCCTGGCAGTGGCGGGCTGCACAGGCTCCCGGGAGGGGCGGTGTGGAGAGTGACCTGTGTTCACACACAGGATTTTTGGAGGCGGAGGCGGCAGCAGCAGCCCCAGCGTCTCACGCCCGTCTCTGGGGTCTGCGCTGATAGCCGCGGCTCGCGTCAGTCTCTGGAGTTCGTTTAGGCGGCGCTCTGAATCCCCTCTCCTCGCGCACCAGGAAACAAAGAGGGAAGAAAAAGTCTCTTGCCTCTTCGGCAGCTGCAGACTTTTTCCCGGACTCCCTCCCGGCTAGCTGTGGTGCACTAACCCCTTCAGGCTGTGTTCACGCCGCCAACCCCAGTCCTCTCCCTGCGATCCAACCGAAGCCGGAGCCTCAGCTCCCAGCCCCGCCCGCCCCAGCGGGTGAGCAGACAAGCCTCTGGGGCTGGTGAGTGCTGGTCGGCACTGATCCTCCGTGCGGGAATCTCTCCGCTTTGCCCTCCGCACCCCTGTGGCTGTGCTCTCCTCCGTGGCTCCGAAGCTTCCCCTCTCTGCCCATGAAGGGGCTTCCTAGTGCGTGGAAATCTTTCCTCCTTCACAGCTCCCTCCCACTGGTGCAGGTGCCGTCCCTATTCTTTTGTCTCTGTTATTTCTTTTTTCTTTTGCCCTACCCAAGTACGGGGGGAGTTTCTTGCCTTTTGGGAGGTCTGACGTTTTCTGCCAGCGTTCAGTGGGTGTTCTGTAGGAGCAGTTCCACGTGTAGATGTATTTCTACTGTATCTGTGGGAAGGAAGGTGATCTCCGTGTCTTACTCTTCTGCCATCTTCTCTCCTCTAGTTATTTCTGAGATATACATTTTAAAGTAATAACTAGGATTATTATTTATTACATTATACCAGAACATATAAGATTTTTAGAAATTTCATGTAATGTCTGAAACATTTATATTAACATATTTCCATACATATTTCCATACAAATACAAATATAAGATTTTTAGAAATTTCATGTAATGTCTGAAACATTTATATTAACATATTTTCATACAAATAACCCAATGAAAGTTTAGTATTAGTTGTTTTGTTTGTTTGTTTTTTTATACTGCAGGTTTTTATTAGGCATCAATTTTATACACATCAGTGTATACATGTCAATCCCAATCTCCCAATTCAGCACACCACCATCCCCACCCCACCGCAGTTTTCCCCCCATGGTGTCCATATGTCCATTCTCTACATCTGTGTCTCAACTTCTGCCCTGCAAAGCGGCTCATCTGTACCATTTTTCTAGGTTCCACATACATGCGTTAATATACGATATTTGTTTTTCTCTTTCTGACTTACTTCACTCTGTATGACAGTCTCTAGATCCATCCACTTCTCAACAAATGACTCAATTTCGTTCCTTTTTATGGCTGAGTAATATTCCATTGTATATATGTACCACAACTTCTTTATCCATTCGTCTGTTGATGGGCATTTAGGTTGCTTCCATGACCTGGCTATTGTAAATAGTGCTGCAATGAACATTCGGGTGCATGTGTCTTTTTTTTTTTTTTTTTAAATTGAAAGCTCTTGAAGCATGATGAATTTTTAATTAATTAATTAATTAATTTATTTTTCGCTGTGTTGGGTCTTTGTTTCTGTGCGAGGGCTTTCTCTAGTTGCGGCGAGCGGGCACCACACTTCATCGCGGTGCGCGGGCCTCTCACTATCGCGGCCTCTCCTGTTGCGGAGCACAGGCTCCAGACGCGCAGGCTCAGTAGTTGTGGCACACGGGACTAGCCGCTCCGCGGCATGTGGGATCCTCCCAGACCAGGGCTCGAACCCGTGTCCCTTGCATTGGCAGGCAGATTCTTAACCACTGCGCCACCAGGGAAGCCCCGTGTGTCTTTTTGAATTACGGTTTTCTCTGGGTATATGCCCAGTAGTGGGATTGCTGGGTCATATGGTAATTCTATTTTTAGTTTTTTAAGGAACCTCCATATTGTGCTCCATAGTGGCTGTATCAATTTACTTTCCCACCAACAGTGCAAGAGGGTTCCCTTTTCTCCACACCCTCTCCAGCATTTGTTGTTTGTAGATTTTCTGATGATGCCCATTCTAAATGGTGTGAGGTGATACCTCATTGTAGTTTTGATTTACATTTCTCTAATAATTAGTGATGTTGAGCATCTTTTCATGTGCTTCGTGGCCGTCTGTATGTCTTCTTTGGAGAAATGTCTATTTAGGTCTTCTGCCCATTTTTGGATTGGGTTGTTTGTTTCTTTAATATTGAGCTGAATGAGCTGTTTATATATTTTGGAGATTAATCCTTTGTCCGTTGATTCGTTTGCAAATATTTTCTCCCATTCTGAGGGTTGTCTTTTCGTCTTGTTTATGGTTTCCTTTGCTGTGCAAAAGCTTTGAAGTTTCATTAGGTCCCACTTGTTTATTTTTGTTTTTATTTCCATTACTCTAGGAGGTGGATCAAAAAAGATCTTGCTGTGATTTATGTCAAAGAGTGTTCTTCCTATGTTTTCCTCTAAGAGTTTTATAGTGTCCAGTCTTACATTTAGGTCTCTAATCCATTTTGAGTTTATTTTTGTGTATGGTGTTAGGGAGTATTCTAATTTCATTCTTTTACATGTGGCTGTCCAGTTTTCCCAGCACCACTTATTGAAGAGACTGTCTTTTCTCCACTGTATATCTTTGCCTCCTTTGTCATAGATTAGTTGACCATAGGTGCGTGGGTTAATCTCTGGGCTTTCTATTTTGTTCCATTGATCTATGTTTCTGTTTTTGTGCCAGTACCATATTGTCTTGATTACTGTAGCTTTGTAGTATAGTCTGAAGTCAGGGAGTCTGATTCCTCCAGCTCCATTTTTTTGCCTCAAGACTGCTTTGGCTATTCGGGGTCTTTTGTGACTCCATACAAATTTTAAGATGATTTGTTCTAGCTCCGTAAAAAATGCCATTGGTAATTTGATAGGGATTGCATTGAATCTGTAGATTGCTTTGGGTAGTATACTCATTTTCACAATGTTGATTCTTCCAATCCAAGAACATGGTATATCTCTCCATCTGTTGGTATCATCTTTAATTTCTTTCATCAGTGTCTTATAGTTTTCTGCATACAGGTCTTTTGTCTCCCTAGGTAGGTTTATTCCTAGGTATTTTATTCTTTTTGTTGCAATGGTAAATGGGAGTGTTTCCATAATTTCTCTTTCAGATTTTTCATCATTAGTGTATAGGAATGCAAGAGATTTCTGTGCATTAATTTTGTATCCTGCAACTTTACCATATTCATTAATTAGCTCTAGCAGTTTTCTGGTGGCAGTTTTAGGATTCTCTATGTATAGTATCATGTCATCCGCAAACAGTGACAGTTTTACTTCTTTTCCAATTTGTATTCCTTTTATTTCTTTGTCTTCTCTGATTTCCGTGGCTAGGACTTCCAGAACTATGTTGAATAATAGTGGTGAGAGTGGACATCCTTGTCTCGTTCCTGATCTTAGAGGAAATGCTTTCAGTTTTTCCCCATTGAGAATGATGTTTGCTGTGGGTTTGTCATATATGGCCTTTATTATGTTGAGGTAGGTTCCCTCTACGCCCACTTTCTGGAGAGTTTTTATCATAAATGGGTGTTGAATTTTGTCAAAAGCTTTTTCTGCATCTATTGAGATGATCATATGGTTTTTTTTTTCTTTGTAATTAGACTTTTTATTTTGAGGTAATTATGAATTCACATGGAATTATAAGAAATAATACAGAAAGATTCTTTGTACCCTTTACCCAGTTTCCCCAATAATGACATCTTGCAAAACTATAATACTTCACAAATATGACATTGACTTTGATATTGTCAAGATAAAGAACATTTCCTCAACGATCCCTCATTTTGCCCTTTTATGAAAGCACCCACTTCCCTCTGGCTACCACTAATATGTTCTCCATTTCTATAATTTTATATTTTCAAGAATGTTATATAATGGAAGTATACATTATATAATCTTTGGGAATTGGCTTTTTTTTTTTTCAAACATCTTTATTGAAGTATAATTGCCTTACAATAGTGTGTTAGCATCTGCTTTATAACAAAGTGAATCTGTTATACATATACAATATGTTCCCATTTCTCTTCCCTCTTGCATCTCCCTCCCTCCCACCCTCCCCATCCCACCCCTCTAGGTGGTCACAAAGCACCGAGCTGATCTCCCTGTGCTATGCGGCTGCTTCCCACTAGCTATCTATTTTACATTTGGTAGTGTATATATGTCCATGACACTCTCTTACCCTGTCACATCTCACCCCACCCCCTCCCCATATCCTCAAGTCCATTCTCTAGTAGGTCTGTGTCTTTATTCCCGTCTTGCCACTAGGTTCTTCATGGCCTTTTTTTTTTTTTCCCTTAGATTCCATATATATGTGTTAGCATACTGTATTTGTTTTTCTCTTTCTGACTTACTTCACTCTGTATGACAGACTCTAACTCCATCCACCTCATTACAAATACCTCCATTTCATTTCTTTTTATGGCTGAGTAATATTCCATTGTATATATGTGCCACATCTTCTTTATCCATTCATCTGTCGATGGACATTTAGGTTGCTTCCATGTCCTGGCTATTGTAAGTAGAGCTGCAATGAACATTTTGGTACATGACTCTTTTTGACCTATGGTTTTCTCAGGGTATATGCCCAGTAGTGGGATTGCTGGGTCGTATGGTAGTTCTATTTGTAGTTTTTTAAGGAACCTCCATACTGTTCTCCATAGTGGCTGTATCAATTTACATTCCCACCAACAGTGCAAGAGTGTTCCCTTTCCTCCACACCCTCTCCAGCATTTATTGTTTCTAGATTTTTTGATGATGGCCATTCTGACCGGTGTGAGATGATATCTCATTGTAGTTTTGATTTGCATTTCTCTAATGATTAATGATGTTGAGCATTCTTTCATGTGTCTGTAGGCCATCTGTATATCTTCTTTGGAGAAATGTCTATTTAGATCTTCTGCCCATTTTTGGATTGGGTTGTTTGTTTTTTTGTTATTGAGCTGCATGAGCTGCTTGTAAATCTTGGAGATTAATCCTTTGTCAGTTGCTTCATTTGCAAATATTTTCTCCCATTCTGAGGGTTGTCTTTTGGTCTTGTTTATGGTTTCCTTTGCTGTGCAAAAGCTTTTCAGTTTCATTAGGTCCCATTTGTTTATTTGTGTACTTATTTCCATTTCTCTGGGAGCTGGGTCAAAAAGAATCTTGCTGTGATGTATGTCATAGAGTGTTCTGCCTATGTTTTCCTCTAAGAGTTTGATAGTGTCTGCCCTTACACTTAGGTCTTTAATCCATTTTGAGTTTATTTTTGTGCATGGTGTCAGGGAGTGTTCTAATTTCATACTTTTACATGTTCCTGTCCAATTTTCCCAGCACCACTTATTGAAGAGGCTGTCTTTTCTCCACTGTATATGCTTGCCTCCTTTATCAAAGATAAGTTGACCATATGTGTGTGGGTTTATCTCTGGGCTTTCTATCCTGTTCCATTGATCTATATTTCTGTTTTTGTGCCAATACCAAACTGTCTTGATTACTGAAGCTTTGTAATATAGTCTGAAGTCAGGGAGCCTGATTCCTCCAGCTCCATTTTTCGTTCTCAAGATTGCTTTGGCTATTCGGGGTCTTTTGTGTTTCCATACAAATTGTGAAATTTTTTGTTCTAGTTCTGTGAAAAATGCCAGTGGTAGTTTGATAGGGATTGCATTGAATCTGTAGATTGCTTTGGGTAGTAGAGACATTTTCACAATGCTGATTCTTCCAATCCAGGAACATGGTATATCTCTCCATCTATTTGTATCATCTTTAATTTCTTTCATCAGTGTCTTATAATTTTCTGCATACAGGTCTTTTGTCTCCTTAGGTAGGTTTATTCCTAGATATTTTATTCTTTTTGTTGCAATGGTAAATGGGAGTGTTTTCTTAATTTCACTTTCAGATTTTTCGTCATTAGTGTATAGAAATGCAAGAGATTTCTGTGCATTAATTTTGTATCCTGCTACTTTACCAAATTCATTGATTAGCTCTAGGAGTTTTCTGGTAGCATCTTTAGGATTCTCTATGTATAGTATCATGTCATCTGCAAATAGTGACAGCTTTACTTCTTCTTTTCCGATTTGGATTCCTTTTATTTCTTTGCCTTCTCTGATTGCTGTGGCTAGGACTTCCAGAACTATGTTGAATAATAGTGGTGAGAGTGGGCAACCTTGTCTTGCTCCTGATCTTAGTGGAAATGGTTTCAGTTTTTCACCATTGAGGACAATGTTGGCTGTGGGTTTGTCATATATGGCCTTTATTATGTTGAGGAAAGTTCCCTCTATGCCTACTTTCTGCAGGGCTTTTATCATAAATGGGTGTTGAATTTTGTCAAAAGCTTTCTCTGCATCTATTGAGATGATCATATGGTTTTTCTCCTTCAATTTGTTAATATGGTGTATCATATTGATTGATTTGCGTATATTGAAGAATCCTTGCATTCCTGGGATAAACCCCACTTGATCATGGTGTATGATCCTTTTAATGTGCTGTTGGATTCTGTTTGCTAGTATTTTGTTGAGGATTTTTGCATCTATGTTCATCAGTGATATTGGCCTGTAGTTTTCTTTCTTTGTGACATCTTTGTCTGGTTTTGGTATCAGGGTGATGGTGGCCTCGTAGAATGAGTTTGGGAGTGTTCCTTCCTCTGCAATATTTTGGAAGAGTTTGAGAAGGATAGGTGTTAGCTCTTCTCTAAATGTTTGATAGAATTCGCCTGTGAAGCCATCTGGTCCTGGACTTTTGTTTGTTGGAAGATTTTTAATCACAGTTTCAATTTCATTACTTGTGATTGGTCTGTTCATATTTTCTGTTTCTTCCTGGTTCAGTCTTGGAAGGTTATACCTTTCTAAAAATTTGTCCATTTCTTCCAGGTTGTCCATTTTATTGGCATAAAGTTGCTTGTAGTAGTCTCTTAGGATGCTTTGTATTTCTGCGGTGTCTGTTGTAACTTCTTTTTCATTTCTGATTTTATTGATTTGAGTCCTCTCCCTCTTTTTCTTTTTTTTTTTTTTTTTTTTTTTTTTCCTGCCTCTTAATTTTATTGACCAAAATGTCCATGTCCAAATTTATATATATATATATATATATATATATATATTTTTTTTTTTTTGGTTCTTCTTGTTTCTGAGACAGATGTGTTAAAATCTCCCAATCAAAATCTAGGCTGGTAGGCTGGTTAATTTCACTTATTTTTGACAATTTGTGTTCTTTTATGTTTTAGGACTACATTGCTAAGTGAATAAAGTTTTGGATTGCTAATGTTTTGTAGGGAGTTGATCTTTTATCATTAAATCATTAATATCTTTATTGCTGATGGTGCTTATTGATTTTCTTTTAGTTAGTATTTCTCTAGGATATATTCTTTCATCCCTTGTCTTATAAATGAAAGAGCTAGGACTTGGAAAACAAGTAAGTTAGTCAGCTCATAAGAGAATCGGGAATAAAATCTAGGATTATCTGACAGGAAATAGATAACTGGTAGATGTTTAGCTGAGTCTGATGAGTCTGGCTAATGGCTTATCAATTTTATCTTCTCAAAGAACCAACTTTTAGTTTTATTGATCTTTGCTATTGTTTTCTTTGTTTCTATTTCATTTATTTCTGCTCTGATATTTATGATTTCTTTCCTTCTGCTAACTTTGGGTTTTGTTTGTTCTTCTTTCTCTAGTTTCTTTAGGTGTAAGGTTAGATTGTTTACTTGAGATGTTTCTTGTTTCTTTAGGTAGGCTTGTATAGCTATAAACTTCCCTCTTAGAACTGCTTTTGCTGCATCCCATAGGTTTTGGGTCGTCGTGTTTTCATTGTCATTTGTCTCTAGGTATTTTTTGATTTCCTCTTTGATTTCTTCAGTGATCTCTTGGTTATTTAGTAACGTATTAAGCCTCCATGTGTTTGTCTTTTTTACGTTTTTTGACCTGTAATTGATTTCTAATCTCATAGCGTTGTGGTCAGAAAAGATGCTTGATATGATTTCAATTTTCTTAAATTTACTGAGGCTTGATTTGTGACCCAAGATGTGATCTATCCTGGAGAATGTTCCGTGCGCACTTGAGAAGAACGTGTGATCTGCTGTTTTTGGATGGAATGTCCTATATATATCAATTAAAACTATCTGGTCTATTGTGTCATTTAAAGCTTCTGTTTCCTTATTTATTTTCATTTTGGATGATCTGTCCATTGGTGTAAGTGAGGTGTTAAAGTCCCCCACTATGATTGTGTTACTGTCAATTTCCTCTTTTATAGCTGTTAGCAGTTGCCTTATGTATTGAGGTGCTCCTATGTTGGGTGCATATATATTTATAATTGTTATATCTTCTTCTTGGATTGATCCCTTGATCATTATAGAGTGTCCTTCCTTGTCTCTTGTAACATTCTTTATTTTAACGTCTATTTTGTCTGATATGAGAATTGCTACTCCAGCTTTCTTTTGGTTTCCATTTGCATGGAATATCTTTTTCCATCCCCTCACTTTCAGTCTGTATGTGTCCCTAGGTCTAAAGTGGGTCTCTTATAGACAGCATATATATGGGTCTTGTTTTTGTATCCATTCAGCCAGTCTATGTCTTTTGGTTGGGGCATTTAATCCATTCACGTTTAAGGTAATTATCGATATGTATGTTCCTGTGACCATTTTCTTAATTGTTTTGGGTTTGTTTTTGTAGGTCCTTTTCTTCTCTTGTGTTTCCCACTTAGAGAAGTTCCTTTAGCATTTGTTGTAGAGCTGGTTTGGTGGTGCTGAATTCTCTTAGCTTTTGCTTGTCTGTAAAGCTTTTGATTTCTCCATCAAATGTAAATGAGATCCTTGCTGGGTAGAGTAATCTTGGTTGTAGGTTCTTCCCTTTCATCACTTTAAGTATATCATGCCACTCCTTTCTGGCTTGTAGAGTTTCTGCTGAGAAATCAGCTGTTAACCTTATGGTTGTTCCCTTGTATGTTATTTGTCGTTTTTCCCTTGCTGCTTTCAATAATTTTTCTTTGTCTTTAATTTTTGCCACTTTGATTACTATGTGTCTCAGCGTGTTTCTCCTTGGGTTTATCCTGCCTGGGACTCGCTGCGCTTCCTGGACTTGAGTGGCTATTTCCTTTCCCATGTTATGGAAGTTTTCAACTATAATCTCTTCAAATATTTTCTCTGGTCCTTTCTCTCTCTCTTCTCCTCCTGGGACCCCTATAATGCGAATGTTGTTGCGTTTAATGTTGTCCCAGAGGTCTCTTAGGCTGTCTTCATTTCTTTTCATTCTTTTTTCTTTAGTCTGTTCCGCAGCAGTGAATTCCACCATTCTGTCTTCCAGGTCACTTATCGGTTCTTCTGCCTCAGTTATTCTGCTATTGATTCCTTCTAGTGTAGTTTTCATTTCAGTTATTGTATTGGTCATCTCTGTTTGTTTGTTCTTTAATTCTTCTAGGTCTTTGTTAATCATTTCTTGCATCTTCTCAATCTTTGCCTCCATTCTTATTCCAAGGTCCTGGATCATCTTCACTATCATTCTGAATTCTTTTTCTGGAAGGTTGCCTATCTCCACTTCATTTAGTTGTTTTTCTGGGGTTTTTTCTTGTTCCTTCATCTGGTACATAGCCCTCTGCCTTTTCATCTTGTCTGTCTTTCTGTAACTGTGGTTTTTGGTCCACAGGCTGCAGGATTGTAGTTTTTCTTGCTTCTGCTGTCTGCCCTTTGGTGGTTGAGGCTATCTAAGAGGCTTGATGGGAGGCTCTGGTGGTGGGTAGAGCTGACTGTTGCTGTGGTGGTCAGAGCTCAGTAAAACTTTAGTCCGCTTGTCTGCTGATGGGTGCGGCTGGGTTCCCTCCCTGTTGGTTGTTTTGCCTGAGGCAACCCAACACTGGAGCCTACCTGGGCTCTTTGGTGGGGTTAATGGCAGACTCTGGGAGGGCCTTAAACCTTGATCTAACCCTTTTTGCTCTAGCTCAGGTTCCATTTTGACAGCATGCTCATGCGCCTTTTCAACAATTCGACCAACATCCAGATCGCCAAAGAGATTAGCATGTTAATCTTCTGGGCTAATTGTTTCTAATGGATAATTGGAAACTTTTCTGATTATTAAAGAAGCCACCTCTTTAGGAAAGATGTGGTTTGTACCTTTCATGTCATGATAAAGTTCTTCATGTGTTCCAGATTGTTGTAGTACATGATTATAAACAGAATCGACCATCTGAGAAATAATTTCTATAGTTTCTGGATTTAAAAATTTTTCTTCAGGATTAGCAGCTACAATACTAATGTTTTTTCTGGAAATTTCAGTTGTCACGGATTTTGTCAATTGAGATGCAATTTTATTTAACTCAGGCTTTGATAAGTTTTTAACATCTTTGCTTGAGGCACTTGGCAACTTTACTAGTTTAGCCAAGAGCAAGGCAAGTGTTTCCTCTAAAAACCTGGCATCTAATACAGCCTCTTTTTTGGATGAAGGTTTTTTCTTTGACTTAAGATCATCAATAATCTTAACCACGTTTTCCATAACTTTGACAGCTTCCAGAGCTAACTCTGAACTTGATGTTTCTTCCTCTACTTGAGGATGAAATTCTGAATTGGAAATTTCCTTCACCATTAAAAATCCTATTATATCAGAGAGGACATTGCTCTTACCCATTAAATCTTTATACACTGAAATATGGGAGCCAGAGTGCTTTAAAACAGTGTTATAAACAGAAGTAACTACTTTTTCAATAGTCGCACTGTCTGCTAAAGATACAGTGGATGATTCTTTGACCTGTGGTACTACTGTAATCTGACTTTTAGAGATATATTCTTGGAATGAATTTAAGATTTTTGAGCTTATTTTTTGCATTTCAGCATTTAGAGAATTGTTTTGTTCCTTATCCGCTTTTGGAAACTTAAATAGAAGCTTTGACAAAAAATTTATAGCAATTTCTTCTGTTATGTTAAAAGGCAGTTTGTAAGCCTGTGATGGCTGAGGCTGGGGAATTTCAGTGGTTTGGATAACATCTTTAAGGATATTTTCAACAACACTGTCAACTTCTGTACACTGAAGTGGCGTTAGTTCTCCAGAAAAATAGTTCTGTAACTGATTTCTGGTCACTTCTTGTACAACTAAATTAACTATGCCTTCTGAAAGGATTTTGCAACCACTGCTGACACACTTCTGTATGCTCTCTTGAGATCCAAATTGTTGCAAAAGATTATTATAAATAGTCTGAACCACTAATTGAATAATTTCATCATCATTAGGATGTAAAGATTCTACATACTGTATAATCATATCTTCATCTTTGGAGATCTCTGTTATAACTATACTTGCTAATTTCATTTGAAGGAAATCCAATTCTGTGTACAAATTATCCTCAGATATTTCTGTTTTAGCGTTGGCTACTGCTGAGAAAATTTTTGATAGAAGAGAAGAAATTATCCTTTCTAAAAATTCATAAAGCAGCATTATGGTATATGGCGATGATGTCTAACATTCTTTGCAAGCTGTTTGGGCCACCTTATGGACCTTTATCATAACCTCCTTAGATTCTAGAAGCAAACATACTGAATCTGGAGTCTCATCATAAAGTAGCAAGTTTAGCTGATGCTGAAAAATTTCTTCTATTACTGCATTAGCTAGCCTTCTTGCTAATTTTTCAACATTACTCTATGTCCTCGCAAATGGAGTCTTGAGATCTATATTCCTGCAAAATATTGCATATAGAGGGGTGAACAATCTTATTGACCAACATTTTATTGATTGATGGTATTTTAGCCATAAAAGGTGCCTGATCTGGGGCTTCCCTGGTGGCGCAGTGGTTGAGAATCTGCCTGCCAATGCAGGGGACACGGGTTCGAGCCCTGGTCTGGGAAGATCCCACATGCCACGGAGCAACTGGGCCCGTGAGCCACAGTTACTGAGCCTGCGCGTCTGGAGCCTGTGCTCCGCAACAAGAGAGGCCGCGATGGTGAGAGGCCTGCGCACCGCGATGAAGAGTGGTCCCCACTTGCCACAACTAGAGAAAGCCCTCGCACAGAAACGAAGACCCAACACAGTCATAAAAATAAATAAATAAATAAATAAAAAGACCGTGAATTTCAAAAAAAAAAAAAAAAAAAAGGTGCCTGATCTGAAAAAGGTATTTTAGTTGCAGGTGCCGTGTTATGCATGGGTGGTATATTATCCATAATTATCTTTTTCTTGGGAGGTCTTTTTTCCACAGACAGTTCTTTTTGCTTGAGAGGTACTTTATGAACTGATGAAATGTTATCTTCAGATGGTAGGAACCTACTTCCTTGATTTGGGTTTAATACTTTAATTTGAGCATCTGAAAACTCCTTTAACAGGGAATCAATCAGTTTCATAGCCGTGTCATAGAGCTCAGCTTGATTTACACCTTTGCTTACATGTTGACATGCATCATCTGTATCCGATGAGGAAGAAAAAATCAATTTGTTAACTATTTCAGAGATAACATCTTCTAAAAAGTTAGCAGGGAAAATCCCGGGTTTATTTTCTGGTGGGTTCTGAGGATTGTCCCGTTTACTAGGTGTACTTTTAATCTCTTTATCTTTACTTTTCTCATTCTCTTCCTCTTTTGCAGGAACATTCTGTTTAGCTGAATTCATTGAAGCAGGTTGTGCAAAATCCTTGCCATCCGCTTGAGTTACATATGCTGCTTTATCACCTAGAGGATTTGGGGATTTTGAGTCATCCACTGGTCCTTGGAAAGAAGATATTTCTAAAACATTTCTGTAAATGATTCCAGTGACATTTTGGGCATGTTTAGAATGCAAGATCTGTTTGTCATCCTTAACTGCGTAAGCTGGAGAATCTCTTCTCTTCTTTTGGATCTCTCTATATCTCACCTTGAATTTCAGAGATGGTAATTCAAAAGGTCTATCCCCTTTTCCTAATGAAATTTCTTTTTTCTTGTCACTCTTCTTTTTATCATCTATTTTAAAATCTGGTTCCAGGACAACGTTGTTTTTTTGTATCATCAATAGCTGGTGAAAGATTTTGGTATACCTCATCACCTTGCCCTTTCTCATCTTTTCTAGCCAAACGATCTTTCTTCTTGATTTCATTCTTTGTAAGTGCTGTACCCAAATCTGGCCCCTGAGTATCTTTACTTTTCACACTGGTTGTTGTTGAAGTGAGTTTTGATACCTTCTCATTATCTTTTCCAGTTGAACTTTCCTTTTTCTTTTCATCCTCTTTCTTTTTCTTTGGCACACCTCCAACTGACCCTGATGCTAGGGTAGTTACTTCGCTCTTCATAATGCTATGTATATTGGTACATACTGGCTTCTGGATGCTGCCTGTTTTCATTGGTGTCTTCTCCTTTTTGAAGTTCTCTTTTCCATTAAGTGCTCTTCCATCTATTTCCAAAGTGTCCATTTTGTCTTTCAGGTCTGAGGTTAGAGGAATAAGTGTAGATAATTGTTCTAGTGAAGAAACTGGGTTCTTCTTCAAGCTTCTGTTTATCTTTGTAAAGGTTTTATATGGTAGGTGTTGAACTCTTTGGATGATGCTATCCACATCTAGAAATGAAAAGAAGGTGGAAGACCAGCTTCCCGAAAAAAGTGGTTGAATCTGGAAAGCAGAGATTGCCTTCTTGGCCAAAACAGCAATCATCTCTATAACAATGTTACTTCTATCATGTTTCTGAACATTTTTAGATCCATATATGTCTATGACCTCATCATACACAGAATCAGATACTTTATCGACTTGTCTCTTTATCTGTCGGTGGAAATGAAAACATTTTTTCAGCATTTGCTAGAACTTTAATTTCACTTTTCCTAAATTCCCCTATCAGGGCATTTGCAAATTTTATAGCTAGGTCCATGATATCTCTTTCTGATATCTCTTCGTCCTTAGGATTTTCAGCAATACTTGGTAGAGTATAAAATTTGCGAACAAGGTCAATTACAACATCTTCCAAACATGCAGCAGAGTATACAGAAACCTGTGGGAAGGACTGTATTTTTTCTTTCATGGGATTCAAGAGTTCAGTGACATGGTCATTTTGGGGTAAGTCACTGGGAAATGATTCTTCCTCACATAAATATGGGTGCAGATGGTGGTCCACAATTACCTTCATAATGAAACCAGCTATTCTCCCGAGGAATGAGCCTCCTCTTTTGCATGTATCTTTCTGTACTTCATCTTCAAACTTAATTTTTTAAATAATATTGTTACGTATGGAGTCAACGAAGTTATCGATTGCCCCTAATTGCCAACTCTCCACATGCTCCTCTGCCTTGGCAAGTCTAATCTCATGTTCAGAAATTTCTGTTATGATATCATCAGTTAGTTTTGAAGCACTATTCACAAACTCATAATCTGGTGGCACCTCTTCCTCATTTGGTTCTGTTTCAGTCTCAGATGAAGGGAACATATGTGCTAGAAGCTTGTAAATCGTATCTTCTAAAAGGGAACGAGGCAATACAGTGATGCATGATGGCAAGTCATGGCTATCGTTGATGGTGTCAAGTACATTTCTGATGATGTTCTCCTCTTGGAGGGAGGAATAGGAAGAAGTTGCTAATTCTCCTGTAACTAATGACTCCACCTGATAATCATAAATTTCTCCTAACAGTAAATAATACATTTTTCCCCAAATTGACAGCATCATTTTGTATAGCTCTATAAACATGAACCAGAGATCGATAATCATCTAATATTTTTTCATAAATAATGTTGACAGTTTTTTTAACCATTTCTTTATATCCTTCTGAAAAATACAGATTTTCATCCAAGTGATCTGCAACTAAAATTTGTGATGTGGTGAACTCCAGCACAATTGATTTTACTAATCTTGTAACAATATCAGTAACATTGGCGTTTGCTTTACATGGGTTTTCGGCAGCCAGGACATTATGTGAGAATACATAAAGGATTTTGCATAAAAGCTCAGAAATTACTTCCTCCAAAAAGACGGCCGAATTCACAATGAAAGATAATTCTCTTTGTTTAGGATCTATTGCGCTCTGTTGATAAGTTTGATCCATTGTACCTGAAGGAAGAGTTTTATCTCCAGATAAGAATGACTCAAGATGATGGTTAAATATTTCCCTTATTATATAACTCACTATTTTTGTAACAGGTATATTACTTATGCCTTTTTTATCTTTTCAAAGAGACTGGTATAGATTTGAATGAGAAATGTCATTATAAATGGCATCAACCATAGCCTGGATATCTTTTTCTGAAATCACATTTTGTTTTTCACTTCCATCTTTAATAATGCATATTGCATGTTTAGAAATTATTGACATGATTTCATCGATCAGTCTCACAACTGTGTCACTGAAGTGTGACTGCGAAAGGTATGGGTCTTCTGCACTGCAGTTCAAAGGACATATCTGAGATAAAACCCGAGTGACTATTTTTTCCAAATGTGTATATGATAATATGGTGGTATATATTGTACAAGTCTGTCTTCGGAGTCTTGATTTACTGATCGCATAATGAACTCTGTTTATCAGAACATCAGCATTGAGTTTTGAATATGATTTAAAAGGCAGCTTTGCTATGAAATATGGAGGAATTCGGAAATCAAGAACTTCAGCCAGGATAATTTTAGTTACCCTCTCAGCCAGTGTCTTGGTGTCACTGAGAAGGTCTTTATTAGGTTCCAGTTCACATTCTTGTAAAACTTTGCTATATGCCGTGTCAATAATTTTTATCACTATGTCTCTATCTACTAGGGGCAAGCACAGTTGTTCCTTAGCATTTTCTAGGATGCTAACTTGAACTTTTGAGAATTCTTCCGTTATCAAATATATGAGTTTTTCAGCTGTTTCCAACAGTTCTTTTTCTGAATCTCTTAGTGATTTTGTTTGCACAATACCTAATACCCTGTGGAATATTTTGCTTAAAACCCCAGAGATCACATCTTCCAAAAAGGCTGAGGAGTAAACACTGGCAAAAAAACATTGCCTTCTTCTCATACTATCAAAGTATGCATATGATGAGGGAAATGACAACTTCCCATACGCAAATGGATGAAGATGTTGTTGACAGACATTTTTAATGATAAAACCTGCTATTCTATCGATAAGAACATTGTCACTGCTTGTGTTATCGTGCTCAACTGCTTCTTGAGACCCAGAGTTTTGCAAGATATTTCTGAATGTGGAATCAACGAGACGCTGAGCAGCATCCTCTGAATAAACAGATTCAGTTTCATCTTCATCTTTTGAAAATCGAATTTCATGTTGGGAAATTTTCATCCTAATATCACTGATTAACTTTGAAGAGATTTCACTGCGATTAATTCCTGATCTATCTTTTGGAGTTTCACTGTATAGAACCATGTTAGATGAAGAAGGAAAGATTCTAGATAATAATACTCTGATTATGTCTTCTAAAAATGAGTATGGCAGCAAGATGTTATATGGAGATAAATGCTGGCTTGGCTGGGTAGGTTCAGTGATGCCACAAAAGATGTTCTGAATAATGTTTTCTGCTGTTAAAGTAGCATAGGAAGAAGCCGACAAATCCCCAGAAAACAGTGGATGAAAAAGATAATCAGAAATGGCTGCTATGATTAAATTGGTAATGTTTTCCACAAAAATATCACTGTCTTTGAGTTCTTTATTATCAACCTCAGGGGCCAGCCCATGCTGTTTGAGAACATTTTCATAAACTGAATTGACAAGTTCATCCACAGTGTCTGTATCTACAGTGGAGAATGGCTGCTCTTGGTCTTCATGAAGAATGCAGATTTTAGCTTTGTTAAAATGGTTGTTTATTGAGTTTACTATTTTTTGGGTCACTTTATCCAAATCACACTCAGTGTTATATTTTGGATCGAAGAGCTTTGAAAATAGTCTGGCAACAATTTCTTCTACAAATGCATTAGGATAAAAGTCCATACCTAGTGATGATGGCTTCTGGGGTCTGTGTGACCCTGTGACTTCACTGAGAACCTCTTTAACCATATTTGATATTTCATCCAATGGAGTCGTTGAATGAGGTAAGCCCTCTTCACACAAAAAGGGTTGAAGATGATTTTCAATAATCTCTTGAATAATAAGACTGGCCATTCGGTCAACCATTATTGGGCTTTGGCTTTCTATACTTTTCTGTATTGCTGCAAGCAAGCCAGACATCTGCAAAATATTATTATAAACAGACTCCACCATATTTTGAAGGTTTTTTTTCTGTATATAGATACTGACAATCATATTTATTGAGCCAAATCTTATGCTTTGAAATGGCTAACAAAACCTTATTTATTATATAGGTGGCCATCTCATTAAAATCCGAAGTCATTAAGTATTTCTTTCCCAAGCATGAAGCCTCGCTGGGTGGAGGAATGAGCTGAGATAATAGTCTTCTGATGACATCTTCTAAAAATGCGTGTGTTAGGATGGTAGTATAGCCTGTTGAATGTTGACCTTGGTAATTAAGTTCACTCAGGTTGTTTTGAAGTTTCTGTAGTATATTTTCAGCTTTGAGAGGGTAATATGAATTAGGCATGAGCTTTCCAACAGAGCACAATGGGAGTTGGTAGTCTATACTCTCTTTCAATATGCCATTAGTTATCTGTTCTGCTATTGACGTGGCAGCATGTGCCAGATGATTGCCACAGGTAACTTGAAATGCGTAGTGCCACAATACATCATTATAAACAGAGTCAACAATCTTACTAACAGTTTCTTTATAGATTGGTGGAAAACATATCCTTTCTTCAACAGTGACTTGAGCATTATTAAACTCATTCACCACAGAGTTGACATCTAATATATTCATCTCGTTGAGCTGGGCTTCAGTGATATTTACATTTTTGCCCTGCACTGAGGTGGTGAGATTAAGAAAAATGTCTGCAATTATTTCCTCCAGAAATGTGGCAGAGTACACTCCTGTGTTTATGCCTCCTGGATATCACATGTTAAGAAAGGCTGTTGCATTCAATTCCTTTTTACCTGGTCTTCGAAGAGGAAGTAGAGAAGGGAATTTTCCTGAAAACTGCTTACGAAATGGGGTTTGCATTTTGGAATGAATCACCCTACGATTATTCAATGGTCCTGTCAGAGGCTTGCTGTCATAACTCATGAATCTCACAGAGTCTTTACCCTGTCTTGATTCTTTTAATTCTGGCCTTTTTGCTTTTGGGAAACTAGGAGGTCTCTCGTCCTATATGCTAAATGCTTGTTTGTAAGTGGTAGACTTCTGGGAGGTTGCTGTATACTGCATGACAATTTTTCCATTAAGGATTTTACCAAGCTATGGGAAATAATACTAAGCATAGATTCTTGATCTATTTCTGCCAGATTTTCCAAAAGGTCTGATATGTCATATCCTTCAACTGGTAAGCCATAGTCCATTGTTCCCCTGCAATAATCCTCTACATTTTGAAGTATGTTGAACAGTTGACATTCTGTTGATATTTCATCAGAAAGAGGACCATCTGTAAGGAAGTTGTTGGTTGTGCATTCTTCCAAGAGTATTCTAATAAGTTTCTCACACACAACATTCAGAAGAAAAGCTGATTTGGGGGAGAGCCCTAGGTTATTTCTAGGAATTCTGTGACTTGAAGATAGGAACATTTCTCTTGCTATTTTACCAGAATCTGTATCCCAATTTGGGCATTCATCTGGCAAAAACAAATAAAAAACAATATTGAAAATTTTGTTGACTACTTCTTTGAATTCATGAGTTCTTAGGCTGCCAACCAGGATGTCTAACTTACATGCTAGAGAATTTATTTTTCTGTGCTACTTGATTAATTTGGTGAGTAGGAGCTGATTTCCTACCTCTGGCACCTATCTGTCTTTTCATAGTTTTGGTTTTGTTGCAAATGGGCAAACTATGGCTTTTAGGTGTGGACAGTGATTTGTTTCTTCCTTTGCTGTCAAGGTGATGATTTATTCCTATTTCTTTGTACAGAACATGGTTTACTCCTATTAAGAGATCCTGAAAGAGATCGCTGAAGTCAGCCACAGCTGGTTTTGGGCAATAAATATATTTTGCTTTTACAGAAACCACTTGTGTAACGTCTGCCTTTAAAATGTCACTATTTAAAAGGCTTCGAATAATGATTTCAGAAATGCTTAAAGCAAGTCCTCTGATAGAAATTGACCGACTCTCAAACACTTGGGAATGAACTAAAATAATCTTGCTAAAAGTTGCATCTTGGTTTTCCAGTGACTTCTGTATTGTTCCACCATCTTTGGTGCAATCAGAAATGCTTGAAATTATATAGGAAATAACCAATTCAGTGAGATGTTCACAAAGTTAAGTGAAGAATCACTGTTTATGCTTCTTAGAGGCTGTTTTGATTCGTATTTTTTGCTTAACAGCATGGAAATAATAGACACTTTTTCATCAAGAGGACATTGAAACAGAAAACATTGGTATTTTTAACATGCATTAAGGAAAAATGTTGACCATTCAAAATACTGGCAATATTTTACATATGAATTTCACTTTGGGTGTACCTCACTCAAGAAATAGGAAAATCTAGTCAAGAAAGGAACTGGGTTTTCTTCAAATCTCTATTTTCTACCTGTGGAATCTTTACTTCTGCTGGGAAGCCCATTTAGAGTTTCGTTTTGTTTTGTTTTTTTCTTAAATTTATTTATTTATTTTTGGGTGTGTTGGGTCTTCATTTCTGTGCGAGGGCTTTCTCTAGTTGCGGCGAGCGGGGGCCACTCTTCATCGCGGTGCGCGGGCCTCTCACTATCGCGGCCTCTGTTGTTGCAGAGCACAGGCTCCAGACGCGCAGGCTCAGTGGTTGTGGCTCACGGGCCTAGTTGCTCCGCGACATGTGGGATCTTCCCAGACCAGGGCTCGAACCCGTGTCCCCTGGATTGGCAGGCATATTCTCAACCACTGCGCCACCAGGGAAGCCCATTTAGAATTCAAATCTCTAATTGCTGGTTTCTTCCTTGGATAGCTATGTTGCTTTAAGAAGCTGAAATCCTGGGGCAGAGAAATGATTTCTAGCTTTTAGTGTTACAAGGCCCTAGAGTGATTCCTGTGATATCTAGAGATCTCATATAATTCTTGAAAACATTTTTGGCTATTCAGCTAATTATCCCATTTGGGACTAAATAGTATATAATAAATAGAACAGAATGAAACTGCTGATGTTTGACATATAAAAATGGCTATTTCATATGGTTCAACCCAATATATGCATGTAAGCATTCATAGAAAGGGAGTGCAGATATCATACTTGTAAGCATGGGTTTAGAGTATTTTACCTAAAAAGGATTTAGGTCAGAAAACTGGAACATGAACAGAACAAGAAGTTTAATGCCACTGTTCTTATAAACTAACATCAATAATTGTAAAGACTTTAACTGTATACCTCAAAAAGAAGTTGGATCATTACAGTCAATTAACTATGCATGAGATCTGACTATAATGTAAGAAGTCTTTTATTAAAGAACTTTAAAAAAACCCTCTTGGAACTTCTGTTTGGGGATTGCCTTTAGAGCAGTTGTATGTCCCAAGCAAAACATCATTTCATAGCCATACCTCATGCCCAACCAAAATATCCCACCTTAAATTATGCCCATTTAATCTCATCTGTAGATAGGGAAAACTGGAAAACACTCCTCCATATAAAAATTATGTAAATGGGTAACATTTTTTCTTTTAGCATACTGACCATTTGAAAAACACACAGGTAAATAAACAGCCACCCCAAATCTAAGGCTATTTTCAGAGAAGCAGTGAATGTAGCTTCTTGAATGTGAGGGTTAAAAATAAAACTCTTAAAATTATCAATGACTTTTTTTCCCTAAAATGATGCCAACTCTTTATAAGTCAGTCCTCACTCACCTCTGGTTTCAAAGTTCTTGAAATGTGTGACCACAGATATAGTAACATATCTTGCTACTAGATGGATTTCATGTGGTCCCAGTTCCTGATCTGCAAAAGCAATGACCTCAGCCTCTTCGAGAGTTGCTATTTTCTCTAACTTTGGGTACTTATTTTTTCACTTTTCCAGTAAGGTGGAATCTTCTCCACTTGCCACAAAGCTTTTGTTTTCTTCTTCAATTTCATAGCTGTTTCTTTTTCGCCATATTTTAAGCAAGCTTTTCTCATCCTTTTGTTCTTCACACATTACAGAGAAAGGCCTTCCCTTTGATACAAAAAATGGCTTCATAGGGAGGAGAGAAGATGGTGGAAGAGTAAGACGCGGAGATCACCTTCCTTCCCACAGATACAGTAGAAATACATCTACACGTGGAACTGCTCCTACAGAACACCCACTGAACGCTGGCAGAAAACGTCAGACCTCCCAAAAGGCAAGAAACTCCCCCCGTACTTGGGTAGGGCAAAAGAAAAATAACAGAGACAAAAGAATAGGGACGGCACCTGCACCAGTGGGAGGGAGCTGTGAAGGAGGAAAGATTTCCACACACTAGGAAGCCCCTTCGCGGGCAGAGACTGCGGGTGGCAGAGGGGGGAAGCTTCGGAGCCGCGCAGGAGAGCGCAGCCACAGGGGTGTGGAGGGCAAAGCGGAGAGATTCCCGCACGGAGGATCAGTGCCGACCAGCACTCACCAGCCCGAGAGGCTTGTCTGCTCACCTGCCGGGGCGGGCGGGGCTGGGAGCTGAGGATCAGGCTTTGGTCGGATCGCAGGGAGAGGACTGGGGTTGGCGGCGTGAACACAGCCTGAAGGGGTTAGTGCACCACAGCTAGCCAGGAGGGACTCCGGGAAAAAGTCTGCAGCTGCCGAAGAGGCAAGAGACTTTTTCTTCCCTCTTTGTTTCCTGGTGTGCGAGGAGAGGGGATTCAGAGCGCCGCCTAAACGAACTTCAGAGACGGGCGCGAGCCGTGGCTATCAGCGCGGACCCCACAGCAACAGGGGCGCAGAGGAAAAAGCGGAGAGATTCCTGCACAGAGGCTCGGCGCCGAACAGCACTCACCAGCCCGAGAGGCTTGTCTGCTCACCCGCCGGGGCGGGCGGGGCTGGGAGCTGAGGCTCGGGCTTCGGTCGGATCGCAGGGAGAGGACTGGGGTTGGCGGTGTGAACACAGCCTGAAGGGGTTAGCGCACCACAGCTGGCTGGGAGGGAGACCGAGAAAAAGTCTGCAGCTGCCGAAGAGGCAAGAGACTTTTTCTTGCCTCTCTATTTCGCGGCGTGCAAGGAGAGGGGATTCAGAGCGCCGCCTAAATGAACTCCAGAGACTGGCGTGAGCCGCGGCTATCAGCGCGGACCCCAGAGACAGGCATGAGACGCTGGGGCTGCTGCTGCCGCCTCCAAAAATCCTGTGTGCGAGCACAGTTCACTCTCCACACCGCCCCTCCCGGGAGCCTGTGCAGCCCGCCACTGCCAGGGTCCCGTGATCCAGGGACAACTTCCCCGGGAGAACGCACTGCGCACCTCAGGCTGCTGCAATGTCACGCCGGCCTCTGACGCTGCAGGCTCACCCCACCTCCTCTGTACCCCTCCCTCCCCACGGCCTGGGTGAGCCAGAGCCCCCGAAGCAGCTGCTCCTTTAACCCCGTCCTGTCTGGGCGGGGAACAAACGCCCTCAGGCGACCTACACGCAGAGGCAGGTTCAAATCCAAAGCTGAACCCCGGGAGCTGTGCGAACAGAGAAGAGAAGGGGAAATCTCTCCCAGCAGCCTCAGAAGCAGCGAATTAAAACTCCACAAACAACTTGATGTGATGCATCTGTTGAATACCTGAAGAGACAACGAATCATCCCAAATTCAGGAGGTGGACTTTGGGAGCAGGATATATTAATTTTTCCCCTTTTCCTTTTTTTGTGAGTGTATATGTATATGCTTCTGGGTGAGATTTTGTCTGTATAGCTTTGCTTTATAATAGCTTTATTTTACTTCACTATATTATAGCCTCTTTCTTTCTTTCTTTCTTTCTATTTTTTCTCCCTTTTACTCTGAGCCGTGTGGACGAAAGGCTCTTGGTGCTCCAGCCAGGCATCAGGGCCGTACCTCTGAGGTGGGAGAGCCAACTTCAGGACACTGGTCCACAGGAGACCTCCCAGCTCCACGTAATACCAAACGGCAAAAATCTCTCAGAGATCTCCATCTCAACATCAAGACCCAGCATCACTCAATGACCAGCAAGCTACAGTGCTGAACACCCTATGCCAAACAACTAGCAAGACAGGAACACAGCCCCATCCATTAGCAGAGAGGCTGCCTAAAATCATAATAAGGCCACAGACACCCCAAAATACACCACCAGACGTGGACGTGCCCACCAGAAAGACAAGATCCAGCCTCATCCACCAGAACTCAGGCACTAGTTCCCTCCACCAGGAAGCCTACACAACCCACTGAACCAACCTTACCCACTGGGGACAGATACCAAAAACAACGGGAACTACGAACCTGCAGCCTGTGAAAAGGAGACCCCAAACACAGTAAGATAAGCAAAATGAGACGACAGAAAAACACACAGCAGATGAAGGAGCAGGGTCAAAACACACCAGACTTAACAAATGAAGAGGAAATAGGTAGTCTACCTGAAAAAGAATTCAGAATAATGATAGTAAGGATGATCCAAAATCTGGGAAATAGAATAGACAAAATGCAAGAAACATTTAACAAGGACGTAGAAGAACTAAAGAGGAACCAAGCAACGATGAAAAACACAATAAATGAAATTAAAAATACTCTAGATGGGATCAATAGCAGAATAACTGAGGCAGAAGAAACGATAAGTGACCTGGAAGATAAAATGGTGGAAATAACTACTGCAGAGCAGGATAAAGAAAAAAGAATGAAAAGAACTGAGGACAGTCTCAGAGACCTCTGGGACAACATTAAACGCACCAACATTTGAATTATAGGGGTCCCAGAAGAAGAAGAGAAAAAGAAAGGGAGTGAGAAAATATTTGAAGAGATTATAGTTGAAAACTTCCCTAATATGGGAAAGGAAATAGTTAATCAAGTCCTGGAAGCACAGAGAGTCCCATACAGGATAAACCCAAGGAGAAACACGCCAAGACACATATTAATCAAACTGTCAAAAATTAAATATAAGGAAAACATATTAAAAGCAGCAAGGGAAAAACAACAAATAACACACAAGGGAATCCCCATAAGGTTAACATCTGATCTTTCAGCAGAAACTCTGCAAGCCAGAAGGGAGTGGCAGGATATACTTAAAGTGATGAAGGAGAAAAACCTACAACCAAGATTACTCTACCCA
The DNA here is from genome assembly GCF_949987535.1 of Balaenoptera acutorostrata. Classification (NCBI taxonomy): domain Eukaryota; kingdom Metazoa; phylum Chordata; class Mammalia; order Artiodactyla; family Balaenopteridae; genus Balaenoptera; species Balaenoptera acutorostrata. Next base: position 113,284,967 of record NC_080085.1, read on the forward strand.
GCAAGGATCTCATTCAGATGTGATGGAGAAATTAAAACCTTTACAGACAAGCAAAAGCTGAGAGAGTTCAGCACCACCAAACCAGCTTTACAACAAATGCTAAAGGAACTTCTCTAGGCAAGAAACACAAGAGAAGGAAAACACCTACAATAACAAACCCAAAACATTTAAGAAAATGGGAATAGGAACATACATATCGATAATTACCTTGAATGTAAATGGATTAAATGCTCCCACCAAAAGACACAGGCTGGCTGAATGGATACAAAAACAAGACCCATATATATGCTGTCTACAAGAGACCCACTTCAGACCTAGAGACACATACAGACTGAAAGTGAGGGGATGGAAAAAGATATTCCATGCAAATGGAAATCAAAACAAAGCTGGAGTAGCAATTCTCATATCAGACAAAATAGACTTTAAAATAAAGACTATTACAAGAGACAAAGAAGGACACTATATAATGATCAAGGGATCGATCCAAGAGGAAGGTATAACAATTGTAAATATTTATGCACCCAACATAGGAGCACCTCAATACATAAGGCAAATACTAACAGCCATAAAAGGGGAAATCGACAGCAACACAATCATAGTAGGGGACTTTAACACCCCACTTTCACCAATGGACAGATCATCCAAAATGAAAATAAATAAGGAAACACAAGCTTTAAATGATACATTAAACAAGATGGACTTAATTTGATATTTATAGGACATTCCACCCAAAAACAACAGAATACACATTTTTCTCAAGTGCTCATGGAACATTCTCCTGGATAGATCATATCTTGGGTCACAAATCAAGCCTTGGTAAATTTAAGAAAATTGAAATCGTATCAAGTATCTTTTCCGACCACAACGCTATGAGACTAGATATCACTTACAGGAAAAGATCTGTAAAAAATACAAACACATGGAGGCTACACAATACACTACTTAGTAATGAAGTGATCACTGAAGAAATCAAAGGGGAAATCAAAAAATACCTAGAAACAAATGACAATGGAGACACGACGACCCAAAACCTATGGGACGCAGCAAAAGCAGTGCTAAGAGGGAAGTTTATAGCAATACAAGCCTACCTCAAGAAACAGGAAACATCTCGAATAAACAACCTAACCTTGCACCTAAAGCAATTAGAGAAAGAAGAAAAAAACCCCCCAAAGCCAGCAGAAGGAAAGAAATCATAAAGATTAGGTCAGAAATAAATGAAAAAGAAATGAAGGAAACAATAGCAAAAATCAATGAAACTAAAAGCTGGTTCTTTGAGAAGATAAACAAAATTGATAAACCATTAGCCAGACTCATCAAGAGAAAAAGGGAGAAGACTCAAATCAATAGAATTAGAAATGAAAAAGGAGAAGTAACCACTGACACTGCAGAAATACAAAAGATCATGAGAGATTACTACAAGCAACTCTATGCCAATAAAATGGACAACCTGGAAGAAATGGACAGATTCTTAGAAATGCACAAACTGCCGAGACTGAACCAGGAAGAAACAGAAAATATGAACAGACCAATCACAAGCACTGAAATTGAAACTGTGATTAAAAACCTTCCAACAAACAAAAGCCCAGGACCAGATGGCTTCACAGGCGATTTCTATCAAACATTTAGAGAAGAGCTAACACCTGTCCTTCTCAAACTCTTCCAAAATATTGCAGAGGGAGGAACACTCCCAAACTCATTCTACGAGGCCACCATCACCCTGATAGCAAAACCAGACAAAGATGTGACAAAGAAAGAAAACTACAGGCCAATATCACTGATGAACATAGATGCAAAAATCCTCAACAAAATACTAGCAAACAGAATCCAACAGCACATTAAAAGGATCATACACCATGATCAAGTGGGGTTTATCCCAGGAATGCAAGGATTCTTCAACATATGCAAATCAATCAATGTGATACACCATATTAACAAATTGAAGGAGAAAAACCATATGATCATCTCAATAGAAGCAGAGAAAGCTTTTGACAAAATTCAACACCCATTTATGATAAAAGCCCTGCAGAAAGTAGGCATAGAGGGAACTTTCCTCAACATAATAAAGGCCATATATGACAAACCCACAGCCAACATTGTCCTCAATGGTGAAAAACTGAAACCATTTCCACTAAGATCAGGAACAAGACAAGGTTACCCACTCTCACCACTATTATTCAACATAGTTTTGGAAGTGTTAGCCACAGCAATCAGAGAAGACAAAGAAATAAAAGGAATCCAAATCGGAAAAGAAGAAAAAAAGCTGTCACTATTTGCAGATGACATGATACTATACATAGAGAATCCTAAAGATGCTACCAGAAAACTCCTAGAGCTAATCAATGAATTTGGTAAAGTAGCAGGATACAAAATTAATGCACAGAAATCTCTTGCATTTCTATACACTGATGACGAAAAATCTGAAAGTGAAATTAAGAAAACACTCCCGTTTACCATTGCAACAAAAAGAATAAAACATCTAGGAATAAACCTACCTAAGGAGACAAAAGACCTGTATGCAGAAAATTATAAGACACTGATGAAAGAAATTAAAGATGATACAAATAGATGGAGAGATATACCATGTTCCTGGATTGGAAGAATCAACATTGTGAAAATGACTCTACTACCCAAAGCAATCTACAGATTCAACGCAATCCCTATCAAACTACCACTGGCATTTTTCACAGAACTAGAACAAAAAATTTCACAATTTGTATGGAAACACAAAAGACCCCGAATAGCCAAAGCAATCTTGAGAACGAAAAATGGAGCGGGGGGAATCAGGCTCCCTGACTTCAGACTATATTACAAAGCTTCAGTAATCAAGACAGTTTGGTACTGGCACAAAAACAGAAATATAGATCAATGGAACAGGATAGAAAGCCCAGAGATAAACCCACACACATATGGTCACCTTATCTTTGATAAAGGAGGCAAGCATATACAGTGGAGAAAAGACAGCCTCTTCAATAAGTGGTGCTGGGACAGTTGGACAGGTACATGTAAAAGTATGAAATTAGAACACTCCCTGACACCATGCACAAAAATAAACTCAAAATGGATTAAAGACCTAAGTGTAAGGGCAGACACTATCAAACTCTTAGAGGAAAACATAGGCAGAACACTCTATGACATACATCACAGCAAGATTCTTTTTGACCCAGCTCCCAGAGAAATGGAAATAAGAACACAAATAAACAAATGGGACCTAATGAAACTGAAAAGCTTTTGCACAGCAAAGGAAACCATAAACAAGACCAAAAGACAACCCTCAGAATGGGAGAAAATATTTGCAAATGAAGCAACTGACAAAGGATTAATCTACAAGATTTACAAGCAGCTCATGCAGCTCAATAACAAAAAAACGAACAACCCAATCCAAAAATGGGCAGAAGACCTAAATAGACATTTCTCCAAAGAAGATATACAGATGGCCTACAGACACATGAAAGAATGCTCAACATCATTAATCATTAGAGAAATGCAAATGAAAACTACAATGAGGTATCATCTCACATCGGTCAGAATGGCCATCATCAAAAAATCTAGAAACAATAAATGCTGGAGAGGGTGTGGAGGAAAGGGAACCCTCTTGCACTGTTGGTGGGAATGTAAATTGATACAGCCACTATGGAGAACAGTATGGAGGTTCCTTAAAAAGCTACAAATAGAACTACCATACGACCCAGCAATCCCACTACTGGGCATATACCCTGAGAAAACCATAGGTCAAAAAGAGTCATGTACCAAAATGTTCATTGTAGCTCTATTTACAATAGCCAGGACGTGGAAGCAACGTAAATGTCCATCGACAGATGAATGGATAAAGAAGATGTGGCACATATATACAATGGAATATTACTCAGCCATAAAAAGAAATGAAATGGAGGTATTTGTAATGAGGTGGATGGAGTTAGAGTCTGTCATACAGAGTGAAGTAAGTCAGAAAGAGAAAAACAAATACAGTATGCTAACACATATATACGGAATCTAAGGAAAAAAAAAAAAGGCCATGAAGAACCTAGTGGCAAGATGGGAATCAAGACACAGACCTACTAGAGAATGGACTTGAGGATATGGGGAGGGGGTGGGGTGAGATGTGACAGGGTAAGAGAGTGTCATGGACATATATACACTACCAAATGTAAAATAGATAGCTAGGGGGAAGCAGCCGCATAGCACAGGGAGATCACCTCGGTGCTTTGTGACCACCTAGAGGGGTGGGATGGGGAGGGTGGGAGGGAGGGAGATGCAAGAGGGAAGAGAAATGGGAACATATTGTATATGTATAACTGATTCACTTTGTTATAAAGCAGAAGCTAACACACCATTGTAAGGCAATTATACTTCAATAAAGATGTTTAAAATAAATGGCTTCATAGTTTCCATACTTCCGTTAAGTGTGTAGGGTTTGACTTGAAAGGCCATAACTCAACAGCATGGTATTGACAATATTTTCTGCAGCTAAACATATTTTGAGTGGAGAAATGGTTGTCTGTATTTGGTTTGGATTAACAACTGGTTTGGGGGGATCATAGTGAAGCACTCTTTGATTTTCACCTTCTTCCATTTCTCTGAAGGACATGGGGTGCTCTAGTGCTGCTTGTGCAGAGTCACTAGATTTCTGAGATGATTCTTGTAAGCCAGTGCCTTCGAGGAGAGAGCAGTATCCTTTCACAGCTTGATCAAAGTGGCTGAAGACTTGAGCTTCACTTCTAGAAGATGATGGTTTAAGGTCTGATTCGAGCCCTTCCATTGGCTCTGTGGTTTTAGTTGAATTTCCTGCAGAGTATCTGACATATGAAGGTATATTTGAGGAAGTCTTGTCCTTTATTTTCTCTTTTTTTTTTTTCCTGTGAATCTGTCTTGTGTCAGTTTTATTTTTTTTTATTTTTTTATTTTTCCACACACACACACTGTATTTTATTTTTACAAGAGATAAATAGACTGACACCAAGCATTGTACATGGATGACCACAACAAAAGCAACAATGATTGCAATTACCAAACATGAAACACACTCATACTATGTCATAATATTGACATTCACTCCAGTAATCCTCCACTGTGACAGCTCCTTTACTTTGCAGTGAAAATTGATTTGTATATTCTTTGCCTCTGAGTCCTTGTGGGATTTTTTTTTTTAATTCGGACAGAAAGTCACAAAAATTATACTCATCCTCATCAGTTCACTCAGTCCCATGTAATTAATTTTTTTTCATCTTGATCTTTTGTTAGCACTTTTATGAGTTCATCAGTTTTTCATTAGAGTTCTGAAAATGCTTATTCATTCAGTTCAGCAGTACAGTCAGTTACCAGAAACCTGTACTTGTCAGTCTTTTCCATGAATTTCTTGAAGATGAAACCCTTTTATAGGAACATATTTGCAAAATCATCAGAGTACACCCAGAACTGTCTGTAAATGACAAAAGACTTAAAAATGACCATGGTTAAAGATTTGATGAAAGTTCATAATAATGCAGTTGACAAGAAAATTAGTTATTTCTGAGATATACATTTTAAAGTAATAACTAGGATTATTACTTATAACATTATACCAGAACATATAAGATTTTTAGAAGTTTCCTGTAATGTCTGAAACATTTATATTAACATATTTCCATACAAATAACCCAATGAAAGTTTAGTATTAGTTGTTTTGTTTGTTTTTTTTATACTGCAGGTTCTTATTAGGCATCAGTTTTATACACATCAGTGTATACATGTCAATCCCAATCGCCCAATTCAGCACACCACCATCCCCACCTCACCGCAGTTTTCCCCCCTTGGTGTCCATATGTCCATTCTCTACATCTGTGTCTCAACTTCTGCCCTGCAAACTGGCTCATCTGTACCATTTTTCTAGGTTCCACATACATGCATTAATATACGATATTTGTTTTTCTCTTTCTGACTTACTTCACTCTGTATGACAGTCTCTAGATCCATCCACGTCTCAACAAATGACTCAATTTCGTTCCTTTTTATGGCTGAGTAATATTCCATTGTATATATGTACCACAACTTCTTTATCCATTCATCTGTTGATGGGCATTTAGGTTGCTTCCATGACCTGGCTATTGTAAATAGTGCTGCAATGAACATTCGGGTGCATGTGTCTTTTTGAATTACGGTTTTCTCTGGGAATATGCCCAGTAGTGGGATTGCTGGGTCATATGGTAATTCTATTTTTAGTTTTTTAAGGAACCTCCATATTGTTCTCCATAGTGGCTGTATCAATTTACATTCCCACCAACAGTGCAAGAGGGTTCCCTTTTCTCCACACCCTCTCCAGCATTTGTTGTTTGTAGATTTTCTGATGATGCCCATTCTAACAGGAGTGAGGTGATACCTCATTGTAGTTTTGATTTGCATTTCTCTAATAATTAGTGATGTTGAGCATCTTTTCATGTGCTTCATGGCCGTCTGTATGTCTTCTTTGGAGAAATGTCTATTTAGGTCTTCTGCCCATTTTTGGACTGGGGTGTTTGTTTCTTTGATATTGAGCTGAATGAGCTGTTTATATATTTTGGAGATTAATCCTTTGTCCGTTGATTCATTTGCAAATATTTTCTCCCATTCTGAGGGTTGTCTTTTCGTCTTGTTTATGGTTTCCTTTGCTGTGCAAAAGCTTTGAAGTTTCATTAGGTCCCACTTGTTTATTTTTGTTTTTATTTCCATTCCTCTAGGAGGTGGATCAAAAAAGATCTTGCTGTGATGTATGTCAAAGAGTGTTCTTCCTATGTTTTCCTCTAAGAGTTTTATAGTGTCCAGTCTTATATTTAGGTCTCTAATCCATTTTGAGTTTATTTTTGTGTATGGTGTTAGGGAGTATTCTAATTTCATTCTTTACATGTAGCTGTCCAGTTTTCCCAGCACCACTTATTGAAGAGACTGTCTTTTCTCCATTGTATATCTTTGCTCCTTTGTCATAGATTAGTTGACCATAGGTGCGTGGGTTAATCTCTGGGCTTTCTATCTTGTTCCATTGATCTATGTTTCTGTTTTTGTGCCAGTACCATATTGTCTTCATTACTGTAACTTTGTAGTATAGTCTGAAGTCAGGGAGTCTGATTCCTCCAGCTCCATTTTTTTGCCTCAAGACTGCTTTGGCTATTCGGGGTCTTTTGTGTCTCCATACAAATTTTAAGATGATTTGTTCTAGCTCTGTAAAAAATGCCATTGGTAATTTGATAGGGATTGCATTGAATCTGTAGATTGCTTTGGGTAGTAGAGTCATTTTCACAATGTTGATTCTTCCAATCCAAGAACATGGTATATCTCTCCATCTGTTGGTATCATCTTTAATTTCTTTCATCAGTGTCTTATAGTTTTCTGCATACAGGTCTTTTGTCTCCCTAGGTAGGTTTATTCCTAGGTATTTTATTCTTTTTGTTGCAATGGTAAATGAGAGTGTTTCCATAATTTCTCTTTCAGATTTTTCATCATTAGTGTATAGGAATGCAAGAGATTTCTGTGCATTAATTTTGTAACCTGCAACTTTACCATATTCATTAATTAGCTCTAGCAGTTTTCTGGTGGCAGTTTTAGGATTCTCTATGTATAGTATCATGTCATCCGCAAACAGTGACAGTTTTACTTCTTCTTTTCCAATTTGTATTCCTTTTATTTCTTTGTCTTCTCTGATTTCCGTGGCTAGGACTTCCAGAACTATGTTGAATAATAGTGGTGAGAGTGGACATCCTTGTCTCGTTCCTGATCTTAGAGGAAATGCTTTCAGTTTTTCCCCATTGAGAATGATGTTTGCTGTGGGTTTGTCATATATGGCCTTTATTATGTTGAGGTAGGTTCCCTCTATGCCCACTTTCTGGAGAGTTTTTATCAGAAATGGGTGTTGAATTTTGTCAAAAGCTTTTTCTGCATCTATTGAGATGATCATATGGTTTTTATTCTTCAATTTGTTAATATGGTGTATCACATTGATTGATTTGCATATATTGAAGAATCCTTGCATCCCTGGGATAAATCCCACTTGATCGTGGTGTATGATCCTTTTAATGTGTTGTTAGATTCTGTTTGCTAGTATTTTGTTGAGGATTTTTGCATCTATATTCATCAGTGGTATTGGTCTGTAATTTTCTTTTTTTGTAGTGTCTTTGTCTGGTTTTGGTATCAGGGTGATGGTGGCCTCATAGAATGAGCTTGGGAGTGTTCCTTCCTCTGCAATTTTTTGGAAGAGTTTGAGAAGGATAGGTGTTAGCTCTTCTCTAAATGTTTGATAGAATTCACCTGTGAAGCCATCTGGTCCTGGACTTTTGTTTGTTGGAAGATTTTTAATCACAGTTTCAATTTCATTACTTGTGATTGGTCTGTTCATATTTTCTGTTTCTTCCTGGTTCAGTCTTGGAAGGTTATACCTTTCTAAAAATTTGTCCATTTCTTCCAGGTTGTCCATTTTATTGGCATAAAGTTGCTTGTAGTAGTCTCTTAGGATGCTTTGTATTTCTGCGGTGTCTGTTGTAATTTCTCTTTTTTCATTTCTGATTTTATTGATTTGAGTCCTCTCCCTCTTTTTCTTGATGAGTCTGGCTAATGGCTTATCAATTTTATCTTCTCAAAGAACCAACTTTTAGTTTTATTGATCTTTGCTATTGTTTTCTTTGTTTCTATTTCATTTATTTCTGCTCTGATCTTTATGATTTCTTTCCTTCTGCTAACTTTGGGTTTTGTTTGTTCTTCTTTCTCTAGTTTCTTTAGGTGTAAGGTTAGATTGTTTACTTGAGATGTTTCTTGTTTCTTTAGGTAGGCTTGTATAGCTATAAACTTCCCTCTTAGAACCGCTTTTGCTGCATCCCATAGGTTTTGGGTCGTCGTGTTTTCATTGTCCTTTGTCTCTAGGTATTTTTTTATTTCCTGTTTGATTTCTTCAGTGATCTCTTGGTTATTTAGTAACGTATTGTTTAGCCTCCATGTGTTTGTCTTTTTTACGTTTTTTTCCCTGTAATTCATTTCTAATCTCATAGCGTTGTGGTCAGAGAAGATGCTTGATATGATTTCAATTTTCTTAAATTTACTGAGGCTTGATTTGTGACCCAAGATGTGATCTATCCTGGAGAATGTTCCATGCGCACTTGAGAAGAACGTGTAATCTGCTGTTTTTGGATGGAATGTCCTATATATATCAATTAAATCTATCTGGTCTATTGTGTCATTTAAAGCTTCTGTTTCCTTATTTATTTTCATTTTGGATGATCTGTCCATTGGTGTAAGTGAGGTGTTAAAGTCCCCCACTATGATTGTGTTACTGTCAATTTCCTCTTTTATAGCTGTTAGCAGTTGCCTTATGTATTGAGGTGCTCCTATGTTGGGTGCATATATATTTATAATTGTTATATCTTCTTCTTGGATTGATCCCTGGATCATTATGTAGTGTCCTTCCTTGTCTCTTGTAACATTCTTTATTTTAAAGTCTATTTTATCTGATATGAGTATAGCTACTCCAGCTTTCTTTTGATTTCCATTTGCATGGAATATCTTTTTCCATCCCCTCACTTTCAGTCTGTATGTGTCCCTAGGTCTGAAGTGGGTCTCTTGTAGACAGCATATATATGGGTCTTGTTTTTGTATCCATTCAGCCAGTCTATGTCTTTTGGTTGGGGCATTTAATCCATTCACGTTTAAGGTAATTATCGATATGTATGTTCCTATGACCATTTTCTTAATTGTTTTGGGCTTGTTTTTGTAGGTCCTTTTCTTCTCTTGTGTTTCCCACTTAGAGAAGTTCCTTTAGCATTTGTTGTAGAACTGGTTTGGTGGTGCTGAATTCTCTTAGCTTTTGCTTGTCTGTAAAGCTTTTGATTTCTCCATCAAATCTAAATGAGATCCTTGCTGGGTAGAGTAATCTTGGTTGTAGGTTCTTCCCTTTCATCACTTTAAGTATATCATGCCACTCCCTTCTGGCTTGCAGAGTTTCTGCTGAGAAATCAGCTGTTAACCTTATGGGAGTTCCCTTGTATGTTATTTGTCGTTTTTCCCTTGCTGCTTTCAATAATTTTTCTTTGTCTTTAATTTTTGCCACTTTGATTACTATGTGTCTCAGCGTGTTTCTCCTTGGGTTTATTCTGTATGGGACTCTCTGCGCTTCCTGGACTTGGGTGGCTATTTCCTTTCCCATGTTAGGGAAGTTTTCGACTATAATCTCTTCAAATATTTTCTCTGGTCCTTTCTCTCTCTCTTCTCCTTCTGGGACCCCTATAATGCGAATGTTGTTGCGTTTAATGTTGTCCCAGAGGTCTCTTAGGCTGTCTTCATTTCTTTTCATTCTTTTTTCTTTAGTCTGTTCCGCAGCAGTGAATTCCACCATTCTGTCTTCCAGGTCACTTATCCGTTCTTCTGCCTCAGTTATTCTGCTATTGATTCCTTCTAGTTAGTTTTCATTTCAGTTACTGTATTGGTCATCTCTGTTTGTTTGTTCTTTAATTCTTCTAGGTCTTTGTTAATCATTTCTTGCATCTTCTCAATCTTTGCCTCCATTCTTATTCCGAGGTCCTGGATCATCTTCACTATCATTATTCTGAATTCTTTTTCTGGAAGGTTGCCTATCTCCACTTCATTTAGTTGTTTTTCTGGGGTTTTTTCTTTTTCCTTCATCTGGTACATAGCCCTCTGCCTTTTCATCTTGTCTGTCTTTCTGAAACTGTGGTTTTTGGTCCACAGGCTGCCGGATTGTAGTTTTTCTTGCTTCTGTTGTCTGCCCTCTGGTGGTTGAGGCTATCTAAGAGGCTTGATGGGAGGCTCTGGTGGTGGGTAGAGCTGACTGTTGCTGTGGCGGTCAGAGCTCAGTAAAACCTTAATCCACTTGACTGTTGATGGGTGGGGCTGGGTTCCCTCCCTGTTGCTGTGGCGGTCAGAGCTCAGTAAAACCTTAATCCACTTGACTGTTGATGGGTGGGGCTGGGTTCCCTCCCTGTTTGTTGTTTTGCCTGAGGCAACCCAACACTGGAGCCTACCCGTGCTCTTTGGTGGGGTTAATGGCAGACTCTGGGAGGGCTCACGCCAAGGAGAACTTCCCAGGACCTCTGCTGCCAGTGTCCTTATCCCCACGGTGAAACAGCGCCACCACTTGCCTCTGCAGGAGACCCCCCCAACACCAGCAGGTAGGTCTGGTTCAGTCTCCCCCAGGGTCACTGCTCCTTCCCCTGGGTCCCGATGCACACATTACTTTGTGTGTGTCCTCCAAGAGTGGGGTCTCTGTTTCCCCCAGTCCTGTCACAGTCCTGCAATCAATTCCCACTAGACTTCAAAGTCTGATTCTCTAGGAATTCCTCCTCCCGTTGCCGGACCCCCAGGTTGGGAAGCCTGACGTGGGGCTCAGAAGCTTCACTCCAGTGGGTGGACTTCTGTGGTATAAGTGTTCGCCAGTCTGTGAGTCACCCACCCAGCAGTTATGGGATTTGATTTTACTCTGAATGCGCCCCTCCTACCGTCTCACTGTGGCTTCTCCTCTGTCCTTTAACGTGGGGTATCCTCCTTGGTGAAGTCCAGGGTCTTCCTGTCAATGATTGTCCAGCAGCCAGTTGTGATTCTGGTGCTCTCGCAAGAGGGAGTGAGAGCACGTCCTTCTACTCCGCCATCTTGGTTAATCCTCCTTTATTTTCATATCTTCCTTTGAATAAGAGAAGGCAGGGATTTGTGGAGGATCATCCCGGAAGCTAATTCCCTTTGACTTTGAAGTGGACATTCCCATTCCAGTTGCAAATCTGGACCAATTAGCAGTGCAGGCATTTTTAGCTCTTTGGAGCAGATTTTCCTTTGGGTGGCTTTTGCTCATCAACTCATAGAAATAAGTGCATTGGTCCATCAGTGTGCTGATGATCTGACTTGCTACAATGTTTTCTTCAAACATGCTAATTGAAGATGGTTCCTCATGGCATTTTTCTTTGTCTAGTTCTTAATTATACTAAGCATGTCATTGACAGTATTAACAGTATAAGTAAGCAATTCTGAATGGAATGAGTAAAGCTGTTGAAGGGTAATCTGTATGTTTTCCTGGGAAATCATACTACTTGATTTAGATTCACCAGGAAATTTATTCAGTGTTTGTAACTTGGACAATATTGTTTTCATTAATGGTTTCCTTTACACAGCAAAAAAGTTTTCAATAGGTGTTCTCACAATTTCAGAAAAAGCATATGTAGAGACATATTTAAACTGTAGGTCTACAAATGACTCTAAGGTGTTCAGAACCCCTTCCAAGATCTCCTGAGCAATTTGGTGGCCAGAGCTCCCCAGTTTTCTGTCTTTCAACTTTGTGTTATAAGTTGGTACATAATTGAGATTGTTTGTTCTCAAGGAACTACGTTTACTTGTAGCAGCAGTTTCTTTCTTGCTTTCTAGTGTTTCTTTACTATCTGTTGTGAACATCTGAGTCAAGAAGCACAACTCTAATTTTTCGAATAGTTTTTCAACAGTTTCCTGGCCAAATGTATTAATTTGTGTTTGGGAATCCTCAACTCTAGAAGCAGCTCTTTTAAAATTATGGTGCCTGCTTTCACAACGCTCAAGAACTGACAAACTTAAAAGTGAAACAGATTATTCTAATTCTTTGGCTTTCATTGAAATTTCATTCAAAACAGCCTCAGCTATCGCCGATAGCTTATATTTTTCGTTATCCATGTCACTTGGTTCTGTTTGCAATTTATCAAACATTTGTTTAAAAATATTTTCTTTAGGAAAGATTTTTTCTAGTTGTGAAGAAACATTCTCCGAAGAGAAATGGGCTTCTGGATTTGCAAAAGAGATTGTACTAAAATATCCCTGTGAAAGTTTGAGATCATCTGAGTATGAGCCTTTTATTGGATGGGCCAAATTATTCTTCGTAGCGTATAATCCTTGCAAAACTGCATCAGCTATTTCACTTGCTATCTCAATTTGATCAGAAGGTAAAGTGTTTACATTTACCATTGCTCTATTTTGCCTCACCTCTTGAAATTCATTCACAGTTGTTTCCAGAATATTACTTACTACATCCCTGGAATACATTTTTAGTTTCACAGTGGGGAGTTTTGCTCTCACTGAGGGATTTTTGGCATCCCCTATGGATAGCAGGCCTGGTAGCCCAATGGAAGTCTTGGACTGGTTGCCTCTTAGAGTCTTCTAAGACCTAACTTGGTTTTGCTTTTGGCTTTAGCTCCACTAGGTCCTAGCTGTGGTTTTGTTCGAAACTTGGCCTTCAAAGAGGTAACTTTTGATTTTGTTTTAAAATTTGTTTTAAAACTTGCCTTAGGGCTGCCCTTGGGGCTAGCTTTAGAACTGCATGGCCTCAGATATCGAATTTCATCAGATTGACCTTTAGGGGATGAACTCTCTTCTAGATTCAGCAAAGCAAAATCTGTGATCTTTTTGAGAACCTTTTGGACCAATTGTTCACCCAGTCGCAATGGAGAAAATTGCAATAAAGTGTTTTCCAATGAAGTGACACTTCCAATACCTGTGTAAGGATAAACTTGTGGTATCACAGGTTCAGGGGGAACACTTCTTTTTTCTGCTTGTTTCAATTCTCTAAAGCACGATGGATTCATCAGCAGTTCATCATTGCCAGATGCTTCCAATTCTCCCCTGGTCTCACTGTTTTCATATAAAGATGTCATAATTATTGAGAACATTTTTCTGAAAACACTTTCAACTATGTCATTTGCGACACTGTTTATATGTGACTGGAAGGCTTTTTTTTGTGCTGATGTTTTAATTTTAGAATCAGATGTAAAGTGGGGGAGTTCATTAAATGGAGGCCAATGGTCTGTATCTTCCATTACCCTTTGATATACCTTCTTTAAAATATCCTTAACTACACTTAACAAAGAAGTTATATTTTCCTGTCCAGATTCTCCATTTCTAAATTTCTTCCAAAGTCCTTCTCTGGTTTTCTGCTTCTGATATAATTTGGTTTTGACCTGAGCATTTTGAAAAGAGAGGCAGTTCAGTGTTGTCTTCCATTTTTCTTTGACCAGGCAATATTTCATTTTGTACAGTTAGTTGTATAAAAAGACCAGGGTCCTGCTTTGAGTAAAAGCTACTTGCCTTTAAAGGTATTTTATCATGTAAACTCTTTAAGATGTTGTTGACAGGTTCACTTGCAATGATGTTTTCTTGGAATGAAGTATTATTTTGATATGTATACATCTTTTGGATTTCTAGGTATATGTCATTTTTTATAAGTGTCAAAATGGTACTGGCGATTATGTCAGCATATTCCTTAAGACTAGCTTGTGATACATGAATTGCAGGTCCATGTTTTTCTCTGTAATTAGCAAATATGTAATTTGTGACTTGTTGACTGAGAACAGTTTTAGCTGTTGATATTTTCAGGATATTCATATCTAATGGCATTTGGTTTGATTCAAGAAATACGCTGTCATCTTGTTTACAGTTTGTAAATTCTGGTCCAACATATGGTTTTTCTCTAGTCTCCGTATCAGGAATAAGTAGCAAATCTATTCTTTCTGTGGCAAAAGATTTTAATCTATTCAAAATAGTTTTAGTAATGAAATGAGCATTTTCCTCACATGGCTCAGGAGCAGATTTCTTGGCATCTTGTTTCTTAAGTACAGTTGTCTGATTATCATCAGAATAAGCTGATTTCAGCTGTACATCTCTTTCCTTTCTTGCAAATGGAAATCTCTCCCTTTTCCTTTCATTCATTGAGTCTATAACAGGAGATTGTTGATGCTCTGCTTTGGGAAATGCGTCAGAAAATATCAGAGGCAGTCTTGGAGAAATAGAATCCTTTGCATTTACTGCAAGCATGATAGCGGAAGTGAGATTTTGAAGAACAATATCCACCATACCGTTGGAAATCATAGCAACATCCTCCTTAGGAACTAAAAGCCTAAGAATAGCCTTATTTGCATACTCAGGGTCCCTTTCAGCGTTTGTTTCTAAATGTCTCCCACTTACATTACACTTAAGAGTGGATACAGCAAGTGGGAGATTATTCTCATCTATTGTTCCCTCACAGATGTCAATTAAGATACCTTCAATGGTATCTAGTATTTGAAATTGAAGTTTTTCTCGATAATCACTTTTACTGAACAGCTTTTCAACAATATCTTCTGGCCGACCGGGATCAGTCTCTCTGTTCAATATATTCTTTTCATATTTGCCTTTAGTAGACACAGTATCTAACATTGTGTTAACAACCTGACTTGGAATGCTTTCAGAAGCCACAACATTATGAGTTAATAATGAACTTTTTATTTCTTTATCTAACTTACGTTTGATTCCTTGTAAAATTTGTCTAGCCACTTCTGTTGCATATATATTTAATTTAGAGGCACTCAGTTGACATATTGAGGTGGTCTTTCCTGATTTAGTATGATCCACTGAGCAACAAGAAAATTCGTCATCAGAATATGAATCTTTGGTTGATAAGCATGGTTGGCTTGAAGCAGTCTCATCCTGCTGTAGAGGTAAAGCCATTGGAACTGTGAAATTGATAAGAGGACAAAAGAGGGCTTTTACTTTGGTACTAGCAAATGTTTCTAAATTTGTTAATACTGACTGTATAATATCTTCAACTACATTTATTTTGGTCAGTTTAACAATATTGAATGTGGACTGAAGTGTACATGGATTTCTGTCCAGTATGGTAGAATAAACAGGGGACTTTCCTCCACTGGTATGTTCAGTAAAAGAGATATTTGCTGGAAAGGTGATAGTATTATACCTATTTTCATTTTCATTTCTATCTGTCATAGCAGCAGAATAAAGTTTTTGAAATATGGTTCTAACAACATTATCTGCAACAATGGTTACATCCGCTTCAGACACTAAAGGGCCCATTGTTTTATCCAGGGATTGAACAGATGTTTGAGCAAGTGGCTCATCACCAGCATGAGGAATGTCACATAAATGGGACTGGGGAAGAGGAAGCACATTTGGTTGATCAATTAAATCATTCTGAAAAATTTCATTGAAAATATTTCTTATAATGGGCACGACTGGGGACTTTTTTTTTCTTCATTTTTATTTTTTATTTATTTATTTATTTTTAACATCTTTATTGGAGTATAATTGCTTTACAATGGTGTGTTAGTTTCTGCTTTATAACAAAGTGAATCAGTTATACATATACATATGTTCCCATATCTCTTCCCTCTTGCGTCTCCCTCCCTCCCACCCTCCCTATCCCACCCCTCTAGGTGGTCACAAAGCACAGAGCTGATCTCCCTGTGCTATGCGGTTGCTTCCCACTAACTATCTATTTTACGTTTGGTAGTGTATATATATACGACTGGGGACTTTTGTAGCTCTTTGAGTTCTACTTCAAATTTTTTTAATGTTCTTTCGAGTTCCCGTTGCTTAAGAGAATCTGATTTAGTTTCTTCTTCTGTTGGTCTTTCCTCTTCAGCACTTTCTTTCTCTGTTTCTGCAGGATCTTCTAGATATGACTCTGGGTCAGCTCCTCCAGGAAGAAAATTTCCATAAGTTGGCCTGTATCTATAATTTTCAATGCCTCTCTCTTCTGGTTCAGTTTCATTAAACATATCTGGAGAAGTTGCATCCAAAATGAAATGGACTAAATTCTTAAGCGTTTGTTTCTCTTGTAGTGGCTTGCTTATACATGTTTCCAAATCTGGCAAGCTCACATTTAATTCAGTTTGAATAGCTTTCAAAATAGTACTTGACACTTTCTCTGCATGCATGTATAAAGTCGACTGCAATCGTTTTTCACGTGTGTTAGCACAAATGTTGGTATTTTCACTTTCCCAGTATGTCCTGCTGTTCTTTTTATTTCCACTGATTATAGCGTCCAGAGTTTCTAAATTTCTATTGGCAAACCCTTCCAATTTAGCAAAAACCATTTTAAGGATATCTGAAGCCATGATTTTCAGTTTATTTAGATGCTTTTCTTTTGTGGTTCCTGTTTTGGGGGCAGTAGTTTTTCCCTTTTTGTTAGTTACCTCTTGGCTACCTGGCCAGGTCACATTGGGCACCATGCTGGAGATTATGTCAGAGCCTCTACTCATTTCCTCAAGAAGCAAAGCAAATGACAGGCTGTCAGTGTCAATATACTCTGAGATAGCTTTAAATTCTGAATTTTTGAAAATGCAATCTATCTCAACACCACATAATTTTGAAACAATACCTTCTAGAATTGTATGAGAAATTAGCTTAATACTGGACTGCAATGTACTGGTTGTTCTCAAATTCTTATTGATCCCCTCTGTAGTTTGCTCATCAGGTAGGGGAGAATGTGGATGGTCTCCTATGAGCTTGCATAACATGTCATATAAGGTATCTCCAATTCTATCTAACACTTGCAATCTAGTACATTGGTGAACTTCCTCCTGCATGTGCTGTCAATGAGAAGGCAAAAGTTTTTGTTGATCAATGCCACCAGTTCCATATGAGATTTTAGACCTTAGTTTATCTGAAGGGAGTAAAATATTGCTTTTATTTGTGTTTCCACTTAACACCTCACAAATGCAAGTTGCTAATGAACTTGTCATAATGTCATTACTTAGCTTTGTGACAACAGAGTCTTAATTCATTTTCGGTGTCAGTGAAAAATCCTCTATCTCTAAAATTCTTGGGAGGGCTACTCTTCCTAAGATTTAGATTTTTCTTATTGTATTGTAGTTCTTCCTGGATAGCATCCAAAACAATTTTTATCACTTTAGTTGTGTAAACACTAAGGTGAGATCGAGACAAAGATTTCTTGTCAGGCGCAGGCTTTGAATGGGCAGCATGGCTTTCTGGTTTGAAGCAGTTTTGTAATTTTGGACAAATAAATGAGTTCAACTTCTTAAAAATCGTATTAATGATCTTATCATTAATGTGATCTACAGGTTCAGATGTCGAGCCACTTGCTCCAGGTTCTAACCAGGTATGTTTTGTAGAGTCTATGCCAAGTGCAGATAAAAATTTCTTCCTTTTACTGTCAAACCATGTTGCTAATGGCTCTTTATTTGGTATGTCAGCATTATCTAGAGAAGTTTGATGTACTGATGAAGAATATCCGATAATGTGACTAGAAGCCATGTGAAGTATTTTTAATATAGCATCTACAATATCTTGAGCTACCGTATGGATTTCTGACACAGAGAACATCTGGTCCATCCATTCTTGATGTGACAGATCTTGTGGTTTTCCTGAGGTAAGAAGTGAAGCCTCTCTACCATTTTTATAATCTAAGTGTTCAGAGAGCCCAGAAGATATATCTTTGGGCGTCTGTGCTAAAATACTTCTAACTATGTTTTCTGAAGCTTTTTGTATTTGATACGTTTCATCTTGGCTGAAAAGTAAAATGTCTTTTTTCACACCAGGCTTGTCCTTAAAAAGGTCCTTATTATTAAAAGTTGGAAGGTCAGTATTTAATCCCTGATCGTGAAATGCTACTTTGTCTTGATAAGCAGGCTTTGTAGGTAAGTTCATATTGCTTTTGTATTTAAAGCCAGCATTTTCCTTTGTTAACCAGTGATCAGGAACCTGTTCTTGTAATTTTGCTTTTTCATCTTTGATAGATGAAATCAATACATTTTCTACAATTTTGTCTATTTCTTCATTTTCATCTTCAGAATAAAGGACCATGCCAGGAACATTAATAGGTGAAAATAGGCGCCCATACCTAGGAGCATTAGTTACTCTGGTGCTGGTGACTCTGTTCTCTTCTTCAGTGCCAGAAGGACTGCTCATTCTGGAGTGTCTACTCTTTTGGACATCTGTTTTCACTGGTGTCTGATGTAGCTGAGCCAAGATATCATCAAGTAGCTGAAGGATGATCACTGTTTCTTCAGTTGCAATGAGCCTTTCATTATTAAGTCCAATTTGTATATAGCCTAGTATAGTGCTGATTGCTTTCTCTATATAACCAACCAGAGAGGACTGGGAAAAAATATTTGACACTAAATTTTGTATTTCTTCCTTGCCAATCAAATTGGCAGCATCAGCTTCAACACTGGATTTCCTTTTGCTGGCTCTTTGAAGGAATGTATATGTTGGATCTTCCCTGTGTTGCTGATAAGCCAGTTCAGTTGTGATTTCAAGATGAACAAGTTCACTTTGCTTAGAAGATGCAAGAGCCGTCAGCTTTTCTAAAAATCACATGAACCATATTCTCTGCAATATCATTCATGTTTTACAAAACATAGGGCAGTGAAGCTTTTGAAGTTTTTTCTTTTGGAGAAATGACATGTTCTCCACTGACTAAGTTTGATTTAAAGTGAACGGATACATTTTCTTGTGAAAATTCCTCGGTACATTTTTTCTCAACTGCAGACTGTAGCTTCTCAAGCACATTTTCCATAATTTCAGCAGCTGCTGAGGAAATATCAACAATGGAGAGTAAGTCTCCTTTGTCAGTATCAGTTTGGTCAACCAAAGCTTCGGCCGTAACAAAGGAAAGGGTGGGGATGGTCTGGGTTAATTCAGACACCATTTCATGAAAAATGTTTCCTAAAATCAACTCAGTTTCCTCTTTTAGGTGATATTTAAAGTTAACTAAAACATCATTTAACTCCTGCATCTCATTTACAGCTTTTGCTTTTTCATCAGGAGACAGTGGGCGTTCTAAGCCATCTGTTTCAGTGGTAGCATCTTTACATTTCCTCGTGCCTGTTTCAATCAGTGCAACAAGGTGACTATTGGATTTACAGGTTTTAAGCTTGTGGGGGGGTTCAGGTTTCTCATTATATTTAGGTTCGGGGGTTTTAGGTTTCTTTTCTGAGTGTTCTTTCCTATGATACGTTCTTTCTACATCTGTTCTTTCTTTATGGGCAGGAGATGACTTTGACGGTGCCACTGGTTGCCCTATTGACCTGTCAGCTGCCTCTGCACAGGGCTCTGCCTGAACCATCTTACTTGTTTCATATAGAAATGTTTCACGGCATGTGCTACAGCAACTCTCACTATCAGAAGACAGGGTAGAGTCATCAGGCATTGGGTATGTAATATTTCGTGACCTTTCTTCATATTTTGTGATGGCTGGATATAATACACTGGTCACTGCAGCCGCAACGCAGGTCATTATATTTTGAATTATACTGTTCAGTTCTTCAGAAGTTATCTGGAAAGGAGGTGAGCGGGGATACAAGGGAAATCACATATGAATTTACTCTATTTTAGGGACAGGGACTAACCTTTAATTCCTTTTATCAAACAATGCATAGCTACAATCCAGCCATGGCGTATAGAAAGAAAATAGGGAATCTATTTAGAACACCAGATTAGTTTCAAGTTGGTTTATTCTCTGTGGCTGTGATCTATTTTTTGAATAAGATTTCCTTTGATTCAAAATCCCTTGGACCCTATACTTGTGCTCCTAAGTGTATAGTTACACCACCACCTAGATTGTCTAATTGTTGAATATATTGTATAGTGTTAAATACATTGCACCCTTAAAGCTGTCTGTCCATTTTATCTTTGTTTCAAAAATCTGAACATATGGCTAGCATATACTTGAGCTCATTGTTGGTGAAATTTAAATGTTAATAAAATAGTACACCCATTAAAATAAAATGAAGCAGAAAAAAACCCCAAAATCCCTTGGAACTATAAAAGTTTATTGCTGAGGATAAATGGCTTCCTGGTTAAAAAAAAACAGCCAAGTGGGTGTCTAGGCTCATAGAAAACAAATGCCCTGGCAAGAAGTAAGACTGTGTTTATGACCCAAGCAATATTTCTTAAAAATACAAACCAGGTTACCTCTAACAAACTGTTTCATGAAACAAATTCGCAGTTCAAACATTTATGTGCCTTTGTGGATATAGCCTCCTTTTACTTAGGCATCCATTTAGCTAGGAGATGAGGGTAAAAAATGAAGCCCCATAGTGGAGGGGTCAGCCTGTGGGTTCTGTGGCTGGCCTGTTGCTGCCTTCCTCTGTCAATTGACTGTGTTTATATATGCAAACGACTACAGCTGGTTGTTCAAGTTTAATCAGTGGGCAACGGTTAGCACTGATGATTTAAGGGAAATGAACAGGCTTAGGTCCAACAAAAGATTATCAGTGCAAACTGTCTTGGATTGGGAGGCAGAGGACAGCTCAAGAAATAAAGAAACACATTGATTTCGGAAGGAAAAAAGGCTGAGCCAGAACTCGTACTCAAAGGGCCAGAAGGCCAAGCAGTGGAGGGAAGTTGGGGCTCTTTTAGTATGAGCTGAAGTAGAAACCCAGGGACCAGACTTGAATGGCCATTTCCTCATGGTTAATTATGCTCACTATTACAGCTTAGACTGGACCAGGGGCAGATGCAAAGTGCACCTGCCAAACTCTATAACTGTTTATGTATGTGTACTTATTGCAGATATATTTTGGGATCATAAAAATCCTTTTGCCTATAATAAAACAGTATTCTTTTTAAAGTTGTTATCCTCAAGACAGCCAGACCAGGAGTGTGTACCTTCCACAGGAACTCTATTTCTCAAGGCTGTGGCTACAAGTCAGTGGCAGCAAAGGCTGGATGCCTGGCATTTTAGCTGTGCATTGTTTGATATCCTGGCATTTGGGCACCCTATTCCCTATAATGTTGTTGTTGCCTCAGAATTATCTCCAAAGGTAGCCCCAGATTGTTCAGGTTTAGGCCAACATTCAAAGTTAACACCTTGCCGTATGTAGCATATTCTCTCCTGACCCAGTAGAGAAGGTTTGAGGGACGCTTCAAGGAAAAGCTGTTTTATTCGAGTCCATTTCCCAAATCTCCTAATGCATTTTTTATTGTGATAAAATACACATAACGTAAAATTTACCATTTTAAAGTGTATAGTTCAGCAGCATTAGGTACATTGACAATGTTGTACAAACATCACTACTATCTAGCTCTTGTAATGTATTTTTTTTAATATATGTTTACCTACTTTTCTTTTTTTTTTAATTAATTAATTAATTAATTAATTTATTTTTGGCTGTGTTGGGTCTTTGTTTCTGTGCGAGGGCTTTCTCTAGTTGTGGCAAGCGGGGGCCACTCTTCATCGCGGTGTTCGGGCCTCTCACTATCGCGGCCTCTCTTGTTGCGGAGCACAGGCTCCAGACGCGCAGGCTCAGTCATTGTGGCTCACGGGCCCAGCCGCTCCGCCGCATGTGGGATCCTCCCAGACCAGGGCTCGAACCCGTGTCCCCTGCATTGGCAGGCATATTCTCAACCACTGCGCCACCAGGGAAGCCCCTCGTAATGTATTTTTTTTTTCACCTATTGTGCAGACCAGAAAATGGCTACTGAGTTTGAAAAACATAGTTTGAAATGACAGCATATGGTTGAAAAAGACTTGTTTTACTTACGTAAAATGTCCTAAATCAAACACTTCTAAGAATAACATTTAAACATTAATAAGTAATTTACTCACCTTCTTGGTCTAAATTGATCTAAATCCATTCCAATACATATGAGCTAAGAATTTCAATATATATTATTTTCTTATCACCGGAGATAACGTACAGCAGACCTACATTAGTACTCTTAGGGTAGCTGAGAAAAAGCATGCCCAACTTTGACATATAAAATTGGGACATTCATCAAGTTTTTAATGAAGCGAAATGCGATAAGTAGAATCTGATTATTCAGCTCATTTTCACTATACTATTAAACCAAGAAATATCGTTTTGGTGCCAGTATGTCTCAGCCTTTGTGTTTGTTGCACATTCTATGAATTGATCAGGTGTATGTGTGAAAGAGTGTGTGAGTGTGCTACTCCCCTGAACCCCTTCCTTGTTCATGATTCCTCTGCCTAGCCCCAGAGTTGGGGCTTATCAAATTTACCCTCTTCTCTGCCTGGCCCAAGTTGCAGCTCTCTTGTGACCAGGTCCCTTCTTTTGATGGAGTAGCCATCCTAAGACTCTTCTTACTCCCAGGAGAATTAAGAGACCGATCTAGGCATCCTGGCTCACCTGCCTGAGGGGCAGGATGCTCAGCCCTGAGCCAGATCTGCAGGAGTCTGCCAAGGCATTTCCCTTAATGTCTTCCCATTATGGAGTGGGTTTGTGGTATTTGATGCTTTCCCCGTGATGATTAAACCTCCTAAGCCTCCCCCAGTCTACCCTCCTGAGCCCCCTGGGCAAAAGGCCAATAACAGTAACTTTGTACCCCCCTTAACAATAACTCTTTTAACAATAATTTTGGACCTCTGCAAAACTCAAGATTAACTGAGAGTGAAAGGCAAGGAAGAGAAAAAGGCAAAGAGGGAAACTGACTAATATCAGCAGATGATTTTGCTGGTTGTCTGATTCACAGATTTTTCTCTAATAACATATTAGAAAATATCCTTAATTGCTTTATCAGTGAGTTTCATCGTACATACTTTTTCTTGACAGTGATTTTGATGGTAGTCTTGTTGCCTGAAAAAGTAAAAAGAGATTGATTTTATTTCTTATGGTTAATAATTTATGTAACTTTCCTCCAAATTCCTAATCATTGAATCAGATTACCCACTTTGTGCTTGGGAGTTTTTTTTCCTCCCCAGCAATTCACAGAGAAGAATAAGCTTTATTTTTTATCTAACCCTCCTATTTAGCTTCTTATTTAGAAATTGGCCCCTGGGTATAGGACATGCTCTATTAATTACTCAGAGGAGTAGAGTAATTGCTGCATAAAGAGTAGAATAATAGGTGCTGAGTAAACTAACACCTATCTGATATTACCACTCTTGATCCACCTTAGCCATGTTTGTTCTGTAGTGAGTTGAGAAGAGCATGGATGGGGTTGGAGAGAGAGGGGATGGGCTAGTCCATTTTGCCTGTCCTGCTTGATCAGAGCTTTCTGATAATTCACTTTCTACCCACCTCCTCAAAATTCCTAATCTCCTCTCCTCGCCCCACAGTAGGAAAACATGTATGGATGATCCACTGACAATCATAGATTAAAATAACGGGTTTCAGATGATATGCAATACCAAATTAGATGGAGCCCTTTTCTAGGTATCACAATATTCTATTCTGTGTTCTAATCAGAATTATTTGTTATGACCTACTACATGGAACCAAACTTATATTTTACTAAATTGTAGCAAGAGAACAACAAAATCATGTAAATTATAGAATAATAACAAAAAGTTTTAAAAAATCAAGGCCTAAGACTAATTATGATTTACTTTCATATTTTTCTGCCTCCATGGATCCCTTGCCTCTCTTCTTC
Source organism: Balaenoptera acutorostrata (assembly GCF_949987535.1). Classification (NCBI taxonomy): domain Eukaryota; kingdom Metazoa; phylum Chordata; class Mammalia; order Artiodactyla; family Balaenopteridae; genus Balaenoptera; species Balaenoptera acutorostrata. Next base: position 113,309,051 of record NC_080085.1, read on the forward strand.
TTGACCTTCTTAAAGGAAGCATGGTGCTTCTATTTTCATTTTTACTTGGCCTGCCTTTATGTTATCAAATTTACTTTTTCCTCCAAGGCCTAGCAATTTAATTTTGAGACATACAGTCAGACTGTGAAATTACAACCTAAATCCTAGCAGGAAAAGGTCTCAGTTAGGGTTAGGCATCAGTAGCCCATCCACAGACTAATACCTTTTTGCAATATAGAACCTAGAACATGAATGCTCACATCAGTGACATAATTCCTATCCTTTGGCTTCATTCATTTTTCTAAGACCCAGTTTCTTAGGCCAACTCTAGCACAATTTCTTTTTTGTAGATCCTCTGCAATCCAATGCACCCCGATTCTTTTTTTCTGCTCTCCCTATCTTATACCACAGGCAGCAAGTGGAGTCCTGTGTATGTTTCTACCTGTCCCCACAGACTTTCTGTCCCAAAGGCATGCATTTAGATAAAAGGAAATAGCACAGAACTAAGAACAAAACTAACCATACAGATCAGAAAAGCCTTATATAAGACCACTAGAAACTAGTTGTAATATTGTATCCAAATCTGCAATTTGCAGTGAATTATCAGTTTCTCTTTGGAGTCAATTGAGCAGAAACATGCAAATAAACTCACTGTTATGTTGGAAAGTTCCACCACAGTTCTAGGAGTGCCATAATATTCCATCCACTTTTCCCTAGTCTTAGGTGGTTTTCCCTAATAGGTTGATGCTACTAAAGCATCTAAGGTTTAGGTCATTTGTACTGCCAACTCTCTACTTCTTAAATAAAGAGAGCAGTGATATTAATGATAATTAGTTTAGAAGCCCCAAAGATAAGGCACAGTTTTTCACCGTTTAACTTGCTATGTCATAAAACTATAAATATAACCTTTCTCTTCCTAACCTTCTCCTCCATACAACCTCACTTTAGTCCAAAAGATAACTGGCCAACCACCCCTTGAAGATTAATGTGACAAGACTGAATTTTAGTCTGTCTGCCTAATCCTTCTGAATATCTAAGTTTTAATGTAACTGGTGGTCCTCTACTGGTACCTCAGGCCCACAGCTTTGGGGTGGTGTCTCATACCTCCTGATCATACATACATGTAGTCCATTCTATTGCCAAATCCACTTACTCATTCCAGTGGTTGAATGGGATTTAAAAGCAGCACCTCTGTATCCTAACATCAGTGTTCCAATCTGATAAGCCAAAAACTGGGTATAGTTCCATGGGTGGCCCTCCCTTTGCCTAACATTTTATCCCCTGTCCTGCCCTCAATTCACTCTCTGGTATTGCTCATGTCTCCCTGTCTTTTCTCCTGGTGCTTTGTGAAGCACAAATGAGGTCAGGGGCAGTGCTTTATTCATCTTGGTATCTGTCTAATAACCAGCACTATACTTTGAACATAGTAGGTTCTCAAGAAAGTTTGGTAAATAAATTTCCATTTAACGTATTTTAGCTCTATGTGTACAAATGAAGGCCACTGTGCAGGCTACAAATCATTAATGGACTTCTGCAGCCAGCACCTACTTAACTGTCTTCAATTTGTCGTATATGATGCTATCAGGGGTGTTCAGCAAAGTTACTAATTTGATAATATTACATCTCTCCTCAAAACCTTAGACTGTCACTCAGTGAGTGAAATACAAACTTCTGAGCACAGTCTTCAGGGCAACAGACTCACTGCCTTCTTTACTCTGTTTCTCCTCCCATCTTCTATCCCAATCATCAGAACATACTCAGTATCTAAATGCAAAGCTTAATAATTACAACTGTTTACCACATCGCTATCTTATCACATTTGCTTCCTCCTGTCCTGACTTCTTTGGTTCCTAATTCTATTTTATTAAGCTTACTGTGTATGTCCTTTACGTTAGCATTAGAAAAAACAGAGAACCAAGGAGTTGGAGGAAGAGAAGAGAGAGGAGGTAAATGGTGGAACAGACATGATGCGTCCACAGTTGAGTCTTGGGAAGCAAAGAGCTGCATCAGAACAAGAGGACTAAGCCAAAGGCCTTGAACCTGGGTTCTTTTCTGTAAGGTAAAGGAATGTGACATGGGTGCAATGGGCAGAGCCATACCAGATGTGTTGTAGCTAGGTTTTCTTGTGCTGTGTCCTGGAATTGTCCTAGGTATAGCTAAAGGTATTTTAACCCTGTGTATTTGAGAGGAATGGGAGAGAAGCTCCAGGTCATATACAGAGTTCTTCATCTTAGCTGATTTTTAATAAAAGGGTATCCAGAGCATTTGCTATTGAAAAGACTCAAGTGATTCTGTAGTTCTGTAGTCTAGGGTGGGAGTTGGGCAGGAGGAAGAGGGAGGCAGGAATTAACACTCTATAAAACTACACATAATCATTATCCTCTCACTTTTATTTCTTGAAACTACCTTGATACTGAGCTAGTCAGTTTCCTTCCTTCAGCATCCTTGTATCCCATGAGCCCTCAGCAAATCAGACAAGCTGACTGCTGTCACTCCTACCCCCAAATCCTTTTCTAAGAAGCTTGGTCTGAACATCAACACCATTTACCACCACACACTACTTCACTTTACCCAACCATTTGCATCAGAGTTTGGGATTTATAAAAACTATCCTGAACCTCATTTGGTTTGTTGAGTGTTTAAAAGATGATGGTGTTGGGTATGTGTGTTCCATCAGGAGTTATTTTATGTGCATGAACTATTATTCAAGTTTGAGGGGAATAGGACATCAGCAGAATGGGTGGCCACCAAGGTTTGAGGGATGAAAGGCTCCCAGGCCAAAGAGAAGTTCTCCACTGGCCTTTATTTTGCATCATGAGAGACTGATTACTTCGGATTACAGTGCAAATATCCTTAGGGGGGTAACAGATTAAGTCATTAATACTATATAGTAAACTATATACTATATAGTTCATTAGAAAACCAGTAACCTCAAAAGGCAGAAGTAATGCAGCATTTTTGAGTGGGGACAGGGGAAAAGAATAGATCCAGATCCCAGAAGTAGTGCTCCCTGAGAGGGGAGTGAAAGTACTGTCTATAAGGGGAGCCCAGGACTAAAGAGAGAACAAAGAGAGAAGGAGGTGGAAGAGCACGAACAACTAACTTTGCCTACTTTACAATTTTAGCTTAGTCCTGAGAGGTTGCAAAAGGCGAGAGTTTTACTACAGACAAGTAAAACTACAAGAATGGAGGATTCAAACAGCACTCCTGTGTAATTATTTAAATATTAATTTAAAACAACACATTACTTTATTAAGTTTTCTTAGATACTTACTTGATGAGTCGTGAGAAAAGAAGATTCCGGGAGCTGCAGGTGAATTTTCAGAGAGAAAAAGAAAATTACTCTTTATTGGTATCCTTCATGGGCTACTTGTAAAATGATAATTAACATATCTTAATAGGTCTTTTATTCCCTGCTGTCAATGCTCTGTTTAAACCCTCCAGGGACTACCAGTCAGGCATCAAATATACCTTAAGATCTGGGATGATTGCCTTCCTCACCAGCCTCATCTCTGGTCACCATTCTTCTACATATATTCTATGCTCCAGACATACTGAACAACACGCAGTTCCCTTTGCCTCTGCCCTTACTATTTCCCTTGTAACTCTAGTGTCCCTCTTAAATTTCTCACTTTTAGGACTCATTCAGCTTGTGTCACCTCCTTAAGAGAGCCTTCCTTGATATCTGCCTAGATAGACGCATTCTCTGTCAATGCTCCTGAAGCACCCTATACATCCTTCTGTTATAGGACTTACTATTCTGTATTGTGAGTACTAGATTACAGTGACTGGCATATACTAAGCACTCAAGAACATTTATTTGTTGAATTAATTTTTCTTCTTTTTTTTTGTCTGTGCCACGCGGCACACGGGATCTTAGTTCCCCAACCAGGGATCGAACTCGCGCCCCCTGCAGTGGAAGCGCCGAGTCTTAACCACTGGACCTCCAGGGAAGTCCCTTGAATTAATTCTTTAACACATGCGTTGGCTCAATGTTTGTTCATTAGTCTGCCTGTCATTAATCTCTTCCCGCTCAAATACTGTCTAACATGCTTTGTATGCCATCTAGCAAAGTTCCATAAGTGGATTTTAGCAACTATTTCTGGATAATGATACTAAAGCAAGTTTTCATGTAGAATACATCCATAGGAATACTGGGATGGTGTATGTCAATTGTGCACAATCATGACTAAACAGTCTTAGACAAACAGAATACTTTGAATAATAGAAAGTATTAGAAAGTATTGGTAGTATTACCAATTAAAGCCAGTTCAAAGTCAAGGTGAATATCTATTTATTTTTCTCCCAATAAATGTAAAGTGTATTGTGAATAACCAGTAAATTCCAACAATCTGCATAGAAGTTTTACTTAAATTCTATGTACCTTCTTGAGTTTCTTTGTGTATGAGTATGTTTTTGAGTGTGTACAGTTTTGGAAACGAAGGAGCTGGAATTAATAGTGAGCAAACCTGAAAAAAAGTGTGACGATAATACTGTTGTGGTGTTTTTGAAATATGTCTACAAATTCTTTCATAATACTCCCTCCTGTGGTGGAGGTTAATTCTTTTCTCCTAAGTGTGGGTTGGACTTAGTGACTTGCTTCTAATGAATATATAGTGGAAGTGATGGTGTATAACTTCTGAGACTAGGTTGTAAAATATAGTGTGGCTTCAGCCCCTTTCTCTTGGATCGCTCACTCTGGGGGAAGCCAGATGCCATATCATGAGGATGCACAAGAGATGTATGGAGATGCCCACATGGTGAGAAACTGAGACTTCCTGCCAACAGCCATGTGAGTGAGAAACCTTGGAAGTGAATCTTCCAGTCGCAGTCAAGCCTTTAGGATGACTGCAGCAGCCCTGGATGACATCTTGACCATAACCTCATGAGAGACCCTGAATCAGAACCATCCAGCTAAGTTGCTTCTGTATTCCTAACCACAGAAACTGTGAGATGACTTTTTTTTAAGCTGCCAGGTTTTAGGGTTTTTTTTTTGCTTATTCAGCAATAGATAAATAATGGTGTGGTTAAAAGAATAAGGAACTCTTCTATGGTTTCTAGCAACATGGTGCATTAAATATCCTAAAGAGCCTAACTGTGTAAAACCTATTAGAAATGCAATGGGAATTTGATAAAAATACAATTATAGTATAGAACTTCCATACGCCTCTTTGATGGCTGGACACATCTAGCAGACAGTAAGAAAAGAGTCTAGTAGACAAAAAAATCAGTAAAGATGTATAATAATTGAATAATATAATCAATAAATATAATTTAAAATTCATTTAGAGCCTTACATCCTTTAAATAGAGAATTATACATTTTTTTGTATGTCCATGGAACACTTTCAAATATCAGTCACATATTTGGCCACAAAGAAAATGTTAACAACTTAAATGTGTTAAAGATCTGCAGGCTACATTCTCTGAACCTAACTTTAAAAATGTGGCCGAAAATATTAATCTCCTGATAATTAAGAAACATACTTATGGATAACTCTTAGATCAAAGAGGGAATAAAAAAGAGAAAGTATAATCTACCTTAAAAAGAACACTTTATATTAAACCTATGGGAACAGCTTTTATTATTTCCCATAGGTTTTGATATAAGGTGTTCTTTTCACTGCTTCTCCCATGCATCCCAGACCAATATCTACAACTGCCTCCTTGACTGTTCCACTTAGATGTCCCACTTGGATGCCTTCAGGCATCTCAAACTCAACATATTCAAAGCTGAACTAATTTTTTCTCTTCCAAACTTGTTCATCTTTCTGTATTGCCTGTCTACTGAATGGCGCCACTATTCACTATCCATTAAGTTGCTCAGACTAGAAATCTGGGAGTTGTCTTCAATTCATTCTTCCCCCATATTCAATCAGTAACCAAATCTCATCCATTCGACCCTCTTAGTCTGAGTCAAATCTGTGCCCAGCTCTTCATCCTCACTGCCACTGACTTTGTTCAGGACTCATTTCTAGCCTTGACTATTGTAATAGCCTCTTAATTGTAATAAGGGGCAGTATGGTATTGCAGTTAGGATTGGTTGAGTAAGATAGACCTAGGTTAAAACCCTGGCTTTGCCACATATTATGTGAAATCTTGGGCATGATAATTTACCACTCTGAGACTTAGTTTACTTATGTGTAAAATGTTAGATAAAAATACTTTTATTGTTGGGAGGGTTAAATGAGAGAATATAGTTTAGTATAGTTCCTGGTACATAGTAAGTGTTCAATATGCTAACTGTTATTTTTATTGTCTCATTGCCTCCAGTCTCTTCACGTCTACTTCCACTTTCCTTTTTTATAAAAGGCAAATTCTTTTTTTTCTTTCTTTTTTTTGGTCATTTTTTGAAGTCTAGTTAATTTACAATGTTGTGTTACAGGTGTACAGCAAAGTGATTCAGATTCTTTTCCAGATTCTTTTCCATTATAGGTTATTACAAGATATTGAATATAGTTCCCTGTGCTATATAGTAGATCCTTGTTTTTATTTATTTTATATATAGTAGTGTGTACCTGTTAATCCCAAACTCCTAATTTATTCCCCCCCCCGCCACTCTCCCCTTTGGTAACCGTATGTTTGTTTTCTGTGTCTGTGAGCAGAAAATGCAAAATCTGACCATATTATGCTCCTGCGAATATTCTTCAATAGTTGCCCTTCGATAACAGGATAAAAGGTAGATTTCCTGGCACAGCTTACCAGAATCTTAATGATCCAACACTTATCTACCAGTCAAGCTTCATCTTCTGTAATTCTCTAACTTGAACTTTTAGTTAAAGCAATTCTGAAAAAAAAAACTATTTCCACAAACCCACTATGCGCTAATGTATATATCTCGGTAAATGTATTCCCTTCTCCTGGAAGGTTCTCTTTCCGTTTGTCTGCTTAGAAAATTCTTTCTTATCCTTCATGTCTCAGCTCAATTGTGGCACCTTCTGTAAAAGCTTCCTTGGCTTCCCTATGGAGAGTGGACTTTGTATATACCTCCTTTATTGCACTTATCATATTGGATTGTGATTACTGGCATGACTGTTCTATGCTAAACTGTAAAATCCAGGATAGGGACCATGGCTTCTCTACTTCGTGTGTTCAATAATTAGCATAGTGCATGGCATGTAGCAAAAGCTCAATAAATGTTAGTTGAATGAATGCATGAATGGATTGCAGGATTTCCTTAATAGTTATTGTTAATGTTTACCTGACTCATAGTTTAAGCTTGATTTCTTGGCCTTTTCCCCATTCAAATCAGCATATGTCACCTATACATGCCAAAAGAAAAAACAAAGAAAATCCTCAAATGAGTTTTCAAAGAATTTGAACATCATCTATTTCTCACAGAAATTTAATAAAGTGATTTTAAAAGTCCATTTATAATATACACGTGTTTCATTTGGTTTACATTACATACATTACTTACAGAATTCAAAGGCTTATAGAATTCATTAGTATACTAAAATTAACTAACTGAGGAATGCACTGATCAGCATGGAAGGTAATCAGTTGAATAGCTAAAAAGAGTATGTGTGGTTTTTAAAGAAAGTTAACTATAGGGAAAATGTTTTGAGAGAGCTGGAAAGCACAGAGCAGGTTTTCTGCACACAAGGGATGTGACTCTTTGATTTGGCTAAGAGCTCTACCTGCTTAGGTAATTATACAGGAAGATAAATCCAACAGAGTAGACTTTATTTGTTTTCCAGGCCTGAGAGCTGAACACAAGCCACCAGAAGTACATTTCCTGACACTGATGGGATGGGTGAAATAAGCTGGAAAATAGCATTGGATTCTATTGTAATAAAAGTGGTCATGCTATTTCTCAAAATAAATTAGGTATTTGTTACCATTTGATTTACTCATATTGTCCAATGTATTTTAAAGCCTTCTTTAAAAACAGATGGTCTAAATTCGTTTATTGCGTTTTTTTGATAACATATGTAGTACTAAGTTTGCCGTCCATGCTACACTCAGAGAATACTTTTTTTCTGCTGTATAGTGAGGCTAGTGAAAAAAGTTATTAATTCCAGATGTGCAACTACTAAACTATCTTAAAGTAGTTAAGAAGATTCTTTAATCAGGTACTAAGCATACAGATTATGGATGTTAGCACAGTAGCACAGTGCCCTGAACACAGCAGGTGTTTTATAAATATTTGTTTATATAGAGAAGCATATTGTGGCTAACATGCTACATTTGAAGAGTTATATATAATTGAGTCTGTCACTTTCTATGCATTTAACACAGAATATGGCAAAATATGTTAACTTTTTAGAACAGGTGAGCCAGTTAATGCAGTGCTAATGGAGCCAAGGAGGTACATTTGATTCTTATAATGAATGACAAATCGGCAACCCACAGAGGTAATATATGTTGTGACCAGGTACCCTGAATGTCTGTTGCCAACTTCCCGCCATCAGATGAGTGATCACTGGTCACAAAGGGGATAGGGCGAGGCAGTATGGCTGTCTCTGCACAACCCATCAGCACTAGAAGAGAAATGATTCACAAAAACCCAATATGTTGATTCCTCTGCAGGGCATAGGTATGGACCTTGAAGCTCTTGAAGCTCATCATTTAGGAAGACTATAACCTAAGGGCTAAGTGGGAACACTCAAGTTGTTTGTGGTAAATCTCTATTAAGAATTGAGACAAATATTCAAATTTTGGATCTATTTAACACATTTAAACTCTCAGGCTCACCATTTTTCTTTTGTTAGCTTACAGCTTGTTACTGATATTCCCTACACTTAGAGTATGGCAACACTAACATAACTGATAACCATGAGCGCTGGAAGTCTGAAGTAGCACAGGATTATTCCTGTGGGTTCACATTTCAATTTTTTTCTTTTAAGATTGATTGATTGATTGATTGCTATGTTGGGTCTTCGTTTCTGTGCTAGGGCTTTCTCTAGTTGCGGCAAGCGGGGGCCACTCCTCATCGCGGTGCACGGGCCTCTCACCATTGTGACCTCTCTTGTTGCGGAGCACAGGCTCCAGACGCGCAGGCTCAGTAGTTGTGGCTCACGGGCCTAATTGCTCCGCGGCATGTGGGATCTTCCCAGACCAGGGCGCGAACCCGTGTCCCCTGCATTAGCAGGCAGATTCTCAACCACTGCGCCACCAGGGAAGCCCCACATTTCAATTTTTATAAAATCTTACTATAGGGTGGTTAATTTCAGGGAATAAGGCTGTTCTGAATTGTCATTTAATACATGAAACTGTGTTATGCCAATCTTGATCATAATTTCATATTTCATTTGTTCTGTCTGTATCTGGGACAAAAGAAATGTTACTTGCCTCTTGTTTTGAAGTATCCTGTAGAGAGTGTCTATAGACATTTGCTGTTTTTGCAGAAATACCTGGAGTTTGAAGTGAAGTACTTGTAATTTCGGGGGAAAAGAAGAGGTACCTTTAAATAAGAAAAAATGATATAGTTCTCCCTGTTGGGCTGCCATAATGTCTAGAATTACCATAGTCAACGATGTATTTATTTATGGAAGTTAAGGCAGTATCTCCAAGTATAAAAGGCCTTTTTTTGAAGTCCCCTTCTTACCAGCTTCCAGTGGCCCACCACTGCCATCAGGGACAAGCCTGAACTCCCTAACTTCTGGCCCTAAATTACTTTGCCAGCTAAATCTCCCACCACTCCCCTGCCCTAGAATGAACTGTTTTGCACTTCATTCAGTAGGCAAGGGGGAACCACCGAGGACTTTTTGGTAGAGGAATTATACGTCCAAAGCTGTATTTCAGGAAGATTACATTCACAGGATAGATTAACAGGAAGAAGAGATTGGAGGCAAATTATTGCAGTGCTTAAGGGCATGGGTGGCACGAATGGAAAGGAAGGGAAGGTTATGAGAGAATTTAAGGTGGTGGATTGGACAGTAGGTGGCAACTTTTGGATGTAGAATATGAGCAGTAGGAAAGAGTCAAAGATGACTCAGGTCTTGTACCTGAATAAAATTCGGAGAAGCAGAGAACGGGTTTGGGGGTGACTAGAAGATGATGAATTTGGTTTTACACATATTGGATCTGAGGTGCTTGTGGGCTGCCCAGGTGGAGATGTCCTAGTGCTCTTGGTGAGTGTGCAGGATATGCGTGGGAATCTTTTGCAGAGGCTAACAGAGACTTAGCTAACCTCTAGTCCAGTCCTGGCAGATGGGAAACAGGATGTATTTTTATGTCTGGGGAGAAAAGATGGCATTAGAGGGTAGAGACCTTCATGGGGAGGATTCTCTGCACTAGGACTCCCTAATGGCAGTATGTTGGGAATTTATACAGGCAGCCACAGCAGAGGGTCTAACTTCCCCACGCTTTCTTTGCCAATTCCAAAGGGCCTATTCACCCAGCAATCACTAAAAAATGTGTGATACTAATATTTACAATCCTGAATAATTTTTATATCTTCCTTTATCAAATTAATCATAGATTTTATAATCAGGGAAAAAAGCATAACCTGGAAAACTATATGATAAAACGAATTATTTAACTGGAAGATATCAGAGCAATTGCAAATATTGTTCATTTTCTTACCGCCATCATTTAAAGGGTATGATGTCTTAATTGTTTCTCTATCTTTCTGTATGGTTTAACATTCAAGACAAAAAATTAATTAGTACTCAGCCTTCTAAAAGAGACTTTTGCTGACTCTAGAGCAATCAAATTAATACAGTATCTCCCCTTTCCCCTCATCCCCTACTTCTCTCCTAAGCTCTGGTCTCAACGCTAATATCTATTATTAACCTCTGACTGGATATCTTTTACAGGTACCTAAACTTAACTAGTTTAAAATGAAGCTTATCATGTACCCAGGTACTCCCATCTTTCCAAACTTGCTACTTCTCTGTCTTCCATATTCTGGTTAAAGGCATAACAATCCATCCAGTGCTCCATTCCAGAAAGCTTAAAATTGTTCCGTGTATTTCAGATAAGGCTAGTTTAATCCAATCTGATGCTTATTGAGTACACGGCTTGGAACTGAAATAAGATACATAATTCCTGACCTCAAGAAGTTTATCATCCAGTAGAAAAGACAGACAAATATGATGGAGTATAATGAGTTCTGAGATAGAGGTAAGCCTCAGCACTATGGGAGTACAGAAAACCCATACACAAAAATTAAATCATCATCATCATCATTGTCATCTCCCTTTCTCTGGTTCTACTCATCTATTGAGTCACCAAATCCTGACATAGTCTGATTCTGAAATATCTTAAATCTGTGGCCTCTTGTTTACCCTCATTGTCACTGCTTTAGTTCGGGCCTTTATCATTTTTATCTGGACTATCCCAGTAGACTCAAAACTATCTTGCTTCTCAGAAACCAAACGTATCATCCAACATACATAAAGGTCATTTATGTTAATGATCATGGTGAAACATATATGTGAATATTCTTATTTCATGGTTATTTTGTGTGATTGGGGCCACAAAAAAATTAATTTGTATCATTAAAAAAAAAAAAAGTGGGCGGTGGCCCAGTTCCTGGAAATCCCCTCCCCTTCCCGAAATAGCTGGAATACTCCTCCCACTCATTAGCCTATGAAATTACCCACCCCTATAAAAACTGACAACCCCATACCCTGGGGCCGCTCTCACCTTCTGAGATGGCCCACACTCTGTCTGTGGAGTGTGTTTCTCTCTAAATAAATCTACTTCTTACCTATCAAAAAAAAAAACTATCTTGCTTCTAATCTCTTCTCTCTATGTATCTTTCTCGCACACTGCAACCAGATTATCTTTTTTTTTTTTTTACAATTTTTATTTATTTATTTATTTATGGCTGTGTTGGGTCTTCGTTTCTGTGCGAGGGCTTTCTCCAGTTGCGGCAAGCGGGGGCACTCTTCATCGCGGTGTGCGGGCCTCTCATTATCGCGGCCTCTCTTGTTGCGGAGCACAGGCTCCAGACGCGCAGGCTCAGTAACTGTGGCTCACGGGCCCAGTTGCTCCGCAGCATGTGGGATCCTCCCAGACCAGGGCTCGAACCCGTGTACCCCGCATTGGCAGGCAGATTCTCAACCACTGCGCCACCAGGGAAGCCCCAGATTATCATTTTAAACCCAAATCATTCTTATTTCACACCCCTACTCAAAGACCTGCATTGGCTTCCTACTACTGAGAGAATAAATTCATACCTCAGCAAGGTATACTAAGTTCTGGCTTCAACCTACCTTTTTAGTCTGCTTTCCTCCCGTGCCATGGTTTTGCTGGCTTGAACTTTCATGCCTTCACTTAACACTTTAAGCCTGTCTGCAATACGGCCTCACCATATCCTCACATCTACTCATCTGGAAGCTTCCCACTAATGTTTCAAGACCTAATTCAATTAAGCCCTCCTTTTATAAAGCTTTTTAAAATTTCTCTTGGCAGGACTATTCTCTAAATCTTCTGTGCTTCTACATTTTGTACAAATCAAAACTCTTCTCTCCTTTGACTGTAAGCACTTCTGTTTATGTGTGTCTGATCCCTGGAAGATGAGTTCTCAAGAGCAGTGATGATGTCTTTTCCATCTTTGTATCCTATGTCACCTACTTTCCCCCCTTTTCCTTCCTTCTAGCTTAGCACAGGACCTGACCCACAGCAGGTTCTCAATAAATGTTAGCTATCATCATCATCATCGAATATTTGTTAGTTTCTGCTCAACTACATGGTACATTTAGCATGAAGCTGACTCAGAACCTTCACTACCAAGGAGAGTGTCCGGACCTGTGTAGAACCCTATTATTTCTAACCAATCAGTACCATGCCAGTGAAGGGGCTATCCCATAGACAGGAAAGTTAACCAGATAAATAAATGATCAATACAAAGCACCCGAGACATACAGCTTTCTACCTTTTGTTCTGTTGTGTTACTCTACATCATGAGGAGAAGATAATGAGGGTGATGCTTTTTCAGGAATATTTACAGAACTATACAAATGGTGAGATGGTCCTATAGCAAATGAAAGAGAAGTCATTTAATTTTAAAACTTTATTGAATTATAATTGGAGTACAATAAACTGCACATATTTAAAATGTACCATGTGTTCAGTTTTGACATGTATATAAACCTATGAAACCATCATACCACAATCAAGATAAACATTTACATCACCCCCAAAAGTTTCCTTGTGCCCCCTTATAGTTCATCCCTCTCTCTACTCCTGTCCCCCAGGAAATCACTGATCTGCTTCACTATAAATTAGTTTGCATTTTCTAGAGTTTGCTATAATGGAATCAAACAGAATGTACTAATCTTTTTTTGGGGGGGGTGATCTGGCTTCCTTCATTCAGCATAATTATTTTGAGATTCATCAATATTGTTGCCTGTATTAATAATTTATTCCTTTTTATTAGTGAGTAGTATCCCATGGTACGGATGCAGTACAGTTTATCCATTTACCCGCTGAAGGACATTTGGGTTTCCAGTTTTTTGGCTATTATGAATAATGTTGCTATGGACGTTGATGTACAAGTCTTTATGTGGACATATATTTTCATTTCTTGTGGGTACATACCTAGGAGTGGAATGACTGAATCATGTGGTAGATGTAAGTTTAACTTAGGCTGCCAAAATGTTTTCCACAGTGGTTGTACCATTTTACATTCCCACCTGCAATGTCAGAGAGTTCTAGTTGCTTCACGTCCTTGCAAATACTTGGTATGGTCAGTTACTTAAATTCTAGACATTTTACAGGGTGTATAATGTTATCTCATTGTGGTTTGGTTTATATTTCCCTAATGACTAATAATGTTAAACAGCTTTTTGTGTGCTCATTTGCCATCTGTATGTCTTCAGTAAAATGGTTGTTCATGCCTTTTGCCCAAGTTTATTAGGTTGTCACATTACATATATTGCATGTTTTTCTATATTTTACACTTTTTACAGTGATCATGCCTTCTACATGTAGGTCTGGAGACCATCTTTTGCTGTACTCACTTTTGGGGCTTGACAGATGCGAAACAGCCATTATGCAACAGGGCTATTTTTTAAATTGTATATTATTTTTTTCATTTTTGACTCTCTAAGTACAAGACCTCTACCCTAGTCTTCCATAGGCATCCACCCGCCTGGGGGTGGAGCTAGGGGAGGGGAGGTTAGAATTTTTAACAGGAGGAATGCCACGATAAACACCCAGGTAATATTCAGCACCTGTCATCCCCAAATATGATGACACAGCCAAGACAGTATGACCTGCAAGCCATGCAACTGTCTCAAGAATTTCCCTAAATTTTATCTTCTTTTTTGTGTAGCAAGAGCCTGGAATACTTAGAAAATTCTCCTTTAGTGTACTGGAGATACCCTAAGCCCACCAATAACAGTTATCTGGGCTCAGAAAGAAGGGATTTGACTTAAGGAAAGTTAGGGGGAAAAAAGTCCACTCCTTTAGCAGCTCAGAGATGGTGGGAAAATGGAAAGGTGGTGGGAGAGGCTGGAGAGCAAACAAGTCAGATGGGGCTTCACATTTGGGCCTTGGTGCTTCAGATAACTGAGGTTAATATGGAGAGAAAAGAAGAGCTATTGCTCTGCTCTCTGTTTTGGACTCTGGAAAGAGATTTCTTCGGCTACCCCCACCCCTGCCTCCTCCTCCTCACCTGGGGCATGACCCAGAAACCTTGCAATACAGTGTGGTCAGGCAGAGCAAGGCTCTCTCTGAAGTTCTGCCTTAACTATCTTACAACTGACATAAAATTGTAAGATAGTTAAAGTATACATTGTGGTGATTTGATATATATGTATACTGTGAAAGGATTCCCCCCATTTAGTTAATTAGCACATCCATCACCTCACATATTTACATTTGTTGTTGTTGTTGAAAACATTTAAGTTCTACTCTCTTAGCAAATTTTAGTTATACAAAACAGTGTTTTCAGCTATAGTTGCCATGTTATACATCGGCTCCTCAGAGCTTATTCATCTTATAGCTGAAAATTTGTACCCTTTTACCAACCTCTCCCTATTTCCCCTTGAGGTTTTGCTTTCTTAAGCCACTCTTGGTTCCCATGTGGTATACACATGGCCCAGAAAGGGCTGAGAGTCTAGCTGGGAAGCTTGCCATGGGGAGTCACTGGGCTGGGGGTAAGAGGGCGCCATCCCGAGTGTTAGTGGAGCAGCCAGCCAGAACTGAGGTGGAATGGGAAAGCCAGAGGGTTCTACTAAGCCCAGTGAGACTAGACCGTGAGTCATGGCAGTGATGGCCAAGTCAGCTGTGAATGACAACAGGCCAAGCACTATCTCAGTGGAGATAAGGTCATCTCTCTGAAGACCAGAGAAGGCAGAGGACAAAAAAGTCATCCAAGCCCCCTTACTTTATTCCACCTCCATGAGGTCATGGAAGCCAGTGTTTCCCAAACTTTAATGTGCATATGATACGCTGGGGATCTTATGAAAATGCAGATTCTGACTCAGTAGGTCTGGGGTGGGGCCTGAGAATCTGCATTTCTAATAAGCGCCCTGGTGATGCCCATACTGCTGACACGTAAAGGAGTAAGAACATAAGCCACACCTCTTGCCCCAGACAACATCTTTGGGAAAGAAGCAGAGCAATGGGAGGCTCTCTGAAGGTCTGAGCCATTTTGGGGACCCCACAAAGGCAGAATCTAGAGGAATATGTTAAAAAAAATCAATGACTGAGCCAGAAAACAAAAGGAAGGAAGGCACTTAGATCCAGCAAATAGTGCTAGCCTTACATGTGCTAAAGAAGCCAACTCAAGAAGTAGGTTGAAATGTTAAAATGGCAACAGCTACTACTCATTTGGGCAGTTCTAAAAGGAACAGGGGAATAAGAGTGGTGACACTGATTGCACGCTCCACTGCTGCAGAAAAATATGTGGCAGAATGAAATATTGCTGCTGCTAGCAAAGTGACAAGTTACTTCAGGCCTGAAAAGTCCAAAGCCTAAGGAAGGGCAGGGTTTTGAGAGAAAGCACTGGTCCGGGTCTTGATCCTCACGAGGTCTTTAGGGCCATAGGCTTCAGAAACATCAGTAGCAAGCACCTCCAATCAGCAATTTGCAAGGTTGATGCTCCAGGTGAAACCAATGAGCTTCCCTAGGAGGCAGAACTGCTGAGCAAGGTATAACAGCTGTGGCGGCAGCAGCCAGTGAAGCACAGCCTAAAAAAATGCTTTGGGATCTTGTTGGGAATGGAAAAGTACAGAAATGAGATCAGGAGCAGGGGCTGTGTGTGGAGGGGACAGGGCTGTGCACTGGGCTTGCAGAGTTGTCAGCTGCAAAACGTGGGCTGTCCTGCTCAGAGGCGTGTGGAGACAGTGACTCCAACTGAGTAATTAGGACCGCAAGCGCGGCTGTAGCATTGTTGGTAAGCATTACTCAAAATCCATCATTTATAACAGAGGACGGAGGATTTATCCACATTATAAGCAGAAGCAATCAGTACCAAATCCAGTCTTTACACAAATTACTATTTTAGTATTTCTAATCATAATATTACAATTACGTTTTTGTCCTTGGTGTAATTTCTGGTGACCGGCAGTGATACTCATTTCCTTGATCTTTGGATAAGAAGCTTAAAAAAACACAATAAGATTTATTTTTAATAGTGGCGATGACAAAGTTATTCAAGATAGGTTCTATTTATCCTTTCATGCCCAACAGGAGGGAGCCATAGCCTAATCTGTATATGGGGTTGTGGGAAGGAATTAGAGAGGATAGGTAGTGGGTCTCAATGGGAGGCAATTTTGTACCCCAGGGGATAATGGAATTTGGACATGTCTGGAGACATTTTTGATTGCTACAAATTGGGGAGGGGGATCTGCTCCTGGCATCTAGCGGATAGAGACTGGGGATGATGCTAAACATCCTACAATGCACAGGACGGTCCCCACAGCAAACAGTTATCCAGCACAACATGCCAATAGTGGCAAGGTTGAGGAATGCTAGGACAGATGTGATGGGGAGGCAGGACAATCACTTTTATAATATCATCTTGTCTAGTTAAAGTTATACTTGTGGGGACAGAGTTGTCTTCTGGCAGAAGGGAAAAACTCCATCCCTCCGTCCTGCTCAAGAAGAACATGGCTTTTTCTTTGTGTGTGGATGCAGACCAGCATAATGACTGTGCTGGAGGCCCTGTAGGCCATGTGCTGGAGACCCCCCAGTGGCCATTGACAATTCTTGGTTGTGCCTCAGAGCCTGACTGAGGTAACCATACCCGATTTGTGAAAAAGGTGACTACCGTTTCTGTTTCTAATCGTTTAGAAATAGACAAGAGGATTTCAAACTATATGTGTGCTAACTGGGTTTTCATTAGAGTTTTGTGTATCCCTTGGTGTCCACGTGGTAGAAGGTGATGGGCTTCTTACAGTGGTGTAAGTCAATTTCATATGTGAAATAGACATCTTCATTCTCTTTTCACCTCTGTAATGCTGTGAACATAAATCCTTTTATATTTTCTTTTTCAAAAAGCATTTGAGGTGGCCACTGTTTAAGATGCTTACCTGAAACTTTCTTCCTACTGGAAGGAGAAGTTAACAGTTGAAGATGGAAGGAGCAGTCTGGCTGCTAAAGTGATGTACTGTCTCAGAGGCAGAAGGTTACAGCCTCATCTTATCACTGAACTGAACTGTGAGCTTTTCTTACTGACTCCTCCTTCACAAACTTTTCATTCCTTCCTCCCTCTCACATTGTCTATGTTTACTGGCTGGTCCTTTATAAACGTTCTCTCGAACACATTCTCTTGCTCATTTTTTAAAAAAGGCCTTTTCTGCTCTCCCTTAAAACTTCTTTTTCTCTGTTTCTTTTCCCTTCCCTCTTCCTCTTCTGTCCCCTCCCTCCCCCACCCTCTTGTCTCCTGTCCTCTCTTTTCTCTTTCTTTTTACTCTCTATTTACTGACCCAGTTTAAAAAGCTTTTCATTTCTTCTCTTTCCAACTCTCTACCTTTTATGTACTGACTTCTCACTGGTTTCTCCTTTTCCAAATCAGTTCTATCTATCTTTGTGTCTGTCTGTCTGTCTATCTATCATCTATCTACCTACCTATCTCCTTATCTATCCCTCTACCTACCTAGCTATCTATCCGTTTTTTTGGTATTGTCTTTTAAAAAAATTGACTTCTACTTTATAAATCCGCCCCCCTCCATTGCACACAATTGTACTTGATTTTCTTATTGGCTCCCCTCGCCCTCACTCTCACATTGTCTTTTTCTGCTTTATGTAACACTTTCCCCTACTGACTCATCATTATAAACCTCTTTTCTTTCTTATTGCCTACTTCTGTTCCATCATCCTTTCTTCCCATCTTCCTTCCTTCCTCCCTCCCTCCTTCCTTCTTTATCTTTACTCCCTCCTTCCCTCTCTCCTTCCCTCCAGTCTTCCTTCATTACTTTCTCCTTTTTTTCCCTTACTTCCTCTTACCTTCTTTACTCTGTCCCTCATTTCTTCCTTCCTCCCATTCTCCTTTTACTCTCTTTCTGCTGGCTCCCCCCCCCCTTTTTTTTTTTACATCTTTATTGGAGTATAATTGCTTTACAATGGTGTGGTAGTTTCTGCTTTATAACAAAGTGAATCAGTTATACATATACATATATCCCCATATCTCTTCCCTCTTGCGTCTCCCTCCCTCCCACCCTCCCTATCCCACCCCTCTAGGTGGTCACAAAGCACCGAGCTGATCTCCCTGTGCCATGTGGCTGCTTCCCACTAGCTATCTATTTTACATTTGGTAGTGTATATATGTCCATGCCACTCTGTCACTTTGTCACATCTTACCCTTCCCCCTCCCCATATCCTCAAGTCCATTCTCTAGTAGGTCTGCATCTTTATTCCCGTCTTGCCC
Organism: Balaenoptera acutorostrata; assembly: GCF_949987535.1. Taxonomy (NCBI): domain Eukaryota; kingdom Metazoa; phylum Chordata; class Mammalia; order Artiodactyla; family Balaenopteridae; genus Balaenoptera; species Balaenoptera acutorostrata. The sequence continues at coordinate 113,327,801 of NC_080085.1, forward strand.
CTAGTTTCTTCATGACCATTTTTTTTTTAGATTCCATATATATTTGCTTTTACCATTTGTCCTGGCTCCCCTTTTAACACTTTTTTCTTCCTGCTGTAACTCTCTCATTCTCTCTTTTTCATACATTCCTCCTTACTGGCTTCCACTTTTAAAATTATCTACCTACCTACCTTGCTACTTACCTATGATCTGTATAACTGCCTACCTACCTATCTATTCAGCTATCAATCATCTGTCTTTCTGTCCTTATTTTTGTCTTTGTTTTTCTGACTCCTACTTTTAAAATCTCTGTCCACCACCACATGACTACTCTCGAGTTTTGTAACGGCTCCTGCATTTTCACCCTTACATTCTCTTTCTTTCTTTAACTCTTCTTCTCTACTGACTCATCCCTTATAAACTTAGTGCCTGCCTGTCTTCCTCCTTCCCTTCCTACCTCCCCCTACTTCCTGCCTTCTTTACCTCCTTCTTCCCTTCCTTTCTACTCCTTTCCTTCCTCCCTCCCTCTCTTCTTCCCTCTCTCCCTCTTAGACTTTTTTTTAAACAGGTTTCCTCTTTTAAACTTTTTTCTTTGCTTCACTCTCTCTCCTTTTATCTTTTTAATACTGACTTTTTTTTTTACCAGATCTTCCATATAAAATCCTGTCTACTTACCTATCTATCCATCAACCTGCCAAACTACCTAGATATCATCCATCCATCTATCTTTATTTTATTGGATTTTACCTGAGTTCCTCTTTTTTAGATCTTTCTCTCCCTGCTCTCTACTTTCTCCCTTCCTTCTTTCCTTCTTCCTTCCTTCCTTCCCTTCCTACCCTTTCTCTGTCTTTTCCTCACTCCATTTCTCTCATGGTCTCTGTCTTTCTCTTTTCTTTCTGTGCCTGCATGCATGCCTGCCTTCCTCCCTCCTTTCTTTCATTCCTTCTCTCATCCCTTCCTCCTCCCTTACTATCTCCTGCCCCTTAGTCCTTTTCCTTTCCTCATTTCTTTCTTCCTTCCTCCTGCTTCCTCCTTTGCTTTCACCATCCATCCACCCACCCTTTCCCTCTTGTCCTTTTTCATTCGTTTCTCCCTCCTTCTGTCCATTTCTGTCTCCTCCTCCTTTCATCCCTCTTTCTTTCTCTCTCTCTCCCCTTTCCTTCTTTCTTCCCTTCCTCCTTCCTTTCGTTCTTCTTTTGCTTAATTTATAGTACTCCTCTTTCAAAACGTTTCCTTTCTTTCCCTCTTCTTTTCTTTATACCTTTTTCTTTTGTCTTTACTACTGCCTTCTCCTTTAAAAATCAGTTCTACCTATCCTCCTGCCTAGCTGGCTGACTCTATATCCAGCTATCAGTCACCTTCTTTCTGTCTTTATTTTAATGATTTCTACTTTTTTAAAAAAATTTTATTTTATTTTATTTTTTTTACATATACTTTTTAAAAAAACATCTTTATTGGAGTATAATTGCTTTACAATGGTGTGTTAGTTTCTGCTTTATAACAAAGTGAATCAGTTATACATATACATATGTCCCCATATCTCTTCCCTCTTCGTCTCCTACCCTCCCACCCTCCCTATCCCACCCCTCTAGGTGGTCACAAAGCACAGAGCTGATCTCCCTGTGCTATGTGGTTGCTTCCCACTAGCTATCTATTTTACATTTGGTAGTGTATATATGTCCATGCCACTCTCTCACTTTGTCACAGCTTACCCTTCCCCCTCCCCATATCCTCAAGTCCATTCTCTAGTAGGTCTGTGTCTTGATTCCCATCTTGCCACTAGGTTCTTCATGACCATTTTTTTTTTAGATTCCATATATATGTGTTAGCATACTGTATTTGTTTTTCTCTTTCTGACTTACTTCACTCTGTATGACAGACTCTAACTCCATCCACCTCATTACAAATACCTCCATTTCATTTCTTTTTATGGCTGAGTAATATTCCATTGTATATATGTGCCACATCTTCTTTATCCATTCATCCGATGATGGACACTTAGGTTGCTTCCATGTCCTGGCTATTGTAAATAGAGCTGCAATGAACATTTTGGTACATGACTCTTTTTGAATTATGGTTTTCTCAGGGTATATGCCCAGTAGTGGGATTGCTGGGTCGTATGGTAGTTCTATCTGTAGTTTTTTAAGGAACCTCCATACTGTTCTCCATAGTGGCTGTATCAATTTACATTCCCACCAACAGTGCAAGAGGGTTCCCTTTCCTCCACACCCTCTCCAGCATTTATTGTTTCTAGATTTTTTGATGATGGCCATTGTGACCGGTGTGAGATGATATCTCATTGTAGTTTTGATTTGCATTTCTCTAATGATTAATGATGTTGAGCATTCTTTCATGTGTCTGTTGGCAATCTGTATATCTTCTTTGGAGAAATGTCTATTTAGGTCTACTGCCCATTTTTGGATTGGGTTGTTCATTTTTTTGTTATTGAGCTGCATGAGCTGCTTGTAAATCTTGTAGATTAATCCTTTGTCAGTTGCTTCATTTGCAAATATTTTCTCCCATTCTGATGGTTGTCTTTTGGTCTTGTTTATGGTTTCCTTTGCTGTGCAAAAGCTTTTAAGTTTCATTAGGTCCCATTTGTTTATTTTTGTTTTTATTTCCATTTCTCTAGGAGGTGGGTCAAAAACGATCTTGGTGTGATTTATGTCATAGAGTGTTCTGCCTATGTTCCTCTAAGAGTTTGATAGTGTCTGGCCTTACATTTAGGTCTTTAATCCATTTTGAGTTTATTTTTGTGTATGGAGTTAGGGAGTGTTCTAATTTCATACTTTTACATGTACCTGTCCAGTTTTCTCAGCACCACTTATTGAAGAGGCTGTCTTTTCTCCACTGTATATACTTGCCTCCTTTATCAAATAACTTTCTATCTTTTTTGTCCTAACTTTCTTATGGGCTTTTCCTCTTTAGAGTCTTATCTATATACCTACCTATCTAGGTATCAGTCATCCTCATCTCTCTTCTAACTCTCTTTATTGACTTTTCAAAACTTCCCCCACCCACATTGTACTTGATTTTCTTACTTGCTCCTCCTTTTCAATTCTCTCTCCTGCTCTCTTCTCTCTCTCCCCTTTATTTTGTTCTTTCATACTGTCCCATCCCTTTTAAACTTAGTTTTTCCTTCTCCTTCATTTTCTTGTTTTTATTTCACTTTCTGTTTCTGTTTTCTTTACTTTCCTTCCGTCACTCTTACCTTTCTCTCTAGCCTGTCTTCCTCACTTCCTTTATCCCTCCTTCCTCCTTCCTGCCTTTTTTTTAAACTCACTTTTTATGGGCTCTTCCTCTTAAACTTCTGTCTTTTATCTATTTATCACCCATCATGTTTATTTAACAGTCTTTTTCCCCCCTCTGAAGTCTCCTTTTTAAACAGCCCCCCTTCCCCAAATTGTACTTGAATTTCTTACTGGCTCCTCCTTTCCAAGCCTCTCTCTTACACAATCACATTCCCTCTTTTTTATTTCACTTTTCCTACTTCCCCATCCTTTAAAAACTTCCCTTCCTTTTTTCTTTCTTTCTTTTTCTGCTTTTTTCTTTGTCTTTTACGTGCTCCCTTTCATCCTGTTTCTTTCCATTTTGTCTTCCCATCTCCCTCCTTTCCCTCTTTCCCTGTCCCTCCCCCTCCTTTTTAACTCACTTTTAAGGGCTCCTCTTCTTAAACTTTTTTTCTTTCCTTCTCTTTCTTTCTCTCATCTGCTACCTTGTTTTGTACTCTCGATTATTCCTGGGTTATTCTTTTAAAAGTTGGTTCAACCTATCTATTATCTACCTATCATGTTTATTTTACAGTTTTTTTTCTGACTCCTTTCCAAGTCTCTCTCTTACTCAATCGCATTCTCTCTTCTTTATTTTACTTTTTCCTACTGACTCATTCTTAAAAAATTTTTTTTCTTTCCTTCCTTCCTTTCTTCCTTTATTCCCTTTCTCAGTAGCTCCTTGTAACACCTTTTCTTTCGCTCTCTCTCTTTTCTTTGCCTGCCTGCATGCCTGCCTTCCTCCCTTTCTTTCTTCCTATTTTATTCTCTTTTTACAGGCTTCTCTTTTCAAACTGTTTTCTTTCCTTCTCCCTCTCTCTCTTCTTTTCTTCTATCTTTTTTGTCCTGCCTTTTTACTGGCTCCTGTTTTGTAAACTCATCTTATTTACCTACTTTCTATGTTTCTTTTCTCTCTCTTTCTCTGTCCCTTCTTTCTTTCTTCCATGGTTTCTTTCTATATTTTCTTGTACTGTCTTTCTTACTGGCTACTGGCTCTTCCTTTTTGAAGTATGTTCATATTTTCTTCCTTCCATCCACCCATCCTCCCTCCCTCCTTCTTGCTCCCTCCCATTTAACATTACTCTCCTTTGTAACTTTTTAAATCCTTCTCATTCCTTACTGTACCGTTCTTTTTCTCCTCTCCTTTTTGCTCTGTGCCTCTATGTCTCCTCTTTTCATTTCATTCTTTGTCTTTTTTCTTTTTCTTCCTTTTTTGTTTTATTTTCATATTTTCTTTTACTGCCTTATTTATTGCCTCCATTTTAATATTTTCTTTCCCTCCTATTCTCCCTCTCCTACTGTATCCTTTTCTCCCATTCAGTCTATTTTCATTGTACTGGTTTTGCTTACTGGCTTCTCCTTTTAAAAGTCTCTCTCTTTCTGTCTCTTCTATTTGTCTTCTTTCACTACTCATTTTTTCCCTCTGTCTCTGTCACTGCCCCCTCCCCCAAATTGTATTTGATTTTCTTACTGGTTCCACTTTTCAAAATTTTCTCTCACTCTCACATTATTTTTCTTTATTTTACCTTTTCCTACTCACTCATCCTTTTTAAACTTCTTTCTTCTCTATCTCCCTCCCTCCTACCTCTTCGTTCCTCTATTTTTGTCTGTATGTCTTTTTCTTGCTCCCTTTCTTTCACTCTCTCTCTTTTCTTTGTCTGTTTGCCTTTCTTCCTCATACTCCTTGTCTTTTTCTGTCTCTTATTTGTTTCTTTGCCTTTGTCTTCCTTCCACTCCCTCATCCTGTATGTGTGTGTGTGTGTATTTTCTTACTGGCTTCTTCTGATCAATATTCTTTCTTTTTCTCTCTTATTCATTCATTTTCTTCCTCTCTCTCGCTCTTTACATTTCATTCTTTCTTTGTGTATCATCTTTTCTTACTGCCTCTTCCTTTTTTTTTTGCTGTGTCGGGCCTTGTTGCAGCATGCAGGATCTTCATTTTGGTGTGCAGGCTCTTTGTTGTGGTGTGTGAGCTTCTTTCTAGTTGTGGTGTGTGGGTTTTCTCTCTCTGGTTGTGGTGTGTGGGCTCCAGAGTGCATGGGCTCTGTAGTTGTGGTGCACGGGCTCCAGAGCACATGGGCTCTGTAGTTTGTGGCATGTGGGCTCTCTTATTGAGGAGTGTGAGCTCAGTAGTTGTGACACGGGGGCTTAGCTGCCCCACAGCATGTGGGATCTTAGTTCCCCGACCCAGGATCGAACCCTTGTCCCCTACATTGGAAGGTGGATTCTTTACCACTGGACCACCAGGGAGGTCCCTGCCTCTTCCATTTTAACCTTTTTGTTCTTTCTTTCTATTTCTGTTTCTTGCTTAGGATATTTTAAATGTCTCTTCTTTTTTCTACTTCAAACTTCTTTTTCTCTTTCTCTTATTAGCTTACTCTGTTTTGTATAATCTGTTCTTAGCGGACCTCACTTAAAATTTTTCTCCTGTTTTTTCTACATTTTTCTTTCATTGTCTCCCTCTTTGTTTCAGTCTATTTTTTTTGGTAATGTTTTATCTTACTGGCTCCTTTTCTCTCTATATAACTCTCTCTCTCTGTCTTTTTGTTGTTGTCATTCTGTCTCCTCTTACTGGCTCCTTTTTAAACTTCTAGTAAAGGCAGTCTTGTCTACTGAGCCACTTTACAGAAATGTTTAATTTGTTATAATGTCTGTAATATAATAATATTTTGTGTATGTGTGTGGGTGTCTGTACATTCTCTACATCTTGACCTGTAACTGGGAAGTGCCTTGCACAGTGCCTGGCACAGGTAGTGTGAGCTTCTAGGATTTCCCTTTGCAAGGGCTTTGTGACCTCACTATACAAGCACATAGAGGGGTTTTACAAAGCCACCAATATTTAATATTAGTTATGCATATTCTATTTACCTACTTTGTCTTTTATTGTCTCTCTCTCACCTTCTGTTTCATCTTGACTTTTGTTTTCAAATGTACTTTCCTCCGATCCTTCTCTCTGAAGGTCATTCCTTTGCAATTTTGTAAATGAAAATTTTTCTCTAGAAGTGCTTGTTTCTAAAATATTAAAAATATATATTTAATATGTTTAAAAATTTAATATCAACTTGCCACTGGAAATGCAAAACAGATACTTCAAATATGATGGTACATTTGAAGGGAGCCCTCATTCCTGTCTTGAGATTTCTAAAGTCACAAAGAGTACAAAGCTAGGAAGGTAATAAGGGTAAGTTTCCTTTTGTTGTCCAGCATGAAGAATATATTTTAATAACTAGATCTAATTTAACTCACTGCCTACTTTCTGGAGACTGGTCCCATTTCAGACCAGCCCTTGAAGTCCAGGTTCAGACCAGACTTGCTCTCTCCATCAATAGCTATCCTTGTGAGTTTAGGCCACTTCTGAAAATTCACACTTTAAAATATCAAAATTGGCAAAAGCCTGTCCTCAAAATAGCCCAAGTTATTGGTCAAAGCTCACTCTACCTTCTGGTGAGCTTCTTCTTTGACTTTTCTACGCTGTTCCTCAACTCTTGCTTCTCTTTTTGCTTCTTCTCCAATCTTTGTCAGAAGTAACATTTCTTTTGTTTTCCATTCCTAAGGAGCACAACGTCACGGTAGTCAGCAGGGGTTCTCTTTCATAATCTTTTTTTGTTTTGTTTTGTTTTTGTCAGTAAGTGAATTAGGTCAAATCAAGGGCCTTACAGAAATTTGGACAACCATAATGAAAATCTTACATTGGCTTTAGAATGGGCTTATCTTACTGCTTTTTAAATTCAGAATGTATTGGTGGATGCAACAGAATGGCAAAAGGAAGGAAATTATTTTGTTACTGGAAACAATTCAAACATAAGCCCGGCTCCAAAGATGGATCTAAAAAGATGCTGGCAAGGGAACTTTCTCTTATGGATTTGGGGGGTTATCATATGTAATCTGTTGACCTTAAATGTATTTTGACAGAGAACCTAAACAAGTAGCCTTGTCTGAATGTTGAGGAGTGAGAATACAGGCATGGTTATTTTTCACTAGAGTTAAATTCTAAAACTTTAAGAGCAGATGAAGTGTGACTGTACTGTGATGGATATATAATGTGTGGTATCAGTCTCACTGTGTTAAGTAAAAGCTTGTCTGTTATAACAGTGATACAAGATTAATAGCAGTTTAGTATTTTAAAAAATTATAAACAGTGGTTTACTTTTTAGACCTGAAATAACTTCAGGTAATATGGTGGGACTGCTAAAAATGTTTATAAATAAAACAATCATGCACAATTTTCCCATCAACATTTAAAATTTGGTGTTTCTCACCTCTTCAATTTGTCTACAGAGACTAAGTTTTCTTCTAATGTGGTCCCAATGTCATCTTTCTTCTTCCTTTATCTGGAGTATGTTCTGCTTTTCTGCCATGTGCTCAAGCTTGTTTAATTCCCTACTAATCATATCTAAATATCTAAGTAAAAGTGTAAATATAAGTGAAGATAAATTGGGTGTTTCCCTTATGATGGTATTATCTATTCTGACATTCCCAAACCACCTTCTGGGTTGCTTTTTATTTCTTGAACTACAGGAAATGTAGAGATATTCAGGGACTTTTAAGCTAGTCAGATCCACCAACTCACCATGATGTACTCATTTGATCAGACTCTGTTATTGTGGCTGGGACAATGGCAAAATATAGAACAGAGTGATTATTACAAGCATTTTACACGGGGGATTAGTCATAACTCAGGAGTTCTGGGAACATGAGTTTCCAAAGACAGCTGAAATCAACTTAAGGACTGACTTCAAAAAACAAGTAGATTTGAATTTCCTTTAAAAAATAAGTGGGTACTGGCCTCTCTGTAATTCCCAAGTCCTTGAACAACCTCTCATGTATAGATAGGTCTGTAGACTACTAGTCTGCCACTCTGGTGAATCAGTATATATTCTGGCATATCATGACATGAATCCATGAAATATAAGAGCCAGGTGATGGGGAACTGGCCCCCATCCCTGATAAAGGAGAAAGAGGAGGAACTATATATAATTCATCGCTTTGCCTCCTGGGGCATGGGCTTGGCCGTTGAATGGTAACACTGAATGTGTGTGGGTAATAGCTGAATGAACATACACAGTTGGTTGGGGAATAACACCTGTTTATATTATCATCAGATGAAGTTATGGCAACTCTCTCTTTTTGATCTTGCAGTAATTTCCTTAAACTTAAGTTTGAAATGTGCTAATGACACCTTCTTTCCTCTGTTACTGTGGACTTGGGTTTCCCAAGGTCAGGGATCTGTACTTTGGAATTGTTCTTCAAATATCAGTTTGTCTTACCTCTTGGGCTCCCTAGTGACTCCAGTTTCTCAGGTAGAAACTCTCCTCCCTAGCCATGGTACCAAGGTTCCCAATCCCTGTTACCTCTTAATCTCCTTTCCTTTCTCTCCACATTGAAGACTACAGGAGATTAAATAGTGTCTAATACTTTTTTCATTCTGCTTTCAATTATTTCTAGTACTTTTACAACTTTCTGGGGTCCACAGTATGTCCGCAAAAAAATGCATTAACTTCGGTCATACCTCTGCTTTATTAACAGCTCTTGGTCTGGAGTTGTTTGTATACTTTCCTGTAACAGCCAATCTTGGAACTGTGTATTGTCATAATTGTCACAGGCTCTCTTGGTTTCATACAACTTATTTACTTGTTTTTCAATCATTTTCTGAGAGAGAAAAAAGAATTAAAAGTTTTTATATTGGCCAGAAATAACCCTGTCCTTTGATATGCCTTCTTATGTTTAGGGCTTGGTAAACTTCCTATAGTTTACAAATGGTTAATTAACCTGCATTTAAGTCTAGTGCGGCTCCACTCCAGATAAGTGAAAATTTCTCTGTAAGTGAAAGGCAGAGGTCTCATTTTTATCTCATAGATATTTAGAGATATTTTTTGATTTGTTACCTTAATACTTCTAGATCAGAATATCATAAGAAAATATTCTGTATAAGACCAAACCTTTTTTCTACAACCTACATAAAAACTTTCTTACAGGCCTCAAGTAAAACAAATTTAAGTGTTTAACTTACTTGTTCTCTTATATAGTTTATTTCAAAGTGTAATTTTTAAACTGGTGAGATACTGCCTGTACTTATTCAATTCCTTCAAGGTACATACAACCTATAAAAACAAAAACCAAAAACCAAATATATACATAGAAAGTTGTAACAATCATGAAACTTTCCAGAGAAGAGAGTCATAAGAACATTCATTTTAGTAACAATTTTGGGATCAAGGGTAGTGATAGCATATTTTGGTAATAATTTGGAAGGCAGTATCTGTCTACAGTGGTTTATCACCAGGAAATTTCTACCTAAATAATATTATTTCAATAATATGGTTCACATCATAATCAAGAATTTACTATGCTCAATGAATTTGTTATTAAAACACCAGTATAATAATGATGTTAACTTTCAGAAGAATTTATTCTATCAAGCTGTATTCTGCTAGGTTTCCATTCTGTCTCTAGTCTTCTCAAAGGGTATAGGAAATATTCCTTGACAGGTAGGTATACAGTGCCATTATTACTTTTAGAGCCAGAGGAAAGGCACTAATAATGCTGCTGAGAGAAAATACATAAATAAATAAATGTGTATGTATATGTCTTTACATATTCAAATCATTTGGTGCTTATCTTTTGCTTTTATCAAAGAAAAAAGATCAAGTGGGAACAATTAATTTTATTTAGAAACAGCCACCTGATTTCTCTTTACTCAAATACTGAGTAATTCATTGAGTTTTCTGTTAGGTATTCTTTATTGCTCAATTAAAAGTTGACACAGGCTCCCAGTGAAGTACAGAAGCAAGCGTATATCAAGTCCATAGGTTTTTGCTGGTTAACAGGAAGCAGGATTCAACCCACCTTATTATTGCTGGTGACATACCTGCCTTTCTTTAACCTCCTCAGGATATCCTTTCGCCTATAGTATATTTTAAAATGTGGATCGTGCAGGCTTTTATAGCTGGTTTCCAAAAGTTGACAATAAGGATCAGTCAGGTTAAAGTCATAAGAAGGTTGATAAAGCTGCAAACACACAGATTCAAAAGTACTACATGTGTAAAATGAATGAAATCACACTTTTAAACCTCAATTTGTTGAATAGGCTGTTTGTTGAAAATAAAACATGCAAGAAGAATCTGAAGTGAGGGAATACAGACAATGGGCTGATTTGGGTAAATCTAATGCCTTTCTCTTCCTCTCTATCAGAGCTGACTTTAAGCTGGAGGTGGCGGCTTCAGCCTCAATCCCATTCTTGGACACTGAGATGTGGCCCTAAGAGTTCCTGCAAGGTAGGTAGGATACTAAATATGAGCAGAGGAGCAGACAGGAAGGGGCATGATGGGTTCTAGCTTTGTTTTTCCATTTAAAAGCTTCTTTTGTAAGTTTCTGACTGCTTGATTGATGCCAGCCTCTTGTCTCTAGCAAGGGACCTATATAAGGAAGCTGGATTCCCTGACTACCAATGTCTCCTTAAAAAGGCAAAGAAAGACATCCTTCTGGGCAATGATTTAAGTTACAGTGAAACTAAACAGGAAGCCCATAGCTTTCCTAGAAGAGAAACAAAAATCAGCAGTGATGGCAATTGAAACAGTGTTGCAGTTAGTGGGTTGATTATTGCTTCTTTTAGATGTTGACTTTTGTTGGTGTTGGCATGTGTTGACCAAAGCTTGGCTACTGACCTATCAGGAAAGAACAAATCCATTCATTAAGGCCAGGGTAAGCTTTCTATTGTCAATCAAAATAATTGGTTTCCCTGAACAGAAGAATTTATTATGTCATCACTACCTGCCAGTGGGAGATCATAGGGCAGACTTTTAAAAGTATGCAAATTGTTCTTTTCACTTAATGTGATATCTTTTCTTGAAAGCAAAATGTCAAGGTTAATTGGCAAAGTATTTACTATTTACTTTACAATAAAACCAATTTAAGGAGTTTGTGAACAGGTGCTACTCAAGTATAGTATACTAATAAGCAAATTAATTTATAGATAAATTACTTGAGAATAAGTTTACTATCAAATGTTGAAGGACTATAGCCAATATTTTATAATAACTATAAATGGAGTATAACCTTTAAAAACTGTGGATCACTATGTTGTACACCTGTAACATATAATATTGTACATCAGCTATACTTCAATTAAAAAATGTTGAAGTAATAGGATCAGTTGTCAGGTTTGGATTAATGAATAGCTAGACAGGTACATTACATTGTTTTATATATATATATTTTTTAAAAAATAAATTTATTTTTATTTATTTATTTTTGGCTGCATTGGGTCTTCACTGCTGCGTGCGGGCCCTTTCCAGTTGTGGCAGGCGGGGGTTGCTCAGCAGTTGTGGCGCAGGGGCTTAGCTGCCCCGCAGCACGTGGGATCCTCCTGGGCCAGGGCTCGAACCCGTGTCCCCCGCACTGGCAGGCAGACTCCCAACCACTGCGCCACCAGGGAAGTCCCACATTGTTATATTTTAATCTTATTGAAAAGAAGACAGTAGAATACTATAATTCCCCTTACACTTGCATTCAAAATAATATGAAAGACCTTTAAATTCCCTGTTTCTGTAGTGCTCTGCTAAAGTGGTTTGCAGTTCAGGAAGCAGCAAGGTCAGGTGAAGGAGCGTGGCCTAAGAAATCAGGAGACTGTGGTTCTGGTCTAAACTCTGCCACCATCTACCTGTCATAGCTTCACCTTAAAAGGTGGTCATGAGGGTAAAGTAAGTTGAAAAAAACCCAACTAAATGTGTAAATATAAAGTCTTACTTCCTTGAGGAGATCTTGCCAAAAGACAAAGAAGGATCCCAATAAGTTAGTCTTTACAGGAGTTGAATATAGTACCTGACCATGATTAAATGCATACGTTTTGGACTTCCCTGGTGGTGCAGTGGTTAAGAATCTGCCTGCCAATGCAGGGGACACGGGTTTGATCCCTGGTCCGGGAAGATGCCACATGCCACGGAGCAACTAAGCCCGTGCGCCACAACTACTGAGCTTATGCTCTAGAGCCCGCAAGCCACAACTACTGAGCCCGTGAGCCACAACTACTGAAGCCTGCACTCCTAGAGCCCGTGCTCCACAACAAGAGAAGCCACCGCCATGAGAAGCCCGCTCACCGCAAAGAAGAGTAGCCCCAATTGGTTCAACTAGAGAAAGCTTGCGCACAGCAACGAAGACCCAACTCAGCCAAAAATAAATAAATAAATTTATATGTAAAAAAATAAATGCATACGTTTTGGGGGAATCAATATAATATACAGCAAATCAGTATAATTAAGTATGGAAAAAAATCAGGAAATAAGAAGTAGCTAACAAGTGAATAACAGAGTAACAATATAAATATGGCAAATAAAACGTATTTGAGGAAGAAACCAACAGAGGGGGCTACATTTTACAAAGTAAAAAGGAGTGTTATCACTAGTAGTGAAATAGGCTTGGAGTATGTTTTAGGAATGCTAATTCATGGGAGTGGGTAGAACATATTGGTTTTGAAAATAGAAATTATATTGTTTTCCAGCAATAAAACTTTAAAAAATTGTATATATTAGACAAATATCAGAAATACCAAGGAGCCCTGTACTCATCCTTGATGACACCCTAGAGAGTGGAAGGGTAAGGATGTCATAAATATTCCTGTAGAACCTTTTGCTATTGTGATCAAAGCACACACTCAACCAGAGAGTTCTCAACCTCCTTCAGGCTTGGCCTAAAGCTAAGGACAGTGTGCGGAGTGTTAGGCAGAGGACTTAAAATGTGTAACAATGTGAGTGCAGCACTCTGAACCAGTAATAGTACTTTCAGTGCTGAGTGAGATAGTGCAGGCCAAGGGCAATGTAAATTCTAAGGAAAAATGAGACAATTGGGGGTTGGGACACTGGGGAAAGGCTTCATATAGTAGCTCTTGAAAGATGGCTCAAATTAAAGGTCAGGAAGGGGAGGAGTGCATGCCAGGTTTCAGGAGCCAGAAGAACAAAGGCACAGAAGTAGGAATTAGCATGGTGCATGTGGGTAGGCAGAAAAGACCCTGACCTTTCAGAGTTGAGGCTCTGGGCTGGAGATAAAGCTGAATTGGGTGGCTGAGGCATATCATGGGGGCTTCTATCATTAGAGTGAGGTTCAGACACTGAACACTTCAACTCATTTTAACTTCACTTGGTGTGTGAAATTGAAGTTGACTCAAAGCAAAATCATAGCAGTGTTTCAAGTTTAATAGCAAGCTGAAAACAGTCAAGAAAATCACTTCAGCACTATTAAAAGTTAGTTTACCTTTTCACTTAAATTTGTAGGCAGCTTGACCCCAAGAGGAAGATTCAATAGATGAGCGGCTCCCACCTCTGGAATGGGGTTTTTTGAGAGCTCTGTCAGATATAATTAGAAAGTTTCTTTTTTTCTAGAACTATTCTTTTAGTTTAGACCAATCTACTTAAACTTCAATGGGCTAATACCTCCAAATAAACCAAAGAATCACACACTCAGGGTTGAAAGAACCCGCCCTGCTGACAACCTGGAAGGCCTCTCAGTTTACCCTGGTCACCAACCCTATCTCTGAGCACCATTCAGAGCTAATCCAGGCCAGAGGCAGCTCTAGGCACTAACTGCCGGGGGCCTGGGAGCCAGAAGCCAAGCGTCAAAGACCCGTCTCCGCCTCTGCTGAGATCTCCCCCTCTTCCGTCTGCCCGCCCTCCTTCCCTTCCGAGACCAGCCCCGGATCCCGGAGGAGGACCAACTGGTCGCCACTCACGGAGTTGCACTGCTCCCTGTCGGCAGTTAGGCTGCTGGCAGCCGCCTTAGCGGCGGCGGCTTGGGCAGTGTTATAGCAGTTGCTGAGGTACAGATCCATGGCCATCCGTCAGCCCCCAGGGGGCCGGGGGCTGGGGCGCAGCAAGCAGTCTTCATTCCTTCTCTTCACGAACACCTTTCCCACTCTACGCCCACATCCAGTCTGGGCAGCCAAGACAGTGGTCGCCCGGGTAAATACATTGAGAGCCGAGGCTGCACTTGGTTTGTTGGGAATTTGTACTTTGTCTCCATGTTCTTTCATGCATCTTTTTATTGTGCTAAAAATGCATAACATAAAATTTACCATCTTAACCATTTTTAAGTGTACAGTTCAGTAGTATTACATATATTCAAATTGTTATGCAACAGATCTCCAGAACTTTTTCATTTTGCAAAACTGAAACACTATACCCATTAAACAGTTTTCCTTTCCTCCCTTCCCCCCAGCCACTGGTAGCCACCATTCTGCTTTCTGTTTCTATGAATTGGAATACTTCAGATACCTTATATAAGTGATATAAGTGGAATCAAGGAGTATTTGTCTTTTTGTGATTGGCTTGTTTCACTTAGTATAATGACTTCAAGGTTCATATGTGTGATAGCGTGTGGTATGATTTCTTCCCTTTTAAAGGGTGAATAATATTCTGTTATATGTATATATCACATTTTCTTTATCCATTCAACCATTAATGGACATTTAGGCTGCTTCTACCTCTTGGCTATTATGAATAGTACTGCTATGAACATGGGTGTGCAAATGTCTCTTTGAGACCCTACTTCAAAACTTTTTGGATATATACCTAGAAGTGGGATTGCTGGATCATATGGTAATTGTATTTTTAATTTCTTGAGGATCTCTACTGTTTTCCATGGTGGTTATGCCATTTTACAATCCCATCAACAGTATACAAGGGTTTCAATTTCTCCACATCGTTGCCAACACTTATTTTCTTCCTTCCTTCCTTCCTTCCCTCCTTCTTTCCTTCCTTCCTTCCTTCCTTCCTTCCTTCCTCTAGCTCTCCTAATGGGTGTGAGGTGATATCTTATTGTACTTTAGATTTGAATTTCTCTGATGATTAGTGATGTCAAGCATCTTTTCATGTGCCTTTTGGACATTTCTTGTCTCCATGTTTTTGGTCTACTTCTTTGTTATATCTTGGTCATTTAGTAACAATACCTATCACTTATTGAGAACTTATTAATTTTAGATTCTGTGCTAAACCTTGCCTCATTTAATCCTCACAACAACCCCATCTATATTTACTCCATCTCTGTAGATGAAGACTGTTCACAATGACAATGGATAATTTGTGATGGGGCTGAGATTTGAATCCAAGTTAGCTGACTCCAAAAGCTATATTCTTAATCAATACACTGTACTCTTATATGTGTTCTTGTTTTAATTCCACATATATGATTACAACTCCTGCATTTAAAACTCTAGCCTGGTTATATACACTACTGCCAGCCAAACATTTCTACACGGATGTCTGACAAGCAACTGAAATTGACATACTCAACACTCAACTCAATCTCCCCTCACTGAAACAGAACCAAAAAAGGCCTAATTATTCCTTCTGTATTTCCTCTGTCAGTGACTGGTACTAGTTCTACTGAAGCCAGAAACCGGAGAATGCTCCTAGATGCCTCTCTTTCCCCACGACCTTGACATTCAATCTATCCTTAAGTCCTACTGTGTTTACCTCCTAAATATTTCCTGTATTTTTCCTCTCCTTGCCACTTCTTCTACCACTGCTCCAATTAAGCCACTCATCACTTCTTGTCCACACCATTATCACAACCTCTTAATATCTCTCACCTTTCACTCTCTAATCCATCTTTCATCCTGCCACCAAAGTGATCTTTCTAAACTGCTAACTGATCATGTCTCTCCCCTACTTAAAACCTCTAATGATCCTAAGGAAGAAAGAATGAAAACAAAGCATAAAACGTTTTTGTGACTTGGTCCCTGTCTACCTCTCCAAGACACTACTGCAATACCATCTCTCAAACTTGACCCAACAGTAAGATAGAACTGCACACAACCTGCCGGTTCGTGACTCTGCCTTTGCTCATGCTGTCCCCTCTGCCTTGCATGACTATGCCCCTTCTTTGCCTGGCTAATTCTGGGGCCTCAATTGGAATGACTGGGGTAATTGGGCTCTCTCTCCGTGAGTTTTTCATCCTCTAGGAGCTAAGGCCATGCTTCTTCACATGGTGGTCTTAGGGTTCCCAGCAGCAAGAAAGGGCAAGCCCCAAAGTGCAACTACTTTCAAGATTTGGCTTGCATCACCTTTACCAAAGCAAGTCACACAGACAAGCCCAGTCAATATAGCGGAGGGTTAACCAAGGGCATGGATACAGAGAGGTGTCGTTTATCGTTGGTGATTAATATGACAATATAGCACTGTCCTCCCTCTCGTCCCTGTGATTCCTGTTCCTCCTATAGGCAAAATATACTTACCTCTCCCAAGACCCCAAAAGTTTCATCCAATTATAGCATCAGCTCAAAGTTCAGGATTTTGTCATCTACATTCATACCCAGAGGTAGCTTCTTGTTATTCCAGAGATTTATGAACTGTAAAGCAATTTGCATTAGTTATCTATTGCCATGTGACAAGTTACCCCTATATTTAGTGACTTTAAACAATACAAAATCATTTATTACCTCCTTGGCTTCTGTTTCAGACAGGGCATCAGAGAGTATAGTTTGTCTCTGTTCCATGATGTCTGGGGCTTCAGTTGGAAGGCCCTTTCAGTTGACAGTGAAGGCTGGCAGCATCTTAAGACTTTGTTCACGCACATGTGTGGCTTGTAGCTGTTGGCTAGGAGCCTATCTGGGGTTGTCAGCCAGAACACACACACTAACCTCTTTGTATTGACTGGGCTTCCTCACAACATAGCACCGCATTCTAAGGGCAAGGGGGGAGAGAGAGCTAGAGCAAGAGCACGTGAGAGAGGGTACCAAGCGAAAGCTCTGTTGCCTTTCATGACCTAGCCTCAGAAGTCCTGCAGCATCACTTTCACCACATTTTATTGGTTGAGGCAGTTACAAAAGTCCACCCAAGTTCAAGGGAAAAGAACATGGATGCCACCATCTTGATGGAGAGCTGTCAATGTCACATTGTGAGAACAGCATGTGGGATAGTCTATATATTGATGTGACCATCTGTGGAAAAATACAATCTGCCACACAAGTTATCTGCACCACCCTCTAAGCAACAATGGTGATACAAGGACAAGATAGCTACAGTAAATAAACACTCCCATTTGAAAAGAGAGGTACAAAGGAGTCACTGGCCCATAGCAACTGTGGAATCCACCTGGGTACTTGTTGCCAGGTCCCCCTTTTCTTGGAGCAGAGATATCCTTGACTAGATCCTGATTCTATTCCCTGGGAGTGGCTTTCTAGTTCACTGTTATCCATAGCTCTTATTTTCATCCTCTGGGCTCTTGACTTGGCCCCATGGGTCATACTTTTATATAAGAAATGGCCTGTGTTTACAGCTTAGTGGCTTTCTCAGCCTGCCCCCTCCCTGCCCACAGAAAGCTAGGGGCCCAGTCAGAATTTGCAAATTGAGCAATCTAGGCTCTCTTAGATCTATTTGAAGGTATTTTGCTAGTTCAGCTCTCTTAAAAATGTGAGTTCATATGAATCTGACTCCACTGAACAGAAGTTATACCCACAACACTTTTTTTTTTTTTTTTTTTTTTATAAATTTATTTATATTTGCTGTGTTGGGTCTTCGTTTCTGTGTGAGGGCTTTCTCTAGTTGTGGCAAGCGGGGGCCACTCTTCATCGCGGTGCGCGGGCCTCTCACTATTGCGGCCTCTCTTGTTGTGGAGCACAGGCTCCAGACGCGCAGGCTCAGTAATTGTGGCTCACGGGCCCAGCTGCTCTGCGGCATGTGGGATCTTCCCAGACCAGGGCTCGAACCCGTGTCCCCTGCATTGGCAGGCAGATTCTCAACCACTGCGCCACCAGGGAAGCCCCCACAACACTTTTTGAGACAGGCTTCTCTCTACTTTGGGTAGCATGTTAAGGGCTGTGGGACAATGCCCTTTTTCTTTTTAAATTGAATTACAATATTATATTAGTTTCAGGTGTACAGCATAGTGATTCAATATTTTTATAGATTATACTCCATTTAAAATTATTATAAAATATTGGCTATATTCCTTGTGCTGTACAATATATTCTTGTAGATTATTTATTTTATACATAATAGTTTGTACTTCTTAATCCCCTACCACTATCTTGTCCCTCTCCTCTTCCCTCTTCCCACTGGTAACTACTAGCTTGTTCTCTATATCTGTAAGTCTGTTTCTGTTTTGTTATATTATTCATTTGTTTTATTTTTTAGATTCCACATATAAGTGATAACATACAGTATTTGTCTTCCTCTGTTTGACTTAATACCCTCTGGGTCCATCCATGCTGTTGCAAATGGCAAAATTTCATTCTATTTTTATGGCTGAATAATATTCCATTATTGTTTATAATAATATAAATAATATTACAATTTATAATATTAATAATATAATTTATATTATATAAATAATATAAATAATATTATATAATATTATTATATAAATAATATAAACAATATTATTTATAATAATATAAATAATAATATTCCAAGATGCTTCCATAAAGAAGCATCTTCTTTATTCATTTGTCTGTTGGATGGACACTTAGATTGCTTCCATATCTTTACTATTGAATCAATAAATATTGCTGCTATAAACATTGAGGTGCATGTATCTTTTTGAATTAGTGTTTTTGTTTTTGTTGGATATGTGCCCATGATTGGAATTGCTGGATGATATGGTATTTCTATTTTCAGTTTTTTTAGGAACCTCCATACTGTTTTCCATAGTGGCTGCATCAATTTACATTCCTACCAACAACGTACTATGGTTCCCTTTTCTTCACATCCTTGCTAACATTTGTTATTTGTAGTCTTTTTGATGATAACCATTCTGACAGGTGTGAGGTGGTATCTCATTGAGGTTTTGACTTGCATTTCTCTGATGATTAGCCATGTTGAGCATCTTTTCATCTGCCTGTTGGCCATCTGTATGTCTTCTTTGGAAAAATGTCTATTCAGTTCTTCTGCCCATTTTTAATTGGGTTGTTTGTTTTTTTGATGTTGATTTGTATGAGCTGTTTATATATTTTGGATATTAACCCCTTATTAGTCATATCATTTGTAAATATTTTCTCCCATTCAGTAGGTTGTCTTTTTGTTTTGTTGATGGTTTCCTTTGCTGTGCAAAAGCTTTTAAGTTTAATTAGGTCCCATTTGTTTATTTTTGCTTTTGTTTCTTTTCCCTTAGGAGACAGATCCAAAAAAATATTGCTATGATTTATGTCAAAGAGTGTTCTGCCTACATACAATGCCTTTTTTCTATTTGAAAGTGTCTCTTAGGCACCAGCTTATATCTTTCTGGTGTCTTCACAAAGGATCTTACAGTTACACTCTTAATCTTTGCTGGCTTGGAAAACTCAAAATGTGAAACAGTTTCATTTTCTGACCCAGAAAATCTTTGCTCTTCTATATTTCCTCTAAAATTCTTTTTGTAAATTCTGTTAAGCTCACCTCTCTCTTTCTGTACATTATGATGTGCAGCTAAATGTCAAATGACACTCTCAACATTCTTCATGACTAGACATTCTCCTTAACTAGATACACAAGTTCATTAGGTACATTTTTTTCCATCTTCCACATTACTGCAGGTGACAGTTTTGCCAATTGTTTTGTTACTACATGACATGAGATGTCATTTTCCAACCTTCTATTACAGTTTCCTCACCACTTTTAGAGCTTCTACTTTGTTCACCCATTTCCCAGCCTTTACTAACATTTTCTTTGCTGCTCTTCTAGCCTCTACCCACCACTCGGTCCCAAAGTTAATGCACCTGTTTTAGTTTTTTTCTTTTCTTTCTTTCTTTTTTTTTTTTTTT
Organism: Balaenoptera acutorostrata; assembly: GCF_949987535.1. Taxonomy (NCBI): domain Eukaryota; kingdom Metazoa; phylum Chordata; class Mammalia; order Artiodactyla; family Balaenopteridae; genus Balaenoptera; species Balaenoptera acutorostrata. Next base: position 113,347,775 of record NC_080085.1, read on the forward strand.
TACAATAGTGCATTACTTTTAAGTACCAATTTCAGTGGTCTAAGATGGCTTTACTCATGTATGTGGGACCTTGGCTATGAAGGTTGGAATAGCTGGAATGTCTGGGCCCCTCTCTCCACATGCCCTCTTATCCTCCTTCAGGATTCAGCCAGGGAAGTGGCAGAGCCACTACATGTTTTGTGAAATAACATTGGACTTTACACAACTTTGGAAGGGTTAGTTGGAGAGTCAGAAGATCTGAGAAACTGTCACTAAGCAACCATGCTGAAGTGCTAGCATGGGTGGACAAATAGGAGTTTTCAGGGACATCTGAGAAGCTAAGCATGTTTAATCAGTGAAGTGAGACAGTGATGGGGTAATTGGTGGAGAGGAGAAAAGCTGGAGCCTCTGGGTTATTACTCTTTGTGGCTTCACAGCTAAGAATATGTTGGTGGTCCTGGTGGAACTTATAAATAAGCCAAGATGGAATCCTAAAATCATGTGCAAGTAACCCACAGAAAGGCAAAAAAATAGAAACGATGTAACAAGAAATGAAAACAGAGCTTCAAAATGCATGAAGCAAAAACCGATAGACATGAGAAAAGCAATAGATAGATCCACAGTTATATGTGGGGAGTTCAACACTCCTCTCTCAGTAAGCGATAGAACAAGTAGACAGAAAATCAGTAAAGGACATAGGAGACCTGAACTAAACTGTCAACCAGCATAACCCAAGTGACATTTATACAACACTTCACCCAACAGCCCCCAAACACACATTCTTTTCAAGTGCCCATGGAATATAGGCCAAGACAGACAGACCATATTCTGGGCCATAAAACAAGTCTTGAATTTAAAAGCATCTAAATGATAAAAATATGGTCTTCGACAATGTTATTGGTTGAATCGTGTTCTCCCAAGACATATGTTGAAGTCATACCTTAGAATGTGACAGAATTTGGAAATAGGATCATTGCAGATGTAATTAGTTAAGATGAGGTCATCCTGGAGTTGGGTGCCCTTAATCAAATATAGTTGATGTCCTTCTAAGGAGACACAGGAGACATATGAAGGGAGAATACCATGTGACAACAGAGGCAGAGACTGAAGTGCGGCAGCTGCAAACTGAGGAATGTGAAGGATTGCCTGCAACCACCAGAAGCTATGAAGAGGCAAGGAGGATTTTCCCCTATAGGTTTTAGAGGGAGCGTGGCCATGCTGGCACCTTGATTTCAGGCTTCTAGCCTCCAGAACTGTGATATGAGAAATTTCTGTTGTTTTAAACCACGCAATTTTTGGTACATTGTTATGGCAGCCCTAGGAACCTAATACAGACCATAGTGGAAATAAACTAGGAATCAGTAGCAGAAATGAAGATTTCCACTACTGGCAAGGTAGAATAGATATACTTTTCCCCTCTTCCCACTAAGTATAGCTAAAAACCTTGTACCTTATATATATAAAACAAACACAAGAAGACTCTAAATGATCTTCTCTGAAAGAGAAGAAGGAAGACCTGCTAAAGACCTGAAACCTGAGGTGAGTTCCCTGGGTTTCCTTTTTGCTTCAAATGTCCCAAACTGAATACTGGAGAAACCAGCAACCCAGAAATGCCAATGGGTACAAACAAAAATGTCTCAAGAAAATCCTACTTTCTTCAGCCAAGACCAGGAAAGGGGCAGCCTAGCAAGACAGAAAACTTTCTGACAGTAACTAACACCCAAACACCACAGACAAAACTCTGGTTTCATCCCTACCCACAGCAGCTAAGGCTGAGTGGAGCACCTAGCATTCCCCCTTGACAGACTGTAATATATTGTCCCAGCCCTCACTGCTGGGGTCATGTCAGAGAAGCTGACTCAGGAGCTGGGACTTTTACCCTCACTGGGCAGTAACAATCTTCTTTCCCTCTTCCCCCTTAACCTCCTCTTCCTCCACCTTAGTGGCAGTGGAGGCCACATAGGAGACGTGGACTTCCACCACCACTTGGCAGTAACAAGGCACCTTTCTCATTTTCTGCTAGAGTGGTGGCGTGGGAGGCCTAGTGGACATTCAGGACACTCCCCACCCAACCCTGACATTAATGAGTCAGTGCTCCCTCCCTCATTCCCCCCCATTCCCTTGCTAGAGCAGTGTCAGAGGAAGCCTCCTAAAGCAAAAGATATAAACAGGATTCAGATCTTATAGTACTTAAAATGTCCAGGTTTAAATAGAAAATTTCTCATCATACTGAGAACCAGGAAAGTCACAACTTGAATATGACGCCAACAGTGAGATGAATCAGATGTTGGAATTATCTGATAAGGATTTTAAAGCATTCATCAAAAAAATGCTTCAATAAGCCATTACATATTTTCTTGAAAGAAACAATAAATAGAAAAATCACCGCAAAGAAATAGAAGCTAAAAAAAAGGACTAAACGGAAATTATAGGACTGACTGAAAAATATGATAACAGGAAATTTTAAAAACCCACTTGTTGGATGGTCTCAATAACAGAGTGAAAATGACAAAGGATAAAATCAGTGAGTTTAAAGACAGATCAATAGAATTCACCCAATCTGAACCATAGAGACAAAATAGAGTTTAAAAAAATGAACAGATCTCAAAGAACCTGTGGTACTATAACAAAAGATCTAACATTTATGCCATCAGAGGAGGAAGATAGTGTTGCTGATAGAATATTTAAAGAAATACTGGGTGGAGACATCCCAAATTTGGTGAAAGACATAAACCTATGGATTCAAGAAGTGGAGCAATCCCCCCCCCAAAAGATAAACCCAAAACACATCATAATTAAATTTCTGAAAACTAATTACAAGAAAATTCTTGAAAGCAGCCAGAGATAAATGGCACATTACTTATAGGGGAACACCAATGTGCATGACAGAGTATTTGTCATGTGAAACCACAGAGGACTGAAGGAAGTGGCACAGCGTTTTTCAAGTGCTGCAAGAAATGAATTGTTAACTATGAATTCTATGCCTAGTGAAAATATCCTTCAGGAATGAAGAAAAAGACATTTTTAGATGAAGTAAGACTAAGAATTTTATGCTAGCAAACTTATCCTTAAAGAATGGCTAAAGGAGTTCTCTAATCAGAAAAGAAATTAGAAGAAGACTTGGAACTTTAGAAAGGAAAGAAGAACATCAAAATGGGTAAAAATAGGGATAAATATAATAGGCTATCCTATTTTTCATGAGTTTCTTAAATCATATTTGATGGTTGAAGTAAAAATTATAACACCATCTGATGTGGTGGTTATGTATGTAAAGGAACTATTTAAGACAATTATATTTAAAAAGTGGGCAGTGTAAAGGGACATAAATAGAAGTAAGGTTCCTATGCTTCACTCAAAGTAGGCTTTGGTAAGTTACCTATGTATATTGTAGTTCCTAGAGCAATCATTAAGAAAAGTATACAAAGTGACATATTTAAAAACATTATAAATAAAATGGACTCCTAAAAATGTTCAAGTAACCCACAAGAAGGCAATAGAAGACAGAGTAATGAGAAACAGAGGAAACAAACAGAAAACAAATAATAAAATAACAGACTTAAACCCTAACATAGCAATGATTACCTTAAATATAAATGATCTAAACATAGTAATTAGGTAAAAAACACTCTCCTTAATAGATGGTGTTGGAAAAACCAGACAGTTACCTGCAAAACAATGAAACTGGACCACTTGCTTACATCATTATACAAAAATGAACTCAAAATGGATTAAAGACTTAAATGTAAGACCTGAAACCATAAAATCCCTAGAAGAAAACATAGGCAGTATAGTATGCTCTTTGACATTGGTCTTAGCAATATTTCTTTGGATATGTCTCCTCAGGCAAGGGAAACAAAAGCAAAAATAAACAAGTGGACTGCATTTAAAAAACTCTTGCATAGTCAAGGAAACCATCAACAAAATGAAAAGGCAACCTACTGAATGGGAGAAGATATTTGCAAGTGATATATCTGATAAGGGGTTAGTATCCAAAGTATGTAAAGAACTCACACAACTCAATATTTAAAAAACCCAAACAATCTAATTAAAAAATGGGCAGAGAAAAAAAAAATGGGCAGAGGACCTGAATAGACACTTTTCCAAAGAAGACAAACAGAGAGCCAAAAGACACATGAAAAGATGCTCAACATTGTTAATCATCAGGAAATGCAAATCAAAACCACAGTGAGTTATCACCTCACACCTGTCAGAGTGACTATCACCAAAAAGACAACAAAATCAAGTGTTCACAAGGGTGTGGAGAAAAGGAAACCTTCATGCACTGTTGGAGGGAATGTAAATTGGTGCAGCCACTATGGAAAACAACTTGGAGGTTCCTCAAAAAATTAAAAATAGAACTATCATACAATCCAGCCATTCAAATTCTGGGAGTTTATACAAAGAAAATGAAGACACTAATTTAAAAAGATATATGCACCCCTATGTTCATTACAGCATTATTTACAATAGCCAAGGTATGGCAGCAACCCAAGTCTCCATCCATAGGTGAATGGATAAAGAAGATGTGGGGGACTTCCCTGGTGGTCCAGTGGTTAAGACTCCGCTCTTCCAATGCAGGGGGCGCGGGTTTGATCCCTGGTCGGGGAACTAAGATTCCACATTCAAAAAATAAATAAAAACAGATAAAAATAAAAAGCTGTGTAAAAAAAGATGTTTTATATATATATATATATATATGAGTATTACTCAGCCATAAAAAAGAATGAAATCTTGCCATCTGTGACAACACGGATGGCCCTAGAGGGTGTTATGCTGATCGAAATAAGTTAAACAGAGAAAGCTAAATACTGTATGATTTCACTTATATGTGAAATCTATAAAACAAAACAAATGAATAAATGAAACAAAACAGAAACAGATTCATAGATAATAGAGAACAAACTGGTGGTCTCCAGAGGGGAGGACAGTGGGGGGTTGGGTGAAATAGGTCAAGGGGATTAAAAGGCACAGACTTCCAACTATAAAATAATCACAGGGATGTAATGTACAGCATAGGGAATATAGTCAGTAATATTGCAATAACTTTGTATGGTGACAGATGGGTACTAGAATTATTGTAATCAATTTGCAATGTATATAATGTTGAATCACTATATTGTACAATTGAAGCTAATATAATATGTCAACTATACTTAAGTAAAAAAAAACTAAAAAAATAAACTAATTAAAAGACAGAGATTGGCAGAGTGAATTAAAAATATTTTCCAACTATATGCCGTCTATAAGAGATGCACTTCAAATACAATGACATAAGTAGGTTGAATATACAATAATGGAAAAAAGTATTGAAGCAAATATTAATTAAAAAATAGCAAGAGTGGTCATATTTATATCAGATAAAGTAGACTTCACTTGCTAGATACAAAGAGGCACATTACGTAATGATAAAAGGATCAAACCACCAGGAAACATAATGATTCTAACATGTACATGTACCAAAAAACAGAGCCTCAAAATACATGAAACAAGAATGATAGAGATGAATGGAGAAAAAGACAAATCCACAGTTATAATGTGGGACTTACTAAATGCCTATCAACAGGAGAGTGGATAAATAACAATTATGCTGTACTCATGCCTATACAGTAGCTTAAGTGAAAGACTTGGAGCTACATATATTAACAACACAACATGCACTTTAAAAACATAATGTTGAGCAAAACTCAGTAAGCTGCAGAATGATATTATTTATTTGAAGTTTGAATCATGTTTATGGATAACCAGTTATGTAGTAGTAGTATAAAATCCTGCATGAAAAAGAGAAAAATTTAGGATAGTAGTCCCCTGGGGAAAAAGGGAGGTGAATGAGATCATGAAGGAATGTGAAAGAGACTTTGACTTCATCTTTCATATTTTATTGCTTAAAACCAAGTCTGACTCTTCTTTTACCCCTTCCTTTCCTTCGCTTCCCATCTCTTCTATAAAAATTTATTCCTACAGTAAATAGATGGGACAGAGCAAGGTAGGTGTCCATGCAGAGGAGCGGCTCTGGGTGGGGGTGCTCAATTGTGGTAAGGTAGAAAACCACAGATGAAGGCAGCCTGGAGTGGAGTCAGAGCCTGAGAAGAGTGAAAAGGTTGTTTTTCTATGGGGGTTGGTTTGGTGTAAAGAATCAGAATCCAGGAGGAGAGAGGAAGGCATCCACATTTATGAGCAATTTACAAGCAGCTCAGTGTGGAGTGTCAGAGCCCAAGCCGGTCAATGAGGGTATTTACATGGAAGGGTGATCTAGCATGGAGATTCAGAGCATGAGTAGGATGGGGGATTAGCAATGTGTGGGACAGCATGGAGTATCAGAGTCTGTATTAGTTTTCTAGGGCTGCTGTAACAAAGTACCACAAACTGGATGGCTTAAAACAATAGAAATTTGTTGTCTCAGAGTCTTAGGGGCTACAAGCCTGAAATCACAGGGTTGGTGGGGCCATGTTCCCTCTGAAACCTGTAGAGGAATCCTTCCTTGACTGTTCCTAGCTTCTGATGTTTGTAGGTAATCTTTGGTGTTCCTTGACTTACAGCAACATAACTCCAATCTCTGCTTTCATCGTCACATGGAATTCTGGCGTGTCTCTGTCTTCACGTGCTTGTCTTCTTATAGGACACCAGTCATAGTGGATTAGGGACCCACTCTACTCTAGTATGACCTTATTTTAACTAATTATATCTGCAGTGACGCTATTTCCAAGTAAGGTCACATCCTGAGACACTGGGGGTGAAGACTTCAATATATACTTTTCTGGGGACGCAATTCAACCAATAATGATCTGCCCTTTGCCTTCCCCCCAAATTCACGTCCTCCCCACATGCAAACTACATTTACCCCATTCCAATAGCCCCCAAAGTCTTAACCCATTTTAGCATCAACTCTTATGTCCAAAATCTCATGTAAATATCATCTAAATTAGGTATGGGTAAGACATGGTCCATCCTGGGGCAACATTCCTCTCCAGCTATGGATCTGTGAAACCTAAAAACAGTTATCTGCTTTCAAGATATAATAGTGGGGCAGGCATAAGATAAACATTTCCATTCCCAAAGGGAGAAACTGGAAAGAAAAAAGCTGTCACTGGTTTAAAGCAGTTTGTAACACAACAGGGCAAATTCCATTAGGATTAATAGCTGTAGAATAATTCTCTGTGGCTCTGTCCACTGGCCCACCTCCTCAGCCCCACCATCTGGCAGTAGAGATGGCCTGGCCCTCTGGCTCTTGGTGGTGTCCTTGAGCCCTGGGTGGAAGTTCTGCCCCCTCATACCTGGGCAGCTATGCTGCCCTCTGCATCAGAGGAGGTAGCCCCTCCCTCTGGAACCCAGAAGGAGGCTCTGCTCTTGGGACAGGAAGAGGTCTGCACCTCTTAGCCCTGTCCAGAGACCCCAACCCCTGGACTCAGGAGGGAGCCCTACTCTCTGGAGCCCAGAACATGGCCAGTCCCATTGGCCCTGGCTGGCAGCCTGCCTCCATCCTGGGTGGCAACTTTGCCCCCTGATCCTTGGGCAGTGACGTCACCCCCTGATCTCTGGGCAGAGATCCCACCCTCTCAGGCCTACACAGTGACCCTGTCCTCTGGAATCCTGACGGTTGCCCCACTCACTTGGATTCCGGTGGTGGCCCCGTCCCCTAGCCCTGAGTAGCAGCTCCACACCCTCGTTCCTTGATGATGGCCCTACACACTCATGCCTGGGCGGTGGCTCTGGCCTCTAGAAGGAACTGGTGGCTCTGCCCTCTAAAACCACAAGTTTGGCCCAGGTGTCTGCATCCATGGCTCTTCCAGTTACTCTTCCTTCATTTTGTCCCTGTCTGTTCCTTCCAGTCCAGGTTGGTAGTGTTTCTGAGGTGTAAAACTCTCAAAAACTCTGTAAGCGTCCCTGCAATTCACAGAAGTCCAAGCCATCAGAAAAGAGGACTCTCCACAGATCTTTACTGGTTTACTACATCTCTATTCCTAGCTTCTGCTGAGATGGTTGATTGGATCCTGACGTCATACTTGTAAGCTCTTTATTAAAGGTTGTCCAGCCACACCTTTGTTCTTCTCTCCAGAGCAACCTTTCTCACTTTTTTACAATATAGTTAGGCTGAGAATATTTCATATCTTCAAGTTCTGGTTCCTTTTTGCTTAACCATTCATTCATTAATTTATCTCTTTCTTCTCTCTTCTTAGTATAAGCAGTAAGGAGAAACCAGGCTGTACCTTCCACACTTTGCTTGGAAATTTCCTTAGCTAACTATCTAAGTTCATTGCTTACAAGTTCTACTTTCTTCCCAACAGTAGAAGATAATTCAGCCAAGTACTTTGCCACGTTGTAATAAGGGTTACCTTTCTTCTAGTGTCCAACAACTTTTTTTCTCATTTCTATTTGGACCTCACCAAAAGCACCTTTCAGTGTCTACCCATTACCCAATTCCAAATTTTAAGGTATTTAAAATTTAAGGTACAGTTCCACATTTTAAGGTATTTGTTACAGCAGTACAGTACCCCACTTCCCAATACCAAAATTGGTATTAGTGTTCTAGAAATGGCTTAACAGCGTTCTGAAAACCATGTGGCTGGAGACAATAAACAGAAATTTATTGTCTCAGTTCTGGAGGCTGGAAGTCTGAAATCAAGGTATCAGCAGGGCCATGCTCCCTCTGAATCTGCAGGGGAAACCTCTGCCTTTTCCTGGCTTCTGATGATTTGCCAGCAGTCTTTGATATTCCTTGGCTTTCAACTATATAACTCCAATCTCTGCCTTCATTGTCACATGACATCCTCCCTGTACATGTCTCTATTCACATGGACATCTTCTTATAAGGGCATCAGTTATGTTGGATTAGGAGCCCATCCTACTCCAATATGGCTTCATCTTAACTAATTATATCTGTGATGTTCTGAGGTACTATGGGCTAGGACTTCAATGAATGTTTCTTTTTTGACGGGGTGGTATGCACAACTCAAGCATTTACAGAGCCTAAACAAGATGAGGAGGGTCTTCTTGTGTGTGGGTGGCCTGGCATAGAGAGTCAGAGCTGGAACAAGGTGAGGAGGGTGTCCACACATGTGAGTGGCATGGTGTGGGGTGTCAGATCCCTAGCAGTGTAAGGAGGACATCTATGAAGGGGAAAGCTTGATGAGGGGGTCTGAGCCCAAGCAGGACGAGGAGAGCATCTGTGAGAGTTGTGTTGGGATTCTGAGAGTGGGCAGCCTTGTCTTGTTCCTGATTTTAGAGGAAATGGTTTCAGTTTTTCACCATTGAGAACAATGTTGGCTGTGGGTTTGTCATATATGGTTTTTATTATGTTGAGGTAAGTTCCCTCTATGCCTGCTTTCTGTTGGGTTTTTTTTATCATAAATGGGTGTTGAGTTTTGTTGAAAGATTTGTCTGCATCTACTGAGATGATCATATGGTTTTTATCCTTCAGTTTGTTAATATGGTGTATCACATTGATTGATTTGCATATATTGAAGAATCCTTGCATTCCTGGGATAAACCCCACTTGATCATGGTGTATGATCCTTTTAATGTGCTGTTGGATTCTGTTTGCTAGTATTTTGTTGACGATTTTTGCATCTATGTTCATCAGTGATATTGGCCTGTAGTTTTCTTTCTTTGTGACATCTTTGTCTGGTTGTGGTATCAGGGTGATGGTGGCCTCGTAGAATGAGTTTGGGAGTGTTCCTCCCTCTGCAATATTTTGGAAGAGTTTGAGAAGGATAGGTGTTAGCTCTTCTCTAAGTGTTTGATAGAATTCGCCTGTAACTCCATCCTGTCCTGGACTTTTGTGTGTTGGAACATTTGTAATCACAGTTTCAATTTCAGTGCTAGTGATTGGTTTGTTTATGTTTTCTATTTCTTCCTGGTTCAGTCTCGGAAGGTTGTGCTTTTCTAAGAAGTTGTCCATTTCATCCAGGTTGTCCATTTTATTGGCATACAGTTGCTTGTAGTAATCTCTCATGATCCTTTGTATTTCTGCAGTGTCAGTTGTTACTTCTCCTTTTTCATTTCTAATTCTGTTGATTTGAGTCTCCCCCCACCTTTTTTCCTTGATGAGTCTGGCTAATGGTTTATCAATTTTGTTTATCTTCTCAAAGAACCAGCTTTTAGTTTTATTGATCTTTGCTATTGTTTTCTTCATTTCTTTTTCATTTATTTCTGATCTTTCTGATTTCTTTCCTTCTGCTAACTGGTTTATTTTGTTCTTCTTCCTCTAATTGCTTTAGGTGTAAGGTTAGGTTGTTTATTTGAGATGTTTCTTGTTTCTTCAGGTAGGCTTGTAGTGCTATAAACTTCCCTCTTAGAACTGCTTTTGCTGCATCCCATAGGTTTTGGGCCATTGTGTTTTCATTGTCATTTGTTTCTAGGTATTTTTTGATTTCCTCTTTGATTTCTTCAGTGATCTCTTGGTTATTTAGTAGCATATTGTTTAGCCTCCATGTGTTTGTATTTTTTACAGTTTTTTTCCTGTAATTGATATCTAGTCTCATAGCATTGTGGTTGGAAAAGATACTTGATACAATTTCAAATTTCTTAAATTTACCAAGGGTTGATTTGTGACCCAAGGTATGATCTATCCTGGAGAATGTTCCATGAGCACTTGAGAAGAAAGTGTATTCTGTTGTTTTTGGGTGGAATGTCCTATAAATATCAATTAAGTCCATCTTGTTTAATGTATCATTTAAAGCTTGTTTTCCTTATTTATTTTCATTTTGGATGATCTGTCCATTGGTGAAAGTGGGGTGTTAAAGTCCCCTACTATGATTGTGTTATTGTTGCTTTCCCCTTTAATGGCTGTTAGCATTTGCCTTATGTATTGAGGTACTCCTATGTTGGGTGCATAAATATTTACAGTTGTTATATCTTCTTGGATTGATCCCTTGATCATTACGTAGTGTCCTTCTTTGTCTCTTGTAATAGTCTTTATTTTAAAGTCTATTTTATCTGATATGAGTATTGCTCCTCCAGCTTTCTTTTGATTTCCATTTGCATGGAATATCTTTTTCCATCACCTCACTTTCAGTCTCTATGTGTTCCTAGGTCTGAAGTGGGTCTCTTGTAGACAGCATATATATGGGTCTTGTTTTTGTATCCATTCAGCCAGTCCATGTCTTTTGGTGGGAGCATTTAATCCATTTACATTTAAGGTAATTATTGATATGTATGTTCCTATTACCATTTTCTTAATTGTTTTGGGCTTGTTATTGTAGGTCTTTTCCTTCTCTTGTGTTTCCTGCCTAGAGAAGTTCCTTTAGCATTTGTTGTAAAGCTGGTTTGGTGGTGCTGAATTCTCTTAGCATTTGCTTGTCTGTAAAGGTTTTAATTTCTCCGTCGAATCTGAATGAGATCCTTGCTGGGTAGAGTAATCTTGGTTGTAGGTTTTTCCCTTTCATCACTTTAAATATGTCCTGCCACTCTCTTTTGGCTTGCACAGTTTCTGCTGAAAGATCAGCTGTTAAGCTTATGGGGATTCCCTTGTATGTTATTTGTTGCTTTTCCCTTGCTGCTTTTAATATTTTTTCTCTGTATTTAATTTTTGATAGTTTGATTAATATGTGTCTTGGCGTGTTTCCCCTTGGATTTATCCTGTATGGGACTCTCTGTGCTTCCTGGACTTGATTAACTCTTTCCTTTCCCATATTAGGGAAGTTTTCAACTATAATCTCTTCAGATATTTTCTTAGTCCCTTTCTTTTTCTCTTCCTCTTCTGGGCCCCCTATAATTCGAATGTTGGGGCGTTTAATGTTGTCCCAGAGGTCTCTGAGACTGTCCTCAATTCTTTTCATTCTTTTTTCTTTATTCTGCTCTGCAGTCGTTATTTCCACTCTTTTATCTTCCAGGTCATTTATCCATTCTTCTGCCTCAGTTATTCTGCTGTTGATTCCTTCTAGGGAATTTTTAATTTCATCTATTGTGTTGTTCCTCAGTGTTTGTTTACTGTTTAGTTCTTCTAGGTCCTTGTTAAACGTTTCTTGTATTTTCTCCATTCTATTTCCAAGATTTTGGATCATCTTTACTATCGTTACTGTGAATTCTTTTTCAGGGAGACTGCCTCTTTCCTCTTCATTTGTTTGGTCTGGTGGGTTTTACCTTTCTCCTTCATCTGCTGTGTGTTTCTCTGTCTTCTCATTTTGCTAAACTTACTGTGTTTGGGGTCTCCTTTTTGCAGGCTGCAGGTTCGTAGTTCCCATTGTTTTTGGTGTCTGCACCCAGTGGCTAAGGTTGCTTCAGTGGGTTATGTAGGCTACCTGGTGGAGGGGACTAGTGCCTGTGTTCTGCCGGATGAGGCTGGATCTTGTCTTTCTGGTGGGCAGGACCGCATCTGGTGCTGTGTTTTGGGGTGTCTGTGACCTTATTATGATTTTAGGCAGCCTCTCTGCTAATGGGTGGGGTTGTGCTCCTGTCTTGCTAGTTGTTTAGCATCAGGTGTCCAGCACTGTAGCTTGCTGGTCGTTGAGTGGAGCTGGGTCTTAGTGTTGAGGCGGAGCTCTCTGGGAGAGCTCTCCCTGATTGCTATTACGTGGAGCCAGGAGGTTTCTGGTGGTCTAATGTCCTGAACTCGGCTCTCCCACCTCAGAGGCTCAGGCCTGACACCCGGCTGGAGCACCAAGACCCTGTCAGCCACACGGCCAAGTACGTGGGGGAGTTTCTTGCCTTTTGGGAAGTCTGATGTCTTCTGCCAGCATTCAGTACGTGTTCTGTAGGAGTTGTTCCACCTGTTGATGTATTTTTGATGTATTTGTGGGGAGGAAGGTGATCTCCACGTCTTACTCCTCTGCTATCTTGAAGGTCCCTCAGGCGGGTGATTTTTTAAGGTTAAAATCAGATAGGTCAGTTTCCTTTTTTTTCACCTTTAGAGGAAAATTTGAAATTTCTCCAGTTAGTGTGTTGGACTTAGGTCCCTGTTCACTTGCACGTCATTGCTGGAGGCACTAGAGGGCGCACTCCTATCAAAGACCATACAAAGTTCTGAAAATAAAATATTGTAACACTTTTTGAAATCTAAAAAAAATAATAAAAATCAAATAAACCTTCATCCATTGTTTTTAAACGCCAACATGGTATCCTGGTATCCTTTTCATTTATCTTATGTCTGTTTACTTTTAGAATTGTAAGATGTGGAATCTACTACTGTCTACATCATGGCTGTCAAAATTCTGGCTTTTCTACTTAAGACTAATTCTACCTCTTTGCCCTAGGTAGTAGCATGAACCCTACTGGGGTTCTGTTGGTTCTCACTACAATTTTCTCACACTTCCACAGAGATGAAATTGTCACAAATACCTTGTCAGTTGTCCTGTCATGCTCCCTTTGGAGTTATGAGACCAGTTTTTATTTTTATAGATTAAAAATATTCTTTTGTGTGTTTGATGGTTTTTGAGAAAAAGGCAAAGGTTTTTTCCTTTGAAAACCAAATCAATCCTGATATTGGGGTGCGTGGGTGGGGGCAGGAGCTGGGTTTATTTGAGGAGGTGTTTGGGGGTGGCAGTACTTGCTAGGGGAACTTTTCCCATGAAGCAAGCCCATTGCCAGACTCAAGACTGAGTCAGTTCACTGTTGCTATGATGCATACATCACTGAGCCACAGAGAGTGTCAGCTGTGAGAGAGACCTAAACAAACAACATAATTTCCTGTCTGTATTTAGTGAAATCCTAGGGCTGCACAAATGTTTGATGTGAATTTTGTTAAGAAGTTTCAAGCCCAAACTTGTACTAAAGGAAACTTTGTCCACTCAAATGCCAAGCTAGCTTCTTCTGGGTTCTACCTCAACATAATTACTCTTGGTATCTCATACTCAAACTTCTTTTATTTTTTATTTATTTTTTTTAACATCTTATTGGAGTATAATTGCTTTACAATGGTGTGCTAGTTTCTGCTGTATAACAAAGTGAATCAGCTATACATATACATATGTCCCCATATCTCCTCCCTCTTGCGTCTCCCTCCCACCCTCCCTATCCCACCCCTCTAGGTGGTCACAAAGCACCGAGCTGATCTCCCTGTGCTATGTGACTGCTTCTCACTAGCTATCTATTTTACATTTGGTAGTGTACATATGTCCATGCCACTCTCTCACTTCTTCCCAGCTTACCCTTCCCCTCCCTGTGTCCTCAAGTCCATTCTCTACATCTCCATCTTTATCTTGTCCTGCCCCTAGTTTCTTCAGAACCATGGTTTTTTTAGATTCCATATATATGTGTTAGCATATGGTATTTGTTTTTCTCTTTCTGACTTACTTCACTCTGTATGACAGTCTCTAGGTCCATCCACCTCACTACAAATAACTCAATTTTGTTTCTTTTTATGGCTAATATTCCATTGTATATATGTGCCACACCTTCTTTATCCATTCATCTGTCAATGGACACTTAGGTTGCTTCCATGTCCTGGCTAGTGTAAATAAGCTGCAGTGAACATTGTGGTACTTGATTCTTTTTGAATTATGGTTTTCTCAGGGTATATGCCCAGTAGTGGGATTGCTGGGTCGTATGGTAGTTCCATTTTTACTTTTTTAAGGAACCTCCATACTGTTCTCCATAGTAGTTGTATCAATTTACATTCCCACCAGCAGTGCAAGAGGGTTCCCTTTTCTCCACACCCTCTCCAGCATTTATTGTTCGTAGGTTTTTTGATGATGGCCATTCTGACTGGTGTGAAGTGATACCTCATTGTAGTTTTGATTTGCATTTCTCTAATGATTAGTGATGTTGAGCATCCTTTCATGTGTCAAACTTCTTTTAAATTTCATTGATTAATAGTAATAATATCTGATACTGAATGCTTACTGTGTAGCAAGAACCTTGCATGCATCATCTGGTTTAATAGTATGGTTAACACTGTTATTTTCCTACTTTACAGATGAGAGAACAGAGGCCTGGGGTCAAGGGGAGAGTGATTTTTAAAAATCAGATTGGTCGTTTTTCCTTTTACACCTTTAAGTGATTTGGTCACTTAACTTAGGTCTGTTGGACACTAAGTCTTACTTACTTAACCATTAAACTATATGGCCTTCCCAGATAGGTAGTTTGTAACACTGTGTTTTTTTTCCCCAATACCAGCCTGTCTGTGTCTGTTTATATAAAGTTGTATAGACAATAAGCCAAAAGGCACATATGGGCCACACTCAGCTTAAAGCTAGGAAAGCCTTTGAGAACTTGCACTGGGTGTGTGCTCTTGATGCAACAGAGAACACTGAGTGAAAAGACGTGATGGAAACCTGTGCGGAAGTTTGAGGGGCAGCAAAGTAGGCCCATGTGGCTGAAGTGAGTGAATGAGGGGGAAAGTAAGAGAAGGGACCAGATTAATAAAAGAGGACCAGATTTTATAGGAAATTATAGACCTTTTACTTATAGGCTTTTACTCTGAATGAAAAGTGCAACCATTGCAGAGTTTTGAATAGATGAGAGACATGATCTGACTTAAAGGTTTAGTAGGATTGTTCCAGCTACTGGGTTGAAAGTAGACAGTGGGCAGTCAAGGGTAGAAACAGGGAAACCAGTTAAGAGGCATATTAGTTTCCTAGAGCTATAAAAAAGTGCCACAAACTGGGTGGCTTAAAACAATACAAATTTATTGTTTCACAGATCTGGAAGCTAGAAGTCTGAAATCAAGGTGTCAGCAGGGCCATGTTCCTTCTGATACTCTGGTTAGAATCTTTTCTTGCCTCTTCCTAGCTTCTGGTGGTGGCTGTTGAACCTTGGAGTTCGTTGCCTGGCAGCTGCAGCACTTCCATCTGGGCCTCTCTCATCATATGGCTTTCTCCCTGTATGTCTCTGCCCTCACATGGCCACCTTCTCTCTGTGTCTCTTTCCTTTTCTTATGAGGACACCAGCCATATTGGATTAAGGGCCCATCTTGCTCCAGTATGACCTCATCTTAACTTATCGAATTATATCTGCAATGACTCTGTTTCCAACTAAGATCACATTCTGAGGTAGTGAATGTTGAGACTTCAACATTTTGGGGGGGACACATTTAACTCATAATGGGAGGATATTGTGATACTCTAGGCAAGAGATAATTGGAGCTTGGGCCAGGGTGGCAACAACAGTGGTAGTGAGAAGTTATCTGGCTATGAACATGTGTTGAAGGTAGAGTCAAAAAGCTTTGCTGAAGCCGCATAGCACAGGGAGATCAGCTTGGTGCTTTGTGTCCACCTAGAGGGGTGGGATAAGGAGGGTGGGAGGGAGACACAAGAGGGTGGAGATATGGGGATATATGTATATGTATAGCTGATTCACTTTGTTATACAGCAGCAACTAACACACCATTAAAAAGCAATTATACTCCAATAAAGATGTTAAAAAAAAAAGCTTTGCTGATGAATAGAGAGTGAGGCCTAGATAAGGAAATGGATCAAAGATGAGTCCAAGGTGTTTGGCTTGAGGAACTGGAAGGATGAAGTTAGCAACAACTGAGCTGGTGAATGTAGAAGAGTCAGTTTAGGGGGAAATCATGGTTTGAGTTTGGACAAATTAAATTTGAGTTGCCTATGAGGCATTCAAGTGAAGATGTCCAGTATAGTAGGTAGTTAGCTATATGAGCCTGGAATTCAGGAAAGAGTTCCAAGTAAGAGACAAAATTTTGGGAGTGATTTCTAGGGAGCATGAGAGCCCACTTACAATTTGAGGTCATGAAGCTTAAAATGAAACTTAACTCCATCTAAGCTCAGTTGCCGGGATGCAGATGTAGAGAAGATGGAGAGTTGAACTTAACCTTGGTTCAGGTGTTTCCAGGTAAGTATGATGGTGGGAGAAGGAGTTGGGAAGTTGAGGATGGATGCTAGGAGTGATTATAATAGTGGACTGTGAAATCTAAGCAGGATAAACATGGAAATGAGGATATGAGGGAGGTGGTGGAGAGGAAAAAATGGTTGGGAGGATTTTTGGAGTGGTGTTATTAGAGGGAATTAGATAGAGAGAGGAGAGTGGCGTGCTTAAAACTAAGATTTTAAAGGTGATAATTTGTAATGACAAGGCCTAGGAAATGAGTGTGGGCATGGGTGGATGGGATTGGTAGGAGGACAAGATCTTTGAGTAGAAGTCAAACAACTGAGAGGCCAGAGTATTACATGGATTGTTTACAATGTAGACAATATATGTATGTAGACTCCACATAGATATTGAAATCTCCAAGAATGATGACATGAGCAGTTGTGAGAAAGACAGTGAACCATGAGCTAAAATCATCAATGAATAAGGGAGCTTGAACAGGAGGAGAGTAGATAACTGCAATAAGTAGGTGTAGTAGGTGCTAGAGTCTGAGAGCAAACTGACTGAAAGGAGCTGGGCCAGGGGGTTTAGGGAGGACGCACGGACAGAAAATGCCAAGGAGGAGCAAGGACACATACACCACCTCTGTGTTCAGTTGTATGTCAGGCATGAGAAAAAATGGCCACCACTTGAGAAGGCTGTACAGGAAGCAGGATCCTCAGAGGGGAGCCAAGTTTTTGATAAAGAACTTCAAGGGAGGTTTTGGAGAAGTTGAGGACGTTGGGGATTTTGCAGAGAGTAGGAGAGAAGGGTTTGGGAGTGTTGGGGAGGGGTGGTAGATTGAGCCAGATTAGGGGATGTAGGAATTCATTTCCATGTGCAAAAGAAAGCGAGTGATCAGGTATAGAGAACAGGCTTGTGGTTGCCAAGGGGGAGCAGGGTGGGGGAGGGATGGGTTTGGAGTTTGGGATTAGCAGATGCAAACTATTATATATAGAATGGATAAACAACAAGGTCCTCCTGTATAGCACAGGGAACTATATTCAATATCCTGTGATAAACCATAATGAAAAAGAATATATATATGTATACATTCTATTTCATATTATATTATATTATCATATACACACACACACACTTTGCTGTACAGCAGAAATTAACACAACATTGTAAATCAACTATACTTCAATAAAATAAATTTTAAAAATATTAAAAAAAGAATGTGAGTGATAATGGATGATCTAGGTGGTTTGAACTTTTTGTGATGATCGAGATGAATAGGCATTTAGAGCATGATGAGTCCCTATAATCTCTTGGCTGGGAATAAATGGTCAGTTTTAAATGTAGGCGCTTCTTGAAAATGGTGTCTTCTGTAGTATATAGTGGTTGATAATGGAGATTATAGGGGGAGGTGGAGTGGTGGTCTCACCAGGAGCATGTAGAGCACTGGGCCCCCCTTTGATCTTTTCCAGAGAGGTGGCAAGTCTGGAAGAGGCTTGATCTTACCAGGAGGGATTGTAACCATCAGGGCCTCCCTTTTAATCCTGTTGGCTAATTGCAATACTTCTTTTATTTCTTTTATTTTCATATGCTGCTCATCACTTTAAAATAGCACAGTAGCACAGTGATGTTTGTTTTTATAAAATTGATATATGATCATTATAAGATATTCAAGTAATTGAGAAAAGTGAAGTAAGAAAAAGCCTCCAGACTCCCTCTTGCAAGAGCACCGGAATCACAACTAACTGCTGAACAATCATCGACAGGAAGACACTGGAACTCACCAAAAAAGATACCCCACATCCAAAGACAAAGGAGAAGCTGCAATGAGACAGTAGGAGGGGCGCAATCACAATAAAATCAAATCCCATAACTGCTGGTTGGGTGACTCATAAAATGGAGAACACTTATATCACAGAAGTCCACCTACTGGAGTGAAGGTTCTGAGCCCCACGTCAGGCTTCCCAACCTGGGGGTCCGGCAACGGGAGGAGGAATTCCCAGAGAATCAGACTTTGAAGGCTACTGGGATTTGATTGCAGGACTTTGAAAGGACTGGGGTAAACAGACTCTACTCTTGGAGGGCACACACAAAGTATTGTGCACTTCGGGACCCAGGGGAAGGAGCAGTGACTCCATAGGAGACTGAACCAGACTTACCTGCTAGTGTTGGACGGTCTCCTGCAGAGGTGGGTGTGGCTGTGGCTCACCATGGGGACAAGGGCACTGGAAGCAGAAGTTCTGGAAAGTTCTCCTTGGCATGAGCACTCCCAGAGTCCACCATTAGCCTTACCAAAGAGCCGGGTAGGCTCCAGTGCTGGGTCACCTCAGGGAAAACAACCAACAGGGAGGGAACCCAGCCCCACCCATCAGCAGACAAGCGGACTAAAGTTTTACTGAGCTCTGCTCACCAGAGCAACACCCAGCGCTACCCACCACCAGTCCCTCCCATCAGGAAGCTTGCACAAACCTCTTAGATAGCCTCATCCACCAGAGGGCAGACAGCAGAAGCAAGAAGAACTACAATGCTGCAGCCTGTGGAAGGAAAACCACATTCACAGAAAGATAGACAAAATGAAAAGGCAGAGGACTTTGTGCCAAATGAAGGAACAAGATAAAACCCCAGAAAAACAACTAAATGAAGTGGAGATAGGCAACCTTCCAGAAAAAGAATTCAGAATAATGATAGTGAAGATGATCCAGGACCTCAGAAAAAGAATGGAGGCAAAGATTGAGAAGATGCAAGAAATGTTTAACAAACACCTAGAAGAATTAAAGAACAAACAAACAGAGATGAACAATACAATAACTGAAATGAAAACTACACTAAAAGGAATCAATAGCAGAATAACTGAGGCAGAAGAACGGGTAAGTGACCTGGAAGACAGAATGGTGGAATTCACTGCCGCAGAACAGAATAAAAAAAAAAGAATGAAAAGAAATGAAGACAGCCTAAGAGACCTCTGAGACAACATTAAACACAACAACATTCTCATTATAGGGGTCCCAGAAGGAGAAGAGAGAGAGAAAGGACCCGAGAAAATATTTGAAGAGATTATAGTTGAAAACTTCCATAACATGGGAAAGGAAATAGCCACCCAAGTCCAGGAAGTGCAGAGAGTCCCAGGCAGGATAAACCCAAGGAGAAACACGCCGTGACACATAGTAATCAAAATGAAAAAAATTAAAGACAAAGAAAAATTATTGAAAGCAGCAAGGGAAAAATGACAACATACAAGGGAACTCCCATAAGGTTAACAGCTGATTTCTCAGCAGAAACTCTACAAGCCAGAAGGGACTGGGAAGATATATTTCAAGTGATGAAAGGTAAGAAGCTACAACCAAGATTACGCTACCTGGCAAGGATCTCATTCAGATTTGATGGAGAAATCAAAAGCTTTACAGACAAGCAAAAGCTAAGAGAATTCAGCACCACCAAACCAGCTCTACAACACATGCTAAAGGAACTTCTCTAAGTGGAAAACACAAGAGAAGAAAAGGACCTACAAAAACAAACCCAAACAATTAAGAAAATGGTCATAGGAACATACATATTGATAATTACCTTAAATGTGAATGGATTAAATGCTCCAACCAAAAGGCACAGGCTTGCTGAATGGATACAAAAACAAGACCCATATATATGCTGTCTACAAGAGACCCACTTCAGACCTAGGGACACAGACAGACTGAAAGTGAGGGGATGGAAAAAGATATTCCATGCAAATGGAAATCAAAAGAGAGCTGGAGTAGAGTAGCAATACTCATATCTGATAAAATAGACTTTAAAGTAAAGAATATTACAAGAGACAAGGAAGGACACTACATAATGATCAAGGGATCAATCCAAGAAGAAGATATAACAATTATAAATATCTATGCACCCAACATAGGAGCACCTCAATACATAAGGCAACTGCTAACAGCTATAACAGAGGAAATCAACAGTAACACAATCATAGTTGCGGACTTTAACACCTCACTTACACCGATGGACAGATCATCCAGACAGAAAATTAACAAGGAAACACAAACTTTAAATGCCACGATAGACCAGATAGGATTAATTGATATTTATAGGACATTCCATCCAAAAACAGCAAACTACACTTTCTTCTCAAGTGCACACGGAACATTCTCCAGGATAGATCACATCTTGGGTCACAAATCAAGCCTCGGTAAATTTAAGAAAATTGAGATCATATCAAGCCTCTTTTCCGACCATAATGCTATGAGATTAGAAATTAATTACAGGGAAAAAAACGTAAAAAACACAAACACATGGAGGCTAAACAATACATTACTAAATAACCAAGAGATCACTGAAGAAATCAAAGAGGAAATTAAAAAATACCTAGAGACAAATTACAACGAAAACAAGACAATCCAGAACCTATGGGATGCAGCAAAAGCAGTTCTAAGAGGGAAGTTTATAGCTATACAAGCCTACCTCAAGAAACAAGAAAAATCTCAAATAAACAATCTAACCTTACACCTAAAGGAACTAAAGAAAGAAGAACAAACAAAACCCAAAGTTAGCAGAAGGAAAGAAGTCATAAAGATTAGAGGAGAAATAAATGAAATAGAAACAAAGAAAACAATAGCAAAGATCAATAAACTAAAAGCTGGTTCTTTGAGAAGATAAACAAAATTGATACACCTTTAGCCAGACTCATCAAGAAAAAGAGGGAGAGGACTCAAACCAATAAAATTAGAAATGAAAAGGAGAAGTTACACCAGACACTGCAGAAATACAAAACATCCTAAGAGACTACTACAAGCAACTCTATGCCAATAAAATGGACAACCTGGAAGAAATGGACAAATTCTTATCAAAGTATAACCTTCCAAGACTGAACCAGGAAGAAATAGAAAATATGAACAGACCAATCACAAGCACTGAAATTGAAACTGTGATTAAAAATCTTCCAACAAACAAAAGTCCAGGACCAGATGGCTTCACAGGTGAATTCTATCAAACATTTAGAGAAGAGCTAACACCCATCCTTCGCAAACTCTTGCAAAAAATCGCAGAAGAAGGAACACACCCAAACTCATTCTATGAGGCCACCATCACCCTGATACCAAAACCAGACAAAAATACTACAAAAAAAGGAAATTACAGACCAATATCACTGATGAATATAGATGCAAAAATCCTCAACAAAATACTAGCAAACAGAATCTAACAACACATTAAAAGGATCATACACCATGATCAAGTGGGATTTATCCCAGGGATGCAAGGATTCTTCAATATACACAAATCAATCAGTGTGATACACCATATTAACAAATTGAAGAATAGAAACCATATGATCATCTCAATAGATGTAGAAAAAGCTTCTGACAAAATTGAACACCCATTTATGATAAAAAACTCTCCAGAAAGTGGGCATTGAGGGAACCTACCTCAACATAATAAAGGCCATATACAACAAACCCACAGTGAACATCATTCTCAATAGTGAAAAACTGAAAGCATTTCCTCTAAGATCAGGAACAAGACAAGGATGTCCACTCTCTCCACTATTATTCAACATAGTTTTGGAAGTCCTAACCACAGCAATCAGAGGAGAAAAAGAAATAAAAGGAATACAAATTGGAAAAGAAGTAAAACTGTCACTGTTTGCAGATGACATGACAGTATACATAGAGAATCCTAAAGATGCCACCAGAAAACTACTAGAGCTAATCAATGAATTTGGTAAAGTTGCAGGATATAAAATTAATGCACAGAAATCTCTTGCATTCCTATACACTAATGATGAAAACTCTGAAGGAGAAATTAAGGAAACACTCCCATTTACCATTGCAACAAAAAGAATAAAATACCTAGGAATAAACCTACCTAAGGAGTTAAAAGACCTGTACTCAGAAAACTATAAGACACTGATGAAAGAAATCAAAGATGACACAAACAGATGGAGAGATATACCGTGTTCTTGGATTGGAAGAATCACTATTGTGAAGATGACTATATTACCCAAAGAAATCTACAGATTCAATGCAATCCCTATCAAATTACCAGTGGCATTTTTTACAGGACTAGAACAAAAAACTTAAAATTTGTATGGAGACACAAAGACCCCAAATAGCCAAAGCAGTCTTGAGGGAAAAAAAAACGGAGCTGGAGGAATCAGACTCCCTGACTTCAGACTATACTACAAAGCTACAGTAATCAAGACAATATGGTACTGGCACAAAAACAGAAATATAGATCAATGGAACAGGATAGAAAGCCCAGAGATAAACCCACACACCTATGGTCAACTAATCTATGGCAAAGGAGGCAAGGATATATAATGGAGAAAAGACAGTCTCTTCAGTAAGTGGTGCTGGGAAAACTGGACAGATACATGTTAAAGAATGAAATTAGAACACTCCCTAACATCATATACAAAAACAAACTCAAAATAGATTAGGGACCTAAATGTAAGACTGGACACTATAAAACTCTTAGAGGAAAACATAGGAAGAACACTCTTTGACATAAATCACAGCAAGATCTTTTTTGTTTCACCTCCTAGAGTAATGAAAATAAAAACAAAAATAAACAAATGGGACCTAATGAATCTTAAAAGCTTTTGCACAGCAAAGGAAACCGTAAACAAGATGAAAAGACAGCCCTCAGAATGGGAGAAAATATTTGCAAACGAATTAACGGACAAAGGATTAATCTCCAAAATATATAAACAGCTCATGCAGATCAATATTAAAAAAAAACCAACCCAGTCAGAAAATGGTCTGAAGACGTAAATAGACACTTCTCCAAAGAAGATATACAGATGGCCAAGAAGCACATGAAAAACTGATCAACATCACTAATTATTAGAGAAATGGAAATCAAAACCACAATGAGGTATCACCTCACACCAGTTAGAACAGGCATCATCAGAAAATCTACCAACAACAAATGCTGGAGAGGGTGTGGAGAAAAGGCAACCCTCTTGCACTGTTGGTGGGAATGTAAATTGATACAGCCACCGTGGAGAACAGTATGGATGTTCCTTAAAAAACTAAAAATAGAACTACCATACGACCCAGCAATCCCACTACTGGGCATATACCCAGAGAAGACCATAATTCAAAAAGACACATGCACCCCAATGTTCATTGCAGTACTGTTTACAATAGCCAGGACATGGAAGCAACCTAATGCCCATCAAGAGACGAATGGATAAAGAAGATGTGGTACATATATACAATGGAATATTACTCAGCCATAAAAAGGAACGAAATTGGGTCATTTGTAGAGATGTGGATGGATCTAGAGACTGTCATACAGAGTGAAGTAAGTCAGAAAGCGAAAAACAGAGATTGTATGTTAACGCATATATGCGGAACCTAGAAAAATGGTACAGATGAACTGGTTTGCAGGGCAGAAATTGAGATACATATGTAGAGAACAAATGTATGGACACCAAGGCAGGAAAGTGGCGGTGGGTGGTGGTGGTGGGATGAATTTGGAGATTGGGATTGACATATATACAGTAATATGTATAAAATAGGTAACTAATAAGAACCTGCTGTATAAAAAATAAATTAAATTAAAAGAAAGCCTCCATAAATAACCATCATTAACTCTAGGTATACATCATCTGAGACAACTGTATGAATTTTTACATTTGTAACTATTTTACACGTTCTTGGATCTCTTTTAAATAACATTGGCCCATTGTTAGAAACAGTTTGAATAGTGTAGATTGACTCTAATCCTCTTACTTTACAAATGAGGACATTGAGTCCTAGAGGCAGGAAAAGTCCTGTCCAAGGTCACTCATCCCATCAGTTAGATCCAGGTCTCTTGACTGGCCAATTCAATTTTTTTTTCTATTAAACCATGTTCCTCTTTTCTTTTCTTACCATCTACATGGCATACCTCCTGCTCTTTCACCATATAGGTCTCTGAAGGGCTCACTTTGTCATTTGATTCAAACATTCATTCATCTAGTCATTCAACAAATATTTATTGAACACCTACTATATGCCAGGCAAAAATCATACCCATTGGGCATGTGGTGGTGAACAAAGAAGACAAGATCTCTGACCTTGTGATGCCTACATTCTACAGAATGCACAGAAAGTTTATGTTTCCCTTCTCAGTTTTCTCCAATCAGGCCATGACTCCTGTAACTATGATTTATTTATAACCCCAAATCCTTCAATGATGGGAAAACAAAATGGAAGTTTGTATAAAGAGTGAAAGTTCCTCACATCCTCACCCCCAATCCCAGTCTTAGTGAGTAACCATTAACATATTGATGTGCATTTGATGTGAATGATTTCAGATCTTTTTCTATGCACTTAGAAACAACTCTGTGTGCACACATATGTGTATGCACACACACATGCACATGCAAACAAAAGGGACTCATTAAGTTTTTTGTTTTAAGCTAGCAGTGGTTGGAAGCTTAAAGTTCAGTAGTTGAGAGCTCATTCCTGTGTTTTCATTTTCTACGAGTAGAACAAAGCAGCCATATGCCAGTCCCTCTCTGGATTTAGTACTTGATGCTTGGAATGTGAGCAGATGCTGAAGGCCATTAATGAAGCGCTTGAAGGGAGGCCCATTCGTGTATGTTGTAGACACAAGGCCAAAGTTGAATGTAGTATCTAACTGAGCAGCTGGCAAGGGGGTAGAAAAATGAAGAACACGCCAACATTGGTTGCAAGTTGATGGGCCATGGGAACCACATCGTCTGGATCAGTGTTCCATAATTCCTACAGTTTTGTAAACGGAAGCAGTACTTAGAGCCTCATGGTTTTAACCTCAATTGTTAAATTAGTGTGTTGCAAAACAAACAAACAAACAAACAATGCCTTGATATGGTCTAAATAAGACTGATTTGTGTCATGCCTAAAATTGGAAAACTCCAAGATTTTCAGTTTTTAAACTCCTTAGATACAAAGAATAAGCCACAGTAATGTATGTTTGATTAATGCCAACTCTCTAAACCCTTTACTCTCAACTCACTACTCTTCATTGCCAAACACCACATGTACTCTTCTTTCAGTTTAGGCATAATGACCCAGCTGCAGAAGACACAGTGGTGGTCTCTATCATGCCAACAATCAGATATTTGCCTTCTAATCAGATTTCACAAGAAGCCTCAATGAAGTAGTTATAACCAGACATGAAATAATTAACCTTTGCTAATTTAAAAGGCCTAACAGGGAATGGTCTCTGTGACAGGTGTAAAATTCCCTTCCTTCCAGAAAATTACTTGTCCAACACATGTTCCTTTTGACTGAAAAAGAAATTTCATTTTAAGAAAAGTTTCACCTTTTATCACGACCATTCCATGGGCACAACATACGAAGACAAGGGCTTTCCATGTAGCAGTTCATGACCTTGATCTTCTGATTGTTAATATTTATTGGTCACGTGCAGATTATAAATATCCACTTGTTTCCATTCTCCATCAGTGCACTTGAGTTCTAGTACTTCCAGTCCCTGGAAGTCTTATAATGTATCATAGTATTGCTTTCTCAGAGAGAAGTAAAGTAGGTTGGTACGTCAAAGAGTTGAATTGAAAATAGAGATTGGGAAAAATAATCCTATTTCCACTGTCACAGAGAAGAATCAAGAGCAAAGAGAAACTATTTTGATACCATAGTGCAAATATAAGAAACCTTTGACCTATCATTTGGGTGTGACCCTGGGCTTAATTTAGTACAACTTGAAGCAATTTTCTGAGTTCTTACCTTTCTCCTCCTACACTGACCCACACACATACACAATTTCTTCAAGTCGAGTTTAACATGAATGTTGCATGAATTCAAAAGAGGTCTCTGGGTGTTAAAAGACTGGCCCCAAGGCCCTGAGACAGCCTTTGAGAGGGAGAGGTGCTTTGCACAGAGACTTAGTTTTCAGGAGGAGGAGTTGTGTGGATGAGAGCAATGGGAGAAGGGACGGAGTCTGTACCACCTTTGGCTTAAGCGAGATTAAGTTTGAGAGCAAGTTAGTGAAGGGGGGTTGCTGATCTTGGGTATGTCAAACTTGCTGAGTACTAACTGGAGGTGACATTAAGGTGGCAAAGCTGGAAAGGGCATAGTGGTAAAGGCTTCTGAAAACAGTGGCTGATAAATGGTCAGGCAGAGCATGCTGGCTGTTCTTTTGATTTTTTTTTCTTTCTTCTTGGGTTTCTCTCCTCTCTCTGGCTTGATTTTGTTCTCTCTCCCTCTTTTTCGTGAGGTAGGAGTGAAAAGGATGGGCTTCAGAGAGGCTATGAGCTCACTGAAATTTCACTAAAGGGAAGGATCTATAGTTTGTGTAAGCTTCTCAGAGTTGTCCAGATCCAGAACCCCCAAAGCACTGGGAGCTGCTTCTCTGCTCTGCCTCACATCTAATCCAAGTTGTCTCCATATGCCCCTTTAGAGCCCTCTTCTTTGAAAGTTCCCATTTCCTTGAGTCTCTTCTTTCCCTTAGTTCTTCTCTCATTTATTTAGACATAAAATGGAAGCAAAGTTATCTTTATTCACTTTTATTTATTGAACAGAGTTTTACCTTTTATTGTAAAAGCAAGTGAGTGGGATTTCTTTTATTTTTTTTTCCTCATAAAACCTCACCTAGTTAAATTTTTTCAAGTTTATTTATTTTTTGCCCCCTTTGGGACAGTTGCTCTTAACAGAAAAAGTACTGCCCATCCCTTCTGTGAGGGCTTTGTATTCTGCAGACCTATTGAGAAATAATATTCATAATAGGAACTAGCAGTTATTGAGCTTTCTGTGTGCCAGGGATTTAACATACATTATCTTATTTAATAATGGTACCTACAGCACAGGGTTGTTGTGAATATTAAGTAAGCTCATGCATATGAAGTGCTGAGTGCAATGCCTGGCACATAGCAAGCTGTCAATAAAAGTGAGCTATTATTACTGTTATTGTCACTACTCCTCCTCCTCCTCCTCCTACTACTACTACTACTGTGTTACTAGAATAAGACACAACCAGTGGCCTTGAAAAAGCAAAGTTCAGGGTCTACTAACCAAAATTCTTTCTAGATACAACAAGACATCTGGGAATAGGATAGTATTCTTGAGATATGGCAGAGGAATAATGGTCTGGAAGCAGGGGATAGGCTGAGAACTGCCCCAATTCCCAGCCCTGGGGATAGGTGTGACAACTTTTGAAGATGGTCTCTAGCAAGGCTGACTGTTGTAGTGAAAAAGAGCACATCCAGACTTGGGTTTCAGTTCTAGCTGTGTCATTCATTAGCTGTATGATCTTGGATAAACCACTTAACCGTTCAGAGCCTCACTTTCCTCATCTGTAAAATGGGGGAGCTAATAGAACTTAGTTCAGAGGGTTGTGTGATAACACATGTGAGATAATAATACATATGAAGTAACCTTAGAATGCCTGCCACCTAGTAAATGCCATTGTTATTATCATTCTCCTTCCAACCACCCTGCTAAATAGGTATGATTACCCCCGTTTTATAGTTGAGAAAACTGAGACTCACAGGGCTTAAATAGCTTGCCCAAGGTACAGTAAATAAGCACAAGGCTAGAATTTGAACTGAGATTGATCTGCCCCAAAGCCTGTGATCTTTCTATCACTGCATGATGTTTCCCAGAAACATTGTTCTTATTCCAGAAATGAGAAGCACAAGGGCAGCTATCACCTTAAAATAATTACAATAACAAACCCCAAACATGCGCCTTAGCCCTTGAGGTACCCTGGCTACTCATTTCACTTGCTTTCAACTCTAGGGAAAAGGAGCTGTTTGTTACCTACATTTTGGTGGAGCTATTTTTTTCTTCTCTAAAGCCCGCTTCCCCTTTTCACTAAATTAGTGTTATTTCCACGAAACAAAGGTGTTTCTGATGTTTCAGCCTTTTCATCTCCTGCTAAACATCCACTTTCTGGCAGCTTTTTATTTTCAGGTAGATTACTGCTGCCCCAAACACAAGGGCCTCAGGTCTAAGGATTTTTCTAGCGCCTCAATATCTTTTTGAGGACAATGCTAGGGCTGGGCTTCTATACAGGGGATTCTAGACATATTTTCAGAAGACCTACATGCTTTTCTCATCCCCTACACGATGCTGCACTCACACCTTTGGCTTTAGTGTTTGGCATATGGCATTGCTGGCTCTGGCATCTGATAATCTCTGCAGCTTTTGTGTTGGTTCTTTTTTTGAAATAGCATGCCCTTTTAAGGTATGGCTCACATATGTCCTGTTTAGTATTGCTAGCATATGGCGTTTCTAAAGCTTCACTATTCTTACCTTGTAGAAGGGTGAATAGGAGCACATTTATCTTGCTGAACTTGGGGAGAGCAAGGATTCAGTAGGATTAATGTCTCAGGGAAATTATTGGAATTGTGAGTGGGGAGCATTATTAATTGCATAGTGTCAATTTATTTGACAGAAAGTTATTGAAAGTATTCTGAAGATGCATTGTGCTGAAATACTGCAGGAATACAAAGACATGGTCTCTGTCCTTATGGAGCATATGAGTTAATAGTGGGCTAAAACAATCTTTCAAGTCTTTGTGAAGTCGAGCATCTTTGAAGGCGGAGAGGAAGGGGCCTGTGGAGAGGGAAAATCTGGAAATGTGGGAGAAACTGGCTAATTCATACAAAGAACTCACAGAGGAGGAGGGCTGAGATGGGAATTAGTGGAAGAGTTTTCCTTGGAAAGGAGCATTTTCTTTTTCAGACATGGGGTGAAAGGAAGAGTGATTTAAAGGAAATGTTTTGAGGAAGAGAATGAGCTGCAAGAAAAGGAGAGAGTAACAGAAGTTTGTTCAGGCCTGCATATAGAGCCTTACTCTCTTGGCAGAATCCTCAGAACACATTTCTCAAAGCCTGCCCATCACCCAGGCTTCTTCCCAAAGATTTATGGCCTGATTGATTCTCTTCAGCTTCAGTCAGAGACAACCTGACAGCTGCAGTCGGCTCAGCCCTTCTTGCAGTGAGCTGACACCATTTCTGGTGGGCTTCAACGACAGTATAAATGGCTTTCCCCTGAGAGCAGGCTATGCTGGGTGCCTAGGCAGCCTCATTACACAACCAGTTAAACTGCTATCACTTGAAAGGAATCGATGGCAGTTCAAGGTCTGCTTGAGTAGTCTTTGCATTTCCATGTTCACACATTATTACAGTCTTACAGTCAGGGAGCTCCCAACCACTGCAAGGGGAAGATGTAAACATGACCTTAGAAACAGTGTATTCTCTTTCTCTAAGGGGAAGTCCCATGGTAAGCAAGATCCCTTTAATCTTTCTGAAGAGGAAGGAGTCCAGGCAGTTCTTTAAAACAGTGGGAAGCTCAAGCTTTTTGTTCTGTCGCACCATCTGGACACAGGCATATCCGTTCTCAGTGTCTGTCCTTCCTGGGGATTCCTAAGTGAGGTCCCTGGGTGTTGAGCTCAGTAAGCCAAAGTCTGGGTTTTCCCCATAGAAAGGCTACAACTCTCTTGAAAATATATCTTTCAGAAACCAATTTAGCTGGTTCCATTGAGGTGAACTGGGAAATAACCCAACAAAAAGACTGAAGTGGGAGGCAGAGGGATGTGTGCCAGTTATATTGCTGCATCAGGAGTGGCCACGCTGGGCCTTTTGCTTTCCGCAGGAGAATGTTGACTTTCTGAATGCAACACACTTTCCCATCTACTTAACTGTGTTATTTAAATAAATTGCTTTGCTCTTGAGGGACCTTCTACTCTTTGGCTCAGTGAGAAGCTGGTAGATTGGAGTCAGAAGGAGCTGTCAGTGTGGAATCTAATAGAGTTTCAGTGTGGGAATATTAGGGGTCAGGTGCAAGCTCACCTTAGTTATCGCATCTTGTCATTAGATGACATGGATATTACTATAAAGAGTAAATCTGTGGGGAGCGCGAAGATGAAAGCGATAAATTGGCTAGAAGAAGTAGGAGATTTCAGTATGAAAGCAAGTGCTTCTATTCAAGATGTGAACACCAGACCACTCCACGGACTGCTCAGACTCCCTGCTTTACTCTGACCTCATATCACTTTTTACTCTTTGAAATACTGTCAAGTTTGGATTATTCATTGATTCTTTTAAAACAAGGTCAGGCCTTCTTCCTTAGTGGCCTCAGCAGACAAGAGTTCAGCACCAGCAGACTAATTTTAATGCCAACCTAAACAAACTTAATTAGGGAGGCTGTTCTGCTGCCAAAAATCACCAAATGCCTTCTAAAGCAAACCTAAAGGGCTTGGGGAGTTTCTGTTGTTGTTTTTCTTCTTTCTTGCAGGGCAAGGCACACAGGAGCTTATTGCTACCCTGGCTCCCCCGCTGACTGGCTGTGTGACCTTGGCTGAATTATTTAATTCCTCCGTTTCTCCTGTGTAAGATGGAGATAATAAAGGGACTGACCTCTTGAGAATTGCTGAGAGGGTTCAGTGAAGTCATGCATTTGGAGTGGTTGGCACAGTGCCTAACACACAGTAGGCACTAAGTAAATTATAGTTTAATAATAACAATAACAACCATTTAAAGCAAATATGTAATGAATCAGATGTGTGTGTACTCTGGGGGTTGATTCATTTTATTTGATCTGATTAAAGATGTTTTGAGGGCTTCCCTGGTGGCGCAGTGGTTGAGGGTCTGCCTGCCAATGTGGGGGACACGGGTTCGAGCCCTGGTCTGGGAGGATCCCACGTGCCGCGGAGCGGCTGGGCCCGTGAGCCACAATTGCTGGGCCTGTGCGTCTGGAGCCTGTGCTCCGCGGCAGGAGTGGCTGCGATGGTGAGGGGCCCGCACGCCGTGATGGGGAGTGGCCCCCGCTTGCCACGGCTGGGGAGGGCCCTCGCGCGGAAACGAAGACCCAACACAGCCATAAATAAATTAATTAATTAATTTAAAAAAAAGATGTTTTGAAAAGGACAAAAAATGTGAGGACAGAGGGGTAGGTAATATATATTCACGTGTCTGTTTTCTTTGCATCTGACGGTTTCATAATTAAGATTTTAAACTAAGTTAAGTGAGAAGGGTGCAATAATCTGCCCTTGCTAGTGTCCTCCAAACTCAAGAGAAGACTGCAAAGAACTTCTGTGTTTTGTCACCCATAACTTATAACATCACTATTACTACTGGTAAAAATACATATATTTTAAAAATATATCAAGTGATGGGACCTAGGGGTCCATACTTTGTATTAGCTGAGCTATGCAACATCTTATTTCTCTTTGATCCATCATTTTTTTTAGTGGACACATCAGAAAAATTGGAACCTGCATATCCTGTGCAAATTAAGTCTTTTGGGCCTCCTTAGAGGTTCAGGTTCAGGAGGATTGGAATGGGGCTCAAGAATCAGAAGCACCACAGGTGATTGAGATGCCAGTGTGCAAAAGTCAGACTTTGAAAACCATAGGCAAGTGGGTTCTGTTCTCTCCCTACACCAGTGACACCCCTGGCCATTCCATGCTGCAGTCTGAGATCCTTTTGTATTCTTTAGTTGGCATGGCTTTAGGGTCCCAGTTCAACACTCTTGTCTCCTGCAGAGTAGACATGAGTCCTTAAGCGAGGTTTGCCCTCTCCTCCTGATACGAGCTCCCTCCTGCACCCCACATCATTACCATAATTGTCTCCCAACTTCTGATTAGATACAAACATGACACCAGCAATCATGTTTCATCTTCAACTTGTAATTGGATGCAATATGGTAATTACGCATCCTGCTCGAAGGTCATTTCCATGGGGTAATAAGTGCTCACAGTAACAGTCTCCTTGGGATGTTTTTGCTTTTGCGTTATAGCTGCAAGTCCTGTCTCAACTTCCCTTCCCACAAAGGGAGAGCATGACTTCAGCATCTGCCGCTGATTTCGTCTTGATTTTCCCATCTCTCTCTCTCACACACACACACACACACACACACACACACACACACACACAATCTAATATGGTGCATCTGTTGTTAATTGGCAGCCTTTCACGGCTAGTTCTCCCTCTTGGGCTCACTCCTTCCTCCAACAATCCCTCTAAGCCTCACGGTCACTTAGAGTGGAATTGATAAAAATGATCTGTGAATCACTTCAATAGAAGATGGGTTTATTTTCCTCCATTAGTACATAGCATCTTTTTCCTTCATTTTGTCCTTCTCATTGTCTCATCTCTCTATTAACAGAATCGGGCCCATGGTGTTCTTTCTCTCTCTCTCCCCCCACCCTGTCTCTCCTCATCTGTAAATGGGGAATTAACATGGTGCAGTTATAAGGAGCCTAGGCTTAGAAGTCACATAGTCCAGTTCTGCCATCTACTAACTGTGTGAACCTCAGCAAATTATCTCACTTCTCTGAGCCTAAAGTCTTTTTTTTTTTTGGCCATGCCTCGCAGCATGCAGGATCTTAGTTCCCTGACCAGGGATTGAACCCGTGCCCCCTGCAGTGGAAGCGTGGAGTCTTAACCACTGGACTGCCAGGGAGGTCCCATGGTCCTTTGTCTATAAGATGAGAATTGTTGTGCTTACAGCATTCTGTACTTTGCAGTATTATTTGCAGGAATAAATTATACATATGAAACTGCCAGGCTCAGAATGAGCACGCAATAAATGCTGGTCATTGTTTTAATACCTACCACACAGGGTTTTTAAAAAATGAGATAATGTGTATAAATAGCTTAGAACAGAGCCTAGGGAGTTGCAAAACAATTAACTGCTCCCTTCCCGGTAGCTTTTTTGGAAAATAGGATCCAGAATGGAGAGGAGGAAGAAATGTCATTGGATCCCAAACCAAAGATTTAAGGATTCTTCATAATCACGCCATCTTGCACTAATGTGGTCAAATGGTCAAATGTTTCCACTGTACCTGACCTAATCAGTGCAATAGACCACATTTCCCCTTACTCCTTAGAAGGCTCTGTGTCTTCCTCACTGTGTGGCACAGGCCCCCTTCTGGGAACCCTTACATTATATTCTATATCACCCTCTGTGTGGGCTGTTCCAGGGCTTGGTGATGGTTGATACAAAGGTTATCTTTGGAAATCATTGTTCACACTCTACCTCTTTCTTTTCTCATCCTTGCCTCTTTTTACCTTGCATAACCCTGCTGTTGGCATTCAAGACTGAAGAGGGTGCTAAACTAAGTGCTATATTTCTGTGCCAACCACCATGTATCTTACTGAATTTGATTTTTGTTTACTATTCTGTAAATGAATAAATCATGGCATATCAGAGTTTGGAAGACATTTAGAGACCATAAGTCCAAGCCACTCACTTAAAGAGAATTGACACTCAGAGATGTCAACTTATTTGTTCAGGACCAGGCAGGGGATTCATGACAGAGCTTAAGCTAGAGGCCAAGTCCCTGACACTAGTCAAGTGCTTATCCCTCTACTTCACACTGCTTTTTTAGGTTTTTAAAAAAATCTATTAAGCCATAAGTTACAGACAATTCTACTCTTTTTATTTATCCCAAAGGCTGCCATTTTGATTTTTTTCTATTGTTTCTGGCTCCCAAAATATTTATGGGTTGAATTGTGTCCTAACCCTCAGTACTTCAGAATGTAACCTTATTTGGAAATAGGGTCTTTGCAGCGGTTAAAAGTTAAAAATGTTGAAGTTAAAAATGGGGTCATTAGGGTGAACTCTCATCCAGTATGACTGGTGTTCTTATAAAAAGGGAAAATTGGACACCGAGACAGACATGCACAGAGGAAAGATGGTGCAAAACGCACAAGGAGGTGATGGCTATGTGACTGGAATGAAGCATCTACAAGCCAAGGAATGCCAGGAATTGCCAGCAAATGCCAGAAGCTAGGCAGAGGCAAGGAAGGATTCTCCTCTAGAGCCATCAGAGAAAGCATGGCTCTGTTGACACCTTGATTTTGGGCTTATAGTCCTCAGAACTATGAGACAATAAATTTCTATTGTTTTAAGCCACCCAGTTTGTGGTAGTTAGCTATGGTAGCCCTAGGAAGCTAATATACCCACCTTGGATACTCTTGTAATCTCCTAAGGGTAAATATTATTAAAGCCAGACAGAGAACTTTGTCAAAAGAGCAAATATCTAGCACACAAGACTTTTCTACTTTAGATTACACTGTATCTATACTTGGGAGCCAAGAAAAATGTCCATGGTTACAGTGTTATGATTGTTTCCCAAGCCTTCTATTGAATCTCTAAAATCATTTTGTTGTTGTTTTGTTGCTTGTGCTTATTCTGAGACTTGGAGGATTTCTGAAGAATGTGTTTTGGTTGGTGTTTGCAGGGGGTGGATGTGCTGGCCAACACTACTCCTCTGTGCATAGTTATAGTTTGCTTTTTTTAAATTTATTTAATTAATTTATTTATTTTTGGCTGTGTTGGGTCTTTGTTTCTGTGCGAGGGCTTTCTCTGGTTGTGGCAAGTGGGGGCCACTCTTCATCGCGGTGCGTGGGCCTCTCACTATCGCGGCCTCTCTTGTTGCGGAGCACAGGCTCCAGATGCGCAGGCTCAGTAGTTGTGGCTCACGGGCCCAGCCGCTCCGCGGCATGTGGGATCTTCCCGGACCAGGGCTCAAACCCGTGTCCCCTGCATTGGCAGGCAGACACTCAACCACTGTGCCACCAGGGAAGCCCCATAGTTATAGTTTTGAAGGATTGTTACAGCTTCCCTACTTGTGCGGCACTCTCCAGGTATACCTTTGTTCTCTCATCTTGCTTTCAAGCCAATGTATCTGGGCTGTGCTAACATAAGTTTCTTTATATTATTACCTTGTTAATACAGCTGTCACTGCAATCTCACAGGACAGTGACAAGATCAAGAGATGACGTTTTTGATAAGCATCAAAGTTAAGAAATTCATACCAATAAGTACCCTCTTCCCCATCCTGGCACTGGTGCAGTTACTAAGAATTGTCAACATACAAGTAGTGGTAATCTACACTAGGAAATACCCAAACCAGATCTCATGACAGATGCTTGGAAATTTTCATAAACAGGCATCTTCACTTTTAATCCTCTTTTTAAATAAATTATTTTAAAATTCCTATACACTAACAATGAAAGATCAGAAAGAGAAATTAAGGAAACAATCCCATTTACCATTGCAACAAAAAGAATAAAATACCTAGGAATAAACCTACCTAAGGAGGCAAAAGACTTGTATGCAGAAAACTATAAGACACTCTTGAAAGAAATCAAAGATGACACAAACCCATGGAGAGATATACCATGTTCTTGTACTGGAAGAATCAACATTGTGAAAATGACTATACTACCCAAAGCAATCTACAGATTCAATCAATCCCTATCAAACTACCACTGGCATTTTTCACAGAACTAGAACAAAAAATTTCACAATTTGTATGGAAACACAAAAGACCCTGAATAGCCAAAGCAATCTTGAGAAAGTAAAACGGAGCTGGAGGAATCAGGCTCCCAGCCTTCAGACTATACTACAAAGCTACAGTAATCAAGACAGTATGGTACTGGCACAAAAACAGAAATATGGATCAATGGCACAGGATAGAAAGCCCAGAGATAAACCCACGCACATATGGTCACCTTATCTTTGATAAAGGAGGCAAGAATATACAATGGAGAAAAGACAGCCCCTTCAATAAGTGGTGCTGGGAAAACTGGACAGCTACATGTAAAAGAATGAAATTAGAACACTTCCTAACACCATACACAAAAATAAACTCAAAATGGATTAAAAACCTAAATGTAAGGCCAGACATTATAAAACTCTTAGAGGAAAACATAGACAGAACACTCTATGACATAAATCGCAGCAAGATCTTTTTTCACACACCTCCTAGGGTAATGAGAATAAAAACAAAAATAAACAAATGGGACCTAATGAAACTTAAAAGCTTTTGCACAGCAAAGGGAACCATAAACAAGACCAAAAGACAACCTTCAGAATGGGAGAAAATATTTGCAAATGAATCAACGGACAAAGGATTAATCTCCAAAATATATAAACAGCTCATGCAGCTCAATATTAAAGAAACAAACAACCCAATCCAAAAATGGGCAGAAGACCTAAATAGACATTTCTCCAAAGAAGACATACAGATGGCCAAGAAGCACATGGAAAGCTGCTCAACATCACTGATTATTAGAGAAATGCAAATCAAAACTACAATGAGGTATCACCTCACACCAGTTAGAATGGGCATCATTAGAAAATCTACAAACAACAAATGCTGGAGAGGGTGTGGAGAAAAGGGAACCCTCTTGCACTGTTGGTGGGAATGTAAATTGATACAGCCACTATGGAGCACAGTATGGAGGTTCCTTAAAAAACTACAAATAGAACTACCATACGACCCAGCAATCCCACTACTGGGCATATACCCTGAGAAAACCATAATTCAGAAAGAGTCATGTACCAAAATGTTCATTGCAGCTCTATTTACAATAGCCAGGACATGGAAGCAACCTAAGTGTCCATCAACAGATGAATGGATAAAGGAGATGTGGCACATATATACAATGGAATATTACTCAGCCATAAAAAGGAACGAAATTGGGTCATTTGTTGAGACGTGGGTGGATCTAGAGACTGTCATACAGAGTGAAGTAAGTCAGAAAGAGAAAAACAAATATTGTATATTAATGCATGTATGTGGAACCTAGAAAAATGGTACAGATGAACTGGTTTGCAGGGCAGAAGTTGAGACACAGATGCAGAGAACAAACGTATGGACACCAAGGGGGGAAAGCTGCAGGGGGTGGGGATGGTGGTGTGATGAATTGGGCGTTTGGGACTGACATGTATACACTGATACGTATAAAATTGATGACTAATAAGAAAAAAAAAAGTCATGTACCACAATGTTCATTGCAGCACTATTTACAATAGCCATGACATGGAAGCAACCTAAATGTCCATCAACAGAGGAATGGAGAAAGAAAATGTGGTACATATATACAATGGAATATTACTCAACCATAAAAAGGAACAAAATTGGGTCATTTATAGAGGCATGGATGGACCTTGAGTGTGTCATGTAGAGTGAAGTAAGTCAGAAAGAGGTAAACAAATGTCATATATTAATGCATATATATGTGGAATCTGAAAAAATTGGTATAGACGATATTATTTACAAAGCAGAAATAGAGACACAAACGTAGAGAATGAATGTATGGATACCAAGGGGGAAGGGGAGGTGGGATGAATTGGGAGATTGGGATTGACATGTATACACTATTGATACTATGTATAAAATAGGTAACTAATGAGAACCTGCTGTATAGCACCGGGAACTGTACTCAGTGCTCTGTGGTAACCTAAATGGGAAGGAAATCCAAAAAAGAAGGAATATATGTATATGTATAGCTGATTCACTTTGCTGTACAGTAGAAACTAACACAGCATTGGAAAGCAACTATACTCCAATAAAAAGTTTTAAAAAAATAAAAATTTTTATTTTTTATTGAGGTATAGTTGATTTGCAATATTACGTTAATTTCACTGTATAACATAGCGATTCAAAATTTTTATAGATTATACTCCAATTCAAGTTATTATAAAATATTGGCTATGTTCCCTATGCTGAACAATATATCCTTGTAGCTTACTTATTTTACACATAGTAGTCTGTGCCTCTTAATCCCCTACCCCTATTTGCCCCTTCCTGCTTCCCTCTTCCCACTGGTAATCATTAGTTTGTTCTCTATATCTGTGAGTCTTTTTCTTTTTTTATTATACTCACC
Source organism: Balaenoptera acutorostrata (assembly GCF_949987535.1). Classification (NCBI taxonomy): domain Eukaryota; kingdom Metazoa; phylum Chordata; class Mammalia; order Artiodactyla; family Balaenopteridae; genus Balaenoptera; species Balaenoptera acutorostrata. The sequence continues at coordinate 113,386,059 of NC_080085.1, forward strand.
AGTTTGTTTTATTCTTTAGATTCCACATATAAGTGATAGCCTACAATATTTGTCTTTCTCTGACTTATTTCACTAAACGTAATACCCTCCAAGTCCATCCATGTTGCTGCAAATGCCAAAATTTCATTCTTTTTTATGGCCGAGTAGTATTCCATTGTATATATATACCACTTCTTCTTTATCCATTCATCTGTTGATGGACACTTAGGTTGCTTCCGTATCTTGGCTGTTATAAATAATTCTGCTAACTTTTAATACTCTTGATGGTGTTTTCCCAGGGCTGTGTTTGTAGTGCTGTGGAAACTTAGATGGTTAGTAGTGTGCTGTGAAGACTGCATTGAGGTCAAGGAGAAGAAAGAGGGGTTATCTATTCATGACTAAAACAATCAATGATGAAAAGTGGTATAACTGTATGGAGGGCATTAATAATTGAGTACTGTGAGGCAGAATGATAACAGCAAGGACTTTGGCATCACCCAGTCTTGGGTTTGAATTCTGTGTGACTTTGGAAATATGACCTAAATCTACTGAGCCTCAGATTTCAAAAAAATATGAAAAATTCGAAACATTCCAAAGGTAAAAAAGAATAATATAGCAAATATAATGCGCTCATCACCAAGTCTTATTATATAGAATTATTATATTTACAAATACAATTGTAGACTCATGTATATCACTCCACAAGCACATTTGCCTCCCTGCTCTCTGATCCTGCCACTTTCCACAGTCCCACCACACACACACATTCAAGGCAATTAATACAAAAAAACTCAAAAAGATTCTGACATATAGAAAGGAAAATTGCTTCTGAAATGGCAGGGGTTGGCAGACTCTCTTATTGCAGGGTTAATTAATATATCAAGCAAAAGATTAGCAAAAGGGTTTTTATAGGGAAATTATGGATAGCATTTCTACTTTAAAAATATAAATTAGAATCTGCCAGGAGAACATTAGACTTCTAGTAGGCTGCATGGTTTTCTGAACATGAACAGATTAGTTAGTCCCTATAATGAGTTCTCAGTATACACATTGGTTCTATGCGGGTATGATGGTTAAGTTTCTGTATCAATTTGGTTGGGCCACAATGCCCAGATACTTGGTAAAGCATTCTGGATGTTTCTGTGAAGTTGTTTTTGGATGAGATTAGCATTTAAGTTGTGGTGGGCCTCATCTGATCAGTTGAAGGCCTTAAGAAAACAAGGATTGGGCTCCCCTGAAAAGAAGGAATTCTGCCTTCAGGCTGTCTTTGTGTTAGAGCTACAACATGAACTCTTTCCTGGATCTCCAGCCTGCTGGTTTACCCTGCAGATTTTGGATTTACCAAGCCTCCACAATCACATAAGCCAATTCCTTATGACCTCTCTCTCCACACCCCCTCCACACACCCTTTTGATTCTGTTTCTCTGGGGAATCCTGACTAATACAGTTGGTTAAGCAACCCCTCTTTTGCTTTCCAAAAGGTAAAATCATGGGTGCTTTCTAATCATCCTATTGGTTCCTACGTTTCAAATACATATGCACAGCTGTACATACCTTACATGTTATGTCACTCCTTAGTGCAAAAACTCTCCACAACTACCTCTGTTTACCAGGTTAAGTAAAAAACGCCTTGGCTTAGCATCCCAAGCTTTCCACAATTTTCCTGTTCACCATGTCCTTATGCTCCTATACTCCAAATAAATTGTATCGAATACCTCTGTATGTGACTGTTGTTAAACTTGGATGATATTCTCTCTATACCCTGCATATCTTAAACCCAACTTCAGACATGTCCTACCATGTTTCAGATTCTCTTCTAGAAGCTGAAAATTTGTGGGAACAAGACAGATATGGTCCCTTTTCTCATGGAGCTGGAGTAAGGCAGAGAAGGTATCCTGGAAAAAGCGACATTTAGGCTGAGAACTGAAGCATAGGTAGGACTTAGGCAAAAAAGGAGGATGGGCAGCAAGGAGAGAACATTCCAGGCAGAAGGAGTAGTTTGTATGAATATGCAGAGGAGAGAAAGGGGAGGTAGGGCGTGACTTTTGGGGAAACAAAGAGTTCAGTAGGTTGAAAGTTAAATATGAGTATGGAAAGATGAATGATGAAGCTGGGGAATTAAGCCAGGTCAGATCATAAAGGGCTTTGTAGGTTCTGCTACTTAGGTTGTGGTGATGAGATGGTTTTATTATCATTATTATCTTCTTTCTACATGTAAGGAAACTGAGTCTCAGAGGGGGTAAATAATTTGCCCATGGTTTCACAGCTGCTAAGTAGCAGAACTGGCATTAAAATCTAGGTCTGTTTGATTTTACTACACCATGCCACCCTATAAGAATTCAATTTAATAATTCAGTTCTTCATAGGGAACGCTGAGTAGTCTGGTTTGGCTAAAACATATAGAGGAAAATAGTGGGTCAGGAAACTAGAAAAGGACAATGAGTCCAGATTATGAGGGGGGACACTTAAATGCCCACCTGAGGAATCCATACTTAATTATTTTGATTTTACAGATGAGGAAACTGAGACTCAAAAAGCTAAGAAATTTGCCCATGGTTTCAAGGTCAGTAAGTGATGGAACTGGAATTGAACTGAGGTTTAACTGGTGCCAAAGTCTGAGGTCTGTACCATTTCCTCAAAACTGCCTTCCTACTGTACCTTCAACTGCTTCCTCTTCTCTAGCTCTATCTACTCAGCCATCAAAAAAATTTCCACCTATTTTGAGCACTTACAAACTGTACAAACTGCTCTGCATTCAGTAGCTCATTTAGTCCTGCCAGCAGTTCTGTAAAGGAGAGTACTATATTTATCCTCTTTTTATAAATGAGGGAACTGTGTCTCAGAGAGGTAGAGTAACTTGCTTAATGTTGTACTGTGAGCATATTGCATAACTGTGTACATAATGGTGATAGTTGAAGCTCCAGGAGTAGATGTGGTCACTGAGGAGGATAATGAGCAGGGATAGAAAGACAGAGAGAAATAGGAGAGGAGAGGCAAGGAAAAGGGACGTGAAGGTGCATTAGTCAGCTATGGCTGCCATAACAAAATACCATAGACAGGAAAGCTTTAATAACAGGAATGTAGTTCTTAAAGCTCTGGAGGGTAGAAATCCAAGATCAAGATGTTGGCAGATTTGGTTTTCTGGTGAGAGCTCTCACTCTCTTCCTGGCTTCCAGAAGGCTGCCTTCTTGCTGTGTCTGTTTGTAATGGGAGAAAGAGAGGGAGAGGGAGAGGGAGAGGGAAAGGGAGGAAGAGAAAGAGAAAGACAGAGGCAGGAAGCTTATAAGGATACTAATCCCAGCATGAGGGCCTCACCCTCATGACCTCATCTAACCCTTATTACCTCCCAAAGGCCCCACCTCCAGATACCATCACATTGGGGGTTGGGGCTTCAAACATACGAATTTTGAGGGGGCACAATTCAGTCCATAACAGAAGGGAAGAGAAGAGAAGAGAAAGATAGAATGAAAATGTAAATAGATCCTGAGAGAATGTCCATACAAACAGAGAGAAGGAGGCAAAGGAGCCAATGGAAACAGAGCCATTGTTCAAGGGAGTGGTATGCCCTGGAGGATGAGGCAGGGAAGGGGTTTCTAGGAGGGTGGGCCAAGAGTGTTGACTGCTTCTAAGTCACTGCAGTGGACAAGGTCACATGGAACTGCCCAAATGTTGGATTTGGTCACTTGGGATGCTTCACCTAGCACAGTGGTAGGGACTGAGGACAGACTGTAGAGGATTCAGATGTGAGAAAATAGAGCACAGGTGGATGCTGAGGTTGAGTGGAGACAGGGCACAGAAAGGAAGGGGAGATCTCTGGTTGAAGAAAACAAATTTCAGATGGGGGATACTAAGTGATTTTGAATGATTGACAGGAAGGGGATAGTTGAGGAGAGACTGAGGTTCAAGCAAATCAGTGAGTGACAGTGGTAAATCATTAATGGAGTAAGTTCCTGGAGGAGCTGAGGGGTAGGGGACTGAGCAGAGTTGGAGAGCTCAGCTTTGGACAGCAGGATACATGAGGTGCAGTGGACACAGCACAGTCTTTATAGTATTACAGACTTGGTTCTTGGTTCTTGGTTTGACTACTTACTAAGTTATGACCTTGTTGAAGTCACTTAATCTCTTTCAGCCTGAGTCTCCATAACTATCAAATGGAGGTAATGATAGGACCTATTTCTTAGGGTAGTTGTGAGAATCCAATGAGATAATAGATGGGAAACCACCTAGCATAGGGTCTGGCACCTAAGGGTGCTCTATAAAAGGATGATGAAGGAAAATGCAGAGATGTTTGGAGGAGTGAAATTGAATTAGCATATATGAACTGGGCTCATAATTCAAAAAATGCCTAAGGAATATTGTTCCTTGCTTTGATTGGGTCCACTAGTGCCCCACTATGGTAGGTTTTCATGCTGCTCACTAGTATTGCTGGTGCTTTTCTTTCTGGGCACAGAGTAGGACTATACTTTTCTCCTCTCTTGAAGTTAGATGTGGCCATATGACTTGCTTTAGTAAATGGAATATGAGCTGAAGTGACGTGTGTCACTTCTAAGTAGAAGCATTTAATTGTTGGTTCTCAACTCCCCAGTGCTCTTTTCCTCTGCACTGTCAAACAGGGAAGCACCCACTGATAATGGAAATGCAATGCTGAGCCATCAAATGGAAGACAGCTACCCTAAACAGTCACCTAGACCAGCAGTGCACTGTTTGGGAGAGAAAGAAACTCATGCTGTTTTAACGTACTGAGATCTTTAAATTGTTTACTATTGCAGCATAACCTGGCCTATCTTGATTTATATGCCCTAAAAAGTAAAATCAAAGTGTCACTTAATTTAATACCTAGTAGTGTCTTTGAGGACACAGTATGAAAAGTGAGATGAAGTGAATGTGACTGATTTTTAACAGTTTGATAGTGTCTGGCCTTACATTTAGGTCTTTAATCCATTTTGAGTTTATTTTTGTGTATGGTGTTATGGAGTGTTCTAATTTCATTCTTTTACATGTAGCTGTCCAGTTTTTCCAGCACCACTTATTGAAGGGGCTGTCTTTGCTCCTTTGTATATTCTTGCCTCCTTTATAAAAAATAAGGTGACCATATGTGCGTGGGTTTAACTCTGGGCTTTCTATCCTATTCCATTGATCTATATTTCTGTTTTTGTGCTAGTACCATACTGTCTTGGTTACTGTAGCTTTGTAAGGTAGTCTGAAGTCAGGGAGTCTGATTCCTCCAGCTCTGTTTTTCTTTCTCAAGATTGCTTTGGCTATTCGGGGTCTTTTGTGTTTCCATACAAATTGTGAAATTTTTTGTTCTAGTTCTGTGAAAAATGACAGTGGTAGTTTGATAGGGATTGTATTGAATCTGTAGATTGCTTTGGGTAGTAGAGTCATTTTCACAATGTTGATTCTTCCAATCCAAGAACATGTTATATCTGTCTATCTGTTTGTATCATCTTTAATTTCTTTCATCAGTGTCTTATAGTTTTCTGCATACAGGTCTTTTGTTTCCTTAGGTAGGTTTATTCCTAGGTATTTTATTCTTTTTATTGCAATGGTAAATGGGAGTTTTTCCTTAATTTCTCTTTCAGATTTTTCATCAGTAGCTTATAGGTATGCAAGAGATTTCTGTGCATTAATTTTGTATTCTGCTACTTTACCCAATTCATTGATTAGCTCTAGTAGTTTTCTGGTAGCGTCTTTAGGATTCTCTATGTATAGTATCATGTCATCTGCAAACAGTGACAGATTTACTACCTCTTTTCTGATTTGGATTCCTTTCATTTCTTTTTCTTCTCTGATTGCTGTGGCTAAAATTTCCAAAACTATGTTGAATAATGGTGGTGAGAGTGGGCAACCTTGTCTTGTTCCTGATCTTAGTGGAAATGGTTTCAGTTTTTCATCATTGAGAACGATGTTGGCTGTGGGTTTGTCATATATGGCCTTTATTATGTTGAGGTAAGTTCCCTCTATGCCTACTTTCTGGAGGCTTTTTATCATAAATGGGTGTTGAATTTTGTTGAAAGCTTTTCCAGCATCTTTTGAGATGGTCATATGGTTTTTATCCTTCAATTTGTTAATATGAGGTATCACATTGATTGATTTGCATATATGGAAGAATCCTTGCATTCCTGGTATAAACCCCACTTGATCATGGTGTATGATCCTTTTAATGTGCTGTTGGATTCTGTTTCCTAGTATTTTGTTGAGGATTTTTGCATCTATGTTCATCAGTGATATTGGCCTGTAGTTTTCTTTCTTTGTGACATCTTTGTCTGGTTTTGGTATCAGGGTGATGGAGGCCTCATAGAATGAGTTTGGGAGTGTTCCTCCCTCTGCTGTGTTTTGGAAGAGTTTGAGAAGGATAGGTGTTAGCTCTTCTCTAAATGTTTGATAGAATTCGCCTGTGAAGCCATCTGGTCCTGGGCTTTTGTTTGTTGGAAGATTTTTAATCACAGTTTCAATTTCATTACTTATGATTGGTCTGTTCATATTTTCTGTTTCTTCCTGGTTCAGTCTTGGTAGGTTGTACCTTTCTAAGAATTTGTCCATTTCTTCCAGGTTGTCCATTTTATTGGCATACAGTTGCTTTTAGTAGTCTCTTAGGATGCTTTGTATTTCTGCGGTGTCTGTTGTAACTTCTCCTTTTTCATTTCTGATTTTATTTATTTGAGTCCTCTCCCTCTTTTTCTTGATGAGTCTGGCTAATGGTTTATCAATTTTGTTTATCTTCTCAAAGAACCAGCTTTTAGTTTTATTAATCGTTGCTATTGTTTCCTTCATTTCTTTTTCATTTATTTCTGATCTTTCTGATTTCTTTCCTTCTGGTAACTTTGGTGTTTTTTTGTTCTTCTTCCTCTAATTGCTTTAGGTGTAAGTTTAGGTTGTTTAGTTGAGATGTTTCTTGTTTCTTGAGGTAGGATTGTATTGCTATACACTTCCCTCTTAGAACTGCTTTTGCTTCATCCCATAGGTTTTGGGTCATCGTGTTATCATTGTCATTTGTTTCTAGGTATTTTTTGATTTCCACTTTGATTTCTTCACTGATCTCTTGGCTATTAAGTAGTGTGCTGTTTAGCTTCCACGTTTTTGTATTTTTTACAATTTTTTTCCTGTAATTGATATCTAGTCTCATAGCGTTGTGGTCAGAAAAGACACTTGATACGATTTCAAATTTCTTAAATTTACCAAGGGTTAATTTGTGACCCAAGATATGATCTATCCTGGAGAATGTTCCATGAGCACTTGAGAAGAAAGTGTATTCTGTTGTTTTTGGATAGAATGTCCTATAAATATCAATTAAGTCCATCTTGTTTAATGTATCATTTGAAGCTTGTGTTTCCTTGTTTATTTTCATTTTGGATGATCTGTCCATTGGTGAAAGTGGGGTGTTAAAGTCCCCTGCTATGATTGTGTTACTGTTGATTTCCCCTTTTATGGCCGTTAGCATTTGCCTTATGTATTGCGGTTCTCCTATGTTGGGTGCATAAATATTTACAAGTGTTATATCTTCTTCTTGGATTGAATCCTTGATCATTATGTAGTGTCCTTCTTTGTCTCTTGTAATAGTATTTGTTTTTTTTTTTTTTTTTTGCTGTATATGGATTTATTAATTACCCTGAGAATTTTAGTTTATTCACAAAAGTATTTGTTTTAAAGTCTATTTTGTCTGATATGAGAATTGCTACTCCAGCTTTCTTTTGATTTCCATTTGCGTGGGATATCTTTTTCCACCCCCTCACTTTCAGTGTGTATGTGTCCCAGGTCTGAAGTGGGTGTCTTGTGGACAGCATATATACGAGTCTTGTTTTTGTATCCATTCAGCCAGTCTATGTCTTTTGGTTGGAGCATTAAATCCATTTACATTTAAGGTAGTTATCGATATGTATGTTCCTCTTACCATTTTTTAAATTGTTTTAGGTTTGTTATTGTAGGTCTTTTCCTTCTCTTGTGTTTCCTCCCTAGAGTGGGCTAATGTATTTTATAAACCTGTTAGGCCACTAGGGGCATTGCACCCCAGCAATGCTCAGGTTACTGCAGTTTTGTATTGAGCAATGTTATCTCTTCCCTCTGCGTCAACACTTGAAAAACATGAAGTAAATTGATGTGGTAGTAGCCTAAAAGAACTGTTTCCTGTTGAATTTACTTTCTTGGATATTGAAGATAAGAAGAACAGAGTGTGAAATTGAGCTTGTTCACATGAGCAGTTCCTGAAATTCCAAGCTGGTTGGAAGTTAATTCTTCAGTAGGAGAATTCTCTCATTGCATCCCTCCTACTCCTTTTAACAAGGGAATGAGTTGAAATTCAGAAATTTTATTTCTGAATAAAATGAATAAAGGCTCCCCCTTTAAATTTTCTCTTTCCTGTAGCTTAGGCTTTCTGAATTATAATCTTTGAAAAATGGGGGCTTCAAATCCAAGCTGGTGTTCCTCCCTCTAATATTGTATCGGAAAGAGTTCAGGAGAGATGATGAAAATATTTTATTGTTGCGAATTCACGTAAATCTCTTCAAAAGATGTCTTGGGTGAAGATCTGAAAAAATAGGGTGAGATGGTCCTTCTAGGCTGAAGGAATACTATTTTAAAAGTCACTCTCTCATGTATTTAAATTCTACTGCTTAGTCTTTTTACACAAAATATGCTCATTGTAGAAAATTTAGAAATACTACTTAGTAAAAAGAAATAGGAGGACACATGTAGTTAATAGCAACTACTATTTATTGAGCACTTACTATGTCCTTGTACACTATCTCATTTAATCCTCAAAATAATCTAATGATATAAGTACTCTTATTTTTTCCATTTGACAGATGTAGAAACTGGGGTCCAAGGTCACACAGCTAAGAGGTGGTGGAGTTGAGATATGAACATAGGTAGTCTGAGTCTAGAGCCCAATTTCTTGACCACTGTGCTTTTTTTAATTGAAAAAATAAATATTTTTAAAATAAATATTGATTTACTATATTGTGTTAGTTTCAGGTGTACAGCTAAGTGATTCAGTTACATATATATTTTTCCAGATTCTTTTCCATTATAGGTTATTATAAGATATTGAATATAGTTCCCTGTGCTATAGAGTAAATCCCTGTTGTTTATTTTATATATAGTAGTATGTATCTGTTGATCCTATACTCCTAATTTATTCCTCACCCCCTTTTCTCTTAGGGTTCTATATCTGTGAGTCTGTTTCTATTTTGTAAATAAGTTCATTTGTATTACATTTTAGATTCCACATATAAGTGATATCATTATAATATTTGTCTTTCTCTGCCTGACTTACTTCACTTAGAATGATTTTCTCTAGGTCCGTCCTAGAGAATGCTAGATTGGTTTAATATCTGAAAAAAGTTAATGTAATATACTATATTAATAGAATAAAGGAAGAAAAAAATGATAATCACAAGAGAGGCACAAAAAGAATGTGACAAAAGCTAACACTCAGTCATGATTCAACGAACCAGAAATAAAAGGGAACTTCCTCAACCTAATAAATAGTATCTACCAAAAAATCCACAATTAACCTCATACTTTATGGTGAAAACTGAATACTTTCCCATAAGTTCAGGAACAGGGCAATGATGTCTGCTTTCACCACTTCTTTCAGCATTGTACTGGAATATCTAACTAGTGCAATAAGGCAAAAATAAATATAAATAATGAATGAATAAGTAAATAAAATGCATCAAGATTGGAATGGAAGAATTAAAACTGCTGTTACTATTATTCAACATAGTTTTGGATGTTTTAGCCACAGCAATCAGAGAAGAAAAAGAAATAAAAGGAATCCAACTTGGAAAAGAAGAAGTAAAGCTGTCACTGTTTGCAGATGACATGATACTGTACATAGAGAATCCTAAAGACGCTACCAGAAAACTACTGGAGCTAATCAATGAATTGGGTAAAGTAGCAGGATACACAATGCACAGAAATCTCTTGCATTCCTATACACTAATGATGAAAAATCTGAAAGTGAAATTAAGAAAACACTCCCATTTACCATTGCAACAAAAAGAATAAAATATCTAGGAATAAACCTACCTAAGGAGACAAAAGACCTGTATGCAGAAAATTATAAGACACTGATGAAAGAAATTAAAGATGATACAAGTAGATGGAGAGATATACCATGTTTTTGGATTGGAAGAATCAACATTGTGAAAATGACTCTACTACCCAAAGCAATCTACAGATTCAGTGCAATTCCTATCAAACTACCACTGTCATTTTTCACAGAACTAGAACAAAAAATTTCACAATTTGTATGGAAACACAAAAGACCCCGAATAGCCAAAGCAATCTTGAGAAAGAAAAACGGAGCTGGAGGAATCAGGCTCCCAGACTTCAGACTATACTACAAACCTACAGTCATCAAGGCAGTATGGTACTGGCACAAAAACAGAAATATAGATTGAACAGGATAGAAAGCCCAGAGATAAACCCATGCACATATGGTCACCTTATCTTTGATAAAGGAGGCAAGCATATACAGTGGAGAAAAGACAGCCCCTTCAATAAGTGGTGCTGGGAAAACTGGACAGCTACATGTAAAAGAATGAAATTAGAACACTCCATAACACCATGCACAAAAATAAACTCAAAATGGATTAAAGACCTAAATGTAAGGCCAGACACTATCAAACTCTTAGAGGAAAACATAGGCAGAACACTCTATGACATAAATCATAGCCAGATCCTTTTTGACCCCCCTCCTAGAGAAATGGAAATAAAAACAAAAATAAACAAATGGGACCTAATGAAACTTAAAAGCTTTTGCACAGCAAAGGAAACCATAAACAAGACGAAAAGACAACCCTCAGAATGGGAGAAAATATTTGCAAATGAGGCAACTGACAAAGGATTAATCTCCAAGATTTACAAGCAGCTCATGCAGCTCAATAACAAAAAAACAAACAACCCAATCCAAAAATGGGCAGAAGACCTAAATAGACATTTCTCCAAAGAAGATATACAGATTGCCAACAAACACATGAAAGAATGCTCAGCAACACTAATCATTAGAGAAATGCAAATCAAAACTACAATGAGATATCATCTCACATGGGTCAGAATGGCCATCATCCAAAGATCTACAAAGAATAAATGCTGGAGAGGGTGTGGAGAAAAGGGAACCCTCTTGCACTGTTGGTAGGAATGTAAATTGAAACAGCCACTATGGAGAACAGTATGGAGGTTCCTTAAAAAACTAAAAATAGAACTACCATACGACCCAGCAATCCCACTACTGGGCATATACCCTGAGAAAACCATAATTCAAAAGAGTCATGTACCAAAATGTTCATTGCAGCTCTATTTACAATAGCCAGGACATGGAAGTAACCTAAGTGTCCATCAACAGATGAATGGATAAAGAAGATGTGGCCCATATATACAATGGAATATTACTCAGCCATAAAAAGGAATGAAACTGAATTATTTGTCGTGAGGTGGATGGACCTAGAGACTGTCATACAGAGTGAAGTAAGTCAGAAAGAGAAAAACAAATACCATATGCTAACACATATATATGGAATCTAAAAAAAAAGAAAGAAAATGGTCAGAAGAACCTAGGGGCAAGACGGGAATAAAGACGCAGACCTAGTAGAGAGTGGACTTGAGGATACGGGAGGGGGAAGGGTAAGATGTGACAAAGTGAGAGAGTGGCATGGACATATATACACTACCAAACGTAAAATAGATAGCTAGTGGGAAGCAGCCGCATAGCACAGGGAGATCAGCTCGGTGCTTTGTGACCACCTAGAGGGGTGGTATAGGGAGGGTGAGAGGGAGGGAGATGCAAGATGGAAGAGATATGGGGACATATGTATATGTATAACTGATTCACTTTATTATAAAGCAGAAACTGACACACCATTGTAAAGCAATTATACTCTAATAAAGATGTTAAAAAAACACAAAAAACTGCTGTTATTCGCAGATTGCGTGATGTAGAAAAGGAATCCACAAAACATTTACTAGAATTAAGAAATGATTTTAGCAAGGTTGCGTGGTACAAGATCAATGTACAAAAATCAATTGTATTGCTACATACTAGCAATAAACAATCAGATATTGAAATTAAGAAATCAATTCCATTCACACTAGCATCAAAAAGAATAAAATACTTAGGAATACATTTAGCAAAAGAAGTGAAAGATTTGTACAATAACAACTACAAACATTGTTGAGAGAAATTAAAGAAGACCTAAATAAATGGATGGACATTTCATGTTCATGGATTGGAATATTCAATATTGTAAAGATGACCATTCTCGCAAAATTGATGTATAAGTCACTGCAATCCCTATCTCAATCCTAGCATCCTTTTCTTGGTAGGAACTGGTAAATAGATCCTAAATTTATATGGATATGCAAAGACGTAGAAGAGCCAAAACAATTTTGAAAAGGAAAGACAAAATTTGAGGCCATACATCACTCAATTTCAAAATTTACTATAAAACCACAGTTAACAAGCCAGTATAGTGATGGCACAAGAATAGACATATAGATCAATAGAACAGATTTGAGGGTCCAGAAATAAGTCTTGACACTATGGTCAACTGATTTTCCACAAAGGTGTCAGGGCAATTCAATGGGAAAGCTAGTCTTTTTAACAAATGATGCTGGGATGCTTGGATATCTACTTGCAAAAGGAATGAACTTGGACATATATATAAAAATCCACTCAAAATGGATAATCAAACTAAATGTAAGAGCTAAAACTGTAAAACTGATAGAAGAAAACATAGGAGAAAATCTTCATGACCTTGGGAACTCATGACCTTGAGTTCTTAGATACAACATCAAAAGCATAATCCATGAATAGCTGATAAATGGACTTAAAACAAAATTTAAAACGTGTACTTAATAAGACATTGTTAAGAAATTGCACTCTTGGTCATTTCCCTCAAAGAAATAAATATTTATGTTCATACAAACACCTACACGCAAATGTTTATAGCAGTTTTATTTTTAATTGCCCAAAACTGTAACAACCCAGATATTCTTCAATAGGTGAGTGGTTAAATAAACATACATACATCCACATCATGGAATACTACTCAGGAATGAAAAGTAATGAACTATTAATACATGCATTTATTTGGATGAATCTGCAGGGAATTATGCTGAGTGAAAAAACCCAATCCACGAAGATTCCAGACCATGGATCCTGAATTTCCCTCCTCCCATGGACACACTGTATGTACAGCTACACATGGATCAATTTCCTCTGAGAGAAATCCAGAAACTAGCTGAGTGACTTCTAAACATCAAGTGACTGAGGAAATACCAACATTGGAACAGATAGGAAAGGCTGAGACACAAGCCATAAACCCCACCCCCAGTACAGCACCACACAAATGGGAAGGAACTTCCAACACCCAGCTTCTCCCTGAGGAACAAAAGATTTGGAAGACATATCTAGTGCCCCAATTTTTAAGACTCTCACCTGAGAGATGGGCCTCCAAAACACCTAGCTCTGAAAGCCAGTGGGGCTTGCAATCCTGAGTCCCACAGGACTATGGAAAACAAAGAACCAGCTTGTAACAGGCATGCAAGCACTCAACTGTGGCTAGCCTCCAGGGCTCAGTGCACAGGAAGCATGCAAAAATGCTCATCTCCCAGCCTTTCCCTGGAAAGAGTTTGCATATTTTACAAGCTGCTGCCTGAGTGTCAAGCTTCTAATTAGCATGCAGCTGTTGACTGTGTTCCTCCTTGGAGCCCAAAAAAGCTGGTGGGCACTTTCCTCTCCTTTCCCCTTTTGGTCTCTCCAACAATAAAACCAACTTGCCAGTAACTCCCTTGAAGGAGCTTGTCCACACATCTAGTGCCATAACTTTTATGGCTGCCACCAGAGAGACAGGTGCTCAAATCACCTAGCTTTGGAAGCCAACAGGGCTAGCATTCATGAGTCCCATAGGACTAAAGAAAACAAGGACACAGTTTTTAAACAGGCACAGGGGCACCTCTCATGCAGAGGGAACAGGCAAAAACCACCTATCTCCCAGTTTCTTCCTAGTAGGGGTTAGACTACATACTTTCCAGCTGCTGCTGGAGGGTCCAGATTCTAATCAGCCTGCATTAGTCTGATACCAAAGCCAGTCAAGGACAGTACAATAAAAGAAAATGACAGCCCAATATCCCTGATGAATATAGATTCAGAAATTCTCAACAAACTGAATTCAGCAATACATTAAAAGGATCATACACCATGATCAAATGGGATTTATTCCTGGGATGCAAGGATGATTCAATACATGCAAATCAATCAATGTGATAGTATACACTAACAAAATAAAAGATAAAAATCATATGATCATCTAAATAGATGCAGAAAAAGCATTTTACAAATTTCAACATCCATTCATTATAATAAGTTGTTTCTATACACTAACAATGAGCTATCAGAAAGAGAAAGTAAAAAAACAATGTCATTTGCAATAACATCAAAAGAATAAAATACTTAGGAATAGATTTAACCAAGGAGGTGAAAGACCTTTACACTGAAAACTATAAGACATTGATAAAAGAAATTGAAGATGACACAAGCAAATGGAAATATTTGCCATGCTCATGGATTGGAAGAATTAATATTGTTAAAATGTCCATACTATCCAAAGCAATCTACAGATTCAATGTAATCCCTATCAAAATTCCAAAGGCATTTTTCACAGAAATAGAAAAAACAACCCTAAAATTCATATGGAACCATAAAAGACCCCGAATAGCTAAGCAATCCTGAGAAAGAACAACAAAGTTGGAGGCATCACACTTCCTGATTTCAAACTATATTGCAAAGCTATATATAGTAATCAAAACAGTATGGCATTGACATGCAAACTGACACATATAGCAATGGAACAGAATAGAGAGCCCAGAAATAAACCCATGCTTAAAGTATTCAATTAATTTTTGACAAAGTAGCTAAGAATATACAATGGGGAAAGAATAGTCTCTCCAAAAATAGTACTGGGAAAGCTAGATATCCACATGGAAAAAAATGAAACTAGACCCCTATCTTACATCATACACAAAAATAAACTCAAAATGGATTAAAGACTTCAATTTGACATCTGCAACCATAAAACTCCTAAAAGAAAACATAGGGGTTAAGTTCCTTGACATTGGCCTTGGCAGTTTTTTTTTTCTTTGATTTTACACCAAAAGCAAAGGCAACAAAAGCAAAAATAAACAAATTTGACTATTTCAAACTAAAAAGATTCTTCACAGTAAAGGAAACCATAAACAAAATGAAAAGACAACCTGTGGATTGATAGAAAATGTTTGCAAGTCACATATCTGACAAGGGGTTAATATCCAAAATACACAAAGAACTCATACATCTCCATAGCAAAAAACGGGCAATTTAAAAATGGGCTAAGGACCTGAATAGACATTTTTCCTAAGAAGATATCCAAATGACCAATGGATACGTGAAAAAGTGCTCAGCATCACTAATCATCAGAGAAATGTGCAGATCAAAACCACAGTGAGATATCACCTAACACCCAGTAGGATGTCTATTATCAAAAAGACAAGAAATAAATGCTGGTGCGGTTGTAGAGAAAAGGGAATCCTTGTACACTGGTGGCAGGAATGTAATCTTGTACAGCCACTATGAAAAAAAGATTGGAGTTTCCAAAAAATTAAAAAATAGAACTACCATATGATCTAACAATCCCACTTCTGGGTATATAGCCAAAGGATAGAAAATAACTATCTTGAAGAGATAGCTGTACTCCTATGTTCATTGCAGCATTATTTACAGCAGCCAAGGTATGAAAACAACCTAAGTGTCCATCGAGAGATGCATGGATAAAGAAAAAGTGTTATATATACACAAAGGAATATTATTCAGCCTTAAAATGAAGGAAATCCTGCCATTTGCAACAACATGTATGAACCTGGAGGGCATTATACTAAGTGAAGTAAACCAATAGAGAAAAACAAATACTGCATGGTATCAATTATATGTGGAATTTTTAAAAAAAGGAGTCAAACTCATAGAAATAGAGAGTAGAATGGTATTGGCCGGTACTGGGGGATAGGGGAAACAGGGAGAGCTTGGTAATAGGGTACAAACCTTCAGTTATAAGGTGAATAAGATCTGAGGATCTAATGTGTAACATGGTGACTGTAGTTGATAATATTGTATCGTAAAGTGGACATTTGCCAAGAGAGTAGAACTTAAGTGTTCTCACCAAAAAAAAAAAAAAAAGTAAATATGTGAGTGATGGATGTGTTAATTAACTCGATGGTGATAATCCTTTCACAATGTATATTTATAACAAATCATCACATTGTGCCCTTTAAATATATTACAATTTTATTTGTTAACTACACCTCAATAAAGCTGAAAAAAACCTATCCAAAAGAGACTATATACTGTATGATTCAATTTATATAATATCCTTAAAAGGAAAAAAATAGAAATGGAGAACAGATTAGCATTTGCCAGGAGTTAAGGATGAGAGAGGGGGATTGGGAGGGAGTTGGGTGTGGTTATAAAAGTGCAACATGAGGGATCCTTGTGTGGATGGAACTGTTGTGTATCTTGACCATGTCAATGTCAATACCCCAGTTATGATATTGTATAGTTTTGCAAGGTGCTACCAATTGAGGAAAGTGGGTAAAGGGTACATGGTATCTCTCTGTATTATTTCTTACAATGTCATGTGAACCTACACTTATATCAAAATAAGAAGTTTAATTTAAAAAGATACCATTAAATAAATGAAAATATAAACCATAGACTGGGAGATTTCTGCAAATAATATATTTGATAAAGGGTTTATATTAAAAAATTTAAAGAACACTTACAACTCAATAATAAAAGACAAGTAACTCAAATTTTAAAAATTGGCAAGATTCTTAATAGACATTTCTCCAAAGAAGATATATGAATGGCTAATAAGCACATAAAAATATGCTGAACATCATTAGTCATTAGGAAAATGCAAATTAAAACTTCAGTGAGATGCCATTACAACACCCACTAGATTGGCTATCATAAAAATGGCAGACACTGCTAAGTGGAGAAACTAGAGCTGGTGGGAATATAAAATAGTACAGCCACTGAAAATTTCTTAAAAAGTTAAACACAAATACTATATGACTCAACAGTCCCATGCCTAGGTATTTACCCAAGAGAAATGCAAACATTTGTTCACACAGACAATTATATGACTGCCTATAACAACGTATTCACAATAGTGAAAAGTGGAAAGAATCCAAATGCCCATTAACCAGAGAATGGAGAAAAAAAAGTATTTCCATACAATGGAATACCATTATGCAATTAAAGGGGACAAATTTGCTGATACATGTTATGCAATGAATGAGCCTCAAAATTTTTATGCTAAGTGAAAGAAGATAGACACAAAAAAACTACACATTATGTGATTCCATTTATATGACATGCCCAGATAAGGCAAGTTTATAGAGACAGAAAGCAGAAAAGTACTGGTCTAAGTGTAAGGGTGGGAGTGAGGATTAAGTGTAAAAAGCTATGAGGGAACTTTTCAAAGTAATGGAAATGATCTAAAATTGGATTATGCTGATAGTTGCACAACTCTATACGTTTACTAAAATCATGGAGTTTTACACTTACAATGGGTGACGTTGTGCTATGTAAATTATACTTCAATAAAGTTGGTAAGCATAAAAAATGGTACAAATAAATACCAAATGTTGTCAAGGAGGTGCTATGGCAAATCTCATACACTGTCAATATGAATATAAGTTGGTACAAATACTTTGGAAATACTTCGTCACCACCTGATAGAATCTGACCTCCTGAGCCCACAGTCCTTTGAAACCCTGGGCCAAGGAAGTTCAGTTACAAAATGATGAGACCATTCACGGCTGATGACACACAGTTTCAGTGGCACCCAGTGCATGGGTCTGCTTTGGCATGGAAATGTTCCTCATAGGTTCTTTCAGAACTTTGATGCTAGTCAATTTCATTAGGTTTCTCATCTCTGCTTTTTGCCATCTCTCCAAATTCTTACCTCTCTGGTCATCCAGTCTAAAGTCTCATTTCTGGTCATTCTCAAACCAATTTGTGCTTCCTGCACACTAAACTCATGCTGGTCTCATTCAGCTACTTCGCAGTCTACCAACACTTTCCACGGTGCCTTCTGGAGTCTTCACTCTGAGTCCTGGCTTTCTCCCAGGTACTTCCAGGTGACTCTGACTACTTGCTGCTCATTCTTCTATGGCCACAAACTGTAGGACTGGGGTCAGGTCAGTATTATATTTGATTCAAGTGGCACTTCCAAATGACTTTTCCTCTACTCTTATGTAGAAACCATTCCCCGTTAAGGCTCATGTTGTCCAGGTACACCATCTTCTATCCCTTCTTACCTCTGTCATTTTCCAACCCCCTGAATATATCCTTTTATTTGGTGAGGCATTTGTCACCCAGATCGCTATCTTCATCTCCACACAAGTGCCATTATTTTGGATGATCCATCCAACCTCCTGGTCTTTCCCTTGTCTACTCTTCTTTACTTCTTTAACACCACCTCCACCCTACCTCAGTCATTCACTCTCAAGACTACACATTAGAACTTGTCATGTCCCATCTTTGATATCTAATCCTCTGACAGCCCTCTGTCCACAAGTTTTTACTCCTCCCAACCTCTCATTCTCATATCCAAACCATATCCATTCCTTGATCTAGTTGAAACAACTGCATTTTCTCCTAATTATCATCTCTCTTCTAAATTCACTTTTTCCCCTCTATAGCACAGACCCCATGGCTCATCACGTAAGCCCTTGAGTTTTGCTTTTTATTTTTCCATCTGCTTGTCCATCATGTGAAATTCAAACTCCAAATCAATCCAGACTTCCAACTCCTTTGTTCTTCTCCCCAGGCTGCTGTACACTGCTAGAGAAAAATCACACAATTTTTCAGATTGGGATCATTGCAAGTTTATGATTTCTAACCTAGTGGGGCCCTTAGGGCTTAGTGCTAAGTGCTGTCCAGCCATCCTATTCTTTGTCCTTAGTTAGCATCCTTTCACATTCTTCTCAGGGGCTATTTTCAAACCTTTTCCATTCTTCTCAAACCCTTTACCCTATCACCTCGCTCCTCAGAAGATAATCTCATAAGATAACCTTGATTTCTACTACAAATAGTAAATAGAACCCACCAAACAGGATCTCCCTCCATTCCTTGCTAATAAACCTACCAATCTATTTACATCTACATAAACTTGCTTCCCTCCTACTATCAGAGAAGAATTGCCTGTTAATGCCAGTCCCTTCAACTTTGCTTTGGATACCATCAGAGCCATATATTATTGCTTCTAACTCCTGTGCATTAAATCACCCCCTCTCCATTGGATATTTATTTAGGAAGTTCAGACACATCTCATCTTAAAAAAATAAGCAACCAAAACCAGAAATGAAACAAAACTTCCTTAGCTCTGATGTCTCTAACTCTTTACTACCCCCATAGATATTCTTTACGTTTCATCCAAACTTCTCCAGAGAACTGCCTACATTCACCATATTCATTTTCTTACTTCCCACTTCCTCTTTAATCCATAATCACCATGCTTCTTCTTTCCCTACCCTCACTCCCCATTGTTCCTCTGAGTTAAGGTCAATGGCTCCAATAAGTTCATTTTGCCAAACCCAATGGAATCTGCGTTCCCACCTGACTCAATCTATCTTAGCAATTGTTAATGATGACCATTTCTTTCTTTTTAAAATTGAGATATAATTGACATATAACATTGTGTGTAAGTTAAAGGTGTACAACTTGATTTGATATATATATATAGCAAAATGAGTACCACCATAGCATTAGATAGCACCTGCATTATGTCACATAATTACCATTTCTTTTTATAGGTGAGAACATTTAAAATCTACTCTCTTAGCAACTTTCAAGTATATAATACAGTATTATTAACTATAATCAGTATGCTGTACATAATATCCCCAGAACTTATTCATCTTTCAACTAGATGTTTGTCTTCTTTGACCAACATCTCTTTTTCCCCACACCCCAGCCCCTGGTAACCACCATTCTACTCCCTGTATCTATGAGTTCGGCTTTTTTAGATTCCACATGTAAGTGAAATCATACAGTATTTGTCTTTCTCTGACTTGTTTCACTTAGCATAATGCCTTTGAGGTCCATCCATGTTGTCACAAATGGCAGGATGTGTTTCTTTCTCATGGCTGAATAATATTCCATTATATAGATATAGATCTATCTATCTGTCTATCATCCATCTATCACATTTTCTTTATACTTTCATCTTTTGGTGAGGGAGGCAAGAATGGTTGCCTTAAGTTGTTTCCATATCTTGGCTTCTGCAAGTGAGACTGTTCTTTCCTTGAAATTATCTTTACATTTCATTTCCATGGCAGCACTCTTTCTTGGTTTTCCTCCTACCTCTCTGATTGTTTCTCAGTATACTGTGCAAGCACTTTTTTAGCCCATCCCTTAAATGTAGTTCTTCCCTAGGATTTAACTTATTTTTTATACCCCCAACTCTCTGTGAGATCATTTAAACTCTTGGCTTCAACTATCATCTGGTAGCTGAAGATGCCCAAATCCATATCTGTAGCCCTAACTTTTCCCCTGAGCTCTAGACATGCATATTCAACTGAGTATTAGACATCTCTCCCCAAACACAATATGTCTAAAACTAAACTCATCAAATCAATCCACCACCCCCAACATGTTCTTCTGTTTCTCCTATCTCCATGGATAACATTTTATTGCATCAAGTTGCTCATCCCAGAAATCTGGTCTCATTCTATTGTTTTCTTTCTACTACCAACATCTAATGTTCAACCACATTTACTAGTTTTTGCCTGCTTGTCACCTCTCCTATCTATCTGCTCTTTCCATCCTTACTGTTACTGCCTTAGTTTAATTCTTTTTCTCATTCACCTGGACTAGTGCAATAGTCTCCTAACTGGTCTTCTAGCTTTCCATTCTTGCCTCAAATCCATCACATCCATAGCAGATAATCTGATCATGTCCTTACCCTGCTCACAACCCTTCAGGATAAAGTCTAAACAAGTTAGCATGACCTGAAAGAACATCCATGATCTGGTGCCTTTCTAACCCATCAGCTTCATTTCTTGACACTTACATCCTTCTCCAAAATCCTACACTCCAGCTATATTAACTTACTGGCAGTTCCTTGAACACACTATGCTCTCTCAATCCTCCATACCTTTGTGCATGCATTCTTTCTGCCTGAACTCTCTGAATTCTGCCCTTAGAGAGTCCACTTAGGTGTCCCCTTCTCTTTGCTGCCTTCCTGGATTCCCCTAAGCGGTCACAGGCACTCCTTCTCTTTTACTCCCTTTGCGCATTATATGAATCTCCAGCAAAGCAATTAGCATATTTGTCCCAATTTTCTTTTTCACATCAGATGTCAACAAACTTGTGACTCTCAGGCTACATCATGCCCTCAGGAGTTTTGTTTGGCTTGCACAGGAGGGATTATTATGTGAATGACATAGGGACTTAGCTCATGTTTCTTCCTGGTAACAGTCAGCTGAAGCTGAGTAGTAGTTGTCACCTTTAGATTGTACTTGCACTTCCCAACTCATCTTGGTCCTGCCCCGCATTTCAACTAATTCATCTCACAAGTCTAGATCCTCTGAGCACTTGGGTTTGTTGTTTGTAGGTCCTAGTTTATAGGTCCATCTTAAACCTGCTCTTTTGGGTTCACTGCCTACTATGATCCACATGAAGGCAAGTATATGACTGACTTGTTTTCTGTTGCATCCTGGTTCTCAGAGTAGACAGTAAATGTTTGTCAGATGAATTAATGTTCTTTCTATCTGGAATACTGTAGTAGATTGGATTTTAGGTCCCAGTTTTCCATTCTTCCTTGTGTTTTTCCCTTTGTCATGAGACTTTGCAGTTCTTCCCTACTTTCGACCTTGGCCTTGGCCATGTGACTTGCTTTGACCAATAGGATGTTCATAGATATGATGTAAGCAAAGGCTTACATGGCTGGGCTTGCCCTTGTGTGCTTCTGCCATCACACGAGAAGAACTTGCCCTGGGTAGCTTGCAGGTCCAAGGAGGATGAGAAAAATGTGGGAAAGACCTGGATCCATATCCACCATTTGGAGCCATGCACAGCTGAGATCAACTGATCTTTGGCTGACACTCAGATATATGAGTGAGAAGAAATGTTTGTTGTTTTAAGCCATAAGTTATAGGGTGGCTTGTTATGAAGCAATAGCTAACTGATACATATGTCCTATCTTCTCTTCTCTAGCTCTCGAAATACTGCACATCCTCTGTTCATCTCAAGAACTGCTTCTCCAATATGCAGTGATTTCATCATCCTCCAAATTCTTACAGCACCTTCTTTTTAAAAACAGCTTTATTAAGATATAATTCATGTACCATACAATTCATCCATTTAAAGTGTACAATTCAGTGGCTTTTAGTTTATTTATAGAGGTGTGCATCCATCACCACTATTGATATTAGAACATTTTCATTACCTCTCCCCCAAACTGAAACACCTTAGCCATCACTCCCCAGCCATCACTTTCACCACCACAATGATCCCCTGGTGATAGGCAACCACAAATCCGTCTATAGATTTGCCTATTCTGGACATCCCATATAAGTGGAATCATATGAATAGAATCATATGAATGGGATGTGACTTTTTTAAAAAAAAATATTTATTTATTTATTTTTGGCTATGTTGGGTCTTCACTGCTGCGCGCAGGCTTTCTCTAGCTGCAGTGAGTGGGGGCTACTCTTCCTTGTGGTGCACAGGCTTCTCATTGCAGTGGCTTCTCTTGTTGCAGAGCACAGGCTCTAGGTGCGTGGGCTTCAGTAGTTGTGGCTCACGGGCTCTAGAGCGCAGGCTCAGTAGTTGTGGTGCGTGAGCTTAGTTGCTCTGTGCCATGTGGGATCTTCCCAGACCAGGGCTTGAACCCGTGTTCCCTGCATTGGCAGGTGGATTCTTAACCACTGTGCCACCAGGGAAGCCCAGGATGTGACCTTTTGCATCTGTCTTCTTTCACAAGCTCCATCCATGTTTTACCATATATCAGTGCTTCCTTTTTTTATAGCTAAATCATTCTCTATTGTATGCATATGGCAGATTTTATTTATCCATTCATCACTTTATGGACATTTGGGTTGTTTTCACTTTGTTTTGAATAATGCTGATATGAACATTTGTGTACAAATTTTTGTGTGAATATATGTTTTCACTTCTCTGAGGTATATACCTATGAGTGGAATTGCTGAGTCCTATGGTAACTGTTTCACTTTTTGAGGAACTACCAGACTGTTTTCCAAAGAGCTTGCACCATTTTATGTTCCCATGAGTAGTGTATGAGAGCTCATCAACACTTGTTATTATCTGTCTTTTGTTTTTCGGATTTAACATTTTAGGGACTTAGTTGTTGTTGTTGTCCCTCTGTCTTTTTGATTTTAGCTATTCTAGTGGATGTGAAGTGGTGTCTCACAGTTTTGATTTGTATTTTTCTGATGACTAATGATGTTGAGCATCTTTTCATGGACTTATTGGCCATTTGTATATTTTCTTTGGAGAAATGTCTGTCCAAATCCTTTGCACATTTTAAAATTGGGTTATTTGTCTTTTTTTGTTATTGAGTAACAATTTCTTCTTTTCCACTCATGTGGCACAAAGTTTACTGCCTAGTGTTGGTAGTAATTTTTTCAGGATAAGTCATTTTCCCAACTAGACAGGGAACTCTTTGAGGGAAGGGGCTGTGTCTCATACCTATTGTTTTCCCCACTGTGACTAGTGCCACTACTACTTAGATCTACCATTTATTGAATACTTGATATGTGCTAGGTGCTGTGCCAAGCACTTTGCATGTGTTATCTCCTCAATACAACAACTCTATGAGATTGTTATGATCTCCATTCTACAGATGAAGAGACTGAGTCAGAGAGAGGTTGAGTCATCTGATAAAGGTCATACAGTCAGTAAATGGCAGAGAGGGGACTCAGTGCTAGGTAAGTCTAACTCCTAAACATGTTATTTTAACCACTAAAGCCACTGCTTCATTATGCACTCTAAACTAGTATGATTGTGTATCTGATGTATATAGTAGTCTCACAATAAATATTTCTGATTCATTAGCCTGTAAAATATGGATAATAAGTTCTGATTTTGTCTGATAAAGCATTCCCTGTGGAAATGCTTGGAAAATCCCCAGTGTGTGATATTTTTGTAATATTTGCTTAAGGATTGTGCAAATGAGTAAACGTGTAGGTGGGAATGCTGACATCCTCAAGTCAACAGTCTCATAATGGTATTTCCAAGTATCATATTGGAAAGGTTTCAGTCTTTCTTAAGGAGTATACTTTTCTTGGAACACTAAAATCTGGAGTTGAAGAGTTTTACAGAAGTTAACCTCAATGTTGATCCTCATGCCACCTTGATGAAAAGAGCCTAAGATTCTTCAACAACAAATTATTGGTGGCTTTTTATCCCACTTGTAAAGCTTCTATCAACAATATCCCTCCCATCGCCATTTCTCTACCTTTCTGCAGATGCAGCTCAGCCTACCTGACATCTAACCATGCTAATAGCCTTTCAGTTGCTATGGGGTTCTTTGGAATAAGTCAAGCTGTTAGAAGCTTTGTCTGGGCAAGGTGTGTAGCTGACATCTAAAGGAACTATTCCCTGAGGCTGGGCACTCATCCCAACAGAAAAAGAAGAGCTGCCAAGCCTGGAGGCAGTGCACAGCGACATGTTTTCAAAGCTTGGTGAATTTCGAATAGAAAATCTGACCATGCATACAAAGAAAGGTGATTTAATATTCTGACTACTTCTCCCCCTCCCCTAATGCCATCTGCAACAGAGACACAGTAGACCTCCCCCTTTTTATTAAAAAGAAGACTATTGTCTCACTATGGATCCTCATGTTTGGTCCCAGAATGCTGTGTGTTCCCTACCCAAGGCAAGTGCAGGGAAAGAATGGAAGCAAGGTACAGAACACTTAGCAAGCATGTTTATATTCAGGAAAATGTGCAGAGACAGAAGAGAGCTGTAAGTGAATCTGCTAGGGGTAGATAAGAGCTACACACCACCAGCACCACATGTGACCTGCTTGTGATATAAGCCATGTGCTTTATGCCACAATTCTTGTTTAACAAGACAATAAAGTGGGGGTGGGGGTGGAGGTGGACAAAAAGTGCTTCTCAGCGAGAGTGTATTTTGGTCACGTTGTCTGCCCTTTTCTCCTCATAAATCTGGCATGACTGGTTCAGATGACTGGAAGTTTTTTGCATTGTTTGGCTTATGTATGCACAGTGCCTAGGCTCTGTCTCATGCTCATGTTAGCACAAATTACTGCATGTGAAGTTCTGTCACCTAGAGAGGGACAGAGGAAAGAGAATATGCCACAAGAAAAGGGAAAAAGAAGCTAAGTGTCTACACCTTTTCTCCACGTCATAAACTTTGATGAAAAATTGTCTTAACATTGCATTAAAATATTTAAAAAAGATTTTTCTTTTGTATAAGCCTCTGGAGTCAGATAATCTTAAATTCATGTTTCAGCTCTGCCACTTACTACCTGTGTGACCTTGGGCAAGTTACTTAACATCTCTGAGCATTGGTTTCTTCATCTGTAAAATGTTAGTCTGACTCCTAAACCTACACTCTTAACTACTAACCATATTGCTTCATTCTGCACTAAGTAATAGGGTATTGGATTTTGTGGTTAGCATTAAATAAAATATTATAAGAAAAACAGCAAAGTGCCTAGCACATTCTAGGTATTAAAAAAAAGCTTTTGTTATTGTTTCTGTGGAGAGAGTATATGGACTGTATTAGGAGGTAATTTGGTGGATGAGGAAGGAGCACTGCAGTCTAGAGGTAAATACCATTAGTTTTGATACCTTAATCTATTACTAGCTGTGTGATTTTGGGTAGTCACAACCTCAGTTTTGAGCCTCAATTTCCTCATCAGTAAAATTGAGCTAATAATAATACCAATTTCACAGGGTTGTTAGAGGACTAAATGAAATATAAAAAATATATAAAATATTTTATATAAAATATAAATATTTTTATAAATATAATTTTATACAAAATTAATATTTTATATATAAAATATAAAAAACACTGAATACAGTGCTTAACATAGAGCAAATCCTTAATAAATACTAGCTGCTGTTTTTTAAAAATTATTTTTCCTTTTGAAATTTGATGTTCCAAGTAGAGGCACAACACCTAGCTGAATGCCAGGGTATTGAGTTGTAGAATACAGTATCTACCCTGTTCTGTTAGGGCTCTGCAGAATTCTATGAGCCTGGAGAGGAAGGGGCCTGAGAGATTTATCTGCCCCAGCTCATCAGTGCCTACATTCAGCATGATTATTTGGGCTGTTAGGGGTCTTTTGTGTTTCTATACAAATTATAGAATTATTTGTTCTAGTTCTATGAAAAATGCCATTGGTATTTTGATAGGGATTGCATTGAATCTGAAGATTGCCTTGAGGAGTACGGTCATGTTAACAATATTAATTCTTCCAAACCATAAGAATGGTATATCTTTTCATTTGTTTGTGTCATCTTCAATTTCTTTCATCAGTGTCTTACAGTTTTCTGAGCACAGGTCTTTTACTTCCTTGGTTAGATTTATTCCTAGGTATTTTATTCTTTTTGATGTGATTGTAAATGGGATTGTTTTTAAAAAATTCCCTTTCTGATAGTTCATTGTTAGTGTAGAGAAATGCAACAGATTTTTGTACATTAATTTTCTATCCTCAACTTTAGTGAATTCATTTATTAGTTCCAACAGTTGTTTGGTGGTATCTTTAGGACTTTCTAGCTATAGTAACATAACATCTGCGAACAGTGACAATTTTACTTTTTCCTTTCCATTTTGGATTCCTTATATATCTTTTCCTTTTCTGATTGCTGTGGCTAGGACTTCAATACTATGTTGAATGAATGTGGTGAGAGTGAGCATCCTTGTCTTGTTCCTGATCTTAGAGGAAATGCTTTCAGCTTTTCACCATTGAGTATGATGGTAGCTTTGGATTTGTCATATATGACCTTTATTATATTGAGGTATGTTCCCTCTGTACCCACTTTCTGAAGAGTTTTTTTTTTGATGTTTGTAATTCTTTATTAAAACAATAAACCCGTCTCATAACTCTCTCAGACTGCTTGTGTACAAAGCCCTAATAATGCTAGCCTGGGGCTATTAATTTATAAAATCCACCACTCTGAACTCTGAAGAGTTTTTTTTTTTATCCTAAATGGATGTTGAGTTTTGTCAAATGCTTTTTCTGCATCTATTGAGATGATCATATGATTTTTATTCTTCTGTTTGTTTATATGGTGCAAATATTGAACCATCCTTGCATCCCTGGGATAAATCCCACTTGATCAAGGTGTATGATACTTTAATGTATTGTTGAATTCAGTTTGCTAATATTTTGTTGAGTATTTTTGCATCTGTGTTCATCAGAGATATTGACCTGTAATTTTCTTTTTCTGTAGTGTCTTTGGTTTTGGTATTGAGGTGATGCTGGCCTCATAGAATGAGTCAGAAGCATTCTTTCCTCTCAAATTTTTTGGAATACTTTGAGGATAGGTGTTAACTCTTCTTTAAATGTTTGGTAAAATTCAACTGTGAAGCCATCTGGTCTTGGACTTTTGTTTGTTGTGAGTTTTTTTTAAAATTACTGATTCCATTTCCTTATTCATAATCAATCTGTTCATATTTTCTATTTCTTCCTGGTTCAGTCTTGGGAGATTGTATGTTTCTAGGAATTTATCCATTTCTTATAGGTTGTCCATTTTATTGGCATATAACTGTAGTAATCTCATGATCCTTTGTATTTCTGTGGTGTTGGTTGTAACCTCTCCTCTTTCATTTCTGATTATATTTATTTGGGCCCTTTATCTTTTTTCTTGATTAGTCTACTAAAGGTTTATCAATTTTGTTTACCTTTTCAAGGAACCAGTTATTAGTTTCATTCATATTTTCTTCTGTTTTTTAGTCTCTATTTCATTTATTTCTGCTCTAATCTTTATGATTTCTTTCCTTCTACTAACTCTGGGTTTTGTTTGTTCTTCTTTTTCTAGTTCCTTCAGGTGTAAGGTTGTTTATTTGAGATTTTTCTTGTTTCCTGAGGTAGGCTTGTATAGCTATAAACTTCCCTCTAAGAAGTGCTTTTCTGCATCCCATAGATGTTGGATCATTGTGCTTCTATTTTTATTTTTCTCCAGGTATTTTTTTATTTCTTCTTTGAATTCTTCAGTGAGCCATTGATTGTTTAGTAGCATATTGTTTAGCCTCCACGTGTTTGTGGGTTTTTTTTCTTCAGTTTTTTCCTTGTAGTTAATTTCTAGTCTCATATTGTTGTGGTCAGAAAAGATGCTTGATATAATTTCAGTCTTCTTAAATTTATTGAGACTTGTTTTGTGGCCTAGTGTGTGGTCTATTCTGGAGAATGTTCCTTGTGCACTTCAAAAGAATGTGTATTCTGCTGCTTTTGGATGGAATGTTCTATATATATCTACTAATCCATCTGCTCTTATGTGTTATTTAAGGCCAGTGTTTCCTTACTGATTTTTTATCTGGATGACCTGTCCATTGATGTAAGTGGTATTGTTATTTTGTACTGTCGATTTCTCCCCTTATGCTTGTTAATATTTGCTGTATGTATTTAGGTGTTCCTATGTTGTGTGCATATATACTTGCAATTGTTATATCTTCTTGCCTGATTGATCCCTTTATCATTATCTAATGTTCTTATTTGTCTCATGGGACAGTCTTTGTTTTAAAGTCTATTTTGTCTGATATAAACTACCCCAACTTTCTTTTCATTTCCGTTTGCATGGAATACCTTTTTCCATTTTCTCACTTTCAGTCTGTGTGTGTCTTCAGATCTGAAATGAGTATTTTGTAGGCAACATATATATGGGTTTTGTTTGGTTTTTTTTTTAGTCCATTCAGCCACATCTTTCAACAAACATCTTTTTATTTGTCTTTTGGTTGGTGCCTTTAGTTCACTTACATTTAAAGTAATTATTGATAGGCATATACTTACTGCCATTTTGTTAATTGCTTTCTGGTTGTTTTCATAGTTCTTTTTTGTTCCTTTCTTCTGTTATTGCTCTCTTCCCTTGTGATTTGATGACTATCTTTAGTGTTCTGTTTGAATTTCTTTGTCTTTCTTTTTTTGGTGTGTATTTCTTATAGATGTTTGGCTTGTGGTTACCATGAGGTTTATATATAACACCTATATATTTGGTTATTTTAAATTGATGATCACTTAAGTTTGAATGCATTCTAACAACCATTTTTTCTCCTCCCACCCCCACATGTTTAGTGTTTTTGACTTTATATTTTATATTTTTGTTTTGAGCATCCCTTAACTAATTATTGTGGGTATAGATAATTTTACTACTTTTGGCTTTTAAGGTCCATCTAGCTTTATAAGTGGTTTGTCTACTACCTTTACTGTATATTTGCCTTTACCAATGAGATTTTTGTGTAATTTTCATATTTCTAATTGTGGCCTTTTCTTTTCCACATAGAGAAGTTCCTTTAACATTTCTTGTGAAGCCAGTTTAGTGGTCCTTAACTCTTTGCTTTTGCTTATCTGTAAAACTCTTTATCTCTCCTTCAAATCTGAATGATAGCCTTGACAGGTAGAGTATTCTTGGTTGTAGGGTTTTTCATTACATCATTAAAAAAAGATCATGCCACTCCCTTCTGGCTTGCAAAGTATCTGCTGAAAAGTCAATTGATAGTCTTATGAAAGTTCCCTTTTATGTAACTAGTTGCTTTTCCCTTGCTGCTTTTAAGATTCTCCCTTTAGCTTTAATTTTTACCATTTTAATTACAATGTGTCTTGGAGTGGATCTCTTTGAATTCATCTTGTTTGGGACTCTCTGTGATTCCTGTAGCTGGGAGTCTATTTCTTTCCCAGATTATTGAAATTTTCAGCTATTATCTTTTTCAAATAAGTTATCTGCCCCTTTCTCTCTCTGTTTTTCTTCTGGAACCCCTATAATTCAAATGTTAGTATGCTTGATGTTGTGTAAGAGGTCTCTCAAACTATCCCCAATCAAAAAAAATTTTTTTTTCTGTTCAACTTGGGTGAGGTCCACTATTCTGTCTTCCAGTTCACTGATCTGTTCCTCTCTATCATCTAATCTATAGTTTATTCCTTCTAGTGTATTTTTTTAAAAAAATTTCAGTTATTGTATCCTTTAGCTCTGTTAGTTCTTCTTTATATTTTCTAACTCTTTGTTAAACTCCTCACTGTGTTCATCCATTCTTCTCCAAGTTCATTGAGCATCTCTGTGATCATTACCTTGAGCTCTTTATTGTGTATATTGCTTATCTCCACTTTGCTTAGTTCTTCTTCTGGGGTTTTATATTGTTAGTTCTTTTGGAACTTATTCCTCTGCCACCTCATTTTGCCTAATTCTCTGTTTCTATTTCAATGTATTAGGTAGGTTGATTACACTTGGTGAAGTGACCTTATGTAGGAAATGTCCTATGGGACCCAGCAGCACACTCCCCTCTGGTCATCAAAGCTATATGCTCTTATGTGTGCTGAATGGACCCTTCTGTTGTGGTGGGTCCAAATACTGCAGGGACACTGGTAGGTGGGGTTGGCTCCTGGTCCAGTTGGCTGCCAAGCTCTGCCTCCTGAAGAGGCTGCCAGCCCACTGGTGGGAAGGTCTGGGTCCTGGCATGTCTGACTGTGTGGCCCGGGCCATCTCAGTGCTGGTGCCAGCCTGCTGGTGGGGAGGGCTGGGTCCTGGGGCAGCTGGCTGCTGCAGGGCTGGGTCCTGGGGTGGTTGACTGTGGGGTCCCAGGGAGGTGCAGGGCCTGGTGCCAGTCTGCTGGTGGGTGAGGTTGCATCCTGTGCAGCTAGCTGCTTGGCCTGGGCAGTCACAGGGGTGGTGCCAACCAGCTGGTGGGCAGGTAAGCTGCAGGTGCTAATAGGCTAGAGGGAGGACTCCAAAATGGTGCTTGACAGCACCAGTGTCCTCATGGTAGTCTGAGCACCCAAAAATAGCTGCAACCAGCATCTGTGTCCCTAGGGGGTGTCCCAGTTTCTCCTGTCTCTCTGGGAGGCTCTCTAAGATCAGCAAGTGGGTCTGACCCAGGCTCCTTTCAAATTACTGTCTCTGCCCTGAGACTCAAAGTGTGTGAGATTTGTGTGCATCTTTTAAGAGTGAAGTCTCTGTTTCCTACTGCCCTCTGGTTCTCCCATACACAAGCCATTCTGGCCTTCAAAGCCAGACCTTCTGAGAGCTCATCTTCCTGGCACAGGACCCCCAGGCTAGAGAGCCCAATGTGGGGCTCAGGCCCCTTGCTCCTTGGGAGAACCCCTGCAATTGTGATTATCCTCCCATTTGTGGGTTGTCTACCTGGAGGTATGGGTCTTGACTGTACAGTGTCACTGTCCCTCCTACCTATCTCATTGTGGTTCCTTCTTTATATCTTTAGTTGTGGAAAATCTTTTCTGCTAGTCTTGAGGTCGTTCTCATTGACAGTTACTCTGGAAATGGTTGTAATTTTGGTATGCCTGTGTGAGGAGGTGAGCTCATGGTCTTCTTACTCTGCCATCTTGGCCACACCTTCCAGAACAGGACTTTTTCTGATTATGGGATTTTGACCTTAGAATCCTTCATTCTTGGCCTCAGAGTACATGAACAGTAAATTCTTAGACTCAAAAATTTTATTTAAATTATAGTTTTCCTTTCTTTTCCAGAATTATGCTTGTACATATGAAGATGCATTTAAAAAACTTGGTTTCAAGAGTCAAAATGAAATGGCTCATTTACACAATGTGTGTGTGTATCCTTGTCCTAGTTCTTTGATTTGGCTCTGTCTGTGGAGAGCTGGCATGAAACTACCCAAGGGAGAGTTAGTCAAATTCTGGGAGATTGACTTATGGAAATATGTATTTTTAATACTTACATAGATGTATGGAAGTAAAATTAGGAACCCCACTCTGAACAAATACACATCACTCTTTTCTAACATAAAGCAAAATCCTAAGATTATATAATGTGCTACAGATATTCCAATAGTCCGGTTTTCTGGTGCATAAATGGATCTCTGAAGAACATGTTTCTTTTTGTTGTTATTGTTATCAAATCAGAATTTCAAGTGCCCTACTTGCTGCTCCTAGATGGTACATGTGCCATACAGATGTTGATGCATAATCAATGAAATCTTTTAAAATGTCAGTATACCCTACAGCAGAATAATCATTCATTGAGTAGGGAGGGAGGAAGGGCTGGGCCAAGAGTAGTTGATCCAGACTTGGGAATCCAAGCTGATTCTTTGAGGTCTACTGTCTACTGGTCTTCAGAGTTTGGGAAAACTTGTGTCAAGGACCCTCTCATGTAAAAAGGTCAACAGAACAGGGACCATAACTGAGGGTTGTGTACACT
Organism: Balaenoptera acutorostrata; assembly: GCF_949987535.1. NCBI lineage: Eukaryota > Metazoa > Chordata > Mammalia > Artiodactyla > Balaenopteridae > Balaenoptera > Balaenoptera acutorostrata. The sequence continues at coordinate 113,418,456 of NC_080085.1, forward strand.
TCTAATGATTTGCTAGCTTCTGTATATGTCTTCACATGATCAACTATAAATCCCTTAAAATGAGAAGAGCTTAAATGCAGGTGGTCATCTGGGACCCCAAGGAGGGGTCAAGGTAGAGAGCCTGCGGCTCCTTCCATAGCCACAACTATGGAAGAGCAGAAGAAGTAGCAACTATGGAGAGGAGGTAAGAGGAGGCCAAGGTCTTATAGCTTGCTGTAAAGAAAGGAACATGGAAAATGGGGTTTGTAGGAGTTTATGTAAGCATAGGGGATAAGTTCATTGGTCTACATAAAATGAGGAGATAGAAGTGAGACCCCTACATAAATCAAGAGCCCTCAAAAAAGGGCTACAGTCTTATAGTTCCTTGGAGAAATAATTGAATCCAGATATGTAGCAGGGGAACAAAACAGGTGAGCCACGAATTGTTTATGGTGCCAGAAAGAAATGAAATGCACCAAGACTAAGAGGACATGGCAAAAGGACATAAGAACTGACTCAAATAAGCTCTCACTGGTCAATCTTGGGACAAGTTTAGTGTTATTTACAAAGGGGAAAAGATACTGTTACAGTGCAGAGGTCTGAAGGACACTACTTTAAACAAGTGATCAAATTAACATCACTGATACTGGGACAAACTGATATGTGTTTTTGGATGTGAAGTGATGGGAAAAATGCAGACAAAAGATTCAAAGCAGATGTTATAAATATGTCCAAAGAACCAAAGTAAATCATGCTTAGAGAAGTAAAGTATAATGACAATGTCTCATCAAAGAGATCTAGGGCTGTGTGGAGAGTGTGATCCCAGGACAGGCTCTTCTTGGTTGTCTCTTTCTCAGATTCTTTCTATTAATCTTCTGACTGGTTTGCTGTTTTGCTTATTGCTATCCTGGAGCTACCAGTCTCTCTTAAACACTTACCACCAAAATCTCTACTGTTTTCAACAATGCCCTTAGGTATGCACTTCTCCATGCTCTCTTTTAATAAAGTCCATCATCTTAAGCAGAGTTATCAAGCTCTTGGTCCTTATGGCCTGCCCTTCCCCCTGGGCAGAATCTCTGGACCACTGCATTGGAGCTGGGGGCAGGGACAGTGGGTTGCTTCTTTTGGAGTGACACTCCTGTTTTACCAATGGGTGCCAGGGATGGTGATAGCTTGCTACTGCCATAGTGGGATCTCTATTGTATGAGTGAGCGGGCGGGTGGAGCCAATTAGGCGCCAGTATTCTCAGCCTGTCTTTCCTCCGGTAAAGCCCTTGTCCTATGGGTGGGAGCTGAATGGGGAAAGAAAGTTTCAGTCCTCTCAGACTCACCTGCTTAGAACAGAGCTTCTGTAACATTGGGCTGGGGAGAAAGAAAGACACCAGCAGCCTTTCCAGGGTGAAACTGTAGCCATAGACTAGAAGTTGTAGGGAAAGGGAGCACCTGTCTTCCTGCCCATACCTGCCTAGAGAAGAGTCCATTGTACAGAGCTATGGGGTGGGGCATGGGAGCAGGTCGTGGCTCAAATGCCACAGACTCACTATTCTTACTGAGATTTAGCAGATTTTCTTGGATAACTGTTTCTTCATTTGCTGTATTTCCTTAAGACAATTTGTGGAGATTTTAAATGTTTTTTAAAAGTAGTTTTTCAATGCTTAAATGGTTGTTTCACTGCAGAAAGTTTCGTCAGATATCTTGTACCATCATTCTGGAAGTTCTGCCTATTCGTGGGCCATTTCTTATATATAAGGAAGGATGGTCATAGGATGGAATCAAGAGCTATGGATAATCATACCCAGAGAGCAGTACTGGGCCCTAATAAGAAAACTAGTGATAGGTGCCCAGCTGGATTTCAGAGCAGCTATGGACTACTATATGTCTCCTATTCCCATCCTTTGTGAATGGAAGTGTCTACTGTGGTTATGAAATTTCTACCTCAGCATTATATGTTGAGAGTTCAGGGGCACATAACTTGTTTATTTCACAGGTCCTCAGATCTAGAGGATCTACACCAAGGAAATTCCAAACTTGAGGAGACTTATCCCCACCTAGAACTTATTTAGCTGATGAGATCCTGGTCCTCAAACCTGAACTTGATGTCAAAATAGACTGAGATTTCTGGAGGCCTTGTGAGGAGGTGGGTGTATTTTGCATGTACGAGAAATGTAAATAATTTATGGTTAGAGGGGGAAATCTGGTAGATTTTAAATGGCTGCAAATTCATTGTCACTTCTCCCATTCAATATGGGCTGGCTTTAGTGACTTGCTTGACTAATGGAATACAATGGAAGTGATGTTCTAAGATTTTAGTCACAAGATCAGAAGAAACCTTGATCTTCTGCCTGGGAAGTTTTGAAATTCATCTACCATGCTGTGAGAAAATCTAAGCAGCCACATGGAGAGTAACATGTAGAGAGGAACTGAGGTCCCCAGCTGACAGTGCTGTCTGAGCGCCCAGCTGACAACCCAACACCAATTTACCAAGAATGAGAATGATCTATTTTGAAAGTGGATACTTCAGTTTCAGTAGAGCCATTTGTGTGGAGTAGAGATGAGCCATTCCCACCCAAATTGCAGATTCACAAGCAAAAATACATGATAGTTACTGTTTTAAGCCACTAAGTTTTAAAGTGGTTTGTTATGTAGCATAAATAACCAAACATTCTTCAAACCAGCAATTCCATATCTATATGCCTACTCTGATAAACTCTTGTACATGTGAATAAAAAACATATATGAGGATGTTTATTGCAGCACTCTATATAAAAGTGAAAAAGTTGAAATAATGTACCATTTCTCAGTTGGGGAATGGCTAAATAAACTGTGCCTTTTTCACACAGTGGTTAAAATAAATGAACTAGATCTATCTGTATCAATATGCATAATCTAAAAAATAATGTTAAATGATAACAGCGATTTACAAGAAGATACATGTAGTAGATTCCATTTATATATATTCAAAAATATACAAAACAATGCTGTGCATTATTTATGGACATACATTTTTATAGTAAATGTGCAAAGCCAAGCAGCTGATTAGTAAACATCAACTTTAGGAAAGTGGCTCTCTCTATGGAAGGGTAAGGAAGGGGGAAAGGTTGAAAGTGGGGCTTTACCTGTGATAGTAATGTTTCATCTCTTTTGTTCTTTTGTTCTTTCTTTTTGAGAACTCCATAAGACAAACTATTTACATCTTTTTTATCTTCGTGGTAGGCATGAAGGTGTCTGTTATATTATTTTCTGTAATTTGTATGCTTGAATTCGTTCATATTTTATATTTTTTTTTAAAAAAGAAGAGAGGAAAGTATTAGATATGCACTCATTATCACTATGACATACTATGTCCACATGGGTGGGGCACGATCAACAATAAAGAATAAAAAATTTTTACATACAGTAAAATGCGCCCTTTCAAATTGTACAGTATGATGAGTTTTGACATATATATATATACCATGACACCATCACCACAATCAAAATGTAGAACATGCCTGTCACTTCAAAGGTTCTCTCACGCAGCTTTGTAGTCAGTCCCACCATCTCTGGCCCCAGGCAGCTATGGATTTGCTTTATGTAACTATAGATTAGTTTTACCTTTTATAGCAATTGATATAAATGAATTCATACACTAGGTTTTCTTTTGTGACTGGCTTCTTTTGTTCAGCATGAGGATTTTGAGATTCATACATGTAGTAAGTGTATCAGTAGTATGTCCCTTTGTATTGCTGACTAGTATTTTATTGTATAAATACACACTATTTGTTTATTCTTCTGATGTTGGACATTTAAATTGTTTCCTGGTTTTGACCATTATAAATAAAACTACTATGAACATTCATATGTAAGTCTTTTTTGGTGAACATAGGTTTCCATTTCTCTTGGGTAAATAGCCATGAGTGGGATTTCTGAGACCTATGGTAAGTATATGTTTAGCTTTACAAGATGCTAACAAACTGTTCTCCAAAGTGCTTGTGACATTTTTTTTTAAGTAGCTAGAGATGATTTTATTCCCAGCAGCAATGTATGAGAGTTCCAGTTGATTTACATGCTCACCGACACTTGGTATTATTAGTCTTTTAAAATTTAGCCATTCAAATGGATAAGTAGTGGTATCTCATGGTGGTTTAATTTGCATTTTGCTGATGACTAATGCTATTGAGCATCTTCCTACATGCCCATTGACCATTCTTATATATTATTAGTGAAATATTTGCTTAAATCCATTGTCCATTTAAAAATTAGATTTTTGCTTTCTTATTATTGAGTTATAAGAGTTCTTTAATTTTGGATAGAAATGTCAGATATTTGGATTGTGAATATCATTTTGAGTTAATTTTTGTGTATGGCATGAGGTGAGGGTTGAGGTTCACATTACATAATATGGATAGCAGTTGTTCCAGCACTTGATTGGACTGTGCTTGGAATCTGCTCTACTTCTGCACTTCCTATTATGTGAATTATTAAATAATCGATGTCATTAACTTAAGCCAAAAAGTATCTGTATGTATTAATTCCTTTGACCACCTCCCTATTTTCCCTCTAACATTTCCACTGAGAATAGCGGAAGCATAGGGGAAATTACCTAAGTGTGTAAAACACACACACACATGCACAGAAGAGAGAGACAGGGAGAGAGACAGAGACAGAGATGTATTCCTGTTTACCCCAGAGCAATGACATACAGCATCATCATAGTTACACAACAGCCAGTGACAAAATTAGTTTAAATCCAGATTGTTTAAACTTTCTCCCTTCTTCTTTTAGCTTTAGCACATTTGACCCTGCTAACTCCAGGCCTCTTTCCAATTCTGTAACCTAAGCCCTCATTGTCTTCTGCTGGGTGCTCTATAACCACCTCCTTTCTGGATGTTTCTCTCCTGAGTCCATCCTGCCTGACTACTTTTTTTTGCAATGCTGCTTTCACTAAATTGTTCCTAAGCTCAGACCTTCACAATGCCCTGTTCTCTTAGCTTCATCAGGTCCAGACTCTTCTGTCTGGCTCTCAAGGCCCCACCTCTTCTACGTAACTTTCTTCCTAATAGGCTGGTGTTCTCGCCTTTCCATGGACAACCTGTATTAATCCTGCCACTTGACTTTTTGTTCCTGCAGTTCTCATCTTTCCTCACGTGCTACGTCTTCTACAAAGACTTCATTGAGGTCTCTACCCTAATCTCTTCTTTATATTGTGAATTTCTGTCACAACAAGCTCCACTCAGCCTGTGTATTTTCTTATACTGTTGCTATTATTGAATGTGTATGTCTTGTCTCCCCAGCTGGAATAGTGACTGTATACTTCTGTCCCCACAATGCTAAGTACATAAATGCTTCCTTGGCTTATTTTACCATTTTTTCACAGATTAGAGTGTCAATTTAAAATTAAAGATACTTTTTACTTTTAGAATTGTCTTTTCATTTCATCTGTTGCCTTTGTTCTCCTGGAAAGAGGAAGGGCTTCTATGGAAAGACTGTTATGGCAACTCCACCCAAATTTTTGATTCTCTCCACAGGTTGGAGGCGAATGGGAAACCAATATTCTCTAATTCCAGGCCAGAAGTGAACCAGAAGGTAAGAGACACGTGGTTGAAGAGTGAATATTCTCTCCCTAAGACATCAAGGAAAGGCAAGAAGCAGGCCCCCTAATCTAATGCTTGGTTACCCTAAGACAAAGACCACTCTCTTCAGAGGATTTTCTCCTGGCTGCAGTGGCTGCTGTTTCCTAGCTTTAACAAAGTGAAGAGAGAAACTTAATTGGGAAAACGCTTTTTAAAATTATTAAAGTGCACATAGAGAATAAATGAGGGAAAAAGTATGCAAGGAAACACACTACTGCTTCCCTTTTTCTATCTCCATTTTCAACGAAAGAGGTTCTCAGTGCACCCTCAGCTCCCAGTGGAGCTATTAAGGATAGCACACTCCAGGGAACCCGCACTTCCCTGTGGAGCTGGTGAGAGAGTGGTATTTAGTTCCACACACTTGGCCCTGTACACATGCACACACAATCAGTCTCCTTAACCCTGTCTTTCCCTGTCCTTGTTCATAAAAATTCCTGTCTGATGTCATCAGTGATTTAATTTGCTGTGTCCATCTCACAGGACTGACCCTTGGGTTCCAACATTGCTGGTGAGGTATTTTAGTTGTTTACTGGCATAACAGGTATGCCCGAGGGACCACGAATCACCTGTGATTTTCAGCAGTCATTATACCAAACTTTCAATGGCATTAAATTCATTTAATATGTGGAGTCTCACCCTGTGAAGAAAAAAAAGACTGTAAATACAATGCTTTCAAATGAAAGTAGTGTTTAGTATTTGACTGTCATCCACTTTGTTTTGCTCCATGGATTACTTCAGCTAGAATTTCTGGTGCTGTAGAAAACCAGTTGAGAAAATAACCATCCTTTATGAGCAATTTTAGGTTTTCTAACCCTTATTGCAATCTTCTGCTTTAATTTGTTTTCCATTAGTACACGCTCAAGTGTAGTGAAAAGAAAGAGCACTGAGCTGGGAGAGGGAGACTGAGAACGTTCCAGCTCTGCCAGTCTCTCATTTTATGACCATGGTCAAGTCCTTTTCCCTCTCTGGGCCTCAGTTTCCTCATTTGTCAAAAGAGGGAGTTGGACTGGATAGTCTTAAAAGGCCCCTCCAGCTTTGATATTTTGTAATTCCAATCAAATATGCTATTTTCATGGATTTTTAAAACACAAAACCAAATTTGTAACACTGGCATTAGCAGGTTTTTAAAAAAGTCTTTCTTTTTTCTCAATAATAAGCCTCAGAGGTGGGATTTCAAAATTAGAATTTCCTACAGGCTGCAGCCATAATGATAGAACCATCACAGGCGTACTATTAGAGTTAATATTCTTATCCATAGACATCTAGAGAAGCAAATAACGTTTGAAGATCTTTTTGCTGTTTCTTTGTGGGTTCTTTATCCAGAGGTGTTTATATGAGTGTATCTTTATATAATGAGTGGTAAGAAAAGTGGGAATGTAATGAGCAAAGGAAAATAGAGCCCCCTCCTTTTATCTTTGCCCCAACCTGTCTCTGTGATTGTTTCTCAGCGAAACCACTGGTGTTTTGCAGCTTGGGGAGATCAGGTATGTACCGGCACTCATTCACTGCTAATAGGGGCTGCTAATAGTGTTCCCATCTCCTGTCAGGGCTGTCACAGTTGATTTTTTTTACATTTCTGTGAGTTCCATCAAGTTTAACAGCTGAAAATCAAGCTCATTAAGAAGTTCCCCAAGTATTTCAGCGTGGGCTAATTTTCCAAGGCTAGGCTTGGGCACAGAATTTAGTGAAGGGAATCTAGATATGGATCAAATAAGAACCAGGGACTTTATTCGCAGAAATTTGGGAGGAAAGAGGGAATTGAACGGTAAATGGAATGCCCCAAATGATGGTCTGTGTGTTTGGCAAAATTGCCCAATGACCTTAAGTATTCTGCTAAAGTCCATGTAACTACTTAATATACTGGCATATGCATAAAAGCAGCTCAGGAATGGTGAGAGATTTTAATTCATTCACTCATTTATTTATTCTTTCATTTGTGCAGGTAAGACTCTAGGCTCTGCCATTCTTCGTGCAGATAGGGCAAAGACTTTGGCAAGACAACCCTTAAAATGGTTTCCTCCTCCATTGCTGTCTGCTCCTTCACAGCCTCCTTTGTAATTTCCTACTCACCTTCCCAGTTTGTTAATATTGGGGTACCCTAAGGCTTAGTTTTTGAATTTCTTTTCTTCTCTATCAATGCCCGCTCTCTTTGTGATTTCATCCAGTATTATATCTTTAAATATGATCTATATGCCAACAACTCCAAACTGATATTTCTAGCACAGACCTCTCCTCTGAACTCCAGAGTTATATATCTGCCTCCTTAACATTTTCACTTGGATATTAGTAGATGTCGCAAACTTAATAGGTCAAAAATGGAATTTCCCCTCAAATCTGCTCATCCCATGGTCTTCCCCATCTCGAGAGATGGCTCTCCATCCTTCCAGTTGCTCAGGCTGAAAACCTTGAGTCATCCTTGACTCCTCTCTTTGTCTGACACCTCACAACTAATCCATCAGGAAATCCTGATGGTTCCAACTTCAATATCTACGTATCTCCTGTATTTGACCCCTCTTGGACTCCAATGCTATCACCCTGAAGCTGTCATCATCCCTCTTTTGGATTATTGCAATAGCTTCCTCACTGGTGTTCCTGTTTCCCCCACCTCCGTCACCCCTGCAGTGCATTCTCAGTGTAGATTTCAGAACGATTCTTTTAACGGGTAGGCTAGATCATGCTCTCCTCCACTCAGAGCTCCCCAATGCTCCTCATCTCACCAAAGGCTGTCAGGGTCTATAAGGTCCAACATGATATGCCCCCTCTCCTCCAGTTAACTCTCTGACCTCATCTCTTAGTAATGTCCCCCTCACTCACTCTGCCTTTATGTTCCTCAAGCACACCAGGTAATTTCTTGTCTCAGAGCTTTTGTATTAGCTGTTCCCTCTGGAGGAATGCCCCTCCCCTATCAGCATGGTGCATTCTCTCATCTTTAGGAGTATTCCCTGCTTTAGTTTTATATAACACATATCATCATCCAACATTATTTATATTATATATAATATTATATATATATATTTGTATATTTTATATATATATATATGTATATATATATGTATATATAAAATATACATTTGTTGACTGCTGTATTTCTAGTTGCCAGAACCGTGGTAGGCACATAGGTGATCAATTTGATGAGTGAATGAATGAATGAATAAATGAAGGCATTATTCAAGCCTGAGTGACCAATGTCTGTGAGCCAGGCCTCAATGAGACAATAAAGGAAAGGTCATTTTGACTTGTAGTAATGTAGGATCGGGGGCCAACCCAACCTAGAGGCTGTATGTTTCTCAGTATCTGCTTAGATCAAATAATGGAATTGTAAAAATAATGTTTTTGCTAGTGAACTTATAATAAATATAAAACTATATACAACTTGAAATAATGGAGAAACTTGAAGTGTAAGCACTTAGTGTCAATCCAGTCAAGCTGCTTTATACTAGGAAGGTTTGCAGTGATAGCTTACTGTGATGGCTAATTTTATTTATGTGTCAATTTTACTGGGCCACAGAGTACCCAGATATTTGGCTAAACATTATTTCTGGGTGTGTCTGTGAGAGTGTTTCTGGATGAGATTAACATTTGGATTAGCAGACTGAGTAAAGCAGATTGCCCTCCCTAATGTGGGTGGGCCCCATCTAATCAGTTAAACATCTGAGTAGACCAAAAAGGCTGACCCTCCGGCAAGTAAGAGACAATTCCTCCTGCCTGACTGCCTTTGAACTGGGACATTGAGTTTTTATTGTCTTTGGACTCAAATGGAAACATTAGCTCTTTCTGGGTCTCAGGCCTGCTTGTTTTCAGACTGGAACTACACCATTGGCTCTCCTGGTTCTCAGCCCTTCAGACTCAGACTAGAAGTTTCACCATTAGTTCTCCTGATTCTCAGGCCTTTGGACTCAGACTGGAACTACACCACTGGCTCTCCTGGGTCTCCAGCTTGCTGACTGCAGATCGTGGGACTTCTCAGCCTCTTCTTTTTATGAGGCCTGGCTCATCCTGTGGCTCAACTTCAGTCGTTTCTGAGGCCCAGGGGGATTCCTGGCCTTTGATTCTCTGAGAGAGTGATGATGATAGCTCACGTGTACATCATGCTCCAAGCACTATAAGTAATTTATTTAAGCCTTATAACAACCCTATGAGGAAGATAATGTTATCATCCCCATTTTACAGATGAGGAAATTGAGGCATGGGGAGACTGAATAGCTTGCCCAAGGTCGAAAAGTCAGGACTTGTACCCTTGCAGTCAGCTTCTCTTAACATTATAAAGTAAATCCTTATAGCATTTCTCTAAATCTCCCTTGCTGAGACCAGTTCAAGTGCCCTACAGTCACCCCTAGGCAAGAGAAAGAGTCCTGATGGACAAGATTACCTTTTCTACCAACTTTAAAAGTTTAATGCTCTCTGGCTCTCACCCTTGCTGCCTCCCTTCTTTTCACTTGTCCTTTTCTTCTTTTATTTTTTCTTTCCTTCTCTCTAGTTCACTTCCTACCTTTTTGAAATTCATTTATTGACCATTTCCCCTATCTTCTTGATTACTTTCAACAGCAGGCAATAATATTGTCACTTTTCTGTCTTAAAAAAATCCTCTCTTGACTCGATTTTCCCTTTTAGCTTCAGACCCATCTTCTCATTCTTTCCTAAACCCCCTCCAGTCAGGCTTTTGCTCCCATGCCCACTGAAACTACAAGGTCACCAGTGCCCTTCACATTGCTAAGTCCAGTGGTCAGTTCTCACATTACTTGACTTGACTTCAGCATTTGAAACATTCACTCTTTCTTCATTCATATACTTTCTTCACTTGGCTTCTAGGATGCTACACTCTCTTGGTTTTCAATGCTCCTTTTCAGTATCACTTGCTGATATTTTTTATATCCCTGACCTTTTAACTTTAGAGTTCTCTTGGGCTCAGTCCTTGGACCTCGGTCATTCCCTTGGTGATCTCATTTAATTTCAAGACTTTAAATGCCATCTAAAAGCTGATGATTTCGATTGTATATCCTCATCTTGGATTTCTTCTGACCTTCAGATTCCTTTGTCCAACTGCCTACCTGAGATTTCTACCTTAAAGAGAGATAGGCATCTCAAAGTTAACACACCCAAATCTGATCTTCCTTCCCAAATCTACTCCTCCACAATCTCCCCCATCTCAGTAAATTCCAGTTGCTCAGGCCAAGAAGCTTCATGCCTTATTCCACTCTTTCCCTTATAGCCTATATTCAGTTATTCTGCATCTTCAAATTATACCTGGAATCTTTCCATTTCACACTAGTTCCAATTCTACCACCGTGTTTCAAAACTACCTTTATTTGTTTCTCACCTGGATAACTGCAATAGCCTCCAACTGGTCTCCCTATTTCCTCCCTTACCACTTATACTCTACTTTCCACTTAGCATCCAGAATAATCCTTTGAAAATGCAAGTTACTGTTGCATAATCAATGCCTAGAATAGTTGTCAGAATGTAGTAGATGCTCCATAAATATTTGCTGAGTGAATGAATGAAGGAAGGAAGGAATCAAATATGGTCCTTGCAGGGAGGATGATAGGTACATGATCATACTACAGGGTGGACAGTGTTAAGTCTTTCTTTGGAGGTACAGATAAAGGGTTCTTGGGAGCTCAAAGAAGGGAGAGGTCATTCAGATATGGGAAGGGAGTCAGGGGAATCCAGGAGGGCTTAACGGAGGAAGTAGCATTTGAGCTGGGACTTGAAGAATGGGTAGTATTTGGACTTGGGATGTAGAGGGAAGCACAGCGAGTTCAGTTAGGCTTAAGTAGGGTATGTGAAGGGTGGCAGAAGTGAGAAATAAGATTAGAAATGAGGTCTTTGGCCAAAGCATGAAGGTCCCTGAATGCCAGGTTAAAGATTTTGCCTTTAGGTGTGATATGAAATGGAGTGGATATGAAGGTTACAGAATTGGGTGAAAAAATTTGAGTCATAAATCAATGATTTTCTCTGATTTAACTTTCAGGTCTTTACTCAATTGTCTCTTATTTTAAGTTGTTTACAGACTTAATGATATAGTTCCTAACCTACTCCAGGTAAGAATCAAACAGGAAAAAGAGGGAGAAGATATTTAATCTGAAAACAGATACACCTCCAGGGAGAGAAGGGCTAGATGACTGCTAGAAGGAAGAAGATGGAAACCCTAAACTGTAGGCTTAGAACCTCTGTTACTGTACAATCTAATAACTTTTTCTTGCTTCCACATTTAAATATTCTTTTAATAACTTTTTTCTGATTACAGAAGTAATGCATATTCAATATAAGACACTTGGACAACAGAACAACACAGAAAAGAAATCCCTCTGTGTCTATCTACCATCTGGAGACAAGCACTGCAAACAATTTGGTATCACCCCTTTCTTTGCACGTATCCACAAACGTATATACATATATATTTACATATTTTAAACAAAACTTACATCATGTGCAGATATGAAATAGACTGCTTTTCTCACTTAACAATAAACGTATCATGAATATTTCTGAAATTGACATCAGTTTTAATGGCTATATGGTATTCTCTTAGCCCTAATTTTGCTCATCTGGATTGTTTCTAATTATTTGTTATTAAATATCCTTCTTACATTCATCTTAGCACTTTTCTCTGCCATTTTTAAGGGATATATTTCTAGAAGTGAAATTGTTAGAATAACATATGACTACACTTTTAAAGTCTTCTCCCTTCTGAAAGGTTTTACTGTTCACACTCCCACCAGCAGAGAGGATGTGCCTATTTCCTTATGCTCAGGATAACATAAATTTTTTTAATGAGACCTTCTATTTAATTAAGAGCTTCACATCTAAGTCCTCAACTCTTATCTTTCCTACATTGTATTTATAGACATACCAGGTGAAATATAGTTGCATTTGAATTACTTAATTCTAAATATCAGTTAAGATATTTTACCTAATTATTATCACAACACACAACTCAAATTGGCTCCCTTAAGGGGTCAAGCATCTCATTTTGCCTGGAAAGTCTAAGTCTAGGCCTTGTGTCTCATCAAAATTAATAGTGGCAACGCTGCCACTCTTAAAACTTTCTCAGCTTTGAGTGATATATCTTATGGCCTCCATTAAAATTTTATTATTTTTATATAGTTTTAAAGGTTACTTTCCATTTACAGTTATTGCAAAATATTGGCTGTATTCTCCGTGTTGTACAATACATTTTTGAGCCTATCTTACACCCAATAGTTTGTACCTCCCACTCCCTCACCCCTATATTGCCCCTCCCCCCACTCCCCACTGGTAACCACTAGTTTATTCTCTGTATCTGTGAGTCTCCTTCTTTTCTGGTATATTCACTAGTTTGTTGTATTTTTTAGATTCCACATATAAGTGACATCATACAGTATTTGTCTTTCTCTGTCTGACTTACTTCACTTAGCATAATGCCCTCCAAGCCCATCCATGCTGCTGCAAATGGCAAAATTTCATTCCTTTTTATGGCTGAGTAGTATTTCAGTGTGTGTGTGTGTGTGTGTGTGTTTGTGTGTGTGTGTATCACAACTCCTTTATCCATCCACCTGTTGATGGACACTTAGGTTGTTTCCATGTCTTGGCTATTGTAAATAATGCTGCTATGAACATTGGGGGATAGTATAAACTTTTATATTCATTTCCATTTTTGCTTAGCTTTTTCCTTTTGGGGGAGTTTTTAAGGAACTTTCAGGACCAGGGGACTCAGCCAGTCCTGTCTGCTTTGCAGTCCTTGGTTGAGACCTTGGCATATTGCCTTTTCTCCTGAGCAGAATGGTACACTGAGGGCAGCTTTGCTTGACTACATCAAATGCTGATGCCCTAGGGACAATGAGAAGCACAACATGATTGCCCTGTGTCCATGTGCCAGGGGATCCATGAGAACCATGGGGCAGCTGCCTGCATCCAACCGAAATTGGCTGAGTCTCAGCCCTGTGGTGAGCAAAGCACACCCTCAGTGCAGTGCTGCTTCCTGGCCAGGGAAGGAAGCTTATTAAGGCTAAGAAGGGCAAGAGCCTATGAGATTGGCTGTTAGAAGCTGACATGTGTATTAGTCACTCAGCAGGGACCAGATGGGTAGGTAAGAGATGGGAGGGGGACTTGGAAGGCACTTGTATCTCTTGGGATCTATAGCCTGTAAATTCAGGGTAACATCTATCAGGAATCAATGTGTATCTTGATGCGTGTAAGCCTGTCCTGATGTTTCAGAGAGAAATGAAGAACCAGAGGGGCCACTCAGTCTCCGAAATGTGCACTTCTGGACCAATAGCCTTTACGTGAGTGAGATATACCTGCTTCCCTGTGAACGTGAGCTGAGATGCTTCTATTCCAGCCCTCCGTCACTACGAGTGAGTGGGGTGAGAACAGCCTGCTTTGGGGGTCAGACAGACTCAACAAGCCTCCTTTACTCCACTGCAGAGGACAGCCTCAAGGTTGCACACTAGCTGAAGCAGCTGCTGCTAGAGGCTCTGACTCCGATGCTGGATGCAGCAGAGCAGAATTATGCTAAGGTGACCATAGAGAGTCTTATTCCAGACAGGCCTTGGGGCTTGGTGTCTGCAGTAGGTATGATTTTATTTTGTCTCTGTGCCCTTCCAAGTGAAGGAGGAGGGAGTCATGGGCCAACTGGGGGAAGAAGGGGTGAATACAGTTGCTGGAGGGTTCACATGGGAGATGGTGGCGATGAAGTGTCTCTACCTGTGGCTTCCTCCACCTTTGTCCCTCAGGACTTTCGCTGCCACAGGCCCTGCACTGTCTGTGGCTCACCAAGTTGATAACAGTGCAGATTCACTTTCTGAACACTGGCCAGAACACAATGCTCATCAGCCTGGGCTGCCACAGTCTGATGGACACTATCATGGCCCTACTCGGTTCTATTAGGTGAGCAAGAAAGAAAAATCTAGCCAGCAATGCCAGCATCCTCTCTCTCGCTGTCCCACTCATGGGACCCAGAGGTTGAGTGACTTGCCTAAGGTCTCAGGGCCAGTGACAGAACCGGGGGGTCCAATTCTCGTGACTTAGCTGTCTGATAAACCAAATGGCCATTTCATGGTAGTATTTCTCACTAGCATATTTGGGCAGAGGTTGGAGAATAGTGAGACAGTACTGTGTCCTTTTCCCCAGGCTGTTAGGTCAGCAGAGGGGCAGGCACCTTTAGCCCTTCAGACCGTTGAGATTCAGAGTAACATCCCTGCTATTGGTCCCACGAGCAGCTCTTAGCCCCAGCATTTCTAGAATGGTGAGCCTGGGTTAGCATAGCTAGTTATGGCTGCTGGAGGCTGGTTTTAGCCATTTAATGAGCAAGGATGTTTATCAGGGAATCAGCCCTTTCATTGTTCCATGTGTAGTTGAGTTAGTGGAAGAATATTCTTTCTCAGTAGTTTTCTCATAACTAACATTTTTAGTTAATAGTCATCGAGATGATTTGATATGGAGTCATCACAGCAAGGTCAGGACGGGTCAAGAACCCTCTGTTTAACCGTATGGGAATGGATGTAAAACATCTTAGAAATGTTTTCATTTAAATTGATTTTTTTAAAAAGATTGGTACTGGAAGGGGCATGTTTCAGTTATCTGGTAAACTCACTTAAATACCTCAGTGTCTTCTATTGCTGAATAAACAAAGCATGATTGCTTGTAATACCGGTGTTGCTAACTGCTGCACACGCTTCTGTGTGTGTGTGTGTGTGTGTGTGTGTGTGTGTCTGTGTGTGTGAGTGAGGGAAAGAGAGGCAGAGGGAGAGGAAGCGGGAGGGGGAGGGTGAAGGAGCTTATTATGTGAAAAACACTGAATTCAACATTCCAGGTTTTTCTCTCTTGGACTATATGGTTCTGGTCCATTGGGTAGAACATATTTCGTTAATGTATTAAAACCCACTAATCTTTAGAGCTCCTCTTCAAACTCCTCAAGGACAGGTACACTCTCATATTCATCCTTGCATCCCCTATTGCTGGTAGAATGTCTTGGACAGAGTAAGCACTTGAGCAACGTTTGAATTGAAATGTTGAATTTCATGTCTTGAGGTCCAGCCACATGGAAACAAACTGTTTTACTGGTGTGGGTACAAAACTTTTTTAAAAAATGGGAATAAGATAATGTCTTATATTTTGTTTCTATTTTTTAACGTGTTTAGAATTTGTTGTCTTTTTATGATTCCAACCACACATTGGACTTCTCTCCAACAACTCCCAGATCCCTTTCCTTTGCCAGAACTGATGGTTTGGAGACTAACATCTTGTGAATAGCATTTGTCTCATTTTCTCCTAAATGCAGTACTTTGTGTTTGCTCACATTGAAGCTCATCTGTCACTTCTTCACCCAGAAATACAGACTTGTGGGACTCTCCTGCCAGTTTTGTATTGACTTAGAATTTCACCATTTCAAAATGTACAAAAAAATCAGTATCTCTATCATTTGTAAAATTTATTGCTACTATGTGATGGGCACTGTTCTAATTTATAAACATTAATATATTTAATGAAACTAATCCTGGTCCCACTTTGGGGGCTCTCACTTTATATTTCATCAACCTCCTCTGTCAGGAGTTTTTTTTTCTTAACCTAGAGACTGTGGAAAGAACTTAGGAAGTGTGTGAATTTGGATGGAAAAAATACGTTTAGATTTTCACTAACCTCTAACTGAAGTTTAGAGTTTTCTTCCATTATAAATGTAGGTAAACAAAGTACAGAAGTATTAGCAGTACCTGTGACTTTTTCACAAGTATCACAGATATTATCATATCACAAGTTATTGCAGATTTTTTGAAATATTTATGTTTATCTACTTCAGAATTATAGTAGTTATTAGACCTGTCATTACACATTGATATTTAATGTGTTATAGGAGCACATACACTACTATGTCACACATGTGTTTTGATAATGGTATTATTTCAATACAGTTGGTTTCCTTTGTATTTTATTTCATGTATTTAAAAATGTTATTCTGATAGAGAGTTCACAGGCTTCACCAGATTTCCCAAGGGGTACATGGCACCAAAAATTAAGAACCCCTCCTTTATACTCTCTCAGCCATACTAGGCAGAGGCTGGAGCTGAAGGGTGGTGGAGATTGGGAGGACTCAGAGGAGTCCTGCATTCTCACTGCAGCTCCACCATCCACGTTGCTGTGTGACCTGGGGTGTGGCTCTTCTCTTTCTGAGACTTGTTTTCCTTCATGGCAATAATGGGGAGGGAACCATCTGCCCCTGCAGGGTGTTGTGAAGATCAGATGACATAATGTCTGTGTACAGAGTTGGTTTGAAAACACTTTGAAGCACAGTATGAGGTATTTGTTGAGGAATATTAATGAGTTAAGGTTGCAGAGGTCTGATGCCCCAGAGATCTATCAATTTTAGGGTAATCTAATATTCAAACAGACTTGGAGTGAGCACAATTAGGTAAAGAACACTCTTTCTTATGTCCTGCATCCATTTTCTACCCAAGATCTGAGATCATCTCCATAAGGTTATACAGCCTTGAATGCTTGTACTTGTGTGTGATCAATTCCTTTTCCTTCCTTCTGTTGCCCTAAGTAATTGCTTCAGTATGCCTTTGAGATCTTCCACCCAGATAGAAAATTTAGGCATGCTGAGATCTTCAAAGCTTCCTTCCAAACTGGAAGAATGGAATGATGTTATGGATCTTGGGATATGGGAGAGAAGATTAAGGCCCCTCTGGCCGCCTTGTTTATGACATATGGTCTGTCCTGTGATAGGAGGGGTAAAATTGGAAGTTTACTGGAGACTGTATCATAAGACAGCAGAAGGAAGTTTCTTCCCTATGTCAGGCTTGGGCCAGGCATTACTTACCTCTGATGGAGCATCGTTCAGTAAAATCTCTGAATTTCTCTGAACCAGCCAGTCTCATTCTTCTTTTGAGTTACCCTGTGGCCCTATGGGATTCCCAATACTGGAAAGGTAGCTCTGGTGTCATTAAAGCATTGTTAATATGATTATTAGTTGAATAATTATTATAGCTCCTTATTGAGCATGTATTTTGCCAAGCATAGTTAGTAATGGGCACTTTACACTGAGCAAAGCCTCTTAAATGACCCCTTGAGGGACGTACACTTAGATTTCCACTTTATAGATGAAAAAACAAAGGCTCAGAGAGGTTAAGTGACACTGTTAGAAAGTGGCCTTGGGGACCATGGTATGATAGAGAATAAATTGAAGCCAGGCAGATTGGGCTCAAATCCTGGACTTTGTCACATACTAGCTGTTTACCTTGGGCAAATAATTTAACCTTTCTGAGCCTGTTTTCTCCTCTTAACATATTTCACACTTCCTGACATTTGTGAAGCCTTCCTTGATGTCCCTCCTGCAGTACCTTGTACATGACTGTGTCATTTAGCAGGCATCCCCACCAGAGTGTCCACTCTTGAAGGAAGAGGTCATATTTTGTTCCCTTTTGAATTTTAGGACCAAGGCTTGTACATACCAGGTTCTCTATAATGGCATGTGAATGTATTGAATACAACGTAGGGTTTATAATAATTCTTAGCAATTAGGTTGATATGAAGGTTAAATAAGATACTGGGCCATTAGAAAGTTTTGAGTTTTCAGTTGGGCAGACCAAGATTCAAATCTCATCTCTGCCTTTTAGGGACTTCTCAACTCAGAGTCTCAGCTGAAAGAAGGAAGTGCTATCTACGTTTGTTTCACAGTTGTAGTAAACGATGAACGATTTAAGTTCAGTGTGTTAAAGCCTACCCTTCTCGCTCCCTGAGGGCAAGGGCCAGCCATGCTCCTTTTTTTTTTTTTTAACATCTTTATTGAAGTATAATTGCTTTACATTGTTGTCTTAGTTGCTGCTGCATAACAAAGTGAATCAGCTATATGTATACATATATCCCCATATCCCCTCCCTCTTGCGTCTCCCTCCCACCCTCCCTATCCCACCCCTCTAGGTGGTCACAAAGCACCGAGCTGATCTCCCTGTGCTATGCAGCTGCTTCCCACTAGCTATCTATTTTACATTCGCCAGTGTATATATGTCCATGCCACTCTCTCACTTTGTCCCAGCTTACCCTTCCCCCTCCCCGTGTCCTCAAGTCCATTCTCTACGTCTACATCTTTATTCCTGTCCTGCCCTTAGGTTCTTGTATACCACAGTGTCTGGCAGAGTGCCTGGGACTGAGTTAATGTTCCGAATATGTTTAAACAGCTGAATTTCCTTTCTTGAGGCCCAGCAACATGATGTAGCCCCACAATTCTAGGTGTGAACACAAAAACATTTTTCTTAAAATGAGAGCAAGGTCACGACTCGTAATTACTTTTGACTGAACCATAATCATAACTTTTTATTGTGAACGCACTCTGGGCTAGGCACTGGCTGAGCAATTTTCAGATACTATCTTGTTGAATCTTTACCACCACTCTCTGGGGAAGGTACTATTTCTCCTTAATTACAAAAATGGAAGCTCCCATTGTGTCCACAGGTGGGAAATGACTTTAGGCAGCATGAGAGCATAACAGGTGCTCAGTAGATGGTAGCAGTTGTGGTGAAAAGTGAATCCAGATCTTTTTGATAGACTGTCCAAGACAGCTAAGAATCCCAAGGGCTCACCCAGTCCTACCAGGTGAGTCAAAAGGTCTTGCACATCTATGCTGTCTTTTCAAGTAACATAGTTTATTCTGCATTATATGAAAAGCATACATTTTGGGACACAATTAAATATGAAACACTGTATAACTTGAACACAGATATGTGTCCAAGATTTGCTCTGAAAACTAACTTTTCCATTTGCATTGAAGACATTTAACAAGCAACTTGGTAATATTAAAAAATCAGAACTGGTGATGTCACAGGACTAGGAAGGGAGATGAAATAATCATTTGTAAAATAAAAGAATGCTTCTATTCATTATTATCTGGAAAAATCTAACTACTGTATCTCCTAAAAATAACAAAACAGTAAAATTTCAAAATTCAGGAGGAACAACAGAACAATAAATAGCATTTGTAAGGAAAAAATAGCTTCTTTAATAGATTTCTATGGTGAATGAAAAGGATTGTGAGAGATGGTATGTGCTGCAATTTGATTATGTAATATAATGCAAACATACTCTATTTTTTTTAACACTGCTGTAGCATTCTCCTTTACTCTTTTTTTTAATAGATCTTTATTGGAGTATAATTGCTTCACAATACTGTGTTAGTTTCTGTTGTACACCAAAGTGAATTAGCCATATGCATACATATGTCCCCATACTCTATTTTTATACATTTTTAATAACTCTGGACTAGTGCATTAGGACTTTCCAAAGAAACAGAACCAATGGGATGTATATATACATACATATATATGTATATATCTGTATGTGTATACACATATGTATATGTGTGTGTGTGTGTGTGTGTGTGTGTGTGTGTGTGTGTGTGTATTTATTTATTTATTTATTTATTTATTTAAAGGAATTGGCTGATGTGATTTTGGGTGCCGGCAAGTTTGATATTTTGCAGGGCTGGCTGGCAGTCTGAAAATTCTGGCAGGCGTTAATGCTGCAGTTTTGAGTCCAAAGCAATCTGGAGGCACAATTCTTTTCTCCTTGGAGGACTTCATTCTTTTACAACTGATTGGATGAGGCCCACCCACATTATGGAGGGTAAGATATGTTACTCAAAGTCTACTGGTTTAAATGTTAATCACATCTCAAAAATACCTTCACAGCAACATCTAGACTGGTATTCAACCAAGCAACAGGGCACTATAGTGTAGCCAAGTTGACACAAAATTCACCATTACAACTAGTATATTTAAGTACACGTGGACTAAGTTGGCAGGAATAATAGGAAGAGAGTATTTGTACTACAAGTAGATCAAGTGAAGGAGAGCAAGGGGCCTGGGTGTGGCAGTTGTTGCTTTAAATGCATTTTATTTAACTTATTTAAATAAGAAATAATTGATAAGTGGCAAATTTCCCCTGATTTCATAGGTGTTATTAAAACAAGGCATTGCACGACCCCTGAGACTGATGAATCAAAGCCTTCTGTAGCGCTGATGACAGAGATGCTTCAGTGAGGAAGCTACTGTAAAAATAACCCTCGCCTCCTGCTGGTGGCACAGCTGGTTGCTTAGGGGGAAGCCAGCTTTCAGCATGAATGGGCTGCTGTGGAATCCTGTTTCTAGCTGTCAAAGCAGAAGGTTTAGCATCTTCTTCCAATATTCTGGTAACTCAAAGGAAGAAATTGAGATGATTTACTAAAGGATTACTTAAGAGAGCAAGCAATTCAAAACAGGACACCAAACTGAGGTATAAAAAAGGAATATTTATCTTTTAAAAATACAACTTTGAACACTACTGACATCTGATTTACAAAGTATTTTTGTGAAATACTCTTCACTGGCTTTGCTTACTTAGTACATTCTCTTATTTTCAATCAAGACTCAAGGGAGGGCATGCTTATGTTATTACAAGCACCACCAACACCACAGAAGAAAAGACCATCTCTGCCTCAGGAAATTAGTCCCCAGTTCTCATCCTTTCCATTTCTTTTCCATCAACCAGGACTTCCTGACTGGTCCACGCACACTCTGCCATTGTAATCTGCGGATGGGCACCGCAGAACTGGAGGAGTCCCAGTTCTCAGCACTCCAGGTGGAGCCGACCTATTTGTGCAAAGCTTCACACACCCTAGCCCACTATTTATTCATTACCAGGAATTTTCTATTAATACTCATATCAACTCTTTGCAGACATTCAGCATGAAGTAAACATAGTATTTACAGCAGTACATGGTTTGCAATTCAACACACTGACAGCAGAAGAAAAGGGACCACCAGACTTTGTAAGAAGACGAGAGGGGAAGCATATCAAAATAAATCCCTTCTGCTAATGTGTATGTGCGCGTGTGTGTGTGTGTGTGTGAGCACACACGTGTGTTTTAATTCATAGAAAACTAAACATGCCCTCCTTTAAAAGCAGGCTATTTACAAGGTGATTCTGAATACCACATACACATGCCAGTCATACTGGACACTTGTTTTCTGTGAATACATCTAGCTTTTTTTTAAAATTCTGAAATAAACCTTTTATCTGATACATTAGAGAAAATAACTTTGAAACATTTGTCAACTTTTCGTTCACAGTAATTTTGTAAAAAGCCACAAACCATGCTTTGTCTTTTAAAAGGTGAACCTGGTCAAGCACCTTCTAGAAGACACTGATGTGTTATTCACTTACTGGCCTACTGGGAATTGGAAAGACAATGTCAGTTATGGAGTCCCTAGTGCTCCTCTCATTCCTCTCACCACTAGCAACATTAATGTGAAGAGAAGTTCTGAAACACAAATCACATATAAATCATCAAAACATTTCAGTTAACAGTGTTTAAAAAATACTAAAGTCTACAACAGTAGTACAGACACTGAAAACACCCCAAATACTCTGTAGCCTCAGGCCTTTTTAAATACTACTAATAAAAAGAGACAACCAATTGACAGAAAAGGAGGAAGTTACAGCACTTGAGGTTTGAGTCAATTTCTTTATAGGGCCTGTAGCTTGAGGTGCTGCTCTAGGATCCTTATTTTAACTCAAAAGATATTCCAGGAATGAATTGACAAATTTAAAGCAATTTCCACTTGAAAACGATTGAAAATACAAATCACTTTCTAAGCTTCTCCAACACACATTTATTTTCAGGATCCCAGGTTGTCAGGCAAAGGGATTCAGGTCAGTTTCAAGCCCTCAAAGCCACAGAATTTCCATCTCTTCTCCAGACTGGCTCCAACTCCAGTCATTTCCTGCTTGAAGGTATGCTGGAGTCGGCTCATGAGACATTCCACATCACTGGTACAGATCTGTGGGACAGAGAGTACATCTCCATTCAAAACCAGTCCCACCTTCCTAATCTGGCTCCCCACCCCCCCGCAATGTTGCTTTAGAATGCTGACGCGCACGTGTGTGTGCTAGGCGTGGTGTCGACCTTCCCTTCCCTTCCCTGTGCGTGTGTATGTGTCGGTTGAGTGGATTCCAGGTGGAAGCCTTCTTCTGCTTGGACCGCCTGAGCCCACTGAGATTTCTTTTTGTTTCTGTATTTCATAACTGCTTTATTTAGGTATAATTTACATATAATAAATTCACTTATTTTACATGTACACGTTGATGAATTTTAGTAAAGTTATACAATAGTGCAACTGTCACCACGATTCAGTTTTAGAACATTCCATCACCCGCCCCCCCCCCCCACAAAGGTTCCTTTGTGCCCCTTTCCAGTCAATCTTTACTCCCAAACCCTGACTCAGATTTTTTTCACTGTGGTTTTGCAGTTTTTGGAAATTTCATATATGTGTAATTGTACAATATATAGTCTTTTGTGACTAGTTTCTTTCACTTAGCATGACGTTTTTGAGATTGATCGCCACCAAGCTTTCTCTGGGAAAGAGCTGGTGTCGGTCATGCGGAGAGGCTTGGGTCTGCAGCCAGCTGAATGATGGCTTATCAGTGCTGGTGATGTTACGTTCAGGCCCACTGAAGCTACAAAGCCTTTGGGAAAGAGAGGGAGGCAGAAGTGGCTGCCACCAGAGCAGAAGTCTTCACACATGTCTTAGTTCACAAAGGAAAAGTGACAGGAATAGAGAATGCTCTGTGTTCCTACTTCTCTGCTCCCTCTCCCCACTCCTCGCTCTCTCTCTCTCTGTCACACACACACACACACACACACACACACACACACCAACATAAAAACAAAAACAAATCTGTTGACCCTTAGGGTTTGCTTCATCTTTATGTTAGTAGCACAGTAGCAACTTTCCTAACTGTGAACCTGGGCACTAGGGCTTGGCTGAACAGCACTACGGGATCCTTAAAGAAATCCCAAGTTGCTGTCACAGCGAATATTTCTAAAGGTGGTAGGAGGGACCCCCAAATTCTTATAGTACCATTGCAGGCTCTCTTTGGGAGGTCCTGGTACTGCCCTGGCAGGAAGCTGCTCAGGAGGAACTGGCACCAGACTAGGAGTGAGGTCACGCCTTTTCCCCAGTGTTAGTAGTGGACTGTATCCAGTTAAGTGAACGAAGCACACTGCACAGTATCATGTAGAGTTGAATCCCCATTTCAAAAAACATAAATCTATAATGCTTATAGATATATACATACAATATAGGTGCAGCAGATGTATAAAAAAGGGTCTGAAATAAGATATGCCAAACTGTTAACAATGGTTATCCTTGAGAGATGGGACTGTGGGGAACTCTCCCTTTGCCTTTACTGTAGTTCTATATTGCTTACATTTTAAAGAGAATATGTTTGCATTATTTTTGCAGTTAAAAAAACGGGGTCGTTTTTACTGACACAGAGTTCAGTTTCAAACGACCTCAACAGACCACTTGGTCCTGGTGCTCACATTGAATCCCTCCCTTCACTGCCAAATGGGCTGGCCGCTTAATTGCAGAATAGCATCACTTCCCAGAGATAAATGCCAGGGGAGTGCTAGCTAGAACTAAAACAGATGTGGAGGATGTATCACCACAGCTGGATTACCAAATGGGCCAGTGCCTCTGTTAAAAGGATATATGCTTATGTACTACGATGTTCATTGCAGCTCTATTTACAATAGCCAGGACATGGAAGCAACCTAAGTGTCCATCAACAGATGAATGGATAAAGAAGATGTGGCACATGTATACAATGGAGTATTACTCAGCCATAAAAAGAAACGAAATGGAGGTATTTGTAGTGAGGTGGATGGACCTAGAGTCTGTCATACAAGAGTGAAGTAAGTCAGACAGAGAAAAACAAATACCGTATGCTAACACATATATATGGAATCTAAAAAAAAAAGAAAAAAAGAAAAAAAAAGATCACAAGAACCTAGGGGCAAGACGGGAATAAAGATGCAGACCTACTAGAGAAAGGACTTGATGATATGGGGAGGGGGAAGCGTAAGCTGTGATAGAGTGAGAGAGTGGCATGGACATACATACACTACCAGACGTTAAATAGCTAGCTAGTGGGAAGCAGCCGCACAGCACAGGGAGATCAGCTCGGTGCTTTGTGACCACCTAGAGGGGTGGGATAGGGAGGGTGGGAGGGAGACACAAGAGGGAGGGGATATGGGGATATATGTATACATATAGCTGATTCACTTTGTTATACAGCAGAAACACAACATTGTAAAGCAATTATACTCCAATAAAGATGTTAAAAAAAAAGAGGATATATGCTTAAATGGCTTAACATTTTGGACATCTGTCAAAAGTCTGCATTCCAATGGCACTTCTCAAAAGGCCCAGATCCTATGAAATAGTGAGTACAATCCATGAGCAGCTTTAACTGAATGCTGCTTCTGAAAAAATTCTATCATGAGTTTATTTATTCTGAGGGGTCAAGAGTCCCCTCCTGCCTATATGAGGCATGCATCCTTGACTTTCCAGGGAACTGGCACTTACCCTTGCTCCTGATGCTTTGTGAGCTCCCCCACGGGATAGCATTCAGGGAAGGAATTGGCCCATGAGACCAGCTGTGAGCAAATATGCAGTCTGTATTACAGACTTATTGTTCCAACTTTTTTTGTCCCTGCCTTGATCGTGTCATTGTAGATAATGGCAGTGCTAATGGCTAAAGGCCCAGGGCAAAAGTTTGACTGGTGAGAAATATCTGTTAATTAGCATATGATATGTAAATTAAAAGAAAGGAGGAAAATTCTTCTAAGATATATCTTGGAAGTAGGGTGGCCAATTCATTCAGGTTTGCCCAGGACTTCCCCGGTGTCAGCGTTAGAAGCCCCAAGTCCCAGGAAACCCTTCAGTCCCAGGCAAACAGGGACAGCTGGTCACCCTATTAGCAAGAGAGAAACTTTACGCTGAATCACAGTGAGAGAATAGGTGAGGGAAATTTCCTTACGGTGATTACTAATGACTTATTTGTGCTTGAGGAGCGTGAGGCCACCTGTTCACAAAGAACCCTACATCGCCTTGCATGGCCGTCTCAGGCCCCCACATACCTTATTATCAAGACGGTGCAAGTAGGAGCAGATATATTCAATGCTTGCTCCAAATGGGTGGACATGAAGGAATGTGGAGATAATCCCTATAGAGACAATAATAGCATGTAGGTTACACTTGAGCATTGTATTCGTTGAGATGCCACATGATAGCGTCTAGCAAGAGCCAACTCATATGTACATCATATTATGTATTGGGCACTATTCTAAGTTTATATATATTTTACACATTTAATCTTTACAACGACCCTGTGAGGTAGGTATTACCATCCCCATTTCACAGATGAGAAGACACTGAAGCACAGAAAGTTTAAGCAACTTGCCCAAGGTCACACAGCTGGTAAGTGGCAGGTATTTGAATCCAGACAGTTGCTCTCAAACACTACGTGTACTGCCTCTCACTGCACTATACTGCATGCAGAAAAGCTGGCATTTGAGGAGTCACTTCCATCATTCATGATGGCTAAACGCCATTTGAGTTCTACGTTTTACAATGAATTTAGACTTTTACAATGACTTTAGATTGTGCTGGGTTTTTGCAGTTCCTCTGAACCATCTTTAAATTGGATTTTAGCCTCTTTTGCATTTAATAATGTCTTGCTGTTGTGGCAAAAGTACAAATCATGTACTTTGCCTGATTAACCTTGTGCCTCTCACAAGAGAATCTGCTGATTGTATTTGGGTTTTATTCCGTGAGTAGGTCTGTAAAGAAAAGCCAAACATTTCCTTCATTCAAGTGGTGACTAGCATTCTGTTTGTCCTCAGAGCCCTGAATCTCTTCAAGTAACAGAATTCTTATAGCAATTTACAGCCTCCAGGGATCTGCATGATTTCTAACTCTGGAGTGATTGGCAGCTACACATACTGCCTTGATTATTCTGGCCACCAGGTTAATTGTGCCAATACTACTTCTTTCTCTGGCAACAGGCAGCATATAAATTGTTCAAAAGTCTACTGTTTTTTTCTTTTTTTTTTTTGAATTCATCTCCTTTCATAAGATCTTAGGTATATCAAACAGACCCAGAACTGAGTTTGCTGAAAACTGCCAGGAAATAAAAGCTAAATTTGATTTGGTTTATAAACTATGACTTGTCTATCCCTTTAAGCACCTGGCAAAGAATATCACAAGTTTAAATTGTAGCTTAAAGTTCAAATAAGTTCTCTGTAAAAGTCCTCCAATATTAGATGGCAAGCGGGTGGGTTGGAGGATCCAGGAGGAACTGATGGTAGGGTTCAAAACTCTATTCAAAATGGATACTATTACTTATAACACTACTTTACTCTTAAATGACTTGGTAAATTGAATTTGTAAACACTGACTCAAGCTGAGAAACTTAAATTCTGAAGAAGACAGTCCATATTCAAAGGAATTCTAGATGCTATGGTCAAGAAATCCTGTCAAATGCCAAGAAGTAACTCCACAGATTTCAAAATACGAAGCAGTTTTTGTGGGTTCACACCCAAATAACCAATTTAAAAAATAGATTTTCCTTTCTGTGAGTTCAAGACTACTTTCTTTAAAAAACAAAACATTAAACACTTAAGAATCTTTGTTTCTAGAACTATCCATTTACAGAGGTTTCCTCCTACCCATAGCTCTTCTCTGACAGGTCTCCCTGTTGCCATGCCAATTTGTTAAAGAACTTTGAGTTCGAAAACGGAAATAAGTTGTCACTCTTCTTGAAGACTCACTGGCAGATCCCCCTGTGCATCTTTATTAACATATCAAAGTGTTAAATCTGAGTACAATATCCATTACTGAAGGAGGCAGATATATCTTTAAAATATGCAGAAGCTAATTAGTGTGGAGAACTTTTGAGATTGGGGTGAGGCTACAGTGTGGCTCAGCTTCCTAGAAGGCAGCTGGGATTATCTGCTGAGGCCCAAGATTAGCCCCTTTTAAGTGACTGAATATTTTAGTCATTTAAAAGGGGATCAATCTGCCACTGTTCTCCAAATAGAATATAAAGTCAACAAGCATTTGTGAATAGTGCTGTAAGTGCAAAATGCTTCTCATTTATTGAGGGCTTACTATGGGCTGGGCACTGTGTTTAGTGATTTAGATGAATTGTCGTATTTAATACTTGCAGCTACTTTGAGACAGGTAATATTATTATGCCCATTTTGCAGATGGAGGAACTGAAGCTCAGGATGGAAATGGTGGGGTCAAGACAGAAAGCCAGTTCTGTCTGATTTGTTATCCACTTATGCTATCTTGCCTCTGTGAAAAAATTTTATGTAACGAGAGCAATTGTAGCATTTATCTCATCAGAGCCCACCAGGGTCCAACACCCCACGGACAGCCTCCTGAGTCGCCTGCCAGTAACCTGGAAAGACAGGAGAGAGACACACACCTTCTCCGGAGGCCCATCTGGAGAAGCTCTCTGACAAACAATGTCTGCACTGTCCCTTGAGTGGGAGTGAGAGGGCTCACCTATCTTTGCTTAGAGATTTAAAAAATCTACAACGTGTTTCTCCAGTGGACCCCCTCTTAGCATAGCACTTATACTGACACACTTGATGTGGCAGTGGTCACCAGGAGTTTGAAGAGGGCTGGGAGCTGCTATTACCATTTTGATTGAAATCTGTACTTGTTCTTACCCTGTTGTCTTCAGGACTCTGGGTCCTTGCATTGTCATGCTTCATAAATGCTTGGCATGCGCTTATGCATCTTAGGTTAATCCTTCCCCCCACTCCACTGCACTCTATCCGTTGAATGTGTGTGTTAGCTTCCTTACCCACTAGCAGTGCTTCGCGTTCAGATTTGATAGGACAGCTGTTCAGGGTCTTCTCCAGAGGGTAGTCACTATCCTGGCTCGATGCACATAGTCTAGAGGCACAGCTTTCCTGTGGGAATAATATGTCTCCCGGGTCAGTGCACCTTATATGGTAACAGACTTGGTTTCAATTATACAACAGGGAACTTCTTAACAGCACCTCGAAAGCAATACTGTGCAATTTTGCTTATTGAATGGGAGGGAAAATAGTATAAATTACAAAAGCATCACCAATAATCCAAAGCTTCCTTATAAGCCTTCAAAACACACACAAAAATTTAGACATTCATCTTCACTAGTCTTTTTTTTCCCTTCTGCCTTTATCATTCTTGATTCTATGCAAGTAGTCTGGGGAACCAGACCCAACATTTATTGTCTGTAAGATGCCAGGCACTGTTAGGTATGTTTTATCTCTATTCTACAGGTGAGGAAAGTGAGGCTCAGATAAATTAGGTAACTTGCCTAAGATCACATTGCTAGAAAATGGTAGAGCCAGGATTTCATCCCAGGCCACCCAATGTGAAAAGGACCATTCTTTTTTATTTTAGGTCCACACTATGCTAAAGGTCAGTCCCATATTGGAATGGAGAATCTACAATGTAGCTGATCCACTCACAGGTAATCAACTGTTGGCTCTTGAACTAAAAATTAGAGCTTCTATTTATTGACTATCAGCTCTCTCTCTCTTTTCTCTGATAAGGACATTATCAATTAGGATATTTATGACTTTACAGCAAGAAATGACCGTGACAGTGGACTTCTTTGTTGTTGAAAGTTTTCTCTTTCTGAGCATAGTGTGTATGTTTCATAAGAGATACTCAGGTGAAATCCATGACCAGCAACCAAACTGAAAAATGCCTCCAGACCGTTCTCGGGTTTTTCTTTCTCTCTTTGGGTACTGAGAACATCTTTTCTGTATTATAAATGTGAAGCAAGAGCCTTCATAAGAAGGAATAAAAGAAATCAGTGCTTCAGTCTCACTGCTGTTGTAAAAGAAAGTGTTGGGGAAATGTTCCGGAGGGGGGAGCAGATCATGGATGACTCGGGTGCTTCGTCACTTCTTTCCTTCCAAAAGCCCTCAGCAGGGACAGGTTTCCTTCTTTTTTCTTTAAAGATGCCTTCAAAGCTTCCAGGATGCTGCCCCTGAATGAAACTAATGGTCTTTGCTGCAAGACATGTTGTTTTGTGGATTTACAGGCTTCCAGGCTGTAGTCAGAAGGGAAACCTTTCTTGATGACCTACTCAATCTTTGGTCTTTAGAATCCAATCCAGTCAGCAACCATCATGCCAAGTTTGATTTAAACTGCTGGCTCACTTCTAAGCCACGGGCTGTACATGTGCTTCTAACCCCCTTAAAACATTAAATGATCCAGTAAGCCATTTTTTAAGTGTGAGAGTTTAACAGATTGGGGTTCATTTAAGATATGTAGACATCCTGAGAAGTTTTAGCCATCTTGAATCAAAATGTAGCCTTACTGAAACCTGACTTCAATTTGATTATAGCTGGCATTTAAAAAATTAGAAGGTAATTGAAGGGATGCTTATCACCTTGAATTTTTTTTATAAACAAATATAAAGCTGCTTTATTAAGATACATCATCAATTCAGGAAAAATTAGATCCCCACAAATAAAACAACTAATTTCACAGATGACAATATTAATCATGAAAAATAATAAAAATAAAATAGAACACTATGAATTACTAGGAAGCATATTCAACAGTTACAGAAAAGAGAGGAATAGTATTTTCCTAAAACTGGAAATAATGGAATGATCTCAGAGTGTTTATAACATAAACTTCATTTAAAGAGAAGCACACGGTTAAAATGTTAAATTAAAAAGAAATGAAAAGGAAACAAACTGGAAAAAAAAGTTTAATGGCTCTTTTAAAGGGTAGAATGGCCAATAAGGTAGTAGGAAATGGGCGATCAGAATTCAAGGGAGGGTTCATGATATCACCTTGAATTTTACTAGCAGATTCAAAGGGCTAGTTCTTTCTGCAGTAAGACAGACATAAGTCACATTGTTATATTGCAAAACACTGACAATAACTCACACTGTGGTTTACTGTCAAGAAACCCAAGCAAAAAGAAAAAATATCCCTCCTCACCAAAACTTATTGCTTTCCTTTCAACCTGAAATTTTTTTTGCAGTCTAATGTGATGGTACTTTGCTTCCTAACCTAATTGTGACAGTTTGAAATATTTGGTCACAAATCAGCTTCCCAGAGAAGATCAGATTATAATGAACTGTCATGACTTTCCCTGAAGGAAACCTCACTTAAAATAACAGGACAGAAACATATTCTGACTCACATTTTTCTGATTATCAGTTGGATTTCTCTCCCTGTCCTCTTTAGCTGCCACTTCAAGGTATATTTAGTTGCAAAATGGGAAACACTTAGACTTAGGTATAATATTGCAAGATTTTTCAATGCCATTTGACCCTTCATTTCTTTAAATGAAATACTTTACAAAGCAGAGAGCTGCTTACACGAAAATGTCCTCAAGTCAATTTGTGATGTCAATCCTGAAGAGTGATTTTAAGCTTAATGTCATTAGGATAACCCCACGTTCATCTATAGTCTTCTGGCTACACTACACACACACTCCATCTTATGCAAGAAGGGAAACACAGCTAAGTAGCAGCTCTGGGACATTTTAGAAGCTCTGATAGTATGAGGAAAGTCCTGCTAAATAGAGCAGCTTTGGCACTTTTCAGTTAAATGCTTGATAAATGAATTTGGGATTATGCTCATTTCTTTAATAACACCCACAAAACTGGAAAGTAAGTTGGTTTTATGAAGTGGAAAAATTAAAAGCATATTGCAAATGGCCTCCGGAAGAAAACACTTTCAATCATTTGTTTCAACTAAACCAAGGTTGCCAGTTCTTAATGGCACTCTAGGGGAAGTCACTATGCTGGCAAACACACCCAGGGCCTGTATGCATTGCATCTTCCTGCCCTGAGCACAGAAGAGAAAAAGCACGAGCTCTTGTGGAACTGTAGAACTGTGGAATTGATTTCTGGCTCTTGGTCTAAGCTCCTAATCGTCTCTCTTTTTTGTTGTTGTTATTTTTCTTTATTTATTTTTGGCTGCGCTGGGTCTTCGTTGCTACGTGGGCCTTCTCCAGTTGCGGCGAGGGGGGGGCCACCCCTTGCTGTGGCGCGTGGGCCTCTCATTGCAGTGGCCTCTCCCGTTGTGGAGCACAGGCTCCAGGTGAGTGGGCTTCAGCAGCTGTGGCACGTGGGCTCAGTAGTCGTGGCTCACGGGCTCTAGAGCGCAGGCTCAGTAGTTGTGGTGCACGGGCCTAGTTGCTCCGCAGCATGTGGGATCTTCCCGGACCAGGGCTCGAACCCATGTCCCCTGCATTGGCAGGCAAATTCTTAACCACTGTGCCACCAGGGAAGCCCGCTAATCTTCTCTTTCTTCTGAGACATTAAGTCAGGCAGCTATGGTCAATGGGCCTTTCTTTTCAGAGGATAAGTTCACTTGAATGTTCAGGCATAAAGGAAATTAGAGAGGTGTGACAGGGAGACGCCATCAGTAGACTTTACATACCTTAAATAGACTGGGCACCCGATGCATGGTTGAGATACATTAATCCATCTAGAAGTTAGTAGACTTTCTCAGAGGTCCTCACTGGAGATTCTATGGCTGCAGGTTCTCATTAGGCAAAGTCCCATTTTGCCTTCCCGGTTGCTATTATCTAGCTTTAGAATAATGTGTCTCCTTGTTTGCTTTCCAAGTTTCCCCCCTTTTGGTTTTGGCTATTTCAACCTGCAGCAGCTCATTATTACACTAGATGGAGTGTTGGCAAAGAAATGTCAATGTTCTGTTGTACTTGTGTTCCTTCGTTTAATGAAATGCTTAATTGAAAGTATTTTGTGTCACACGGGCTTTCTATGTTGTTATTTGCTTGACTAGATGAAGCAGGGATGAGGTGTATACTCTGACCTTCTCCAAGAAGGAAGACTGAGGAATGTTAGGGATGGACGGACATTTTATTCATTGAAAAGTATACTCTCCAGAACCTTTAGAAATGCCAAGGACTCATACCTAAAAGCAGAGCCCTTGATTCAAGAATTACCCTGGAGAAGGGCTTTTAATCCCCAATCAACCAACCATTCCACATTGATAACTATTGGTAGGAGCTTCCAGGGCATTTTCATTGTCACTGAAAAGGGGGAAGGGGGCAAGGGAAAAGGGTCACTTAGTACTCATGTACCTTTTCTTTAAGATTTTCCAACATTTTTTCCACCTGTAACTTGTCATCTTTGATTTTTTCAAGTTCAGCTTCTTTCCTTTTGTATTCCTCTTGGACTTTGAGTAGATGCTACAAGAAAGACCAAAGACAATCAAGTCTTAAGAAGCCACACTTCACTTAAAAACACTGGCTGAAGTTAGATATTAGGCAGGCCTTCCTCACTTTCCCCCAGCACACACAATCATTTCTCCATGCAAAGATACTAAAGGGAAAATCAAGATACTTTTCACTTGAAGTTATTTTATCTGGCTCTTATGAATCTTTTGGATTTGTTCATATTTTAGAAAGAGTCTGAGAAACTAATTGATCTAATCACTTAACTTTCCTACTCCAGCCAGATGTAAGGGTAGGGTGCAGTTAATACTATGTGGACAATATCTTGATTTTGGCATAGAACTTAATGTGTAAAGCATTCTTGCAAATAGCCATTTTCCAAGCCAAGTTCAATTTCTGCGAGAAAAGTAGTAAAGAATCCAAATTTCACAAATGTTGGTTCCCTTATCAGTAGGCAAGGAACTGGATTCATCATTAACGATTACTACAAATACTATGTATTTAGCATCTAACATGTGCCAAGTATTGGGCAAAGGGTTTCATATGCATGATCTCATTTAAGCCTCACAATAAACCTACGATACATAAGCCTGAAGGTTACAGAGGTTTAATGGTTTGCCTAAGGCTATTCAGATAGTCAGTGCCAGAGCTGGGATTTAAACCCAGGTTGAGTCAACCCCACAACCCATGCTCTTAACCATCATATTAGACTATACATCTATCGGGGATAAGATGGGAGAAATTTTACCATTGTTTACAAGGCTATTTTCCAATAAAAAGTAATCAAAATGAGTAAAATTAATTTTTCAGGAGGTAGAGACCTAATTGTCTCACCGAAGTTTTTGAAGTGATGGAATGAAAAAAAAGTTCATTAGTTTAAAATTGAACCACTCCATTCTTATGTGGAGTGGTTTCAAATCAAGCTGTAAGAGGGGAAAGCAACAACAAGAAAATGTTTTCAAAGTTTTGCTTTTCAGAGGCTTGCAAAAGACCATTGGGAGGGCTAAAAGACACAGTACGATGTACATTGTTGAAATTCTTTGAAGTCTAGCTGAGGAGATGTATTTTTTTGGTGGAAAGATATCTGATGTAATTAAACTAGATCCCTGATCTAATTAAACTCCACGGTGACAGTAAAAGGAAGGTAAGCATTACTTCACACATTTCGTTAATAGGAAAGGTAAAATATTAATGTGATATTGCTTGTCACATAGGAAGACAATGATAGCAGAAGTAATAGGAACATGGCACTCTTTGTGCCAGAAGAGACTCCCTGTTCACAATTTGTGATTTCCAAACATCAATAAGCTTTACCCTAGATAATTCCAAGGCACACAATTAAAAAATTATTGGACAGTTTAAATTGTGAGGAAAATGGTTGGTAATCCGGCAAGACAGAAGAGGATAGTACCCTTACTCAGAAGTACTACTCCTTTACTATAATGGGAACAGATGTTGATATCTTTTAAATAGTAGGCTTGCTGTGGTGGTTACATAAAACTTCTAGATATTGAGCATCTGTTACACAATGTTGTATTTGAATGCAATTACAGTTGGATGCACTTATTTACTTTACTTTTTATACTTGGGATAACGTGCTGGTAAACTCATTCACATAAATGACTGTGAAAACAAAACAAAACAAAAGCAAATTGGTATTATGTGCCCAAAAGCACTGATACTTAAAAACCCATAACACCTCTCCTTCCAACCAAATCAAGGGTAGGATTCTTGCCATTTCTTCTAAAAGACTGTATTATTTAGCATTGTATCAACTAGATACTTATTCACCAGCACTGTTGCATATCTAAGTAATTAAGGTTCTTCACAATGACCTTGAGACCCTGTCCAAATCCCAAAGTACATTCCGTAGCATAAAGAAAAGATTAGGTTATACTCAGTGTAGTTTTTTTTTTTTTTATTTATGACTGTGTTGAGTCTTTGTTTCTGTGCGAGGGCTTTCTCTAGTTGTGGCAAGTGGGGACCACTCTTCATCGCGGTGCGCGGGCCTCTCACCATCGCGGCCTCTCTTGTTGCGGAGCACAGGCTCCAGACGCGCAGGCTCAGTAATTGTGGCTCACGGGCCCAGTTGCTCCGTGGCATGTGGGATCTTCCCAGACCAGGGCTCGAACCCGTGTCCCCTGCATTGGCAGGCAGATTCTCAACCACTGCGCCACCAGGGAAGCCCCTCAGTGTAGTTTTATTGTTAAGTATTTTTTACTGAATGCACATTCTTTGAAAGTTGGTGATCCATCGCTATCTCTGCATTTACCAGAACATTTCATGAACTACAATACATCATCCCTTCCTCAGCCATGCCAGAGAACACAATACCAAGAAAATAAGAGGTTTGCTATTCTATTTGCTTGCGGGGGCCCTTTTACAAGTGAGGAGCTGATTACTATCCTTCCAAAAAGCTCAGAGAACCAAAATGTCTTTACCTGTTGCATTCCTTGCAGGGCTTGCTGCAGGAGTTTCAGCTGCTGTTCCCTGTTTGGGTCATCTTCTCTGTGGGCTTTGCCTTGTTCTTGCTTTAGCAGTTCCACCTCGTTCCGGTAGGCATCAAGCTGCCAACGGAGGCTGTCATTTTCTTCTTTCAGAGCTTCTGCCTGTGATACTAAGGCTAAACAATCAATACAAAGGAGTAAAAACCATATATCCAGATTCCGTTGTGGTTCACCTTAGTACCATGAAAACTTGGTGTTTTAAATTGACACGTATAAAAAGCCTCTCAATGAGAAACTTTAGATCTGAGGTGGCCATGGTAGCAAGAGATGGACACAAAAGCACAAAGACTCGTTTTTCTAAATGAACACAGAATTCCAACACACAAAAGTCCTCATCGTGTTTCAAATTCTTCACCTCAAACATCACTAAAATATTTCTAGGTAACTTCAGTTACTTTTACTTGAAATGCAGCAAATAATAAGAGCCTGTAATAATAAAATAGAAGGCTAATTGTCTTGAACTGATGACTGTCCACACAATAATTTGGCTGACAGTTATTTTCTAAAAATGCAGCCTTAACTGATCCTATAGAGGAAAGGTAAATGTAAAAATTAAGACACAAGACTTCCTGGGGAATTCCCTGGCGGTCCAGTGGTTAGGACTCTGCGCTTTCACTGCTGAGGGCCCGGGTTCGATCCCTGGTTGGGGAACTAAGATCCCACAAGCCGTGCAGTGAGGCCAAAAAAAAAAAAACTTCCAGTTTATGGTCTAGCATGTAAGGAGCTTAGAAGTCACCACTCCATCCTAACAACAAGTAAAAAGCTGAACAAACTGAAAAAAACCAACAACTCTTCTTAGATACAACAGAGAAGTGAAGTAACAGGGCAAACTCATACACCCAAAATTGGAGAGACAAACAGGTGAATACAGAGAATCACAACTTACCAGACCAGAAACCCATGAGCAGATATCGCCACAGGAAACAGTGTCAAGGTAGGAAAACCTAAACTGTACTTGGCAATTTGCTGTAGGCTCAGTGTAAATAAGTCTGAGAGTTAAAAACTCCAGGGAGACCCAGTCATAGCTAGGTCCCTACACTTTTGTGAGTTTTATCTCCAGGGGCTCCACCTGGTCCTCAGAGTGAACACTGGAGAAAAATTCCTATGTGCTTCCAGCAGGGGAGGGGAAAAAGAAACCCTCTTGAGATATGCCAGAGCATCATGTTCTTCTATAAAAGGGCTGCCTTCAGAAGAAATGATTTTACCATAGCCTAACCTACTCAGGTAGTACCAGAGCCTAACCAACTCAGGGAACCAACCAGCTCCAGACCCCTCTAGCCATTCTGTCCCACCTAAAGGGGGAGAAAAAACTGAGAAACACTTGTGAAGTTCAAAGTGGAGAATTAGTCTAAGTCAATGTTTTCCAAATGTGCTCCCTGGACCATGATCATATAATTCATTTAGGATGGCTGATAAAATTTAGATTCCCAAACCCTATTACAGGCCTATTGAAGCAGACTCTATAGCACAGAAATCTGAATTTTAAAAGGTAACCCAGTGAGTCTTATATATATATACCAAATCTGAAAACCACCAATTTAAGTGAAGAAGGCAGAAGATAGATGCTGAAAGGGAACAGCTATCCTTAATGTTTACTGGGTACATGTACTTTCCATCATGGTTAACAATAGAATGAAGTAGTTTCACACTATCATGATTTGCTTTGACGTGATTCTCCCTCTTCAACACATTGCTTTGAGCACAGCGGTCTTTTCTTCCATGGCAAGAGTATTTCCAGTTCTGAATCACAAATATGGGCTTAGCTACCATAGAGGATCTCACAGAACAGAAACTTTGTGGCACTTCAAGGAAAGGTAACAGACTGCTAGCTTTGACTCATACTTAGACTGGGAAGTATATTTAACCAAAAACATGCTATAGGCTCCTGAAATTCAAGTTTGGTAGCATGGAGAGAGAGAGAAATAAAACTTTGAGATCTAGTTGCTTAAGCTTTTAATTGGAACCAAGCAATAACTAAAACATGTAGCTGATTTAGATAAAAACTGAGGACCTGCTCACCGGCTCACACTGAGCAGGATTTCTGCAGTTGAGTACTACAGACATGCAATAACAAAATTAGGTACGATCAAGGGGAAGAAAAATGCACAAAAGTCCTTGAATTAAAATGAATTGAAACCTTCTGGGAGAAAAGCTATTTGGTAAGCTCCATTAAGTCTATTGTAGATAGCTTTATTTGACAAAGCAGCATCCTGGCATGTGGAACAGGAAAGAAAATAGCTATAAGATGATCTGTCAGGGAGTTTCCAGTCTCTAAACGAATAAGATTCTGTGCAGTAGCCAATACAGCTTTTAACTCAAAAGAGATACAGAAGCAAACTGCAATTATATAACCCTAGTAAGTGCATTCAATCTGAATCTCCCATATACCCCTCTCCTCCCCCAATAATTCCTCAAACTCAGCAACTTATCAAGTGGATGCTCAAACTTACGGTTGCATTCATTTCAGGGTAACAGTGGATTTATACTGTATACAATACTGCAGATACTGAGGTGGAGACAATCCTACAAATCAAAGATTAATCAGCTATAAAATATCCTGGCTAAACACTTAAATAATTTGAATAGCTCAATTATTATTAAATTTTTTGTTTATCTTGGCTATAAGTTTATAGTATGTGTCTGCAGTTATTAGTTTGCTGTTCTGAAAATATTAACTATTCACTGATTACAAAGGGTTTATTTAATATATATGGAGGTTTATATGTTTAGGGATCTAACATATGGCAAAAATAGAGGAAATTCAGATGTAACAGCTAATGAATGCTTTTAAAAAATTCTGACTCGGTGATTTTCTTTCCTTAAGAGTTTTTGTTCATGGAGTGAAGATTCTGGGATCACTCAAGTGGCTAGAGCTGCTCACTTCAATATGCAAGTACAGGAACTAATAAATTCTGATTTGCATTATAATCAATCTGTTTTCTATCTGTCTCTCTCACACACACACACACACACAAACACACACACACACACACACACACACACACACACACACACACACACACACACACACACACACACACACACACCGTGGGGGCAGTATACTACCATATCTCCAATGTCAAGCACAGGGCTGAGAATGTAATAGTTATTAAAGGAATGAATGAATTCACTTAACCATTACAAAATCTTTGTTAGACAGTTTTTATAATGTATTTCTTATAAGTGTGGAAGCTGAGGCTCGCTGAGGAAGAAGTCCTTTCTATGTCAAGAAAGGCAGAGCTTGGACTAGAACTCAGGTGTTCTAACTTTAGGTCCAGTGTCTTGTCCACTGTGCTTTACTGACTGCTAAGATTGTATAGAATGGTTTACCTGAAAACACTCATCTTTTAGCTGATGTTTTAATCTCTCCCATGGTAACCCCCCTCCAAGATGATTTGTTATGAAATTGAAGGGTGGTGTGTTATATTGTTCAACAGTTTTGCCATTTGAGTTCCACTGGGGACCCATACCATGGCTATCATCTCACAGTGAGGTCCTGACTATACTAGGTGAGAGCAAAAGCCTTTACCCAGACAACTGTTTGTAGACCCCTGTTTGGTTCCTAATAAACCTCCAGGTAACCACAATGGAAGGCAGCAGATAGGTAGACTCATATATTTTAGATATTTCGACTCAGTTTGTAGATTCTCTCTTTTTTTTAATAAATTTATTTATTTATTTGTTTTTATTTTTGGCTGTGTTGGGTCTTTGTTGCTGTGCGTGGGCTTTCTCCAGTTGCGGGGAGTAGGGGCTACTCTTCTTTGTGGTGCGTGGACCTGTCATTGTTGTGGCTTCTCTTGTTGCAGAGCACAGGCTCTAGGCATGCGGGCTTCAGTAGTTGTGGCACATGGGCTCAGTAGTTGTGGCTCGTGGGCTCTAGAGCTCAGGCTCAGTAGTTGTGGCGCATGGGCTTAGTTGCTCCAGGGCATGTGGGATCTTCCCAGGCCAGGACTCGAACCCATGTCCCCTGCATTGGCAGGTGGATTCTTAACCACTGTGCCACCAGGGAAGCCCTAGGTTCTCTTTTAACTTTGTGATTTTTAAAGAGAAATATTTGATTTTTATGCAGATACATTTATCAAAAATATCCTTTAAGATTTCTATCTTTGGAGATCTTCATCCCAAATTATATAACCAACTCCTACATTTTCTAACATTTCTTTTGCTATATATATATTTTGTCATTTGAATCTTCAATCCATCTGTTATTAATTTTGGTGTAAAGTATAAGTGATGTAGGGATCTAACTTTTTTCCTAAAAGTTTGGCTAGTTACCTATTTATACATAAACTGTCTTATGGTTTCTACTGTAGAACGTATTATTAATAAGTCCAAGCCAAATATGGAACAATACCACCTAAATGTCCAATGCTCCTAGGAAGAGAAAGTCCACTTTTAGTTAGGTACTATGATGAAAGATGGCAGTAAATTAAGACCACAGTAAGTCCTGTAGCCACAGGGTTGACATTCAGCAAGTGTGTACTTATATGGCCTTACCAATTGTCTCTAGCTGCTTCCAGTCTGATGGGTTTGTGCCCATACCTTACCGGTTGTTAACGGTTTTAAAATATCCCTTCCAGTAGGTGTTAGTTAAATAAAGCAAAGCAGAATAATCTTTACCTGATTCCTCAGTTTCTTTTGTTTCTGTTGTTTCTTCTATTTCATCATCAGACATCTCCATTTCTTCTTCTCGCCTGATTCCCATTAATTCATCATTATGTATGTTGCGAATTTCCTAAGGTTAAAAGATATGCTCTTTAGGTGGGAAAGCCTTGAAAATGTTGAGGAAATAAACAGAATTAAGGACTAGGTAAAGCAGGATCTTTTTAAACGTATAACAAAACTTCAAGAGTAGTCTTAAGGCAAAGGCAAAGACAAAGGCAAAGGGAAAGG
Source organism: Balaenoptera acutorostrata (assembly GCF_949987535.1). NCBI lineage: Eukaryota > Metazoa > Chordata > Mammalia > Artiodactyla > Balaenopteridae > Balaenoptera > Balaenoptera acutorostrata. Next base: position 113,458,479 of record NC_080085.1, read on the forward strand.
AAAAGGCAAAGACAAAGGGGCATGTTGAGGCTGAGGACAGTCTCAATAGACAAAGCAAACTTTGTACACTCTGTCCTGTATAGGCTTTCTTTCCATACCCAGAGCTCTAGCAGCCGATGATTCTTGTATCCCTCCCATTTTAGAGAGTACCGTTGACCATGAAATACCTTCCACCTCTTACATGGATTTCTGGACTTTCCCTTAAGGTTCTGCCATGTTCACCTTCCCATGTCAAATCCTTTGATCTTGCTGCTTTCTATCCTCTCTCTCCCTTTAAAGTCTTACTCAACAGAACTCTTAATCAAACATTTGCAGGTTTAGTAGTTAGTTAGAGTAAAAATGAGCTGTCAGGACTGAACTCCTACCAGATCAACCATTCCGTGGATAATATCTATATTCTGTGAACAAAACAACAAACCAAACCAAATCCCTAACTACTTGATGGCATTGGAGAAAGAACAAAAACAGGCATATTCCGAAGAGGAGCTGACACTTGGAAGAAGGGTGTGGGTCTTCCAGTTTTAAAGAGACTTTTAGTCTGAGAGCAGACAACAGCTAGCACCTCATATGGTGGCTAAATTTTAAATAGAAAATCCAAAGTCTTCATATCCTAAAGAAATAAAGGAGAGAGTTCAGGGCAATCACTGGAAGCCAATGGAAAGTGAAGAGGGGATTCCAGAAAGTAGATAGCCAAAGAGAGAGGGATCCAAATTCTGTGTATAAGAACTGTACAAATTTCTGCATGACCCTTGAACCATGAAAGCACATGGCAGATTCCAAACAACCCAGCTAAGGCTAAAAAACTGAACTGAGATTTGAGTTGCCATCTAAGAGAGACAATTTCTAGCTTAAATTCAATGAAGTAAATTGACCATTAAAACAAAAGAAAACAAAATCAACATTCTTTGAAAGAATATAACAGAATCCAAAGACTTAAAAGCAAAATATTCACAATAAGCAGATAAAGCCCCCAGTTAACTGACATACCTACAAGAACTAGGATGAGATGACCCATTTTCAAGAGAAAAGACAATCAACAGAAACCAAGCTTGAAATGAACTAGATATTGGAAATTAGCAGAACAAGGAGTTAAAGCAGCTATCATAACTATCTCAATGATGTAAAGGAAATATGTTAATAATGAATGAAAAGATAGGAAATCTTAGCAGAGAAATAGAAACTTTGGATGAGCCTAACAGTAGAATAGAGATGACAGTATACAGAGAAAGCTTAAAGAGAGAACAATACAAATTTATCAAATCTGAAGAACAGAGAAACTAACTGGAATCACAGAAAGAGAGTAGAGATTAAATGATTCAAAATATTTGAAGAAAAAATAGTTGAGGATTTCTCAAATTTGATGAAATATATTAATCTATATATTCAAAGAACTCAGTGAACCCCAAGCAGAATATATGTGGAAAACCAGTATGTCTCGGAACACCATAGTCAAGCTGCTGAAAATGAAACATAAAGAGAACCTCTAACTCTTTAGTTAACTAAATTTATTGTGACAATTATTTCACAATACATGTAAGTCAAGTCATTATGCTGTACACCTTAAACTTATACAGTGTTGTATGTCAATTATATATCAATAAAACTGGGGGGAAAAAGAGAAACTTTTAAAAGCAGCCAGAAAAAACCAACATATTATAAACAGGGGAAAAACAATTTGAATGCTTTGATTTCTTTCAGAAACAATAAAGACCAGAAGTTAGGGAAACAATTCTTTAAAGTGCAAGAAGAAATAAAAAATACCTATTTATTCAGAATTCTATATTCAGAGAAAAATTCTTTCAAGAATGGAGATGAGATAAATATATTTTCAGACAAATGTAAATGCGAGTATTTGTCACCCAAAGACTTGCACTATAAGAAAAGCTGAAGAAAGCTCTTCAGGCTGAAGGGAAGTGCTACCAGATGTAAACACAGATCTGCAGAAAGGCATGAAGAACATCGGAAATGATTGAGATCACACTGGAAAAGTCACTTTTTCAAAAAAAATCAAGCATGAGAACTCCATTTTGGAACAGCTTGCAATCATTTAAAGGCCACTTGATGCCTGTCAGAGGCTCCTCAGCAGTGAGCTGAGAACTCCTTGCCTAGGTTAGCCCCACTTGGGCCATAATACAGAAAATGTGCAAAGCTGTCTGGTGAAAATTGCCTCCATTTAGGGAGATTATAAGTATTTTAAATGGATTTCTTAATAATTAATGCTACAGTTAATCACTATCTCAACTAATATTCTCCTTTTTTATTCCTTTTATCAGGAAAAATAATGATTTCTATATCAAGTTAAGTTTACACTAAATATAAATAAAAGTACCTATTAAAAAGTGAGCTATTCAGTGTTATCACTGAGAGTTAAGAAGTAAAGGAAAAATAGAAGAAATAGAAAATAGAAATACTACCATAGGATCCCTCAATGTGCTGCAGAGGCATTACTTAAAATAGAAAATAATGACTTGTTTGAGAAAAATGAACTTTAAAGGACTGTGTCAAGAGAGACGTTTGCTATGTCTTATTCAAACTCATTGCACAGAGAACAATAAAGGAATTGCCATTTCTAAGAATTCATTCTTTCTCAGGAGTCTGGATTTCAGTTATCAAAGAGCTGTTACTGGAAATGTGATCATAATGAGGTTTGACACTGGCAAATTCAAATATTGTACAACTTACTTCATCAGGAAAAGTCGTGGCTCTCCTAGTTGCCTAACAAAATTGTAGACTGTCAGAGGGTATAAGCAGAGACCAACTCTCAATTCACAAACATGTTGTCTAACTCTGGGAAAGTTACTGTGTTTCTCAGAAGAGTAAATTGTGTTCCTTCTAGGGAAATGTCCCAGGGCCAGAAGATCTAACTGATAGCTAAGACACGCCCTGTAGCTGCTCAGCATCTGCAAAGCATCTTTTCTGCTTCCAGCTGGGCAAGGAAGCGTAATCTCTTCTTAGAAGTATAAAATGTTCAATAACTAAGTAATACAGCTTATCTAGAGATCTTTCACATCTTCAAAAAATCCCTAGAAAAATAACGGACCTATGGGCAAATTTTACCTCAATGCCTTAAAATACTTTAGAAACAAGAGTTACCAGTTCTTTTAGCTGATAATAAAATGAGGGTAAGAAAAACTAAGGAGAAGCTTGCTCTAAGTTATTCAGTCAGGCAGGCAAAGTGGCAGAGCCTAGAGCCCTCTAACTAGACAATCCTTCTTAGCTACAAAGAAACTAAGGTCCGTACTATTACTTTTTCTGTAAATATCGATACTAAGTCACATGAATGGAGATAAGGCAGAGAGAACAATAGAGGCTATAGGATACTATACTGCAATAAACTTAAGGTGAGCACTCAGTAAATGACACTACCTCTAAGTAAAGCAAGTGAGATTTTAATTCTTTGAAAAGTAAAGCACTTGATATCTAAGATGCCTATTTTCTATATTCTCTGGTGGATCAAAAAAGCTCTACTTTTGGAATCAAATCCTAACAAATACCTTCAGAGTGAAGGGCTAAAAGGTGGCATTTACCTAAGGAAGGCATTCTACCTAGCTTGGACACAGGAGCAGGCAACAGGAGGACTTTGAGCCACTGAAGTGCAGGCAGCAAGAGAAATAGCTGCCTCCCAGATCTGCCCCTTTTCCCATCCTGATAGTTGGATCCAGTGCTGAAGCCAAAAGAGTGGCAATAACATGGAAAAACATTTTCCAGAAATTTTCATTTGTAATTCTCTACCTGAAATTGACTGGGTCACGTCACTGATAGAGTACATCAAAAAAGGTAAGATAGCCCTCCTAAAGTTTTTATACCACACTGTTGCCCATGGTAGACCTGTGATATTTAATCTAAACAGTGAACTGTTAGTGACTTCTCAAAATGCATTATAATGCCTTTAAGTCTATTCTAGTGGTAACTTTTTGCGAAGCTTAGAAATTCACATATTGCTCCACAATGGAGGACAAAGCACTTTCAACATAGAATGAAACTGAAACCCTAGACAGAGGAAAATGCTGAAAAGAATCATCTTTGTACCAGCTGACATTTTTGACTTATCATAAAGTAGGCAAATCATAAATTATTGAACGTTAATTATCTAACTATATAGTTTCCAAAAAATTTATGTGGACTTAAATTCATCTTACTCATGTTTTATGATAGAAACATGACTATAATAAAAGCAAAGTTCCTTATGAATTGTGTAACAAAATTGTACTTACCCACACTTTGAAAATTAACAGGATTCTCGGTGGGGAATGGGCCAGATGAAGGAATGGAAAGGAGCAGAGGATAGGGAGATAGCTCCTACACTTACATAGAAATTTGATTCTGAGATATCATTCAAGCCAATGAAGCAAAGCACAAACACAGGCTCTTAATCAATGTCTATTGTATGCTACATAATGGAAATACAAATTAGGTTGATCCAAATTTTGTTAGCATGGGGTTTGATGGCTGAAAGCCAATAGCTAGTGTTAGTGCAAATGGGTCCTAAAACGAGGGTATGCAGATAACTTGAACATCTATCTGCAACCAGTTCTTCGGGGTTTGGAATGATAGGCCTGGAAATCTAGAAAGTTATTTTAGCAATCACAGTATTTCATTTCACGAGAATGCTAGTACGTAATCACCATGTACCCTTTCTTCTGGTCCAATGGTATAAAAATCTCACATTAGGGAGAATTCAAGGGAGTTTCTTGGTGCCTACTGCTATGGCTCTAGCTTCTTATATACCATCCAAAGTTTAACTTGTGATCTAGGCCAGGATCTCAGTAAGAGAAACACACAGGTTTTGAATGATTCTATAGAAAAAGAGTTCCCACAACACACAGCACTGTCAGTAAAGTCACTGTAGATGCTAACTTTTAGTAAGGGGAGGGACTTCAGCCTTCTCTTATTTTTATTACCCTTTCAAATTGTATCAGCAGAAGCCTCACACACATGTAAATCAGGAAAGTAAACCAATGAAAAAGACCCATTATCAAACTAGTCTGCTTGGCAGATGCTACCAGAGTGAGTGCCTTAGCTCCCTGAAGGTGGGGACTTTTTCTTCTTCATAACTTCTCTCTCACCAGAGTGAGACAGTGTCTGCTGCTGGAAGCAGGATGACAGTGAGACAAATAACAGGTACTCTGTGATGCAAGGAGGTCACCAGCTGGCTTATTCCCCGAGGCAACTGGTAGAAAAGGTTCAATGTCAGACCCTTCTACCTTGATGAAACCCCTAACTTAGGAGTTGTAGCTTTGATGCCTAGGTCAAGAAAAAGTCAGTTTAGTTGATTAGGTCACTGAGATGCTCTGATTCTCAGTGGGGTGCTAAGAGGCAGTCCCAATTTAAGAGGACAGTTTTGTCACTTTCTACAGGATACCTCCTTTTAGTCCTCAGAGTTGCCTGTCATCAAGTGAAAGTACGCAGAGGTTAAAAAAAATTTAAAACCATGATTTAAAGAGGTGCCAATATAGAGTAGAAGAAATCTTTTAGGTTTAGGGAATGCAATGGCAGAGAAAGGTCATGAGCTATGTTCCACTGTCAGTAGTTTTACTTACAAAGATTGAGGTATTCAGGGTAGACCTTAATTTAGTCCAATCCAACAGGCAGGAAGCATTTTTCTGGGTTCCTACAAAGTCTACAAGGCATATCACAAAACATGTAGTAAGTCATGCTGGCCCTGTGCTTTATCCTCATCACTGTGCCAAGGAAGCTCTGCTACAATATTAGGTGATAGGGTGTACAGCTCTCAGCTCTCCACAGCCCCAGAGAAATGTCCGGCTCACTGGCATAGCTATCTTTACTGAGGAAGTAATTAAACTCAAGCATATACCCACCAGATAGGTAGGCTTGCTATAACTACAGAGAGCCTTGATGAATAATATTAATGGAGACTATTTTATTGCAAATTCGTTTACAAAAGGGTTGTGGCCTAGACAAGTCAGTTCTCCAACCAGAGGCTCCACTCCTCCCATGAAAAAGGAAATACTGTATCAGCAGGGCTTTCTGTAATGGGTGGGGCACTTCAAACAGCCTCTTCCACCCCCTAAAATGGATACATGCGTGCGTTGAAGGGAAGGTAGAGACTAATACTGCTTTTCTACAATTGGAAGACATACTGAACATTTTTCTCTCAACTTTTATTTTTCTGAATTATTCAAACTAAATTAAGGATTTTGGATATTTTAAATTTAGGTGCTATGTGAAAAGATGCTCAATATCACTAATTTTTAGAGAAATCAAAAACTACAATGAGGTATCACCTCACACCAGTCAGAATGGCCGTCATCACAAAATCTACAAACAATCAATGCTGGAGAGGGTGTGGAGAAAAGGGAACCCTCTTACGCTGTTGGTGGGAATGTAAACTGGTACAGGCACTGTGGAGAGCAGTATGGAGGTTCCTTAAAAAACTAAAAATAGAACTACCATATGACCCAGCAATCCCACTACTGGGCATATACCCTGAGAAAACCATAATTCAAAAATAGCCATCCATGCACTACAATGTTCATTGCAGCACTATTTACAGTAGCCAGGACATGGACGCAATCTAAGTGTCCATCGACAGATGAATGGATAAAGAAGACATGGCACATATATACAGTGGAATATTACTCAGCCATAAAAAAGAATGAAATAATCTCATTTGCAGCAACATGGATGGACATAGAGATTGTCGTACTGAGTGAAGTAAGTCAGACAGAGAAAGACAAATATCATATGATACTGCTTATATGTGGAATCTAAAAAAATGAACTTATCTACGAAACAGAAATAGAGTTACAGATGTAGAAAATAAACTTATGGTTACCAGGGGGTTAAAGGAGGGGGAGGGATAAACTGAAAGATTGGGATTGACACATACACACTACTATATGTAAAATAGATAACTAATAAGGACCTACTGTATAGCACAGGGAACTCTACTCAGTACTCTGTAATGGCCTATATGGGAAAAGAATCTAAAAAAAAAAAAGAGTGGATATATGTATATGTATAGCAGATTCACTTTGCTGTACACCTGAAACTATCACAACATTGTAAATCAACTATTCCCCAATAAAAATTTTAAAAACAAATAAATGAATTTAAGTGCTAAACTCCAACCCTCCCCTTGATCACTTTTGTTACCTTTTTAGCTCCCTGAGGGCAAAGACCATCTCATACTGCATTGCCTGTCATGATACCTGAGACGGAGAATCTGTTCAGTAAACGTCTGAATTGAAATGTTGAATTTTGTTCGTTGGGCTCAACGACATGAGGTAGCCCTAGCATTCTAAAATCATTTTGTGCTACAGTAAGATAATCGGTTCCTTTTTTGATACTAATTATTTTTTTTTTAACAATTAAAAACTTTACTGGCTTTTTATGACCCTACCCTCCATTGGGCTGATGTCTTCAAGGATTTCTCCCTAGTGACTCATAGATCCCTTTGCCGAGCCATAACTGATGGCTCAGAGACTGTTGGTTTATGAGCAGAGGTGGGCTTATCTTCCTCTAATCTCTCTTCACGGTTCTCAAATTGTTGCCATGCAAACTATGTCATGTATTCTCATGAAAGACAGAGGAATAGATTATTATCTTCATTTTATAGATTAGGTAACTGAGGTTCACAAAGATTAAATGACTGACTCAAGACCACAAGGCAGTTTATACCAGAGCACAGAGTGAAGAAGAAGAATTTCTAGGCCTGAATTGACCACTTACTAGCTGTGTAATTGTGTGTACATCGCTTAACATTTCTATGTCTCAGTTTCCTCACATGTAAAACATGGACACTCTACTTACTTATTATTCCTTATGGAGTTGTTAATGATAAATTGAAATAATACTATTTCTCATTTATATAGCATTTATATTTTCATACTGTCTACATATCTCTTATCTCATTTAATCCAGGTGAAGAAATAAGGACTGAGAAAGGCTGACTAACTTGCTCAAAGTCACGCAGCTATAACGTGTCAGAGCTGAGATTTGGATTCATGTCAACTCCAAGTCCAAGGTTCTTTCCACTACACCACATCTATTGAGGGGCTCACGTAGGTGAGCTAACCAATGTGAAAGTGCCTTATAATATGTAAGTTCCATACAAGTGCTATTTAACTATTAAGGAATATGACAACCTGCATTGATAGATATAATGGGACTGCTACTAGACTGGCAAAGAGGACTCAGAAACGAAGTTGAAAGAGTTGCTGCATACATAGATGGAAAGTGTCAGGGCTGGCTGGGTAAGGAAGCTACACATAGGAACAGAAGAACTTGAGGCCTATGTAACACCATTCCAAAGGCACATCGGTGCAAACAAACCTCCCTTCTTGGTTTTTAATCTCAGATTTAGAATCGCAACCTAATCACATCAGATATGCTCTAGTGTTATGCTAAAAATGTCACTTGAGCACAAGCAGAGAGGTGTGCGTCAACCTTAATTTGAAATCAGAGTCCTCTGTTTCCTTTAAAGCTGCCACCTATAAAGGTGGCTGAGCGGGTTTGATAAAAGAAGCTCAGAAATTTCAGTGCTCCAATGTAACACCAGGCAGCTTTCAGCCTCAACTGTCAAGATGCTCTAATAAATGTAAGACAGCCCTAATATTACTAACACTAGATGCACAGGTCAGTAATTATTGTTGTAACCAAGACTAGCTAGCTTAGGGAAGTAAACTTATTAATTATCGCAGCTACATTTTCACTACTAAGGTTTCCACCCAGCAGAGTGCATTCAAGACAACATGTGCACATTTATTACCCTTTTGGCAGCAGGTGGTCTGGACACAATGACAGGCTATAGAACATGTCTCAGTGTTTCATTAGGGCCTTGTTGTGGCCATGGGAGCTTGGCACTATTTAATTCTAGCTAAACTCCAAATCAATAACTTGTTAAAGAAAGAAACTGTCCCCCTGAGGGGCTACCAGAGTAAAAAGTTACTAACCTCAGCTTGTTTACACCAAACACTGATGTTTTTACGCTGGGCTTTTGTGAAGTGGTCCCAAGCCTTTTGTTTGGAGGCGGAATGGTACACAGCTACTATCTGCTCAACTGCAGCATCAGATCAACAGTTGAATCAGCATCATCCAGGGATGGCAAAAGAGAGGAGAAAAGAAATAAGAGAAGCATCAGGCTTAGTGTGTCTCCTATGACACTACTGGACTAGAGCTGTGTGTTGGCGTACCATGAGTTTAAAGGGGACACAAAGGCAAAGATATCAGTATACAGAAAGAAAAAATGAATTCTAGAAGGTTTAGGGTAAAATGGTGACTAAAGTTTTTTAATACAGGTAGTCTGTATTCATTCAGGCAGGAGAGGCAAGAGTCATGGTGAATGTGATTTAGCACTATTGACCCTGAACAACAGGACAGCAAGTGGTGAACTGTACCAGCTCCTTTTGACCACTGGCTTCTTAAACTAGCCTTTTAGAATGAGCCTGGATGCTTCATTTCAATGGAATCCATCTTTTTATTATCCTGAGGTATGTTTAACCAGAAGCAACAAGTCAAAACCTAAAATGGATAGGATCTATTTTAAGTCTACCTAGATAGGCTTGTTGACTGGAGAAACACAAGTTTTATGGAAGAATAATGTGTAAGCACAGTCCTAGGGAGTATTTTTTCAGGGTCGCTTAAAATGTCAAATGAGGAAATGTGTACAAATATTCGGGGGCTTTATCGCAATCAGTTCAAGAGAAGGAAAACTTAGTCATGACTTTTTTCTGGGAAAAGAAAAAAAGGACAAGATCCTCTGCCTGGCTAGGTGTTCACAGTAAGAAAATTCAGAGGTGTTATTTCTTTCTTTACAGCCCTGTTTGTACCCTGTCTACTAATGATTTAAGGATTTATATTCCCATGATGCTTGCTGCTCTCTTTTTCTATTTATTCTGAAGCCCTAAAAACATATGCTTTCTCCTCCTGGATTCCATGCCCATAGATACTTTCAAAATAGAAATGGAAAATGAAACAACTCCTCCTTAATCCCATTTATGTATCAGTCAGGTATGGGAAGTCAAGTATGAGAAGAGTGGGCCATAACTGTTTAAAAGCAAAGTCATAAAACTGTACCTTTGTTCGTAACGTGAATACAGTTTCTTACTCAAAAGATAAGAGTTCATAGTTTTATAATACGGTGAACTAAAAACATTATTTGAGAATTTTTCTGCTCATTTAAGAGACCTTGGATAGGTTTGGAGTGGTACTAATTTTTGAAAATGGCTATTTCAGTGGCTTCCCATTCCCTCTCAGTGTCTACTGACATCCAGTAAAGGAAATGTTGAAGAAAGGAAACTAAAAACAAAAGGTAGAAGTAGCAAATTTGGCTTTTATTCAATTACCTTGGGAAATATAATTACGTTTATCCCTAAAATGGAATACCTGAAAAGCATAATGATGCAAATCTGAAGCAAAGAAGCTTACAAATCCTGATGCTACATTCTAACTTCAGCAGTGAAATACCGAATTTTCCACTGGAGCCTGAGGCTGCTTGTAACTTACTTTGAGAACAAGCAAAAGTAAAATCACGGGATTGTGGTCTAAGCGTCAGTGTTTCTAAGGAGCTGAAGTAGATATACCACAGAAAATGAACATAGGAGGTGCGCACATGATTCCCATGAAACCGGAGCTCGGTCATTTGGCAATATAAGGAGAGCACAAGGCAGTGATGAAGAGGGCGTTCCTTCTTGACACAGGATGGCTCTGGAGCCCTGGCTCCTGTGTAGAGAGAGTGATGACTAAGTGAAGTGCCCTCTCACCCTTCTGGCAGAACTATGACTTCCACTCACATTGAATGAGAATTCCAGAAAGGGCCTGCTTAAACTTCTCCTTTGCTTCTTCCATGTCTTTCTCATGGGCAGCTTTCTCATTCACCAGGCGGCGGACGTGGCTGTTGGCCGACTGGATCATGGAGTAGAAGTTGTTGGCGCTGCGACGGTTCACCTCTCCTCGCTCAATCCAGGTGAGCAAGGTCTGCACGGCTTCTGAGAATTTGGAATCATCTGAAAAAAGAGAATTTATTTTTAGAGTCATCAAAAGTAACCAAATCTCCATCTATTTTCCCAACATGCTGGCAAGGAGGCCACCATGGCTTATTGGCAAAGGTTGTGAAATGAATTAATTGCAGAGGGTGAGGAACCATGCATGCACACGTGTGACACACAGGCAGCAGGTGGGCAGAGACTGAAAGAATGAAAGATTCCAAAAGTAGTCAGATTAGTTGTAGTCTACGAAGAATTTTCAGAACAAGAGTATTTCTTCTTTTCCTAAACAAAGTTTTCTTTACTGACATAGCTTTCACATATTGCAAATTTCTTAACCTCTGTGTGTGTGTGTGTGCCTGTGCATGTGTGTAATATATAAATTAGCGGTGAGAGAACTTCAGAATTCTACAATCTTATTTTCTAAAAAGCACAAGTAAACTTGAGTCATGAGTTTAACTTGCATTTGACAGTAACTTTATCCTGGATCCATGGAATTAAACCTTTGGAAGGAGCCTTAAGAAAGAGTTAAATGGCAATTCTTTAGGTATAAACACTTACATCTTTGACTTTTTGTAACATCACTCCTGCATCCAATCCAGCCCCAGACCTTCCACTCAGTCCCAGTCACAATCTATTTTGATGTAATTCATTCTATTTCTACATTTCGCCACATCCTGTTTCTCTTGCCTGAGGAACCCTCCAAGTAGATTTCTACAGCTAGTTAGGAGTTACTCTCTGATGTGAAAATAGTAGTCTCTGGTTCAGCTTCCAAAGCCTCTGGTTCAGCTTTCTGAGATAGCCACTTACATATTCTGCTGTTCAAGACTCCTGAGAGGGAGAGTCCATTAGCATCCCATTGAAGGCCCACTGTAGGACTCCACATCCCTCTCTAGCCAGGAACCCTTCTGTCCAGTGGAACCATCTCTCACTGTAATGTGAACTTCTTACCACTTGCCTTTTTAAGTGCAGATGTGTAATGAGAGGTCAGCCTCACCGTTATAGCAGTTTTCATTTCATTACTTACATACAGTCTTTATGTTGATGCTCAGTTTTTAAAAAATTATTGATGTATAGTTGATTCATTGATGCTTGCTTTTTGCTTGAGGTCCACACAACCAGCAAATTCATTTTTTAATAAAAATTCAAACTGAGCTGTTTGGCCTTATGTGAACAGTTAATTCTTGGACTTGGCATCTTACCAATGCTTTCAGCCTTTCCAGCTTTTCAAAGTGTACCATTATTTCTGTGTCTCTACTCTGGACTCTATGTTTTCTGCTTTTCTCTTACAGGAAGACAGATCAATCCAAACAAAGGATTTCTTTAACGTGTGAAACCCTTAGGCTATAAGGTGCAAACAATTTTGGTGAATGAGACCTATTTGCAAAGGGGAATTAGCAGCATCTTGCTGAGCCTAGAGCACAAGAAGCAAGGAAAATTCATACTGTTAGAGCTGGGTTGGTGTCACCAATAAGATCAATGGGACACCAGCACTCATCCAATAAAATCAACCATACTCATAGAATGAAAAAACTGGATTTGAGCTACTAACACAGGAGACCAGGCAAGGCAATTAAGGTTAAATTAGCAAAATGGCTCTGAGAGTCAAGCAAGGGGAACAGGAATCAAAACTAAAGGGAAAGCAGTCTGATTTAGCAATGTCTGGAAGTCTCTGTAGTTACTGTGTGAAATAAATGTGTGATTAAAGGAGTCCTCTTTTAGTTGGTAGTAGCTAAGTCTTTGAGTAATCTAAGAAGAATGTATACTGTAGCTACTCTCTGGCCCTCCATTTTCTCATCTATAAAATGGAATTTTATCAGAGTTTTCTGAGGTCACATCAAGTTCTATTCTGATTTATTCTGACTTAGAATTCAAAACTAACTTGCTATCCACAATGAAAGGGGGTGGAGGTGCTTACAGGTCCCAAGTCATGAATCACAGCTAAAATTCTCTGAGGTGGAAAAGTGGGAAAAAATTGTTTCTTTCTAGTCACCTGATGTATGGAGAGAAAAAGTAACTTGAGACAGTGAAGGATCACAGACACAGGTGGGAGGGACAAATTTTTTGGCTCTTGAATTACTAGGTACACCTTTCTAACTGCAAGGCTTCAACACAAGAAATGCTTAGAATCCCTCAGTGGGAAATTCAAGGATAACTGTCAACAATACAAATATATTTATTACATTTCTCCAAAGAAAAGAGTTCTTTTAATCACAAAGCTCGAATGTTTTGTATACCTTTTAGTTTTTCAGCAACAATGCTGCATTCATGATCTGAATAGTGGACCACTGGAGGTGGGGATGGTGGGCGCAACCTTTCTTCTTCCATCCTTCTACGGTGGCGTTCCTCTCTTGCAAGCATACGCTGTTTGCATTCCCACTCATACAGGTCATCTCGAGCCTGTGCAAAATCAACATGAAGCCTACCTGTGTCCTTTTTGTCAGTGCTAGAGCCCAGGCGAATGCGGTAACCTAAGTGCACAAGAGGGAGAGAGAGGAGAGAACAAGAACAGCCCAGTGAGTGAGCCGCTGTAAGTAGCTTTTCAAGTTCGGTACTTCAGATGCAGTCACAGCAGTTTCCAGTGACCACATAACCCCAAATTCTCTCCCCACTACTAGCAAGGAGAACATTAAAGACTTGGATTATAGTCTCTATCTCTGATAATAGTTTATTATTCCATGGTTGGGTCAGTCTTATTCATAGGAGTTCCATTTCTCCATCTGCCACCTTACCTGTGACAGAGGGAGGCTCTGTGGGTAACTGTATCAGGAATAAGCTTTATGTGGCACCATGGGCTAGGAAGAATGCAAAAGGTGGCCTCAAATTGTGGTGTCTTTGGATAACTTCAAGAGTGTCAGTCATCCCGCCACTCAGAATTTTGATAAAATTTAAATATTGATAAAATTTTGATAAAATTTAAATAAAATCAATAAAATTTTGATAAATTTAAATCAGCTCGACATTTCAACCCCCCAAATTGCTTCCTAGATGTATCTGGTGACTCGGAACCATTTTGGGGGGGTGGAATAGATATAATGGGGAGTGGTATGTGATCCAGGTGACATATAATTTGGGATCCTTAAAAAAAGAGGTAGTGTGCTTATAGTATACTGGTATAGGACTAGGATTCAGAAAACCAGGATTCAAGTCCACACCTCCACTTTTGGTGTCAGTTATAGCACCCAAGTTAAATCTCTCAACAAAAAAATCAAAAAAAAATTATTAAGTTTTTATTAACCTTTTAAGTTTCAGAAGCTGAGCTAGCTGCTTCCACACACATTTATCTCATTTCATTCTAAGCACAAGCTTGCAGGGTAACTCCTGCCTTAAACAACTAAAAATATGGACAAAATGTATGAAGCAATAGTTTTTAAGACACTGGACATTAGGCAATGAAGACAGAGATCACTAAGAGACAAGAACCAAATGAAGTGATCCCTAAGATTTCCCCAGCTTATTGCCTGGAGAGAGTTTCCAGGCCTCAGCAGAGGGAGGGGAACTCAGGCAAAGTATGGTGATCTCCCTGAGTTGAGGAGATTGAACTGGGAATCCAGGGAGACTATGGCAGACAGTTTGCATGGCAGAGTACTGGAAAGAAGAAAGCTACACAGAGAAAGAACTTCAGAGCTCTGCAGAGGGTCCTCCACTATTATGTAGCTGAGTATTGATGTCTATATATGTGTGAATTACCTGAGCATTAGAGGTAATAATCCCTGGAGCTCATACAGGGCTAGGACTATTTCCTTTTCACACCAGCCAGAGGAGAAAATCTAATAATTCAGAGAGCATTGGATAGAGTAATCAAAAGAGTTTTGCCTTAGTGAGGAAAAATTAGCCCTAGACTAAACCCTGCTCTGGTTCTGCTGAACAAAACTTAAAAACAAGACCTAAAAAGATAAAAAAATTTTCAAGTTACTTAACTGCATCCCAGAACAAAGGTCAAGAATACTTACAGGAATGAAAAATATTTGTCACCTGGTAAAATTCACAATGTCTGGTGTCCAATAAAAAATTACCCAATATGCAAAGAAGCAGGAAAATCATAATAAAGATAAAAATCAGTCAACGAAGCAGAGCCAGAAGTGATGCAGATAATATAATTAATAGATAAGGACATAAAAACTATTATAGTTGGATTTCATATGCTTAAGAAGCTAGAGAAAAGATAGAACATATTAAGTAGAAACACAAAAGACATAAAAAAAGAACCAAAATCAAACTTTTATAGATTTAAACTACAATGTCTGAGTTGAAAAAAAATCACTGGACAGGACCAATGACAAATTAGACATCGCAGAAGAAAAGATTAATGAACTTGAAGACATAGCAATAGAAACTATTCAAAATGAAATACAGAGATTAAAAAAGACTTAAAAAAATGAACAGAGTACTGGTGAGCCCTAGGACAACTTCAAGGGGTCCAATATATGCCTAATTGGAGCCATGATTGGAGACAAGGGAGGGAATAGAACAAATATTTGAAGAAATCAGGAAGGAAAAATGTCCATATTTGATGAAAACTCAGATCTAAGAATTTCAATGAACCCCAAGTGGAAAACCATGAAGAAAATTATACCAAGGCACATCAAAATCAAATTTCTAAACACCAGCAATAAAGAGAATATCTTAAAAGCTGCCATAGACGAAAGACACATTTTATGTACAGAGAAACAAAAAGATAAGGATAACATCATATTTCTTGTTGAAAACAATGCAAGTAAGAAGATAGTGGAGCAACATCTGAGAGAGAGCGAAAAAAACTGTCAACCTAGAATCCTATACCCAGAGAACATACCTTTTAAAAAAAGTGGAATAAATTTTTGATACATACAAATGCTGAAAGAATTTATCAGGAGCAGACTTGCACTACCAAAAATGTTAAAGGAAATTCAATCACAGGGAAAATGATACCAAATGGAAATCTGGATCTATACAAAGGAAGGAAGAGCATACAAAACATATGATTTCATTTATATGAAAATCTGGAAAACGCACACTAATCTGACAGAAAATAGATCAGTGGTTGCCTGGGGAGAGAACTGGGGAGGGTTAGGAAGAAGGGATTACAAAAGAGGCATGAAGGAAACTTTTGGGAGAGGTGTACATACTCATTATTTTGACTATGATGATGGTTTCACAGCTGTATGTATGTGTCAATAATATCAAATTGTATTTTTGAAATATGTGAAGTTCATTGTATGTCAATTATACCTAAATAAAGCTGTTATAAAGAATAATTCCCAGTCACACTAAAATATTCTTTTTAGAGAGAGGAAGAATAAATACATTTCATAAGTAAACTTTGCTAGGGCCCTTTAAAGTTTACAATGTACTTTCACACCCATTTATCTTATTTAATTATCTGAGCCATCAGAAAAATGGGGCTATTAATGATTACCTTGACCATTCTCCCAGGATTGTGGAGAAGATCAAATGAGAGGAGGAAATGAAACTTTTGCAGAAACATACACAAGATACTGTGATGCTTCGAGGTGGTGCGCTGTGTACATTGCCGGCTCCCAAAGGTGCTCAAACTCCAATAGAAAAAACAATTATGTCTACATTTCTAGCCCCTTTCTAAGGGATTTTTGTTTGTTTGTTTTAACCTCTTTCTTTTACAAAGTGGGAGAACAGCCATCCAATTCAGGAGTTTTCTAGCACATGTAAACTTTCAGGGAGCAGGTTCAAATTTAAAGGGAAAAATTAGTTGTTTTCACATCACTGATTGCAATCTCCTTTCCTTTGGCAGCCGTGAGAATGTTTCCAGGTGGCTGTTACCGGAGAGCTGATTTCAATGACATTTAGATGGATACCTCCTGAGCAGCATGTCATCTTTTATGTACAACTGTTCAGGGCTTTTCAAGACCTTTAAGTTTTTTTTAAAATAGTCTATTGTGGAATGCTCTGTTATCATTGCTAAGGGCTGTTAAATCTTCAGTAGATGAATTTTACAGCACTTAGCAAATGTAAAAAGAGCATTCTACATCTGCCTCCTCTTCTCCTCTCCCATGTTACCAGCCTAATTTTTCCAATGCTCATTACCTTTTCTTTGGCCTATTGCAACAGGTATCTAACTGACCTCCTCTCCTCTTACCCATTTTTATACACAGCGGTCACATTAATCTTTCAGAAACAATCTTCTTCCTTGTTCAAGAATTTCTTCAGGGCTTCCCTGGTGGCGCAGTGGTTGAGAATCTGCCTGCTAATGCAGGGGACACGGGTTCGAGCCCTGGTCTGGGAAGATCCCACATGCCGCAGAGCAACTAGGCCCGTGAGCCACAACTACTGAGCCTGTGCGTCTGGAGCCTGTGCTCCGCAACAAGAGAGGCCGCGACAGTGAGAGGCCCGCGCACCGCGATGAAGAGTGGCCCCCACTTGCCGCAACTAGAGAAAGCCCTCGTACAGAAACGAAGACCCAACACAGCCAAAAATTAAAAAAAAATAATTAATTAATAATTTAAAAAAAAAGAATTTCTTCAACAACTCCCTATTATCTGAGGAGTAAAGACCCAACTGTTAAGCCTTTCAAAGTGTGCTAACGATGGATGTTTTCCCTCCTCCTTTCATGTCTACTAAGTACACAAACCACTACTTATTGTTTCCTTGAATGTTCATCAAAACCTACCACCTCTGTACCTTTGCTCATGCTGTATCTATGCCCCATTTTCCACATTCAAATGCTTTCTCTTTGTCAAAGACTTGGTCTAAATGCTACCTTTTTTGATAACCCCAGTCAGGAACCAGACAATTTCAATCTCTCTCTCTCTCTCTCTCTTCCCCCCTCCCTCCCTCCCGTCCTCCCTTCCTCCCTCTCTCTCTCTCCTCTGAACTTCCATAACACTTTACCATACTTCTCGTACAGCACACATAACTTTCAAATGTCATTATTATTAGCAATGAGTGTGTCTTATCAGTGTCTTGAGCAATGCCAGGTGCTCAATGTTTCTTTAATAAATGAATGTATGACTGCATACTAACCCTGGGTTCATTAAAGGGAAGAACTAGGTTTAACTCATTTTCTACTCTGTACAACATTTAGCACAATAGCTTACACAAAGAAGATGTCCAACAAGCGCCTGTTACATGAAGGAAGATTCTGTAAAATGTCTAGCACTTGGACCCAATTCTTCCAAATTGTTAACCCTTAGGGAAGGGTTAGTAGTTAGGGAAGGAAGTAGTTAATTGTTCTATGCCCTTTCCAATTACTCTGTCTTCTGCCTTCATCTTATTTGTCCACTGCCCCATAAAGAAAAATAACAATTCAAATAAGCAAAGGATCAGCCATGAAACTTTATAATATTTACAAAGAAAATCATTCCAATTCCAATTGCCCCAGTCTCCCCAAATCTGAACTTTTACCAGGAACAAGTGACTTTATGCAGAGTAGTTCTTGCTATCTCCACTCCAACTACCATAGTATATAAGCCACTATCACTTCTGGATTGGACTAATGCTATGGTCAGCTAACTAACCACTAGTCACCACACTTGCCCATACCCTTCAGTCCATTCTTTACCCAGAAGTGATATTTCTAAAATGTATATCAGATCACATCACCCTACTCCTTAAAATCCTTCAATGGCTTCCCATTGTATCCAGAATAATAAACTTATTACTACAGGCATAACTTGGAGATATTGTGGGTTCAGTTCCAGGCCACCATAATAAAGTGAATATCGCAATAAAGTGAGTCACACATAGTTTTTGATTTCCCAGTGCATATTGAAGTTATGTTTACACTGTACTGTAGTCTATGAAGTGTACAATAGCATGACGTCTAAAAAATGTGAATACCTTAATTAAAAATACTTTATTGTTAAAAATGCTAACCTTCATCTGAGCCTTCAGTGAGTTGTAATCTTTTTTTTTTAACTTTTTATTTTATATTGGAGTATAGCCGATTAACAATGCTGTGATAGTTTCAGGTGCACAGCAAAGTGACTCAGCCATACTTATACATGTATCCATTCTCTGGATGGGGGAGTTTGGGGGAGAGTTGTAATCGTTTTGCTGGTGGAGGGTGTCACCTTGATGTTGATGGCTGCTGACTGACCAGGGTGGTGGTTGCTGAAGGTTGGGGTGGCTGTGGCAACTTCTTAAAATTTAAGACAACAATGAAGTTTACTGCATCAATTGATTCTTCCTTTCATGAACAATTCTCAGTAGCATGCAGTGCTGTTTGATAGCATTTTACCCACAGTAGAACTTCTTTCAAAATTGGAGTCAATCCTTTCAAACTCTGCTGCTGCTTTAACAGCTAAGTTTGGGTAACATTCTAAATATTCTGTTGTCATTTCAACAATCTTCATAGCATCTTTACCAGGAGTAGATTCCATCTCACGAAACCACTTTCTTTGCACAGCTTTAAGAAGCA
Organism: Balaenoptera acutorostrata; assembly: GCF_949987535.1. Lineage (NCBI taxonomy): Eukaryota > Metazoa > Chordata > Mammalia > Artiodactyla > Balaenopteridae > Balaenoptera > Balaenoptera acutorostrata. The sequence continues at coordinate 113,477,799 of NC_080085.1, forward strand.
ACTCCTCACCTGTTAAAGTTTTATCGTGAGATTGCAGCAATTCAGTCACATCTTCAGGCTCCACTTCTAATTCTAGTTCTCTTGCTATTTCCACTACATCTGCAATTACTTCCTCCACTGAAGTCTTGAGTCCCTCAAAGTCATCCATGAGGGTTAGAATCATGTTCTTCCAAACTCCTGTTAATGTTGATATTTTGACCTCTTCCCATGAATCACGAATGTTCTTAATGGCATCTAGAATGGTGAATCATTTTCAGAAGGTTTTCAATTGACTTTTCCAGATCCATCAGAGTAATCCCTATCTATGGTAGCTATAACCTTACAAAATGTATTTCTTAAATAATAAGACTTGAAAGTTGAAATGACTCCTTGATCCATGGGCTACAGAATGGATGCTGTGTTAGTGGGCATGAAAACATTAACCTCCATCAGAGCTCTTGGGTGACCAGGTGCATTGTCAATGAGCAGTAATATTTTGAAAGGAATCTTTTTTTCCTGACCAGTCAGTCTTAGTAGTGGGCTTAAAATATTCAGTGAACCATGTTGTTAAACAGATGTGCTGTCATCTAGGCTTTGTTGTTCCATTTATAGAGCATAAGAAGAGCAGAATTAGCATAATTCTTAAGGGCCCTAGGATTTTTAGAATGATAAATGAGCACTGGCTTCAACTGAAAGTCACCAGCTGTATTAGCTCCTAAAAAGAGTGTGCCTGTCCTTTGAAGCTTTGAACCCAGGCATTGACTTCTCCTCTCTAGCTATGAAAGTCCCAGATGATATCTTCTTCCAATAGAAGGCTGTTTTATCTACAATGAAAATCTGTTGTGTAGTGTATCACCTTCATTAATGATCTTAGCTAGATCTTCTGGATAACTTGCTGTAGCTTCTACATCAGCACTTGCTGCTTCACCTTGCACTTTTATGTTATGGAGATGGCTTCTTTCCTTAAGCCACATGAACTAACATCTACTGGTTTCAAACTTTTCTTCTGCAGCTTCCTCACCTCTCTCAGCCTTCACAGAACTGAAGAGAGTTAGGACCTTGCTCTTGATTAGGCATTGGCTTAAGGGAATGTTGTGGCTGGTTTGATCTCCTATCCAGACAACTAAAACTTTCTCCATATGAGCAATAAGGCTGTTTCAGTTTTTTATCATTTGTGTGTTCACTGAACTAGCACTTTCCATTTCCTTCAAGAACTTTACATTTGCATTCACAAGTTGGCTAACTGTTTGGCATGAGAAGCCTAGCTTTTGGCCTATCTCAGCTTTAGACATGCCTTCCTCACTAAGCTTAATCATTTCTACCTTTTGATTTAAAGTGAGAGACTCTTCCTTTCACTTGAACACTTAGAGGCCATTGTAGGGCTATTAATTGACTTAATTTCAATATTGTTGTGTCTCAGGGAATAGGGAGGCCCAAGGAGAGGGAGAGAGATGGGGGAGCGACCCGTTGGTGGAGCAGTCAGAACACACACATTTATCAGTTAAGTTCACCATCTTAGATGGGTGCAATTTGTGGCACCCCAAAACAATGACAATAGTAATATCAAAGATTACAGATCACCATAACAAATATAATAATAATGAAAAAGTTAAATTTTCCCAGAATTACCAAAATGTGACACAGAGCCATGAAGTGACCAAATGCTGTTGGGAAAATGGCTTTGATAGACTTGCTCAATGCAGGGTTGCCACAAATCTTCAATTTGTAAAAAACACAATATCTGCAAAGCATAATAAGGCAAAGTGTGATAAAAAAGGTATGTCTGAAAAAAAAAAAAAGGTATGTCTGTATAGATTAAAGGACCAACATAATTTGGTACTGTTTACCTCTCAGACTTCATTTCCCTTCACTGCCTCTCTCTCATTTACTGTGCTCTAGTCATGCTTACCTTCTCTCCTCTGCTTGAACATGCCAAGTCCATTTTCATCTTAGGGTCTCTACTTGTTTTTCCTTATTTTGGAATGCTTCTCCTATAGATGTTTGCATGGCAATCCCCTTCATATTGTTCAAATCTCAATTCAAATGTTAGAGAATACTTGCTTTCCTAGCAACCCCAGGTATGTTAGCTGTTTTAATCTTCTTCATAGCATTTATTGGTACCTGATATTATTTGTTTACATATATATCATATTTTGCCATCTTCAGAATGTAATATCCCTGATGGCAAGAATTTTGTATGCCTCAGTCTTTGCCATATCCTCAGCAACCTAGTATTCTGATTATCAGTCAATAAATATTTGATAACTAACTGACTTCCATAGTTATTTTTGAGCATCTACTTTTGTACCAGGTTATGTGCTAGATGCTGGGGATTCAAAGTTAAATAAGACACAGTCTTTCCCTTAAGGAGTTCATTCTCTGTTGCAGGAGACAGAGGTAGAAAGAGACAGTTCTCATATGGTGTTACAGGTGTCATGTTAGGAGGAAGCACCAGGCATGGCAGAAGCACTGAGGAAGGGGTGCCCAAACCAGCCTGGGGCAGAGTGGGGAGAGAAGTCAGGGAAAGCTTTCTAGAAGAGGTTATGATTGAGCTGGAGCTTTAGGGTATGAAGATGTGTGTATGGTGGGTGGGGGTGGAAAAGGTAATTCTAGTCAGAGGAAAAGGCATAAAACACCATGGGCACATTCTGGGAACTAGAATTAGTTTAGTGTGGTTAGGACATGGTATGTGAAGGAAGGATTGGGAGATAATGTTGAGAGGTAAAACAGATAATCAAGGCCTTTAACACTACAAGTAAGGAGTTTTGGTGTTATCCCATAGGCAATTGGGAACTACTTAAGAACTTTTAAAGGAATACATCAGGTAGTAACATGCATTTTCCATCTATGAAGGCAAGAGAGGTTGCCATTAAGCCCAAACTTTAGCTGCCACAGGTGCAAATACACTGATCCCCAATCTCTGTGCTGTGCCTGGTGGCACAATCCTCATGACTAAACACCTACCAGAAAGATAAAGGGCTTTGTCCACCATGTACTCCTCAGCAAAGCGAATGTGACAAAAGTTTTTTTTGCTCTTCCGAATAGCAATGATCTCTCCACACTGCTCAAACACTTCCACGATGATCTGCTCTGTACCATTTTCAGGCAGGCCGCCCACAAATACTGTTTTGCATCCTGGTGGTCGTTCTCGGGTTGCAGGAGGTGGAAGATCTAAGTGTAAGTGCAAAAGCATTTGAAATTAAAATGTTTGCTTAGGACAGACCTCTTAGAAACTTAACATGTCCCAGAGACAGCCCTACTGTTCCCATCAGACTTCTGCCTAAGAGACCCAGAAGCATGTGGCCTCCAAGATGCTCATCTCTGCTCCATAGCAAATTGGTTGCCTGAACCTCAGAATTATTTTATTCAATGATTTGGTGATCGTGATGTATGTATACAGGATAAAGACTCAGACCCATCTGTCTCATCAAAAGTTCTTTTATTTTGTTCTTTACTTTTGTTGTGACAACCCAGCTATGCCCAATTTTCAGTCATTTTTATTAAGAAGACAATTAGTGGAAGGAAATCCCACTCGGTTTAAACTTACTTTTGAGAATTCTTAGAACCAGTGTCCTTGAGAGAAGGGTTTGTTTAATTCAGTTTGTAGTTATTGTATTCTCCCCGTTCATGCTTACAGAAAGAACTGTTTCAGGATTAATTTGACAGTGAAGGGGTGAACATTTACAAAAATATATACAGCTATCAGAATAATTTGGTTGACAAAGTCAGCCAGAATACAGATCATCCCTTTTAGGTTTTTTGTTTTTTGATACCAGTGAGCTCTTCCTCAGATTCTTTGCTGGAGAGGTGAGGTCCAGAGCCAATCATGCAGCATTTAGAGGGAAAGTAAGCTCATCTGGGAAATCATTAAATAAAGTGAGATATATTTGGCTGTAGAGTTATTAAAAACCTACTTAATGAGATGATTCTCCTTCTGCTTAAAAAATGTGCTTTCTAGTCACTTATACATAAAGCCGGTTGTATCTGCCAGCTCCTTGTTGCTGTTTATATGTAGCAAAGCATTTCCCAAGCAAAATCCTACAGTTCATAGCCCAACAAAACAAAGCATGATGGTCAAGGGTTTTCTAGTGTTGGTTTTGTATCTGCAAGGATTTATTTTGTGTAATCCGTTCCTCCCATTCAGCTCTTAACAATAATTCTCCCAGCTCAAGATTTGGAGAGCTCAACAACCAGTGATTACAGCTCACATGCAAAAATAAATGAGTTTCACTTGTAGATTAGGCCAAGGCCCCCACCTGATTCTTATCCAAGTTGGCAAGCAGATGATTTGAGAGCTGCCTCGGCTATTAGCATCTTAAGCTTCCTCACTTTGCTTATTAGTGTGGGTCAGAATAATCAAGTTCTCATGATGCTCTCTTTCCCTCTATTTAGTCAGTAAAGGGGTATTTAGTCAGATTCAGGGAACCTACAAAATTTCTGTTAACATTTTAAATGCCTGCAATTTCAAGAACTCACTGTATTGGTTTTTCATTCCATAGGAGAAGTTTAAAGGGAAAAGAAGATAACCTAGTGAGCAGCGATCTGAAATGTCTAACATTAGAGAGGTTATAGCTTTAGCCAAAAAGGGAAAAATGAGATCCAGAATCTCTTGAGACTTATACTTTGAGTTTTTTAAGAACTGGAAAGGATTCTAGATATCACACTTCCAGTGATTCTCAACTCTGGTAGCATATTAGAATCAACTTGGGAGTCAAACAAACAAACCATGCCTGGGTCTCACTCCAATGAGTCTGATTTAATTAGTCTGGGGTGCAGCATGTGCATCATTTTCTTAAAGTTCCTCAGGCAACTCTAATGTGTAGCTATAGTTGAAAACCACTGACTTGGCCTAAACTTATAATATTCTGAGGAAAAACCTTAGCTGAGTGAGGTTGGGTAACTTATTCAAGGTCAACAAATCAGATAGAAAGAGAAGGAAAATGAACTTGGAGCAGTTAAACCTGGATTTAAACCTTAATTACTCACTGTCTGTATGACCTTGGGAAAATTACATAACCTCTGAGAACTTTGTTTTTTCATCTTAAAATAGGGATACTATCCTCTACCTTACAAGGGTTATTGTAGGATAATTGATAATCTACTGCCTATATTGCATGTGGCATAATGCCTAGCACTTGATAGGTTCCCAATAAATTGTAGTTATTATAGTGTTATTATTATTTACTATTATAGAACTTAGGTTTCCTAATTACCACTCTGAGGCTTTCTAAAATCCTACTACAAGTCCAGAGTGGAGTGATAGCTAAGACCTGGATTTCTAAACTCTCAGCTCCTTGCTTTATCCAGATCTTTAGATAAGGCTGGGGTTGGGAAGGAATCACTCTTATTGGTAGAGAAACTGTTACAGAACTGAACTTGTGTCTGCTTCACACCCCACCCCCCCAGCAGTAAAACCAATCTACCAAAATCAGGTTGTGCTGAAGGAAAGTACAGCATTTATTGCAGGCACCAAGCAAGGAGAATGGGCAGCTCACGCTCAAAAGACCTGAACTCCCTGATGGCTTTCATGGAAGGGTTTTTAAAGGCAACATTTGGGGTGAGGGTTGCAGGGTGTATGACTTTCTTCTGACTGGTTGGTAGTGAGGTAACAGGGTGGTGTTTCAGGAATCTTAATCATCAACCTTCTGGTTCCAACCAGTCTGGGGCATATTCCTTGCAGAGGAACTAGGACTCTGTTTTATTGTTGAATTATTGTTCAAGCTATCTTGCTTAACTGCTTTTCCTTTGTTTCTGTATTCCTTCACTTCTCCAATTAGTAACTGCTTGTGCCTGCTCTTTGGCACTCAGGGAAGACCTAGGAGACCAAAATCTTTTCCTACAAACAAGAAACAGGGGACACGGAGGGCCTTTTGTACCCTGTAGGGCCTGTGGTGTCCTGCTCAGTTTCAGAATCTACAGCTGTGAAGACACACATGATTTTGACCATGGAACACAACCCGGCCACTGACTATATTAGGTAAAGAATTTTCAACAACATCTATTTAGTTAGAGCCATGTTTTCAAATCTAAGGCTTCAGAATAAAATCCTGCCTTAGAACCCTTCTGAAGTTTACTATTTAAATGAATTCAATAAAGAATCTTTTTATGAAGCAAATAATCACCTTTTTTATATTATTTGAGTTAGCCTAGGTTTACCTTTAGGTCCGTTGAGAGACTCTAAGGAATGTCTGGTTACTGCTATAGTTATATGTAATACTGACAATACCAAGGCTCTTTCCCTTGATGAAACCATCACCCTATTTAGATGCTGTGATTATTCAGTGGTGACTGTCTGCTAAGTAAAGGCGCATAAAAGCCACTAAGAGTAGTGTCAAGAATGCTGGGGATTTATTTATTTTCCTTGGGTAAATGTAGCATTTGCTGAGATTTAGGTGTATGCCACCAGCAAGGCAATGGGCTGTACTGTCTTCCTTAATGGATAGTACTTGTTCTTTAATTAACAGCTCAAAGTACTTTGTTGTCTGGGCCCGATTTTCTAATCCCACTGAAATACAGTGATATGGGCATAGCAATGGTAACTCCATAGGAGTTAATCCTATTAATCAGGTAATGTGCTAAGCTCCTGTAACACCCCAATCACCACTCCGGATGGAGGAGAAGAAACTTCCATGTAAAAAGATGCAAGATAACTGGGAGTATAAAGCACTCTAATCTCTGGTAATGGAAAAGGAGGAGCTGCTAGCAATTCTAATTACAACTAAGCACCCACTCTGGGGAGCTGTGTTGGGGCAATCAGCATTAAGATCAAAGTCACTGCTCATCTTTGAGAAGTGAGGCAAGGAGCAGCATAGAGGCCCAATAAACCACTTGCATCTTGCTTTTCAAAGGAGCATCACAGATCACTCAACTGGTTTGCCAGAATTTGCATACTGCAAAATCTTTGAGTTGATTTTATTAGACAGCCCAAGATTGAAGGTCCCCTAGACAATCAGCAGGGGTCAGATATATTTTAATGTAATCCCAACTGATTGGAAGTAATCAGAAGGCCAGCGAATCTTTATTAATTCTCAATTTATCCATTTTCTCTAATTTTCTTTATAGAACCCAGCCCTAGGAGCCAAAATGAGTTCAGCCTGTTTTGAGATGGTAAAATGAAATGATTGCTCTTTTTCTGGCTCCTGGGTGCTTTCCCACATGCCTGCACACAGATAGCAGATGATATTCCACCATTTATTCCACGTTCACTGTTATTTCACAGTAGATGAAAAATGCAACCTCTCCATACAGAAGGTCTATCAGCTGAAGTGAAAAATCTTGACAGAATTGAGTTCTCTGGAGAGAGGGTGCTGTCCTTTTCTTATACCACCAACTGAGGGCTGTTAATTGGGAATGCAGTAAATCTCTGATAGCCACCCTGTGAAAAAAAGTACCTGTGTTCCAGAGAGCTTTCTTTTGCCATATCTCTGACTCCTAGGAATCAGAGGATGTTGCTTCTAGGACAATTCACCATTTATCTTTAGGAGACTGGTGCACAGTCAGCTCCAGTCTAGTTTGATCTGTTGAATTTTTAGACCAGAGCTGACTTTGCCTAGTCTAGATCAGAGAGGTTAAGTTACTTACCCAGGATTTCATGGCTATTTAGTATGGAGATCTGGGATACGAAACCAGGCCTATGTCACGTTGGGGCTCTTAATTATTATACCATACTGCCTGTTCCACTGAAGGCACAAAGCTCTATGGGCCACCTACCAATTTGCTCTTGCCTTTCCTAATACATTTTGAGGGACTTTTGCCTAGGTGAATAATTATTGTGGTAGCTACATTTTTAATGTCAAGAATCATATTTTTAGAACTGGATGAAACCTTGGAGGTATCTAGGGTAATCTAACCCAATAACCTCACTTTACAGACAAGGAAACTGAGACCCGGGGAGGTCATGCGACTAACCCAAGATCCCTCAGGTAGTTGGTGACAGAGCTGGGGGTAAAACACAATTCTCTCGACTTTTAATCTAGTAGTTTGTTCACTATACTATAATACTGTTTTTTGCACATTTGATGTAGATCCACCTGGAAAAGTCTAGTGGTCAGTCGGCTATATGTGTCTGAAGCTCAGAAGACAGCCATGGACTGAAAAATAGATTTAGAAGTTGTCGGCATGTGGTGTAATTACCTCATGCTCTCTTGGTTTGATTTCTAGACCTCTGACTTCTCCTTTTGTATTCATCCATCCATCCCTCCATCACTCAAGAGATATTTATTGAACACGTACTATATGTCAGATACTTTTCTCAGGGCTGGGGATATATCAGTGAACAAAACAGACAAAACTTCTTGCTTTTGTGGAGTTTACATTCTATAAATTGCCTAGTTTGTTAAAAGGTAATAAGTATTAAAGTGAAAAATAGAGAGGGTAAGTAGGATTGGGAGTGTGGCAGGGAGGGCTGAACTTTTAAATAGGTTGTCAGGGTTACTGAAGAAGAGACATTTGAGCAAAGACTTGAAGGAGGCAGGTGAGTTAGCCATGCAGATATTTAGGAGAAGAGTATTCTAGGCAGAGGAAAGAGCCAATACAAAGGCCCTATGATGGAAGAGTGGCCTGGTGTGTTCACAGAACAGCATGGAGGTCAGTATAACTGGAACAATGTGTGATGGAAAGGAGAGTGGTAAGAGACAAAGTCAAAGAGATAATGTGAGAGAGGGAGGACCTTCTTTGCCATTAAAGGTCTTTCTGTGCCATTCAAGACAGGAATAAAGACGCAGACCTACTAGAGAATGGACTTGAGGATACGAGGAGGGGGAAGGGTAAGCTGGGACGAAGTGAGAGAGTGGCATGGACATATATACACTACCAAATGTAAAATAGATAGCTAGTGGGAAGCAGCCACGTAGCACAGGGAGATCAGCTTGGTGCTTTGTGACCACCTAGAGGGGTGGGGTAGGGAGGGTGGGAGGGAGGGAGATGCAAGAGGGAAGAGATATGGGAACATATGTATATGTATAACTGATTCACTTTGTTATAAAGCAGAAACTAACACACCATTGTAAAGCAATTATACTCCAATAAAGATGTTTAAAAAAAAAAAAAGGTCTTTCTGTGCCATTAAACAGACTTCGGCCTTTATTTTGAGTAAAACAGGGAGCCATTAAAGGGTTTTGAATAGAGGAGGGACATAGTCTGACTTAGGTTTTAAAAAGGATCACTCTGCCTGCTCTCTTGAGAATACATTGTAGGGGGCAAGGGTGAAAGAGGAAGACCAATTAGAAGGCTATTGCAATAGTTCAGAAAATGTATTATGGGGGCATAAACTGGGTCATAGCAGTAATTATCATGAAAATAGTAGAATTCTAGTTATATATTTTAAGGTAGAACTGACAGAGTTTTCTAACAGATTAAATATGGCATGTGAGGGAAAGAGAGTAGGTAAGGATTACCCTTAAGTTTTGGCTGAGTAATTGAAAGGATGCAGTTGCCGTTATCTGAGATGGAGAAGGATACTAGTGGAGAAGGTTTGGGGGTAAATATTAGGGGTTTTGTTCTGAACATATTAAACTTGAGATGTCTCTTTGACATGTAAGTGGAGATATCAAATAAGCAGTAGGATATGAGTTTGGGGTTCAGAGACAAGCTCTGAGCTAAAAATATAACTTAGAGTATCACTGGCGTACTTTTTCTCAGCCATGAGATTGGATGAGCTCATCAACGGTATGAGTACAGAGAAGAGGTCCAAGGACTGAGTCATGGGGCTCTCCAATGGTAAGAAGTCAGCGAGAACAGAAGGTTATCAGCAAAGGAGACTGAGAAGGAATGACCAGTGTGAGAAGGAAAACCAATAGTGTGGTATCCTGGAAGCCAAGTGAAAAAGTATATCAGTGAGTAAGGAGTAATCAACTGTGTCATACATGGCTGTTAGGTCAGTTACGAAGAGAAGTGAGAATTGACCACTGGATTTAGTATTGTGAGGTCATTAGTGTTCTTTTTTTTTTTAAAGGTATGAAAAAGTTTATAGCAACTAGTAACATAAAATAAATACATATTATAATGTGGTATCATTATTGTCTATCAATTTATCAAATATTTTAAAAGCATATTATGTAAATATAATTGTCATGGTCCTTATAAAAGACTGGTTTCCAGGTATGAATGAGAATACTTGTCTAACTAACTTTATTAGTGCTGTAGACATTAGTGTTCTTAAGCAAGCATTTTGATAGAGGGGCGGGGCAAAAGCCCAAATGAAGAAGATTTAAGAGAGAAGAGAAGAACTGGAAACAGTAAAGATTAAGTGCTTTAAGGACTTTTGCTGCTAAGGGGTGTACAGAAATGCAAACTCCCCTTTCTCTCTTAAATTTTGAAATGTTAGAATTCCTTAGGGTGCCCTGCTTGGTCATCCTCCTTCTTGATCTATATAATCTCTCTGGTGGCCATTCTAACACCTTCAAATGACCTAATGTTTCAAGAAGGATGAAGGGGTCACTAGTTCTAAATATAGTAGAGAAATAAAGTAATTTAAGGACTAAAAAGTATCCATTGGATTTAGCCCCTAATACTTTATTGGAAATGCATTAGAATGATGAAAGATTAACTACCATTTTAATTTCAGTACCTTCCACGTGGAAGTGTTTGGGAGACGGTAGGCTTGGAGTTGGGCTGGAGAGGAGAGTGAGATTAGAAAAGAGTTGAACTTGACTAAATTGTGGGTAAATGGCAAGTAGAAATGATTGAAGATGGTCACACGATGCTATAGAGGCAGAAAAATTAGGATTGCTAAGACAAAGAGCATTGCTTACCACCCAGTTCTACAAGGGGTAAGTCATAACACTGCATTTGCTGACCGACAATGCATCCTGAGAGGAATTCAGGATGAAAAACAGGATGAGGCACTCTGTGATTTGGACAAGCAGGCCCTATGGATAGTTAGATGTATATCTCAGGAAGAATTTTAATGACCCCAGATTCTTGAAGCTTCCCATATATAGGAAAACACTAAAATCATTAACTTGAGAAATCTGTTCTTTGTGATTAGCAGTAATTATTTACTAAGATGTATGCTAGACTGCACATATTTCCTAGCCAAAAATCATAGATAAACTGGCCTCTCCCCCACCTGTTTGGAGTCGTTTTACTCAGAGCTGAGTAGCTGTGTCCTGGGCTTTAGTCCTCAGCAAGACCCTGAATAAAATTTAAACTCACAACTCTTATGTTGTGTGTCTTTCTCTAAGTTGACAAAGCAGACCAGTGAAAGGCTTTTGAAGTTCAGGATTTGGACTCTGAATCTGTGGGCAATGGGAGCCCCAGGACTTTTAGGGTTCTGTATATGTGACAAGGACTTGGATGAAATGTTAGGTGGGAGAGAGGGGAAGGAATTGATGGTAAAGATACTTTCTAATGAAGAAACAAGACAGAAGCAGATCAGATGGGTGCATAAAGAGACTGTGAGAGTCCCTAAATCACATGACCTTATTGCTAAGAGGCCACTGAGTGCAAGAGAATATACCAGAGACAGGCAGGAGTAAGTACTGGGGTTTATAATCAAGGCTTCATCAGACACAGTTGGTGGGCTCTGGAGAAGATAAGTCAATCATACCAAATTCCTACTCTTCCCATAGCACTTGCTCTTTCCATTCACCTTTACAAAGCCTTGGGGCTGTTAACAAAAATGGCACTTTTGCCATGCTCTCAGCAGAGAACTAAGGGAGGCTTATCCGTTAGTGTTTTCCCCACCCAAATAACCTGAGCCCCCTTTCAACAAAATTCAAGTTCTAAAAAGGAACTAGAACACTAGTTTACTTTAAGCTGTGTCAGGAGTGTTATATTTTGAATTCAATTCCAAAGCCAGGTTCCTTCCCAGAAGCTACCACTTTACAGGCACTAATTGCCCTGACAGCATTCTTAACACAAAAACAAATAACCAAGGGACTGAGACACCAAAACATTGTGACTTGTGTGGAGAAAAAGCAGAATATTACTTGGATTTGGAGGGAAGAGTGTGCAGCTTTTACAGTGTATGATCTCTTTTACTACTGGCATATCTGGTGGAATTGGAGGAGGTACTATTCCCAGGCCAGGCATCATTGGAGTTATTGGTGGAATTCCAGTCATCATTCCAAGAGCAGGATCAAAGTCTAAAAAAGGAGAGGAAAGAGAGAACAATAAATTACACCAGCCAAGATCAAGTAGAGGCAGAATGCTACCTTATAAGCTTCAAACCAAAGTTCTTTCTAAGACAGAGGCAAAATATTTAAGAAAACATGTTATTAGCATTACCAGGTCAAATATTGTAATTGTGCATTTTCCTTTTGGGCTAGGCCTGTTTGTTTGTTTTTTTAAAGCACTTTTATTTATTTATTTATTTATTTATGGCTGTGTTGGGTCTTCGTTTCTGTACGAGGGCTTTTCTCTAGTTGCGGCAAGCGGGGGCCACTCTTCATCGCGGTGCATGGGCCTCTTCACTATTGCGGCCTCTCTTGTTGTGGAGCACAGGCTCCAGACGCGCAGGCTCAGTAGTTGTGGCTCACGGGCCCAGTTGCTCCGCGGCATGTGGGATCTTCCCAGACCAGGGCTCAACCCGTGTCCCCTGCATTGGCAGGCAGATTCTCAACCACTGCGCCACCAGGGAAGCCCGGCCTGTTTGTTTTTGTTTGCCCAGTGCCTGTTTGTCTCTACCTCTCATTTTGACATCCAAGGCCTTTTGTAATATGACCGCGCCTTGTCCATTGATCTTTCCTTCCACTACTTTCCAACACACACCCTCTGCTCCATTCAGACAAGGCTTCTTGCTGTCCCTTGTAACACTTCCTGTTTTTTTGCAGTATAGCATGGTGTTAAGAGCATACAGTTTTGGGGTTCAGGAAGACCTGGGTCCTAGTTCTACCATTTGATTAGCAGGATGAATCTTTTGAACCTCCGTTTCATCATTTGCAAACCGGGGTTAATTCCGCCTACTTTTATAGGGAGCTATGAGGAATAAACAAAATGATGAATGAAGTGTGCCTAGCATAATGCATAGCACAAAAATGCTCAATAAATAACTATTCTCTGTGCCTTTGTTCCTGTTCTCCCTGCCTGCCTGGAGTCATTCAAGCCTCCCCAAATTCTCCCCATGCTTCAAGACCTGGCTTAAAGTCCCACCTTTCCAGATAATACTGGTTCATTCTTATCTCTTTATCTAAAAACTGTTCTACACCTGTTGCCACCAAATTTTATTTTGCATCATCTTTTGTTTCATTCAGGGGTGCTTCTAGGATGTGCGGGAGCTCCCAAAACATACTTTGTGGGTCTTGTCTAGATACACAATTGATTCACCACAAATCAGCATCAACACTATTCTGGTAGCCCATTCGATACCATGAAAGAAATACCATACCATACAGCTGGAGTGATTTACTTGCCAGGATACTCTCCTGGAACCAAGACTCTGGGAGGACTCCACAGGCACAAGTTCTGAAGCTTCTTGGGGGCACTTACGTGAGTCTACATGTGGGGTAAAGGATTGAAGAGTGCCTCAAAGGGAGAAATGGGGACTGAGGTCCACATAGGTTCAGTATGAGATTGGGGCTCCTTGCTTAGATGACACTGCAGGCCTTTGTCAATCCCAGGCACTGGAGGGGAACCTAGAAAATTTTGAGAAAGCTGCTTCTTGCCATCAAGACACACAGAGGAGCTGCTGTGGACTTGGGGCACCTACCCTGATGGCACTATCTACCTGGCCAGTCCTTAGCTCTGGAGAGGAACTTAGAAAATATCTGGACAGTCATTCCAAAGCTCGAGGTCCCCTGATGTGAGGGCCCACGGCAGGGGCCCCGCTTACCTGGGTCTAAAGGCGGTACTGATTTCATTGTTTAAATTTTGCCTCTATAACAAAATGCACATTCTTTGAGAGAAGGAAGTGCATTCTACTTCATTTCCCCACCTCTCACCCCTGCCCTCTGTTATAGAATGCACAGTGTATTGCAAACAAAGAAAATATTGCATAAGGAGTTCTGATAATGTAGGGGTAGTTATGGTAGCAGTGGCAGGTCCTACTCCCCCAGACTTTACCCTGCTCACCACTCAGGCCCAAGGGACAGTGCCTTTAAGTATGTCCTCAAGGTGGCTCTGAACCCCCTGGGTGGTTCTCTAAGATGTTGAAGGAGGTGTATCTAAACAGTGGGAAGAACCTGTGGTTCATACAGAAGCAGGACTTCAAGTACGATAGGCCCAGAAGGAGGGAGTCTTCTGACTGGGCAGATAGGCAGGTGGGTGGCACATGAGCACCTCCCATTGCAAGCCAGCCCAAGAGAGCTAGGGCATTCCTCATCCTCCCACATGCCTGTCATGCTGAGATGCCAAGACCTTGAACATGTTTAGGAAGAAAGAATTTTCTTCTAAGAGGAAATTTTATTTTTCTGAAAACAAATTTACTTTTAGCCCTCATATGTTTTCTCACCCAACATGCAAGTATTCACACATGCCTGTGCGTGCACACACACACACACACTCCTTCCCTTCCTCCCTGTGACTCTCATCTCTCTACTCTCCTCCACATGCTAGTTATAAGACCTTGAGGGATGTTTCTTAATATCTGTGTGCCTCCATCTCCTTTTTGGTAAAAGTAGGGATAAATAGTGACATTTAGCTCAAAGGATGAAAGGACAGAACAGATATGAAAACCTCTGACATGATACATGGTGGTCCTGATAGGTAAGTTTCCTTCCTTCCATTCAAAACATGCGTCCACACACTAATACATTCACTTATTCAGGCATTCACTTCCACATCCCACAAACATTTGTGATAGCCTCCTATATGTCAGGCTCTATGCAGGGGGACAGGGTGTCCAGGCCTTTTTTTCCATCTTGGAGAACTTAGGAGCCCTGACACTCTGTGTTCCTATGCTGTAGAATGAGAGCACTGTGGTTAAGAATGCCATTTATGTCTTTGGAAAATTTGATTCCTTGTGTATAAGATTTTGGAAAAATTGTTAACATTATCTCCCCCATTTACAAACTGTTAATTTTCAGTAGGAAAAGATCAGATTAGATTGTACGCCAACTAAACAATCCCATCTATTTCCCCCCCTAATGAAATGTTTGTCTTCCTTTTATTGTTCTGCCTGCCTCCTCATTGTTATTCATATAGTTCTGTCACTCACAACTCTACCTTACCACAGATTACAGAAACATCAGTTCATTAAACAAGTTCTGCCACTTCGACTGAGAAAGAAATGCCTGTCTCCATGTACTGTCTACTAATAAATGGAGACAAACAAAAAACAAATACACAGGATAAATATAACTCCTGACTGATGTACTCACCACTGAGCTGTTTGGTATGATTACATTAATATTTTATGAAATTCATTTAAAAGCAAGTGTATTCATGACATATGGCTAAAGCCAGAGTAGATAAACTCCCTTTCTTCTTTGCATTCAATATGCCAAGAGTTCCATAGGCTACACTGCCTAGCAGGGCTTGCTAGAGGGCAGGATGTACCTTGTACATGACATTTCAAGGGCTCCTATCACATTGATTATTTCTTTTGTTTATCTTCAACCATTAAGACCAAAGTAGACTTGAATTTCCAATACCAACCAAGAAAATAACCATTTGAAATCATGGGCCTTATAAAAGTATTGTAGGATCTGAAACAAATCAAAGAAGTCCAACACTAAAATACACTGGGAATAGAACACCAGAGAAATTCTCTCCCTTTTTCAGGCCCTATTCTGGCTTGAGGAGTACAGCCAACATGTACATAGTATTACCACTTATGTTAGGAATTTAAACTTCTGAAGGAGATTTGAAATCATTTTATAAAAGGGTTGTGGAGGGACTTCACTGGTGGTCCAGTGGGTAAGACTCCACGCTCCCAATGCAGGGAGCCAGGGTTTGATCCCTGGTTGGGGAAGTAGATCCCACATGCATGCTGCGACTAAGAAGTCCACATGCCGCAACTAAGAGATTGCATGCTGCAACTAAGAAGTCTGCATGCCACAACTAAAAAAAAAAAGATCCCGCATACTGCAACTAAGATCCTGGGTGCCACAAGTAAGACCCAGCGCAGTCTAAATAAATAAATAAATAATAAATAAATAAATAAATAAATAAATATTTTAAAAAAGGGTTGTGGAAAAGGCCAGGGTATTCCCCTAAAGCCCTTTCACAATAAATACCCTGTTCTGTTTTGCTTTTACCACCATCTCTTCTTCTAACGCCTTTTCCCTACTGCCTTCTTTACTCTCGGCACCGCCATTGGTGGAAATGTCATAAGATGTTGGTTTGTATTCCCTCTTCTGATTCATGTACTTTCCAAACTCCCAGCTTACTGGAAATGCTGCAAATGCTGTTTTTCAGTTGCGCCACCTTGGTCCTCTGAGTTGCAGCTCTATTACATCTCTATTATATGATTTTAAGTAATGTTTCAGTGTAGCCTTAAGTCTTCCTGCTGCCTAGCAACTTGCACTTAACTCAACCTAGAGTAGTTATCTAGCAATATTATCATCCTCCATTCTCTGTACACATCTGAGCCAGGGAGCTACGATGGAGGAAAATGCCATTTGTCCAGTCATCCATATGTCTAACCATTTGTATGTCCTTCAGTATTTTGATGCCAGCCCCTCTGCAGGTGTTGGGGTTGAAGGAATAAGATAAAATCCTTGACTTCAGAGTATAGTTTGGGAACAGCCATGCAAACAATTATAATGCTTTGTCATCAATTATTATTATCATCACTATAATTGTTTATTGGGTGCTTCCATTGTGCTAGGGACTGTGCTTAAGCATTTTATGTAATCTCATTCCAAAAGACCAGTGGGCTAGGTACTGTTATTATCCTTCATTTTATAGATAAAGAAACTGGGGCTCAGAAAGATTTAGTTACTTGCCCAAGGTTCCACAGCCAATAACCTAGGCAAGACGTAGGATTCAAATCCAGGTTAGTTTAACTCTAATGCTTTTAACCACTGCACTGCCTCTCAATGTAGTATGGCAATTGTTTTCATGAATTAATTTAATTACAGGTATAAGGTGAAATAGGTATGCTGAAAAACATGGCAGACGAATAACAAAATGCTTCTATATAATTCTTTCTTGCAAATGTGGCGGATTAAAGGTGGATACGAATTCTTTGTTTCCCCTCCCGTCAAGAGGTGAGGTCTATGCCCCACCCCCTTGAGGATCTGGATGGGCTCTAGAACCACTTTGACCAATAGAATACAGCAGAAGGGATGTTGTGCCTGTTTTCAGGGCCAGGCCTTAAGAGAGATAAAATTTCCACTTGTCTCTGGGAACACTTGCTATGGGAGCTTCAGTCACAATGTAGCATGTCTGACTACCATGCTGGAGAGACCATGTGGAGAGGGCCTTAGTGTAAATGGAAAGGGAGGGATCCAGCTGAGCCCGGTGTTTTATCTGTCCCTGCCAAGGTGCCATGAGTATGAATAAAGCTGTATTGGAACCTCCAGACTATCCCACCACAGCTGAGGCATCCCAGTTGATACCATGTGGAACAGGTGGATTGCTCATTTGAGTCCTGCTTAAACTCTTTATCCAGAAAAATCTTAAAATATAATAAAGTCATTGTGTCTTAAGCCACTAAGTTATAATGTGTTTGTCATACAGCAATAGGTAAGCAGAATATGCAGCACGTCTGAGGAGTGGGGTGTGATTGGTTAATAGAGTTAGCTATTTTCAAGTAATTAAAATAGAAAGTACACTAAGCACCTAACTAGACTGATTATTTTTCCGATTATTGAAAAGGTGCTTTGGGATCCAGCAGGGCCCCAGAGCCACTGTCTTTGAGCAATTGTTGTCACTGTACTATTGCTGTGTAGAAGGACCAGTTGGAACAATGCCAGATGACAACACACTACCAGATGTACAAAGACTACAGATGTCTACAAAACACTAGAAACCTTAGAGGTTGCCCATCTTTGATGCCTGACAAAGACACCACATATGCCAATTTTACGGTTCAACCCTTGATATTTTCTGGCAGGCCAGTTCACGATGGCTTTCTTCCTACAGACAGCAACCTCTACTTTTGTGGCAGGGGAAGAGGATGCTGTCCATAATACTACTGCCCATTGATCAGGTGTATATGAATTTCCAGGTTTTATACACATCATCTCATTTAAACTTCAGAACAATCCTAAGGAATGACCAATATTATTATTCCCTATTTTACAGATGAGGAAATTGAAGCTTACAGAGATAACACAGTAAGGCCACACAGTAGGTGGCTTTTACTAGTTACGTTCTCAATCATTAGTCTACTCTGCTTCTCACAAAGTCCATGGGTCCACAGGAAAAAAAGATACTTCTTGTCAGACCAAGCTCTGTTACCTACCAACTCAACCTGTAGAGTCCTTCAAATGTTCCTGTCCAAAAGGCTACCATAGGGTTGCTTATCTCTACAGCCAGAACTTCCTGTTGAGATATTCAATATATGTGTTGTCACAGCAATAGATAATTTAGAACCCTCTGTTCTAAATCTGAAGTCTCAACTTTGACTCACAGGAGAAGTTGGAATTGTGGCAATGTATGAACTGGAGATAGGCAGATATAGGAGCTGAAATATTTACTATCCTGCTTGCCTTTTCAGAACTGGACCTGGTTCTGGCTGGCTGGAGTCCTCTTCATACCCTCAGAAAGCCTCTGCTTACACTTAGTGACTTCTCCCCATCCAAGTCCCGCCCCCCCCCCCCCCGCCGCCAGGTCCATTAAAGGCATTTCCAATCTTTTAGGTATTCCAGAGACCCTTGATCACCAGGAGGTAGTCTGTATTCACAGTCAAACCACTGAAATGCAACTATGGATTAGTCTAAAATAAATGTTCCAAATAGGATCTAATTATATATGCATAATTAAGCTATTTTATAGAAAATTATGATTCCAATTCAGGTATACATTTCTGGTACATTATTGCTATTTCTTTAGAGTTCCTACAAAATTCATTGGAAAATTAAGAATTATGCCTGGGTATTGAGAAATTTTAACTCACTACAGTCCTGGCTGCCTCCTCTCTACACAGATCCTTGAAAAGACTTTTCAGGCAGCCAACCTGAAGAGGGAACACAGATTTCTAAGGAGAGCTTGGCTGAGCTGTGAGATGACCTTGAACTTACCACAAGCCCTCTTGGAAATAGAACACAAGTTTCTAACTTTTTGCACAATGACTCTCAAATTCTACCAAAATCTGTCTTGCTTCTCCAGAAGATCATCAAAACCTTTGTTTCAGGTCAGTTGGAAAGTTGGGGTAGGGCCTGTTTCATGCACAATGACAAACGAGGCAGCAAGCTGGGCTTGGGTGGGTTATGTGGCATAATTTCAGCTCATAAAGACTCTCCCTAATAAATATCAACTTTGATCCCAAATTTCAACCAATGAAGCTTTATTTCATTAGTATAAGTTTTTGCAAATATCTATATATCTAGCCCACCTTCCCCCTATTCCTTCCTATTTTGTTCTTTGTGTTCTTGCCTTGTTAGAACATTTGACAGATTCAGGGTCATGCCCCTGACTCTCATCTAGGGATGCTGTGAACACCTTTGGAAAGGCATTAGGGAGGACATTTCATACTACATCTTTGGTTCCTAGATTTCTGGATTTTAGAGATGAATAAAAATATATATATACATATATATATTTAAGGTTGCCAACCTCTTAATTTGCTAAGAAAAGACATGGAAAAAAGTAACAAAAATTAACCACGTACCATTCATGCAATTCATAAAAGACAGAACATTTCAAAACCAAAAATATAGGAAATCTATAATCTCCGAATAAAGAACAGTCCTTTCAATTGAGCAAATTTAGCTTCATGAAAAATTCACTATATTCTTAGTTTCTACATTTTGCAGTGGATGAGGGAAAGCAATATCAACTGGTCCTGGGCTCCAGCCCAGTGTTTGGAGATGACTCAACTACCTCACTTAGTGTGCACCCTTATGTATGAAGATCCCTATGAAAAAAGTCTTTCAGAGCTAAAGTGTCAAACACACACAAGTGTTAAGGGCCATGAAAAGTTTGACTTCTCCTGAGGACTGGTATATTTTCTCTTCAGGGAAAATGCAAATTATATAACTGATCAGGTTTCCCTTTTTGTTTTGGCTACCTGGTCACAAGGGCAGTTCACCTTTAGAAACTGGGTGGGATCCTATGACCTACATATCTGAATTCTAATTAACCTCCCTACCGGGGCTTCCCCTTCTATTCTCATTTATATTTTCCTAGATGATGGTTTATTTTACTTGTAATTTTTCTCTTTTACTGTAATCTTTCTTATAAGCTGCCCCAAATATTTTGTGGAATGGGGTGATGTAAATCAGCTCAGTATTTAACCATTTTCCCCACACTGTATAGTCTTGCATACCTTCCAGTCGTTGGTGTACCACTTCCTCTGCTTAGGCTGTTCTTAGTTCCTTTTTTCCATCTGACACTTTCTTATATATCCCTGGACACGGAGCTCAAATGTTGCCACTTCTGTCAACCTTCCCTGATCACCACTACCCACCTAGCACCCCCTCCATCCTACTCTGGCTAAAACAATACTTTTCTACATGTATCTACTATGGCTAAAACAATACTTTTCTACATGTATCTACTATGACACTTGCTACATTGTAGTGTAGTGATATGGACTTTGCTGCCTCTGCCACTGGATTCTGAGCTTGAAGGCCCATTTGGTATCCCCTTGACCTAGCTCAATATATTTTAATTCATGGATGGGTGAATAAAAGCACAAATGAACAAAATGTTTAGGAAGTCTTTGAGTTGTTGAGGGTCAAGAGGCAGCTCAAATGAGAACAGGTTTTATTAGGGATAAAATATGGGGGTTCTAAAAGTATTCTAGTCACTATGAGGGAAGGAATCTTTCTTTTTTTGTTCACTGATTTATCCCCAGGGCTCCTCGCAGTATCTTGCTTACAGCAGGCCTCAGTAAATATTCCTTGTATGAATGAATGGATAAACCATCTCACTCTACCGGACTCTTTATAATAGTTTCCATGGGGGAATCTTGAGAGTCCCATCACTTGGTAGGATTCAAGCTTGATTTGGAGAGACATTAGTTCTATTTGGTACAGTGGTTTATATATTATTGGCTCTTGGTGAAGTGTCCACCATGATGATGAACAGTGCTCTCCTTTCTCAGGATCTCAACATTATCTGCCACTGAAAGCATATTCTATTTGTGGACGATAGTAAAATAATAGAAACCCAAGTCTGGGCCCCCTTGAGGAGCTTGAAGAACAGTGGCCTATCATGTGTCACACATCTTCATTCTTTCTTTCTGTTCTCATCAGAGTTTGCCTGCTGCGTCCAGTGAGAACTGCCTCCTTAAGAATGACAATTCTCATAGATGGGCAGCGTCTTGCTCTGGGAATAAGGGCCATGAGTCATATTTTCCAACATCTCTCATTATGGAGGAGGCATAGTCAATACAGTGGAGACACCATAATGAGGGACACTTCTTCTTTGGGACTTCACAGTCTCCATACTTGGATGCTAAGGATATTTTAATTTAGGGGAAAGTAAAGGAAGCAGCACACAGTATTCAGTGAGTACCCTTTAATCGGTCCATTCTTAATTCATCTGGGATGATGGGCAGAACAATGCTCCAAAGGCGGCCTGACTCTTTTTGGTGCCTCCCTTCATGTGAAAACTAACATTAGTCTTATTTGACGAGCTTGGAGAAGCAAATACTCTTTCAGGAAAGACAGGTGCCGGCCAGAGGGGACCTTCTAATCTGCCATCACTGTGGATTAACTTTATTGAACAGCAGTTGTACAAAAAACACCATGTTAGATGAAAGGGAGCTCTACACCAAACCCCAGAGATGGCCAGTCTCTGCTCCACGCTCAATGAATATAATAAGCTAGACACTGCCCAGATGACAAGTATGTGTCCAAGAGATTCAGCATCCATGACAGTATGGATTTGAGCTCTCTGGGGGAAGTCAAGGAAGCTTATGTATCATTTGTTTTTCATCAATGCCAAAAGCCTTTTCTGTTGTCACAGATAGGCCAGATGAGACAGGACAAAGAAAAACTCTGCTGGCTAAGAAGGAAACCTTCTAAGGGGCAGAAAAGTAGCTAAATTACTAAGCCATCAATGGGTGACCTCAGGAAACAGTTCCATGTGGCTCCTTTGCTTCCTTTTCCATTTTAAGGAATTTGGGGCAGTAGGAAGAGGATTAGGGGGATGTTTTATCCCATTCAGTTAAAACATTACATAAAAAGGTGGCAGGCCCCCTGTTTCCCAGACTCTAGCAAGAAGAAGGGTAAGCAGCATTGGCGCGTGGTGCCAACTTTCTGCTTCTCTGGACACCCCCCACCAGATTTACAGGGAGCAGTCACCAGCATTGTCAGACACACACTGTTCTCTTCACCTGCCATTGTCCAGTGCTTCTCCAGGGAAAAATTTGCCCCTGCATTCATTATACTTCATTGTTGTTAAGAATAGAAATAAGCCATAATTCAACTTTTTGTGAGCCATATATCAGATGTGAACTTGAAATAATAATAATCATAGCTGAGTTCACTGAGGAATTACTGTGAGTCAGGCATCATTCTAAGACTTTATATGTATTAACTCGTTAATCCTCATAACAATGCTATGTCATAGGTGCTATTATTATCTCTGTTTTACAAATGAAGAAACTGAGGCATAGAGAGGTTAAGTAAATTGCCAAAGGTTACACAGCTACTTAATGGCAGAGCAGGGATTTATTGGAACCCAGGCAGTCTATATCCAGAACCCACGTTCTAATCTGATGAGTAAATTGCTTCCCTAAAATAATATGGAGAGGAGAAAAATCATTTCACATATAACTGAAGTGATTTTACACATAGCTTTACAAAGTATGTCTCAGCCTAGTGCTATTGCCCTGTATACTTTTAAGAGAACTAAATATCAGTATTTCTAAGACCAGGTTTCCAAAAACCCAAGTAACTTTCCTTGGAGCATAGCTAAATGATCCCTGAGTCACAAGGTTGAAGGGGACCATGAGAAGCCATTTCTTCATAGTCCTTAAGAAAACAAGAGGGAGGCAAAGGGGCTTGAAGTAGAAATTAAAATCACTCTTGAGGTTTCAAATGTCTAGTTGGGGTGGATGTGATTAGCGCTGACACTGGCTGCCTAGTACCCAAGTACTTTCAATCTAAATGGCAGCTTAGCAGCTATTTGAAGGAAGTATGTTAGTATTTCCTTTATCTTAAATAACACGTAATATGACTAATAGCAATAATAATGGCACCAGTTAACCTTCATTGAGTGCTTATTATATACCAAGCATTGTGCTAAGTATATTATTTAACATTCACAGCAATCCTATGAGGTAGATACTATAACCATCCCCATTTCACAGATGAGAAAACTGAGGTACAGATAGGTCAAGTAACTTGCTCAAGGTCACATAGCTAGCAAGTGGCAGAGCCAGGATTTAACCCGAGCAGTTTGTCTTTGAGGCTTGTACTAAGCAAGGTACTGTCTCTGCAGAAATAGCCCTCTGAGCTACTGTTATGAAAACCTACCCCAATTTTCTAGGCCTGATATTGACCCCAGCACAGCTTTGGGCCTGTAACGATGGCCTGGATGATTTTTTACTCTCAGTGTTAGGCCTTTTTTTGTTCCACATTATAGATGGGTGGCAAAGCACTGAAGATTACTTTGTGAGCATAGATTTATGTTTAAATGTGGTAATTTACAAATAATCTAAGCTAACATTTAGTCCTCTTAGTATCAGAGTAGGTCTGGCCTCAAGATTTTTTCTGGGACATATACCCATACGGTTCAGTCTTCCATAAATTGGTAATATTTAAGCCAAATCAGATAATCTAGTCACTCCAGACTATAAGAGATAGTCTAGAATGATTGTGATTGTGATTCAGGACCACTCTATATAAAGCTATAAAATAATATGTAAGATTTTAGTTTAAATTCTATTATAATGAAATAATGAAGAAAAACAAAATAAAAGAATTACCCCCTTTGGAAATGTTTATGAGAAATATATTAATAATGATTTTTAAAGTATTCTAATAGCCAAGATTTTTGAGCACTAACTATGTGCCAGGAATTGTACTAAGCACAATTTAATTCTCACAACAACCCTAAGTGGCATCACTCTAGATCTGTTTCTCAACTTCAATGTGCTTATGAATCACATGGGGATCATGTTAAAATGCAGCTTTGATTCAGCAGGTCTGGGCTGTGGCCTGAGATTCTGGGATTCTTAACAGCTCCCAGGTTATGCAGACCACACTTGAGTAGCAAGGTCCTAGATTGGCCTAGATTGTCTTGGTCCAGTCATGCTTTTAAGTAGGATAACAATTGAGCGAATCTGGGAGATTAATGTTTAGGATGTTTAAAAAGCACCCCAGGCTTCCTGATATGGCAATTCCCTAATGTCTTCATAAACCCATTTTTTGATCAAATTTATAATTATTTTATAACATTTATATCATTATTCATGATTTTATATTTGCAAATTTGCCTACTTGCTAAAATTTCTTTGTAACCGCCCAAATCAATACTCACAGTACTTTCATGGTCATTTAAGGTCATATGCAGAGCGATAAAAAATTTGAGTTGCCCAAGGCACATTCACAAACCTATTTTTATGGTTGATGGCTCTGACAGTCCAGGAAGCTTTTCTGTGTCTAAACTAAGCCCTTCAGATGACATGGCATTTTTCTTCTGATTTTATCTTTAGTGGAGATGGAGTTAGTATACCATGCCCATTCTCTTACAGGTTACTTTGTTCTAAAAAATATGAACAGTTATTCAATGTTAACAATAGTCTTTGGGATGTTCCCCGCTATCTCCTGTCCTTCCCTCTAGGAACCTAAGATTTTTGGGATATCTAAGTCAGTTCTCATTCTAGCTCCATGTTTATTTGCTTCCTCTAAGAAATGTATAAAATTAGACAAACTTTGTAATTCTTTGCCAAATCCTGCTGTACTTTTATTCCAATGAGTTAAATATTCAGTGACCATATCCTGCATCAGATATACCCCCAGCTTGCCCATAGTGCAATAGGGAGTATACTAGTAACTAAAGGCCACCCAGCCTATAAAGCTCATATTACAAAAATGCACACTCTAGGCAGAATCTGGTAAATGTCAACCTCAAAATAAGTTGTGTCATATTGTTATATTTATGTGCATATGGTCAGTAAAAAGAAACACTTGTGAGGTGATTAAAAATAGCATACCAGGTAAAATTGGTTGTCCGGCAATTCCCAGCGGTGCCATTCCAAGATTATTCATTGCTGTGGCCCATGCAGTTGGATCAGACATAGGTAGTGTCATTGTAGTGGAATCCACACTCAGAGTTCTACTATTATCAGCTAAGAAGAAATGACAAGCAAAATAATTTGTTGTATTAAGGTTTCAGTATCTAGTTCACTTATCAATGTAAACTCTGGCAACTCTTTACAGAAATGGACTGGTGGACAAGTGGTGGACATAGCCTTAATTTTAGCTCTTTACAAGGGTTAAAACAATACAGCTCAAACTGGCAGGAAATTATAGAATTTGAAAGCACTTTACCAGATGGCATTTTAGTGTTTCTTTCTTTCTCTCTCTCCCTCTCTCTCTCACCCAACTCCTCCCCTCCTTCCCTCCTTCTCCCTTCTTTCTTTCCTCCCTCCCTCCCTTCCTTCCTTCCTTCCTCCCTCCCTCCCTTCTTTCCTTCCTTCCTTCCTTCCTCCTTGTTTTAAAGTCAATGAAAACTATTTTTTAGAGTAGTTCTAGGTTCACAGCAAAATTGAGGGGAAAGTACAGAGATTTCACATACAGCCCCCCCCCCACATGCATAGCCTCCCCTATTATCAACATCTCTCACCAGAGTGGTTCATTTGTTACAACTGATGAACCTACACTGATGCATCATAATCATCGAAAAGCCATAGTTTACATTAGGTTTCACTTTGGTGTTTTACATTCTACAGGTTTTGAAAAATGTATAGTGACATGTATCCATCATTGTAGTATCATATAGAGTATTTTCACTGCCCTAAAATTCCTTTGTGCTCTACTTATTCATCCTTCTCCCCTCCCCCAACCCCAGCAACCACTGATCTTTTACTGTCTCCATAGTTTTGCCTTTTCTAGAATGTCATATAGTTGGAATCATACAGTATGTAGCCTTTTCAGATCGGCTTTTTCACTTAGTCATGTGCATTTAAGTTTCCTCTATGTCTTTTCATGGCTCCATAGCTCATTCCTTTTTTTTGCTGAATAATATTCCATTGTCTGGATATACCACACTTTATCTTTTCACGTACTGAAGGACATTGTGGTTACTTCAAAGTTTTGGCAATTATGAATAAAACTGCTATAAACATTTCTGTGCACGTTTTGTGTGAACATAAGTTTTCAGTTCCTCTGGGTAAATACCAAGGACTGCGATCACTGGATTGTATGGTAAGAGCATATTTAGTTTTGTAAGAAGCCGTCAACCTGTCTTCCAAAGTGGCTGTACCATTTTGCATTCCCACCTCCAATAAATGAGAGCTCCTGTTGATCCACATCCTCATCAGTATTTAGTGTTGTCAGTGTTCTGGATTTTGGTCATTCTAATAGGTTTGTAGTGGTATTTCATTGTTGTTTTAATTTGCATTGCCCTGATGACATATGATGTGGAGCATCTTCTCATATGCTTATTTACCATCCATATATCTTCTTTGGTGAGGTGTCTATTAGTCACTGGCCCATTTTTCAATCAGGTTGTTTGTTTTACTATTGTTGAGTTTTTTTTTTTTTTTTAATTTTATTTATTATTTATTTATTTATTTATTTATTTATTTTTGGCTGTGCTGGGTCTTCAGTTCGTGCGAGGGCTTTCTCTAGTTGCGGCAAGTGGGGGCCACTCTTCATCGCGGTGCGGGGACCGCTCTTCATCGCGGTGCGCGGGCCTTTCACTATCGCGGCCCCTCCCATTGCGGGGCACAGGCTCCAGACGCGCAGGCTCAGCAGCTGTGGCTCACGGGCCCAGCTGCTCCGTGGCATGTGGGATCTTCCCAGACCAGGGCTCGAACCCGTGTCTCCTGCATTAGCAGGCAGATTCTCAACCACTGCGCCACCAGGGAAGCCCACTATTGTTGAGTTTTAAGAGTTCTCTGTGTATTTTAGATAACAGTGCTTTATCAGATGTATATTTTGTAAATATTTTCTTCAAGTCTATGGCTTGTCTTCTCATTCTCTTGACATTGTCTTTCACAAAGTTTTTTAATTTTAATGAAGTCTAGTTTACCAATAATTTCTTTCATGGATCATAACTTTGGTGTTATATTTAAAAAGTTATTGCCATATCCAAAGTCATCTAGGTTTTCTCTTACGTTGTCTTTTAGGAGTTTTATAGTTTTGTATTTCACATTTAGGTCTATGATCCATTTTGAGCTAATTTTTTGATGGGTATAAAATCTGTGTCTAGATTCATTTTTTTGCATGTGGATGTCCAGTTGTTCCAGCACATTTGTTGAAGAGACTGTCTTTGCTCCATTGTATTGCCTTTGCTCCTTCATCAAAGATCTGTTGACTCTATTTATGTGGGTCTATTTATGGGCTCTCTCTTCTGTTCCATTGATCTATTTGTCTATTCTTTCACCAGTACCACACTGTCTTGATTACTATAGCTTTACAGTCAGTCTTCAAGTTGGGAGGCATCAGTCTTCCAACTTTGTTCTTCTCCTTCAAAATTGTGTTAGCTATTCTGGGTCTTTTGCCCCTCCGTAAAGTTTAGAATCAGTTTTTTTTTTTTTTGATATCCACAAAATAACTTGCTTGGACTTTGATTGAATCAAGTTGGGAAAAATTACATCTTGACAATATTGAGTCTTCCTATCCGTGAACCTGAAATATCTATTTACTTAGTTCTTCTTTGGCTTTTTTTTCATCAGAATTTTTTAGTTTTCCGAGTTTTTTTTTTCCAAGTGTACACACCACAGGAGCTTGGGATGATTAAGATGTTTCCCATTCTTCTCATAGTCCAGTTGCATATGATTACTTCAGCAGCTTCCATCCAAACTACTCATGCATGCAAACCAAGAAAAAACATCCAACAGTTTCCATAGTAGCAATGAAAAGGAAAAACTATATTCCTGATGGAATTTCATATCTTTGAGACAGTACTATTGAGTTGGACACATGATCAACAAACATCAATTTAACTAATTGAGTATTTGGGGGGTTAGGATAGCAGAGTACAAGCAGATAGGAGACATAGTCCCTGCCTTCAAAGGTTATACAATCTAATTGAAGAGACCGATGATGATGGTGATGATGATTATTATTATCACTACTCTCACCACCTCCATCCATTACTACCACTAACTACTGAATATTTGCCATATGCTAGGTAAAGCTCTTGGCATGCATTATTTTCATTTAACTTTCAAAACAACACTATGAGATAGGGGCTCTTTATATCTCCATTTAATAGATGAGAGGCTTTGAAGGGTTACATATATAGTCCAAGGTCACACAGGATGTGTACTTTTAGGCACCATGCTTTAGTATCTCCAAATAAACAATTAGGAAACAATGAAAGACTCAAAGAGTATAGACTAGGAATGTTATTGAAGTTTAAGGAATGAGGCTTTGTGGAGAAGACAGGATTTGAAAGAATGGGCCAGATTTCTATAGCATATGTCTTGAATTATGGGTAGTTATTAAATAGGTAAAGAAGAGGGGGTAAGACATCCCAGAGCAGGGATGAATAAGCAAAGACATTGAAGCAGGTTATACATGCATGTGTGTGTATATATTGCACAGTTGGGAGAGATATAGTCATAAGTCATCTGAGCACAAAAAGTCTTTTATTTTGGTAAATTTCCCTCTGACTACTGATAGCCATTTAAAAAAACTTTCCATTGCTTTCCTCCTACCTCCCAGTATGCACTCCTGCCAATTACACCCCCAAAGGCAACTCTATTCTAATAGTAGCTTGCTAACATCCGTCCATCACATTCTTCCAACCTGGCAATATGAGGGATGATCCTTGGCTGGGTTATTTATACAAGTGCTATTTTGGTCACTGATTGGTCATTACAAGAAAATGCAAATGGCCAAAAACATTATTTCTGAAATATTAGTTTTTATTATTCTCCTATACTGCGAAATTGCCTATGCTTCCTCTCCATAACCACCCCCCCCCCCACCACAGAGTGATTGATGGCCCTAAGCATTTGTTACCGCAGTCAGAAGTCACATTTCAGAACTGGTGATTTCTCCGTCTGTAGGAGCTCTAGTCCTCACACCCAGTTTTCAGTGCTCTCTGAGAAGGCATACAAGAAGGCTAGAAATAGCCGCTTGTAAATATTATCAAGAAAACAAACATGGGGCATCAAATATCCTTTGGGTCAAGAGTTTATATAGTGATTATTAGGTTCATCTTGAATCCCAATCCCCAACTAGGGAGACAACTTTTAGAGAACGTTATAGCTGGAAGGGACCTTTAGGATGTTACTGAGTATGCACTTTGATTTTCTCTGCTGGCTGGAGAATGACTCTTAGAGGAAACAGCTAGGTTTAGAAGGACTGGTCCCCAATGCTAAAAATAATTTTTTGCAACAGTCTGGCTACTCACTGGCTCTGCAGGCCTGGGAAATATGTAAGAGAATTAGGAATTATTCTCAATAAAGAATTTTGAGATCAAAGATTAAGAATTTACAATGTACCTAGCCAAACTCTGGACTAATTTGGTGGGGGTGGGGGAGAGAAGGACTAAATTATCAGTTTTTTTAAAGGACAACATAGTATCACTATTTTCAAACTATATATTAATTCACAGTGCTTGTTAAAATGTTAGCAAGTAGAGTTCCTATTAGGCTTGTTTACAATGAACAGATAAGGAACATGCTAATTAACAGCATTATTTCGCTACAATGAACTCGGTTCTTAAATCCTTACGGAGTTCTGCTTTAAATGCCCTTCTCATCACCCTCCCTTCCCCCAACACCCATCTCCACCTGTCAAGTCCTACTCATTTTTCAAGGGTCGTCTCAAATGCCACCTTGTCTGTGAAGCTACCTCACTGGAATTAATTACTCCTTCCTATGTGTTCTCATAATATTTTATGTAGAATTTGATTTTCATCTTTGCTTATTCTCTCACTTCTCCCCAAACCAAACTTTTATTGAGTCTTAGTATATGCCATGTTCTGTGCTAGTGACTAGGAATATAGAGATGAACAAAATTCATTTACTGTTCTGGAAGAACTCACAATACAATGAGAGGCATGACATATAAACAACTAAATACAAATCATTATAATAAGTACTGTAACAAAACTATGAGTAAAGTGCTATGGGAACAGAGAAGGAGTAATGAAATCTCTGGAATGGGTTTGGACATATGTGTTTGGGGTTGAGAGGTGGAGGAGATGAGGAATAGTCAGGGAAACCTTCACTGGCAAAGAATCATTTGAAGTGAATCTTTAAGGAGGGACAGGATTTTCCTCTAGGTGGTGAATGGAGGATTAGGGTTGAGGAACATCCCAGGAAGCAAGAACAACTGAACATTTACCATTGACTGCCTTGAATTATAGTTATTGGATACATGTCTCTCTTCTGCTAGCCTACATGCTCCTTTAGGTCAGGGACTGGGTTTTAGGCATCTTTGTTTCCCCATTTCTTAGTTTAGTGTCTGGTATGAAGTAGGCATTCAAGAAATATTTGAATGAATGAATAAAGAAAATCAACTTACATTGATTTTGGGCACAATAAGCAATCTATGCAATGACACTCATTGATTATTTGTATACCTTTTCAGAACGATAAATTGGGATGCCATCTTAAAAGGGATGGTATAATTGCTAAACTGATTCACTCTCCAGGACAACTGAATTTATATGTAGAAATTTATTTAGAGTTATAACCAGGGATAGATGCACCCAACTAATAATTCAGTTTGATTTTATTAGCTATAATCTTTTCCCCATATAGGCACAGTCATATATACAAGCAAGCTTGTAAATTTTTACTTTCAAAGAGAAATCCCAGATGATCATCTCTGGCAGCAATCTGGATTTAAGGTCTGTACTAACAAAACATGCTGTGCTAAACATCTGTTACGAATTATCACTTAATGGTGGAAAAGGTAAGTCCTGATTCACTTTTCAGACTAAAAATGCACATCTAACAATTTCTTTAGGTGTTTTATAAAAGTAGTCCTATGTCACTAAAGGAAGAAATTGCTCATTTTCCCATGAGTCCTATACTCACTGGCAGCAGCCAAGAATATTCAGAAGGTAAGTGCCAGTGGTTGTCAAATGGTATTCAAAATACCTCACCCAAGTCTGTAGATCATGTCCTGCTATGCTGGTTCTATTGTTCTGCTTGTGTGGCAACTCCTCAAGACATCGCAAGTTGTAGAGTGGTTGTAAATGAGTGCCCTCTAGGTAAGCTGATTGAAGATATGGCACTTTGG
Organism: Balaenoptera acutorostrata; assembly: GCF_949987535.1. Lineage (NCBI taxonomy): Eukaryota > Metazoa > Chordata > Mammalia > Artiodactyla > Balaenopteridae > Balaenoptera > Balaenoptera acutorostrata. The sequence continues at coordinate 113,509,151 of NC_080085.1, forward strand.
AACAAGAGTTCATTAGCACGAAAAAAATAAAACATTGGAAAGTGAACATCCACTTTAAGCTGGTATCACCCCATAACTATCAAATCACTACTGCCATCTGTTTATTTTTACACTGTTTATGCTTCACTGATTAAGTAGTCAATTACTGTCAAAGTTATTTGATCTTGAAGACAATACACACACACACACATACACACACACATTCTGTGATACCCCTCATCCTGCAGTGGAGTTAATTATTTCAAATGTTTCCCTTATTTCCTTTGAAACAAGTTCAGTATGTTGGTGCCATCTTGCCAAATATATTTTATTGAGACATAAACTCTTCTTCTCTGACAGTTTACTCCCCTATAATTTTCTTTCTTTTGTTCAGTTTTACATCCATTGGTTTTTATGCTTGCTATAACTTTATTACACAGTATTGTACAAAGTTGAGGAGAGGATTTTGTCAACAAACATCTATTGAAAGTCTCTCAAGAGTAGGAAGTAATCTTGCCTAGTGATCAAGAGCATGGGTTTGGGAGTCAGATGGCTCTGTACCACAGTCTAGCTCTACTACTTAGTAACTGTAATGTGATCATTATTTCGCTCTTTTCTTTTCTCCTCTATTTGACAGCCTGCCTTCCAGCCTTCCTTTCATATTTAGTGTAAGTTCATTGAACATTTTCTATGTGTCATGCATCATTCTAGATATTGAAGACAACATTGTTGTGAGTCAAACTGGCCTCATCCTCGGTCATATGAAGCTAACACCTTAGTGCAGGAGGGAGATATTAAAATACAAATGAATATAAAATAATTACACATTATGATAAGTGCTCTGAATAAAGAACTGGGTTTGATGAGAAAAATGTCAAGCTAAAAAATTAGGAAAATGATAGTATCTACCTTAAAAGTTTGTTGAAGATTAAATTAGATAATGTGGGTAAAGAATTTAGCATGGCTTCTGGGTCATATTAAGCACTTGGTAAGTGGGAATAATAACATGGTAATAGTTAAGATGATGATGAAGAAGTAGTCCTGGCCATGAAGGGCTCAAAGTCTACAGACAGACACAGCATATATATGAATTATTGCACTACATTATACAAATAATGAAACTGAGGCACAGAGAGTTTAAGTAATCAGCTCAATATCACACAGCTAATAAGTGGTAGAACAGGAATACAAACCCAGACAGCTCTGACGCCAATGCCCACAGTCTTATGCATCACACTAAACTCCCTCCCAAAGAGCCCCTTTATTTACAGTGTTCCATTAGCTCATTAAACACATTACTATCCTGTTTACAAGAGACCCACTTCAGACCTAGGGACACATACAGACTGAAAGTGAGGAGATGGAAAAAAATATTCCATGCAAATGGAAATCAAAAGAAAGCTGGAGTAGCACTTCTCATATCAGACAAAACAGACCTTAAAATAAAGACTATTACAAGAGACAAAGAAGGACACTACATAATGATCAAGGGATCAATCCAAGAAGAAGGTATAACAATTGTAAATATTTACGCACCCAACATAGGAGCACCTCAATACATAAGGCTAATGCTAACAGCCATAAAAGGGGAAATCATCAGTGACACAATCATAGCAGGGGACTTTAACACCCCACTTTCACCAATGGACAGATCATCCAAAATGAAAATAAACGAGGAAACACAAGTTTTAAATGACACATTAAACAAGATGGACTTAATTGATATTTATAGGACATTCCATCCAAAAACAACAGAATACACTTTCTCCTCAAGTGCTCATGGAACATTCTCCAGGATAGACCATATCTTGGGTCACAAATCAAGCCATGGTAAATTTAAGAAAATTGAAATCATATCAAGTATCTTTTCCGAACACAACACTATGAGACTAGATATCAATTAGAGGAAAAAAACTGTAAAAAATACAAACACATGGAGGCTAAACAATATGCTACTAAATAACCAAGAGATCACTGAGGAACTCAAAATATACCTAGAAACAAATGACAATGAAAACACAATGACGCAAAACCTATGGGATGCAGCAAAAGCAGTACTAAGAGGGAAGTTTATAGCAATAAAATGCTACCTCAAGAAACAGGAAATATCTCAAATAAACAACCTAACCTTACACCTAAAGCAATTAGAGAAAGAAGAACAAAAAACCCCCAAGTTAGCAGAAGGAAAGAAATCAGAAAGATCAGATCAGAAATAAATGAAACAGAAATGAAGGAAACGATAGCAAAGATCAATAAAACTAAAAGCTGGTTCTTTGAGAAGATAAACAAAATTGATAAACCTTTAGCCAGACTCATCAAGAGAAAAAGGGAGAAGACTCAGATCAATAGAATTAGAAATGAAAAAGGAGAAGTAACAACTGACACTGCAGAAATACAAAGGATCATGAGAGATTACTACAAGCAACTCTATGCCAATAAAATGGACAACCTGGAAGAAATGGACACATTCTTAAAAAAGCACAACCTTCCAAGACTGAACCAGGAAGAAAAAGAAAATATAAACAGACCAATGACAAGCACTGAAATTGAGACTGTGATTAAAAATCTTCCAACAGATAGTCAAGAAATGGGAGGTCGGAGATTAACCAAGATGGCGGAGTAGAAGGACGTGCTCTCACTCCCTCTTGCGAGAGCACCAGAATCACAACTGGCTGCTGGACAATCATTGACAGGAAGACCCTGGACTTCACCAAGGAGGATACCCCACGTCCAAGGACAGAGGAGAAGCCACAGTGAGACTCAACAGGGAGGGAACCCAGCCCCACCCATCAACAGTCAAGTGGATTAAGGTTTTACTGAGCTCTGACCGCCACAGCAACAGTCAGCTCTACCCACCACCAGAGCCTCCCATCAAGCCTCTTAGATAGCCTCAACCACCAGAGGGCAGACAACAGAAGCAAGAAAAACTACAATCCTGCAGCCTGTGGACCAAAAACCACAGTTACAGAAAGAAAGAGAAGATGAAAAGGCAGAGGGCTATGTACCAGATGAAGGAACAAGAAAAAACCCCAGAAAAACAACTAAATGAAGTGGAGAAGGGCAACCTTCCAGAAAAAGAATTCAGAATAATGATAGTGAAGATGATCCAGGACCTCGGAATAAGAATGGAGGCAAAGATTGAGAAGATGCAAGAAATGATTAACAAAGACCTAGAAGAATTAAAGAACAAACAAACAGAGATGACCAATACAATAACTGAAATGAAAACTACACTAGAAGGAATCAATAGCAGAATAACTGAGGCAGAAGAACGGATAAGTGACCTGGAAGACAGAATGGTGGAATTCACTGCTGCGGAACAGACAAAAGAAAAAAGAATGAAAAGAAATGAAGACAGCCTAAGAGACCTCTGGGACAACATTAAACGCAACAACATTCGCATTATAGGGGTCCCAGAAGGAGAAGAGAGAGAGAAAGGACCAGAGAAAATATTTGAAGAGATTATAGTCGAAAACTTCCCTAACATGGGAAAGGAAATAGCCACCCAAGTCCAGGAAGCGCAGAGAGTCCCATACAGAATAAACCCAAGGAGAAACACGCCGAGACACATAGTAATCAAAGTGGCAAAAATTAAAGACAAAGAAAAATTACTGAAAGCAGCAAGGGAAAAACGACAAATAACATACAAGGGAACTCCCATAAGGTTAACAGCTGATTTCTCAGCAGAAACTCTGCAAGCCAGAAGGGAGTGGCATGAAATACTTAAAGTGATGAAAGGGAAGAACCTACAACCAAGATTACTCTACCCAGCAAGGATCTCATTTAGATTTGATGGAGAAATCAAAAGCTTTACAGACAAGCAAAAGCTAAGAGAATTCAGCACCACCAAACCAGCTCTACAACAAATTCTAAAGGAACTTCTCTAAGTGGGAAACACAAGAGGAGAAAAGGACCTACAAAAACAAACCCAAGACAATTAAGAAAATGGTCATAGGAACATACATATCGATAATTACCTTAAACGTGAATGGATTAAATGCCCCAACCAAAAGACATAGACTGGCTGAATGGATACAAAAACAAGACCCATATATATGCTGTCTACAAGAGACCCACTTCAGACCTAGGGACACATACAGACTGAAAGTGAGGGGATGGAAAAAGATATTCCATGCAAATGGAAATCAAAAGAAAGCTGGAGTAGCTATACTCATATCAGATAAAATAGACTTTAAAATAAAGAATGTTACAAGAGACAAGGAAGGACACTACATAATGATCCAGGGATCAATCCAAGAAGAAGATATAACAATTATAAATATATATGCACCCAACATAGGAGCACCTCAATACATAAGGCAACTGCTAACAGCTATAAAAGAGGAAATCGACAGTAACACAATAATAGTGGGGGACTTTAACACCTCACTTACACCAATGGACAGATCATCCAAAATGAAAATAAATAAGGAAACAGAAGCTTTAAATGACACAATAGACCAGATAGATTTAATTGATATATATAGGACATTCCATCCAAAAACGGCAGATTACACGTTCTTCTCAAGTGCGCACGGAACATTCTCCAGGATAGATCACATCTTGGGTCACAAATCAAGCCTCAGTAAATTTAAGAAAATTGAAATCATATCAAGCATCTTCTCTGACCACAACGCTATGAGATTAGAAATGAATTACAGGGAAAAAAACGTAAAAAAGACAAACACATGGAGGCTAAACAATACGTTATTAAATAACCAAGAGATCACTGAAGAAATCAAACAGGAAATAAAGAAATACCTAGAGACAAATGACAATGAAAACACGACGACCCAAAACCTATGGGATGCAGCAAAAGCGGTTCTAAGAGGGAAGTTTATAGCTATACAAGCCTACCTAAAGAAACAAGAAAAATCTCAAGTAAACAATCTAACATTACACCTAAAGAAACTAGAGAAAGAAGAACAAACAAAATCCAAAGTTAGCAGAAGGAAAGAAATCATAAAGATCAGAGCAGAAATAAATGAAATAGAAACAAAGAAAACAATAGCAAAGATCAATAAAACTAAAAGTTGGTTCTTTGAGAAGATAAACAAAATTGATAAGCCATTAGCCAGACTCATCAAGAAAAAGAGGGAGAGGACTCAAATCAATAAAATCAGAAATGAAAAAGGAGAAGTTACAACAGACACCGCAGAAATACAAAACATCCTAAGAGACTACTACAAGCAACTTTATGCCAATAAAATGGACAACCTGGAAGAAATGGACAAATTCTTAGAAAGGTATAACCTTCCAAGACTGAATCAGGAAGAAACAGAAAATATCAACAGACCAATCACAAGTAATGAAATTGAAACTGTGATTAAAAATCTTCCAACAAACAAAAGTCCAGGACCAGATGGCTTCACAGGTGAATTCTATCAAACATTTAGAGAAGAGCTAACACCCATCCTTCTCAAACTCTTCCAAAAAATTGCAGAGGAAGGAACTCTCCCAAACTCATTCTATGAGGCCACCATCACCCTGATACCAAAACCAGACAAAGACACTACAAAAAAAGAAAATTACAGACCAATATCACTGATGAATATAGATGCAAAAATCCTCAACAAAATACTAGCAAACAGAATCCAACAACACATTAAAAGGATCATACACCACGATTAAGTGGGATTTATCCCAGGGATGCAAGGATTCTTCAATATACGCAAATCAATCAATGTGATACACCATATTAACAAATTGAAGAATAAAAACCATATGATCATCTCAATAGATGCAGAAAAAGCTTTTGACAAAATCCAACACCCATTTCTGATAAAAACTCTCCAGAAAGTGGGCATAGAGGGAACCTACCTCAACATAATAAAGGCCATATAGGACAAACCCACAGCAAACATCATTCTCAATGGTGAAAAACTGAAAGCATTTCCTCTAAGATCAGGAACGAGACAAGGATGTCCACTCTCACCGCTACTATTCAACATAGTTCTGGAAGTCCTAGCCACGGCAATCAGAGAAGAAAAAGAAATAAAAGGAATACAAATTGGAAAAGAAGAAGTAAAACTGTCACTGTTTGCGGATGACATGATACTATACATAGAGAATCCTAAAACTGCCACCAGAAAACTGCTAGAGCTAATTAATGAATATGGTAAAGTTGCAGGTTACAAAATTAATGCACAGAAATCTCTTGCATTCCTATACACTAATGATGAAAAATCTGAAAGAGAAATTATGGAAACACTCCCATTTACCATTGCAAGAAAAAGAATAAAATACCTAGGAATAAACCTACCTAGGGAGACAAAAGACCTGTATGCAGAAAACTATAAGACACTGATGAAAGAAATTAAAGATGATACCAACAGATGGAGAGATATACCATGTTCTTGGATTGGAAGAATCAACATTGTGAAAATGAGTATACTACCCAAAGCAATCTACAGATTCAATGCAATCCCTATCAAATTACCAATGGCATTTTTTACAGAGCTAGAACAAATCATCTTAAAATTTGTATGGAGACACAAAAGACCCCGAATAGCCAAAGCAGTCTTGAGGCAAAAAAATGGAGCTGGAGGAATCAGACTCCCTGACTTCAGACTATACTACAAAGCTACAGTAATCAAGACAATATGGTACTGGCACAAAAACAGAAACGTAGATCAATGGAACAAGATAGAAAGCCCAGAGATTAACCCACGCACCTATGGTCAACTAATCTATGACAAAGGAGGCAAAGATATACAATGGAGAAAAGACAGTCTCTTCAATAAGTGGTGCTGGGAAAACTGGACAGCCACATGTAAAAGAATGAAATTAGAATACTCCCTAACACCATACACAAAAATAAACTCAAAATGGATTAGAGACCTAAATATAAGACTGGCCACTATAAAACTCTTAGAGGAAAACATAGGAAGAACACTCTTTGACATAAATCACAGCAAGATCTTTTTCGATCCACCTCCTAGAGTAATGGAAATAAAAACAAAAATAAACAAGTGGGACCTAATGAAACTTCAAAGCTTTTGCACAGCAAAGGAAACCATAAACAAGACCAAAAGACAACCCTCAGAATGGGAGAAAATATTTGCAAATGAATCAACGGACAAAGGATTAATCTCCAAAATATATAAACAGCTCATTCAGCTCAATATCAAAGAAACAAACACCCCAATCCAAAAATGGGCAGAAGACCTAAATAGACATTTCTCCAAAGAAGACATACAGACGGCCACGAAGCACATGAAAAGATGCTCAACATCATTAATTATTAGAGAAATGCAAATCAAAACTACAATGAGGTATCACCTCACTCCTGTTAGAATGGGCATCATCAGAAAATCTACAAACAACAAATGCTGGAGAGGGTGTGGAGAAAAGGGAACCCTCTTGCACTGTTGGTGGGAATGTAAATTGATACAGCCACTATGGAGAACAATATGGAGGTTCCTTAAAAAACTAAAAATAGAATTACCATATGACCCAGCAATCCCACTACTGGGCATATACCCAGAGAAAACCGTAATTCAAAAAGACACGTGCACCCGAATATTCATTGCAGCACTATTTACAATAGCCAGGTCATGGAAGCAACCTAAATGCCCATCAACAGACGAATGGATAAAGAAGATGTGGTACATATATACAATGGAATATTACTCAGCCATAAAAAGGAACGAAATTGAGTCATTTGTTGAGAAGTGGATGGATCTAGAGACTGTCATACAGAGTGAAGTAAGTCAGAAAGAGAAAAACAAATATCGTATATTAATGCATGTATGTGGAACCTAGAAAAATGGTACAGATGAGCCAGTTTGCAGGGCAGAAGTTGAGACACAGATGTAGAGAATGGACATATGGACACCAAGGGGGGAAAACTGCGATGAGGTGGGGATGGTGGTGTGCTGAATTGGGCGATTGGGATTGACATGTATACACTGATGTGTATAAAACTGATGCCTAATAAGAACCTGCAGTATAAAAAAACAAACAAAACAACTAATACTAAACTTTCATTGGGTTATTTGTATGGAAATATGTTAATATAAATGTTTCAGTCATTACATGAAATTTCTAAAAATCTTATATTTGTATTTGTATGGAAATATGTATGGAAATATGTTAATATAAATGTTTCAGACATTACATGAAATTTCTAAAAATCTTATATTTGTATTTGTATGGAAATATGTATGGAAATATGTTAATATAAATGTTTCAGACATTACATGAAATTTCTAAAAATCTTATATTTGTATTTGTATGGAAATATGTATGGAAATATGTTAATATAAATGTTTCAGACATTACAGGAAACGTCTAAAAATCTTATATGTTCTGGTATAATGTTATAAGTAATAATCCTAGTTATTACTTTAAAATGTATATCTCAGAAATAACTAATTTTCTTGTCAACTGCGTTATTATGAACTTTCATCAAATCTTTAACCATGGTCATTTTTAAGTCTTTTGTCATTTACAGACAGTTCTGGGTGTACTCTGATTATTTTGCAAATATGTTCCTATAAAAGGGTTTCATCTTCAAGAAATTCATGGAAAAGACTCTGACAAGTACAGGTTTCTGGTAACTGACTGTACTGCTGAACTGAATGAATAAGCATTTTCAGAACTCTAATGAAAAACTGATGAACTCATAAAAGTGCTAACAAAAGATCAAGATGAAAAAAAAAGAAATTAATTACATGGGACTGAGTGAACTGATGAGGATGAGTATAATTTTTGTGACTTTCTGTCTGAATTAAAAAAAAAATCCCACAAGGACTCAGAGGAAAAGAATATACAAATCAATTTTCACTGCAAAGTAAAGGAGCTGTTACCGTGGAGGATTACTGGACTGAATGTCAATATTATGACATAGTATAAGTGTGTTTCATGTTTGGTAATTGCAATCATTGTTGCTTTTGTTGTGGTCATCCATGTACAATGCTTGGTGTCAGTCTATTTATCTCTTGTAAAAATAAAATACAGTGTGTGTGTGTGGAAAAAAAAAAAATCTTCCAACAAACAAAAGCCCAGGACCAGATGGCTTCACAGGTGAATTCTATCAAACATTTAGAGAAAAGCTAACACCTATCCTTTTCAAACTCTTCCAAAATATAGCAGAGGGAGGAACACTCCTCAACTCATTCTACTAGGCCACCATCACCCTGATACCAAAACCAGACAAAGATGTGACAAAGAAAGAAAACTACAGGCCAATATCACTGATGAACATAGAAGCAAAAATCCTCAACAAAATACTAGGAAACAGAATCCAACAGCACATTAAAAGGATCATACACCATGATCAAGTGGGGTTTATACCAGGAATGCAAGGATTCTTCAATATACACAAATCAGTCAATGTGATATACCATATTAACAAACTGAAGGATAAAAACCATATGATCATCTAAATAGATGAAGAAAAAGCTTTCGACAAAATTCAACACCCATTTATGATAAAAACCCTCCAGGAGTAGGCATAGAGGGAACTTACCTCAACATAATAAAGGCCATATATGACAAACCCACAGCCAACATCGTTCTCATTGGTGAAAAACTGAAACCATTTCCTCTAAGATCAGGAAAAAGACAAGGTTGTCCACTCTCACCACTATTATTCAACATAGTTTTGGAAGTGTTAGCCACAGCAATCAGAGAAGAAAAAGAAATAAAAGGAATCCAAATCGGAATAGAAGAAGTAAAGCTGTCACTGTTTGCAGATGACATGATACTATACATAGAGAATCCTAAAGATGCTACCAGAAAACTCCTAGAGCTAATCAATGAATTTGGTAAAGTAGCAGGATACAAAATTAATGCACAGAAATCTCTAGCATTCCTATACACTAATGATGAAAAATCTGAAAGAGAAATTAAGGAAACACTCCCATTTACCATTGCAACAAAAAGAATAAAATACCTAGGAATAAACCTACCTAAGGAGACAAAAGACCTGTATGCAGAAAACTTTAAGACACTGATGAAAGAAATTAGAGATGATACAAACAGATGGAGAGATATACCGTGTTTTTGGACTGGAAGAATCAACATTGTGAAAATGACTATACTACCCAAAGCAATCTATAGGTTCAATGCAATCCCTATCAAACTACCAATGGCATTTTTCACAGAACTAGAACAAAAAATTTCACAATTTGTATGGAAACACAAAAGACCCCGAATAGCCAAAGCAATCTTGAGAACGAAAAACAGAGCTGGAGGAATCAGGCTCCCTGCCTTTAGACTATACTACAAAGCTACAGTAATCAAGACGGTATGGTACTGGCACAAAAACAGAAACATAGATCAATGGAACAGGATAGAAAGCCCAGGGATAAACCCATGCACATATGGTCACCTTAACTTTGATAAAGGAGGCAAGAGTATACAATGGAGAAAAGACAGCCTCTTCAATAAGTGGTGCTGGGAAAACTGGACAGCGATATGTAAAAGAATGAAATTAGGACACTCCCTAACACTATACACAAAAATAAACTCAAAATGCACCTAAATGTAAGGCCAGACACTATAAACTCTTAGAGGAAAACATAGGCTGAACACTATGACATAATTCACAGCAAGATGCTTTTGACCCACCTCCTAGAGGAATGGAAATAAAAACAAAAATAAAGAAATGGGACCTAATGAAACTTAAAAGCCTTTGCACAGCAAAGGAAACCATAAACAAGATGAAAAGACAACCCTCTCAATGGGAGAATATATTTGCAAGTGAAGCAACTGACAAAGGATTAATCTCCAAAATTTCCAAGCAGCTCATGCAGCTCAATGTCAAAAAAACAAACAACCCAATCCAAAAATGGGCAGAAGACCTAAATAGACATTTCTCCAAAGAAGATATACAGATTGTCAACAAACACATGAAAGAATGCTCAACATCATTAATCATTAGAGAAATGCAAATCAAAACTTCAATGAGATATCATCTCATACCAGTCAGAATGGCCATCATCAAAAAATCTACAAACATTAAATGTTGGGGAGGGTGTGGAGAAAAGGGAACCCTCGTGCACTGTTGGTGGGAATGTAAATTGATACAGCCACTATGGAGAACAACATGGAGGTTCCTTAAAAATCTAAAAATAGAACTACTGTATGACCCAGCAATCCCACTACTGGGCATATACCCTGAGAAAACCATAATTCAAAAAGAGTCATGTACCAAAATGTTCATTGCAGCTCTATTTACAATAGCCAGGACATGGAAGCAACCTAAGTGTCCATCGTCAGATGAATGGATAAAGAAGATGTGGCACATATATACAATGGAATATTACTCAGCCCTAAAAAGAAACGAAAGTGAGTTATTTGTAGTGAGGTGGATGGACCTAGAGACTGTCATACAGAGTGAAGTAAGTCAGAAAGAGGAAAACAAATAGCGTATGCTAACACATATATATGGAATCTAAAAAAACCCAAAGGTTCTGAAGAACCTAGGGGCAGCACAGGAATAAAGATGAAGACGTAGAGAATGGACTTGAGGACTTGGGCAGGGGGAAGGGTAAGCTGGGACGAAGTGAGAGAGTGACATGGACATATATATACTACCAAATGTAAAATAGATAGCTAGTGGGAAGCAGCCACATAGCACTGGGAGATCAGCTTGGTGCTTTGTGTCCACCTAGAGGGGTAGGATAGGGAGGGTGGGAGGGAGGTGCAAGAGGGAGGAGATATGGGGATGTATGTATATGTATAACTGATTCACTTTGTTATACAGCAGAAGCTAACACACCATTGTAAAGCAATTATACTCCAATAAAGATGTTTAAAATCAAAACAAAACAAAACAGAAAAGAACATTACTATTGCAGCTCTTACTACATTATATTTTTATCACCTTTTTCTGTGGTTGTCTCTCCTCCTAGACTTTGCAGTCTCTTAACTCCTCTTTGTTATTCCTAGTGCGTAGAAACTTTGTCTGACATAGAGATGTTCAGCAAACAATTTTAAACAAATTAATAAGGAAATCTATGAGTATATATAAGCGAGTCTTGCACAGACATTGTTCTTCCCAGAAGCAGATGCCAAGCTATTTAGAATGGGATACTATTCTGTTGTTGTATTAAGATAAAATATATTTTAGTGCATTTCTTTTTTTTTAAATTAATTAATTAATTAATTTTTAATTTTTGGCTGTGTTGTGTCTTTGTTTCTGTGCGAGGGCTTTCTCTAGTTGTGGCGAGCGGGGGCCACTCTTCATCGCGGTGTGCGGGCCTCTCAGTGTCGTGGCCTCTCTTGTTGTGGAGCACAGGCTCCAGACGCGAAGGCTCAGTAGTTGTGGCTCATGGGCCTAGTTGCTCCGTGGCATGTGGGATCTTCCCAGACCAGGGCTCGAACCCGTGTCCCCTGTATTGGCAGGCAGATTCTCAACCACTGCGCCACCAGGGAAGCCCAGTGCGTTTCTTTTGAATAGTTTAAATGGAGAGAGAGACAGAAGAAGATAACATGGTGATAATTTGGGGTATTATAATCTGAACATGCTGATAATATAAGAGAATCATGATTACGGAAATACTAACTTTAAGAAAGATAAGTCTGGAGATGGGGAGATAATTTTCATCACAGAAAAATTCCTTATAGGTAAGAAGGAAATGACTGGAATTACTTTGAGAATGTAAGGTTATTAAATTTACTAAAATAAATGTGCATATAGCAGCTATATTTGTTAGCACCTTGAGGGCAGGGGATATAAACCTCATTTACTTTTGTGTATTCTACAGTGACTAGCTCAAAGTATGTGCCAATAAGTTGGCTTTTAAATAAGTGAACTCTGTAAGAACTCAGTAATTGTACAAAGTGGGGCTTAGCTGCAATGCCTATTTCATAGACCCATAGCCATTTAAAAATTCTTGGCATTGTGTGGTCCTGAACCGTGGATTTAGCTCTCCAGTCATTTCTGCAGAAGGAAAATAGTGGTTCAAACCTGGGTGAGACATCAGAAATCTGGAACGTACTAGGACTTAGATAAATGGTGAATGATAGTATTAATGATAGTAATTATAACAAGACTAATAATAGTTAACACTTCTTTAATTCTTATTATGTGCCAGGCATTCTCCTAGACACTTTATGTACATCAATTAAAAACTCATAACCCTGTGAAGTAGGACCTCTCATTATCCTCATTTTACTGATGAGGTAGCAGGAACAGAGAGGTTAAGCAACCTGTCCATGGTCATACATTAGCTTGCAGTGGAGCTGGGATTCACACCCAGGCAGTCTGGCTCCACAGTTCATGCTCTTAACCACTATCCTATACAAAACTAAAGGAGTCAGAAGGTTATAGAATATTTGAGCTGGGAGGGCTATAGAGCTCATCATTACAGATGGGTGCTCCCCATGTCCTGTATTGTAGTGGTTCTTAATGGGGGCTGAGTTTACCTTCCTGCCCAGGGACATTTGGTAATATTTGAAAACACCTTTGATTGTCACAACTGGGAGTGGGGAGGTGCTACTGACATCTACTGGATAGACTTCAGGGATACTGCTAAACACCCTACAACGTACAGGACAAACCCCCACCCCCAAACAATTATCTGACCCCAAATGTCAATAGTGCCAAGTTTAAGAAACCCAGCTCTACTGTAGCAATTTTCATATGTTCTTACTGGAGGGTGCCTTATACTCCTGGTTTCTTTACACTTCTGTCCTGTCCAGCACATGTGCAGCCAATCCCAACTTCTGCAGCTTATGCCCTACACCCTTACGCCACTGTGCTAAGACTAATCTGATCACACCCTTCCCATCCTCAACCAGGAATCTATTAACATTTTTAGCAAGGTTAATTTTATGCTTCACGCCAAAGAAATTATCCTTATGGTAAGGAATCCAGTTGCTGTGGAAGGCTGATGGGGTACTGTTTTGAGAGTGGTCCTGGAAATAGCACTAGGAACACCATGACAAAGGAAAAGAGAGGAGTGTAGAAAATGCTTGTGTGGAACACAGAAGAAAACCCCATCTCCAGCATATCACACAGGACCTTGCATACAGTAGACATACAAGAAGTATATGTTGTGGAAGATTATGGCACAAGGCCAGGATGGGGTGTCCTAGAACTCAGTAACATTGTATTTTCTGTTCTCTGGCTAAGGGAAAGGAAACAGCAGGATAACTCATGTTTTGGGTCTATGTTAAGCCTAGGGCTCAAGGGTTTATCTTCTGTTTGGTATTTACTGCTCAGGAAGTAATATTGTGCGTTGTAAGTGTTATTATTTTGAATCCCTCTTCATTTTCTTTAAGAATTAACAATCCATCATTGTTTGTGAGCAAGGCACTGCCCCTGGGCATCTCTCTCTCTGATCACAGACGTCACCAGCAGTGACGCCACAGTTTGCATCATGGCTATGCAGGGTGAGAGAATTGACGGGGGCTTTAAGACAAGGCTCCCAGGAGGCTTGAGAGAGATGACGCTATCAGGCAAGCAAGGGCTTTATCTCCTTATGAGTGTTACCAAGGATGAATCAAAGAGCCACTCAAGGGGATCAGGATGCCATAATATATTCTTCCTTGGGGAGGGGGAGGGAAGGAGAGGGAAAAGAAAAAATAAAAGGGAAAGGGAAAGGTTTTTATGCTAGCCCATATAGTAGGTAATTATTCTCACATGAGCTGTGAGTGTGGTGGGGTTGGGGGTGTGAAAAAGTAGCTTGATCCTCAAGGTATGCAGATGAGAACCTCAGGTTAGAGGGTGCTTTCACAAACTAACCCTCATGCTGGAAGACTCACTGTTCTAGTCTATAAGCTAAGGGGTCTTGGAGAGAGCCACCTCCATATTGGAGCAGTTATAAGAATGTTCAAGGTTTTAAACTAGGTGTATAAGATGCCAGGGCACCAAGCCAGCCCTCCAGATGGCAGTTGCAGTGGGGGTGTAGTGAGGAAGAAGAAGGCCAAAAGTTTTGGCATACATCTCTTCAAGGAACTCACAGCATATACCCTACATTTATGAAGGGAACAGGGTATAGTGGGAGGAGTACAGACCTTGGGGCCAGACAGATCTCAGATTAAGTCTTGGCTCTATTATTTACAAGCTGTGTGATTTTAGGCAAGTTTTGAAAACTCTTTAGCACGTTTATTCACCTGCAGTTAGAGATAATGATACCTATCTTTCATGTACTAAGCTAATGATAATAATGTTGATCCCTAATATTGATTAAATGCTTATTATGTGCCAAACACTGTTTCAAGGCTTTATATTATTATTTAATCTAATCCACATAACAACCCTATGAGATAGGTAAGATTTATCATTAGACCCAATTTACAGATAAAGAAAATGGAACACAAAGAAGTTAGGAAGTTGCCCAGGGTCACAGGTGGAGTTGATGCTGGAGGTGAAATTCAGATTCAGGCAGTATGGCTCCAGGGCCCACACTTTTAGCCACTGAGCTATATCCTGCACTACAGTATAAAGAACACAGAACCTGAGACACAGAGCATGTACTCAGTCATGATTTAACCCCACTTCCTTTATCTTTCCCTTCCTTTTTTTTTCTGTTTAAGAAAGAAACCATTCGGCTGCCATGTGAGGGTCTCTTCTCCCACTTCCCTAAGCTGGAGCCAGGGGCCTCCTTTGTTATTTCAGGATGGGCTGGCCCCAGTGAGTTGAGGAACCTCAGAGATAGTGCTTGTCACTTCAAGGTTATTAGCTGAATGTGAGCCAGGAGAATAGGTTGAAGTCAGATGTAGGGGTCCTGGAAAACCAGCAGTCTCCACCATGGGAACCTTGGAGGGCTTCCTCAGTCAGTAAGAGCAGTGGCTAGCTGTACTAGAGAGTCTCTCTTGGGCTTTTCCACACTAAGGTCCATAATTTCTCACTCCTGGCTTCTTGTGCTTCTGAGATACCAGTGAACTCATATTACTCTGGTCTAGGGTGAATGGCTGACTGTGGCCATTAGTCTTAGTCTTTAGGATTGCATCATCACATTCATTCCATATTTCCTCACCTAACATTTAGATAAAGAACACCAGGGATTTCCCTGGTGGTCCAGTGGGTAAGACTCCATGCTCCCAATGCAGGGGGCCCAGGTTCGATCCCTGGTCGGGGAACTAGATCCTGCATGCATGCCGCAACTGAGAAGTCCACATACCACAACTGAGAAGTCCACATGCTGCAACTAAGAGTCCACATGCTGCAACTAAGAAGCCCGCGTGCTGCAACTAAGAAGCCCGCATGCCACAACTAAGAAGCCCGCATGCCGCAACTAAGAGTCCGCATGCTGCAACTAAGAGTCTGCATGCCACAACTAAGAAGCCCACATTCTGCAATGAAGTCTGCATGCTGCAACTAAGAAACCTGCATGCTGCAACTGAGTCTGCATGCCTCAACTAAGAGTCCACATGCTGCAACTAAGAGTCTGCATGCCACAACTAAGAAGCCCGTGTGCTGCAACTAAGAAGCCTGTGTGCCACAACTAAGAAGCCCACGTGCTGCAACTAAGAAACCTGCATGCTGCAACTAAGAGTCCACATGCCCCAACTAAAGATCCCGCATGCCGCAATGAAGATCCTGTGTGCTGCAACTAAGACCCAGTGCAGCCAAAATAAATAAATAAATAAATTAATAAATATTTTTAAAAAGCACCAAAAGAATAATTGGACCACAAAAAATACTACCATATATCAGCTACTTTAACATCTCCACTAATTGCCTGTTAAGCCTCACATTTCTTTTCCTGGTTTTGAAACAGACACATTAATATTACTGTCAGGTCCCAAATATTGTAGGTACTGGTTTTCAACTATAAATCTTAATATTTAACAAATCAACTAATTGCATTTCAGGTACTGAGCATGCTCTTTAGATTAATGGCATGGTCAGTGGTCAGTGGTGGAGGGGGGAATGGAGAAAGAACAAAATAGAAGCATAAACTCTGAAAGTTCCCAAATGCTTTTCTGAGGTAAGTTGCATAAGAGATGATTTGGCAACCCTGCTGCTATGCTGTTGGAAGTCTGGCAAGATCTCTTGGAGGAACAAAAAATAAACAGCCCTGGGGTTAATCTACAAGCCGTTTTGCTTTAGCCCTTGTTGCTGAAAATCTTTCCAACATGTTTCAGTCCACTTCCTTGCCATAGGAGATAGAGTACAATAAAGATAAATATAGCATGGGCTAAATCTGGAACTAGGAGGGCTGAGTTTGAACTCTGGCTCCACTATTTACTCGCAGTGCAGCAATCACTTACACCCGTGTTTGTCCAAGTGCATTCCAACCATGTGCATCAGAATCACCTGCAGCGCTTGCTAAATAGCCAAGTTCCAGGGTCCCTGGCTGAGGTTTTCATCTGGGTGGCACTGGGGAATCTGCCTGTTGAACAAGCACCCTAGATAACTCTTATGCCTACTACAAATTTGAGAAACACAGAGTTTGTTTTCTCATCTATAAATAAGAATGGTACCACCCCTTTCCCAGGGTTGTGGTAAAAACAACACAGGTGGTCAATATGTGCTAGGCGTACCTGAATCTTTGAGTGAGGTTATGGCAGGGCTTCAGGATACATTCTGAATATTAATTTAACAAACATGTTAAATCCACGCAGCATTTGATGGTACCAAGGTGAAAAATCCATGTTTCCCTGCCCTTTGAAGGGTTCATAGACTAATGGGAGAGACAAACGCGAAAACAAAATTATTGTTTGATAATGGCTAAACAGATATGAAGAAAGGGGAGGTAGCCACTTTGCTAGGATGAGAGGTGGTGGTGGAGGAGGGAGGGGAGCATAGAGGAAGTGATGTTAAGCTGGAGAAGGTTATTTTAAAGTGAGTTTTGAAATATAAGTCAATTATGGTACTGTGGATATCTTAAAAGTGTAGGAGATAAGGTTGTACTTGTGCTAAGTCTAAAACCTAGAATAGAAATTGTTCTTATTTGGGGGGATGGGCATGAGTGGAGAATATTTTCCATATCAGTTTGCTTATTATTCCTCGCTCCTAAAAGTAGAATGTTAAAAAACTGGAGTCATTTTGTGTTCTCCAGTTCGTTGGACTCTGAGAGGATGGGTATTAGCCTATGTTGTTGACTTGCTTTGCAAGTCACTGGCTGCAAGGCCATGGTCTAAGTCGGGGGGGAGGGGGGGGGTAGGACACTGGCCATGACCACTATAAGCAAGTCAAGTGTTAAATCCTACTGACAGTGGGAACTTTGGCTTGAGAACTAGCTGCCTCAGCAGAGTCATCCTCAGATCCTAAGGGCAATGCTATATATATACATACAGCCACAGGAGGCAGTGACTAATGGCTGTGCTTTGGGCCAGCAGCCCTGGCCCCTTTCTAGCTTCTTCACCTCTACAGGCAGCCTAACTTGAATTTTCAAACTCCACCTCAATTTGACAAATAATCAGAAAACAATAGACTTTACTATACAGAACTTCACACCGTCCCCACTACCCTTCATGTTTCAAAATGATTGAGGTTTTTTTGAAAACTGCAACACACTCCCAACAACCCCCATCATGCCTTTGGCCAGACTGAGAATAACAAACTCTCAACCCTTAATGCTGTGTGACCCTGAATGAAGAAAAAATGGGGTTGTAACAGTAGTTAGGATCATACTCTTTGGATTAGATCCAAGTTCTAATCTTGGCCCGCAACTTATTAGCTGTGTGATGTTAAGAAAGTGACTTAATGTCTCTGTTCTTCATTTTCCACGTCTGAAAAATGAGGATAATAACAAGTACCTATCTCATTGGGTTGTGGTAAGGATTAAAGGAGAAAATACATGAAAAAAAAGACCCACTGCAATGCCTAGCTTAATAAGTAGAATACTAGTAATTATTATTAATATATTAACCATAGTGGGCATTACCTCTGATACCTTATGGAAAACAGGGGCCATCGTGGGTGAGGAGAGAGGGGAGTGTTATGATTACTTCAGGTGAGAAGGGCAGGAAAGTACCAGTATAGGAACCAGCCATTAATAACAGTGGGGGATATATTTAAACAAAAAAGAATAAGATGGCTTCTCTTTAACCAATTCTTTACCAAGAGCACTGCTAGAAAGAACAGCAGGACTAATTTATATGCCTCTCATCTGATCGATGCATTTTCTAAAAGTGGTACTGGTAATAAAATCCTCAAAAGATTTTCTGGTGTTACCTTCCTCCCCCACTGTATATACATACCACAAACCCATCAGACCTGCGGCCAAAACCCACTTGCTTTTTTCTCCAAAAGCATGGATGGCATTGCATCCAGGCTCTATTTTGTGATCACCCCATCTGTGGTGAAGGAAAACCAGAATAACTTAGTATTACGTCTTGATTATCCATGACCAGGATGGGAGGCAATGTGGTAGGCAGGAGAAGAGGTTGCTCTTCATGGCAAGCTTTCCAGTAAGACAAAGGGAGGTTAGAAAGGGAGGTCATGGTTGTGACCTCTGTGACAGCTGAGCAGGGGACACCCACTGTATGTGTCAGCCTACTCCAGGAATAATCCATATGCAAGTGATTTGGTCAACAGCTTGTGATTCTGGAACAGTATTAACAATAGTGCCTTTCCTGGAATCTATCTTATATATGATGTATTTTTCCCCATTTAATTCAATAGTTCTCCTGAATATTTTAATACAGCAATAGTAGTCCGAATAGCAAACACATGTGAGTTATTGACTTTCTTTCCTTTTATCCATTTCTGCTGTAACTTAAATTTTCTTCCTGAGTGAATCTCCAGGCCACTAGTGACATCACCTTTAATCCATTTGTGTTTTTTTTTAATTGGCATTAACAATGGAGGAGACATAAGAGGTTAAAAAATAAAAGACGTCTACATTGGTGATGATCTCCAGAGCAAACCTTACAGGGATTGGTAGAGCAAATTTGATTTGAAAATGATTACAAAGGGTGAATTCCCTGTAAATAATGAATTGGAAACAAAATCAGGCTGAGAGTATTTGCTTATCCACTTATTTCCACATGGAAGAAAAGCCATAATTCCTGTCAGCCTGTGCTTACAGCATGCCTAGACTAGCCAGAGAGAAACCAACCAGTGATGAAAATAAATACACAAGCCCACTCGTTGACTGCATTCTCTGTCAGGTCCAACACCAAGGAAAGCCTAAAGATAATATGTCTTTGAGTAACAACCCATAAATCCACAGTTACAGTTCAAGCTCTTAACTTCAAATTCCCAAATGACCATGCCACTGTTCTTTCCTCTTCCAGAAGCTAGAAGTTCACTGTCAAAAAGGAGGGGATGAGAAGGGAGGGGCAAGGCAGCTGAAATGCTCAACGACCCTAGCAAAATTCTGGGAAAGCATGCCCTCCTCACAAATCACAACTTCTTGAGAAGCTGACTGGTATGTCGCTGGAAGACACTGTCAGAGCAAGCTGGCTAAGGATTTTATCAAAGTGCACCTAGCTTTCAAGAGCAGTGTTCCTTAAAAATGTAAAGTTGATTTCTGTATATCAAATCCTATTTTTCCACTGACTCACACTCTCTTCTATTTTTTAAAAATTAAATATTGAGTAGGTACAAAGAGGAATTTATGAGACAAGTGTGAAGTATAAAAAACTATGGTGCAATGAAAATTGTATATCTGACATGCAGTTGAAGAAAAAGAATATAACTATTACCTTTAAAGGCCACCGTGTGCTCCTCCCGTAATTCCTTCCATCTCCCCTCGGAGATAACCACTATTCTGAATTTTGTGTTAATTATTCCTTGCTTATCTTTATAGTAGTACTATGTATAATGACTCTGTCTCTTCAGAAATGTTTTATCTGAATTTCGGAAGGATTCTTCAGTTGCCAGGAGCTTTAATTTGTGGTGTTCTCCTTCATATCCCTTCCCTCTCCCTGGCTTCCCCCACCCACCTCCATCTAGCCCAGTAGTTGGTAATCTATGAACAAACATGAGTGTCAAAGGTATCATTTAGTAGTGAACCCATGCGGAAAGTCAGTAATTCTTTTGTAACAAGGCTACTTTCCTTTTGTTTTTCAAGCAAATCCCTGCATGGGTCTTAATTTGTTTACCCAGAGATCTGGGGACATGGCGGTGGCAGTGGGCTAGCGAGCAGGGTGACAGGGCTGTGTGTATTGCCTACCAGGGGTACCTCAGGGTTTTGGAGTCAGAAGGCTATGTTATTTGCCAGCTATGTGACTTCGGGCAAGTCACTTAATGTTTCTGAGCCTTGGTTCCCTCATCTCAAAAACACAGACAGCAATAATACTGATCTTACAGGGTTGGTGAGATGGTTAAACAAGAGATATTTATTGTAAAAGTATTTTGAAAGGTATAGGATACTCTATAAATGTTAGCTGTTAATGTTGCTGTGGCTCTGCTGCTGTTGTTGACGCTATGATATCAGCGCTGTTAAAGTCAAGGTAAAGGACTAGATGGTTATGAATTTCTAAAATCTGGAGCGAATCCACAGATTTATCCTTGCCAGCTGTCTGGCAAAGCTGGCACAACACAGACAAAATTAAAATTTCTTTTCCAACTCTGTATTACTGGTCTATGTGGAAACTTTCCACCTTTGAACATCTTCCTCAAATCCCACTGAACCTGCCCAATCTGCATGTGTGAGAGTTGTGTTTGCTCTGGCCTACGTCAGTGCTGAAGCCTAGGGCAGAAAGTAGTCACACATTTCAGGCATCTAACATTTTCTCTTCCTGGTTATTTCTCTTAGGACGGTGCAGGCTGGTGACTCAGCCGTGTGTACAAGATGTGCTCATCACCTGATCAGTTTGCGCCTGAGGAGCCTTCTGAAGGCCCTGACTTTTGCCTGTGTGATATTAACATAACCATTTGCATGTCATTTCCATTTTGTTTTTAAAAGGGTCTCTCCTTGAAGATCTACAAGAATGAGAGTAAGCAGTGGAAAGCCACGTTTCCATTCTACAAACGATATAATCAAATCTGTAAATGGGCAAAAATACACACGAGACGCTCCATAAAACTGTTGGCAATTATTTCAGTGAACAGACGCAAGTTGTGCACAATTCCCCACAGCTGCCGCAGGTGTTGAAGGAAGAGATTCAAACAACAGAGGGGAAATATCGATCATCTTTTTGAATATGGTGCTAGGCTACCTGCTTGGGTGCCCAGGAGGGGGTGAGGGAGGAAGAGTGCTGGTAATGTTCCCACACATGTTTCCCAGCCTTGAGGCTGGACAGCCACATACCCATCTGCTGCTAAGAAAAAAAAAAAAAAAAGACAGGGCTTAAACACATGGGACAGGCTGTTTGACCTCTGAGGTTGCAAGGCTCTTGGCCTCCGCCTAACAGCTGACGCCTGGAATAAGCAGGCCAGCCCCTCATGGCCTCTGCAGGGGCTAGCACGAGGGCTCCAGCTGAGGGGTGGCTGCAGCTATGGCAACAAATGCCCAGGAATGAGTTAACACCAGCCAAAGGGGTTAATGGGAGAGGCAAGGGCTTTTATACAAATGTGTTGGGGAAAGAAATGCGATACAGCGGGAATGAGGCCCATTAATAAAGCTGAGTGATAAAATCCACCACCATTCTTAAATTGGACTTGCCTACTTAAACTGCTTTTCCAAATCAGTCTCCTGTATTCTAGCTGTTCAATGAGACACTAAGCTTATTTAAAGAATAAAAACAATACCATAATATGCACTGTAAAAGGAGAAAATAGGATAGGCAAACAAAGGAAGAAAGGAAAACAAGAAATGTGTACAACTATGTTCTGAATATGTTCAAACAGCTTGTTATTACTAACAATCACCACCTGACAATAAATTACCCCCCTACATGTGGATTACAAGCTGCATTATTATGATGCATTAGAATCAATCTGAGTACTAACGATAATGGGTGGTTGGGTGGCTAAACATGGCCCCCAATTACTGCTGAGTGCCCTCTCTTTCTGTGGCTACAAAACAACTGCCATCAATATTCTCTCATAGAGAATGTTTTCTTATCAGCATTATGTCCTCAAAACATCCCTGGAAGGCAGGTCGATATTGATGGGCTTTTTTGAAGAAAACAGGGAGGCATGGAGAGGTTAAGTGAAAATTAGCAGAGGCAGTACGACCATCCCACAACAGAATTTGGGTTAGAAAGAGAACCAAGGTACAGAGGCAAAGGGCTTTGGGCTGCTCCTTTGATGACAGCAGTGCCTACTGAATGCGGTAGATCAGAGTTTTCAGCCACTCTCTCAGCTACAGTGAGAAGCGTAGATTCCTTAAGCCACTACAATTGGAATATCTGATTGTAGCTCAAAGCACAGAACCACAGAGTACATTTTTACTTCTGGCAGAGTACAATACAACCTCAGAGTAAAATTTCATTTCTGAGAAGAAAAAAAGAGTACACTGGAATCCAGAAACAGTATAGTCCATTTGAATAGTATTTCCTAGTTTGATGAATGAAAAAATGGTACTTATTGAGCCCCTATTATGTTTTTGTTAGACTGAGAGGGACACGAGAGAAACAAAAGACAGTTACTTCCTTCAGAGAATTTATAATCTACTTGGGGATAGAAGTTGGCAAATTCACACACAAAATGAAGACCAAACAAGACTCCATAGGAGGCCTGAGTATAAAGTGACAATCCTGTTTGTCCTACTGGTTAAAGGAAAAGAGTGAGAAAATCTTAAAGGTGGGATGTTGGTAAGTTCCTCCATGAAAGATACCAGGAGAACTTAACCTGACAAGTATATTAGACATTTCCATCAGCAGTGAATGCACTCACAAAAGGGGTACACAAAGGAGGTGAACAGGAGAGAGCATGAGGTACATGAGAAGGACAGATGAGGTTACAGGGAACCAGGACAGAAGTGTCTGCCATTATTTGAATATGATCATGTCATTTTGGAACCAAACTCCACTGATGATAGGGCCTGCTTCCCTGGAGACAGCACTTCTTAGGCAAGCACATCTGGTTGGCGTGTCCCTATATATAGCTAAGAGCTATAGGGCAGGTAATTCAAGAGGGAGTGCTCTAGTGAGCACATGGAAGGCAGACAGTCTGTTGTGGGCTGAAGAGAGGCCCACATGTTTTAGCTATTAGACATAAAAACTGGCCAAGCTGTCATTCTGTTTCAGAAATTAAGGTGTTTGACTTATGTGCCTGTCCAGATGGAATGTTAGCCCCCTCATAGGGTATCTGCAAGGAGGGATTGAATTTTCCTGAAAAAAACCATTTTGGATCTGTTTTAGTGACTTAGCTGGTGTTCAGTATTCCAGATGATGCCTTCCTGAGTCACTTCACTTTCTGCTTTCCTCTGCTCCACAGCCTCAGGCTATACATCCCACCTGGCCTTGTCTTGCAAACACAGCTGGCTATAGGAGACTTGGGCAGAGGATGAGGATTACTCAGAAAAAACAAAAAAAAACCCAACCACTGAACACACACGTCCTGCACACAGTGGGTCAGCAGTATGACTGTCACAGGTGAAAGCTGAACGTTGTAAGGAACAAAAGGCTACAGAGCTTCCCTAGGTCTACTTGTAAATTTCTCATTGAGAAGAATTAAATTCAGAATTGCAATCTGACTATATCTCCCTCTATTCTGTGGAATAGAAAATTGACTATTGCTGTCTCTTCTAAGGAAATTTGAAAGAGACCACAATTATGCCCGAAGGAACTGTCATGATATAAGAAGTTTGTGACCCCAGCCCCTATAGCCTCAAGGTACTGTAGCTCTGACAATAGCCTGGATGTGACCTGATAGCCTCAGATACCATCTTTGGATTTTTCCAGGAATATAAATGGCAAGTTATTATTACATGAATGTTACTTGTAGAACTTGAACTGATGAGTATATTAGACACATACATCAGGAGTGCATGAACTCACAACAGGCTTGGCCAAGAGAGAACCCGTGGTAAATTAGGAAGACAGATGAAGGTTAAAGGGAACCAGGATAGAGGTATCTGCCATTATCTGAATACGATTATGTCTTTTTTTGAACCAAACTCCACTGATAGGTCCTGCTTCCCTAGGGGCAGCACTTCTCAGGCAAGCAAGTTTAGAAGTCATTTGGGGAGAAATATTCCTTTCCTCTGACATGAGCAGCTAGGTGGAAAAGATGAGTAGACATTAGCTTTGGGAGCAAGAGGTGCTGAGCTTAATGCCTATCATCTCCTAGAGATGATGATGATTATGTATTGTATAGATACATAAAATCACTGCAGCTGCTTGCTTTTTCCAGGGGGTCAAAGTACACAGTCTTTATCTCCAAATGCCTAGTTTTCAATCTGGCTATATCTTGAAATCTGTTTTGAATACAGCTCAGACAGGAAGGTTTTGGTCAAGCATGCAGTGACTAACCTTCAAGCACAACAGAACACCAGGAGAGCAGCGTGACCTTTGCAGTGAAATTAATTTGATGCTTACAATCTAACCTAGAGTCCATAGCCTTTATTCATATGACAGAGTCACAAGACAATTTAGCAGGGATTATTAAAGTCCACTTAAGCTCATCAGAGGGGAGGATTGAGGTTGATGCACTTCAGGATGCCAGTGAATTGGCCAAAACATGTGGGAAAGGAAAGGAATATAGACTTCTAGGCATAAAGTAAAAGAGGCTACACTTAGTGCACAGTAGGTACTCAGTGAGAACTGATTCAGTGAATGAGGCAAGAGTAAGACAAATGTGATGTCTGACATCTAGGGAGCCCCTTCCCTACCACCCACTGATGCAACTTCAATCCCTATGAACTTCTCACATAGGGAAGCCATTTGGCAAGTGTCAGAGACCCCAGCGTGAGGCTGGAAGGTGAGTGGGTTAATGATGGTACGAGACATATCAGCCTGCATTCCCCTTCCCATTCCAGCTGGTGGTAGGAAGTCTGGAGCAGAAGATTGCTAACCAGAAATGAAGAAAGCCAAATGGATACCAACAAATTAAGAAGGATGCATCCTCTCCGAGATGGCTAAGAGAACCTCACACAGGAGAATTCAATTGGGTTTCCAGAAAGTCTCTGCGACAGTAGTACCAACTCCAGCATTACCTAGGAGGAGTAAGTGTTCCAGTCACTGCACTTTAAACAAGTGCGTTATACACAAAGGCCTGACTGTTTGCAGTGGGAAATCCTGGTTGGTTTTATTTAGGCAATATAATAATGTAACTTTCTGAATCTGATGCTCTTTATTTGAACATTCATTATAATGATTCATCTCTGCTCTTCTTTCTTTACCAATGATATTTGCATTCTATTAGCAAATATAATTTCATAGAGGATGATAAGGGAATCAAAATTATCCAATTTGTTTCCATCATAGGAGCAGAAGGAATCCTTCAATGGTCTGTTTTGCATCATTGTACTGATTTCAATAAGTTTTTCTTTGGTAATCAGGGTTTGTAGCATTAAATATTACTCATCATTGTAGAGTCAGTACTAATTTACTATCACAGAGTCTGGTTTTGTCTAAGTGAACCCCCTCTTATTTTTTCTCATATGAACTGAACATTTTCCAGTCTGGGGGTTCCCTTGTACAACAGAAAGTATGCTGACATTGTATTCAATACGTATCTAAGAGACACTTAGTGCTAGTCTGATTCTCTAAATGGCCATCAGTATTTTACCTTGTATGAATAATTAACTGGTAACCTGCGATATTTCCTCTGCTGGGTTGTAAGAACTTTGAGGGTAGGGATGGTACCTTATATACTGTTAACTATGCTCTGGGATATGGCATAGTGAATGAACAAACAGCCGAGTTTGATCTCCTTCAATTTGCTGACAGCACTGTAATACCTGACACTAATTGTGGCTTACACTATTTACTGGTTATTTTTTTAAGTAAAAATGCTTTCCCCAAATTTTATACAAATTTTCCCCAAGTTAATCTTGCTAATATTTTCCCTATTAATTTCTTCTTTCACTAACTGAAGCTAGCCTACATAAGAGCAGAACAGAAGCTCTACTAGGGGTTCTCTGGTTAGCTGGTTGGTTCTGTCTACAGAAATGATCTGAAGTCATGGGAATAAGATCAGGGGAACTAGGAATGATATTCAAAATATTCAAACACCAGTATGGCATGAGCAACCAAACAGAATCTTACCACTGGAGTAGGGCCCAGGAAATCCCCTTGTTGTGCCAGAGGTCGATCCATTATTGCTAGACTGTGGGAAGTCTGGAGGATACCAGGAGGATCAGGATGGCCTGGGTGACAGGCAGTCACTTAGGGGGGATCTGGACAGTGATTATTTATTGGCAGGAATGGCTGGTTATCACTTATGGGGCACCTGGCAGTACCTATTTACCAACTGGAAGAGAAGTTTTCCAATATTTTAAAACTGGTATGACCATCCAGGGCACACTGGCTGAATATCAGCCTGGAGGTTGTGGACCTATCTTCACCTGGGCATGCAGCATAATAAGCAGATAATCCTACCCACAGCTGCAGTCTCCTTAAGTAATCTGTCTTAATGTTCAAGAAAGCCATTGTGATCAAAGTTATTACTTATATTAAACCCCAATGCAAAAAACCCCTTTTCAACAGAAATATTAATCTATCTCCTCTTACTCTGTTTTCCCAGGGGATGATCTTCTAATCACTTTTAATCTGTTAAATGTGCTCTTTTTTTCCTGTAAAGAGATTTTTAAAAATGCCTCTCAGTGATGTTTTGAGCCTAAAAAGAAAAAAATCCCAACATGTATAGTTTTTCCACTCCACGCAATGGAAGGTGAGTCAGGTAGGGGTAGCTGGGAAGCAGAGACATACAGTGGGACACTGGGTAGCTGTGCTTGAGTAGAGAAAGCAAAATTTAAAAAAAAAATGGCAGAGGCTGGACAACAGGGAGTTCTTTGTTCAAACCATTAGAAGCAATGGAAATAAAAGTGCCATGTTTTTGTGCCCTTTAAAATCCTTTGTTATGCTAGTCCAATATTCAGGTCTCTGGGTAGCAGATCCACTCCATGTCAACATGCAGTCTCTGCTTAGGCACCTTATTGCCATCTATCCCCACCTGTACATGTCCACTCACTGTGTTGCAATGAGCAGCAATTGCTTCTCTGTTGGGGGACTGGATGAATTCCAAGGCCTTGGTTTGGGTAAGCTTGTCTTTGCCATTTAGTGTTAATTTTACTTTGTAGGAATGCTAATGAAATTGCTCAGAAAGTTGGATAGGATGTGTGGGAAATTGGCAAGGTGACTAATTCCTATTTCTCTAGAGGTGATGGCTGCAGCTATACTAGCTATTGTGAGTAAATGCCAGTTGCAAATTTCCTTAGGTATAGGCTGGGTAAATGGATGAGTCAGAATCACAATTTCTGCCTGGAAGGAATGTCTAAGCAACAACATTGGGCATGAAGTGTTCAGCATACCCTAGTGCTGGGGTATTAAACCTGAAATTCTTGCTTAGTAATAAAATAAAATAAGTAGGAATAAATGAAATAATACAATCAACAATAATAGAATCAACAAAGTAGGAATTCTCACAAATGTATGTTTAAAAGAAAAGCTCAGGAATATCTCGTATAGTTTACTTTCTGGGACACCTCTAAGATTGCAAGTTGGACATACAAAGGAACTTGGAGTGCACACTAATGAACAGTTTCAAATGGCATGTTGCATAGTAGCCAGGAGGCAAAGGACTTACTACAAGTATTTATTTGTGAGTTCCAAGGAAATATCCCAGAAATGGCCCCTTCACTCCTCATCAACTGTAATATAAAGAGATCTCCAACAAAACAAAGCCCTTTCCCTTATGTATGGGATTTCCTTGTGAAGCAGTGGCTCCTTGGGTAGGATCGATGCCTATGGAATATACACTGAAAATAATGGCTCAGGCTCCATAGAGTGGAAGAGCTCTAACAAGCACGCCCAGTGGGAGAGACTGATTAGACAGTTACAGACTTCTCCACTTTTTACATTTATCCCTGCCTCCTGCTAAGCTGCATGAGTTCAAAAAAGGTTAAGATGTCTTACCCAGAGATTTCACTTATGCAGCAGACCAACCAAATATTCATACATGAGTATAAATGGCTGCTTATGAAGCACCTGAAGTTTTTTCAATAAAGGAGGAGTTTTGTATGTGTCACTTGGTCTGCACTCTGCTGGGGGCATATCGCTCTGACAGTAGAAAAATGTGCTCTTTTCAACACGATTTAGTCTCATTTCCTTTTTCTTCCCAGTCTCTCTCTAATGACTGGAAGTAGAATGAGACTTCGATTTTTGGATGATTTAGAGGTCTGTGAGTTGGCTCTTTCTTCCCTTGGTGTGTAACCAACTTCAAAGAAGCAACTGTGTAACTACTAAGGAAATTAGTTTTTTGCCAAGGGATGGAGACCTTTTGTCATAAGCCAGAATGAATAACTAAGCCCTTCTGTCTCCATCTCAAGAGGGCCTCTGGGCTGAGAGGAGTGTCTGGCTGGTGGTCTAGGTTTGCTCACGAGAGCAGCAGGCAGTCAGCTGGTCAAGAATACTGTTTTTGTTCCTTCTGTAGGCAGAAGCACAGAGTAGGGAGGCTAGGGTGAATGGGGGGAAGACAAAGGGGAAATAAGACAGTAAACAAATTAACAAATGTAAAGGACACAGCACAATGCCTGATAGGTACACCTCTATGTAGAGCTATCACTTATTGAGCACCTTCCTGTGTAACTTACTGCATTAAGTGTTTTATATGCATGTTATCCTTACAACAACCTTATGAGGCAGGAGTTATTATGATTCTCACTTTATGGAGGAGCAATAGGTGTCAGGCATTATATTTGGTACATTATTTATGCCTAATCCTCACAACACTCTTGAGTTGCAGGTATGATTATCTCCATTTACAGTTGAAGAAAGTTCAAAGAAGTTAAGCAACTTGCCCAAGATCACACAGGCAGTAAGTGGCAGAGTGAGGATTCTAATCCAAGTTTGACTCCAAAGCCCATGCTTTTAACCACTGAACTCTGCCACCTCTACTGCAATCTGCTATATGTTAGACATTAAGTAAATGCTTGTCCCCATCCCAACTGGTACAGCAAAGGTAGCTGGAGAACAAAGAGTTGAAGGTAACCTGATTTTAGTAGTCAGAGAAGAAGAGGTTGAGTAGTGGAGATAAGAGCTATAGCTGCTATTTTCCCCTGTGGCTGTTGTTACATAGGATGTGGGGAGAGGCGATAAAAGACAGGAAGACAAAGGGTAACTGATTTCTATCTCCTCATCCCAAATTGTAAGAGGAAAAGAGACCACTCAGAACAGTGAGCCGGGGCTGGGAGCTAACACTATTAGAGAGTTACTATTACCTGAGCTAGGTTGGTGGGCCAGTTATCAATTTGTTGCCTCTTACCTTCAAATTCACCCTTATTGCTTGCTCTGTGTAAACAGCTCTGGGCCCTTTAAATATTTTACCTTTGCCAGCTGGCACAGTGTTAAGCTTTGTCAGTAGGGGGCACGAGAGAGACATTTCAGCAGGAAGGAGCTATATTTCCTGGTTCCAGTGTGCTGGTGTGTTCACCTGGCAGGCTCCTGCAGCCTAGGCCCCCAGTTTCCTATCTCCAGCAGCACACACAGCTTTCCCAGCACTAGGTTCCTGCAGTGCCTGCAGCTTTTCCGGCAGTTTCTGTAGTACGTGGTAATCAGAAGCACCCAGAAGCTTCTCCCAGTACCCCTCCCTCAGGCAGTTTTGTAGTGGAGTGTCTTATGCTGAGATACCTCCCTGTGAACAGCTCTCCTGGCACTGTAGAGGGTAGATTTTCCAAAAGTTCCACTGGGCAGATTTCTAGAAAGTTCCAGGAGTCATAATTCCAGAAACTTCTGCCAGCAAAGCACCACAGCAATTTCTCTGCTATCCAGTGAACCACAGTTGTGCCCTCTCCTGCAACGTCTGGATCACATCCCTTTTGGAAGGGTTCTCTCTTGGGTGCTCTAACTCAGTCTTACGGTATAGTGGCTGCTCCTTATATTTGCTATTCCTACATTCTTTACAGTTCTCTTTACTTTTCACTAGCCAATCCCCCATTATTGTTAATAGTTACAGTAAACTTCCTCTGTTTAAATTACCATGTGGTCTCTCTTTCCTAATTTTCCCAAACCAGTACAGTTCACTCCCTCTTCCCAGATATCAAAGTAAGGTGATTCCTTATGCAAAGGCATGCTTCTAGGAAGGAAGTGCAAGTAGGGAGGATGGCCTTTTTCCCCAGAGACAATTTCTAAAGAGAAAAGAATATCTTATTTTTCCAGGAGGCAGGAGATGACTTCTCTGTCTTGCTTTCTAGTACAAAAAATTTAATTAGAATGCCTGTGGCCTTTCAGCTATTGGAATTCTTTCAATGAGGAGGAAAGAATCTGCAAGATAGGAAAGACAATTGGAAACTTGAAGACTGCTTAGGCAATGAGACTCAAAGCGCTTATGCTCATTCCTAGTCCAAATTGTCCTTGAAGTTCTATAGCTCAAGTGCTCCAAGGGATAAGTGGGTATTTGTAATAACAGCCTCAGATTGACCACCCTCTTTAAGAAAACAATGAATATTAAACTCAAAATCTCTATCATTGCCCACAGAACCCTTCTTCAAAGCTCAAGGTTGTCTTCCAGAGATAAAATATTTTCCTTTTTCCCCCCTGGCTTTACCATGGACACATTTATAGGCATTTTCAGACAGCTGAAAATGTCATGAATTCTGGAAAAACTTCTGAAACCAGGATATAAGTTGAGTGTTTAGAGTTGGTGTGTCAGGATATTTTCCAAGTGCCATGAGGAGGAATGGTTTTCACCAGTGAAAAAACGCCATCATACTTTTTGTATTATCCAAGGATTTGTGCAGCTGAGTTTTTTGAATTTGAATAAAACGTTTTCCAAAACACATGTTGTTAATTAATGACTACCTTTCTACTTTTGTCCTCTTTATGCCTTCATGCTTCCCCACCCCTCCAACCAGCTCAAACTACAATATTGCTTCCCCAAAGCTCAATGAATGCAAAATGGAAGGCAAGCAGTTAAGTAGGAGAGAATAAGGAAATGTGAATCTCAAGGTCTGATAATCAACAAAAATGTTCCCTTTACATAATACAAGGTCATCTTTGGAGAATTTAGGAAGCACTGGCCCAGATCAAATTCAGAGGCACTAAAAGCATCACAGCTAATCAGCCAGGCTGCTCAACTGCTAGGAAGTTTTCCATATACACTTTCATGTGTTTGAGGCCTCACAGCAATAACAACTGCATTTGGAGCCATAGCAGCTTTCAATAAAGAGTGTTTAGCCAGAGTGGTCATTGAGGGGGTTCCAGGTGGTTTTCTGGATCATCCAGGGCACCAGTATGTTCATGTTTGGGTGAAGATCCCAAGCAACATGGGTGAAAGAGGGAAGTTTGAGTAATTTTACATACTACGATTCTCTTGCTAGAAAACTAACAAATTGGAGTTTCAGAAAATCAGTCCAACTATAGCCTCTGCTTCCCTTCCTCTGTTTGCTCTTTCCAATCTTGACCCTGGCCCAAGTCCCTGCAAACCTTCACTAGCCTTCCCTCTTTCCCTTTGTCCCCCACATATAAACACACATACACACAGAAGGATCACACAGCCAAGAATGGAATGGGGAAAGGTGCATTGCCTCAGAGCAGTTTGATGGTTTATACTGTAGCAGCTGCTAAGGACAGGTGGAATTGGTGACATATAGGGGTTTGTTGCCCTAGTTAGAATTTCTTCCTAAAGAGTGAGAAGGTCATTGATATAAACCAGGGGTTGTTGTAAACCAGTGCAGACTTACCATCACTTTCAAAACAGGAATAAGTCCTTTGCTGCTCTCATTATAATGATTATAGATTAGAGTATTGGTTCTTATGCAGGGTGGTTGGATGGTCTGGCACATGAAGAACTGGTGTCGAGAGAAGGGGTAGCCTAGTGGTTAAGATAGGCCCTAGAATCAAAACCTGGGTTTGACTCTCAGATTCACCACTAACCATGAGCAAGGTACTTAACTTCTCTGAGTCAGTTTTCTCATCTGCAAAATGGTAATAATAGTATGTGCATTATAGGATGTTGTGAGGAATAAATAAAATAAGGTATGAAAAGTTTCTGGCACGTAGGAAACACTCCATATATGTTAGCTACTATTATTTCTATAGTATTATTTACTAAAAATCACACTGACATAACATCCTTGGCTGTCTTAACTCTCTTTTGTCAGTTTTGGAGATGTGGATGGAGGTGATACTGTCAGGGGTAAAAAAGATGTGTCCCAAACAAATATTCATCATTTTTGAAAAAGGTGCAAAAGCAATTCAGTGATTTTCAACAAATGCTGTTCAGGCAATTGGGCATCTGAAGAAAGAAAGAAAGAAAGAAAGAAAGAAAAAAAGAAAGAAAGAAAGAAACAAACTTGACCTAAATCATATACCTTATACAAAAATTAGCTCAAGATGAAACATAGACTTAAACATTAAATGTAAAACTTTAGGAGAAAAACAGGGGAAAATCTTTGGGAACTAGTGATAGGCAAAGAGTTCTTAACTTTGACACCAAAAACATGACCCATAAAGGGAAAAATTGATAAACTAGATTTCAACAAAATTAAAACTTTTGATCTGCAAAAGACCTTGTTAAGAAGATGAAAGGCATGCTGAGGAGTAGTAAAAAATATTTGCAAACCACATATTTAACAAATGAATGGTATCTAGAGTATATAAAAAACTCTTAAAACTCAATAGAAAAACAAAGAAAAAGAAAATGATTCAATTAGAAATTGTGCAAACGATGTGAAGAGATATTTCACCAAAGAAATATGCACATGAAGAGATCTTCAACATCATTAACCATTAGGGAAATGCAAATTAAAATCACAATGAGAGACTACTACACACCTTCAGAATGGCTAAAAGAATAAAAAATTGACTACGCCAAATGCTGGCGAGGATGTGAAGAGACCGAATCGCTCATACGTTGCTGGTGGTACTGTTAAATAGAACAGTCATTCTGGAAAAGTTTATCTTTTCCTTTAAAAAATTCAATATTCACCTACCAGATGACTCAGCAATTGTACTCTAGACATTCATCCCTGAGAAATGAAGATTTATGTTCACACAAAATCATGTACATGAATATGCATAGTAGCTTTATTCATAATAGCAAAAAACTGGAAAAAAACAAGATGTTCTCAAGAGATGAATGTTAAGCTGTGGCATATCCATACAATGGAATACTACACAATCAACTACTGATATACACCATTATTTGAATGATTTTCAAGGGAATTATGCTGAGTGAAAAAAAGCCAATTCAGGAAGATTACATACTGTACAATTCCAGTTATATGATATTCTTGAAATGCCAAAATTATAGAAATGGATAACATATTAGTAGCTGGTATATGGCAGGAAGGAGGTAGGGTAACATGAGGGATCGTGTGGTGATGGAACTGTTCTGCATTTTGACTGTACCAATGTCAATATCCTGGTTGTGCTACTGTACTACAGTTTTGTAAGATGTTACTGGGTGAAAGGTATATAGGATCTCTGTATTATTTCTTACAAACAGCATGTGAATCTTCAATTATCACAAAATAAAAGTTTTTTTTTTTTTAATTTTATAGCTACTTTATTTATTTATTTATTTTATTTTATTTTTGGCTGTGTTGGGTCTTCGGTTCGTGCGAGGGCTTTCTCTGATTACGGCAAGTGGGGGCCACTCTTCATCGCGGTGCGGGGACCGCTCTTCATCGCGGTGCGCGGGCCTTTCACTATCGCGGCCCCTCCCGTTGCGGGGCACAGGCTCCAGACGCGCAGGCTCAGTAGTTGTGGCTCACGGGCCCAGCTGCTCCGTGGCATGTGGGATCTTCCCAGACCAGGGCTCGAACCCGTGTCCCCTGCATTAGCAGGCAGATTCTCAACCACTGCGCCACCAGAGAAGCCCAATAAAAGAGTTTGATTTTTAAAAAAAGGAAGGAAGAAAAGATGTGGATAGACAGAAAAAGCTGAGTAGAGATAGACCCTGTTGTTTTCAATACAGTTCAGATTTGTGTCCCAGATTATAGCAGGGTTTCCAGCTTGGCAGGCTTATCCAAGGGACTGCAGACATCCCCTCAGTGTAGGAAAGCAAGGCAGGCTTTTCATGCAGAGATAGCACTTGTTCCTCTCACTGGGATATTAGTTATTGCTCTCACAAGTTTGCAAACTAGGAGGTATATGACACAATTAATGAAGGTTAGGAAGCTCTGGGTTAGAGTCAGTAAAGTTCCTGAAAGTCCTCCAAGCAGCTCTGTTGCTGGTACCCTGGCTGCTACTGAAGAAGCGTCCTGTGAGATCATTTAAGCAGAGGGGATCTCGGAGCAAATAGTATTCTATTGCTTGGCCTCTGAAGAAGAGAGACAAGGGAGGGCAGCCATAGGACAGCTCTCTTCTTGAAGACAGTGTGCAGAAGGAAAAGAGAGGCCTGTGAGTGGTAGGGGAGAAAGACTGAGGATCACAGGCTTGAGAAGGAAGAAAGCAGAAATTTCTCTGCCTCCCATGTCTGGGTAATTGAGCATCTCTTTACCTATCACTGATGTCACGGAGTACTTCAGGCAACTTGGAAGGAAAGTGTTGGGTAAAAACCGAGTGTTGACATCTCATTTTTAAAGGCTAACTGTTCACACGTGAATGATTGTGCAGAATATTAAGGCCCAGTATGCTTTTCCATCTGGACGATGGATCACCACAGGGAGAATGCATTTCTACTACGGGCTGAGTATTTTCAAACAGACACAATATTCTTGCTGCTCTCTTCTTTTCTGTGATGTCATTAAACTATTCGATTTGGTTAACACTGACTTTTATGCTTCCCCACACACTGGTTCCCTGTTTACCAAATCTGCTGAAAAATGCCCAGCACAGGCGGTCTACCTACAATCAGCAGAGTTCCTTCTGTTCAGGTGAATCTCCAATAAGTCTGAATTAAGGCGTTTTAAGGTGACCTAAGAACCTCATTCATGTGAATGCCTGCTGCGGCAATGGGGATGTGGTTGTTTCACAGGAGCGGTCTAGGGATAGTGCCACCTCTGTGCCCACTTCCCATCTCCCCTAATAATGCTCAGGGGCACAGAGGAGCTTCTTGGGCCTCCAAGTGCATTTTGTGTTTAGCCTCTTCTGACTGCTAGCTCTATTATCTCCATCAGAAATTTGATCCTGCTAGAAGTGCTGTGGGGCTTTTTTTGGTCTATTCTTTTAATAGAGCCTTCCAGTTTCCTTTGGGCCATTATGTTCTCTTGAAGCAATGCTTCACCGTCAGTCTTTAATATTTAATGTGACTAGAAGCTTTCACAAAAACCTATTGAGATGCACATGCTTTAAGTGGCAAAACTGTTATTTAATGATCTCGGGTGGGTACACTAATTCAACCTACCTGTGAGGGAAGGTGACCTCCTAGTCCCTCTGGCTCTGTGTCTGCATTAATACAATTGAAATCTCTTGCCATTTATGGAAACATCCATTCACCCTAAAAGAGAGGGCTGTAGGATTTTTCTGACATCATAAAAGTAACTGATGATTTCTGAAAAATTGGAAAAGAATATAAAAAATACAAGTGTGAAAAGACATACATATGATGAATGTCTGTTACAGCATTGCCATAAGAAGAAAATAAATTAGGAACAATCCAACTGTCCAATAATAGAGGATTGGTTAAATAAATTAAATGATATATTTATAAATGGAATACTCTGTAGCCAGTAGGAATAATGATGTAGATCTATGTTTACTGACATGGAAAGATGCCAAGATACATTAATAAGTGAAAAAATCAGGCTAAAAAACAGTGTGTACTATATGTTTCAATTGTTTTTATTTAAAAAACTGACACACTGGCCATAAAGCCAGAAAAGGTATATGCCAAAATGTTAATAGGTGTTCTCTCCGGGTGTCGTTATTGTGATTTTCACATTTTTCTTTACTGTGTGAACTTTTAAAAAGCGTACACAGCAAAATTATTTTGTTTAAAAAGTATTATGGGATTGTAGCTATATAACTTACAAATTACTTTCACTTAACAGTGAAATCCAAGCAACCTTTATATTTCCATTCAAGCTCCAGTTTTTAATCTAGAGCAGAGGTTGCCAAACCTCTGTAAAGGGTCAGATTGTAAATACTTTAGGCTTTGTGGGCCATGTAGCCTCTGTCATACTACTCCACTCTGCACCTGTAGTCTAAAGCAGTCAGAGACAATATGTAAACAATTGGCATGGCTATGTTCCAATAAAATTTTATTTATAGAAACAGGCAATGGGCCAGATTTCACCTACAGGCTAGAGTTTACTGAACCCTGCTCTAGAGTGCTGAATAGAGGAGGCTCAGGTCCCATGTGCCTTGAGAATTAATCTTGTTTCCTCTGTTCTTCTGGGTCAATGCAGGTTATACTACTAGTTGCTGCTCTCCAAAATTGAGGCCAAAATGGCTTGGAGACATCACTGGAACTTACTATTTTTTGCTACTTGGTTTGAGAATTTTCCTACTCCATACTTGGGATATGCTTTATATAGGGCCACCCTGCCCACCAAAGTGAACCTTAGATCTGCCACAGATAAAGCCATGGCTACAGAAGTCCCATAAGTGACTCAAAGGGTTGAAGAATTCACAACAACCAAGTGAGTGACTTTAGCTAGAACTAGAAAGCCCAAAAGAATCAGTGCTTCCTATAGCTCACCAGTATTAACACACTCCATAAAGCAGTTTTCTGAGGAGATGGATTACTATAGTCTGTCACCAGGAGAGCTTTTAAGGAGTCTTAAAATGTTCAACAATGTCCTAATTTAGGAGTTTAAAAGACTTATATAGCTGAAGCAAAATACACATGGGGGAAAAAAGGAAGTTTTAGCTGAAGAAGGGCAGCCACTCCTGGTCACAGACAGCACCCTGATTCCCAGAAGAGCAGTGGAACTAGGTTAACTGTGTGGATTTAGTTCACGTATTTGCCTTTGCCTTAAGTTACAATCAGCGCTGCGGATTCTTAAAGCAGTTTACTTGACATATCCTATCTGTAAAGAATATTTTTTATCTTTTCTTCTCAGAGTAAGAGGGATAAAAAAAAAAGTAAGAGGGATTAAATTATTGCTCACACGCACACACACGCACACACACACACACACACACACACACACACGAAATGCTTCCAAATTACAGAGCTTTCAGATCACCCCAATCCTGTTATCTAAAGTATTATTCAATCACACTTAATGGTCTGGCCACTCAAAGGAAGTCACCTAAGAATAGAATGTATTAGGTACAGGATCCAGGGAGCCAGAGCAAGATACTCAGGATTCGGGGTTACAGCAGAGCTAGATGTCCTGAATTCCTAATCTGGGAGAATCTGACATATAGCATCAAATATTAATGATAGAATCTCAGCACATGTAGGTAGAGCCCAGGGCACTTGTGGAGCCCCATCACAACACTCAGAAGAGTGGCCAGTTGGCTAAGGTGGGTAAAGGGAAGGGGAAGCAGGAAAAGGTCTTCAAGAGAACCAAGAAAATTTGATGGACAGTGTTTCGAAGGTTCGGAAGGAAGTGGGGGTTGGAGTCAAGGTGTTGGTTGAAATGCGATCTAAGGGCAAAAGGGCAGACCAGAGAGGGAACACAGCCGTGTTGCTAGTACTGTGGTTTCCATTTGACAGAGGCAGGTTAAGTGACTTGTTCAAGGTCCCTGTCAATTATATTGAAATTAAATTCACTCTTTCAGTTTACTCTGATGTTCTATCCCACCATGCCACCCAGCTACTCACGAAGATGGTGCCTGTTCATTTTCCTTTAGATTTAAACAACTTAGAAATACTGTGTAGTATGTAGATGTGAAATAGTTGCTTGACTCCTCTGTGGAGATGACAGAAAATTTAAGGTGTGGAAAATGATTTCCCTAAAAACAGTAAGTGCCCGATTCTAAATAAATGGGGATGGGACATTCCAGCTGTTCCTGGCTAGTAGACTAGAGGCAGCTTTTCCAATTTAGAGAATGACACTAAAATTGCTACCACTTCTTAAAAAGTTGCTAAAGTCTAACTTAAATGAACGGATGTAGAGGAAAGTACGGTGAACAAGAATTATGAAGACTTGGGAGAAACTTGACTTCTAGTGTCAGCTCTGTCACTAAGTTTACTGTGTGATCTTGAATAAGTCACTTCCTTTTTCTGGATGTTAGTTTCCTCACCTGTGAGATGAGGTGGTTGGACTCCATAATCCCTAAAGGGTCTTTCACCTCTCACATTTTATGATCCTGTAATTCCTGGTGGGTTTTTTCTCCTGACATTTATTTGCAAGGGCCATTCTGCCATCCACACAATTTAAGTTTTCATTAAATCACAGATGGTCTTAAATAAAATCTCCCCCTTGAAGAGGGGAAAAGAACAGGATGTTTGTGCTGAAATGGCTCATGTCAGGTATGACCTTTTTAATTCAGAGCAGCTCTCTAGTGGTTCATTAACTCACCCCAAGGGCAGCACAGCAAGCAAGTACTATTACAAAAGGCCCCAACTGTGCAGCCAGAGAGAGCTGCCCTATTACCTAGTGAAAACAAAGTGGTTTCCTCTTTGTGCCCACAGTGGTCAATTTTCAGATCAGGAACATATGATTCTATCACTGAAGGAATCCTGGCCAACTCACAGAAACCCTGTGCCAAGTCTAATACTTGCTTTGAGGACTAAGCTAGAGTCCTTTCCACAGGAAGTAATGGAATTACTTCTAAATAATTGATAACTGTGGCTCTCTTTCCCAGATAATTAAAAATGTTTAGAAAATATAATATTCTAAGCCCAGTTCTGCATAATGCTTTACGTTTTACAACACATGCCAATCAATTTATTTTCTCATTTACATTTTCCTAACAACCCACTAAGGTGGGGAAAATAGGTATTATTATCCCCATTTACTAGATAAGGAAACTAGGGCTCAGAGAAGTTAAGGACATGTCCCAGGTCTCATAATAAGTGTCAGAGATGACAGTAGAACCCACATCTTGACTGGTTCAGTTAATTCACCAGTACACTTTTCAACTGTCCCGTTATACTAATTTAGGTGTTGTCAGGAGTGCAAGTTAAAGATAAGAGATTTTAGTACTGTGTCTAGATATTGCAAAGTATTTTTATACTCGTTTGAAGACTTGTGGCATAGGTTTAATTTCTCATAATGGGAAGAGTGGCTAGGAGAACTCTCTCAGAAAATATTCTATACATATTACACAATGAATTCGATTGATTATTATATATCTACTAGAGTCAAAGCAAATATTTATTGAACATCTATAAAACTGACCCTGTGCAAGGTGATATGGAGATACACAAAAATATAAAACATGATTTCTGACTTCAAAGAGAGTCATAAACACTAAATAGTGTATAATAAAGTGCTAAGTGTTGGAGTTGCAACAAGTGCCATAGGGGCATGGGAGGGGAGAAGTTGGTGAGGAAAGCCTTCTTGGAACAAATGGAATTTAAACGATGGGTACAATTTCATCGGCAGAGAGGAGGAAGAGGTTAAAGCTCAAGTGAAAGGTGTGGGAAGGGAACAGCATGAGCTAAACCAAAGGGGCAGGCATACATGAGATTGGACATCTGTGAGAATACTGATCTGAGTGGAGAGCAGTGCGGGAGTGTCTGGTAAAGCTACAGTTCATCCTAAGTGTTCAGGCAGAGGGTTGTCTGCCTTTCACAGCATTCTATCCACTCATGAATAAAATGGCATCGAAGGGGGCTTCCCTGGTGGCGCAGCGGTTGAGAATCTGCCTGCCGATGCAGGGGACACGGGTTCGAGCCCTGGTCTGGGAATATCCCACATGCCGCGGAGCAACTAGGCCCGTGAGCCACAACTTACTGAGCCTGCGCGTCTGGAGCCTGTGATCCACAACAAGAGAGGCCACGA
Organism: Balaenoptera acutorostrata; assembly: GCF_949987535.1. NCBI lineage: Eukaryota > Metazoa > Chordata > Mammalia > Artiodactyla > Balaenopteridae > Balaenoptera > Balaenoptera acutorostrata. The sequence goes on from NC_080085.1 coordinate 113,549,821, forward strand.
TAGTGAGAGGCCCACGCACCGCGATGAAGAGTGGCCCCCGCTTGCCGCAACTAGAGAAAGCCCTCGCACAGAAACAACACAGCCAAAAAAAAAAAAAAAAGACTTAAAAAAAATGGCATCAAAGGTAGACACAATGATGGTTAAGAGCTTTAGCTCTGGAGTCAGACTTGGATCTGAGTTCCAGAATTACCGCTTACTTGCTGTATTACCTTGGGTTAATTAATTAACCTCTTGGAGCTTAGTTTCCTTCTCTGTAAGATGGGGCTGCAATATGGATAAATTAAAAAGCGTTTTTGGTCCAAACACTTGTTTTAATTTTTTATTCAAATTTTGATTTAAAAACCATGATGACCATGGTAGTGGGGACAGAGTAGGAGATGGTACTGAATAGGAAAGTTAAGATCAGATCCTGCAGGAGCTTCATGGTTGGTTTGAGAAGATTGCCCTGAGAGGAATACATATGCCTTCTGACTAAGGAGAAGGAGCCAGAGGAATCAGTGCAAGGGCACTCAGCCAACTGCTGGCAAAAGTGTTCAAGCTTGCAGACTGCTCATCCTTACCTCCATTCACTCATCCATTTGACACTCTGGACTCTTCTCATTTTTTCTAATGAGCATTTCTTAAAGGTATGGTATGCTGGGCACAGTTGCCATCCCTCATATACTTTCTGATAGAAGGGAATTTTGGATCCTAATTTTGTCCTGGAGGCCCTGGGTTATAATTACTTTCTAATAAGGGGTCAGGGACATCTAAGCAAAGGGTCAGATTCACTGAGGAGTAGTCTGAGAAACTCTAGGGAAGTAAATTCCTGGCTTGAGTGAAGCAGGAGGAAATAACAGGTGCCAACAAAGATAAGCAATAGAATCCCAGAAAAGAGCAACTGTTACCTGAGCCTGGAAGGTCATGAATGTGGAGCACATTTGCAAAATAGGAGCCCAGGGACATAGCTGTAATTACCAACCAATGAGCCTCCCCTTAGTACCAGGAAAACAGATGGATACACTAATTAAAGGGAGATAGAGAGGGAGAGACAGAGAACAATGTAATATTTAAACATGAGGAACTCAAGAGAGTCAAACTAGCTTTGTTTCTGATAAAGAAAATTAGCCTTTTGATTCCAGATAGCTCTAACCACTGCCTCCTCCCCCCAGAAACCTATGCCAAGTTAAGTGCTTTCACATAATCATATATAATTTTCCTTGGTCCAGGGTGTACTGCAGTGTTGCCTTTGAAGTAAAAGAAAGCTTGAGAAGCTACCCTTATGACCACATGGACCATCTTTCTTATGCTTTTCTCCCCTTTCTTTCTCAAAGGGAGGGGAAACAAATTTTCTTAAATGACAGCTTGCTGAGCTTGTTGGCTATCATTGTAAAAGAATGGTTTATTAAACAGATGATGTATAAGCACTTAAGAAAGTAAGTGGTGACCAGAGACTCCAGTGTGAGAACATGTCTGGTTAAGTAAAGATATTTTTTTCTTTGAAAAGGATACTAGAATGACAGCTTTACAGCAAATCCTTCAGAGTTACCTTATAAAAAAGATGAATAAATATGGATCAGATGATAATTTAGTTATAGCTGTATTCCTAGCTGGTTGAAGAGTTGTACTCAAAGAGTAGTGATGAATGGATTGATAACAGTTTGGAAGGAGGCCTCTAATAGTTGCTACAGGGCTCTCTACTTGCCCATGTCCTGTTCAATATTTTAATATATGATTTTTTGATGAAGTTATAACAGGCTTGCTTGTTACAACTGTAGATAAGATAAAGCTTGGGAGTAAACATACTTGATTATAGAACTGAGTTTCAAAAACAGTTGTCACCACCATTTATTGAGTATCTTCTAGGCACTACTGTATAGAAGCTATCCTGTTAAAATCTTAAAGCCACAGAAAACTAAGGCTCAGAGATGTTTTAAGTAGCTTGTCCAAAGCTACACAGCTAGTAAGTGGCATTGTTAGTATTTAAACCTGAATCTGTCTGCTATTAAAGCTCATGCTCTTTCTCATACACTATACTGCCAGCCACTACTCTATATTGTCTTGACAAGCTAGAATAGAATGTGATCTCTCCTGAAGATAGGACAGAACTGAGCAGAGGCTGAAAGCTCTGGGAAACAAGAAAGAATCAGACCACGTGATTTACTATGGCTTTCATGAAGGATCAGAGTGGTGCTAAGGTGATGGTGAAAACCAGCACTTGGACTAATAAATTGCTGAGAATATTCTGAGCGAGAAGACAGTGAAATGTCACTATTTCCTGGCTTTGTTATTATATCTATCTTTATTTATGTGAGGAAAAGTGGCTGGAATGACAAATCCAGAATTATGAAAGTGGAATGTAACATAGGAAAAAATAGAGGGTAGCCATAGAAGAACAGAATGGAGGAAATATGACTTCACTGTAACTCACATTACAAAGATCTAGGGGATTAGTTTCCAACTTGAATATGAGATAACAATATGAAGTAGCTCCCAGAAAAGCAGATGTAACTCAGGCTGTATTAATAGAAGCCTAATTAAGTGGACTCTAGAGGCTGAGAAATAACAGACACACTGTTTTCTGCTCTGGCCGCTGTGTTCTGCTGTGATGGGCAGGTAATAAGAGCAATACTGAAATATCACCACAGGGAAGCGACTGGGGTGAAGTGTTTGGAAACCAAACCATCTCTTATGAGGTGCATTTTGAAGTAACTAGAATATTTAGCTTAGTGAGGAGAAAACTTGAGAGCATTGAGCTGTATTCAAATATTTAGAGGACCATAGCAGCTTAAGGTTTGATACAAGAAAAACATTTGTAATAATTAGAGTGGTCCCACTACAAAGTGATAATAATAGTTAACCTTTAGGTACCCAGCACTATGGTCTACCGCTGACATGTCATCTCATGGGATCCCCACAAGAACCCATGAGGTCCATGGAGAAGGGACTGGCTGCATTTTAAAGCAGTGATCTTAATATCATTTGGAATATTTAAACACAAGCTAGATGAATGCCTGTCAGGAATGTGTCATATGTGATTCTGTATTGAGGTGGTAGGGTAGGGAATAGGAGTTGAATTAGATGACTGTGTGAGGCTTTGTCTAATCTAAGACTCAGTAAAATTTCTACTTTACCTGTTTTCAACTTTATAACATTAAACATTATAATCTGGTGGTCCAAATATAGCATTTTGGATTCTTCATAAGATTGTTGCTATGTGTCTGTGTGTATATGAACACACACACATACACTCATATACATTAAAAAAAATCATATACCTACCAGGGTTTAAGGAGAAAGATACCAGCTGGATATGTGGAAGCTTCAAATAATTTGGAATCCTAAAAATACTCAATCTATTAATTAAGCCCATGCAATAAAGTGAGAAAATATGATGTGCTGCATTTATGATGGGCAGGAATTAAAATATACGTCACGCTTTCAAAAACAGACACTGAGAAAAATTTAGAAAATATAAATTTCAAAAGGATTCCCTCTCAATTACTGCATCACAGGATGATTCTCTTGCTCTGTCTTTGTGGAGCACAGACATAATAATAATTTATAGACCCCTAACTTCGACTTTGTGTCCATCACTGTGCTAGAGGATTTCAGTGTATTACCTTATTTAATCTTTGCAACAATCTGACAAAGTTGGAACGGAGATATTACTTCTGTTTTAAAGCTGAGGAAACAGAGTCTCAAAGAGAAGCAAATAATCCATGATCACACAGTTAGGATATGGCAGTGCCAGGATTTGAACCCAAGTATTTTTGACTTCATATTGTCTACTATGCTAAATCAGTATCTTCCTTCCCTTTTCTTTCCTCTGTTAATTCAGAGCTCTTAAAAAGTGTAAAGTATAGCACAAATGGTAATGGCTATCATTGATAAACAACTATAACATCCAACATCTAGATTCACATGATCCCTGCCTTGAAAAAAATTTACATTAAAACAGAAAGCTTGGGGACCTCCCTGGTGGCGCAGTGGTTAAGAATCCGCCTGCCAATGCAGGGAACATGGGTTCGAGCCATGGTCCAGGAAGATTCCACATGCCACGGAGCAACTAAGCCCGTGCACCACAACTACTGAGCCTGTGTTCTAGAGCCCGCGAGCCACAACTACTGAGCCCTCGTGCCACAACTACTGAAGCCCGCGAGCCTAGAGCCCAGTGCTCCGCAGCGGGAGAGGCCACCGCAATGAGGAGCCCATGCACCGCAACGAAGAGTAGCCCCCGCTCACCGCAACTAGAGAAAAGCCCGTGCGCAGCAACGAAGACCCAACACAGCCAAAAATAAATAAATAAATAAATTAATTAAAAAAAAACAAAACAGAAAGCTTGGTACTTTAGCACAGATGGGGAGAAATTTGGGGACTCCTGGCCAGTTCTATAGGCTTGATTTAAAGATAAGAAGAATGCACTTGAACTATTGGAGGAAGAAGTTATAGTAAAATGTGCTCCTCTATTTTCTGCAATCTAGATTCTAAATTGCTGAGAGATGAGAAACATGAAAGACCAAACAGTCCATGTGATATCACTTATTGCTTATCCACTATATGCAGAACGCTGCAGTGGCTACTGTATGAAGCTCCAGAGGAAGAAGAAGGACCGAGTTCCCTCCACGGGTGAGCTCCCAGTTGAAAGGTGCCATTAATGAAGGTTCTAAAGCAGTGCAGTGAATTTCCTGATCAGTCTAAGATCTACTGTTGCAAAGGTAGTCATCTATTTGATGGAGCTTAATGCTCATCCTCCCTCCTGCATTATTCTAAATGCATTAAGTTTAGAGAAAGTCCTGAGTTCATCTGGTTCTTAAGTAAGGATTTAAAGAGTAGAGACAAAAGATGGCAATGAAGTACTAAAGACTGCCAGGAAAGAAGATTTGGTTGGTCAGCTCCAACTTTAAGCCCCTTTTCAGAACCTGTCATTTGTTCTCCACAGCCTATGATGAATTATAACCCCTGAATCAAACAGATCACAAGTTCTCACTTCCGAGAAGGCGTCAGTGGTGTGAAGAGAAATTGGTACTGTGACAATTCAAGCAGTTGGTGAAAGGCCAGTGCATTTCCCAGCTTACACATTCCTCTTAAGCTTCCCATTAATGAGAGTCAACGGGCTTGCCAGCAGACACTGTTTGTACTCACCATTTTTCCCATCCAGGCAGGACACTCCAGGAACAATTACAAAATCATGAATTTGAGCCACATCCGTCGTCTGACATGGCTTTATTTCCCTAGTGGACTAAAGTGTAACTGCTTCACTGCCAGTACAAGAGTTCTCATAAACTCACAGCCTCATCTTTCTCTATATTGGGACCTTGCTTTTTGTCTTCTCTTATGTTTTAGTTAAGATGTCCTCCTTGTTTTAGGTGCTGAGGATAGTAATATAACAGCTGCAAACCAGTGCTTGGTGTCTACCAGAGGCCAGATTTATTCCTGCCTTAATTAGCAGTGCTTTTAAACATCCCCGCCATCATCTCCAACTTGATATGAATCTGAGATCCACATTTCCCTCCAAGAAGGATTTCCCATTGCCAAAACTGCCTACCACAAGGGAAAGAACAATTAAGCTGGTCTCCCAGCACGAAGAAATCCAACTAGCAGATGAGGAATTTAAAAGCGAGACTAGGGTCTATTCAAGGAAGAATGGGGAAGATGATTACATTTTGCCCCTTATCCCCAGTCCCAAACCAAGCTGGATGGTTGTGTCCATGAGGGGCAGGCACTGGCACAGCCAGAATGCGGGCCCCTATGAGGGTCTTCTCTCTTCATCACAGTGGGACAGCTGTGTGCAAGCCAGAGATGGGTAAACATCTGGAGGCTAGGAGGCCAGCTAAAAGGCTATTCAAGTGTGACATAGGCTGGTGACAATGAAAATATAACAAGAGTGCTATACATGCTTATCTCCCACTCATATATTAACAGGAATATGAAGGAGACTGGTGCCATGGGGTTGATCGAAGTTGTTTGATGACGGCAGCTAGTGTACCATCAAACTCAAGCTTTTAAGTTTGGGTGGAAGGGGGATTTGAGGCATTTTCCTTGGCCAGGGAGGCAGGGAAGTCAAGTTATGAAAAATATCCGTGAATCACAACTTAAACAATTATTCTAAATGAAGCCCTTGTAAGTTACATGTGGTCTTAGATTGTACTCTCCTAGCAGACAGGAGACAAGTCTACCAAGTTTCTATTTTTTTTCCAATACACCTAAGACAGCAATTAGCACTTAGCAGAAAGTTTGAATTCCCCTAAACCTATTTATATAGGCAATGGCCTTTCAAATGAAAAAGGCTGAAACATAAAGGAAATTGGAATCAATTCCTGGCTTAATACCAAGAGCTTCAACTTATTATCAGAATTTAATTCCTATGTTCAATTTTTTAATAGTCCATGCAGATAAAAGGAGCCCAAGTGCCCCCTGATTTCAGCAGAATATCGATCACTATCTCCATGAATTTACTTTGGAGTTTAACCCCTCGAGTGACTCCAGATACTATATAGAGATGACCTGTTTTAAGACACAAAGCAGCTCCGAGCTGTGGGCCTGGTGCCCCTGAAGCAGGGCTTTTCAAAGAGCTTCTCTGCTGATCAAGCTCTTTGCACACTGCAATTAGGCTCAACAAGCAGACGAATGGTTCCCCATCCTACGTGTCTTCCAGTAATAGAGATTTGCAGCAATGTGTACCAGACTTGGAGTATTACTCAGATCTACCAAGTCCCCAGTTTGGGGAAGTGGCTCTGATAGAGTTTGGAATCTTCACTGTCTTTGGACAGATGTATTTATTCAACATGTGGAGGCCTGTGGACAATTCAGATTCTAACTCAGGCTGTAGCCTCTATTTAAGAAGGCCTGCAGACAATGACCAAAGATTAGAAGCAAATGTGAAGTGATGTAGTTAGAGGAAAATGCTCATTAGGCTCTTGTTTCTCCCAAAGTTGTGAAAATTCAGAATAACAACAACAAAGGGCACTGCTGGTGCTGCAAAGGCAGAGTGCATATTAAATACATTACTACACATCTGGTGGGTACTCCATACATCCCAGTTTTCAAAGGAAACTGGACCGGGAATCAAGAGGCCATAATTCTATTGAGTCACTTCTTTCTGAGCTAATAATAAGAACTAACATATTAAGCATCTATTATGTGCCAGATACTGTGGGAAGCACATTACTCCTTACTTACATTATCTCATTTATTTCTTCACAACCACCCTATAAGTCGAGACGATAGTCTCCCCCATTTTTCATGAAGCACAGAGAGGTCAAACATTTGCTGAATGTAACACAGGATACACAGAGCCCAGGTTAGCCTGAGGCCTAACCTCTTTGTCTCACTGCTTGTCTTTGACCCTAAACTCCCTACTTACTAGGCTACAGTATTTACTATACTATATTGCCACTCTTCCTTCATTTCCTTGATTATAAGTGGGACTTAAGGACTGCCTGCCTAATTCTAAAAATCCAGTAATTACATAAAGAGTGAGAAGAAAAAAGATATCTTTTTTTTCCAGGTAAGTGTGGATACAGTTCCAGTAGACAGCATTCCAACTTAGATCTTAAATCACATGCTGTGTGATTTTTCTCCTGCAAATGTTAGGTGCCTGATGCTCTGGAGGACTGACTTTGCTGTTCATCTCTCTATAGCGTGAGTGGCCTCCACAAAGCAGGCTGGGGGACTTTCCAGGAGACCAGACCACTTCTGTCCCCTGTACTCCATCTTAGCAAAGCACAAACCATGCAGACACCCTCTCACTCTCTAGTTCCCTCAGGTCAAGTGGCAAATGTCCAGTGGTTCTAGGAGGAAGGCTAAGCTGGTTCTTAGCATCTAGCTCATAAGTTTCTCCTGGGCAGGAACTGGGCTGACTAAAATCACCTGAGATTTGGTAGCGACAAAAAGGCCACCTATGGAGCCCATCTTATTTATCTGCACATTGTTTATATAGTTGGGGGCAGCAAATATCAGATGCCAGTCATAATGAAGAAAAAGCCAGAAGTCCCTTGAAGACACTTAAGGTGAAATGCTTATAGGAAGAAGAGAAGTTTCCCCTAGATTTTTCATTTAGAAAAACGAAAATAATGTTAAACTCTTTGGAGCTGCAGCTGAATATTAAATAGAAACATCTTAGAGAAACTTGCCTGAGAGCTATATGAATTCTAAACTACGAAAACAAGACACTCAATAGAAAACTGTAATAGAGAAAAGTGATAAGTTTGCTTTATCAAAGAAACAAAACATTTTCCTCCAGGGAGGAAGGAAGCATGATGGGAAATCTGCAAACAATGGACTTCTGAGAGACTGCATGTGTTTGCTTAAAAAAAAAAAGTTAACAACAACCCAAACCCTACAGTATTGACAAAGAACAAGTGCTCACAGTATTGACATGGGACAAGTATTCTCCTACCTAATAGCACATGGGCCCTGGGATGTTTCCAAAAGGCAGAGAAGTTCAGACTCCATCTCCTTCCCAGCATGATTTGAACCTTCCCACAAATCTCTACCATGTTGCAGGCACCTTGTGAAAATTCCTCCCCGTTGTCCTCTATGTAAGGCTAAACAATGAAGGGCATATGTGGTGGTGATGGTGGGGAGAGTTGGGGTGAGGCATGAAAGGGTGCCTCTGTGTATTCTGCAATTTGCTTTTCTGCCCATATTTTTGTCTGTCTCTTTGTCAGATGTCTGTTTTTCTGTTTTTTGGTTCTGTCTCTGTCTCCCTGTTTCTCTGTTAGTCTCCCAGTCTGTCCATGTCTCTTTCTCTCTTCCTGTCTACCCTTGTCTGTCTTGATGCTCTCTGTCTACCTTCTTGCTTCCTGTCTCTGTATATCTCTCTCTCTCAGGTTCTGTCTGTCTGTTGATATGTCTTTGTTGGCCTGCAGCTCTGACTGTCGGTCTCCATCCTGCATTCTTTCTCAATCTCTCTCTCTTCTCTCACTCTCTCATCCCTCCCTCCCTGTGTCTGTCTGCATCTCACTTTGCCTCTTGATTGGTCTATTTCTGGTTTTGCCTGCCTGCCTTCTATTCTGTCTCTGTCTGTCTCTTACCAATGACCCCTGACCATCTCTTTCTATTCTTTTTCTCTCTTTGTTTGAATATGTCTCTGTTTCATCGCTCATATCTGGTTCTCAGTCTGTCTGTCTGTCTTTTGGTGTGACTGTGGTGCTGTATGGCTGCCTTCCTGTCCCTTTGTCAGTCTCTCTGCCACTCTGTGCCTCTTTCTTTCTGTTCATTTGCTTCTTTGTCTCTGTTTCTCTGTCTCTGTCAATTCTTTGTCATTCTATCTCTGTATATGTCTCTTTTTGCTTCTCTTTGTCAGTTTCTTTCCATACCTGTCTGTCTGTCTGTGCTCTGGCTATCTATGCAATCTGTCAGCCTGTCTCTCCATTAGTCTGCTTCTGTCTGCTTGTTTCTTTGATGGTTTGCATGTATTTATATCAGTTTGAACTTCTGTCTGTCTCTTTGTCAAGCTGACTGTTTTTCTCTCTTTTCTTTCTCTCTCTTCCTCCCTCTGTATCTGACTCTCTGCCTCTTTTTGCTGCTGTTTCTCTCTCCGTAGGTCTCTCTGTCTTGCTGTTTCTCTCTCAGCTTCTGTATTTCTTGTCTTTTGGTCTATCACAGACTGTCTCTGTCAGTCTCCCTCTGTCTGTCTCTCTGCCTGTCTGTCTCTGTCAGTCTCTTCTCTATCTCTGCTTGTCTGTTACTCTCTCTCCCTTCCCAATAGTCTGTCTTTCTGTCTTATGGTCTGTCTCTTGGTCTATTCTTTCTCTCTGTCTCTATTAGTTTTCTTTTATCTCTCTCCTTCTCTCCGTGTCTGTTTCCCTCTTCCTGTGTCCTATGTTGTGTATCTCCTCACATTAGTCCTCTGTCTGCATTCTCCTCTCCTGTGTCTACCTGTACTCTTTATCTCCCTGTCTTTAGACTCTATTTGTGCTCCTCTGTTTCTGCCATTATCTCACTCCATCTCTCCGTCTCCCTCTCTCTGCCTGCCTGCCTGTCTGTGTATCTATCTGTTATCTGACTGTCTGTCTGTGTTTACCTTTCCCTCTAGCAGTCTGTCTGTCTGCCTGATTCTCTCTCAGGCTATCTTCCATCTCTCTTTCTGTCACCTTGTCTATCATTGTCTGTGTCTGTCTTTCTCTTTGTCTACTTCTCTCTTTCTTAGTCTCATTTTTTTCTTCTCTCTCTGTCTCCTTCTCTCCCTCTTTTTATTGAGGTGAGATTCACATAACATAAAAATTAACCATTTTAAAGTAAACAGTTCAGTAGCATTTAACACATTCATAATGTTGTACAACCACCACCTCTATCTAGTCCCCAAATATTTGCATCACCCCAAAAGGAGAGCCAGTACTCATTAAGCAGTCACTCCCCATTTCCCCCTCCCTAGGCCCTGGCAACCACCAATCTGCTTTCTGTCTCTACAGATTTCTTATTCTGGATATTACATGTAAATGGAATCATATAATCTGTGAAATTGTGAGTCTGGCTTTTTACATTTAGCATAATGTTTTCTAGGTTCATCCACATTGTAGCATGTATCAGTATTTCATTTATTTTTTCCCCTTCTTTTTTCCCTTTTCTTTTATTGAAACTTAATTTATTTAGAGAAGTTTAAGGTTCATAGCAAAAATGATAGGAAGATACAGAGACTTCCATATAGTCCCTGCCCTCATACACATATAGCTTCCCCCATTATCAACATCCCCCATCAGAATTGTATAACCAGAGTGGTAAAATTTGGTACAATTGATGACCCTACATTGACACATTATAATCATCCAAAGTCCACAGTTTACATTAGGGTTCACTCTTGGTGTTGTACATTCTATAGGTTTGGAGAAATGTAGAATGACATGTTTCCAACATTATGGTATCATACAGAGTGTTTTCACTGCCGTAAAAATCTCTGTGCTCTGCCTATTCATCTCTCCCTCCCAACCCCTGGCAACCACTGATCTTTTTTACTATCCCCATAGTTCTGCCTTTTCCAGAAAGTCATATAGTTGGCATCACTCAGTATGTAGCCTTTTCTGATTTGCTTCTTTCACTTAGTAATATGCATGTAAGATTCCTCCATGTCTTTTCATGGCTTGATAGCTCATTTCTTTTTGGTGCTGAATAATATTCCACTGTCTGGATGTACCACAGTTTATTTATCCGTTCACCTAATGAAGGACATTGTCGTTGCTTCCCAGTTATGGCAACTATGAATAAAACTGCTATAAACATCTAATTTGTTGTTAGGACTGAGTGTCGAATTCCAAGCTCCTTAGATGCAGAACTGGACACTGGAAGTCCTATTTTATTTCTTTTTTATGGCTGAATAATATTCCATTGTAGAGATATATCACAATTTGTTTATCCATTCATGTACTGATGGACATTTGGGCTGTTTCTACCTGTTGATTATTGTGAATATTGCTGTTATGAACATGCATGCACATATATATATTTGAGTACCTATTTTCAGTTCTCTTGGGTATATATACTTGGAGTATATACTTAGGATATATACTTGGGTATGTACTTAAGAGTAAAATTATAATATTAGATCAATGGTAATTCTATGTTTAGATTTTTGAGGAACCGCCAAACTTCCACAGCAGCTGAACCATTTTACATCCTTATCAGCAAGTGGGACTAGGAGGGTCCCAATTTCCCACATCTTCAAAAACAGTTGATATTTTCTGTTTCTTAGATTCCAGCCACCCTAGTGGATGAGAAGTGGTGTCTTGTAGTTTGGATTTGCATTTCCCTAATGACTAATGATGTTGAGTTTCCTTTCACATACTTAGTGGCCATTTGTATATCTTCTTTGGAGAAATGTCTGTTCAAGTCCTTAACCCATTTTTTGATTGAGTTGTCTTTTTGTTGTTGAGTTGTAAGAATTCTTTATATGTTTTGCATGCTACACCCTTACCAGATATCTGGTTTGCAAATTTTGCAAATCTTTCCTCCCAGTCTGTTTTTCTGTTTCTTTCTCTTTCTCTCTTTTGATTTTCATACTTCTACAATTGAGAAATAATTGACATATAACATTAAATTTGTTTCAGGCATATGACATAATGATTCAATATTTGTATATATTGTGAAACGATTACTGCAATAAGTCTAGTTAACATCCATCTCTTTTTCTCTCTTTTTATTTCCCTCTGTTTCCTTCTGACAGATTGAGACTTTCTGTCCAATTGCTCGTTTCTGACTACTTACTTTCCTATTGGTCTTTTCGTATCAGTGTGTCTCTGTCATGTCTCTATTTGTTTGTTCTTTCTCCCCCTCCCTCCCCCTCCCTCTCTGTTTCCTCTCCCTTTCTCCCCCTTCTCTCTCTTTTTCAGTTTCTCTCTGGAGCTCTGTCTTCCTGTCAGTCCCCATATCTGTCACTGACTCCTTTCTCACTATTTTTCTCTCCCCCCAGCCATCTCTCAGTCTGTCTAACTGTCTCTCTATCTGTGCATTTAGTTGGCTCACTTTCTCTCTTTCTCTCCACTTTTCATCTGGCTCCGTGTCTTTCTGATCTCTGTCGGTTTGTCTCTCTGTCAGTTGGTTGATCACTCTCTCTTTCCCTGTCTCTTCTGGTGTGTCTCTGTCCCTCCGTATCTCTCTCTCTGTGTTGGCCTTTACCTCTGTCTCTGTCTCCCTGCGTGTGTGTGTGTCCCAGTATGTCTCTCAATCAGTCTCTCTGTATCTCTGACTCTGGCATGTTCTTTCTAGCTCTCCTGACTGTTTTTCTCTTTCTGGATCTGCCTCTCCATCTCTCTGCACCAGTTTCTTTTGGTCTCTTTCTGTTTCTCTCTCCTTGTTTGTTTCTCTCCACCTTTCTATCTCTCTGCCTGTCAGCCTCTGAGTCTGTCTCTCATTCCGTCTCTCCATTTAACTCCCCATCTCTTGCTCACTATCTCTCTCTCCTGCTTCTCCAACATAACTGTCTGACCGACTGTTTCTCTGTCTCTCTATTTGTTTCTCTCTCTCTCACTACCTTTCTGTCTGCTTTTTTGTTTTTCTGTCTCTTGTAGTGTCTTTTACTCTCTATGTTGGTCTGGCTCTGGCTCTGTGTGCACCTCCCTCTCTTCTCTCTCTGCCTATTGCTCCTTCTCCTTCACTCACTCTGTATGTTCTCTCTGCTTCTCTCTGTCTTCCTGTCTCTAGCTCTGCTTCCCCTTCTCTCTACAACTCCTCTGCCCCAGTATTGTGTCAGACTCTTAGGCTCTCTCTTTCTTTAATGAGAGTGACTCTCTTCCTTTCTCTCTCTGTGTCCATTTCATTCTCTCTTTTTTCTTTGTGACTCTCTTCCTCCATCAGTTTTGGTCTCACTTTCTGGCTTCCTCTAGTTCTTTAGCTCTCTCTGTTACTGAGTCTCTCTTTATCTCTGTACCCCTTTCTCTCTCTCTCTCTTTTAGACTCTCTCCCTTATTCTGTCTTTTCCATTTGCTTCAGTCTGTCTCCATCTCTCTCTCCCTGTTCCTCACTGCTATCTTTCGTCCTCTTTCCTTTCTTTTTCTGGCTCCCTATCTTGTCTTCCAATTTGTCTGCCTCTCCTCCTGTCTGCCTCTCTGTGTCTATCTGCCCATCTCTCTTGATACGCTTCCATTTTCTTTATTTGTCGTTGATCTCTATCCCTTTATCTATCTGTGTTTCCCTCTGTCTCTCTTTTTTTCCATCTGCCTGTCTCTGTCTCTTTTTCTTCATCTGCCCTTCCTTATCTGCCCATCCTGCCTCTGTCCAACTATCTGTCTATCTCTCCCTGGCCATCTACCTGTTCTTCTCTGCCTCTCCTTTGAAACTGCTATGGAGATTGATGTTAATGACACTAGTCTTTTATAAAAGCTGAACTGTAAATCTCTTCCCATCCTCTACCAGTTGAACACATGCATCTCAGAGAAAAGACTTTCAGTCTCTGGCTTGACAAAAATGCATGGATTATACTGACTTTCTGAAATATAAGTCTAATATGTCAACTGGGTAACTTTAAAACACAAGTATACACTAACTGTGATGGCTTTCAGCATTGTTACTTATTTGTTCATTATTGAAAAATACAACAAAATCTATGTACTCAAAGCATGTCTTGTCAACCCTTCACTGGTCTTATATCTTAAGTAAGCTTCCAGAAGTCAAGGAAGTTAAGAAACTATTATAATTGGAACAGGAGTTAAGGAACAGACCACATAAAATATAGACCGGAACAGATTTTCCTTGAAAATTATATTTTCACTGAAACATAGAGCAATCCAGAATTCAGCAGAATGTATTACATCAGAACAACCACTTGATTTTTGCCTGACAATCTAGTTTGGTAATCTTACCATCCAAGCCCCTATAATAAGGAAATCTTTAGAGGCATTAGAGGAACAATGTCATTAAACCTCTCTGTGTCTCACTTTCTTTGTCTATAAAATGGAGCTTATGATAATAAATGATGTCAGAGGGTTGTTATGAGGAATAAATTAGTAATCCATGTAAAGGTCTTAGAATAGTGCCTGGCATAGTAGGAACTCAAAAAATGTTAGCTATTATTACTTCTATTGTTATTATTATTGCAATTGTTGTCACTGAAATTGTTATATAAACATCTAAACAGCAGGTCTACTCTTTAGGCAGTTTCCTTATCTAAAAAATGAAGCTATACCTCTAAGATCATTTATGGTTCTACGGTTCTAGAATTCCATGTGTCTCTGAGTACAAAGCACATGGGGTCATGTCTGTATCAGGCTCCATGACACAATTTTCATTCTCAAAAGTTTGTCACATCTGTAAGTTACCAAGGAAATAAAAAAAGCCATGAGGATAAACTGTTGATTTTCAAACATTTCTAAATCCAATCTGATAGCTGCAAACCTCTGCTTTCTCATTGACTTATTTACCTCTCACAGGATCAAAACAGAAAACATAAATTCAGGAACAACTTTCATTCTCATTCTTTCTCCAATGCTGCCCATATCAGACAGTTGGGGTAGTTGACATTTCCACAAAGAGATGAGGACTTGGATCCCTTATTAGCTAGAGTGCCACACTTTTCAATAGGGATGTGCACTTTGCTTCAAATTACTATCTGTGGATGCTGTACTTTTCCTGGGAATGGTGTTCATGGATATGGTATCTTTCTTGGGAATGCTGTCTATGCATGTTCTACCTTCCCTAGGAATACTGTCCATGGATGTTGTACTTTGCCTCAGAATACTGTCCGTGGATAGTGTACTTTCTTTGGATGCAATTTGTGGCAAAGTCATCTCCCACACTGAGGGACTCTCAAACACTGTTCAACCTTGATTTCCTCTTTGAAGCTCCTTGTCCTGTGTAGCTTCTGAAGGAGAACTGTATTAGTGTATACTAGTGTTTTACATTTCTGTAATTTTGGGTTTGTAACTTGACTATTGGCAAGCTCATTAATACTTTCTCCAGACTGAGTGGATCTCATGCTTAAAACTGTGTTCAATGAATATAATTTGGCCTATTGTTCCCATTTTCGGGATGGAGAGCTGGGGGTAGGGGCCTATGGGGGAAAACCAAGAACACCAATCAGCAAATTGACTTCAGACCTGAGAAAACAGCCCGTGGCATAAAATTTCTAACTTATTAGCTAGGCAAATCAATTGGCAATGGTTACCCTCTGAAAAAGATGAAAACTGTGGAAGCACAAAGCATATTTATTCATGCAAAAGGCATTACTTCCAAATATCTTGGCATAATGTACCCTGCACTGTGGTAAATGAATCTTCACCTTTAGAGGCACAAATCTGATTTACCCACTCTTCTATTTTCTTTGTCTTCAAGATTTGTTTGGAATGAAAATGGCAAATTCCCTGTAGGTATGTAGCAACATTCATCTATCCTTAACACCTGTCTTGTCCCTGCTCCCTTAATCTTGCCAGCTTTAGCATGCCTGTGCTCATTCATACACATGCTTGCTCCCTCACAAACTCATGCTCTTCACCCCTGCAGTCATATAGAATGCATTTTGTCCAAGCTATACAGGTGAAAGAACAAGGTCATGTAATAAGGAATATTGACCTTGGGGGGCAGATCCATATAATTTACACAAAATATTTCCAGGGCCCATCCTGTTTAGTTCCTACACATTCACCTTTTCTGCAGCAAAGCTAGATAGGCAGTAAAAAAAATTACCTGTCATGAAGGAGATTGGTTCAAGATGGCGGAGTAGAAGGACGTGCACTCACTCCCTCTTGTGAGAGCACCGGAATCACAACTAACTGCTGAACAATCATCGACAGGAAGACACTGGAACTCACCAAAAAATATACTCCACATCCAAAGACAAAGGATAAGGTGCAATGAGATGGTAGGAGGGGTGCAATCACAATAAAATCAAATCCCATAACTGCTGGGTGGGTGACTCACAAACTGGAGAACACTTATATCACATAAGTCCACCCACTGGAGGGAAGGTTCTGAGCCCCATGTCAGTTCCCAACCTGGGGGTCTGGCAACGGGAGGAGGAATTCCCAGAGAATCAGACTTTGAAGGCTAGCAGGATTTGATTGCAGGACTTCAGCAGGTTTGGGGGAAACAGAGACTCCACTTTGGAGGGCACATACAAAGTAGTGTGTGCATCAGGACCCAGGGGGAAGGAGCAGTGACCCCATGGGAGACAGAACCAGACCTACCTGCTAGAGATGGAGGGTCTCCTGCAGAGGCAGGGGGTGGCTGTGGCACACCATGGGGACAAGGACACTAGCAGCAGAAGTTCTGGGAAGTACTCCTTGGCGTGAGCCCTACTGAGGTCTGCCATTAGCCCAACCAAAGGGCCTATAGGCTCCAGTGGCTGGGTCGCCTCAGGCCAAACAACCAACAGGAAGGGAACTCAGCCCCACCCATGAGCAGACCAAGGGACTAAAGTTTTACTGAGCTCTGCCCACCAGACCAACACCCAGCTCTACCCACCACCAGTGTCTCCCATCAGGAAGCATGCACAAGCCTCTTAGATAGCCTCATCCATAAGAGGGCAGACAGCAGAAGCAAGAAGAACTACAATCCTGCAGCCTGTGGAACAAAAACCACATTCACAGTAAGACAGACAAAATGAAAAGGCAGAGGACTATGTAACAAATGAAGGAACAAGATAAAACCCCAGAAAAACAACTAAATGAAGTGGAGATAGGCAACCTTCCAGGAAAAGAATTCAGAATAATGATAGTAAAGATGATCCAGGACTTCAGAAAAAGAATGGAGGCAAAGATCGAAAAGATGCAAGAAATGTTTAACAAAGACATAGAAGA
Organism: Balaenoptera acutorostrata; assembly: GCF_949987535.1. Lineage (NCBI taxonomy): Eukaryota > Metazoa > Chordata > Mammalia > Artiodactyla > Balaenopteridae > Balaenoptera > Balaenoptera acutorostrata. The sequence continues at coordinate 113,567,028 of NC_080085.1, forward strand.
ATTAAAGAACAAATACCTAGAAGAATTAAAGAACAAACAAACACAGATGAACAATATAACTGAAATGAAAACTACACTAGAAGGAATCAATAGCAGAATAAGTGAGGCAGAAGAACGGATAAGTGACCTGGAAGACAGAATGGTGGAATTCACTGCTGCAGAACAGAATAAAGAAAACAAGAATGAAAAGAAATGAAGACAGCCTAAGAGACCTCTGGGACAACATTAAATGAACCAACATTCGCATTATAGGAGTCCCAGAAGGAGAAGAGAGAGTGAAAGGACCCGAGAAAATATTTGAAGAGATTATAGTCGAAAACTTCCCTAGCATGGGAAAGGAAATAGCCACCCAAGTCCAGGAAGTGCAGAAAGTCCCAGGCAGGATAAACCCAAGGAGAAACACGCCGTGACACATAGTAATCAAATTGACAAAAAATTAAAGACAAAGAAAAATTATTAAAAGCAGCAAGGGAAAAATGACAAATAACATAAAAGAGAACTCCCATAAGGTTAACAGTTCATTTCTCAGCAGAAACTCTACAAGCCAAGAAGGGAGTGGCACGATACATTTAAAGTGATGAAAGGGAAGAACCGACAACTAAGATTACTCTACCCGGCAAGGATCTCATTCAGATTCAACAGAGAAATCAAAAGCTTTACAGACAAGCAAAAGCTAGCAGAATTCAGAAACACCAAATCAGCTCAACAACAAATGCTAAAGGAACTTCTCTAAGTGGGAAACAAAAGAAAAGAAAAGGACCTACAAAAACAAACCCAAAACAATCAAGAAAATGGTAATAGGAACATACATATTGGTAATTACCTTAAATGTTAATGGATTAAATGCTCCAACCAAAATACACAGGCTGGCTGAATGGATAGAAAAACAGCACCCATATATATGCTGTCTACAAGAGACCCACTTCAGACCTAGGGACCCATACAGACTGAAAGTGAGGGGATGGAAAAAGATATTCCATGCAAATGGAAATCAAAAGAAAGCTGGAGTAGCAATACTCATATGAGATAAAATAGACTTTAAAATAAAGAATGTTACAAGAGACAAGGAAGGACACTACATAATGATCAAGGGATCAATCCAAGAAGAAGATATAACAATTATAAATATACATGAACCAAACATAGGAGCACCTCAATATATAAGGCAAATGCTAACAGCTATAAAAGAGGAAATCGACAGTAACACAATGATAGTGGGGGATTTTAACACCTCATTTACACCAATGGACAGATCATCCAGACATAAAATTAATAAGGAAACACAGGCTTTAAATGACACAATAGACCAGATAGATTTAATTGATATTTATAGGACATTCCATCTAAAAGTAGCAGATTACACTTTTGTCTCAAGTGCACACAGAACGTTCTCCAGGATAGACCACATCTTGGGTCACAAATCAAGACCTGGTAAATTTAAGAAAATTGAAATCATATCAAGCATCTTTTCCAACCATAACACTATGACATTAGAAACAAATTACAGGGAAAAAAACATAAAAAAACATAAAAAACACAAACACTAAACAATACATTACTAAATAACCAAGAGATCATTGAAGAAATCAAAGAGGAAATCAAAAATTACCTAGAGACAAATAAAAACAAAGACACGATGATCCAAAACCTATGGGATGCAGCAAAAGCAGTTCTACGTGGGAAGTTTATAGCAATAGAATCCTACCTCAAGAAACAAGAAAAATCAAATAAACAATCTAACCTTACACCTAAAGGAACTAGAGAAAGAAGAACAAACAAAACCCAAAGTTAGTACAAGGAAAGAAATCATAAAGATCAGAGCAAAAATAAATGAAATAGAATCAAAGAAAACAATAGCAAAGATCAATAAAACTAAAAGCTGGTTCTTTGAGTAGATAAGCAAAATTGATAAACTTTTAGCCAGACTCATCAAGAAAAAGAGGAAGAGGACTCAAATCAATAAAATTAGAAATGAAAAAGGAGAAGTTACAATGGACACTGCAGAAATATAAAGCATCATAAGAGACTACTACAAGCAACTGTATGCCAATAAAATGGACAACCTGGAAGAAATGGACAAATTCTTAGAAAGGTATAACATTCCAAGACTGAACCAGGAAGAGATAGAAAATATGAACAGACCAATCACAAGTAATGAAATTGAAACTGTGATTAAAAATCTTCCAACAAACGAAAGTTCAGGACCAGATGTCTTCACAGGTGAATTCTGCCAAACATTTAGAGAAGAGCTAATACCCATCCTTCTCAAACTCTTCCAAAAAATTGCAGAGGAAGGAACACACCCAAATTCATTCTACGAGGCCACCATCACCCTGATACCAAAACCAGACAAAGATACTACAAAAAAAGAAAATTACAGACCAATATCACTGCTGAATATAGATGCGAAAATCCTCAACAAAATACTAGCAAACAGAATCCAACAACACATTAAAAGGATCATACACCACGATCAAGTGGGATTTATCCCAGAGATGCAAGGATTCTTCAATATATGCAAATCAATCAGTGTGACACACCATATTAACAAATTGAAGGAGAAAAACCATATGATCATCTCAATAGATGCAGAAAAAGCTTTTGACAAATTCAACACCCATTTACAATAAAAATGCTCCAGAAAGTGGGCATAGAGGGAATCTACCTCAACATAATAAAGTCCATATATGATAATCCCACAAAAAACATCATTCTCAATGGTGAACAACTGAAATCATTTCCTCGAAGGTCAGGAAAAATACAAGGATGTCCACTCTCGCCACTATTATTCAACATAGTTTTGGAAGTCCTAGTCACAGAAATTGGAGAAGAAAAAGAAATAAAAGGAATACAAATTGGAAAAGAAGAGGTAAAGATGTCACTGTTTGCAGATAACATGATACTATACATAGAGAATCCTAAAGATGCTACCAGAAAACTACTAGAGCTAATCAATGAATTTGGTAAAGTAGCAGGATACAAAATTAATGCACAGAAATCTCTTGCATTCCTATACACTAATGATGAAAAATCTGAAAGAGAAATTAAGGAAAGGCTCCCATTTACCATTGCAACAAAAAGAATAAAATACCTAGGAATAAACCTACCTAAGGAGACAAAAGACCTGTATGCAGAAAACAATAAGACAATGATGAAAGAAATCAAAGATGACACAAACAGATGGAGAGATATACCATGTTCTTGGATTGGAAGAATCAATAATGTGAAAATGACTATTCTACCCAAAGCAATATACAGATTCAACGCAATCCCTATCAAATTATCAATGGCATTTTTTTACAGAGCTAGAGCAAAAAATCTTAAAATTTGTATGGAGACACAAACTGGTGGGATGAATTGGGAGACTGGGATTGACATATATGACTAATATGTATAAAATAGATAACTAATAAGAATCTGCTGTATAAATAAAATAAAATTTAAAAAAAACCTATTGTGGATGAATTATTTGTCCAAGCTTTAAGATGGCCAGAGAGGAAAGGGTGAAGAGGTCACCAAGTCAAAAACAGCTCTCTTTCAATTTTTTTGTTTGTTTGTTTAACATCTTTATTGGAGTATAATTGCTTTACAATGGTGTGTTAGTTTCTGCTTTATAACAAAGTGAATCAGTTATACATATACATATATCCCCATATCTCTTCCCTCCTGTGTCTCCCTCCCTCCCACCCTCCCTATCCCGCCCCTCTAGGTGGTCACAAAGCACCCAGCTGATCTCTCTGTGCTATGCGGCTGCTTCCCACTAGCTATCTATTTTACATTTGGTAGTGTATATATGTCCATGCCACTCTCTCACTTTGTCCCAGCTAACCCTTCCCCCTCTCCGTATCCTCAAGCCCATTCTCTAGTAGGTCTGTGTCTTTATTCCTGTCTTGCCCCTAGGTTCTTCATGACCATTTTTTTTTTTTAGATTCCATATATATGTGTTAGCATACGGTATTTGTTTTTCTCTTTCTGACTTACTTCACTCTGTATGACAGATTCTAGGTCCATCCACCTCACTACAAATAACTCAATTTCATTTCTATTTATGGCTGAGTAATATTCCATTGTATATATGTGCCACATCTTCTTTATCCATTCATCTGTCGATGGACATTTAGGTTGCTTCCATGTCCTGGCTATTGTAAATAGAGCTGCAATGAACCTTGTGGTACATGACTCTTTGTGAATTATGGTTTTCTCAGGGTATATGCCCAGTAGTGGGATTGCTGGGTCGTATGGTAGTTCTATTTTTAGTTTTTTAAAGAACCTCCATACTGTTCTCCGTAGTGGCTGTATCAATTTACATTCCCACCAACAGTGCAAGAGGGTTCCCTTTTCCCCACACCCTCTTCAGCATTTATTGTTTGTAGAGGGCCACAAATTGTTGTCGTGGAAGAAAACTAACCAAGAGTGGCCAAAGAAATCTGAATGACTTGAACACCTGCTCCATAGGGAAGGAGATAGAATTACTGGGCTGCTGCTAATTTGCAAAAATAACTCCTGAGCTCTCCTGGAAGTGAAAGCACCCTGATCCTTTCAAAGAACAGTTGTGAGAAATGGTGTGAGTATGACTGTTGTGGGTAGGGCAGGGTGCAGAGAGATAGAATTCAGAATTGCAGAGCTATCCTCGAAGTTCTGATGCTTTAGAACTTCCCCACTGGGTCTAAACTTCAAAGTTTGCATGGGGAGTGGGAAGGGTAAGCTGGGACGAAGTGAGAGAGTGGCATGGACATATATACACTACCAAATGTAAAATAGATAGCTAGTGGGAAGCAGCCACATAGCACAGGGAGATCAGCTGGGTGCTTAGTGACCACCTAGAGGGGTGGGATAGGGAGGATGGGAGGGAGACACAAGAGGGAGGAGATATGGGGATATATGTATATGTATAGATGACTCACTTTGTTATAAAGCAGAAACTAACACACCATTGTTAAGCAATTATACTCCAATAAAGATGTTAAAAAATAGAATAAGTAAAAATAAAAACCAAAAAAAAAAAAACTTCAAAGTTTGGATGGAGGTGAGAGGGTAGGTTAGAGAGGGCAAAAATGATCAGTGTGATATCCACAGTCATTTTTTTAAGCTGACCTATACTCTTAAGAAACTTTTAAATTGCATACACAAATGAAATTGTACCCTCAGCATGAAGCTCTATGAGGTCTAATTATCAGAGCAAATGTTTACTGAATTAATTTAAAAACTACAATACCAACACTGCCTATTTCATAATCTAGGGGAAGCATTTTCTTCTCAAGCCATGTTCAGTGTGCAATGGGAAGCCAATTATCAACCCAGAACATTTCTCAGTGAAAAATGTGTCATTCTTTAAGACACTTAGGGCTTAAGCAGGCTTAAGGCCCCTATCTCATCGTTTTCTCTTATTTCTACCATCTAAATACCCATCAATCCAAGCCAACATTATTTTCACCATTTCATAGCTTAAAGGTGTCAATGACACGTGGACAAAGAACATTTTGGCAAGAGACAAAGCATAATTTTTACTTACTTGAATGCTCATACCAGCTTTTTCTGAAAACAGAGTATAATAATGGGGCTCCTGAGAGAAAAATACAGTAAACAGGCACTGTTACTGATTAAATGAGGGTGAATTCAGTTTTATTGTTTTTAAGCAAGCTCAGTAATTCTAACTAAAAACTAACCAATATGGTCCCTTTAGAATTCCCAGGGATGTGTTTTTCATCAATACAAGAGAATACTTTCTATTTACCAGATGTAGGCACCTTGTGGATGACAGCCTTGTTCATCTTTCATCTTATTCATCTTTCAGTTTCTAGCAGTTTCTGCTAGAAAGTAGCATTTTCATCTACCCTTCCATCCACTATCACCTGACACACAGTAGGCATCCAATAAATGTTTGCTGAATAAATATATTAGCATATTATTTGTTTGTAATTGTTTACTGCTCAGAATGCTTTTAAACTGGCTGTATAAATAGGCTAAATACTATCCTGACATTTTTAAAACTTTGATTATCAGAACTTTCTATTTCTTAGATACAACTAATCTTTATAGTCCTAAAGAATATGGATAGGAATTTAAGAGATTTTTTTGGTGTGCCAGAAGAAGTTCCATTTCCCTTTATAGACACCAGACAGAACTTTTCCAGACCACCTTCTGTGTAACCAAACACTTTCAAGTAGCAACCAAACATCCCAAAGTGCCTAAGCTGGCTGAATGTCATAGCAGAAGACAGCTGGGGACATGATGTTGAGAATGACCAGTGTTTACACGATATTTACATACCAGATTCCACAGCTTTAAGACAGGTGTGTCCTGCTACCCTATTTTTTTTCCCTCAAAGAGCACCTGGATCCTGTCTGGAAAACAGATCAAGAACTGCACTGCCAATCACTATAGGTGGGATGGCTAAATTTTCTGACTCTATAATTGGAAAAGCATGATTTGACATATGGACTTCTACTTTTGAGGACAATGGGATAGAACATGTAACACTGGGGCTGCTCTAAAAAATCCAAAATATGTGGTTTTTCCATACTCAAAGGAACGACAAGAAAATCAAGAGGGACATAACTTTATAAAATAAATTCGATATGAAAGAACACAGCATAAACAATGTTAAAATACAAGGGAAAACATTCACAACACATTTAACAGAAAAATGATTAATTTCCATGACATAAAAAGAACCCTTACAAGTCCAAAATTTAAAGATAAATAATCGCAGAAAAATGGGCAAAGGATATCACAAGTGATATATAAAAGAAACGTAAAGGATTAGTAAACATTTGAAAAAGATGCTCAAACTCACTATTTATTAAAGAAATGCAAGTTAAAGCAATAAGGGGCTACAATTCATCACTTGTCTAATGGGAAAAAGTCATAGGATTAAAGGTATTGTGTGCTGGCAAGAAGACAAAGAATGGCCCTCTCAACACTGGATGTGTTGACTTGGTGAGGCCTTTGTAGAAGTCATCATGGTATTGGCCATCAAAATGTACAAAGCCCTTAACACTTCAACTCTGCAATCCTACTTCTTAGACTCTATTCTAGAGTAACACTTGCTCACATGTACAGGCTAGCATGCTCATGGATGTCCTTTGCAGCATTTTTGTGGCAGCCAAAAGATAGGAATAATCTAAATATTTATCAACAAGAGGATCCCAGTAGTAAATTTCCCAATCTCTAACATGGTCTACCAGGCAGTTATTAAAAAAAGAGAGAGCAAGTCAGGGCAGAAATTATCCTTGGAGGGGAAGTAAGTGTCTACAAAAGGGCACCAGGGTCTTCTGGGGTGCCAGAAATGGTCTATGCCTTGTCTTAGGTGCTGGTTACATAAGTGTGTTGTTTGTGAAAGTTCATTGGTGTACACGTAAGGTTTTGCACTTTTATGCACATCAATAAAATATGTTTTTCAAAAAATTAACAAACTAAAAAACAGATTTGGGAGACCCCATGCTTTAGTGGAAAGAGTACTATACTAGGAAGAAGGAGTTCTGAGCTCTAGCTCCTTTCTGCCCAAACTAGTTTGGGACTTTGGGCAAGTCACTTGGGCTGAATTGCAGTTGACTCAATTCAAGGTAGGGATAATTTTATTCTGCTGAAAGATAGGGAACTGGGTCCAATGATTTCCATATCTTTTTCATTTTAGGTTTTATGGCTCTTTAAGCCATAACAGTTCAGTATTATTTACCTCCATTAAGTTTCTTTTATCTATCCCCTCTTCTCCATCCCTACTCCCATAACACTGATTCAGGCCCATATTTCACTTCCCTGGGATATTTCAAAAGTCTTCAAACTTGTCTCTCCAGTTCTTCCCCTTTAAAATCTATAATAAAAACACTTTGGTTAGAGTATCTTTTGACAGTACAGCTCAAATCACGTCGCTGCTTTCTTCAAAAACCTTAGAAATCAGTGGGGCACGGTGCAAAGTGCACAGAACCCATTATTGGAAAATCTGGGTTTGAATAGCTTACTGGCTGTCTAATCTTGGGCAAGCCATTGAGCCTCTGAATCTCCATTACCTCATCTGTGAAATGAGAGTAGTTATGGGACCTTCTTCCATTACTGCATGTTCCATGTACAAAGAACAGACTTTTAGCTACTGATGTGTCAAGTCCCAAGTCACACTTAACATCATCTGCCAGGGGGCCAGAGTAATGGCAGAGAATCAAGTTTCTTAGCTACCTTTACTTGACTTACTCCAATCAAGAGAGAGAATACTTCTGGGCAGACAGAGCTTCAACACAAAGCTCTACAACTGACTGGCTGTTTGACAGAAGAACAAAAAGTGAAAGGTGCCTCCCTCTTTGCAGGCTTTGCCACAGAGACAGTGGCACCTCATAGCAAAGGTTAACAGTCTTAATTGATAGAAAGCCCAGCCTGTAAGATCTATAGACCTCTCTGTACACACCTAATGTTGGTAAGAACTGCTTAACAGAGATCTGGCACAAAAATCAAAAGAAGCTAAAATCTTGTGGTTACCCTGCTGAGATAATTTAGGATGCATTAGTCAATGTTTCTCAGGCTGTTCGTCCTGGATCAGGGTAATTATGGAGAGGAATAAAAAAGGCCAGATTAGAAAACAGCTTGCCAGCAGAACCACTATATTTGCATGGGTTGATATTTAAATCAGCATCTGAAAACAGTACGTAGTTATGACTTGTTGCCTGCTCAGATTTTATGCCAAGTTCTGAAGCAAATTCAGCACTTGGCATTCATTTCAGAGGGAAAGCCTGGTTCCTTGTTACACAAGCCTCTTAAAATCCCTATCTTGCCAGATACAAAGGTCACTCAGGCTGAGGATGCCCCTCACATTAGATGACTTGCATGATCTCCAGGAACTAATTTTGGAGAAAGGCACATTCTTAACTTGATCTCTCTTCTTCCCAGGAAACTCAACCAAGAATCTTCTGAAATTTCACCTCCTTCCCTCCAAAGCTTCCTTGATTGTCCAGAGGAATGAAGGTGTCTTCATTAACCTCACCCTGATCTGAAATAAAATTCCATGAAAATGCCTTTACTCTTCATCCAATTATGCATTTGCACTCAATTTCTTCCTGGCTTAGTGCCCAGCACATAATGGCCACTTAGTAAATATTTGCTCTTATTTACTGAGTATTCACTGTAAGCAGTCACTCTTTGATAGCACTCATCACAATTACAAATAATTATTTGTGTAATTATTTGCTTAATGACTGTCTTCCTTACTAGACGGTGAGCATCACAAGGCCAGGGCTGAAGTTTGTCTTATTTACAGCTGTACTCTTAAAAACTACCATAATGCTTCACACTTAATACCCAATAAATATTCATTGAACAAAAGAACTTAATCCCAAAACAACCTGTACACTTGGTATTATTATTTCTATATTATAGGTGAGGAAGCTGAGGATCAATACTTCAATAACTGCGCTTCAATAACTTGCCTAAGGTCAGAGCCAGGGTTCTGAGCACGTGCTCTTAACAACCACTGTATCCTGCCTCCCTCTTTTTAAGTCCTGTTCTACTATATACTAGCTGTAGCCTGGGAAAGTTTCATAAGTTTTCTAAGCTTTGGTTTTGTTGTCTATAAACAAAGGAGAAAATGGTATCTATTTTATAGATTTGTTATGAAGTTTGCTTGAGTTTATATATGTAAAACACTTGGTTATAGTGGTTGGCATACAATCAATATTTAATAAAAGCTGCTGCTCCTGTATTGTTGTTATTGAATCAAATATTCAGAAGAAAGGGACTGTAGCTAGGGAATGCCACTTGCTGAAACCTGTCTCCCCTGCAAAATAGCACATTCCATTTGAGCAGTTGGACACATCTAATGGCTTTCTGTGACACTCTCATCAACCCTCACTCAGCACATTCCATAAAACAGCTTGCATGTGAAAGTTGCTTTTGCTTAAAATTCAAATGTAGGAGAAGCAAAATATTTTAAAGTTAATTCTATTACACAAGCAATTGCTCAGTAGAAATACTACAACCTGCATGGCTTAAATTGAATAGCTCACATTATCAAGGAAATTGAGATTGGAAAAAAAAAATCAAGACTGTCTCCCAACCCCTTACAAGAGGGAATTTCATCATTATGGATTTTTATTTCAATAGATAGTAAATTGATATCAGAAAACAGAGCAGAGAAAGAGAAAATTGCAAATTAGGCAGTCACTTCTTTCTGTGTTGAAATAGCTAGAGTGGTCAACATACACACAACCACTTTATTTGTCACCTTCTGGTCTACTGCATCACTGTCACTTTAGTTCGTAACAGAAGACTCTAGACATACTTTATCATAGAATACAGTGTCCACGGTTTTGCTTTCTGTGGTGTCAGTTACCCGAGGTCAACCGCGGTCCAAAAAATATTCAATGGAATATTCCAGAAATAAACAATTCATAAGTTTTAAATTTCATGCTGTTCTGAGTAGCGTGATGAAACTTCACACTGTCCTGCTCTATCCCACCTGGGACATGAATCATCCCTTTGTCCAGTGCATCCCACCTGTAAGTCACTCAGCTGCCTAGGTTATCAGGTCAACTGTCATGGTATCAGCAGTGTTTGTGTTCAAGTAACCCTTATCTTACTTAATAATGGCCACAAAGTGCAAGAGTAGTGATTCTGGCAGTTCGGATATTCTCTTACTGTGCCTAATTTATAAATTAAACTTTATCATAAGTATGCATGTATAGGGAAAAAAACGTAGTATATATAGGGATTGCTACTATCCACAGTTTCAGGCATCCATTGGGGGATCTTGGAACATATACCCTATGGAAAAGGGGGGACTACTGCACTACAAATGTCCAACATTCTGAACCACAGTGGTCTAGGTACACCTAGTTGCTCTGATGCAGTATGGGTAGCTGAGCTGGTCCTTAAGCCTGACTGCATATTGGAATCATTTGCAGTGCTTTTAAAGAACATTGATGCCCGGCTCTTCCTCAATTTCCGTTCTGATTCAGTTGATTTTTGACAATAATTTTAGAACTATCCTGCCTGGGTTTGGATCTTATCTCCTCTACTTACTATTTGGACAAATTACTTAACTTCTCTGTATTTAAGTTTCCTTACCAGTAAAATGAGGATAATCATAGAGTTGCCATGAAAGTCGAATAAGTTAACACATTTGAAATACTTAGAACAGTGTCTGGCACACTAGTAGAAGTAGTAATAAAGTATTTTAATTACTATACTCTGGTGTCATGGAAGAGAAAGGAATACTTATAGAGTTTGCAATCACATGTGGAATGACAATGCTAAAATGGCAGCAAAGGTGTCTGTGTTTGAAGTTCATGAAAATGAAATCTCCTCACTGTAAAGTACTACTCTGAGGCAAAATCAGATGATATAAAGTTGAGTTCCATCTGGAATTTGTCTTGACTTTACACATGGAGAAGTAAAAATCTAAACGTAACACATGGTTCTAGAACAACCCTATTTATTTGTACCCTCAATGGACCATCATTGCTAGTTTCCCCTGGCTAAAAAAAAATTCTAAGGATAGAAAAATCCAAAGTCATATCTATCTGCAAATAAACAGCAATGTTAGGATGGTGGGGGTTCTCTTCACACTTGGCACCATTCCATGGGGAGGAGGGAACATCCATTCTACTTGTGAGAGAGGACAGAGAGTACTAACAGAAACTTCTCTGGGCTTTCTCTCCACCCCTGCTTACTCCTTGGCACAGCAGGGGTATCGACTTATCTGATTTGTAAGATTAGAATAAAAATAAGTGCTCATTCCTGACTTAACCTCTGCATTCTGGCTCCTGGGTCAGAATGTCCTCAAGTTGACATGACCCTTTCTCTCCTACAAAGTGCGCAGAGCTTAGTCAGGGCACAGGTACCGTTTTCCTTAAGAGCACAGGCCCACCTTGCTCTTAAGTTCTAGCTTCCACTGAATTGTGACACAGGCCATCACTCTCAATGACACTGGCAGGGTAAGTGGTCTGTTCTGCAGACTCAATCTTCCCTATCGGTGGGTATCAATGCATAGATTTGGAGCTGGAGATGGTAGGAAGCTTCATTAGGCCTTAGGCTCAAGCCATGTTCTTCAATCCAGTTTTACTTATAATAAGGCTGACATTACATTTTCTTCCTCACATGGCTTTTTGTGTTTGTTATCAGTTTGACTCAGAATTGGAAGGAGAAAAGCACTCACACTCTCAAACCTAACAAGCAGCAGCAGCAACTATAAGAGTAGTATCTGACAATTTTCAAAACTCTTTCCCCTTTTAACAGATGTGGAAACTGAAGCTTAAAAAAAAAGGCTTCTGTGATTTGCCCAGGGTCAAAATACTAATAACAAGTGGCAAATCAAGTACTAAAATCACAGTCTTCAGTATTCTTTTCACTACATGTCTGAGTATGCTTCTTTCTCTTACTGAGGCCAGGGAGGCCCTTATAGGCCTCAGAGTCAAGAATAACAGTTGCTTTGATAACTTTACTAAGCTAACAGGAGAGGAAAGCAACCTCCCCAAATCTAAGGATCTTTTTACTGTGAAATTGAGTTGTACTGCCCTAAAACTGATTTTTATCAGACAAGTCTTTACCTAAAAATTGAGAAATTGAAAGAGATCCTCTAGATTCCATACATATGTGTTAGCATACGGTATTTGTTTTTCTCTTTCTGACTTACTTCACTCTGTTAAAAAAAAAAAAAGGTCATGAAGAACCTAGGGACATTGTTTATGGTTTCCTTTGCTGTGCAAAAGCTTTTAAGTTTCATTAGGTCCCATTTCTTTATTTGTGTTTTTATTTCCATTTCTCTAGGAGCTGGGTCAAAAAGGATCTTGCTGTGATTTATGTCATAGAGTGTTCTGCCTATGTTTTCCTCTAAGAGTTTGATAGTGTCTGGCCTTACATTTAGGTCTTTAATCCATTTTGAGTTTATTTTTGTGTATGGTGTCAGGGAGTGTTCTAATTTCATAGCAAAGGAAACCATAAACAAGACCAAAAGACAACCCTCAGAATGGAAGGAAATATTTGCAAATGAAGCAAGTGACAAAGGATTAATCTCCAAAATTTACAAGCAGCTCATGCAGCTCAATATCAAAAAAAACAAACAACCCAATCCAAAAATGGGCAGAAGACCTAAATAGACATTTCTCCAAAGAAGATATACAGATTGTCAACAAACACATGAAAGAATGCTCAACATCATTAATCATTAGAGAAATGCAAATCAAAACTACAATGAGATATCATCTCACACCGGTCAGAATGGCCATCATCAAAAAATCTAGAAACAATAAATGCTGGAGAGGGTGTGGAGGAAAGGGAACACTCTTGCACTGTTGGTGGGAATGTAAATTGATACAGCCACTATGGAGAACAGTATGGAGATTCCTTTAAAAACTAAAAATAGAACTACCATACGACCCAGCAATCCCACTACTGGGCATATACCCTGAGAAAACCATAATTCAAAAAGAGTCATGTACCAAAATGTTCACTGCAGCTCTATTTACAATAGCCAGGACATGGAAGCAACCTAAGTGTCCATCATCGGATGAATGGACAAAGAAGATGTGGCACATATATACAATGGAATATTACTCAGCCATAAAAAGAAATGAAATGGAGGCATTTGTAGTGAGGTGGATGGAATTAGAGTCTGTCATACAGAGTGAAGTAAGTCAAAGAGAAAAACAAATACAATATGCTAACACATATATATGGAATCTAAGGGAAAATAAAGGTCATGAAGAACCTAGGGGCAAGACGGGAATAAAGACACAGACCTACTAGAGAATGGACTTGAGGATATGGGGAGGGGGAGGGGTAAGATGTGACAGGGTGAGAGAGTGGCATAGACATATATACACTACCAAATGTAAAATAGATAGCTAGTGGGAAGCAGCCGCATAGCACAGGGAGATCAGCTGGGTGCTGTGTGACCACCTAGAGGGGTGGGATAGGGAGGGTGGGAGGGAGGGAGATGCAAGAGGGAAGAGATATGGGAACATATGTATATGTATAACTGATTCACTTTGTTATAAAGCAGAAACTAACACACCATTGTAAAGCAATTATACTCCAATAAACATGTTAAAAAAAAGAGATCCTCTAGACAAAATTATGTAACAAAGTTTAAATAACAGATAAAACATGATTATAAAATTTTTTCCTATTTGGATGGAGTGGCCTTAGGGTGGGCTGGGATGGGGGACACAAACTGTCCCCTGCCAAGTAAGCAGGTGTCACAAAGAGTTTCTTCTGTGATTTGCTGAGCTGCTGGAGTTCAGCTCTATAAAAGCAATTCCCTCATAGGTGTTTCCCAGACTCAAACTCCTTTTCTAGTTTGAGATCAAAGGGCCCTCCCCTGTGTGGCAGACAGAACAGATATGGGACCTCATACACCACTGGGTTAGCTTGCTATAGATCATGTAATACTACGAGCATGGGGGAAGCCAGCTCCTCTAGGTTATAGATATACTTTCTGCAATACAAATGAATCAATCACATGCCACAGTCCTAGCCAACTTGAAATGATTATAAAGATCTGGTAATAATCAGTTCTAGTTTTGCTACTAATTAATCATGTGACTTTAGAAAAGTCCCTTCTCTGGCTTTCAGTTTCTTCATTTGTGAAAATGATGGAGTTAGACAAGATTGCCTCCAACTCTAAAATACTATGATTCAACATCTTCCACTTGCCTCTATATTACCAACACATGAGGCTGACTCACACTTCACGTCTGTGAGAGAAGAACTTATGAGGTACAATGAAGTCACAAAATCATTCCAAAGCTATTCCAATGGTTGGAGCAACTTAAGAGAGACATATTTGCATTTTTCTGTCTTGCCTCTTCCATGCCACCCTCAATCTCCCCTCCCCCTGACAGTCCTTTAAGATGAAAAATTTCACACTGAGTTTCTATCAGAACTGAGAAAGAAAGAAGTCAGCTTACTTTTTTGATCTCATTTTTTGGTCTCATTATCAAGATAAGGTTTTATTTTTTGAAACTGTAATCAGATAAAAATGTCCAAAGGACTAAAGAAACTGAATAGGGCTATTAGTCTACTCTTTTTCTTATTTAATTCCATCTGAAGGAACAATAGGCTCTTCTTGCCTTTGGCAATATAATAATTCAGCTGACATGCTAGAAATACCACACACCAAGATATAAAACGGGTGGCCTTTTCTCTCTTTAAAAACAATCAATGCTTTCATTTGTGGACTTCAAAGTACATGTGAAATAAGTCTCAGCCCTGTGAGTCTAAGGTAAATCAAAGGGCTGTAAGTGTCATAAAAAAGTTTCCTGGTTCATTGCCCCTCTTCTAGGTAAGAAAGGAAACAAAAGTACTCCCAGGCAGATGAGTGTTCATCTCATTTTTATATTTCTTTTCCAAGCAGGCTTAAACAACTTCCCCTGATAACTCATTCCAATATAGTTCTTCCTTATGTCTGACTGAACCTCTCCTTGCTGCTTTGCAGGGCTACTTCCTCTTGTTAATTTAGTCTTGGCAGTGCTGGGACTGTTCACTGTCTTTCATATTGTCAAGTCTCATTCTGACTGCCAGAAATTCTAAAGGAAACCTTGAGAACTGAGTTAGGGGCCTATGATCAAGTTTAGATATTATCTGGAGGTCCTTATCATATCCTAACATTTCTGGTGATGCTATTCCACCTCAGTCAAAGTTATTTCTCCTCTCTGGTTATTAGTACCTCATCTGTAAAATGAAATGAATATGAAAATATGTTAAGAGAAAGAAAGAATCACAATAGTGATGCAAATTATTATTGAATTGAAGGGTCTTCCTGGAGAACTTGAACTCTTGGGGTTCAATCATTATTGCAAATGGAAAATGGCTGAAGATCCCTCTTTTCACACTGAGCTATTCATTCACATGAACTTTGGCAAAACTGCTTAGTATTAGGCATCACATAATTAAATGCAAACCTATCTTTCAATGCAGAGCTATGAGAGAAGACAATAGAAATAGGACTATGTCCACATCTGGATGATCATTCTGGTATCATAATTATCCCCAGGTTAGTTGCCCACTCTTCCAATGAGCTGGCACCTTCTTAGAATGCCAGTGTACCGTGATGTTGGTGCTTAAAACAGTGCATTTGGTTTTAGTCATCATCTGGTTGGCCTTGCTGACTCATGGCTTCTTCCACTTTAGTGGAAGTATTTGAGAAGAGGGTTGGTATCTGTTTCTACAAATCCAGGTGGATCTCAAACCAGGAGACAGTTGGTATCTTCTGGACAGGAACTTGGCACTATGATTTGACAAGGGTTTAAAAATCTTCTACTCTTTGGCCATAGAGCATCATGTGAATAAGTGGACTAACCACAATCTTAAACAATTTGTGCAGCTGCAGCATCACCAAGGAAACATTTCCATGGGGAAAAAGTGAAATTTGAGAGCAAACACATTGAAGAATTCTGAGCTCACCTTAAGATAAAAGCCGCAAAGCAGCCAGATCCACATAGCAAGAGTTTATGGCCAAATATTGCAGTAATATCTAATCCAGGTTACGGATCTACTTCACAGAGGAGTTGGGACAGGACACCCAATTCCACCTATCAGCTTCCCTCGGACACTCATGAAATTTCATCTAGTTAAGAAGAAGAGATTCCATTAGGGCCAGGTATTTGTTTCGCAAGCACCCAGATTTGATGTGTGGTTGCTCTAGGGATATAATCTCACAAATGTCTGGAGTCTGACCTTTAGGGACAAGTGAGGCAGTCAGTTGATCAACATTAGATACCGAGTGCCCAGTTTTGTGCACAGCTCCACCCTGGGAGTGACAAGAGAAAAATAGAGAATATTAAGGCAAAGGGAAAGCAATTCTTCAGCCAGATACGTGATCAATCAACAAATATTTCTTGAACATCTATTGTATGCAAGACACCGTATCTCTGCCAAAAGACATGAATCAGGGGCCCTTCCAATCAGGAGCTGATGACTAAGTTGAAAGGTTAAGACATATTACTATGAACAGATAGCCAATAGTTCAAGGTGGTCTATAATCAGTGTCAGGTGATTCATATGAATATAACAACCAAGGGGTTTCAGAGGTACAAGTGAACAATTCTAACTGGGATGATCCAGAAGGCTTCCTGGAGAAGGTAGGACTTGTACTAGGTGCTGTCAATTGGATAGGATTTTGACATGTGAAAGAAGAGGACGAGCATGCTAGGCAAAGGAAATGGCATGAGCAAGGTCCTGAAGTAGGCAGGCCCAGTGCCTATTTGGAGAGAGGTAGCAGACAACCTTGGCTGAAATAGAAGACTTGTTGAGGGTAGCAGAAAAGAAAGCTGAAAAGAAGGAACCATGGGATCTCAGAGTTTGAAGGGATCCTAGAGATGATCAAATCCAAGCTCTGTTTGCCTTATTCTCACACAAACACAGCTTTCCCTAGTGTGCCAGCAATGCTTAATATGCATTTTAATAATGGGTCCAGATTCCCAACATTTACAGACATAGTGATTCTGGGAGAGTAGTTAGAGAAAGGCTTTGGAGTTGGATGCCTAGTTAAACCACTTGCTAAATGTTCACTCTTGGGTAAGTTTATTTATCCTTTATTTTTTCACCTATAAATGTGGATAATAATATCCTCACTTAAAGTGGAGGTAGGAAGAAAAGGAGATAGAATGCTTGAAGGAGTCAGAAAAGGAAGAGGAATCTGCAAAGTGTATTGCCAAAGAAAGCAGAAGTAGAAAGAATTCAAGCAAGGGGAGGTTGTTAACAGCATGAAATAAAGCAAACAGGTCAAGGTAGTTGAGACCTGTCAAAAGGCCACTGACTGTGACAATTTGGAGGTCGCTGGTGACCTTTAAGAGATCAATTCTCTTATAAAAGGAGAGAGGCAGTTTGTAGAAAAAGGTGAGAAAGGAGGGGTGAGAAAGGAAGAAGAATAGAATGTATAGGAACTGGAGCTGCAGGCACAGACCCTTCCATCATTTGTAGTGACAGAAGAGGGAGAGAGATGGTTTCGATTCAAAGGGGTCACAGGGTTGAGTGATGTAATGGCTGGATGAGTATCTCAACTTACAACTGAAACGGCTGGTAGCTCCTGTAAGGACTTCTAACCCTAGCTTTCCTCCTTACCAAGAGGCAGGGAATGGTGATAAAGGAAGAAGGAAGTTCCTACTCACAAAATACCTTCCCTCTTCCTTTTGTCTAGAACTGCATAGGAAAAAAATACCTTTATAAAACAATCTGCCCATTTATAATACCATAAGATTGTCAGCTGAACAATTATGAGACTCCCTTTATAGTAAAACCTCATTAATCTGGACTACACTAATTTGGACTACACTAATTTGGAATTTGTGGTAATTTAAACCTGGGCTGGAGTTACCTTTGTACTACTTACAAAGAAAGGGTTCACTAAGCAAATAGTGTTGAAAAGATTACAAGGGAGCTAATTTAGCCTGCCAGGGGCCTAGTTCACCTATTTTTAAGAACATGCTGTTTCTTAAGAATTTAGGCATATTCATTATTTGAATGCAAATTGATTCTGCTAATTATAGATTAACATAATCTACTGCTAAAATCCTATACCTGCAACAGTTACTTTGCTCTCACTGAATATGCTCATTAGAAATAAAATTGCAATTCTTTAAAGTTGGTTCACAATTCAGATTTATACATACCCCCTTTCTCCACCCTCATGAGTTAACCAATGTTCAGGAGATATTACTCTAAACCAGCACATCACTTACCATGAACACAGTGGAAAAACGAATAAGTGATCAAAAAAGGCCTCAGAGCAGCCAAAATAGATGTCTTAAAGTTGATGCCTAAATCCTGTATATCTCTCCATAGCAGGTTCTCTCACAGCTGAATAACTCTTACTTAACATACTAAGTTGAGACACCAACTTGGAGATCTTGCTTGTTTTTTTTTTAAAAGTTTGTAACTAAGTAGAAGGAGAAAAAGGGCTGTTACATGAAGGGACACTGAGAGAAAGTAGAAATGACTGCAGACTGCAGAAAGGAGACAGGACGTGGATAAAATGTGGCTGATGTGGCTGTAATAACTAAAAAGCCACCACAGTCTAGGACAATTTAGAGTTAAAAGGCCTATATTCCTTAGTAAACCCAGAAAACTATAATAGAATATTATAGAGCAGTACAATGACTAATGACTAAAATTTTGCCTTTAAATGATCAAGCAGGGTTTAGATTATGTTGAATATATGCCTTAAAAAGACAGATAAGTTTACACACACACATACACACACACACACGATTTGTATTCATAATGGTTAACCTAAAAATGTGAAGTGCATTGATGCTTACAACAATGAAGTTCATAATATTATCATATAATAATAATAACAACAAAATAGCAACATTTATTAAGTGATTTTTTAAGTGATGAAGTGTGTGCAGATATCAAGCTAAGCCCTTTACCTATATAATTTCATTTAACTCTACTAATAATCCTAAGAAGTTTTAGTACCATTTCTAACTTTACAGTTGAAGTGAAAGTCAGAGAGGTTAAGGAACACACCCTAGGCCACAGACAGAGAGAGAGCTGGGACTACAACTCAGTCCAGTTCCTTGGCTGTATACTATGCCTTTTCAATGCTCCAGAAAATACAGCTATCTAAAAATCACACTTTTCTTGAGGGCTCCAGATAGCTAATGCCTTACTGTATTTTTGTTTTCCAAACTTGTATTTAATAAATATCTTGATTCATAAGCAGAAAGACCTATGATCTAAGAGTCAGGTATGATGTTGTATGTTTGTAAACATGCTCCATTTTATAAGCTGAATGTAAAAGTAATAGTAAAAAAACAGAACAAAACAAAACCAAAAACCCTATGAACATGTCTATTAGGCCCATCTTAAAATCTCAGATCAGTCTCTATAGACTACGGATACTATTTTCAAATGAATAGCCAAGTAACAAAGAGATGAAATTTTAAAATATTAAGTGATCAGTTAAGATCTGGTTCTCCCATTGTTTCCCCACTCACTCTGGAGAAGTTTAACATGAGAATGGGCCAACGGAGCACGAAGGATGGGGGGAATTGCAGGGGAGGCTAGAAATTCAGTTGGCTGTTATACAGGATTTAGGACAATCTGTTCATCAGCTGTTCTAAGAGAGCTATGAGGGCATAGAACACATGTGGGCATAGTGTGTACTGGGGGAAACAGGGGTGGGGTGGGGACATGCAAATGTATGCAGTTATCCACATTAGGAGTACAAGTGAGGGTAGCCACCACGTGTACATACAAAGAAAGATGTATAGTGACATCATTCACTCATGTAATTCCTTATACCTAAACCAAATGTTCTTTACTCATCTCTTCTTGTCTTAAGTCTAACCATTCAAGGGCCAGCTACAAATGCCACTTTTGCTGTGAAGTGTTCCATGATGCCTAAAGCTGAATTAAACTCTGTCCCTGTTTGGGCTCCCATAGTTTTTTTCCCTTTTACACATTTACCACAGCACTGATGATACTCTATCTTATTATTAGAGTTATTCAAGTATGTGCTTTTTCTGCCCTCTATTCTACCATGAGTTCCTCGAGGGCAGGGGACTCTTTCTCATTTTTGTAGCTCCTACAAATCCTAGTACAGTGCCCACTACATACTAGTTTCTGGGACAATGTTGACTCAGTGGCACTGGCCTAAGAGAATGGATTATCGCCTAGCTTACCTGAAGGAGCATTTGTTCTCTTTCTTTTCTTGCTTGACTCCCCTCCATTCTCAATGAGGCCTTCTGTGACCAGAGGGCCACTGGTACTGCCAAACTGCAGGGGCTCGTTGTTGTTGGCAGGGTCAAAGGGCAGCTGGTTCAACCCTAAAGAAGAAAAAGAAAGCCAAAATCCAGACTCCATTAAGGACTGGGATGTCTCCAGATTTTATTATATGAGCCACTAGAGGAAAACTCTCTAAATCTTAAGAGCCCAGGAGTAACAGGTGAATTCCTTGAAGCCAGTTGCCCTCTGCACTCTTTACAGATCTTGTTGATAAATACAGAATTAAAATATAGGCTCTTATAAGACCGTGACTCTGCCATTTGTAAGATCCCTCCTGTTTCTCGGAAATTAACATTTTTGACCACAAGCTATCAATTATCTTCTACCTCTTCCCTTAAAGAGATAGGACCCTCTTTAAATGTGGCTTATGGATGGATCCACTCTTCCTTTGAAAAGCTTGACCATGTACTTTTTAGATTATCTCCTGACATTTTTCCCATTCTTTCATTGCAAGGGTTGTTGAATTGATGCAGATGTAATCATTAGACTACCCTGGTGTCAAAGTCACTTCCACCGATAATATAGAGGTTGGCTTCCAAAAAAGAAAACCATAACTCCATAGCAAACTAGAAAAGGAAAAAAAAAGATATAGAACTCGCAAGGGTGTTATTTAGTAATTGGAGTGATGGGGAGTTACAACCTAAGTTTGAGTAGTGTTAATCCCATCTTTTTCAAATGATTCCAGAGCATGGTCACTTTACTAGTAGCTGCTGCACCATATAAAATGGAAAAAGGCATTTTCTATTATCCAAGTCTTATATGTTTCAGCCAGGGATAAGCAGAGATAGTTTCTTACTCCTCTGGCAGCAGCATCTGGAATTTCAAGTGTTTCAATTAAAATTTCATGAATACCATATGACCCAGCAATCCCACTACTGGGCATATACCCTGAGAAAACCGTAATTCAAAAAGAGTCATATACCACAATGTTCATTGCAGCTCTATTTACAATAGCCAGGACATGGAAGCAACCTAAGTGTCCACTGACCGATGAATGGATACAGAAGATGTGGCACATATATACAATGGAATATTACTCAGCCATGAAAAGGAACGAAATTGAGTTATTTGTAGTGAGATGGATGGACCTAGAGACTGTCATACAGAGTGAAGTAAGTCAGAAAGAAAAAAACAAATACCGTATGCTAACACATATATATGGAATCTAAAAAAAAAAAAAGGTTCTGAAGAACCTAGGGGCAGGACAGGAATAAAGATGCAGATGTAGAGAATGGACTTGAGGACACGGGGAGGGGGAAGGGTAAGCTGGGACGAAATGAGAGAGTGGCATGGACATATATACACTACCAAATGTAAAATAGATAGCTAGTGGGAAGCAGCCACATAGCACAGGGAGATCAGCTGGGTGCTTTGTGATCACCTAGAAGGGTGGGATAGGGAGGGTGGGAGGGAGACGCAAGAGGGAGGAGATATGGGGATATATGAATATGTATATCTGATTCACTTTGTTATAAAGCAGAAACTAACACACCATTGTAAAGCAATTATACTCCAATAAAGATGTTTAAAAAAAAAAACTTCATGAAATGTGGAATGAAAAGCTTTGTTAAAGTCCAAAGTTAGGTGATCTCTCCTAAGCCTTTTATCTACTGGTCCTCTAATCCTATCAAAAGAGGAATCAAGTTGGCCTGCTATGGCTCACTCTTTAACCCTCAATTTTTCTTTGGCCCACAGCTGTACAATTCTTAAGGTAATGTTGTAAAATGTCAATGAAAATTTGGAATCCCGTCAGCTAAAGGTCAATCAAGTTTCAGTAAAATGAATGCTAAGGTTCTAACAAAATGGCTTTACATTCTTGTTTTTAATAAAAAAAATCTCTATGCTGTTTTCAGCCCATGTAACAAATACCATTTCTTCTGCAATCAGATTCCACGTGGAACACCTCCATTAAATGTCTTCTGGGACCTGTCAAACATTTTTCCTTTACAGCATCTGAGTGAGTAAGTGAAAGAACGAAAACTTGCTTCTGTATCTTAAGTCAACCATTCACCGTATCATATCCATGTCCTATTAAATCCCTACCATGACTAGAACTAAACAAACAAACACTGATAGCTATGTATTAGAAAATATTCAGATCATGACCAAGACTATTTTCAAAGAAGACTAGATTTTTATATAATTTATAAATGAAGATGTTTCTTGCACCTGAGTAGTCACAGAGTCAAATGTGATTAGTGTACTATTCCAAAACTTTTCTCGGTATTTCTTTCTGCAATATCAGCCTGACCAAAAAAAGTTCCATGGAAGATGTAGTAGTATAGTGGAAACAATATGTGCTTCGAAGCCTGACAGATCAGGGTTCAAATCCTGGATCTGTCCTTTACTATCTGGGTAGCTTCTGGCAATTCACGTAATCGCCCTTAGTCTTAGTTTCATAATGTGTGAAAGGGGGATGATAACACTGCACAGAGCTGTTGTAAAGATAAGCAAAAATATATATATTCTAAGTGAATTAAAACAAACTTTTCCCCTATAAGTTTTGAAGTTTGTAAGCAGCTCTTCTAAGGAGGACCTCTCTCTCTCTCTCTCCCACAACTGTATCCCTGGTGCCTAGCACCATGCCTGGCACATAGTGAGTGTTAAATGAATTAATTCTCAATAGGGTGGAAGTAGGTGATGCATTCTATTAACTCATGTAGTTAGAATAAAGAATTAATGACAAAAGTTCTGATGCTGATTATATCAACATTACTTGAAATAATTAGATTTCAAATGCATCTCCATCATTTGAGTACTATACTGCAGGATGGTAAAATCTTTATCAAAAGGAATGCTCAGGGATTAGGAGGTTCTGATTAATAATGGTTAATCAGAAATTTTTTTCTTTTGCATTTGATAATTTTACAGAATAATATATTAGTCCATTTTCCTGCCTTATTAAGTTGATGACTGAGGATATTACAGAGCTTCAGAGCTATGATCTGTAAAAGGGGGCTAATAACAGTACCTAACTCATGGGACTGTTTAAAGGATTAAGTGAGATCACATATGTAGAACATTCTGCATCACATCTGGCATATAGCAGATGCTCAATAAATATTAACTGCAAATTTCCATTTCTAATTTCTAGAATTTTTGATGTACAATGTGAGGAGATTGGTCTGAATTTGCCTTTATCCAAGGATATACCCTACTTTCATCATTGAACCTTTTTATTGCTGTTTGTACTGTTTTCTAAAAGTTGAAGGAGTCCAGGAACAAAATCTGATGAATTAAATGTATTCAGTCATAGACATTTGGCTATAATTGTTCTTCCCTTTTATTTAGTCCCAGATGGTAACTTTAGGGCTTTAGGTATTTTGCTCCCTGTACTAATGTACAGATTTTTGTTTGGCACTGAATAAGACCGAGATTTCAAGTACTTTCTGTGTACCCACCTCATAAATGATCCAAATATATGAAAATCCTGATAATTCAACACACCATCTCAGGCCTTGTTTCTTATAGAAAAAGACCTCATATCAAGGAGAGAGAGACATCCCACTCAGTAAGCTGATCCATTGACTACAAATCCACATTTTATATTATCCAAGACCCAGTACAGTCTCCAAAGATTTGTAGTTTGAAAACAAGAGCTATAGACATAGCAAAATTCTATGACACTAGTGCTTCCCAGCTACTTTTATTGTATTGTTTCATTCCTCCTTTAAGACAGCACTAAATCAACCAGTAAATCAGTAGGCAATTATAGGATCTTTTCTGTGTCATGTATATGTGGTCCACATTGAGAGTGCTATTTTAAGTAAAATAGCCCCATTAAAACTACCTAAATTCTAAAAGGAAAACCACCACCACTTTAATTTCAAGAATTCTTATTGGAGAAATTTCAATTATGGCTTGAATATAAAATATTAGCAATTATGATATTTTAATTCTTACCCAAACTACAGAATTTACCTTTAAATCTCTTATGGAAGCTATTTCTACCATTTTTCTACTAGATATGATGGAACTATTAGATAAGGAAGATATTAGGAAAATATTAGATTAGGAAGAAACTTTTTTTTTTCTGTGCCGTGCAGCCCATAGCAGTGAAAGCGTGGAGTCCTAACCACTGGACCACCAGGAAATTCCCTAGGAAGAAACTTTTGAGGCTATTTAGTTCACTCTTCTATGCAAAGCAGGAATCTTATCTATAGAATTCAGGACAGGCCTAAATCCAGGGGTTACTTCTTAGCCTGGGGACCATTCCTTGCTATGCTCCTAGGGATTCAGCTTGCTTTCCTTACCTTTTTAAAAACTACCACTTACTCTATTTTGAGGGTTCCTTTCATCTCCCCAAGACTGCCTGTGAAGTAGGATACATTTTGTTCAATTGTTAACTTGCTTATTGTCCCTAAAATGAGCACATGGGATGGCTAACTTTTTAAGGACTCTACTGATAATCACTGCAAGAAAAACAAATGAGGGAGTCACCAACAATTAACAGAACAAAGAAATGTTCTAAAGTCTTATATATTTCTTCATAGTATTTGCCCTTTTATTCTTGAGGATAAATTTAATAAAACTTTGATCCTTGCTCATTCATTTCTCCTCCCATCTTGTCCCCTCATCGCCTAACCCCACAAGATATACAGTTTGTCTATAAGGAATAGACAGAATAGAATTCTGCTATTTCTGTATCTTACATTCACAATTAAAGTCCATGTGGTAATGTAATCTCGTCTAAAACCAGGTTGACTGGTTTAGACAGCTGACCAGCTGTTATTTCATGTCATGTCAAAATACAGATTCTCTGACTTCATAACCCACATGAGGCCACTATAGAAAGTATGCATATTGGGGAAGGGTGAGGATGGGGTCGTTGGAGAATGACATTTATTAACCAATGGAACCAGGGGATTAAACATCTCAGAATGAAGTGTGGTTCCCAATGAATCCTCCAATCTGCAGGTCGAGGAGTTCACATGCAATGATGTCTGCCATACAGACACAAATGATTCCTGGGCTTTGAGGAAAACACTGAAGAATTTTCATGATTCTTGTGAAAGATCAATGATCTCTTTGTGCCCAGCTGCTGTAATAGTTACTGCCACAATTCACTTTACAGAGCTTTCTACTATCAGGTCAAATTAGGACTAACCTTCATGATGCAATCTAACACGTTTAATGATTGCCCCAGGTTACAGCACCAAAACGTGACCCTGTGGGTCCCTGTCACTTCTTATTTGCAGCTGCAGCCCACAGACTTAAGGTGGTTCAACCTTAGCACAAAGAAACACAATTCTACTCTGGATTAGTTCTCTTTAAAAGAAAATGGTCAGGTCCTGAGAAATCTGGTAAATTCAATTCAAGGCAGCAGTCTCCAGACAGACATTCATGTTGAAAAAATAGAATGTCAGTTTTTGGCAAAAGGAACTTTATAGCTAATTTGTGTATAAAACAAATTTCTGTAACCCGAGTCCTATTTTCCAATTGACTTTAGTTTAAAATCGGATATGGGACTCCATGGTAAAGAAGGTCTCCAAATTAGTTTTTAATTCAAAACTCTTGAAGTAAGGGGTTAGAATAATAGCCAAGCTTTTGATGTGCTGGCAGGTGCTTTTGTAGGATTTATCCATCCTTGGGAGCCCCTCCTCCTTCCTCAGTCCTGGCCTGAAAACCTCTGACTCCACATTTTTAGCTCTCACTACCCAGCAATTCCACCTGCTACTTCTGAGAGAATATTTACAATTTCTAAAAAGAGTTGGACTGCAATATCGCTCTCCAGCCACACGGGTTAGTAGCCAAAACAAATGAACATTTCTCAGTTCCAGGTCTTAGCTGATGTCAAACAAATGAAACCTACTTTGTCAATTTTGAGGGTTCAATATTCTGTATAACTGATTTAGCTGAGGCAAGGGTAACTGTAAAAGATTAATGGGTGAGCGAAGGGAACGGGGAAGTGATCAGAAAGAAAAGGGCCAAAGTCCTCTTCTACTAAGGAGCTTGCTTGAATGGTGGTGAGCATAAAAATTTTCAGAGCCAAAATGATGCTTAAGTCACCTTTTCCAAGGTGTGATACAGGTCACAGGTGGATTTTCATTGACAGTGATCCTACAGCAACTTTTAATGACTCCCCAAACTACTTGGTCAGGCATTCAAGTACTTCCTAATAAGGCCCCACCATTCTGAGCCTTGTCTCCTACTATGCTCCAGCTTGTGCTCTACTTCAATACTTCCTGAACTTTAATGTGCACACATGTTCCCCGGGAATCTTGTTAGAATGCAGATTTTGAGTCAATAAGTCTGGGTTGTGTTCTGCTTTTCTAACAAGCTCCCAGGTGATGCTGATCCTGCTGGTGTGGGGAATCGTACTTTAGGTAGAAAAAGCTGACACTCTAGCAAAATGGGACTACCTAGCATTCATTGAATCATTCCAGTACTTTCCTACTTCCACAGCTTTGGCTCACGCTGTTCCTCCACTTACTTCTTGATTTCCAGCCTTCAAAAGACTATCTTTCCTTTAGGGTTTATCTCAGATGCTATTTCCTTCATGATGCCTTCCCTTATCCACCTCCACCCAACCCAATACATACACAGCAGTGGAGCAGGGCCACCAGGGGAACTACCATTCATTGACTGTTCAGAATGCGTCCTGCCTTATATTCATTATCCCACTATTTTATTTTCTAGTTATTATCCCCATTTACAACAAAGAAATGTAAATTTACAGAATTTAAATTTCCCAAGGTCACACAGCTAATAAGCACTATTACTGATAAACACCATTCTGGCCTTCCTCAGATCTTAATCTGTACTTTTCCTATGCCTTTCAGAGCATGCCTTGTGTTATAGTTCTTTGAGTATTTGTCTTATTCTCCCTTCCTTCCTGCCTTAGCCCATCACCACTAAGTTGTAAACTCCCTGAGGACAGACTTTATGTCCCAGCCATTTTAAAACATCTCTCCTCCTCCAAGATGCCTGGCATGGTGCCTTGTACAATATTATAAGCACTCCAGACATGTGTATAGAACTGAACTCAGCTACAACTTTGGGTATAATAGTTGTGTTTCCCACCCCAGATGCCAACCAACCTGCTGCTGGGGCTGTTACGAAGGGAGAAGGAAATATGGTTTGGGGGGTTCCTTCAGCATTCCTGGTATCCCCTCTATCCTAGGATCCCGGAAGACTCTTTGGGGAGTGGTGGTAGACTATCATACACTGTACCCCTGACTATGACTTTACATAACTTCACTCTCCCTTTCCAAGAAGCAAAGCAGTCCTTCTACTGACTAAGACCTTTCTATAAGAAAACACTATAAAAGAAACCCCATATATGGATCTTCTCCTAATATGTCTATGGACACCAGGTTACAGATTCCTGCTTTACAAACTACAGTCAAGAAAAGGCAATCCCTAGAGATGTACCATCCAACACAGTAGCCATTAGACAGATGAAGCCATTTAAATCTAAGTTTAAATGAATTAAAATAAAATAAAATAAAAAGTTCAGTTCCTCAGTTGCACTAGCCACATTTCAAGTGCTCAGTAGCCACATGTGGCTAGTGGCTACTGTATTGGACAGCACAGTATAAAGTATTTCCGTCATCACAGAAAATCTTATAAGTTGCTCTAGAGTCAGACCTGGATTCAAACCCATATCTGCCACTTACTAGGTGTACCACTTACGAGGGGTATAAAACAAGTCACTTGATTTCTCTGAGACTGTTTCTGTACTGCAGAATGGGGATGATAATGACTCCCCTTATAGGGAAGTGAAGAAAATTAAATGAGAGAATGTATGTCTAAGGTCTATCATATATCAGACACTAAATAAGTGTTAGCTCCCTTCTTCTAACTCAGTTGGGGATTTATATGTATTTGTCCAAAAATGGAATAAGAAAATTTGAATAGTGTGGCACCTTAGGCCCCCACACTACATCCTATTTATGGCTTAGAAGATGTTAGCTTTGCACTCATTTTATAATCCTGTTTTTCAGATAATACACAGCCATCAAGGTAAAGCATTAGTAAATAATGCTGGGAGTAGTCAGTGACTGCTCTTTGCTTGTACTATTTTTAGGAAAGGAGACCATATTTGTCACCACCTTGAACTTTCCAACATGAAAGAACCACATTTTCCCCTTAAAACTGAAATGCCTCCTCCCAAAGCTTTAATCAGTGCTCACTTTCAGCTGGTTGCTGTATCATTAGAACACTGCTAACAGTGACACTTGAGATGGAATACAGAAGGTCCATTTCTCTCTAAATCCATATTTTCCTATGCTCAGAATATTCTCTGTGTTTTTCCTAGGAGGCTGATATCTCCCAGGCCTGGTAAAGGTGAATTATTTGAGAGAAGTCTGAACTAAATCTGTTAAGGTATTTGAGTTCCGTGAGCAGGAAAGCAAAATACATATTTCTAACTTCAAGAAGAACGCTTCAGGACTCTTTTCCCTTGTTCAACGTAAGGCTTGGGAAACACAGCGAAATCACATTCCTCAATGAAAACAAAGTTCAAAAAATGTTGATTTGATAGAACAGTTCAAAGTGACAGATGGTAGACAGGCGATCTATCATTTTCCTTAGGATAAAGTCTGGCAGTCTTCAGAGAAAGTCTTATTTTCCTCTACTTTAGCCCTGGGAACGGTTATAGCAACTACCCTTCTCTCCACATCTTTGGGGGTGGAGGATTAGAAAGATGGTGATTCATCAGTGCCCGCTTTGAGCTGGCTCCAGGCCATGCTGCAATTCCTGTTGACCAATTTTCTACTTGAGTGACAGGAAAGGGGCAGGTTGCTAACATACTGACCATTAGGTTATCTGTTTAATACTTGCCTGAGAAGGTGCCCAGAGGTACTATATTATGGGTGTCTCTGTCTAAATAAAATAAATAATTGCAGATTTCAGAGCCTGAGGGCAGAGACTTGTTCTGGTATTGAAATTGGAGTCTATCTTGTCAGATCTGTAATGAGGTCTTCCCTTCAGGCTGATTGATTTCATAAAGCTGAGGTAATTATCAAAAGCAAGCACAGTTCTCCCTGCAGAAACCACTCCACCGGTTTTGACAACTAGCTAGTCAGTTGGATCTGGTCAGGGGCCTAGGCTGAGCCAGCTCTTTCAGTAGGAACAGTTACTACACACACTAATTTACTTTAATATATTCTTAAGACGCCAGTAAATAAGTTGTAAACAAAGTGCAGCAAAATTTCACATGCTGTGAGTGAAAATTGAAGTAGCAGTCAGATAAATCTGCATTTCTGTGTAGGATGCTTTGAAGGGAGAATGAGAGCTAAAACTCTTTTGGTCTTTGGAGAATTAATTTTATCAACTAATACTAGAAGGATATTGGTTATCCTTTAAGACTGATACACTGTATGAATAAAGTGTATCTTTGCTTTTCCCCAAATGTACACAGTAATTTCACCAGATTTCCTTTATTCATTCATTTCGCCTTCATTAACTATTTATCCAATCACTGTGCTACAATTTTAATTACTTTCTAATTAACCAATGATGAGATTGTGATTTAGCATTCCCTAAATATAGAACTACATAAATACAGTAAACCTTCATTTACATGTCCAAAAATATTACCCTCTCTCCTTTCCCCTACACCATTAATTCTGCTATACTGTATCATTAATGTTCTGGAGTTATGCTTTCTGTACTCCTAATGTTTGAGCCTCATTTGAACTAGTTTTTCAAGAATGTATGATAAACAATCCCGTTGTTGGCTGTGAAATTAAACACACGGGAGAAAACAGAGATTCCTGTAATATGCTAATGCATCTTTATAGATCCACACTTCCTTTATAACAATTCCACCTCAGGAGTATCAGTATAGGGTGTTGACAAGTGATTAACTCTTTTAGAGAGGTACCTGGGCTGAAATCAAACTGACTACTGAGGAGAAAGCTAGAATCTACTCCTTGAGAAAACAATGACTATAAAGGAAAAGCCTGCAAAAAAGAACTAATCTGTGTTTGAAACAAGTCTTACTGCTGTTGTTGTATAAAAGAATAAGTAGGATCTTAATTTTGCTTCAGTCTGGAGTCTAATTGAAGTATTCAATACGTATTGGAATGAATGAATCAATCAAACAATATTGACAGCCTCTCTCCTTATTCATCCAATTCATTCAAACAATTCTGTGTACTTGGCAGTATCCTAGGCCCTAGGATTTCAGGACTTGATAAGAAACAGTTTTGTTCCTCAAAAAAATCGCAACCAGAAAGGAGGGCAGATAAATACACAGAAAATCTGGGCCAAATTACTGCATCTTCATCTCTTGCCACTTCCCCCAAGTATCCTTTACTTCATTCATACCAAACTTCTCAAATTCCTCAAACATGCTATGCCTTTGCATGTCTCTGCACTTCTGTTTTAAAAACTTTATTTTATTGTGGTAGTAACACTTAACATGAGCTCTACCTTCTTAACAAATTTTTAAGTGTACAATACAGTACTGTTAACTATAGGCATGATGTTGTACAACAGGTCTCTAGCATTTATTCATCTTGCACAGTTCAAACTTTGTGCTTGTCGATTAGCAATTTTCCATTTCCCCTGCCACTCAGCTACTGGTAACTACCATTATACTCTCTGATTCTATGAGTTTGACTATTTTAGATACCTCATACAAGTGGAATCATGCAATATTTGTCCTTCTGTGGCTGGCTTAGTTTATTTAGCATAGTATCTTCAAGCTTCATCCATGTTCTTGCATATTGCAGGATTTCCTTCTTTTTTTAAGTTGAATAATATTCCATTGAATGTATGTACTGTGTTTTCTTTCTTCATTCATTTGTTGGACATTTAGGTTGCTTCCATATCTTGGTTATTGTGAATAATGCTTCAATGAACATTGGGGTGCTAATATCTTTTAAAGATACTGATTTCAATTCATTTGGATAAATACCCAGAAGTGGGATTGCTGGATCATATGGTAGTTCTATTTCTAATTTTCTGAGGAACCTCCATATGTTTTCCATAGCAGCTGCAACAGTGTACAAGGGTTCCAATCATTCCACATCCTTGCCAACACTTATCTTTGTTTTTTTTTATAATAGCCATCCTCACAGGTATAAAATAATATCTCATTGTAATTTTGATTTGCATTACCCTAATGATTAGTGATGTTGAGCACCTTTTCATGTACATGTTGGCCATTTGTATACCTTCTTTGGAGAAATGTTTATTTGAGTCTTTAGCTCATTTTAAAAATTGGGTTTTAGGGTTTTTTTCTATTGAGTTATAGAAGTTCTTTATATATTTTTGAAATTAACCTCTTTTGTCTTCTCCCATTCAATAGGTTGGTTGACTTTTCACTCAGTTGATTGTTTCCTTTGTTATGCTAACACCTTTTAGTTTGATGGGGTACCACTTGTCTATTTCTGCTTTTATTGTCTGTGCTTTTGGTGTCATATCATGAAATCAGTGCCAAGACCAATGTCATAAAGCTTTTCCCCTAGATTTTCTTCTAGGTATTTTACAGTTTCAGGTTTTATATTTAAATCTTTAATCCATTTTGAGTTGATTTTTGTGTATGGTGTAAGATATGGGTCCAAATTTATTCTTTTGTATGTGGATATCAATTTTCTCATCACCATCTATTGAACATACTATTTTTTTCCCATTGTGCACTCTGGCACCCTTGTTGAAGATCAACTGACAGTATATGGATGGATTTATTTCTGGGCTTTCTATCCTGTGCTTCTGTATATACCATTCCCTCTGCTTGAAATACAATTTTCCCTTTTCTCCACCTGGAAAGCTTTTATTCAACCTTCAAAACCCTACTCAAATGTTACCTATTCAATGAAATGTTTCCTACTCCCCAAAAGCTCTCTCTATAGGAGTATACAGAGCCTTTTTATCAGAGCACTTATTGTAGGACCTCAGGGTTCATTCTCGATGTTTATGGGTTTGCAGGTGTTCTGGGTTGTCAATATCTGATATCTGCCTTAGAAAGTTCATGCTTATGGCAGAATGAAGGACACACAGGAGGTGAGAAGGCACCAGAGACAGACAGACCAGTTACAATACCAAAGTGACACAATGGAGAGATGACAGTAGTGTAACC
Source organism: Balaenoptera acutorostrata (assembly GCF_949987535.1). NCBI lineage: Eukaryota > Metazoa > Chordata > Mammalia > Artiodactyla > Balaenopteridae > Balaenoptera > Balaenoptera acutorostrata. The sequence goes on from NC_080085.1 coordinate 113,599,774, forward strand.
TCAGACCAGTAGCAATGAATGGAAAGAAATGGATTTCAGAGATATTCATGAAGTGGAATCATCTGGATTTAGTGTCTGATTGAATCTGGAAGTTGAGGGGAAGAGAGGAGTCTGAGATGATCCATTTTAAAATTAAGTCGCAGTCCTGAAAATCCTGAGTTCAGTATGAGAAAAAGCACAACTCATTGGAAGCATATCCACAAAGCTACACTGAAAAAGAAAACTGCTTCCAATCTCTATTTGCCATAGGATAAAGGCTGCCAGGAAACACCATCAAATGGCTTACTCTTGACCTTTACTATGTATTCTTAACAAAGCCTGTCAAAAGATATCAATCCATCCAGAAAAAAAAAATAAAGCATAATAGTCTAAGAGTCAGGATAACATAGTATTGGGCTATGGAGGGAGAATAACATTTTAATAATAGGTCTCAGACTTGGTTTATTTTGTTTGCAGCATTCACTGACGAAAGTGTCTTTGAAGGTCAGGAATACTTAACAGATTCCTTCCCTTTCCCCTGCATACTTCTCCCTTTTCTCCTCCTCCCAAACAACTCCTCAAAATGACCTTATTAGAAAACCTTGCATTTTAATAGCAGTTGTATTTTGGTTATTATCGTATGTTGGATTAAGCTGACAATTCTCCTTTTAACAATACTCAAAGAAAGGTTGAAAAAATTAATGCTACGTTGTTTTTCTCCCTGCCAAAGAATATAGCATTGTAATTGTCTCCTGGAGACGAAGCACTCTAATCATCTTTAACTTTAAAGTAAATTCATTTCAGGAAGATGCTTTGAGACAAACAATTGACAGCAAATCAGGGCTCCTAGGAGATTGTGAAGTGATGGATTGAGTTGAAGAGAATGCCATAGCCGAATTCAATTCCGTGAACATTTTCAACTTAAGAGTTTCTCTGCAACAAAATAGCACTGTATGGGAGTTAGAGTCATGTTCCATTGTGGGAGACAGGCCTTAAACATTGCACAGATTCTTAACACCTAAGAGTTCTAGGCACCACAGAGGCACCAAGCATACAACACAATTATTCTGATTAAACAATAGAGGAAGCTGTTATACCAGGTAAAGTCAGAGTGTGAAAGCATAGTAACTTTCCAAAATTGTGTTTAAAAAGAATCCAGGACTGGAAAAGACTTAAGAATCCTCTTGTTCCAACTGATGCCATAGGAATCTTGGAATGGTCCCAAAAGCCAGAGATCATTTCAACTTTCACTCCCTCCCTAATTAAATCCATCTCCATCTTCCATTGTTCTTGCTTTGTTATTTTTTGAGCCCCTCCTGTTCAAGGTTTGGGGAAATACATCATTTGGATACAGATTTGGATTGGTAAATTTACAGCCTTGGTAAATTAACAGGCTCAGAATTTCCTGGAAATTGGGCACTTGCCTAAGTTGATGGTGGAAAGAAGAAATGCAATAACAATGAACTAGGGCCCTGAATACCTGACCAAGCAGCCTAGCCTCCTGGACAGATGCCAAGCATGAGTATAAAGCCATAGTGCAGTAAACCAATTCTATTTAAGAACCCTCCCTTTGGGCTACTAAAAGGCAATCGTTTTCTTTGATACACGTGACCCAAATCTGGTTTTCTATAAGGTGAATGGTGCCAAAAGCCATTCCCACATTATTTTGTTTTTCACCAGCTACTTCTTGACTCAACTCAGTCACGAACGTCAAAGACTTGTTAGAGGTATCTCCAGAAGAGAGTGAGACTTTAAGACAGTGTCTCATCACTGTACATATTAAAATCACCTGGGAAACTTTTTAAAAATACCAATGCCTGGGCCACACTCCCAGAGATTCTGATTTAATTGGTCAGGGTGGGGTCTAAGTGGCTCATTTTTCAAAAGCCACCAGGTGATTCCTTTTTTTTTCTCTCTCTCTGTGGCACATGGGCTCTGTAGTTTGCAGCATGTGGGCTCTCTAGTTGAGGTGCGTGGGCTCAGTAGTTGTGGTGCACGGGCTTAGTTGCCCCACAGCATGTGGGATCTTAGTTCCCTGACCAGGGATCGCACCCGTGTCCCCTGCATTGGAAGGCGGATTGTTTACCACTGGACCACCAGGGAAGTCCCCCCAACAGGTGATTCTAATGTGCAGCCAGGACTGAAAACCACTGGTCTAAATGGAACAAATGAGCATACACTACCCAAAGTGTTGTGTTTTTTTTAAGTTAAAACCAAATAACACTTAGAGAATAAGTTCATTTACTCTTTACCTACAATATGCAGGGCACTGTACTGGTTGTATGGTATAAATAGGTTAGACCTAAACTTGTCTGGTTTATGATGCTTCTAAGGAAAAGATGGGAAAAAGGGTTAGAAGGGTTGCTAGCAACCACAAAAACCCTAAACCAAAACCTGAAGTCTTGGAAAAAATTCAGGCAAAATATAATTACAGGATTATGTTCTTTTCCTTGGTTCAGGAGATTATAGCTAAAATGCTTCAGAAATATTGTGTCTGTTTTCTTATCTCCAGAGAAAGATTCCACACTGCCTTGGGGATTAGTCTCCAATCTCACAACCCTTGGGACCCCAGGCCGGTCACCCCTGCCCTCAAGTAGATTATTCATTTACTCCACTACACATACAACGTCATGAAGGATGTTGGGAAGTACTGTGTCTAAACTACAGCTACATTTAATAAAATCGGGCTGCAGTGTGGTTTGCCTATATTACTTGTCACCTCAATGATTCCTTAGTGATTCCACTGAACTTTAGGAAGGATCTGGTAAACTAAAAAATGCAAAGGAAGCAGTTAAGTATAGTGGAAGAACAGGCCACAAAAACACAAGCTCTGGTCTCTGATCTTCCATTAACTTAGTGGAGAACCTTGGGCAAGTCATTTTTGGTTAAGGTTTCCTCATCTGAAAGATGTGTTGAAACATGATCTCTAAGCTCTGTAGTTAAGATAAAACAACAATAACAGAAGTGTGGATAGAAGACATTAATAGAAACCTGATATAAAACTCAGTAATGGGGTAGAAAACAAGAGAGGAGGGAGGCCTGGAAAAATGCCTTCCTGGTACCACCTACTCAAAACTTATTTTGCAGTCAGTAAATGATTTAATGGTAGTACAGCTAAGGCACCCTGAAAAAAATCAAAGCATTTCCAACACTGCTCCAAAAAAATCTCCTTAAGAATTTTGCGAATTATAAATAAGAACTTAGAAGTGCAGAAAAGTTGTTTTTTTAAAATAAGATGTTTAAATACCAATATATCTTCTAAGTAACTTGCTATCAATTAATATTATTTAGAACACAAGTATTCTGAAACTCAGAATAAGAATCTAATGCTGAAATGCTAAAAGAATGTCTAACATGTTAGGAATAAATTAGTCTAATTGACCAAAGCTTTGCTCACATGTGAGATATTTCAAAATGTAATGATGTGCTAACAAAAGTTCTTGTATCCCTCTGCCAAAGTTATAGGGACTGCTATTAAATCCAAGTATGATATTTGTGTACACATAAGAGCAGGCAACAATTACAATCTAGAGATATTTTAAATTTAATCTTTTTTTTATTTATTAGTATTGTTATGCAGCAATGAGCATTCAGAAAAAAAACTAATCAGTGTGCATTATGCAACAATCAGACAAAATACTCCTAATCCTCTGTCATTCTTATTCCTTGGCCCTTGGGTACTCATTAAAGGTTAATTTATTTAAATCTCTCAAACATTCATTTCAATCTACTTTAATAAACTAATGAATCTTTGGAACTTTGCCTAATCAGCTTATGTTTTCTATTTTAATATATGTATAAAATGTCTTTTTTTAAAGCTCATTTTTAATAGTAATCTTCCCTCTTGGATATAGAATTGTGCTTCAGTAACAACCTGATGTGAGCATTTGGTAACACACCTATAACCTCATCCAATACAGAGAGAATGGCCGTGGCTTGCCTATTGCTCTTAAACACAGTTATATTTTAGAGGATAGTGAATTGATTTATGTTTAGTAGGATAATAATCCTCCAAATTTAAATGGTCATTTTGCAGTTTAGTGGGAGTGACAATTATATTGAAGCAAAGCTTCTAACAACTTTGGTGCTTGTCAAATGCTATGAGGGCCTATCAGTGAAACAACTCCATTCTGGTCATTGCAAACCAGAGCAATGCATGGTACATGCCATGTGGATTGGCAAATATAAGTGAAGTCTTCAAAAGAGCAGCATCTAAATGGAGTCAAAACTTCTACTTTACAATCTGTTCAACTGCCATGTTAAATACATTTTGTTTAATGGTAACTTTAGGGAATCTTTCATGTAACTATCATTAAGTTGAATGTTCCCAGGGTGGTGGCCAACATTCAGGAACTGCACTCCACCCTGTATACCAGAATGCCAGAAATCAAAGTCTTGGAGCACTAGGACATTATTTCTAACTCCTTCCCCAACAACTGACACTATAGAATTTTACAGCTCATCAAGTGCTTACACAACATCCTTATGATAGAGGAAGGGATTAATGTCCTTGGATTATAGAGGAGAAAACTGCAGCTCAGGGGAGCTTCAGTGATTTACCCAAAGTTATAACATGAATGCATGGAGGAGCTAGAACCCAGACCCTCTGGTTACAAATCTTTCCCCTACACCATGTTGCCTTACCTGTAGCATTTGTGTTGAGGTTAATGTTTTTACTGTTGCATGGTTCACCATTGATGAAAGAAAAATTGTAAAAGTTACCTCCAAGATGTTTTGGCAGTAAATAAATCAAATTGATTAAAAATAATTATGATAAATTATTCAACATAACTTATCTTCATAATATAGTAATTCATTGAAGTATAACACCATGTATAAGAGCTGGAATTCTTAATTTTAAGTTTTGTTTTCATTCTACATACAAATCAGTAAACATAATAAATGTATTCCCCACCCTTGGTCTAGATTTCAAATATTTAAATTTCTAGTGGAAGTAGATGCTTGGCTCTAAGTTATATTGCTAAAGGTTTTCAAGTTGTCACCTCTGCTTTTCCACACAGTAACTCCAAGGAATTACCTTTCAAAGTTCACTGTTCATTCATTACTCGTCTGTCCACCCATTCATTTATCCAATCATCCAAATGACATTTATGGAATGCCTACTTTGAGCCAAGAGACACGACCAATGTGGACTCTACCTGAAGCTCCTGCTGCTGCCTTACTTCCTTAGACTAAGAACTCCTTGAAGACAGGAATCCTGTCATTCTGTACAGAATACAGCCAGTTCTACTTGCAGAAAATCACTTAAACACTCTTTTGACAGTGAGATTTCTGGCTCCCCTGCCGCCCACATGCCCCTCCAGACATATGCGAGTTAGGGGAAGAAACAGCAGAGTCTGCTTATCAAGTCTGACCTTTGGATAATGACTACAGTTCTCCCATTCGAGCTTGCTGCCGTTCTGCCTTGTGGTCAACAAAATGATTCAGCTCAAAACGGCAATATATCTGTTGCTGCTTCCCAGATATCCTCTGGCAAGCTACATTTAAAAAAAATAGTTACTTCTGCCCTTCAACATAGTGGTGAACTGCACCACCAAATGTATTGTCTTATCTGATTCAGTGAGAAGTAGGAGCTTATGGACAAGATGTAGATAAATTTGGAAAAGCTGCAAAATCAGGAACATTCCTTTACTCCTATCACTAAATAGATGCTTGATTTTCTTATTTTAACAATAATAACTTACATTCAGAGACTGCTATTACCTTTTCAACTCTCCTTCACATCCACCTCAAAGCTACCTTGTGGGCAGCCGCAGGAGGGGTTAGAGCAGCCAAGCTGCGAGGACAGCCCAGGACAGCAGCGGTGACCAACTGGAGCACCAAGCATGACAGGGGAAAGATAAATGCTGGACTCCCAAAGGTTCTGTGAGCCTGGAGCCTCCCGGATACCACATGTTATGTAGGTGGTCCAACTTCCCCAGAGCTGGGATATTTGTGGCTTATGCTTCCTGTCCCGGTCATATAGCCGTGTGGCTGATAGGGTCTTGGTGCTCTGGCCGGGTGTCAGGCCTGTGCCTCTGAGGTGGGAGAGCCGAGTTCAGGACATTGGTCCACCAGAGACCTCCCAGCTCCATGTAGTATCAAATGGCGAAAGCTGTCCCAGAGATCTCCATCTCAACGCTAAGACCCAGCTCCACTCAACGACCAGCAAGCTACAGTGCTGGACACCCTATGCCAAACAACTAGCAAGACAGGAACACAACCCCACCCATTTGCAGAGAGGCTGCCTAAAATCATAATAAGGTCACAGACACCCCAAAACACACCACCAGACATGAACCTGCCCACCAGAAAGACAAGATCCAGCCTCATCCACCAGAACACAGGCATGAGTCCCCTCCACCAGGAAGCCTACACAACCCACTGAACCAACCTCACTCACTGCAGGCAGACACCAAAAACAACGGGAACTACGAACCTGCAGCCTGCGAAAAGGAGACCCCAAACACACTAAATTAAGCAAAATGAGAAGACAGAGAAACACACAGCAGATGATGGAGCAAGGAAAAACCCCCCAGACCAAACAAATGAAGAGGAAATAGGCAGTCTACCTGAAAAAGAATTCAGAGTAATGATAGTAAAGATGATCCAAAATCTTGGAAATAGAATGGAGAAAATACAAGAAACGTTTAACAAGGACCTATAAGAACTAAAGAGCAAACAAACAATGATGAACAACACAATAAATGAAATAAAAAATTCTCTAGAAGGAATCAATAGCAGAATAACTGAGGCAGAAGAATGGCTAAGTGACCTGGAAGATAAAATAGTGGAAATAACTACTGCAGAGCAGAATAAAGAAAAAAGAATGAAAAGAATTGAGGACAGTCTCAGAGACCTCTGGGACAACATTAAATGCACCAACATTTGAATTATAGGGGTCCCAGAAGAAGAAGAGAAAAAGAAAGGGACTGAGAAAATATTTGAAGAGATTATAGTTGAAAACTTCCCTAATATGGGAAAGGAAATAGTTCATTAAGTCCAGGAAGCACAGAGAGTCCCACACAGGATAAATCCAAGAAGAAACACACCAAGACAAACATTAATCAAACTATCAAAAATTAAATACAAAGAAAAAATATTAAAAGCAGCAAGGGAAAAACAACAAATAACATACAAGGGAATCCCCATAAGGATAACAGATGATCTCACAGCAGAAACTCTGCAAGCCAGAAGGGAGTGGCAGGACATACTTAAAGTGATGACAGGGAAAAACCTACAACAAAGATTACTCTACCCAGCAAGGATCTCATTCAGATTCAATGGAGAAATTAAAACCTTTACAGACAAGCAAAAGCTAAGAGAATTCAGCACCACCAAACCAGCTTTAAAACAAATGCTAAAGGAACTTCTCTAGGCAGGAAACACAAGAGAAGGAAAAGACCTACAATAACAAACCCAAAACAATTAAGAAAATGGTAATAGGAAAATACATATTGATAATTACGTTATTAAATGTAAATGGATTAAATGCTCCATCGAAAAGATATAGACTGGCTGAATGGATACAAAAACAAGACCTGTATATATGCTGTCTACAAGAGACCCACGTCACACCGAGGGACACATACAGACTGAAAGTGAGGGGATGGAAAAAGATATTACATGCAAATGGAAATCAGAAAAAGCTGGAGTAGCAATTCTCATATAAGACAAAATAGACTTTAAAGTGAAGACTATTACAAGAGACAAAGAAGGACACTACATAATCATCAAGGGATCAATCCAAGAAGAAGATAAAACAATTGGAAATATTTATGCACCCAACATAGGAGCACCTCAATACATAAGGCAAATACTAACAGCCATAAAAGGGGAAATCGACAGAACACAGTCATAGTAGGGGATATTAACACCTCACTTTCACCAATGGACAGATCATCCAAAATGAAAATAAATAAGGAAACACAAGCTTTAAATGATACATTAAACAAGATGGACTTAATTGATATTTATAGGACATTCCATCCAAAAACAACAGAAGACACTTTTTTCTCAAGTTCTCATGGAACATTCTCCAGGATAGATCATATCTTGGGTCACAAATCAAGCCTTGGTAAATTTAACAAAACTGAAATCGCATCAAGTATCTTTTCTGACCACAATGCTATGAGACTAGATATCAATTACAGGAAAAAATATGTAAAAAATACAAACACATGGAGGCTAAACAATACACTACTAAATAACCAAGAGCTCACTGAAGAAATCAAAGAGGAAATAAAAAAATACCTAGAAACAAATGACAATGAAAACACAACGATCCAAAACGTATAGGATGCAGCAAAAGCAGTTCTAACAGGGAAGTTTATAGCAATACAATCCTACCTCAAGAAACATCTCCAAAAAACCTAACGTTACACCTAAAGCAATTCAAGAAATAAGAACAAAGAAACCCCAAAGTTAGCAGAAGGAAAGAAATCATAAAGATCAGATCAGAAATAGATGAAAAAGAAGTGAAGGAAACAATAGTAAAGATCAATAAAAATAAAAGCTGGTTCTTTGAGAAGATAAATAAAATTGATAAACCATTAGCCAGACACATCAAGAAAAAAAGGGAGAAGACTCAAATCAATAGAATTAGAAATGAAAATGGAGAAGTAACAACTGACACTGCAGAAATGCAAAGGATCATGAAAGATTACTACAAGCAACTAAATGCCAATAAAATGGACCACCTGGAAGAAATGGACAAATTCTTAGAAAAGCACAACCTTCAGAGACTGAACCAGGAAGAAATACAAAATATAAACAGACCAATCACAAGCACTGAAATTGAGACTGTGATTAAAAATCTTCCAACAAACAAAAACCCAGGACCAGATAGCTTCACAGGTGAATTCTACAAAACATTTAGAGAAAAGCTAACACCTATCCTTCTCAAACTCTTCCAAAATATAGCAGAGGGAGGAACACCCCCAATCTCATTCTACGAGGCCACCATCACCCTGATACCAAAACCAAAGACGTCACAAAGAAAGAAAACTACAAGCCAATATCACTGATGAACATAGATGCAAAAATCCTCAACAAAATACTAGCAAACAGAATCCAACAGCACGTTAAAAGGATCATACACCATGATCAAGTGGAGTTTATCCCAGGAATGCAAGAATTCTTCAATATACGCAAATCAACCAATGTGATACACCATATTAACAAATTGAAGGAGAAAACGCATATGATCATCTCAATAGATGCTGAAAATCTTTTGACAAAATTCAACACCAATTTATGATACAAACCCTCCAGAAAGTAGGCATAGAGGGAACTTACTTTATATGGTCATAAAGGCCATATATGACAAACCCACAGCCAACATCGTTCTCATTGCCGAAAAACTGAAACCATTACCTTTAAGATCAGGAACAAGACAAGGTTGCTCACTCTCACCACTATTATTCAACATAGTTTTGGAAGTTTTAGCCACAGCAATCAGAGAAGAAAAATAAATAAACGGATTCCAAATCGGAAAAGAAGAAGTAAAGCTGTCACTGTTTGCAGATGACATGATACTATATATAGAGAATCCTAAAGATGCTACCAGAAAACTACTAGAGCTAATCAATGAATTTGGTAAAGTAGCAGGATACAAAATTAATGCACAGAAATCTCTTGCATTCCTATACTCTAATGATGAAAAATCTGAAAGAGAAATTAAGGAAACACTCCCATTCACCTTTGCAACAAAAAGAATAAAATATCTAGGAATAAACTTACTTAAGGAGCAAAACACCTGTATTCAGAAAACTATAAGACACTGATGAAAGAAATTAAAGATGATACAAACAGATGGAGCGATATACCATGTTCTTGGATTGGAAGAATCAGTATTGTGAAAATGACTATACTACCCAAAGCAATCTACAGATTCAGTTCAATCTCTATCAAACTACCAATGGCATGTTTCACAGAACTAGAACAAAAAATTTCACAATTTGTATGGAAACACAAAAGACCCTGAATAGCCAAAGCAATCTTGAGAAAGAAAAATGGAGCTGGAGGAATCAGGCTCTTGGACTTCAGACTATACTCCAAAGCTACAGTAATCAAGACAGTATGGTACTGGCACAAAAACAGAAATATAGATCAATGGAACAGGATAGAAAGCCCAGAGATAAACCCACACACATATGGTCACCTTATTTTTCATAAAGGAGGCAGGAATATACAATGGAGAAAAGACAGCCTCTTCAATAAGTGGTGCTGGAAAAACTGGACAGCTACATGTAAAAGAATGAAATTAGAACACTCCCTAACACCATACACCCAAATAAACTCAAAATGGATTAAAGACCTAAATGTAAGGCCAGACACTCTAAAACTCTTAGAGGAAAACATAGGCTGAACACTCTATGACATAAATCACAGCAAGACCCTTTTTGACCCACCTCCTAGAGAAATGGAAATAAAAACAAAAATAAACAAATGGGACCTAATGAAACTTAAAAGCTTTTGCACAGCAGAGGAAACCATAAACAAGACGAAAAGACAACCCTCAGAATGGGAGAAAATATTTGCAAATGAAACAACAGACAAAGCTAAGACTTCTTTACATAGCCCCTTCTAACCTTGAGATGTGAAGATAAGTGAGATAGAAGATGGGTAAGTGAGTTGTATATGTGAACGGGTTAGAAAGAGCAGGTTCCAATATTTAGCCATAAAGCTGGAATAAATAAACAAACAAAAATACACACAAAAGCACCATTAATTTGGTATAAAGAAGGGCATATGCGACTTTGGAAAGAAACTTCAAACTCTGTAACACCTGCAAAGATCTCAGATATCTGCTACTTGTAGCAAGAAAGGTAGACCCCAAACTTTGGCAAATGTGATTTTGGTGGTATAGAAAATAGCCTAACAAGACCCTCAAAAAAGCCTTCTGGGAATAACCCTATAGCATAAGGAACTCTCCTTAATTTGTATTATCCAAGCACATGCAGTTTCTATCACATTATTGAGCTATGGAATGTATAGTTCTTCATTTTGTATATTGTCTCCCATTTCACAGAACTAGAGACTAAACTAGCAATTTTATATCTCTCTTTGTATACCATAGAATGCATGTTTATGATAAGCTCCTAATTGCCTTAGTGTGTGATATAAAGATCAGTAGGTTTTTAGTTGCTTTTAATTAGCTAAGGCTGATCAATATTTTCTTTAAAATCCTCTGGACTGGAAGTGAGTTCCTGTTATGTCCCTATTGACCAACAAGAAACGGTGATAAAAGTGACAAAAGGAGCAAGTGATAATATTCATGAGAGTTTTATTAAGTTTATTAATAGAGACATATTGCTTTAGTTACCCAAAGATATCAGAAAATTACAATTTGTTTCATCTTTGTTGGTAGCTGCACTAGCTATTCCATTACAGAGGAGGAGCTAATTTATGTGTAGCTGTTGAAAACACAATGAACCAGTCACCACAATTTTAACAAGTGTTGATGCTGGAATACCCACTTCAGATAGCATCTGTAACACTGTCATGAAGAAAGTTTACAGTACACTACCTAAAGTAATGACGCTAGTTCCACATTTGCCAAGATTGGTGTCACTGCTATAGTACTAGGTTCCACTGGGGTGGCAATGAAAATTCACTCTTTCATGGTCTTTTAAACAAGGCCAAGGCATATGTCTTAGAATGCTGTCTTTTATTCTCTTCTTATGGTCTAAGCTTTATAGCACGTGGACTGGGCTAATATGAAGTTTATTTTGGTTGTCCACAAATAAGTCGCTCCTTATACGTGTCCTCCTCTTCTCATTCTTTATGTATTAAAATTGTGGGTAGAACAGTTTACAAGGAAGATCACAGTTACCATTAGTAAAGGGGTACATCTTTATGACAAGTGAAAATTAAGTTTACGGAATGTGTGTTGTGTGTGTGTGTGTGTGTGTGTTTGGGGGACCTGCAGAAAAGATATAAACAAGTAGCCATAAAACAAGGTATTGAGTATAAACAAAGTGCTCAAAAGTGCAGTGACTAATTCTTCAGTGACCTCTTCAATAAGTCAAATTTGAGCTGGTTCTTAAAGAATATGTAAAGCAGATGAGGGGAAGGCAAAAGGGATTTCTGGAGCAAAGACACCGAGTGCAGAGAGTGCAAAAGTAAATTCAAGGAAAAGTTAGTGGTCTGTGAGGCTTGAGTATAATGTAAAAGGGTGCTGAGGAGCAGAGCAGCCATGCCTATCTTTTTATTTTGCTATGAGACTTGGATGCTATCTGACTTCCTGCATGGTTTCATTAGCATCACCTAGAAGTCCTACAGAAGAATATCACCCACACTAAGATTCTCTAATGAAACTGGGATACTGGAAGATAGATAAAGGGACAGTAAAAATGCAAAATGAAAGATAATTAGGAAAAAGAAATTGGAGACTGGAAAGTAGAGGAATGATTTAAGGATGCTCACTTCAAACACACCGGACACAGTGTTGGGGTGCAGCAGTAGGTCATAGGGATATAATAGTTATTTCTGAGCCAGGATTTGGGCCTAGAATATTAAAAGCACAATCACATTTTTAAAAAGTCGTCTAGTAGTGGCTTTGACTGCAAATCAGGAGGTAGTTTTCACATGGAAGCCGAGTGCAAAAGGCAGTCATTTGCCAACAGAGATCAGTAGCCGTGATAAGGGTCATCTTTAAATGCCAAGGGCAGTGCTTTGTAAGTCAGACACTGCTATGGATGCATTTGCCCAAGATCCACATATTTGACCAACTGACCTCCACAGAGTAGACCTTCTGTTCTTTATTAAAGCAAAAGCATTTTTTCTGACTTTCAGAACACAGGACACTGATGCCTTTGGTGTTATGGAATAGTTCTGAGGCTTCCCTTCCAAACACACGTCACTATCTTCATTCCCTCTTCCTTTTCTGACCTTATACAATTTGTCTTCTTTCTTTTTTTTTTTTTTTAAAGAAATTCACGTTCATTTATTTATTTATTTATGACCGTGTTGAGTCTTCGTTTCTGTGCGAGGGCTTTCTCTAGCTGCGGCAAGTGAGGACCACTCTTCATCGCGGTGCGCGGGCCTCTCACCATCACGGCCTCTCTTGTTGCGGAGCACAGGCTCCAGACGCGCAGGCTCAGTAATTGTGGCTCACGGGCCCAGTTGCTCCGTGGCATGTGGGATCTTCCCAGACCAGGGCTCGAACCTGTGTCCCCTGTATTGGCAGGCAGATTCTCAACCACTGCGCCACCAGGGAAGCCCTGTCTTCTTTCTTAATTCTCTTCTCTTATCTTAGCTTAGGTCTTCCAAGAACATCTACAGGAGTTGTTTTAGCACTATTGATGACCCCCCACAAAGGTTCAAAAGGGAGTACAGATGTATATTAGAAGACCTCCAAGAAATGTTAGTGGAATTCTTGAAAATCTGCATGATCTGAAATTGGGAAAATTCTTATTGAACATTTGAAATCATTAGACCATACCATAGAACTTTTAGAGTTGTAATGGGCCTTAGAGAACACATAATACAATTTCCTTACTTCACATATGAAAAAAATTAGTAGAGAGGTGAAATGACTTGTCCAAGGAACACAGTTATTGATAAATAAAGGAACTAACACTTAGATTTCCTGTGAAATCACTGTTTTTTAAGGCCGAAAGGACATGTACTGAATTATTTAGTTTCTTTTTTATTACGGCAAAAAAAAAAAACCCACGTAACATGAGATCTACCCTCTTAACAAATTTTTAAGTGTATACTACAGTATTGTTATTTACTGTACAATATGCACATTCTTGTACAGCAGATCTCTAGAACTTTTTCATCTTGCATAACTTTAGTTTCCTTAATCGTCTGTTGAAGTTACATTTTTAGTGATGGCAATGCCAGTGCTTTCTAGGTAACCTCTTGAGCTTTTATTTTATATGAAGTCATATCAATATAATCTGGTGTCTTACTTCAAGTTGCTTTATTTTAATTTAATGAGAAGGACTCCAGGTTGTATGGGAATGATACTCTCTTACACACAGTTTTATATTTAAAGAATAGGACCTTGATACATTTTATTCAATTAAAATTTAAAAGTTCTGTTCAACAGAGGCAGGATAAGCAAAGTTAAAAGACAAGCCGCAAACTGGGAGATGATATTTACAAAGCACAAGGGATTAGTAGGCAGAATAGATAATCTCCTTCAAATCAATAAGAAAAAGACTAACAACCAAATAGAATAACGGGCAAATATATGAATAAGCAATTCACAGAAGAGGGAACCCACGTGGGCAGTAAACACATGGAAAGATATTAAACCTCACTAGTTAAGTGAGAGAATGGTCAATAAAACACAGTGAGACATCATTTCATGCCCACAAATTGGCAAAATGTTTTAAGCCTGACGACACTGAGTGCTAAAAAGTGTGGAGAAACAGGAACCCTCTTTTACTACTTGTGGAAGTATAAAATAGTTGTTATGGACTGAATGTTTGTGTTTCCCCAAAATTCTTATGTTGAAACCCTTACCTCCAATGTGTTAGTACTAGGAGGTGGAGTCTTTGGGAGGTAATAAAGTCATGAAGGTGGAACCCTCATGAATGAGATTAGTGTCCTTATGAAAGAGACCCCAGAGAGTTCTTTAGCCCTCTTTTCTGCCATGTGAGGATACATAAGTTGACAGTCTGAAACCTGGAAGAGGGTCCTTACCAGATCATGACCACACTGGCACCCTGATTTCAGACTTCCAGTCTCCAGAACTGTAAGAAATAAATTCCTATTGTTTATAAGCCACCCAGTCTATGATACTTTGTTATAGCAGCCTGAGCTATAACATAGTGGTATTACAACTCTGGAGAACAACTTGGCAATGTCTAGTAGAGCTGAAGATGCACACACTGTGGAACCCAGAAATGCCACTTCAAAGTGAAAAAAACACACATACACAGGAGACAAATACAATGATGGTTTTGGAGTACTTTTTGTAATAGTGAAAAATGAGAAAAAACCTAAAAACTCCATCAAAAAGGAAACAGATATGTTGAGAAACAGTCATTCATAAAGTGAAATACTCTATAGCTGCTAAAATGAATAGGTATGTGTATCAATATAGATAAATCTCAGAAATATTAATATTGAGTGAAAAAAGAAAGTTGCTTAAGGATATGTAAAGTATGATATAAATATTGTAAATACTAAGCCTATGCAAAATATGTTTCTAGATGCTTACATGTACAAACACATGGATGGGCAAGACCCACACCAACTTCAGGATGATAGTTCCTTTGGGGAAGAAGGGAGGAAAATGTGGCTAGGGAGAGGTACAAAGTAAACTTCAATTGGTCAACCCTATCTGTATTCTTAAAGGACTGTTAACAAATATGGAAAATATTAATGTTTGGTAAGTCTGTACGTGTACGGTGGGTATAACTGTACACCATGTTTTTCTCTATATTTGAAGTTTTTCATAATACAATACTTTCTGAAAGAATGGAGAAGTACATTTCCTTTACAACTATTGTTGCTTACTTTAGAAAACTGAAGTTAGCCATATGGTAGATATTATGTCAAGTCTGAACCCTGTTTTGTCAGCCAACAGCTTATGCAGTTCAAATCGAGAGAGCTGGGCTTAGGGTCCCTTTTTTATTTTAAATAAAGCCCCTCAAAGAGATAAGCATATGCAATTACACATCATAAACTTTCACTATATATATTGTCAAGTGCATACTAGGATCACATTTTAAATCATTCATTTGTTGTGCCTCAAAAGTGACAGCATCTGCAGACATTAGCTCCATATTCAAGCCAGTGAGATGAGTCACCATGCCCTTTGTTAACTTCATAAAACATTCTCTACTTTCAGGTGAACTTTCCTGTGCTTGGATTAGGTCTAGACATTAATTTGGAGTGTACACTGTTTTTAGTTTGAGGAAAACACAAGGCAGCAGCCTGATGCTTTGCAAATGGTGTAGAAAAATTCTTAAAAGTCAACATGAAATAGTTCAAACATATACAATTGAAAGCTCTTTAGTAGCCAGAGCTCAGTGAGGAAGAAAATCCTAGAACGTTTAAGAGGGAACTAACTTCAACTAATTTTAGAAAGTAATTTACATGGTCTTAAAAATGGTTTATAGAGAAATGGTCACTATCCAAACCACATAGACTAGTGGTTTCTGAGCCTATGTCAATATCAGGAAATTACACACGCTTGCTGGGGTTTATATAGATAAAACAGACTGTGTTGATGGACACAACTCTCTACTAATAGACTAATTAACCCGGCCCCAAATTCAGAAACTCATGAAAAGCATTTAAATTCATGTTAAATGTAAATGTGCAACTATCTGTAATCTTGATACCCAAAATAAACAGCACTCAGAACCATAGGAAAGCCCTAATAAAACATTTGAGATTGAGAACTTGATTTTTAGGAGTTAGAAAAGTAATCAAAGAGCAAAACCAGTCATGCTAGGGCAGGGTTTCATTCATACACTGTGTCTAGGAACAGAGCTAATAATCCATAAGATTTGAAAAGTCATGAAGTTCCTCCAAATTTAGGCAGAGGCACAACTATCTATAAATGGGCTGATTTCTAAATGTGGATACATGCTCCAAAATACTACAAAGCTTTGCAGTGATACTGTCCCCTCTGATTGGAATACTCTTCTCCACTCCTCTTTGCTAGGCTATAATTACTCATTCTCTAAGCCTTAGCATGAACATTACTTTCATGGGAAGTCTTTCCACCTTCTCTACCCTCCACATTTCAGGTTCTGTATTCCTGCCAGGTATTCTATTACCCTCTTAACAATCACCCATTATAGTACTTTAAACTTTGTCATCTTCCTTCCTAGACTTAAGCTCGTGAGCCAAGAATCAGTCCTGTCTTGACTAGTATAGTTTTCTCCCAGCAAAGCACAGTACCTGGCACACAGTAGGAACTTGACAAATATCTATGGAATATATTAATGAATGAATGGATGTATGCATAGCCAGATATAAGTATGTTAATGTGTTGATCAAATTCCACACAGTGCAAAGTTACCATTTAAAAAAAGCATATTAGATAACATAAGGGTTTGTATGTATGTTTCTTTAAATGTGATGGTGATGGATTGTATTATGCATGTGTTTATGAAGAGGGAGGGACTTTCTAAAAACACAGATACTAGTATGTCTAAATCCTGAGGAGTCATAATTTTTCACATTTATGTATTTATGCTCAAACTGTTTCCATCCATGTTTCATTTATTCTTACAACCTCCAAGAGAAATAGATAAGGACAGATATTATCACTGTTATTTTTCAGAAGGGGAAATGGATTGAGAAGTGAAGTGAACTTGCCCAACTGTAAATGGTATTCCAATATCCGAGTTGATGCTCCAGCCACTAGAACAGTGTATCCCGGCAAGATTACAATTATTATCACAATCATTTTAGAGTGGGAGAAACAGATATGAGCAAATATCTGAGACAGAAAGAAAGCTCATAATTCATACTCACTAATCTGCTTTGCAGGCTCTAGCAAAGGTAATTTAACTTCTGAGTTCAAGTTACTTACTTAACCAGCACACACACACAAGGAGATATTAGGGCTGGGATGGAAGTTTACTTGAGTTTTAAGTTGATAAAATTCTGCATTAACATTAGTCATTCAATTTAATAGAAGAAATCAACAGTCTGATTAGATGAAATGCATTTAACAAGAATGACCAAGATTTCAGAAAGAAGAATTAAATCTAATATTTTTATGAAATACTATTGAAAAAAAAGTTGAGTCTGATTTATCTTTGTAATTAATATCATGTGGAAAATCACATTGAGATTAAAATATCTACATTAGTTGAGCTCCTTTCTGAGCCCTTTATGATCTAGTTTAATTACCATTACACGAAAGCACTGAAATGAGCTTCTATTCTCCATATTTCTTTTCCTTAAGAAAATCAATAAAATTCAGTAGGGTGTTTTCAAACCCAGGAAGCAAAGTAGGTACTGCTCCCAAAGCAGTTCTGAGAGTCAACTATGAATGAGATTTTATTACATTTTCAGCCTCACATGATGCCTTTCCATCAAAGAACTCAAGGACTTCATAGGAATGGCCACTTCCCTGGAGTCTGATCAGCAGGGATCCATGGAAGGTGCCTTTGTCCCGAAGTGAAAGGCAAAGGTGACCTTCTTAGACTGAGCGTGGTGGAGATCAGGCATACTATTGTCATGGGCTCTATTAATCAATTTTCACTGGCAGATAATATTTAAACTCCAAAGGAAAATTTCAATGTTAAATGTATTCTATGTGTTTATAATATTTATTGTAACAAATATCAATGTGCACTTCTTTATTCTAGCCCTTCTAGTTTCACCCTATCTCTAATGTACTTGCTGATCCTGCTTTCCCTTTAAGGTCTTCCTCTCTGATGGGCTAGTTGTTCCTCTGTGCTCCAGGGAAATAATAAGTAATAAGGACAAAAGTTACCTATACCTCAAGAGCTGACATAAGAAGGTAAATATTAGGGCAGGGTACCATAATTATAATAATTGCTTTGATTAAATGCTTACTACATGCCACAGTGCCACCCTGAAGCAAAATGATGTGCTCTAAATATGGTGTCAGGTGGTATGCGAAATCCCAAGCTTTCATATCTTTTATGGCCAAAGGGATGATGTAGAACTTGTTGGGATAATAATAATGGCTAACATTTATTAAGAGCACAGTACAGGCACCGTTCTACGAGCTTCAAATGCATTGACTCATTTAATCCTTACAATAACCCTACTAAGGTATGTGGTATTTTAATGCCCATTACAAAGATGAAGAAACTGCTACTGAAGGGTGAAATCACTTACTCAAGGTCACACAGCTGGAAAGTGATGGGGCTAGAATTCAAATCCAAGCAATCTGGCTCCGGAATCTACATGCTTAACCATGACATTAATAACAAATTGGTTGAGATTAGGAATTGTCCCAACAGAAAAAAAAAAATCACACAGTTTTAGGGCTGGAAAGAACCCTAAAGATTATTTAGTCCGCAACCTAAATGTCCATTGACAGATGAATGGATAAAGAAGATGTGGCACACGCATAGCACAGGGAGATCAGCTCGGTGCTTTGTGACCACCTAGAGGGGTGGGATAGGGAGGGTGGGAGGGAGGGAGACGCAAGAGGGAAGAGATGGGGACATATGTATATGTATAACTGATTCACTTTGTTATAAAGCAGAAACTAACACACCATTGTAAAGCAATTATACTCCAATAAACATGTTAAAAAAAAAGATGTGGCACATATATACAATGGAATATAACTCAGCCATAAAAAAAATGAAATTGAGTTATTTGTAGTGAGGTGGATGGACCTAGAGTGTCATACAGAGTGAAGTAAGTCAGAAAGACAAAAAAAAAATACCGTATGCTAATGCATATACAAGGAATCTAAAAAAAAATGTACTGATGAACCTAGTGGCAGGGCAGGAATAAAGACGTAGACATAGAGAATGGACTTGAGGACATGGGTGGGGAGGGGGAAGCTGGGGGTGAAGTGAGTAGCAGTGACATATATACACTACCAAATGTAAAATAGATAGCTAGTGGGCAGCAGCAGCATAGCACAGGGAGATCAGCTCGGTACTTTGTGACCACCTAGAGGGGTGGGATAGGGAGGGTGGGATAGGGAGGGTGGGAGGGAGACGCAAGAGGGAGGAGATATGGGGATATATGTATGCATATGGCTGATTCACTTTGTTGTACAATAGAAACTAACACAGTATTGTGAAGCAATTATACTCCAATAAAGATGTATTTTTTTTTCAAACATCTTTATTGAAGTATAATTGCCTTACAATAGTGTGTTAGCATCTGCTTTATAACAAAGTGAATCTGTTATACATATACAATATGTTCCCATTTCTCTTCCCTCTTGCATCTCCCTCCCTCCCACCCTCCCCATCCCACCCCTCTAGGTGGTCACAAAGCACCGAGCTGATCTCCCTGTGCTATGCGGCTGCTTCCCACTAGCTATCTATTTTACATTTGGTAGTGTATATATGTCCATGACACTCTCTTACCCTGTCACATCTCACCCCACCCCCTCCCCATATCCTCAAGTCCATTCTCTAGTAGGTCTGTGTCTTTATTCCCGTCTTGCCACTAAAAGATGTATTTTTTAAAAAAAGAAAATGATGATAAGGCAGTCAGGAAATCAGATTTTTTTCCCTTTGATGTCATTAGGTGATTTGATCTCTGGACATGATTTTCCATTGTTGAGCTTTACAGATTTTGTGGAGGCTAAAGCTTGAAGTCATAACATTTTTTTAAACATCTTTATTGGAGTATAATTGCTTTACAATGGTGTGTTAGTTTCTGCTTTATAACAAAGTGAATCAGCTATACATATACATATATCCCCATATCTCTTCCCTCTTGCATCTCCCTCCCTTTTGATAGGGAGGATCAACAGAGGAGGAATCTCAGGCCAGAACTGCTGCTGGGGAGCTGCAAGGCGTTTCTGGACTAGGATCAAGAGGGAGTCTTCCCTGCACAAAGCAGTTGGCTAGGTTTGTCTTCCTATTTGAGCTTCAACAGACAAAGACTGCAAGAGAAGACAAGATAAACTACTCAGGAGGCCTGGAAGATGAGAGCCCTGAGTTGGTACTCACTGGCTTGTTGACGTAAGAAAAAGAGTATCACCAATACATTCCCCTGCTCAGAGGCATAAGCAACAGAAATGCAGTGGAGTTTAAAGCAGGTTGCAGGGGGAACAACCTGGCAAAACCAGACACCCCCCGCTCCCTCCCCCAGGATGGGTAAATAAATCTCAGCAAGACATCTTATCAAGCATCCATTTCTAGGGTATTGGATCTCAGGGTGGGTAGGTGCTTCTCAACTTGTGTTCCTCGTGGGGCCTGAGGAAGATTCGGTGAGGACCGCAGGAGAAATCCTCCAGGGAGCAATGAGCCTTCCATTCTTTGGGTAACAGCAACTAGATCTGATTAAAGTAATTCTCTGAAAGTCTTTTAGACTTGGAAATAATCTGAGATCATTCTTTTTTCATAGATTGAAACAGTGATATCAAAAGAGGTGAAATGACTTGCCCAAGGGTTCACCCTAAGCTGGTAGCAGAATTTAGGCTCTGTCATGTTCTCTGACAGCTCCCCGCCCCCATCCTCCCCTAGCCCTGCATTGTATCACACTGGTGCCTCTTTAGGAATGTGCTAAATTAAACTGGCAAGATTCAGCTTTATTTCTTTTATAGATAGAATGTTAGTGATATACCTGGAATAGAATATAAAGAAGTAATGCAACACACACACACACACACACACACACACACACACACACACACAGATTATTTAGTCCAACCTTCTTATTTTACCAATGAGAAAAGGGAGGCAGAGCAAGGTTAAACAACTGGCCTAAGGTCACATGGTTTGCAAGTAACTTGAACTTGCATTACAGTGCAGGTCTTCTAAACCCTAGTCAAGCGTTCATTCCATTATATCATATTATGCTCTCTCAGATACATTCATATGGCAAAATACAAATAGAATTCAGTTATACTGTCTTTTCTGGGCCTGCACCTGACCTGTTGAACATGGCTAGAGAACATTCCCATAGCTGAGCTGACAGGCTTCACTTTCATTTAAAGTAATCACGATCACAAGCCTCAACTGAGTGCTCATCTCTGTGCAGCAATGTTACTTCTGCATTAAACTTGCTTTCCCACTCTTCAAAGTGACTAAGATACATCTTCACCTCTCTCCTCAATCCTCCCACATCTTCCCCACTCCTCTCCCACTTCCTGCCCTTAGCTGATGATCTTGCCTCATATTATGGAGAAAACAAAAGTTATCAGGAAGAGCTCTCTCATCTTCCCACCACCAAATCTACAAACTGACCTACATCTTTATCTATACTCTGTCTCTTCTGTCTTTTTATTTTTTATTTTATTTTTTTTAAAATAGAGTGTCCCTGAATCCCATCTTCTCTTGCCTGCTCAAAGACTTTGCTCCTGCAGACATCCCTTTTCTTCTGCATCATCAGTTTTCCCTTTTTACTGGATGTCGGTCTTGATTTCTACTCTTTCAGTGTCCTGTATTTCTCAACCATCAGTAGATCCTGACTATTGATTCTAACTTCAAAATACATCTTGAATCTCTCCATTTCTCTTCATTTTTGCTAACATCGTCTTTGTCCAAGTCACCATTTTCTCTTACCTAGACTCCTACAATAAAAAAAATGGCCTTATAATAGGCTGTCCTGCTTTCATTCTTGCCCACCTTTAACTCATTCTCCAATGAGCAGCCAAATTAGTCTTTATAAAATATATTTTAAAATTCATATTACTCCCATGCTTAAAAACTTTCTATGGATTCCCACTGCTTTTAGAATAAAATCCAAAATTCTTGAGGTCTATAAACCCTGTATGATGTGGCCCCTATTTACCTCTCCCAACGTAATCTCATGGCATGTTCCCTTTCACTCAACGGTGCTAGCTTTCCTTCTGTTCCTACAACACACCCAGTCCTTTCTTGCCTCAGAGACCTGTGCTTACTGTCCCTTAGGCTCTTTGTGTGACAGATACCTTCTCTATTACCAGATCTCAGCCTGAAATGAGTCTTTTCAGAGAAACCTTCCTTCCATTATATCTATGTAGGTTCTGCCAATTTTTTTTCATCAATAGCTGTGCTAGCACTTACCACCATTAGTAGGAATTTTACACATGTACTTATTTCTTTGTTCACTTGTCTGCTTCAAAGCTCAGTGAGGTCAGGGACCTTTGTATATCTTTTTTTCACTGTTGTATTTACAATATCTAACAGAGTATGTGGCACCAAGTAGGTGCTCAATAAATTTTTGCTGAATTATGAAATGAATGAATGAATTAGTGGATTCCATTGAAAAATATCTGGGACAATGGTCAAATGGGGAGAGACACAGTACTTAGAATAAACCAAAAGAAAAGGAGGAAGAAGTCAATTCATGCCATCCAAAATATGGATGCTCTTCTTCAGGTCTTCTATAATCACTTATCAACACATTGCTATCAAAGGTACTCTAACCAGGGGAAAATAACTCTGACTTCTTTATGGAAAGAATCTGGCTGGTTTCATGATCCTAAATCTCTTGCCAAACTGTAATCAGCAGACAGCAGATTCTGATCTCCTTTTGTGGTGATCTCTTTCTGAATGGGGAAAAAAAAAAAGAATATCTGCAAAGTTAACCCATATAAGGGACAGGACCTTGAGGATGATAATCATTTGTCAAATATGCTCCTTCTCACTACACACACTTGAACAGAAAGTGGGAGTTACATTTTACTTGGTTATTTTTACCTCAAGTCATTTATTCCTCTGCTAAGTAGTTTATCGATTCTTCAACATCCATTTAGAGCTGGAGTTTACAGCACTCTGTCAGAAATCTTATAGTGCTCAAAATAAATGTCTTGCCCAAACAATACCATGTCAGTTGTTGAAGATGTAACTGAGGAAAACAAATGCACCTAAAGTTAGAAACTAAATACAGATATCACCTCATACACACACACTTGGGATGTGACCTTTCTAAGAACAGAAAATAAAAGAGAAAAAACTCTATAACATACGAAGAATTCAGTAGTATAAGGAGGCTAATAAGGAAAGTGTTAGAATTCACTATAGTCTACTACCTCCCACTGATGTTCCATAAGAGTTATTTTAGACAGGAAGCACAAGGTTGCCAAATGTTCTTATTCTACATTTCCTGTACTAGCTTCACATCCTACACATCTAGCCCTAGTATTAAAAATATTGCCCATGATATTTCACTTCCTGGCTTCTAAAGCATGAGCCTCCAAGGCTTGCCTATAAACCTTTCGGCATTCAAATTCCAACTTTCACCCTGTAGAAAGCACATCTGCCTACACAGACCACCCCCTTCTAGCCAAATGTTGGTTATGCTCAAATGCTTTGGGATTAGGAGTGAGGAAGTCTTGAGTTACATATCTAAGTATAACCCATTAACTGATGGGCCAGAGAAACACAAGAAAGACAGAAATGTTTTAACAGTGTCACCCAAGGTGTAAGTATTCATGTATAATGACACATACATACAGGACTAAATTTCCTTTTCACCTTAGAAGGAAAGCAGGTGCTAAACTTTCTTGAGTCTTAGCATTGCACATTTAAAATAACTGCTTTACATGTTTGATTTGGAGTTGCAACTCATCTGAGACACTTAGGGGATTCCCCAAAGTGCACCAGAATTTGGGCATATATGAAATTTTAATTACTTTCCATTCCTTTTCTCCAATTTCCTCATAATTGCTCTTCCTGATATGGTCCTATGTTCTTTAGGGGATTGTGGAAAGGGTTCCAACACACTAGGTGGTCTTATAAAACTGCATGACCAGGCAGGGCCATTCCTTCAACAAATATTTACTGAGTACCTGCTAGGTGCCAGGCACTGTTCTAGAGGCTGGCATAACAGGCCCACAGAAGGGATGCACATGTTAAGAGAGTAACAAGGAGAGAAGGATATCTGATTTCTAAGGCTGTTCCTTTTTTGTTTTTAATCAGGCAATGGAACAGCAACTACCATAGGCTGTCAGTAGCAGGTGAGATATCAAACAAGAGGTCTCTTCCTCAGGGCACCCTCCTTTCTAATTCCAGCATAGCACACCTCAGGATCCAGGGAAAAGAGATCTGAAAAATGGAGGCAATTTTGTGCTGAGTAACTGAGACAAACGGAACACTCTCTAAAGCCAGCTACCCAAACCATCCCTGCCCTGAGCCCAGTTCACTGCCGCTTGCTTTATATCTTGGGTTTAAGGTCACCTTTTTCCTCCCCGTCCTTCTACTGCAGCACATAGAGGAAGTTCAGGTACACAATTATCTTTACTCTGGTGAGAGGAAACCTTAAATTTCTACGCAGATCATTCATTCATTCAACACATATTTAGTAAGCACCTACTATGTGCCAGGGATGGCTCTTGGTGCTGGGACTATATCAGTGAACAGACAGATATTAAGCCCTACTTTCATGGAGTTTACAATTTAAATGGGAGTTGTTGAGGTAAGTTACAGTTAATGTTGCAATAACCCCACAGCTTAATAGTGGTTCAGTTGATTACACATTCCCTTCTTGTTTTTCCTTTCTCTAGCTACTACTACAGAGCCCCGCCTTTGGGCCTATGTCTTTTTGCTGCTTTTTTAAAAACTGAAGTGTAGTTGATTTGCAAACCTTTATTAATTTCAGGTGTATAACACAGTGATTCAATATTTTAACAGATTATACTTTATTTAATGTTATTATAAAATAATGGCTATATTTCCCTGTGCTGTGCAATATATCCTTGTTGCTTATCTATTTTATATATAGTAGTTTGTATCTCTTAATTCCATAACCCTATTTTGCCTCTCCTTCTTTCCCTCTCCCCATTGGTAACCACAAGTTAGTTCTCTGTATCTGTGAGTCTGTTTCTGTTTTGCTATACTCACTAATTTATTTTGTTTTTTAGATTCCACATATAAGTGATAACATACAGTATTTGTCTTTTTCTGACTTATTTCACTAAGCATAATACCCTCCAAGTCCACCTATGTTGTTGCAAATGGCAGAATTTCATTCTTTTTATGGCTGAGTAATATTTCATTGTGTGTATATATATATGTGTGTATATATATATATGCATAAAACATCTTCTTTATGCATTCATTTGTTGATGGACACTCTTAGCTTGCTTCTATACCTTGGCTATTATAAACAGTGCTGCTATGAACACTGGGGTTCATGTATCTTTTCAAATTAGCATTTTCATTTTTTTCAGATATATACCCAGGAGTGGAATTGCTGCCTCATATGGTAGTTCTATTTTCAGTTAAAAAAAATTTTTGGCTGTGCTGCACAGCATGCAGGATCTTAGTTCCCCAACCAGGGATCGAACCTGTGCCCCCTGCAGTGGAAGCATGGAGTCTTAACCACTGGACCCCCAGGGAAATCCCTATTTTTAGTTTTTTGAGGAACCTCCATATTATTTTCCACAGTGGCTGCACCAAGTTACATACCTACCAACAGTGTGCAAGGGTTCCCTCTTCTCCGCATCCTTGCCAACATGTGTTATTTGTGGTTTTTGTAATAAAATGGCAATAAGTATATTCCTATCAAAAATTACTTCACCTTCTTGGTGTTTTGATGTTTCTATATTCCACTTTCACACCTAGATGTAGCCTTGATGCTCTCTTTCAGCTGCCTCTACTCCTCTTTCAGGTCCTCAGGCACATCCCCTTTAGTTGTGATTATCTCTAATGAACAGAGCTCTCCTTACAATGGTACCCCATATTTCTTAAATCCTGGTGGCAGCAATTTGACCAAAAGTACCAGGGCACTGGGCTCTGGCTTCCAGTCTTGGGAATCTCTGATTAGCCTCTTAGCTGAGCCTCCAACTCCATTTGCAAATCCTTGCTTTCCTTAACTCCTCTCTAATATTTTCTTTTTCTTTACTTTGTACTTCTATTTTTTTCCTGACAAACATTTCTCAACCAAGGTGAGAAAGGAAGATAGCTGGGAATGTGAAACAGCAGGATTCAATTTAAATAAATCTATTTGTTTAAAAAATTCTGGATTGTCAAGGATGATTTGAAAAAGAAAGTTTTGGAGGCCAGGTACCATGTCTTCATAAAACTCTGATCTCATATATACACTATTGCTTCCTGTGGAATTTCCGCAAGCTGTTCTTTAAAATAATTGTGCTGTGTGTTTCTGGGTTCTTATAGGGTTTTAACATTTTGAAACCACAGGGGCAAACAGGAAAATCTTAAAATGTGATTGCTCAGTAGTCAAAGAAGAAATTTCCCATTTTCCCCACCCTCCAATTTTTTCCATCCCATCTGAAATAGAAAACAAGCTGAAAATATTTCAGTCCAAAGGGTAATTTTATGAAAAAGATAAGCACCTAGGAATAGAGGCTTATAATGAAAGTGTCTCCTCTACCATAGAGCAACACTAATGTAATTCAATAAAGTTTATAAAACCATCCCTGCCAATCAAAATCTAGAAAAGACAATTTCCTGTTTGTGGAAATAGATGTGATACTGAACAGAACCAAATCAGGCTGCAATTAACTTTGAAAAAAACCTGATACAGTAGATTCAGGTTAGCTAGAAGAATGTTGCTGCATTTTAACACATTTGCATACTAGTTTAATAAAATTAAGATTTCCAAGAGAATTCTCATCCTAGGGCATGGAGAGGGGGAGCGGAAGGAGTTATATAGAAAAAAAGTTATATAGGAAAAATAGCTACCATTCACTGTGAGTTTACTATGTGCAAGGCACTTTTCCAAGTGCTTTATATATATTTTCTCATTTAATTCTCCCCATAATTTTAACAGGTGGGTGTTCTTATTATCTCAGTTTTACAGATGAGGTAACTGAATCTCAGAGATTAAGTTAGATGTGTAAATTTACACAAGTAATAATAGGTAAAATTCAGACCCAGGTCTGCTCTTAACTGCTAGGCCATGTTGCCACTCATAGAATATATAAAAAATATATCTATATAATATATACTTACATATAATAAATCTATATATTTATAATAGATAAATTCTAGATATACAGACTGCCTAAATCAGTTACAGTCAACTATAATTTACATCACACAGGAGCCCCTGGGAGGTACAGAGAAGCAGGGTGCGGGAAGATAATGAGCACAGGCCCACATCAGGACCCAGGCAGATCATTTCTACACTCCTGGAACTGTTACAGGATGAAGTTCCCAGGCTTCTTTTTAAAAATGAAAATACCCTTTTCTTCTGATTTTAAAATAATGCATGCATATTATGATTGTTGTTGTTTTAAAATCAGACAATAGGAAATGTTTAAAAAAGCAAAAATTTAAAAAAGCAAATGAAAATCTCACCCTTACTCCTGCCAACTGGTAATAACATTCTGTGTAAATCCTTCCAAACACTTTTTTGTTTGTATACCTCTAGCCTCCCCCTCCAATAACTGTTTTAAAAACAGGACTGTATTGTGATTTTATTTTATCACTTCTAACATATCATAAGTATCTATCCAAAGAATATAGATCTCTGTTGCTGTTTTAATGGATTTATGATATCCATTATAGAGATGTACCACAATTTGCTTAGTTATTCCTCTCTTAAATGGTTTCCAATTGCCATGATGATAAAGAAAGCTGCAACAAACACACTGGTACATCTTTGGTAAATATTTTATCCTGTGGTCATTAACCCTGAACTTGAAATTCCACAAGACTTCAGGAACCTCAACCTTACCTATGTGCACTCCCTTGATAAATTATGGCTAAAACATTCATTCACTCATTCATTCATTCAACAAATACTTATTGGGTGAACATGTTGTTCCAGACACAGGTCTATGCTCTGTGGATATGCAGTGAGTAAAACAGACAAAAATCTCTGCCCTCAGAAAGCTTGCATTTAGAGGGATGAAATTAATGATAAACAAAATGATATTGTGTAAGAAGGTAGCAAGTGTTAAAGAGAAAAATAAGCAAGAAAAGGGGAATTTCTTCTACAGTCATTCAGCATTTATTCTCTCTATCATCATGCTATTCAGTTTAATTCACTAAACATCTGTTGAGCCCCTACGTTATGTTCTAGGTAACTGTTCTAGGTATTGGGAATGGGGCATGTAGAGCCGAATGAAGTATGAGTCCTAGGGTAGAGAAGCTCACAATTATTTTCTTCCTTGTGACTTAACCATTTCATCTGTGTGTGTTTTGTCTTCACAACTAGATTAAAAAACCCTCAAGGGCAAGAGTCCGTGTTTTATACTTCTCTTGTGTTCTGAGCTTTTAGCATAATGTTTCTTTTTAACAGAATTAATGGTTAATAAATGCTTGTTATGTACTGTAAAAAAAAAATTCTAAATGAATTAGCTAGTCATGAAGCAGCATGACAGAGTAGAAAGAGCACTTGATTAGGAGCCATGAGACCTGGCTTCTACTCTAAGCTCTGATGCCAATTAATTGTATTGGCTTCAGATGAGTCATTTAACACCTCTGAACCTCAGTTTCCCCATCTATAAAACAAGGATATCAAGCTAAAGGTTCTATAACATCCCAGTTAGCTCTGCCATTCTATTACTCTACTGAAATGAGTTATGTCACATGTATTACCATGAATGTTTTGCCTTTGGGGATAACATACACTAGAAGCAACTCGAGGAATAAATTCTGCTAAAAAGTGTACCCTTGACACAAGCAGATCAGCTAGAAAGAGGGAGATGATTTCGAAAGGAGAAACTTTTTGTGATCGCAAATGGAGCTGCCAGCATAGTCTTTGAACTCTCCTTCACCATCAGACAAAGAGAAGCTTCAGTTAATCTTCACTAAAAATGACAGTCTGCAAGTATTTTGGACCTCCAGGTCGAGGCTAAGTTGGCAAGAACTAAATGAAGAGAAACCATTTTAAAGGGTC
This sequence comes from Balaenoptera acutorostrata, assembly GCF_949987535.1. Taxonomy (NCBI): domain Eukaryota; kingdom Metazoa; phylum Chordata; class Mammalia; order Artiodactyla; family Balaenopteridae; genus Balaenoptera; species Balaenoptera acutorostrata. Next base: position 113,629,141 of record NC_080085.1, read on the forward strand.
ACTGCTAAGCCCAGAATCATGGGATTTCTGAAGAAAGTGTTTATGGGTGACTAAATCAAAGGCCTCAGTTAGGTCAATAAAAATGGTTCTAATAAAATATGCCTCATACATTGTTTCTGAAATATCATTGGTGCTTTAAGTAAAGTTGAACTGAGAGAAAGGCTAGCTGTGAAACATAACTAGAGCACATTTAGAGAATTCCCTTCTCTAGGGGATTGAGCATCTGGGAGTTTTATTAAAAATTCATGTAATGTTGGCAAGGCACATGGATCAGTGTATGAGAACTCTGATTTTTGATCGTTTGTACAATGCATAACGCCAAATTGATCAGTGTCTCCAGAAAGAATGGACACATTCAAAGACTCAATTGGCTTTCGATGGGGATTCCAGCCAGTTTGAGGAGCAACTGATTGAAAAATCTTATGCTTTTATGTTTGTATTTCTCCAGAGAAGTTCTTGACTAGCTTCTCTCCACCCCACTGTCTTCCCAGGTCATCTTTTGCTGTCATCTTTGCCATAGGAAGTAGTGATAAGCACACTCCTAGATGCCCTTCCAATTCTCTCAAGACAAAGGAGGTTAATGATAGTGTCTCACTTCTACTACTGACAGTGATGGAATTCCTAAAGAGCTCATTTTTCCCTGAAATACTTTATTTTAGAAAGGTAGCCAAAAAAAGGTAAAGAAAGGCTGAGGAAGAGAAAGAAAGGGTAAGCTATTTAGCTATATTTGTGGGTTATTTTCCTCATGGTATGGTACATTTGTATTTTTCAATTAAATGAAACCCTGTGTGTTCTGGGTGAGAATGCTATATGAATCACAGATGGCTTTTGTAATTGGCCAATATTAGAAATACAAAGGTGTCTGAATGAATAGATAAGTGACATTATCATAAGATTGTAAAGGGAAGAACCATATGGCAGATTAATGCAAGAAATTATTAAAATGAAAGAGTTGGAATTTGAAAGTGGGTGCTAATTTCATTTGGATTATAAACTATTGCAATTAGAAAAGAGAACCCTGGAAGCTAATCAGTTTTCATTAATGGATTTCTTTTGGTCTCATCCAATGATTTATAAATTTGTTCTTGCAACAGAACCTTGGAATGACTTCTCTCCACGTGACGGACAAGGGCATCAACTTATACTTTTCCTGTGCGAGTAGCTCATCTACATGGTAACACAAGTGAAGCCTGTCTACCTGTGAGCTCTGAGTACCCAACTAAGTCCACAAAAGGCCTAGAAAGGACATGGCTCTCACTAACCAGTAGATGTGTCAACTTAGATTTACATAATTTTAGAGTTGAAATGGGCCTTTGAGTTTACCTTACTCTTAACCTCGCTTTCAGTGAAGTAATCTCATGCACAGCATGTCTGAAAGCAGTACCTAGACCCTGCTTAAATACTTTCAAGGCTGGAAAAGTCCCTGCTTCACCAGAACACCCATCCCACTGCCAGACAATTTGAGTAGAAAGGTTTCCCCATTATGCTAGGCTAAAATCTGCCTTCTTATGACCACCTGAGCTCATATCCAGGCTCCCTCATTTATATGATGTTGAGTATTGATACATTACTTAATCTGTGCTTCAGTTTCCTTATGTGTAAAATGGAAATAATAATAGCACCTACATTTTAGGATTATTGTAGGGATTAAACATGTTAATATAAATCAGTGCTTAGCACAGTTCCTGGCACAAAATAAGTGCTCAGTAAATGTCAGCTATTGTTTTTATTGCTAATACTATTGCTACTTTTATAACAACTATTACTGTCATGACCATATCATCCTAATCCTCTCCTTTAAATCAGCTCTTCAAATATTTGAAGACTCCTATCTAAAGCATGAGCTTTAGCACTGTGCATCCTATTTCTGTTCTTTATTAACTCTATAATAGGTAAGTGATCTGACACCTTCAAACCACATACCTCCAAGAAAGATAATACCTCCTGCATAGGGTGGTATGAGGATGAAATGAAATGATATATGCAAAGTGCCTGGCACACAGTAGGTACTTAAATATATGTCAGTTCCCTTCCCCTTCTCCATGCCTAAGTTTTCTCTTTTCCAGGCACTAAAAGTACCAATTTCTAACCTTTCTTTATATGACTGGGTTTTCCAGTCCCTGACCATCTTTTTTTTTTAAAGCTTAGCAAGAATCATTTATTTATTTATTTATTTATTAATCTAGTCTTTGTATTTTATTTTCATTCACGTTTAAAGATTCTAAATCTTTTTTTATATATATTTATTGGAGTATAACTGCTTTACAATGTTGTGTTAGTTTCTGTTGTACAACAAAGTGAATCAGCTATAAGTATACATATATCCCCATATTCTCTCCCTCTTCAGGCTCCCTCCAACCCTCTCTATCCCACCTCTCTAGGTTGTCACAAAGCATCGAGTGGATCTCCCTGTGCTATACAGCAGCTTCCCACTAGCCATCCATTTTACATTTGGTGGTGTATACATGTCAATGCTACTCTCTCACTTTGTCCCAGCTTCCCCTTCTCCTCCGTGTACTCAAGTCCATTCTCTACGTCTGCATCTTTATTCCTGCCCTGCCACTAGGTTCATCAGTGCCGTTTTTTTAGATTCTATATATGTGCGTTAGCATACGGTATTTGTTTTTCTCTTTCTGACTTACTTCACTCTGTATAACAGACTCTAGGTCCATCCACCTCATTATAAAATAACTCAATTTCGTTCCTTTTTATGGCTGAGTGATATTCCATTGTATATATGTGCCACATCTTCTTTATCCATTCATCTGTCGATGGACACTTAGGTTGCTTCCATGTCCTGGCTATTGTAAATAGAGCTGCGATGAACATTGGGGTGCATGTGTCTTTTTGAATTATGGTTTTCTCAGGGTATATGCCCAGTAGTGGGATTGCTGAGTCATATGGAAGTTCTATTTCTACTTTTTTAAGGAACCACCATACTGCTCTCCATAGTGGCTGTATCAATTTACATTCCCACCAACAGTGCAAGAGGGTTCCCTTTTCTCCACACCCTCTCCAGCATTTACTGTTTGTAGATTTTTTGATGATAGCCATTCTGACTGGTGGGAGGTGATACCTCATTGTAGTTTTGATTTGCATTTCTCTAATGATTAGTGATGTTGAGCATCTTTTCATGTGTTTGTTGGCAATCTGTATGTCTTCTTTGGAGAAATGTCTATTTAGGTCTTCTGCCCATTTTTGGATTGGGTTGTTTGTTTTTTTGATATTGAGCTGCATGAGCTGCTTGTATATTTTGGAGATTAATCCTTTGCCCTGACCATCTTTGTTTTATTCTAGTTTTTCAAGTGTTTTTCTTAAGATATAGTGCCCGGAACAGAAAGCATTATTCCAGAGGTGTGATCCAAGTACGCCATGCAGAGTAGAGTGAAACTTCAGTCTTAAGGTTCTTTAGTCTTGGGAACATACAATTCAGCTAAAGGCATATGTGGGCAAGGCAGGGGTTAGGTGTATTCTCTTACCACCATGATTCCTTTTGCTCATTGATTTCCTTTTCCCTGGCCCATGGGCTAATGAGTGATCAATTCCATCAAAACTTCAAGTTACGTATTGAATAAGAGCAGTCGTACTGGCCAGCTCTGGTAGCTCTTTCCTAGGACTCTGCTTTCTTAGTAGGTTGCGATGCATACATAATGCAGTGAATCTAATTCCTGCCACATATATTGAGGGGCATTACTGCCAAAGTGTCTCTTCCAATCCATTTTATGTGGTTGCTTTCCAAAGCAACTTACTGAATTAAAAAGATAACAATTTTAATCATGCTGGTTAGTGCGATTAAGCACCTCCGGGCATGTACAGAGGTAGAGTGTATGCTTTGAAAGTGTAAGGCCAGAGTTCAGTTTCCACCTGTCTAATTTTCTAGAGGCAGTATAGAATACTGTGAGGCACTAAGAATCATGGAACTTGAGATAGAGCCCTTTCTCTGCCACTAACTTAGTGTATGATCTTGGATAAGTCATTTAGCCTATTTGGATCATAGTTGCATCATCTGTACAATGAGAGAGTTGGATTAGATAAATTTTAATGTCTCTTCCAGGTCTAATAATGTATTCTGTTCTGTGGCCTAATGACTAATTAAAGAATTATATTTTCCAACACCATCCTTATTTCTTCAATCAATTATTCCTGAGGAATAGCCCAGACGAAATGGGATTTTTAAACAATTTTTGTAATTTTAATAGAGAACTGAAACAGTTGAACATTCCTTCTCTCATCCTCTTGCTTATGTACTTTTAAATCAGTCAATTAAATTGCGTTTTACAAAGATTATCATTATATACCCAAGCTGAAGTGGAGAGTTCAACATCTACAATTGAGGTACGACAGAAAGAACTACATTGAACAAGACCATTTACAATGTATTAACCATGGGAAATGACTTAGAACTTGACTTTGAGTAAACATTATATTCCTCACAGCTCAACTTAGTAATATGCTGTGAGAACATCTGAGAACATATATCATCCATAACCTTGAGTCAGCAGTCACACAATAAACATGTTTTAAATTTTTGGTATTAATTTAAATCTTAAGATAGTAGTCAAAACTACTGTAAAGCAATGCCTTTTTGCCCCTAGTGTTTATAAAAGTATTAATTTATAAGAGATTTCCAATATGCAGGCTTATCTTTTGGATAGGCTATATTCTTTTTTTACAATCCTGAAATAAAACAGCTATTAAAGCTCTTACTCTGCTCGTATGAAACCTATAGTCTTAAGAATCAACATTGCTGGTGATATTTATTAATAAAAAATGTATCATAACACTGATAAAACTTGTGTCTTTGTGGCTTCTAACTCAAGAAACACCAAATTGAGTCATGGGCTATGAATTATGGTATTTGGACACTGACAGTGGCATCATAGGACTGTTTTAGAGGAGAACATGATCTTTTCCCTCTATGAGCATGCTCCTGAATGTTAAGAATGTTTAGTAAGTAACACACACACACACACACACTGGTGGGTAGGAGTTCCTATAGTATTTTGTGGAGTATATTCTATTTGTTATCACCTATTTCTTTATCAGGCTAAAAAGGCAGTGCAAATGAAAACAAGAAAACTATGAAGAATCTCTCTTTTTCTACATTTTGGCATTCTTCAGTTAGATTCACGCAGTGACTGAAAGACGAACCCAAAATAATAGGGGAGGGTGTAACCTTGGCTCACTACAGCACCATTTATGCTGATATTTCTAAAGGTCAGAAGAATTTAGGCTGAGGCTAACTTCTCATCGTTAATTCACTCCAACATGACAATTACTTCTATGATGATGAGGTTTCCCAATAATCTTCTCTGTGGCTAGAGGGGAAGAAACAGCAGAATTTCCAAAGGCCTATGTCTTTACACTGCTTTCCCCAGGTGGGATCCTTGCTCTTATCCCTGAACTGTGACTGAAAGGCCACTACACAGCAGATGGTAAGAAAAGAAGACCAAAGTTTAACAACCATCACCACCAACATTAAGCCTCCCTTTGAAACAACAGGAACTGTGAAATCTAAGTCTACATTTCCGTTTAAGGTCAACAAAGCAGAGCCTGCTTAGGGGAGAGAGGGTTTACTGCCTTTCTTAGCATAAATACACCAAGCAAGAATACATCAAGCAGAAGATAATAATGCATTCCTAATTCAGTAATTGTCATAGGACTCTTTCCTTCTTCTCAATTAAACAGTTAACAGGGAGCTGGGAGTCACACAAAGAAATTCGCTCCTCCTCCCCTCTTTCCCAGTTTGATTTATGCATAGCCCCTAGAGACGTAAATTAATGTCTTCATAGACCAAAAGCCCCAGCTGTTTTGGAAAACCTGTGACAAAGCTTAACTAAGGTTCATGCATGCAAACATAAAGCCCCCATAATTACTAAGCTGGGTATTACAAAGCTGGCTCCTCAATCAAGGGTCTAAAGCCAGCCTTATTGCCTCTCTCATTCCCAGCCTGTCTGGCCTGAATACACCTATAGTGCTAATTTAGTACTGCCTGAGGCATTGTGGATTCTGGGTAGACAGACACCTTAAGTGAAGCTGAGGAAGAGATATAGAACTGTAGGGATTTAAAACCACAATTCATCACTTATTAATATCAGACAGAAGCATTGGAAATCTGTGAAACTCCACTTATAGACCTGATTTCCTTGGTTTATTTGTTCTTTTTTTTTAATGGTAAGAAATCAAAAAATGATATGACAAATTTAAAGAAAACTCTAAAAGATACTCGACACCCTCAATTTGGTTTTAAATGAACAAAAGACAAGCCTCCCCTCCACACCCTGCCCCTTTGGGAACATGTGGCCAGCACTTGCTGTTCCCACTTCCTCTTCTCTCATCCACTCCTTAATCACTGCATTCTGGATTCTGTCCACAGCATTTTACTGAAACAACCCTTGCAAAGGTCACTGACACTCATTGTTGCTAAAGTCAATGATCACTTTTCAGGCCTTATCTTACTTTCTCCCTGCAGCACTTAACTCTGCTGACCATTTCAGCTTTCTTGAAACTCTTTCCTTGCCTTCTCTGACACCCCCTAACTCTCTGGTTTCTCTTTCTCAGTTTCCTTCACGAACTTCTCTTCCACTACTCATTTCTTAAATGCCAGTGTTTCATCCTTATGCCTCTTTTCTTCTTATTCCACAACCAGGGGTTCTTCATCTAGACATCATAATGGTTCACAGATATGCTTCAAGAGGTCTATGAACCTCCTAAAATTGCATGTGAAATTGTATACGGGAAAAGGGTCTATAATTGTTAGATTCCTAAAGGAGTCTAAGACCAAATAAGGTCTATGGGGGCAACTGATCTTCAGACTGGCTCTGGGTGATCCCATGACTTCAAATCATATCTCTGTTTATGCTGCTAACTCTGATATCTATATCTCAAGTCCAGATTGTTCTCAGTATGGTCATCCCATGGAAACCTCAAACTTAACCCATTATCTTTACTCAACAATCCTGCTCTTTCTACCATGTTCTCCATGTCAGTAAATGACACACAACCCACCCAGAAGCCCGGGAGTTATCCATATTCTTCCCTCTCCCTCCTTCTCCACATCCAGTAAACAAGTCCTATGGACTCTACCTCCTATCTCAAATATGAACCCTTCTCTTCATCCCAACCATTATTATCTCAGTTCAGGTGGATTACTGCAATAGCCTCCTCTAGTGACCTTCTGTCTCCAGTTAACTCTCCAGCTGCCAACAGAGCAATCCTTCTAAAAGGCAAATATGATCATGTCACTCCCTGACTTAAAAACTTCAGTGGGAGGAGACCTTCAAGATGGCAGAGGAGTAAGACGTGGAGATCACCTTCCTCCCCACAAATACATCACAAATACATCTACATGTGGAACAACTCCTACAGAACACCTACTGAACGCTGGCAGAAGACATCAGACTTCCCAAAAGGCAAGAAACTCATCATGTACCGGGGTAGGGCAAAAGAAAAAAGAAAAAAACAGAGACAAAAGAATAGGGATAGGACCTGTACCTCTGGGAGGGAGCTGTGAAGGAGGAAAAGTTTCCACACACTAGGAAGCCCCTTCACTGGCAGAGACAGGGGTGGGCCGGTGGGGGCGAAGCTTTGGAGCCACAGAGGAAAGCACAGCAATAGGGGTGCAGAGGGCAAAGCAGAGAGATTCCTGCACAGAGGATCGGTGCCAACCAGCACTCACCAGCCTGAGAGGCTTGTCTGCTCACCCACCGGGACGGGTGGGGGCTGGAAGCTGAGGCTCGGGCTTCTGAGGTCGGATCCCAGGGAGAGGACTGGGGTTGGCGGCGTGAACACAGCCTGAAGGGGGCTAGTGCACCACAGCTAGCCGGCAGGGAGTCTGGGGAAAAGTCTGGACCTGCCTAAGAGGCAAGAGACCATTGTTTCTGGGTGCGCGAGGAGAGGGGATTCAGAGCACTGCCTAAATGAACTCCAGAGATGGGCGTGAGCCGTGGCTATCAGCACGGACCCCAGAGACGGGCATGAGACGCTAAGGCTGCTGCTGCAGCCACCAAGAAGCCTGTGTTCAAGCACAGGTCACTATCCACACCTCCCCTCCCGGGAGCCTGTGTAGCCCACCACTGCCAGGGTCCTGTGATCCAGGGACAACTTCCCCGGGAGAACACACGGTGCACCTCAGGCTGCTGCAACGTCATGTCGGCCTCTTCCGCCGCAGGCTCGCCCCGCATCCGTACCCCTCTGCCCCCCCCCCCACCTGAGTGAGCCAGAGCCGCTTAATCAGCTGCTCCTTTAACCCCGTCCTGTCTGGGCGAAGAACAGACACCCTCAGGCGACCTACACGCAGGGGCGGGTCCAAATCCCAAGCTGAACCCCAAGAGCTGTGCGAACAAAGAAGAGAAAGGGAAATCTCTCCCAGCAGCCTCAGGAGCAGCGGATTAAATCTCCACAATCTACTTGATGTACCCTGCATCTCTGGAATACCTGAAAGACAACAAATCACTGCAAAATTGAGATGGTGGACGTTGGGAGCAACTGTAGACTTCGGGTTTGCCTTCTATATCTAATTTGTTTCTGGTTTTATGTTTATCGTAGTTTAGTATTTAGAGTTTATTATCATGGGTAGATTTGTTTATTGATTTGGTTGCTCTCTTCCTTTTTTTAATATGTATATATATTTGTTTCTCCTTTTTCTATTTTTGTGAGTGGGTATGTGTATGTTTCTTTGCGTGATTTTGTCTGTATAGCTTTGCTTTTACCATTTGTCCTAGGGTTCTGTCTGTCCAATTTTTTTTCTTTTTTTTAGTAGTTTTTAGCGCTTGTTATCATTGGTGGATTTGTTTTTTGGATTGGTTGCTCTCTTCTTTCTTTCTTTTTCTTCTTACTTCTTATTGTTTTAATCTTATTTTTAATAATTGAAAAAATTTTTATTTTAATAACTTTATTTTATTTTATTTTATTTATTTATTTCTCTTTTTCTCCCTTTTCTTCTGAGCCGTGAGGCTGACAGGGTCTTGGTGCACCACCCGAGTGTCAGGCGTGTGCCTCTGAGGTGGGAGAGCCGAGTTAAGGACATTGGTCCACCAGAGACCACCCGGCTCCACACAATGTCAAATGGCGAAAGCTCTCCCAGAGATCTCCATCTCAATGCTAAGACCCAGCTCCACTCAACGACCAGCACGCTACAGTGCTGCACAACCTATGCCAAACAACTAGCAAAACAGGAACACAACCCTACCCATTAGCAGAGAGGCTGCCTAAAATCATAATAAGGTCACAGACACCAATAAACAAACCACCCGATGTGATCCTGCCCACCAGAAAGACAAGATCAAGCCTCATCCACCAGAACACAGGCACTAGTCCCCTCCACCAGGAAGCCTACACAACCCACTGAAACAACCTTACCCACTGGGGGCAGACACCAAAAACAGTGGGAACTACAAACCTGCAGCCTGCAAAAGGGAGACCCCAAACATAGTACGTTAAGCAAAATGAGAAGACAGAGAAACACACAGCAGATGACGGAGCAAGGTAACAAACCACCAGAGCAAACAAATGAAGAGGAAATAGGCAGTCCACCTGAAAAAGAATTCAGAAAATGATAGTAAAGATGATCCAAAATCTTGGAAATAGAATGGAGAAAATACAAGAAACGTTTAACAAGGACCTAGAAGAACATAAGAGCAAACAAACAATGATGAACAACATAATAAATGAAATGAAAAATTCTCTAGAAGAATCAACAGCAGAATAACTGAGGCAGAAGAAAGGATAAGTGACCTGGAAGATAAAATAGTAGAAATAACTACCCCAGAGCAGAATAAAGAAAAAACAATGAAAAGAATTGAGGACAATCTCAGAGACCTCTGGGACAACATTAAACACACTGACATTCGAATTATAGGGGTCCCAGAAGAAGAAGAGAAAAAGAAAGGGACTGAGAAAATACTTGAAGAGATTATAGTTGAAAACTTCCCTAATGTGAGAAAGGAAATAGTCAATTAAGTCCAGGAAGCGCAGAGAGTCCCATACAGGATAAATCCAAGGAGAAACATGCCAAGACACATATTAATCAATCTATCAAAAATTAAATACAAAGAAAAAATATTAAAAGCAGCAAGGGAAAAACAACAAATAACATACAAGGGAATCCCCATAAGGATAATGTTGCAGCAGAAACTCTGCAAGCCAGAAGGGAGTGGCAGGACATATTTAAAGTGATGAAAGGGAAAAACCTACAACCAAGATTACTCTACCCAGCAAAGATCTCATTCAGATTCAATGGAGAAATTAAAATCTTTACGTACAAGCAAAAGCTAAGAGAATTCAGCACCACCAAACGAGCTTTACAGCAAATGCTAAAGGAACTATTCTAGGCAGGAAACACAAGAGAAGGAAAAGACCTACAATAATAAACCCAAAACAATTGAGAAAATGGTAACAGGAACGTACATACTGATAATTACCTTAAATGTAAATGGATAAAATGCTCCAACCAAAAGACACAGACTGGCTGAATGGATACAAAAACAAGACCCATACATATGCTGTCTACAAGAGACCCACTTCAGACCTAGGGACACATACAGACTGAAAGTGAGGGGATGAAAAAAGATATTCCATGCAAATGGAAATCAGAAGAAAGCCAGAGTAGCAATTCTCATATCAGACAAAACAGACTTTAAAATAAAGACTATTACAAGAGACAAAGAAGGACACTACATAATGATCAAGGGATCAATCCAAAAAGAAGATATAACAATTGGAAATATTTATGCACCCAACATAGGAGCACCTCAATACATAAGGCTAATGCTAACAGCCATGAAAGGGGAAATCGACAGTAACACAGTCACAGCAGGGGACTTTAACACCCCACTTTCACCAATGGACAGATCATCCAAAATGAAAATAAATAAGGAAACACAAGCTTTAAATGATACACTAAACAAGTTGGACTTAATTGATACTTATAGGACATTCCATCCAAAAACTACAGAATACACTTTCTTCTCAAGTGCTCATGGAACATTCTCCAGGATAGATCATATCTTGGGTCACAAATCAAGCCTTGGTAAATTTAAGAAAATTGAAATCGTATCAAGTATCTTTCTCGACCAGAATGCTATGAGACTGGATATCAATTACAGAAAAAATCTGTAAAAAATACAAACACATGGAGGCTACACAATACACCACTGAATAAACAAGAGATCACTGAAGAAATCAAAGAAGAAATGAAAAAATACCTAGAAACAAATGACAATGAAAACATGACGACCCAAAACCTATGGGATGCAGCAAAACCTGTTCTAAGAAGGAAGTTTATAGCAATACAATCCTACCTCAAGAAACAAGAAACAACTCAAATAAAAAACCTAACCTTACACCTAAAGCAATTAGAGAAAGAAGAACAAAAAATCCCAAAGTTAGCAGAAGGAAAGAAATCATAAAGATCAGATCAGAAATAAATGAGAAAGAAGGAAACAATAGCAAAGATCAATAAAACTAAAACCTGGTTCTTTGACGAGGTAAACAAAATTGATAAACCATTAGCCGGGCTCATCAAGAAAAAAAGGGAGAAGACTCAAATCAATAGAATTAGAAATGAAAATGGAGAAGTAACAACTGACACTGCAGAAATACAAAGGATCATGAGAGATTACTACAAGCAACTCTATGCCAATAAAATGGACCACCTGGAAGAAATGGACAGATTCTTAGAAAAGCACGACCTTCAGAGACTGAACCAGGAAGAAATACAAAATATAAACAGACCAATGACAAGCACTGAAATTGAGACTGTGATTAAAAATCTTCCAACAAACAAAAGCCCAGGACCAGCTGGCTTCACAGGACAATTCTATCAAACATTTAGAGAAGAGCTAACACCTATCCTTCTCAAACTCTTCCAAAATATAGCAGAGGGAGGAACACTCCCAAACTCATTCTACTAGGCCACCATCACCCTGATACCAAAACCAGACAAAGATGTGACAAAGAAAGAAAACTACAGGCCAATATCACTGATGAACATAGATGCAAAAATCCTCAACAAAATACTAGCAACCAAAATCCAACAGCACATTAAAAGGATCATACACCATGATCAAGTGGGCTTTATCCCAGGAATGCAAGGATTCTTCAATATATGGAAATCAATCAGTGTGATACAACATATTAACAAACTGAAAGAGAATATCCATATGATCATCTCAATAGATGCACAAAAAGTTTTTGATAAAATTCAACACCCATTTATGATAAAAGCCCTCCAGAAAGTGGGCACAGAGGGAACTTACCTCAACATAAAGGCCATATATGTCAAACCCACAGCCAACATTGTTCTCAATGGTGAAAAACTGAAACCATTTCCTCTAAGATCAGGAACAAGACAAGGTCGCCCACTCTCACCACTATTATTCAACATAGTTTTGGAAGTTTTAGCCACAGCAATCAGAGAAGAAAAAGAAATAAAAGGAATCCAAATCAGAAAAGAAGAAGTAAAGCTGTAATTGTTTGCAGATGACATGATACTATACATAGAGAATCCTAAAGAGGCTACCAGAAAACTACTAGAGCTAATCAATGAATTTGGTAAAGTAGCAGGATACAAAATTAATGCACAGAAATCTCTTGCATTCCTATACTCTAATGATGAAAAATCTGAAAGAGAAATTAAGGAAACACTCCCGTTTACCACTGCAACAAAAAGAATAAAATACCTAGGAATAAACCTACCTAAGGAGCAAAACACCTGTATGCAGAAAACTATAAGATACTGATGAAAGAAATTAAAGATGATACAAACAGATGGAGTGATATACCATGTTCTTGGATTGGAAGAATCAACACTATGAAAATGACTATACTACCCAAAGCAAACTACAGATTCAAGGCAATCCCTATCAAACTACCAATGGCATTTTTCACAGAACTAGAACAAAAAATGTCACAATTTGTATGGAAACACAAAAGACCCCGAATAGCCAAAGCAATCCTGAGAAAGAAAAATGGAGCTGGAGGAATCAGGCTCCCGGACTTCAGACCAGACTACAAAGCGACAGTAATCAAGACAGTATGGTACTGGCACAAAAACAGAAATATAGATCAATGGAACTGGATAGAAAGCCCAGAGATAAACCCATGCACCTATGGTCACCTTATCTTTGATAAAGGAGGCAAGAATATACAGTGAAGAAAAGACAGCCTCTTCAATAAGTGGTGCTGGGAAAACTGGACAGCTACATGTAAAAGAATGAAATTAGAACACTCCCTAACACCATACACAAAAATAAACTCAAAATGGATTAAAGACCTAAATATAAGGCCAGACACTATCAAACTCTTAGAGGAAAACATAGGCAGAACACTCTATGACATAAATCACAGCAAGATTCTTTTTGACCCACCTCCTAGAGAAATGGAAATAAAAACAAAAATAAACAAATGGGACCTAATGAAACTTAAAAGCTTTTGCACAGCAAAGGAAACCATAAACCAGACGAAAAGACAACCCTCAGAATGGGAGGAAATATTTGCAAATGAAGCAACTGACAAAGGATTAATCTCCAAAATTTACAAGCAGCTCATGCAGCTCAATATCAAAAAAACAAACAACCCAATCCAAAAATGAGCAGAAGACCTAAATAGACATTTCTCCAAAGAAGATATACAGATTGTCAACAAACACATGAAAGAATGCTCAACATCATTAATCATTAGAGAAATGCAAATCAAAACTTCAATGAGATATCATTTCACACCAGTCAGAATGGCCATCATCAAAACATCTACAAACATTAAATGCTGGAGAGGGTGTGGAGAAAAGGGAACCCTCGTGCACTGTTGGTGGGAATGTAAATTGATACAGCCACTATGGAGAACAGTATGGAGGTTCCTTAAAAATCTAAAAATAGAACTACCATATGATCCAGCAATCCCACTACTGGGCATATACCCTGAGAAAACCATAACTCAAAAAGAGTCGTGTACCAAAATATTCATTGCAGCTCTATTTACAATAGCCAGGACATGGAAGCAACCTAAGTGTCCATCGTCAGATGAATGGATAAAGAAGATGTGGCACATATATACAATGGAGTATTACTCAGCCCTAAAAAGAAACGAAATTGAGTTATTTGTAGTGAGGTGGATGGACCTAGTTTGTCATACACAGTGAGGTAAGTCAGAAAGAGAAAAACAAATACAGTATGCTAACACATATATATGGAATCTAAAAAACTGAAAATGGTTATGAAGAACCTAGGGGCAGGACAGGAATAAAGATGCAGACGTAGACAATGGACTTGAGTACAAGGGGAGGGGGAAGGGTAAGCTGGGACAAAGTGAGAGAGTGGCATGGACATATATATACTACCAAATGTAAAATAGATAGCTAGTGGGAAGCAGCAACATAGGACAGGGAAATCAGTTCGGTGCCTTGTGACCACCTAGAGGGGTGGGATAAGGAGGGTGGGAGGGAGACGCAAGAGGGAGGAGATATGGGGACATATGTATATGTATAGTTGACTCACTTTGTTATAAAGCGGAAACTAACACACCATTGTAAAGCAATTATACCCCAATAAAGATGTTAAAAAAAAACCTCTTCAGTGACTTCTATATTGTTCTTAGACTGCAGAACTTCAAACTCTCTGACATGGCAAATGAGGTCCTTTATGACCAGGCTCCTTCTTATCTCTACAGTCTCATCCATATTCTCAGTTACCTTAACCAACCTGCCTAAGAATCCTGCCCCCCAACCCTTAACTACACTATATTCTCTAGCCATACTGAACTATTTTCAGTTCTTGCCTCAGGGATTGCATATACTTTAACATCAGCCTGGAACACTCTGCCCCATCTTGCCCTGGGAAACTTCTGCCAGCAAGTGATCCCTAGCCACCTAAAGCTGTGTTAGGGGGCACCTCTTATATGCTTTGTTAGCATCCTCCATGTACTATGGAAACATATCATTCTGTACTATGATTGCCTATTTCTCCACTTCTCTATCTGCCACTAGAGTTTGGTGAATAAACTATAATCTCCTTGAGGTAGGGACCATATGGTGTCCTTAGCACCTAGCACAATGTCTGGCACATCATATTTAGTCAATAAATATATGTTGATTAACTGAACAAATTAATGGACAGATGGCAAATAGAGGACTTTGCCTCTATACTCTTAATCCCCACAATCTTTGCCTTCAGCTTGGTGTAGGAAACAAAACAGTGGACTCCAGAGAAGTCAGCTGATTTGGTCATTAACTCCCTGGCTCTTACTCTCCTCATGTGCATAAGTAAGGAAATATTCTCTATGGTCCCTTACAACTTGAAAATTCTCTATTTTGCCTTCCTTAACATATCTGATTTTCATGCCACAAACCCCACTTCAGGCCCTCCATCTCCTTCCATACATGCCCACCTCCATCCAAATTGCACTGTGATGATCTGGTTTGACATAAGTCCAATGTGTTTGTGTGTGTGTACATGCACACGTGTATGTGAGAGGGAAAAGAGGACGAGAGAGAGTGAGGGGGAGAGGGAGAGAGAAAGGAGAGATATTGAGGCAATTCCTGGACATCTTTCCCTTCCCATTTCTATCCTTTGTAAGGAATGATAGTTGGTCTCAGAGGTGTAATCTTAAGATGTTCACAATGTTAAATTTCTATATGGTAATGAAATTTCTAAAATTGTTTAAGAATACTCAGAACAGATGGGAAAAAAAGGTAAGGAAAAAGATAGGCCAATTAGATATGTTATCTTTTTTTTTTAATTTTTATTTACTTATTTATTTATTTATGGCTGTGTTGGGTCTTCGTTTCTGTGCAAGGGCTTTCTCTAGTTGCGGCAAGTGGGGGCCACTCTTCATCGCGGTGCGCGGGCCTCTCATTATCGTGGCCTCTCTTGTTGCGGAGCACAGGCTCAGTAATTGTGGCTCACGGGCCCAGTTGCTCCGCGGCATGTGGGATCTTCCGAGACCAGGGCTCGAACCCGTGTCCCCTGCATTGGCAGGCAGATTCTCAACCACTGCGCCACCAGGGAACCCCTAGATATGTTATCTTAAAAAGGCTAAATCCCAGTAACTTAACCCAGTTTGGTGGAATAAGGCTTACTAAAAGTTGAAAAGGGGGACATCTTATTTGAAATGAGACACAACCTGAACTTCTTTGGTCAAGAGAAGTGGAGGAACTATGGTTACAAAAGTATCTGAAGTTACTGCAAAGCTATGGAAATATGTAACAAAAATAACCAGCACTTAGAATATAATAACACAAGGACCAATGTTCTACTGGTCCCTGCAGCAGGAACCAGATGGCCTAAAAGACCAATTCTCATCTCTTAATTTCTTTGATTGATGAGGAAGGATACACTTCCATTTAGTTCTCATAAACAGTGACCCCTTTTGTCATCTGTGGACAAAGTTGATGTGCTACCACTTTTGCTTTCAGCTATTAAGCTTGTATTTAATGATATGTGTGCTTGGTAATGTATGCATTCAAAAACTTTCACTGACAAAAACAGTCCTGCCTTCATCTATTTGTCTTTCAGCTGCTGCCAGCAGAGAAGTAGGGAATTTAAATGCACAGCAGGCAGCTGATGTATTTCTCCATGAACTAGTCTACATATCATGGCAAGAGTAGAAGCAAAGAAAACCTCCGATGCATTCTTCCCCATAAAGAGGCAAATGAAGCCAAGGGGCAGGGTAGTAAGGAGGAAAATGAAAGGCTAAAATGAGATTACTAGTGCATACCCTTTTAAGAGCAAATCAAAAGAACCATTCTCCTTGCCAACATTAGAGATGGGTTAAACTCTTTCAGTGCAAAGAACAAAGAAGTGTCCACTTTCTATTCTAAACAAAACTAATAGCAATTTCGACGCTGTTAGATAGATGCCATTTCACTTCAGAAGTGGTTATACCACAGTAGTGGATAGAGTCAGTATGTCATGTAAACGATTAAGAGGCAAAATAAAAATATTTAGAATAAATAGCAACATACAGAAAAAAAGAGAAAACCTTAGCAATGTGCACTGTGCCTACTGATCTTGGATACCATGGAACTCAGATAAATACATAAATACATATGTTTATAGGGCTCCTATACAGATTCCCACTATACTTCACATATAAATATACAAATATATAATTATATTTTGATATATTAATATATGATAGCCAAGTAGAGACTGGGGGCAGAAAAGTACACCTGAGTCACTGGGCTAATGAAGAAGGAAGAAATCTCAAGAAACCATAGGAGATCAGGTTGAGAAATCAGGGTCTAACAAAGGGGTCGTTCCTTGAAAAATTCTATGTGGGGATCCAGGGTATAGGTGTGCCCTATTTTAAGAAAACCTATATCCAATTTACAAATCAGAGAAGTTAGGAGTGGTTATTTGCATTACAGAAGGATTCCATATAGCAATATTTTAAAATGCCAAGCTATCATTGAACATTTAAGTAAGATTTATTTCTAAAAATATGGAATTTATATATTCAGTTTCTTAAAAACACATTTTTTAAAAATAAAGTGAGGTATCCCTGTACCACCAAGTTTCAGGTGGACTTTCTTTTGATTCTTCTTTTGTAAATTTACTATTGTCATAGTGATTCTCCTTAAAGCTTAGAGTGCCTGTACTGTGGGGGACAAACAGAGGAAGGAAATCCATACTTCAAAACCAGGAGCCTGAGACTATGTCCAGCTAGTCACTGTCCCCATTGAGGAAGTTGAGTTTCATGAAAAAGTGAATGTGAAGATATTCTTGGGCTTCCCTGGTGGCGCAGTGGTTGAGAATCTGCCTGCCAATGCAGGGGACACAGGTTCGGGCCCTGGTCTGGGAAGATCCCACATGCCGCAGAGCAACTGGGCCCGTGAGCCACAACTGCTGAGCCTGCGCGTCTGGAGCCTGTGCTCCGCAACAAGAGAGGCCGCGATAGTGAGAGGCCCGCGCACCGCGATGAAGAGTGGCCCCCACTTGCCACAACTAGAGAAAGCCCTCGCACAGAAACAAAGACCCAACACAGCCAAAAATAAATAAATAAAATAAATAAAATTTAAAAAAAAAAGATATTCTTGAAACATTTTAAAGGCCTGAGGCCAAATTCAGGAGAATGTAAGAAATGAGAGATAAGAAGGTCCCTAAAAATCTCCTGAAAAGGATGAATTGTATTGTCTATATTTGGAAAGAAGTGTGTTTTCACATTTGAGTTAAAGATGAATCTCTGTAGAGAGCTCAGAGTGAGGTAAGCACTGAGGTCTAGCTCAATGGAAGATAAAGTGTTTTTTATACTATATCTAATTATTGGTCTGACATACTTAAGATCTATGAATAAATACATATAAATAGGATCCTTTTGAGGAACCTCGAAGTCTTTTCTTCATTGTCTATGGATATTACTATACAAGCATAATTTCTGGTTGGGTGTGCAGCTGGTGGCTTCTATCAGAATACAGTGTTTTTAAAAATGTCTCAAGTTTGTAAAAATATATTCTTCTACTGCATAGAGTGCTTAGATATTAATTCCATTAATGATAGATGTCTTATTGAGTCCAATCATAAAAAACAGTCAAGTTGATGCATTAGCAGATTGGTATCTATTAGGTGACCTCTAAGAAAAAAAGGTCAGAAGACAGAGGATCTACAGAAAAATCATGTCTAAAACCCAGACAGCTGCCTATTCTTCTAACCCAGACACACATCTTAAAGAATAACTGATTTACATCAATAGTATAAAAACTTGAATTTGTAATAGAACACATTTAAATCAACCGTTATGAAACTAATACTTTAACTCCTAAGATGAAGGGTCATAGATAATAAATGTTTGTTAACTATGATAAGTGCAAACTATTGTCTTACATTATATAATGTTCAAGGATTTCACTGTGTTAAAGATAAAAGTCACTCTAAGTAAACCTTAGTTCCACCATGATTCTAGGGTAGAAAATCAGCTTTCAGTCTGATAAACTACCCAAGTTTCTAAGTCATAGTCTCATGCCTTCAAATCATCTAAAAACCCCAGTTACAAATCTTTTCTAAAACTATCTTGGATATCCTCTATCTGGAACTGATGAAACCGGTCCAGGTTTCTCTGAACCTCTAGGCTTTAAAAATGATAACTTCACAGTAATTACAATGAAGTATAGTTAGAAGATCTTATGAATATAAAAGTCATATTTCTATTTATCAATGTCATCAAATAAAAATGAACACCTGAAAAGACTGAATTATAAACTCTAAGTACATAAGATCAAAATCTATACCACGATAGATGCACTGCTCTATGAAAATCCATCCATTTAAAAATGATTGGCAAGGATAGGATATACTTGTCATTCAGTATAACAAAGTCATTCATAAGGCAAAAAAAGTGGGGGGCAAAAGAAAACTGTGCAAGTAGCCTTAACAAATGTAAAATAGATAGCTAGTGGGAAGCAGCCACAGGTGCTTTGTGACCACCTAGAGGGGTGGGATAGGGAGGGTGGGAGGGAGATGCAAGAGGGAGGAGATATGGGGATATATGTATATGTATAGCTGATTCACTTTGTTATAAAGCAGAAACTACCGGGAACATACGTATATGTATAACTGATTCACTTTGTTATAAAGCAGAAACTAACACACCATTGTAAAGCAATTATACTCCAATAAAGATGTTAAAAAAAAGCAGAAACTAACACACCATTGTAAAGCAATTATACTCCAATAAAGATGTTTTTTAAAAAAAAGTAGCCTTAAATTAAATATTGCAAACCTAGCATGAACTTTTAAAGTGGAGGTCCTATTTTTTTTTACTAAATGGAGACTGAAGTTCTACCCTTGAATTCTAAACTCTTGTTATAATGTTTTTTTCTATTACTAGGGTGCTAATAAGAAAGAGGTAACAGCATCCAAAAGCAAGAATAAACTGGAAAAACAAACAAAACCCAATTCTGTCTGGCCACAAAGCCCATCTACTCTCTCCCACTGCACTGACAAAAGCAGTAGCAGCAGTGGCTGGTGGCAGGAGACCCTCCATAAAGCACTCTCAAAATCTGTCAGAGAGGAAACATTCTGACCAAACTGGTCCTAGAGGATCTGTCTGAAAGACGTGAAAAACTGCAATCCTAAGTAATCTTCCCTTGAGGAAAGCTCAAAATCCTTGTCGGTAGTATTGGTAATTTGGACTGGAGAAGACATCCAACTGAAAAACAGAGTAAGCAGGCAATAGGGGAGGCAAAGGAAGAGGAAACCAATGAAACCCACAAAACTAGGGAAGCTAGCACAGCAAGTACTAAAAGCACTAATTAAAACAAAACGTGCAGGTATGGAGATGCAGTGAGAAGTCAAATGATGGTGCAACAATACTTACGTTTTGAAACAATCAAACAACAAAAAAAATCCTAACTAAACTCTCAAAAGCATTTTTAGTACAAGTCGTGTTTTACAGTCATTTATTTATTTTCTTAATCTTGATGATAGACAACTGTTAAGTGTTTCATAATTAAACATGTAAGCTAAAACATGCAAGCATTTAAGTGGTAGCTATGGTTAGAACTTCCTATTTATGTCCCAATTTCCATATCCAGTCCACCCCCAGGACTGCAGTCAGAGAACATGAGCAAGAAAGTTGTTTAAAGGGATGGGAGGGGGGAGACTATGAGAACAGGTTAAAAGAATTAGAGTGCATTAATCTGGAAAGATTAGACAATCAATCATGAATAATCACCACCAGTACAACCACTACCATTAAGCACTTACTGTATGACAGTCACCTTGCTAAGTGCAGAGATACTGAGCTATGTCTAAGGACAGATGAAGTGCTGTCAAAGTAGATTTTAACATTCCTTCTTTCAGTATGACATTTATGTGTCAAGCAGTGTGTTGGTCAAGCAACAGTTGTAAACTAGTTAACAATAGAATGTCATAGAAAGAACGTCAGATTGGAAGTTAGAATATTTAGGTTTAAGTTCTAAGAGCATTAATAAGTATATGTATAACCTTGAGCAAATTACCTAACCTTCTTAGGCCTATCAAAAAGATCTATAAGATAGAGGTGATGGACCAATCAGTGGCTTTCAGTTTTGTTTTTTTTTTTAAGCAGCCAAACCTTTCTTCAAATAAAATCTTACAGGAATGTCCTCCATATGAAAGGGCTGAAAGTGCAAATCTTATGCTTGAAGCACAGTGAAGGTCATAACAGTCCCACCATCCCTCTACTGGGCCTCCCCCACTCCCTGGAAGCAACCCTAATGGTATCTATACAGATACCCTTTGAAAATCTATGGGATAGATGATCTTTAAGGCCCCTTCTAAATCTAACATCCTATGACTAGCTCTGAAATTTTATTCACCTACGTCTTCAAAAATCTTTGTTCAATCTAGTCCAACAAGTATTTGTTGAATGTTTAGCATCATAGAAAACACAAGATAGGATTTCCACCTTAGAGGAGCTCACCATCTTTTTGGGGAAAATAAAATAAAATGGGTATGCACTTCAGAGGAAAGAAGGTTTTAAGGAGCAGGCCACCATCAAGGGCCCAAGAAGTAGAAGATTCACTTCTCTATCTTTTTTGTGGCTATATCATCAATGCAGGTATAGCAGGTATTCAATAAATATTGAATAAATGAATTGAATGGATGAGTGGATGGATGGATAAGGCTATTATCTTACTCATGGTCACTGAAATTCAGCCAAAAGGTCTGTAGAGTTAAAAGTATTTTCCATATGTTAGAGATTTTTTCTTATAAGCACAGTGTTACAAGGAAAGCAAACAAATTTCTTCATTATTCATTCTACTATCCACTACCTACAATTAAATGGTGATATTTTATTAGAACAAAAACAAAGCAAAAAACTACACCCCATATGTTAGCTCCCCAATTTGAGTCAGCAGAGGAAATAAAGGCAAAATTCAGCCCAACCATTTGAAATGTAATTTTGTGGGAGCAAATCATTAGATTAAATTTTGCTTTGGCAGGAAATCTTTCTTTCAATGAACTTATTTTTATGGAGGTCATTCATATACTGCAAGTAAGCAAGTCACCAAAGTAGGTAAATCAAGATAGAAACGAGGGCCATTTTGGCTCTTATCTCCTTCTCATCTCCATTAGTAGTGGGAAGAAGGCAGGGAGGTAAAAAAGAAGGCATCTGTTTTTCTTTTACCTCCCTAGCTTGAATTCTGTCCCGTAAGATACACTTTGTCTTTTTGGACTCAAAGTCAGCCAGCAAGCACTTAAGTAAAATTAAGACAACTGCACCAATGGCAGAGAATTTGATGGAAAGCTTGTTGGAGACAGCTCATTTGAGTAAAAGCTTTGCCTGTTCAAGGAACAATATAATTTCTGGAGGAAATCTTTCTGGAAAGGGCTGGGCGGCTCTGCAGTTTTATAGCTCAGTTGATATCAGTTATCCAGGACAAGTGTTGTATATAACTAATGTTCTCAAACCTGAATTGTGTTTCCCTAGAAGGCTATTACATTTGAAAGGACATTAAGGTGAATTTGAATTCCATTTTTTTGTTTTAGCATAGCCCTAATATTTTATTATAGTATAATCTATACTACTCCTATTCTGCATATGCCTTATGAGTGGACATATTTTTATAAACATACTGGGAGGGTATAAAACAGTTTTTTTTCAAGCTATGGTACCTGACGCCTGAGTTGCTTAGAGAGATATCAAACTAATAGATGAAATGAGAAATATCAAAATGCTTTGTAGTCTTCCTCCAAGGTACAGTGATATCTTGGGGGAAAAGTTGCATCCCTTCCTTTGCTGTGACAAGCAAAGAGTTTCAGTCTATGTGGAGCTCCATAGGTAGCTGCAACAAAAGTCATATGGTGAGTAGAAATATGATGGGGTCCTGACTGCACAGAACAGATGACATCACTGCTTTCTTCTATTCATTTTAACTACTTGCCTGTAACAACTGGATTCAACACAGGGTCTTGAGCTTCATTTGAAAGACCCATTTCCATCGACAGACAAATGGATAAAGAAGATGTGGTACATATATACAATGGAATATTACTCAGCCATAAAAAGGAACGAAATTGGGTCATTTGTAGAGACGTGAATGGACCTAGAGACTGTCATACAGAGTGAATTAAGTCAGAAAGAGAAAAACAAATATCGTATATTAACACATATATGTGGAATCTAAAAAAATGATACAGATGAACTGGTTTGCAAGGCAGAAATAGAGACACAGATGTAGAGAACAAAAGTATGGACACCAAGGGGGGAAAGCAGGGGCGGGGGTGGTGGTGGTGGAATGAATTGGGAGATTGAGATTGACATATATACACTAATATGTATAAAATAGATAACTAATAAGAACCTGCTGGATAATAAAATAAAATAAATTAAAATTCAAAAAAAAAACCCAAACGAACAAAAAGAAAGACCTGCATTTGGAATGAATACAGTTACTCCAGGGACCACATGAGTTTCAATGCACCTGGGGCAGCTAGCCAAACTGTCACTTGCTTCCATCATCTAAGCAAAACGTGGAAATTTCTGGTCAGGTGGCTTCAACTTTGCCATTTCCCATAAGAGGGCTATAACTGCCAAATTTAAAAAGACTTTGCTCCTATGCTAAAGTATTTTCATAGAATAAGAAATGTGGTTTAGATGAGAGGAAAAAAGAAAAAGTTATTTTCTGCCCCTCACACATTTTGATCTAAGTTTGGTCTATACATGCTAATCTGGAGGTTACTGTCTAGTACCATATAAGTTAGTTATAATTCTTTAGACTAGGTGCCCAGAATTTTCCATTCTCTTCTCCCTCTTTCA
Source organism: Balaenoptera acutorostrata (assembly GCF_949987535.1). Classification (NCBI taxonomy): domain Eukaryota; kingdom Metazoa; phylum Chordata; class Mammalia; order Artiodactyla; family Balaenopteridae; genus Balaenoptera; species Balaenoptera acutorostrata. The sequence goes on from NC_080085.1 coordinate 113,652,874, forward strand.
CCCAAATCCCTTGGGAAGTATTTATTCATTCAATCAGTTAAAATACTTACTTAGAGCCTGCCATATGCCAGGGACTTTTCTAAGCATTGGGGATACAACAGTGAACAAAACACAGCCCCTAACCTAATAAAGTCTTTATATTTGGGGGGTAGAGACAATGAACAAACACATAGATATAAAATATCAAATAGTGATAAGTGATATGAAGAAAATAAAGCAGAGTAAGTGTACAGAGAATGGTCATGAAAGGCCACTCTGAAGAGGTGACATTTGAGCATAGCTTTGAATGAAGTGAGGATTCATCTTAGCTTTTCTCTCCATTAAAAAAATCCAGGCAGTCTCTAAATTTACTATGTTCAGAGTTGGAAGTAAGAACAGACATCAGAGTTGAAAAATTTGGGAAATACCATCAGGATATTCAAAGAAGTCATCATGGAGTTGAAGATCATCTACTGAAGGTCAACTAAATGATTCAAGGGATGAAAGAAGGCTGAGAGGTAACATGATTAAAATATATGATTCAAGGGATGAAAGAAGGCTGAGAGGTAACATGATTAAAATATATAATTTCAATGACCATTATGAACATTATGAATGGGCGTCTGTAGGCTGATACATCCAATTCTAGAAAAACACCTTACAAATGGTAAATTAGAATAATAAAAAGTGTATCTGAGATCTTATTTGCAAAGCAGAAATAGAGACACAGACGTAGAGAACAAACGTATGGATACCAAGGGGGAAACGGGGGGGTGGGATGAATTGGGAGATTGGGATTAACATATATACACTACTATGTATAAAACAGATAACTAGTGAGAACCTACTGTATAGTACAGGGAACTCTACTCGGTGCTCTGTGGTGACCTAAATGGGAAGGAAATCCAAAAAAGAGGGGATATATGTATACGTATGGCTGATACACTTTGCTATACAGTAGAACCTGACACAGCAGTGTAAAGCAACTATACTCCAATAAAAAAAAAAGTGTATCTGAGATTCTGGTTCCAGCACAAAATAAAGAGATGCACTTCTCCCTACTTTTCCCAATAAGTACAGCTAAAAACCTGGGCATTATATATAAAACAAACGTAAGAAGACTCTGAAGGGTGGAGAAAAAAAGGCAGACTGGCTAGGGAGTTTGGGATCTAAGGAATGACAAAGTGGTGAGTTCCCTGGGTGTTTTTTACTTCATATATCCCAGACTAGGTATTGAAGAAGCCAGCAACCCAGAGACATGAATGGGCACAGACAAAAATAGTTTCAAGAAAGCCTTCTCTCTCTAGCCAAAAGACCAAGAAAGGGGCAAACAGCAATTCAGAAAACTTTTAGATAATAACTACCTTACTCCAGCCAAACAATATAGGAAAAACTTGGGCCTTACCCTCACTCCCATGAGCAAAGGCTAAGTAGGGAACCTAGACTTCCACTCTCCAGACTCTAATGAGGTGACCCAAATCTGCTCACTGGGGTAGTGTATAAGAGAAGGCCAAATGGATCTTTCATTCCCAATCAATGTCAGTGGAGGCCACGTGGTGAGCAGAAATCAGGTGCCCTTCCCTCTCTATCAGCCAGGGTGGTGTCAGCAAAAGCCTAGAAGGGAGCTTCAACTTCTAAGTCAACCAGTAGTAATGGGGTGCCCCTCTACTTCTCCAGAGTGTCAATGGAGGCTTAGTGGAGAACCTGGACTTCTATTTCCACATGGTAGTAGTGAAGTGGTGACCACTTCCCCTGCCAGCATGATGTCAGGGTAGACCTACCAAAAGAAAAGATTTGGGCTTCCCTGGTGGCACAGTGGGTGAGAATCTGCCTGCTAATGCAGGGGACACGGGTTCGGGCCCTGGTCTGGGAAGATCCCACATGCCGCGGAGCGGCTTGGCCCGTGGGCCACAACTACTGAGCCTGCGCGTCTGGAGCCTGTGCTCTGCAGCAAGAGAGGCCACGGTAGTGAGAGGCCCACGCACCGCAGTGAGGAGTGGCCCCCACTTGCCGCAACTAGAGAAAGCCCTAGCACAGAAACGAAGACCCAACATAGCAATCAATCAATAAATCTAAAAAAAACAACAACAACAAAAGAAAAGATTTAAATAAGATCCAGAGTCTCATAACACAATACCCACAATGTCAAGAATTCAATTAAAAAAATCACTTGTCTTATCAAGAACACAGAAAATCTCAAATTAAAGAGAACAGACACCAACACCAAGATGACACAAATGTTGGAATTATCTGACAAGCATTTTAAATAAACCATCAAAAAATGCTTGAAAAAGCAATTACAAACATGATTAAAACAAATGAAAACTTTGCTGAAAGTTTCAGAAAAGAAACAGAGGATGTAAAGAAGAACCAAATGGAAATTTCAGAACTGAAAAATACAATAACCAAAACATAAAACTCACTGGATATGCTCAAGAGTCGAGTGGAGATGACAAAGGAAAGAATCAGTGGACTGGAGACAGAATAACAGAAATCACCTAATATGAGCAGTAAAGAGAAAATAGATTTAAAAAGTGAACAGATCCTTAGGAACCTGTGGGACATTAACAAAACATCTAACATTTGTCTGATTGAATTCACAGAAGAGGAGAGTAGGTATTTATAGAAGAAAACGGGTGAAATTTGTAGAAATTTGGCCCAAAACATAAATCTACAAAATCAAAAAGCTGAGCTAATCCCAAATAGGACAAACAAAAAATCCACACCAACACATATCATAATCAAACTACTGAAAACCAAAGACAAAGAAAAAATATTGAAAGCACTGAGAGAAACAACACCTTTACCTATAAGGGAAAAAACAATGAGAATGATAGCAGATATATAAGCAAATCACGTCCAAGTGAGGTTTATTCCAGGGATGTAAGGCTGGTTCAGCATTTAAAAATCAATCAATGGAATCCACCATAAAAACAGGCTAAAGAGGAAAAATCACAATCATATCAATTGATGGAGACAAAGCATTTGAAAAATTTAACAGCAATTCATGATAAAAGTCTCAGAAAACCAGAGTAGAGGGGAACTTCCTTAATTTAGTAAAGAATATTTACAAAAAGCCTACATCTAACATCTTACTTAAAGGTGAAGGGCTGAATATTTTCCTCCTATTATTAGGAACAAGGCAAAGATATATTCTGTCACCACTCTTATTTGATACAGTACTGGAAGTTCTAGACAGTGCAATAGGCAAGAAAAGGAAATAAAAGACATACAAATTAGAAAGGAAGAAATAAATCTGTCCCTATTTGCAGATGACATGATGGTCTAGGTAGAAAACCTCCTAGGAATAATTTGGAATTCAGCAAGATGAGATAATACAATACCAACACACAAAAATCAATTAATTGTATTTCTATATACTGGCAATGCACATGTGAACACCAAAATTAAAAATACAATACCATTTACAATTGTTCAAAAAAAGAGAAATACTTAGATATAAATCTAACAAAATGTGTGCATGACTTACATGCTGAAAGCTACAAAAATGATGAAATAAATTAAAGAAGGTATCAATAAATGGAGACACCTACTGTATTCATGGACTGGAAAACTCAACATAGTAAAGATGTCAATTCTCCCTCAAAATAACATACAGGTTGAATGCAGAATCTGTCAAAATCTCAGCAAGATTTTTTTCTAGATATAGACAAACATCCTAAAATTTATGTGGATAGACTAAGGAACTAGAATAGCAAAAACAAGTTTGAAAAAGAAGAATAACAGAATAATTAGTCTATCCAATTTCAAGATTTATTTAGCTAAAGTAATCAACAAATGGTGCTAGAGCAATTAGATATGCATAGGCAAAAAAAAATGAACCTTGATATAAAGCTTACACAAAAAAAGGACATAGTGTATGATCTCATTTATATAAAGTTTAGTAACAGACAATTCATGGTGATAGGAGTCAGAATAGTGGTTGCCTGTGTAGGTTGGAAATTGACTGAAAGGGATCATAGGGGAACTTTCTGGTGTGATGAAAATGTTTAATGTCCTCACTGTGGTGTTGATTACAAGGGTACATGCATTTGTTAAAAGTTGTCCAATTGTACACTTAAGATCTGTGAATATCACTATGTAAATTTTATCTCAATATTTTAAAAGTATTTCTTTAAATAGCAAAATGTAACTAGAGAACACTTTTGTCTCAAATATAGTAGAAAGTTAAAAAAAGTGAATAATTTTATATAAAATAACAGACAATAGATTCATAATGGACTATTGAAAGAAGTTAGAACTTTTCCTCCCAGGAACACATCTATCTATTTTTTTAACTTTTCATTTTATATTGGAGTATAGTTGATTAACAATGTTCTGATAGTTTCAGGTGTACAGCAAAGTGATTCAGTTATACATATACATGTATCTATTCTTTTACTCTGCTCAATATTATGTAACAACCTAAATGGGAAAAGAAGTTCACTTCTATCTATTTTGAGATTGGTATTAGGGAGACATATGATGATTTCCTAATAAAGCCCTCTCAGAATCAGAATACTGGATGACAGGTATGCCTCATCATGGTCATTTTTACATTTCTACCTATGAAATAAAGGCCAATAGTGAAAAAATCTAGCTTTATCCTTTTAGCTTATGATAAATGTATTAAATACCCTTTAAAAAGTCTAAGATGGCAATACCTTCTTTCTCCTTAGAGGTACAAACAAATTTGAATCTTCCCATAAGAATTTATTTTACATGGTAAAGGTATCCCAGAGAGGTAAATGCAGTAACCTAACAAATCCAACTTGCGAGGAATGGCTGTATTACAGTAACTCAGATGTATATTGATTACACCAGGGTAGATGATATCTCAATGCTATCAAACCCATAGCACATTGTTATTCTAAATGCTGCTTCTGCATCTGAAGTGCAAATCAGTTATTCTGTCCCATAACTAGTTATATACGAATTTTAAATTGAAGAATTGGAAACAATTCAAAGTTGTAGAGAAAAATTTATAACCCTCTAAACTGAAACTGACATATTCAGAGCAAGGAAAAAAAGTGACCACTCATTTATTCATTCATTAATTAAACATTTATTAAGTGCCTACTGTGTGTCAGACCCTGTGCTAGGTGTCAGACATTTAAAGATGGGTAAAATATCATCTCTGCCCTTTAAGAAATAACAGCTTAAATGGGAGAAACAGATATATAAACAGATAATTATAAAATAGTATGGTCAGGGCAACAACAAAAATATGCACAAGGCATAACTAAAGTACAGAGGAAAGAGCAGGGAAGACATTCTGAATGAGATAGTACCTGAACTGAGTCTTGAAGGGTGAGTAGGAGTTAGCTAGGTGATGAAAAATGTAGGGAGGGCATTTCAGGCACAATGGACTACATAAGTAAAGGCAGAGGCATGGAGGACAGAAGCAGCAGAGTGTGCATAAACTACAAATAGATTAAGTGTTTTAAGCAAGGGAGTGACAGGATCCAATTTGTGTTTTAAACAGAAAAGTCTGGCAATGTGGGGGTGCAGCCGAGGGGATATGAAGGGAGGCAAGAAGACTAATTAAGAGACTGCCGTGGTTTAGACAAGTAATGATGTGCTGCTGAACTAGGGAGGGCAATAGAAGACAGAAGAGATTATGGTCAATGATCAATTTACTTAATTTGGCTTTCAAGATGCCATGCTCTCTCGATTTTCCTCCTACCTCTTACTGGCCATTCTTTCTCAGTTTTCTTTGCTGGTCCCTCCTCTTATCTCCAATTTTTTAACTCAGGGCTCAGACCTTGGATCTCTTCTCTGTTCTCACTCCCTTGGCTTTAAATACTAGGTATGTGCTAAAGACTCCCAAATGTATAGCTCTTGCCCAGACATTTCCACTGCACTGAAGACTCATATACCCACCTACCTGCTTGACATTTCCAATTAGATGTCTAATAAACACCTCAAACTAACATGTCCAAAACTGAACTCCTGCATGTCATGCTCACTCTGCCTACAGTCTTTCTCACCTCAGTAAATGTCACCTCCTTCCTCAGGCAAAAACTTAAAATTTTTTTAAAATTGAAGTATAGCTGATTTACAATGTCTTGTTAGTTTCTGCTGTACAGCAAAGTGATTCAGTTTTATATACATATTCTTTTTTATATTCTTTTCCATCATGGTTTATTATAGGATATTGAATATAGTTCCCTGTGCTATACAGTAGGACCTTGTTGTTTTATCTATTTTATATATAGTAGTTTGTATCTGCTTAATCCCAAGCTCCTAATTTATCCCTCTCCCACCTCCTTTCCCCTTTGGTAACCATAAATTTGTTTTCTGTGTCTGTGAGTCTCTTTCTCTTTTGGAAATAAGTTCATTTGTATCATATTTTATATTCCACATATAAGTGATATCATATGGTATTTGTCTTTGTCTAACTCACTTCACTTAGTATGATAATCTCTAGGTCCATTGATGTCACTGCAAATGGCATTATTTCATTCTTTTTTATGGCTGAGTAGTATTCCATTGTATAAACGTACCACATCTTCTTTATTCATCTGTCGATGGACATTTGGGTTGCTTTCATGTCTTGGCTATTGTAAATAATGCTGCTATGAACACTGAGGTGCATGTATCTTTTAGAATTAGAGTTTTCTCTGGATATATGCCCAGGAGTGGGATTGCTAGATCATATGGTAGCTCTATTTTTAGTTTTTTAAATCCATACTGTTCTCCATAGTGGCTGCACCAATTTACATTCCCACCAACAGTGTAGGAGGGTTCCCTTTTCTCCACACCCTCTCCAGCATTTGTTATTTGTAGGCTTTTTAATGATGGCCTTCTGACCGGTGTGAGGTGATACCTCATTGTAGTCTTGATTTGCATTTCTCTAATGATTAGTGATGTTGAGCATCTTTTCATGTGCCTCTTGGCTATCTTCATGTCTTCTTTGGAGAAATGTTTATGTAGGTCTTTTGCCCATTTTTGATTGGGTTGTTTGTTTTTTTGTTGTTGAGTTGTTTGTATATTTTGGAAATTAAGCCCTCGTCAGTCGCATCATTTGCAAATATTTTCCCCTAGTCCGTAGGTTGTCTTTTCGTTTTGTTTATGGTTTCCTTTGCTGTGCAAAAGCCTATACGTTTGATTAGGTCCCATTTGTTTATTTTTGCTTTTATTTCTATAGCTCAGGCAAAACTTTGAATTCATCCTTGACTTCTCCCTTGTGTACCCCATATCCAATCTATCAGCACATCCTGTTTGTTGTACCCTTATAATATATCCTGAATGTATCCACTTCTCACCATCTAACACTGTTTCCACCCTGCTCCCAGCCACCATCGTCTCTTGCTTGGACTATTGCAAAAGCTTTCTATTAGTCTAACTGCCTCCACCTTGCCCATAACCCTATAATCTATTCTCAAGAATGCATCCAGCATGATCCTTTCAAAAGCCTGATCGCATCACTCTTACGCTCAGAACCCTCCAAAATTTTCTTATTTTATTCAGAGTAAAAGCCAATGTCCTTATAATGGTCTCAAGGCCCTATTAGAGCTACTCTCTCCCCCAGTTATACTCTTCTGAATTAATCTCCTATATTCCCCTTGCTCACTCTGCTCTGGCCATACTAACTCCTTGAACACTAGTTCCTTGAACAATCCAGACACTCTCTTGACTGAAGGCCTTTCAGTGCTAGTTGTTTCCTCTGCTTGGATGTCATTCCCTCAGATAGCCACTCTCCTCCAAATAATTGTTTAAATGTCCTTTGTCAGTGAGGTTACCCTGAACATCCTTTTTAAAATTGCAAACTGCATCCCACCAATGCTCTCAATCCCCCTAATTCTGCTCTATTCCTTCCATACCATATTGAAAAATATACATATATATACACACACACATAATCACATACATATATGTATATATCACTTAGGATTGTGTGTGTGTGTGTAATACTTGCCTATCTCCTCCTTTTAGAAGCTAAACAATGGGGCAGAGACTTTTTTTGGTACTCAGATGTTTTTCCAGCACCAAGAACTGTGCCTGGCACATAGTAGGCACTCAATAAATATTTGATGAATAAATGAGTATGAAACAGAACCTATAGGGGATGAGAAAATATGGGGCAACCACCTTAGTTAAATCTGATAAGAATAGGGGAATTTGAAAAGAAGAGCCTATTTGAAGAGAATTTCCAAGGGGCATAGGGAGGGCTAATCATAGCTTCCCTCTTATTCTAATGGATTCCTGAGCTACAGAGAATACAAAGGTGGGTTATGTCTGTAAAGCAATTATCTACATTTCTCAGTAGGACACATAAAGACTGAGCATTCTACTGCAAGGTACACAGCACTGTCCTACTTCCATAACCTCCAAGCCCAGATGCCTTGAACAGGTGTACACACGCACACACACACACACACACACACACACACACATTTAGTATTGACTCTAATAAAGTTTAGGCTAAAATGAAGTTTAGGGATGATCTACAGATTTTTTTTTTTGATCTACAGATTTTAATTATGCATGTTCTCTCATTCTCCTTAACACAAATAACCAAGACTTATACCTCAAATGTATAATCTGAACATGGACTCATAGAATGCTAAAGCTAGGACGTACCTTAGAGATCATCTAATCCAAACCTTTCCTATATCATTTATTATTCTTCTTTTTGAGAACAAAGATATCTGTCACTCCAAATAAGAAATAACTACTTCATTAATGTATCCCTTTTGAACTACACATACACAAACACACCTCTTTTAAATATTATACATATTTTATCTTTCTTCAGTTTCAAATAGGCATCTGATTTTGTTATGATTAATAAAGCACTTTTCTCTCTTACCTTACTCCTTTCTTTGTCTCTGTAGACAAGAATAGGGTTATATCTTTTATTTGGAGTAAATGGGATATGGTTTATGAATCTAAATGAATACCTATAATGTCTGGATTTAGATAGAACAACCCAGACCTCATGAAATTAATTTAGTTAAAAATTGAATTTAAAGATCTGCTGCAAGACAGCATTGTTCTGCTTCCTGTTAAATTACCATTTTATCATCAAAATGTGTATTTTTATAATTTTAGTTATTAAACTAAAATGTAATAGAACTAAAGAAAAGGTAAGAGGAAGAGATAGTTCTGACATATGAACTATGAGGGAAACTATAATATCTGTTTTTAGAATTCAATTTCTCCCTGGTTTAGTCTATTTTTCTTATCTCTGCAAAATATGCACTAAAAACAATATATGGGGGCTACATTTAACTGTTTGTATCATATTTCATATTAACTTACATTAATTGGATAATAGCACTGAAATGAAAATGGAGTTACTGTTAATGTCAAACATTTTCTGCTGTATTTCTGGGTGGTTTTGTAACTGAGGAAATCACTTGAAGAAAAATTTTATCTCTTCATGTTAACTTTTTTTCTCACTTGGCTTTTCAGTTTCTTCTCACACTGTTTCAGTAAACACAATATGTCTTCTAAAAATCTTTAAATATATATATGTGTGTATGTGTAAAATTATATATAAGTTAATATAAATCTATTTAAGCTTTAGACATTTTTCTAAAATTCTTTATCCTTTATAGAGAAAGACAATTTTTCATCAAGATACAGGATGTGTTTCTAGTTTTATCACTAAAAAGTTGACTTTAGCTCTCTATCTTCTCTCTTTCTACAACTTCAGTTGTGTGTTTTGAAGGTAAAATATTTGTCAACAAATCTGTGGTAGGAAGCTTCTAAGAAGGTCCTCAATGATCCCTGCCTCCTGGTATTCACAAACCCTTGTTTAATCTCCTCCCCATGAATGTGGTCTGGATGTACTCACTTCTAACAATTATAACATAGCTGAAGTGATAGAATGTCACATCTGAGATTAAGCTATACAATGACTGGCTTCTGTCTTGGGCATTCTTCCTCACTTTCTTGAATTGCTCTCTCTGGGATAGCAAGTCACCATGTTATGGAGCAGCCCTGTGGAGAGGCCCATGTGGCAAGGGACCGAGGTCTGCCAGCAACTACACAAGTGAGCTTGAAAGTGGACCCCCATCATCCATTCAAGCCTTCACATGAAACCACAGCCTCAGCCAACAGCTTGACTGCAGCCTTATGAGAAATCTTGAGCCAGAGACATCTAGCTAAACCATGTCTAGATTCCTGAACCACAGAAACTGAGATAATGTTTGCTGTGCAACATGCTAAGTTTGGGGATAATTTGTTACACAGCAGTTTATAACTAATACAAAAACCCAAGTTCAAAACACAGTTACTGCTATATAACTAGTTTATGAGGAAAGACATATGAATATCAAATAATTTGTTTCCTCTAGTAAAATCGCCCATATTCCTCCAGTATGTCCATCATAGTAGCTCATGCCAAAACGGAAATAAACAAACTACTTTAACCACCAAACTGGACATAGTCTTTTCAACCTAACCAATGCACTGGTCTTCTGAAAGACTTGCAACTAAAATTTATGAACCAATACCAAAATAAATTTGAATTGAAATCAAATTTCTTAATGGCTATGATTATGACTGTTTAAATTCTCAAGTGGTTACTCACTTCAATGCAGGATTATTGCACCAGACACTACCAACAAAAGAATATATCTTATACAGATGAATACCATATGCTAAACAGGACTAGAAGGTAAGGCTACCAACCGTGTTTTGGTCTGTAGAGTTACGCAAATAGATATACATCATCTACATCCCTCTGGCTGCCTCTCAGGCAAGTCAGCAAGACTACATACCTCCATTTTCACAGTACATTTCAACAACAATATGATAGCTCCCCAAAATAGTGCCTGATAAGCAAATAGAGAGAATCACTATATCTACAGAGGTTTGTATCTGAAGATGATGGTCACTAATTATTTTCCTTCCATGTATTTATATTTATAAAGTTTGCAAAACTTTTCACAGCAGTAGCCAAGTATAGTTGGCCCTAGAACTACATGGGGGTTAGGGGTGCCGACACTCTGTGTAGTCAAAAATGTGCATATAACTTATAATTGGCCTTCCATATATGCACGGTTCTTCCATATCTGTAGTTCCTCTGTACCTACAATTTTGCATCTGCAGATTCAAACAACCACAGGTTGTGTAGCACTGTAGTATATACTGTTAAAAAAATCTGCATGTAAGTGGACCCATGAAGTTCAAACCCGTGTTGTTCAAGGGTCAATTGTATATTCATTTATTTATTCATTACCTACTATGTTCCAAGTATAATTCTAGGCACTTAGGAAACATCATTGAATAAAAAATACAATACAAAGATTCTTGTTTTCACTGAACTTACATTATATATTAAATTTTCTATTTTCTGTAGAATCTGACATGGCTGATTTCCACCTTGTTGAAAATCTGTATTCCCTTGGTTTCTGCAGTCTGGTGTTACTCTGTTTTCCTAATAGTCTTCAATTGTTTCTTCAGTCTTCTTCACTGGCTCCTCCTATCAAAACCTAATAGCTTTAGATCATAAGTCTTAGTTAGTTCCTGGGCTCCTCATTAATATAATTTGTTCCTCAGAAAACTCATTCATTTCCTCAAACCCAATAATCATCTCTCTAAATGTAGCCTCTCAATTTTATATTTCTCATCCAATTTCCTATCTAGTGACTCCTTATGCTTACATATTTCTATTAGGATAATCCCACACCTTCAAGTAATGACCTAATCATTATCAACTACTTAAAATGGGTCTCCTTATGCTCTTTTATATTCCATCAATGACAGCACTATTCTCTCAGTCATCCAGTCTCACAATTAATCTTCTCTTTCTAATCAGTCAAGTCCTGCTCATTTTGCCTTTATAATATCTCTTGTATCCATTATTTACTTTCCATTCCCATGACTAGGTCCTCATCGCTTCATGAATGGATTGACTATAATATCGTCCTAATTGATTTCTAGTCTTTCTATTCCAATCTCTCCTTTACACTACTTCTAGGTTGATTTTTATGAAATATCACTTTCATCATGTCATCATCCTGAATCACGAACCATTAATAGCTTCCCATTGTCCATAAAATCTAAATTCCTCATCCTGACATTTAAAGCTCTTCAAATCTGCCTCTAGCCTATTTATTAAACTAATTTCTTGCTATTCACCAATGCAAACTATTTATTCCAGTCAGGATGGTCTCCTTAACGTCCCCAGAGCGTATTACGCTTATCTGGGCCTCTAGGATTTTGCTCATGATAGTCATCAAGCTTGGAAAGAGTCTTCCCCACCCTTTTGTTCTACAAAATCCTACCTATGTTTAAGTCTCTCTTCCCAACAAATCCCTTACAACTTTAGTCCATACTCTTCTTTTTCTTGTTTAGTGCCTACTGTATATGGCACTTGCTTTGCCTCTTAATCATATTTTTCCATACTATATTTTTTCTTGTCTCAGTTTCCCTTGTAGGAGTCTAGGCTACTTAACAGTAAGACAAGTGTCATCATTTGTTCCTTCCACCACTTTTTTTCAGTAGTCCACAACAGCAGATCCAAAACTTTTTAAAAAGTTTAAAAAAATACTGAGAATCTCAGAGTCTTTGATTTTTGCAGGTTATATCTATCAATACCTACTATACTAGAAATTATAACTGTGACATTTTAAAAGTATTGATTTATTTACTCATTTAAATATAACAGTAAATCAAATATATGTTTACATAAGTAACATGTTTATGAAAAATAACTATATTTTGCAAAACAAAATAAAAAGTGAGAATAATAGCATTGTTTGGCCAGTTTGCAAATCTTTTTTATAGAAGAGAGTTTACTAGAAGACAGTTGGATTCTTGTGTCTCCTTCTGCAATCAATATGTTGTGATATGATTTTTGTGATATGTTCTTTTAAAGTATATGAAGAAAATCTGGCCTAATGTAAATATGTAACTGGAAAATGGAGGAATGTTTGAATAATTGTTTCAGATAATTGTGGATATTCTTCTTTAATACTATACCAAAATTTGACAGTGGTATAGTTTCTTTAAGATAAATGCAGTGGGGAATCTGAATCCATATTAATGAATTTTTTGGACTTTGTTATATTGAAATTCACTGGTCAGCCTTGTACTTTAAATGAATCTTTTACCCAGGCATGATTTTACAACATCATGCATTAATCATTTGACAAATACTGTTTCACTGAGCTATGCAGATCTTCCAAATGGTGACACATTTCATTATATAATATTTTTTAAAAATCACATTAGTTAATATCACTGCTGATCTCATCAGAAAAGGTTATAAATATTGGGAAGTTCTCAAGCTTATGGTGGCAGATATAACTGTTCCAAAATTCTAATTTTCACTTAAAGCTCCAATTTTATTGTTGACAACAAATACTGTCAGTTATTTTCCTTAAAGTGACAGGCTTACTTTATTTTTGAGAAAATGGCTGCCAGATACCCAGGTCTGAATAACCATTGTTTGTCAGTTGTTCTTTCAAGTAAAATTAAAGTTTTGTGTAAAAATCTGCTAGTTCAATTTACAACTCAATCATGCAAGTGCTTTACCTCCAGATACTGTCATACTTCAGTATGTATGAGAAGTGCATTATGCATGTTTCCCATGTTGATACATAGATGATTAAAAAGATATGTACTCATCAAACTGTGCACATTAAATATGTGCAGTTCTTTGTATGTCAGTTATATCTCAAAAAAGCTATTTTAAAAGATATGTGCACAAAGATCAATATTTAATAAAATTAATAATATTTACTGGTTTATCAAAGACATTATTAAGTGAAAATGGATTTTTTAACCATGAGCGTGTGGTGGTAAAGAATACAATTACTAACAAGTACCATTTGGTATCACTCCCTTGATTTGTGCCAAGGCACCAGTAGTATTACTCTTGCATCATTAGTGAAAATGTCAACACAGGGAAAAAGGCAAATAACATCTTAGAATTATTGTGAAAAGAGTTTTGACCTCTCAGACTCCCTGAAAGACTCCTGGGGAGCCCAGGGTTCCATGGACCACACATTGAGAACCACTCAAAGTGATTCTATACTATGAGTCTACACTTGAATCTACACTATGAGTCTACTCTTTGAGGTCTACACTATGCTGGGAACTCTTTCCTCCTTTAGCATTACCTCTGGTCACTTCACTGGTTTCTTGTTGAGCTCAGTCCTCTTCTGTTAACATTCTAAATATACTCTAATATACCTAATTTACCTAAATGGTTTCAGCTACAACCTATAAACTAACGATTCCCCCAAATCTATATCTCTAATGCATACTTATCTTCTGACCCTCAAATCTATGTTTCTGATTAATATCCTGTAGATACCTCCAACTTGATACACCCAAAACATAATTCATCTTTTCTCTCAAATTCTTTCATACTCCTGAATTCCCAATGTAGGCTGTTAGCACCTTTGTTCGTCCAGTCACCCAATCTAGAAATCTAGGGGTCATCCTTAACTCCTTCCTCTCCCTCACCCATAAAGGGCCAGCCAGGCAACATCAATTTATGATATTGTGATAACATCAATATTGTAATACAATAGGGAGTGGCAAAACCCAAGTCAAACCAGAGAATGCATGTTCCATCTAAAGGTATTCAAATTCAAACACTGTGTGCGGCAAATCGAACATATTTGTTAGTTTCTAGTCTGTGATACTTGGTAACTCTGAAATATATCTTGAATTTGCACCTGTCTTTCCATTTCCACTGCCATTCTTCTACTTTAGATCCTCCATCATCTCTTACCGAGACTATTGCAATAGCCTTATAACTGATCCTCTGGCTCCAATTTCCACAAATACTCCCTCTTCCCTGCCCCACCCAGGTTTACCTTTCAGAAGGCAAACAGTGATCTAAAGTGCAAATTTGGTTACTTATTTGAAACTCCAGCTTAAAATCCTATAATTGTTCCCAATCCTCTATAAGGAAAATATACACATTCTTAGCACAGTGTTAATCTATAATCTGTCCGCCTCCACTTATTACTTTAGTTTCACATTTCCCCACTTTCCTATCCAAAAGCCAAACTCCAGCTATCAATATCATGATAAGAGTTAAGACTTTTAAATCACTTCTTATATGCCATGCACTGCTCCAAATTACATATATTAACTCATTAGTCCTCACAACTATATAAAATAGGTATCATTATTAAGCCCATTTTACAGATGAGGAAACTGAAGCACAAAGCCAAATTGAATCATTAGGAATTCATTTACAGTTGCTCACGTTGTTTCAGGATTCTGTGTCTTTGTATATGCTATTCTCTCTGACTAAAATGCTTTTTGTTTTCTTTTCTAACAAATTTACCATCTTTCAAGATTCAGATCAAATATTATCTCTTTCAGCTGTCTTCTGTAGCTATCGCCTTCCCCAGGTAAAGCTGATATTCCTTCTCACCTTTGGAACACAAACTACATATTACAACTCACCAAAAATAAACATCTGCCTAGCACTTACAGTAGAACAGTGGCTTACCAGTAGCAGATAGTCCTTGCTGTAAGCAATACACTATGTCAAGAACTATAATTTCTACTTTTTACGGACGAGTGAGAGGAACAAGGTGAAGGTGGTTTTGTTCCTAAGCCCCCTTCCTAACCTCACTCCCCCACAATCACTAGCACATTCCCATGGCAGATAGTCCTTTAGAGATGATCCAAGCACAAGTCATAACTTCTACAGGTTGGATAACCCCTATCTGGGGCCTTATAATCCAGGAGGCTTAAACCCACTTCATAATCCCTCAATAATGTGATGTCTGTTTGGATAATTGGAACTGTAAAAATCAATAAGAAAAGTTTAAGAACAGTCATGACAAGCCACTCCAAAATGAAGAAGAAACTATAAGTCACTGATTACTATGAGTTTTTACAGAGAAATCTATATAGTCTTTCCTAAATTGAGCATTAAGGTATAAAAGCTCCTTATTCTCTAACACATTTAGAGTTTGAACACATGTAATCTAGCATCTTCTACTAGGCAGGGATTTAATGAACATTTTGTGAGAACATCTGTTTATTTATCTTTGTCTCATTTTACACATCAGCAAATCCCTTTTTACCACCAGGACAGAATAAAAATCACCATTTCATTATACAGCGTTCATAATTTTAAACTTCAACTGGGGGAAAGAGAAGCAATCGTCAGCACTGTATTCTACCTGATGCTACAAGGAAGAAATACAAGGGTGAGGAAGTGCAGATGGGAAATGATTAAATATACAAATCCTTTTAATACACACTCTGCCAATGGCTACTGTATTTTACTGTTCCAGCAACTGCTAAGGAGAATTAAAAGCCACTCTATCTTTCTAGAAGGGTATTCTTGTTTGCCCTCTTGAGTCTATGTCAAAGAAAAGGGATGGTTTTACCTAAATAAACTTTTTTTCTCTATGTTCTACAGAGAGAACTTTAACAATGAAACAGCTATTAATATTATCAGGTCTAGATATTTTCCCCAGATTTATTGAGATATAATTGACATAAAACATTGTGTAAGTTTAAGGTGTACAATGTGATGATTTAATATATATACATATTGTGAAATGATTGCCACAATAAGGTTAGTTAACACTTCGAAAATCTGGAAAATTACAGAGAGACCTACTGTATTTTCTTCAATGCTCCTATCCTATTTCAGGAAGCTACCTAATGGCATTTCTAAGTGCTGCCACTATTCATTATGAGAAGGAGCCAATATCAAGGCCTTAGTCATCAGGAATGGGCAGTGCCGTGAGCTAAGGCTAGTACAAAGCAGGGAAAGAATGCTGCCAGCTTAGGCAAAGTAACTGAAGCCATTTCTGGAAGCATATCCATCATAGCATCCACTTGCAAATGTAATGTTTTAAGGGAGATAACAGTATAAAACAAAACAGAAGTTACAGTTGATTTTTCCCTAGATCCAAATATACTGTCCTATTTGCCATGGAAAATAATAAAGTAAGGAATAAGAAAGGCACAGTCCTTGCCTTCAAGAACTTACAATCATTTCTTTCCAACAGTCACTTATAGTACACTTACATCACTAGCCTTGTATAAGGAGAACAAGTTTAGCACATATAAACTCACTAAACAATAGGAGGAGATATAATACCTAATTGAACATTGGATTGGGTGGTATAGATAGTAAATACTGTTGCAGTTCAGAGAAGGAGAAAATCAATGTAGGCTGGCAGGAGAGGGGGAAGCTTTCTGTGATGTGTAGAATTTGAGTTTGGTAAGTTGGAGAAGATTTAGAAAGGTGAAGAAGGAGGACAAACTAAGAATCAAATATCATGCACCTTCATCCTATCCCAGCACTTGAGTTCTTTATCATAGAAGTGTTTTGAAAGTTCCTCCCCATAATACCATCAAACAGGTAAAGGAGGAGATAAAGAGATGCACATACCTCCCTTACACTTTCCTTTCTAAGCCACTGGGGAACAGAAACCTCAGATAGGAATTGATCTGAATATCTGATTAAAGTAATTGATGTTAAAATATGATTGAGGTTTAACGTTCCCATGAGACATTTGTATCTTAAAAGAGGAGATAATCAACCAATAAAGAATCTCTAATTAGTACAATTACGTGGAAAAAGCATTTTGAAGCTGGGAGAGGGCCTCCCCCAAGCATTTTGCTTCTCGTTGTCCATTTCAGACAGTGGGGTTTCCTTCTCCCACATAATCTGCTCAAACTTAAGATACACAGGATCACTACAGTGTTACATGTCTTTACCCTTATTATTATTTTTTTTACAGAAGGTTCTTTTTTTATTTTTGTTTTTTATACAGCAGCTTATTAGTTATCAATTTTATACATATTAGTGTATATATGACAATCCCAATCTCCCAATTCAGCCCACCACCATCACCCACCCACCCCCGCTTTCCCGCTTTGGTGTCCATACGTTTGTTCTCTACATCTGTGTCTCTATTTCTGCCTTGCAAACCAATTCATCTGTACCATTTTTCTGCATTCCACATATATGCATTAATATACGATATTTGTTTTTCTCTCTCTGACTTACTTCACTCAGTATGACAGTCTCTAGGTCCATCCACATCTCTACAAATGACCCAATTTCATTCCTTTTTATGGCTGAGTAATATTCCATTGTATATATGTACCACTTCTTCTTTATCCATTCGTCTGTCGATGGGCATTTAGGTTGCTTCCATGTCCTGGTTATTGTAAATAGTGCTGCAATGAACATTGGGGTGCATGTGTCTTTTTGAATTATGGTTCTCTCTGGGTATATGCCCAGTAGTGGGATTGCTGGGTCATATGATAATTCTATTTTTAGTTTTTTAAGGAACCTCCATATTGATCTCCATAGTGGCTGTATCAATTTACATTCCCACCAACAGCGCAAGAGGGTTCCCTTTTCTCCACACCCTCTCCAGCATTTATTGTTTGTAGATTTTCTTTTTTTTTTTTAACATCTTTATTGGAGTACAATTGCCCCACAGTGGTGTGCTAGCCTCTGCTTCACAACAAAGTGAATCAGCTATACATATACATACATCCCCATATCTCCTCCTTCCCGCATCCCCCCCAACCCCCCCATCCCACCCCTCCAGGTGGCCACAAAGCACCGAGCTGATCCATCCATGCCACGTGGCCGCCCCCGACCAGCAATCCACTCTACACTTGGCAGTATACACAACTCCATGCCAATCCAGCACCTCGCTCCAGGCCATGCCCATCCCCATGTGTCCTCAAGCCCATTCTCTACGTCTGCGTCTTTATTCCTGTCCTGCCCCTAGGTTCTCCAGAACCGTTTTGTTTTTTTTCTTAGATTCCATATATATGTTAGCATACGGTATTTGTTTTTCTCTTTCTGACATACTTCACTCTGTATGACAGACTCTAGGTCCATCCACCTCACTACAAATAACTCAATTTCATTTATTTTTATGGCTGAGTAATATTCCACTGTATATATGTGCCACATCTTCTTTATCCATTCATCTGTTGATGGACACTTAGGTTGCTTCCATGTCCTGACTATTGTAAATAGAGCTGCAATGAACATTGTGGTACATGACTCTTTTTGAATTATGGTTTTCTCAGGGTATATGCCCAGGAGTGGGATTCCTGGGTCGTATGGTAGTTCTCTTTTTAGTTTTTTAAGGAACCTCCATACTGTTCTCCATAGTGGCTGTATCAATTTACATTTCCACCAACAGTGCAAGAGGGTTCCATTTTCTCCACACCCTCTCCAGCATTTGTTGTTTGTAGATTTTCTGATGATGCCCATTCTAACCTCTGTGAGGTGATACCTCATTGTACTTTTGATTTGCATTTCTCTAATAATTAGTGATGTTGAGCAGCTTTTCATGTGCCTCTTGCCATCTGTATGTCTTCTTTGGAGAAATGTCTATTTAGGTCTTCTGCCCATTTTTTAATTGAGTTGTTTGTTTTTTTAATATTGAGTGGCATGAGCTGTTTATATATTTTGGAGATTAATCCTTTGTCCATTGATTCATTTGCAAATATTTCCTCCCATTCTGAGGGTTGTCTTTTTATCTTGTTTATAGTTTCCTTTGCTGTGCAAAAGCTTTTAAGTTCCATTAAGTCCCATTTGTTTATTTTTGTTTTTATTTCCATTACTCTAGGAGGTGGGTCAAAAAGGATCTTGCTGTGATTTATGTCAAAGAGTGTTCTTCCTATGTTTTCCTCTTAGAGTTTTATGGTGTCCCGTCTTACATTTAGGTCTTTAATCCATTATGAGTTTATTTTTGTGTATGGTGTTAGGGAGTGTTCTAATTTCATTCTTTTACATGTAGCTGTCCAGTTTTCCCAGCACCACTTATTGAAGAGACTGTCTTTTCTCCATTGTATATCCTTGCCTCCTTTGTCATAGATTAGTTGACCATAGGTGCGTGGGTTTATCTCTGGGCTTCCTATCCTGTTCCATGGATCTATATTTCTGTTGTTGTGCCAGTACCATATTGTCTTGATTACTATTGCTTTGTAATATAGTCTGAACTCAGGGAGTCTGATTCCTCCAGCTCCATTTTTTTCCCTCGAATTGCTTTGGCTATTTGGGGTCTTTTGTGTCTCCATACAAATTTTAAGATTTTTTGTTCTGGCTCTGTGAAAAATGCCATTGGTAATTTGATAGGGATTGCATTGAATCTGTAGATTGCTTTGGGTAGTATAGTCATTTTCACAATATTGATTCTTCTAATCCAAGAACATGGTATATCTCTCTATCTGTTTCTGTCATCTTTGATTTCTTTCATCAGTGTCTTATAGTTTTCCAACTACAGGTCTTTTATCTCCTTAGGTAGGATTATTCCTAGGCATTTTATTCTTTTAGTTGCAATGGTGAAAGGGATTGTTTCCTTAATTTCTCTTTCTGATCTTTCGTTGTTAGTGTATAGGAATGCAAGAGATTTCTGTGCATTAATTTTGTATCCTGCAACTTTACCAAATTCATTGATTAGCTCTAGTAGTTTTCTGGTGGCATCTTTAGGGTTATCTATGTATAGTATCATGTCATCTACAAACAGTGACAGTTTTACTTTTTCTTTTCTGATTTGGATTCCTTTTATTTCTTTTTCTTCTCTAATTGCCTTGGCTAGGACTTCCAAAACTATGTTGAATAATAGTGGCAAGAGTGGACATCCTAATCTTGTTCCTGATCTTAGAGGAAATGCTTTCAGTTTTTCACCATTGAGAATGATGTTTGCCTTGGGTTTGTCACATATGGTCTTTATTATGTTGAGGTAGGTTCCCTCTATGCCCACTTTCTGGAGAGGTTTTTTTTTTATCATAAATGGGTGTTGAATTTTGTCAAAAGGTTCGTCTGCATCTATTGAGATGATCAAAGGTTTTTTTTCTTCAATTTGTTAATATGGTGTATCACACTGATTGATTTGCGTATACTGAAGAATCCGTGCATCCCTGGGATAAATCCCACTTGATCATGGTGTATGATCCTTTTAATGTGTTTTTGGATTGTGTTTGATATTATTTTGTTGAGGATTTTTGTGTCTATATTCATCAGTGATATTGGTCTGTAAATTTCTTTTTTTCTAGTATCTTTGTCTGGTTTTGGTATCAGGGTGATTGTAGCCTCATAGAATGAATTTGGGAGTGTTCCTTCCTCTGCAATTTTTTGGAAGAGTTTGAGAGGATGGGTGTTAGCTCTTCTCTAAATGTTTGATAGAGTTCACCTGTGAAGCCATCTGGTCCTGGACTTTTGTGTGTTGCAACATTTTAAATCACAGTTTCAATTTCATTACTTGTGATTGGTCTGTTCATATTTTCTATTTCTTCCTGGTTCAGTGTTGAATGGCTATATCTTTCTAAGAATTTGTCCATTTCTTCCACGTTTTCCATTTTCTTGGCATAGAGTTGCTTGTAGTAGTCTCTTAGGATGCTTTGTATTTCTGCCATATCCATTGTAACTCCTCCTTTTTCATTGCGAATTTTATTGATTTGAGTCCTCTCTCTCTTTTTCTTGAGGAGTCTGGCTCAAGGTTTATCAATTTTGCCTATCTTCTCAAAGAACCATCTTTTAGTTTTACTGATCTTTGCTATTGTTTTCCTTGTTTGTATTTCATTTATTTCTGCTCTGATCTTTATGATTTCTTTCCTACTACTAACTTTGGGTTTTGTTTGTTCTTCTTTCTCTAGTTCCTTTAGGTGTAACGTTAGATTGTTTATTTGAGACTTTTCTTGTTTCTTGAGGTTGGATTGTATTGCTATCAATTTCCCTCTTAGAACTGCTTTTGCTGCATCCCATATGTTTTGGATCGTCTTGTTTTTGTTGTCATTTGTCTCTAGGTATTTTTTGATTTCCTCAGTGATCTCTTGGTTAGTTAGTAATGTATTGTTTAGCCTCCATGTGTTTGTATTTTTTACCTTTTTTTCCCTGTAATTTATTTCTAATCTCATAGCACTGTGGTCAGAAAAGATGCTTAATATGATTATAATTTTCTTAAATTTACCGAGGTTTGATTTCTGACCCAAGATATGATCTATCCTGGAGAATGTTCCACGCGCACTTGAGAAGAGAGTGTAATCTGCTGTTTTTGGATGGAATATCCTATAAAAATCGATTAAATCTATCTGGTCTATTGTGTCATTGAAAGCTTGTGTTTCCTTATTAATTTTCTGTCAGGATGATCTGTCCATTGGTGTAAGTGAGGTGTTTAAGTCCCCCACTATTATTGTTACTGTTGATTTCCTCTTTTACAGCTGTTATCATTTGCCTTATGTATTGAGGTGCTCCTACGTTGGGTACATACATATTTATAATTGTTATATCTTCTTCTTGGATTGATCCCTTGATCATAATGTAGTGTCCTTCCTTGTTTCTTGTAACATTCTTTATTTTAAAGTCTATTTTAACTGATATGAGGATTGCTACTCCAGCTTTCTTTTGTTTTCCATTCCCTCACTTTCAGTCTGTATGTGTTCCTAGGTCTGAAGTGGGTCTCTTGTAGACAGCATATATATGGGTCTTGTTTTTGTATCCATTCAGCAAGCCTGTTTATTTTGGTTGGAGCATTTAATCCATTCACATTTAAGGTAATTATCGATATGTATGTTCCAATTACCATTTTCTTAATGGTTCTTGGTTTGTTTTTGTAGGTCCTTTTCTTCTCTTGTGTCTCCCACTTCGAGAAGTTCCTTTAGCATTTGTGTAGAGCTGATTTGGGGTTTCTGAATTCTCCTAGCTTTTGCTTGTCTGTAAGGCTTTTTATTTCTCCATTGAATCTGAATGAAATCCTTGCCAGGTACAGTAATCTTGGTTGTAGCTTCTTCCCTTTCATCACTTTAAATGTATTTTGCCAGCCCTTCTGGCTTGTAGAGTTTCTGCTGAGAAATCAGCTGTTAACCTTATGGGAGTTCCCTTGTATGTTACTTGTCATTTTTCCCTTGTTGCTTTTAACAATTTTTCTTTGTCTTTAATTTTTGTCAGTTTGATTACTATGTGTCTTGGTGTGTTTCTCCTTGGGTTTATCCTGCCTGGGACTCTCTGTGCTTCCTGGACTTGGGTGGCTATTTCCTTTCCCATGTTAGGGAAGTTTTTGACTATAATCTCTTCAAATATTTTCTCAGGTCCTTTCTGTCTCTTCTCCTTCTGGGACCCCTATAATGCGAATGTTGGTGTGTTTAATGTTGTCCCAGAGGTCTCTTAGGCTGTCTTCATTTCTTTTCATTCTTTTTTCTTTATTCTGTTCTGTTGCAGTTAATTCTACCATTCTGTCTTCCAGGTCACTTATCTGTTCTTCTGCCTCAGTTATTCTGCTACTGATTCCTTGTAGTGTATTTTTCATTTCAGTTATTGTACTGCTCATCTGTTTGTTCTTTAATTTTTCTAGGTGTTTGTTCTTTAATTCTTCTAAGTCTTTTTAAAACATTTCTTGCATCTTCTTGATCTTTGCCTGCATTCTTTTTCTGAGGTCCTGGATCATCTTCACTATCATTATTCTGAATTCTTTTTCTGGAAGGTTGCTTACCTCCACTTCATTTAGTTGCTTTTCTGGGGTTTTATCTTGTTCCTTCATCTGGTACGTAGTCCTCTGCCTTTTCATTTTGTCTATCTTTCTGTGAATGTGGTTTTCATTCCACGGGCTGCATGATTATAGTTCTTCTTGCTTCTGCTCTCTGCCCTCTGGTGGATGAGGCTATCTAAGAGGCTTGTGCAAGCTTCCTGATGGGAGGGACTCATGTCTTTTCCCTTGTTTCCAAGAACTTCTTTACCTCTTTGGGCCCCTGGATATAGCACATTGCAATTATTGGAAACCATCTGTGAAGTTGGTTGTTCTAAGTAAGTTTCTATTTTCTTCAGCATTAGTTTTTTCTGTTTTATTGTATAAGGCAAAAACATTGATAAAAATACAGAGAGTCATTTTAGGTTGATAAAATGCTCATGAATGATATAGCAGTCATTTTTATTTATCTCAGTGATTCTTTACCAGGCTGGTATAATACTTACTGAAGATCATATCAGAATCTCCAAGAAATCTTTTTCAAACTATGTCTCCCCAACCTCCAATGGTCTGATATTTCCCCAAGGTAGTATATTCCCTCTCTACTTGATTTCAGCATCAGCCTAGACTTACTACTTAACAACTATTACCTACCTTCATTACCAATCTACCTCTACATGGCAGATCATCACGCTAATGAGAACAATGAAGAAAGGAAAGAAAGGACAAGAAAAAAAGGACGAAAGACAGTAAGTTTCTTTCCTTTAAGCTAGAGGAAATATACAACCCTAGCTTCCTAGTTGTAAGCTTTAAAATCCTGATTGCATTCACTTCATTCTTAAGAACTGGCTTCTATTCTCCATACTCTGAGAAGCATTTGTCATGGCCTAGAATGGCAAACACTCTGTTACATCTGTAACTGGGAAACGGTTTTGGCACTACCTGGGATATGAGGTCTGAGGGAATTACAAAGGCTCTGCAAAAAAAAAAAAAAGAAAAGAAAAGAAAAGGAAGAAAGGCTCTGTATAACAACTGATCCCTTGGTAGTAAGAGGTGGGAAGAAAGGACAAAGGCCAATAAATCAGCATTGCAAGATTGGCAGCACAGGTGATCACAGCAGTGCAGGGAGGTAGGTCAAACTATGAAAATCATATGGAGCTGCAGCTTAAAAACCAAGAAGCAAATGGAGAAACTAGCTTCAAGCAAGAGAATAAAGTAGAGGAAGGAAAGCAGAGAAATAAAAGACAGATTATAAACACCTTTTTCAGGTGAGACAGCCAAATTCATGTGTAACTCTGAAATCTCGATAAGCTCAGCTAAAAGGATGAAATGCCACAGAGCTTATTTGAAATACTCTATTCCATTATCAAAAGGTATTGTTGCTAGGGTTCAAAAGCAAAAGCAGAACAGAAGACACAAAAACCATACACACATACACATATGCACATATTTGTGCACAAAGATTAAAACAGAAACATGCATACAGATCACATACACAGCCACTCACCACCACATTGACACTGACAATGATACATGTACACACAAGTACACACACACTCACACACACACACACACACACACACACACACACACACATATACATACATGCCTGCACTCCAGGATGGGACTGAATGAAAGGAAATCATCTCTGACTTAGTTAATTTTCTCCTTCAACTCTGTTTCTTGGTTTCTTCACTTAGATAGGACTAATCCCAGTCAAATGTAAGAGATGTGTTTGTCACTGAACAGGGCACTTCATTTTGGTTGTCTCATATTACATATTTACACCATGTGGATTCTGGCTACTTCAGAAACAAAAAGTTAGTTGTGAAAGGTATAAGCTTTGATTCTGAAGTGGTGTTACTTTGTGTATGGAGCCACTCCTTATGGGGTCTCATTTTAAGTGAGGTTTGTGCCTTTAAAAAATCATTCACTCTATGGATTCAATGCAACCCCTTTCAAAATCCAAGCTGGCTTTTTTTTTTTTAAGGAAATTGACACACTAATTCTAAAATTCATATAAAAATGTAAGAGATGCAGAATAACCAAAACAATCTTGAAAAAAAAGAACAAAGTTGGAAGACTCTCACTTCCCAATTTCAGAAATTACTACAAAGCTACAGTAGCCAAGACAGTGTGGCATAAGGGCAGACATAGAACAATGGAACAGAACTAAGTGTCCAAAATTAAACACTTATGTTTACCATCAATTGATTTTTGACAAGTGTGCTAAGATCAGGCAATGGAGAAAGAATGGTCTTTTCAACAAATGGTGCTGGGGCAACTGGATATCTATATGCAAAAGAATAAGGTGGGCCCTGACCTCACATCACACACAACAATTAACTAAAAATGGATCACAGACCTATATGTGAAAATGTAAAACTGAAAATGTAAAACTCTTAGAAGAAAACATAGGAGTAAATCTTTTTGACCTTGAGTTAGGCAATGGTTTCTTATATATGACACCAAAACAGAAGCTACAAGAGAAAAAAATAGATAAATTTGCTTCATCAGAATTGGAAATGACATCATCATGAAAGTGAAAAATAGTCTACAGAGTGGTAGAAAATATTTGCAAAGCCATAAGATACCACTTTACACATATTAGAATGGCTGCTTATTATTATTAGACAATAATAGTGTTGACAAGATTGTGGAGAAACTGGAATCCTTATTCATTGTTGGTGGGATTTAAAAAATAGTGTGGCCACTTTGGAAAGCAATTTTGGTGGCTCCTCAAAAAGTTAGATGTAGAGTTACCATATGACTCCTGGGTATACACCTGAGAGAAATGAACACATATGTCCACACAAAAACTTGTACATGAATGCTTATAACAACATTATTCACAATAGCCAAAGAGTGGAAATGACCCAAATGTCCATCAACTCATGAATAAACAAAATGGGGTATAGCAATACAATGGAATAGTATCTAGTTATAAAAAGGAAGTCACGATACATGCTACAACATGGATGAACCTTGAAAATATTATGCTAAGTGAAAGAAGCCAAATGCAAAAGGACACACATTTCATGATCCCATTCATATGGAACATCCAGATAGGCAAACGCAATAGAGAGATAGTAGATTAGTGGCTGTCTAGCACTGAGGGGGATGGGGGGAAAGGGAGATAGTGGCTAACCCCTCAGAATTTATTTATTTGGGGGATAATAAAAGTGTTATAAAATTGGACTTTTAATGATGGTTGCATAACTTTGAATATACTAAAGATCATTAAATTACTTAAAGAAGTGAATTGTATTTATGTAAATTATGCCCCAATAAAGCTGTTAATAAAAATTCAGTCAATTGGGAAGCACGTGATTGTTTTCCAACATTTGAATGGTTACCATATGGAAGCAGGGTGAGGTTGCTTGGTGTAAGTTCCAAGGGGTAAGAAGAATCAGGGCCACCACAGAATACAACTCCAGAGGGCTCAATTCATGTTGTAGTTTGTATTCTAGGCCTAAGAGTAGGAGCAATGGGTGGAGGCTGAAGGGAAAGAGATTTGGGCTTATTTATGCAAACATTCAATAACTGGAGCTATTCAAAGATCAATGTGATACCTCATAGTGGAAAGTGCCAAATTATTGGAAATATCCAAGCATAAGCTGGATGACCACTTGAGGATGGAGTAGATGGGTTCACATAACAGATTGCATATGTATGTACTGGGGGGGGAGATGTGACTGGATAGCCTTTAAGGCTTCTTATAACCCTAATATTCTATTAAAATGCATATATTACTAACTTTCATCTGTAAACCTTTTTTCTCATTCTTAATAATTTCCTCATTAGCCAGGAATAAATGAGTACTTAAACATTCCCACTAGACTCATAAGTCCCAACAGTGATTTCCTGTGAAATAATAAAACTTGATGTTGTGGGTTAGGCTATTTCTAATAGTTATACGCTGTCTCTGGCTCAGTCATTTAGCAATGGGCCTATCTATTGGATTACTCTTTTTGAGTCTACAGCTTTAAGGGTAGTACTCCATAAATATTAGTAAGAACAGGATCCTACATTGTACTTAATACTAATAATAGTTAAGTTAATTAAGGCAAACTATCCTGGACTCTGTCTTTTCTCTCTTTCCACCCTTCTCTGTTTTTTCACTAGATATGGAATATGTAGTCTGCTGATTTTTATAAGTTGCTTCCAAAGCTTCAGAATGAACCCTTTGGCTGAAGTTTTCAAATATTTTGGCCTAAGTCCACAAATGCCATAAGAAACTGGCACTCCATTCTGCAATGCTTTTCTCTCTGTCAATAACTTTAACTTGGGATCATAAAGTGGAATCATTTGTCAGGTGGTCCATTATGATCTAGATTTAAAACCACATTTTAGAGCTACTGGGAATGATTCTATACTGAAAAAGAGAAGTTCAGATAAAAAGAGAAAAGCTGCTTATTCATCATCTGTTTCACAACAGCAAGGGGCAGTTTAATATCCTGGAAGGGGCAGCTTATCAATAGTGACATGGGATCAGAAATGGCTAAACAGCTTCAAGTACCTCCCTCATTGGAATGGTCAAGTATAGGTAACACATATAGTAGGTGCTAGCTAAGTAGTGCTGACTGAATTATGCTGGCTCACTGACATCCTAGGCATACATAAAAACCCTATATCAAAAATCTCAAATGGAAAACATCTGCAATGAATGTGTACTCATTGTCCAGCTAGTACACCAGAGCCTTACTATAAATCCCAACCTCAGGGTTCATGACTTGGAACTGTGTTCTAATGTTCTAACATAGCCCTTCTGTTACTTCCAGTAATAAATCTCCTTGGAGAAGTTCCAAGAAGGGTATTGCCTTAGATCATATTCCATGTTAGAGTGAGGTTCTTCTTTACAGCTTGTGCTTCATCTGGTCTTGATGTGAGGCCAGAAAAGGAAATGTTCTGGAGAGTTTGCTGCAAGGTGGGGGTTCTTTTTATTTTAAATAGCTGTAAATATTTGACAAAACAATTATGCCCTTGTCATTTCAATTCCTCCAGACCACTTCTTCCCAGACCATTTCTTTCCCTTCTTGTTAAAAGCCACATGAGGCCCATGGTAGGGCACTCAGGAACGCTACTTGGCAGGGGGAAAGATACTACTGGAATCCCAGGCTCATTTCTCCAATGGTCATATTTCTGCCTGTGCTTATCCCTTTTTCTGCCAGATTGAGCTCTTTATTGCTCACACCACTCAAAATTGCCATGAGCACCAATTTCCACCAACTACTCAAGCTGCCTTTATTGTATTTACTTTGTATCCCACCCTCATAAACCACTCTCCCTAGATCCCTTAAGCATTTCAATTGCTCTTCTCCATTTCAAGCATCTCAATTCCAGAGAATGGAAACTTGGGCATAGTCTTATACCAATTAAAAAGGGATTCTCACTACTTTGCTCTAAGAAGTTATTTGCCCATATCCATGTCAGTTACTCAAAACCATATTGGCTTTTTAAATGCCATATCATATTGCACAGTCTTAATATAGTTTACTATCTGCTATCACCTGTAGACTTTAAAAAGCATGAATCAAATTTACTTTTGATGATTATCTATTTGCATGATATTTATAACCAGGAAAAATGTAATATGACACCCAAAAACTTTTCCAGAATAGTCAGAATTTTTATTAAATATGGATTGTCATGGGGCTTCCCTGGTGGCGCAGTGGTTGAGAATCTGCCTGCCAATGCAGGGGACATGGGTTCGAGCCCTGGTCTGGGAAGATCCCACATGCCGCGGAGCAACTAGGCCCGTGAGCCACAATTTACTGAGCCTGCGCGTCTGGAGCCTGTGCTCCGCAACAAGAGAGGCCACGACAGTGAGAGGCCCGCGCACTGCAATGAAGAGTGGCCCCCACTCGCCGCAACTAGAGAAAGCCCTCGCACAGAAACGAAGACCCAACACAGCCATAAATTTAAAAAAAAAACCCAAAAGTTAAAAAAAATATGGATTGTCACAATTATTTTATATTCTTTACACTCTTTATCACAAATTTAGGTAAATACAGATTGTAAAACTTCTGCTGAATAAGCTGGGCAAGTTTCCATGACTCGGGAAAGCATATTAGAGTTGTAGTTATTTGTAGTTCCTGCCCCACCTCCAAACCAAAGGTCAGTGTTTGGGAAAATGCCAACCATATTTATCAGCAAGAGTTAGCAGCCTAGCATAGGGGATGGGAGTGGCAATGAGTAAAGTGTATAAAGAATCTAAAAACTGTTTTCTTTACAACCTCTTCATCAGAAGCTTTAACTGGGTACATCCCAATCCTTGTTTGGTAGACAGTTAACAAAGGGAGTGTTTTCTTTACATTCTCCCACTTTACACTAATCTGAGTTTTTTTGTAAGGGAACACCCTAACGCTGAGAATCTCCTCTCTCTCTCTCTCTGTCTCTCTCTCTGTCTCTCTCTCTCTGTCTCTCTATCTGTCTCTCTGTCTCTGTCTCTGTCTCTGTCTCTGTCCGTCTCTCTCTCTCACACACACACAGATGGAAAACATAACCATATTCCTAAGTAAACATGTAAGTAAAAAGCAACAGGAATGTAGACTTTGGAGTCTAGACACAGAGCTGTAGAAAAGTTAGTGGTATATATAGCCTTGGATAAGGAGGACAACCAACATTTACTGAGAGGGCTAACGAGGATTAAATGAAATAACTTATGGAAAGATCCTAGCACAGTCCTACAACATACCTTTACAACATATTTGC
Organism: Balaenoptera acutorostrata; assembly: GCF_949987535.1. Lineage (NCBI taxonomy): Eukaryota > Metazoa > Chordata > Mammalia > Artiodactyla > Balaenopteridae > Balaenoptera > Balaenoptera acutorostrata. The sequence continues at coordinate 113,682,954 of NC_080085.1, forward strand.
CTTCTTCTCTACCCTGGTTTGAATTATGAAGCATCCTGATCAGAGAGAACTTTTTCATTGAAAACTGAAATGTCTGCCTTCCTAAACAACATAAAAATGTCACTGAAAACTGTAGACGTAGTTTGGGGGAAGTGAGAGGCAAGGGGTTAAAATTTTCCTTTAGTTCCAAATGGGTTTTGTCTTTATACATTTCTCTCGAAACTGTAGCTGTGGCACTATCTCTTTAGTCCTCAAAACAAAAGAACCTATTTGCAGAGTGCTCCAGGGTGGCCTTGAGTGGCACTTTAAAACACCCGTTTTGAACTGCTCTAGGCAGTTCAGTGAGGCTGGATACAACAATAGATTCTGGGAGTGAGTCTGAATGGTACAAAAAAAGGGGGGGGTGGTCTCCTGTCCACTGAAAACAGAGAGCAGAGCTAAAGAAAGTGAAGAATGTGAAAGGAGAGAAGGGAATTTCAGGATGTGCTAAAAATATTTTGCAACCAAAAAGAGTACAAAGAACTGGGATCTAGGCAACAGAGGGCAGGTCAAGCAGGCATAATTATTTATCATATAGTTTCCACAGATGGCAATAGTCAAGTACATTATTTTACCTATGTGTTTTTTCTTAATACTATAGATTTTGACACTGGGTTCTTTTTAGAAAGCCACCAAGTATAACTAATACACATAATGAACTCCACACAATAATAAAACAGAGTGCCTAGATTTATGTCTCTTTATGTAGAGACTGCAATCCATTTCTGATTCAATTCTTCCAAAGTGTTAATGCAATTTAAATAATGAAATCATCCTGAAAGGGGTACACTACTGGTTCAAAGAAGATTTGTCAGAGAAAGAAATGGAAGCTGAAAAGTAATGAGTGGCTAAGGGGCTGATCAATCCAAAAGAGAATAGTTAAAGGGTCTAGGAGAGCTAAAATGTATAAAACTGCCTATGACCTAAACATTGGAGCTAGAAGCTCTTTCTTCTGATTAACTCTACTTTCTTATCCCTAGCTCAGAAATCAAGGCTTAACAATTAACTCTCAATAGCAAGCCAATATGATTAGAAAAATAATACTGATAGAAATGTAGAGTGTAGATCTCATTTAATTTAATTGAGAGCATAATTTGTTAAATCACATCTGAGGATAAGTCACTTTAGGACATTAAAAATATTTAAACTATTCAGAAGAGAAATGCAATGTCCTATGTGTCAAAGGAAACAATGTTCCTGTCTGATTCCCCATCCATACAATGATCACTGTAGCCATCTAGACCCCTAAGAGAATTATTACTTCTAGACAGCCAAGCTTTTTGGAGCTGCACTTCCAGCACTGCATCCAATACCCACATGTAACTATTTAAATTTCAATTTAATTACATTTATATAAAATAAAAAATATTCAGCTCCTCAGTTGCAGTAGCCACACTTCAGTGCTCAACAGACACATGTGGCTAGAGGCTACTGCGTTGGACAATAAACATAGAGATTATTTCATCATCACAGAAAGTTCTATTGGACAGCACTGGGCTAGACACCAGGAGGTCAAGACTTTGAGTTTAGACCAAATAATTCAAACCATTTTTAATGATAGTTTTTCCACAATGTAATTAATATTCATATCTACAGAGAATATAAATTAGGACTGAACATCATACTTTTGACTTCGGACAATGGTTCTTGAAAGTCAGTTGTACAGAAAAATCATCTGTGGAGTTTGCTAAACACAGATAACTCATAGAGTGATTCAGTAGGTCTGGAATGAGGATCCAGGAATCTGCATACTAAACATGTGTCCTAGGTAATGCTGACAAGGGTAGTTCCTAAACCACATTTTGAGAAACACTGTGATTATGCATCAAAAAATTCCAATGATCAGTTTGCACATTCTGATTCATTTTCTTGTACGGGTAAGTATTAATATGTGTACATAGGCAAGCCCTTGTCTCCTTACAAAAGTGCAAACTGTTCCACAAAGGCAAAGGAAGGAGATTTCAAGGTATAGTAGATCTGAGTAAGGATGAATACAGAGAGAAAAATCAAGAAGACAGACTCACTAGAAACAAATCTTTTGAAAAGAAATATTCCAGAATATCTATACAGGGCAGAAGCTGTATAGCCATTCAGCTTCTGGAACTCTAAGGCTCTGGGAACAGCTCTGAATCTTGAGCTAGCAGGAAAGGAGAAAAACTCTTTGGTAGTATAGTTTCTGAAGATCTGAATATTGCACGTAAATGCTAAGTATGTACAAGATGTTAGCCTATGTGCTAAGAGATTAGTAAAATAAGGTTTTTAACTTCAAGGAGCTCAATCTAGTGGGGGAAGAGAGACCAAAAATAAGTATAATATAGTAGCAGGTGCCATTTCAGCTGAACCTTAAATGGTGAGTTGCTCTGGAGTTACTGGAGAGGTAGAAGAATGGCAATTAAAATACAGAGAACATGAAGAAAAGCACAAGAGCTTGAAAATTTGGAGCATACCTGGTGACCTACAAGTGGGCTAGAGTGGCTAGTGAATAGGGTTTAGAGAAGGTTGTGTAGCGCGAGATAGGGGTATAGATGCATTCTGGGTACCTGGGACACTGAATGCCTGTTTGGGAAAAAAAATCCTTTAGAAGGTATTTGAGGAGAGTAGTGATATGAGATCTGCATTTAGGAAGAACACTAACAGCTAGGCATAAAATGGAGTGGGGAGAGAGTAGATGCTGGGAAGATGTGCTATGATTTGGTCATTTGGCTGCATGGAAGAAAAACTGCATTCTGGTTGACAATGTTTGTTCTTGCAAAAGGCTGGGAATCAAGAGAGAAGCAACAGAATATGAAAGAGATTTTTTTAAGCTGAAAATCTGAAAAAAGAGCATGAGTAGTGGCAGTGTTTAGAAGCTGTTGGGAATGCAATGATCCATCATGACTCTGGCAATAAAAAGTACCAGCAATGAGGGTCCGAAAGAAAGTAGAATTCTCAGCAGTCTGGTGAGCAGACAGCTCTACACCATCTATGTCTTCTGAAGATATGGACAATGGGGTATCTTCTATGGGTGGCACACAAGTGGGCAAACAACTTCTTCAGTGAAGTGCCCTTAAAGACATACAACATACTGCATAGTAATTAAGGGCTTAGGCCCTGGAGACAGACTTCCTGGAATAGAATCTTGATTCTGCTACTTAGTAATTGTGTGATCTGTAGGCAGGTTACTTATTGATAAATTCTGTGTCCTGTTTTTTCTACCCTTAAAATGAAAATAATATTACCTACCTCACAGGAATGCTGTGAAGGTTGATGAGTTCATACATAAAAGGTATTTGTAACATGGCCTGGCACATAGTAAGCACTCAATAAATGTTAGCTATTATTATCATGTGTATGTATGAGTGAAAGACACACACTTAATTGTGCTATGTTCAATGTTCAATAACCCTTGAAGGTTTAAGTGCTATATCTAAGGAATGGTGATCAGTATAGTTTAGCAGCCCAAGGGACATCTGCAGTACACTGTCCTGCATAGGCAGCATGCCTTAATATTACTCAAAATGAGTATCTTAAGTCCATTTTGAAAAAAGACAGATATGAGTAAGTTTTTCAGCTTGTAAATATTCTTAGTGATTCTCCTTAAGTAAGCTAGTGCAAGTCGGCTCCAGCATACCACTGGCTGGTGTAAACTAACCCTTATACTCACATCCATAAGACCTACCTTTCACTTTCCTAAAACACACTCAAAGGTATACTGAACGGAAAAACAGCCAGAACCTAGAAATCTACTCCTTTTCTAATTTCTCTTGGCCTCAAACAGCAGGGGGAAAAATGATTATTTTGGAGATGAAAGACTTTCTTTCACCAATCAAAAAATATCAATTTCTTTAAAAACCATAATAAGCTCTTTTTCGTTTATATTTAAAGTGCTCGCTTCCAGAAAGAGGAATGGAGTGAGGGGTGTTAGCCAGAGCTTCTGACTGCACAGGAAATTCGCCACCTGAAACCAAGTTTAACATGGAGCTTCCAATCACATGCCTAGTTTTCCCTCTAACCCTGACCCATTCCCTCAAGTTCCCTCCTGCATTTTTTTAAAGTGTTGAATTCCATTTAAGTTAAATAATGATAAAAGAGCTTTATATCATCCTCCTTTTCTTTTTGCTAGGAGGGGAAAAATATAAGAATAGCTTTACTTTAAGATATGTTAAAATACAAAGATATCTTAGATAAGGATAAATTCTAATTTACATGGTATCTGAGACAATATTTCTATTACCATCTTTCTAAAAGTCTCATAAACAGGTCATAACAATACTTGCCCTATGTCCGACTCATTTTCTTGACAGCATTCTCAAACATTCATTGTCAAATGCTAAAGAAGAGTTGTCTATGGTATGAGCATCCAGTCATTTCCCCAGTACATGACATAGTCTCTAATAAATTCAGATCTAAGAATGACTGCTTCAAGAATCTTTCCTGAAGAGGTTTTAAAGAACGTTTTACCAGAGAACTAGTATGAGCTACTCAAGCACCTGGGTTCATCTTTCTCCTTTAAAGGAATGAATTTAAAATTGAGAAACCATTTGAGAATTTTAAAAGACGAGAAAGTTCATCTATTTTAGATAGATAGATAGATAGAAACAGAAAAGTGTGAAACTGAGTTAGCTGTATATTTTTTCTGTTGATCTGGATAAGATACTCAAATTTTAAAACATAGCCCTTCATATTTGGCCAGTATATTTTAAAGTATACACATAACTTTTACCAAAACAATCGTATATGTTGAGCAGAATATTAGAAACGAACTAGCTTGTTTTAGAAGGAAAATATTCCACACTAACCTTTTCAATCGGACATTTTACTTCCCAATAACTTTACAAGGCTCTACCTTCATTCATATTGATGTATAAATTAATCAAAACACTAATGTTTCTCCACATAATCTATAAAATTAATCTAGAAAGCACTTACATATTAAAATAAATGTTGTGTTAAAAATAGCTCAGAAAAATCTCTAGAGTTCTATCAACACATTTTTTTTTTTTTTTTTTTTTAGTAAATGACTGAACTTAGTCTTCTTGACTAGTAGCTTAAGTCAAATTTACCCTGGATCCATCAACTGAGAGGCAGCCTGGTATAACGGTGAGAAAAAGCACAGATTCTTGAATCAGATAAATTAACCTATGAGTTTGGGCTCTGCCTCTTGTTAGATGCAAGACCACAGGCCAGTTACTTATTCTCTAAGTCTCAGTTTTCTTACCTCTGAAATGGAGATCATAACGCCACTGACTTCACACAGGGTGGTTACGAGAAAAGACTGATCAAATATATGTTAAACCACTGTGTAACTGTTTTATATCATATCCACTATGAGTCAATTACCAACAACTATACTGTAATTTTAAGTTGTTTTTTAATAGAGTAAAACCATGACGGAATTAAGCATGTATTTACTATTAGGATACAAATACAATTCAGTCATAAAAGCCACCTAGTTAGCTTTGACATTATTCATTAGGTGACCCTGGAATTGAGAGATGGCAAGGAGATAATGTCACTATTTTTTTTTAACATAAACCCTTTTATTAGCATAGAGAAGTTCTTTCCAGATATAGTAATTCCAGTAGCATAACATTTTCCGCATTTTTCACTGCCAGAAATTTAAACCAGTAACACAGGCCCATGAGAAACCTCTATTTATTGAATAAAGCAATATTTTCCATGAAAGTATATCTATTTAGTTTTGCAGTGGAGAAAACGAGATATTCTCTGGTTTTAATCCAAAGAGAAACACCTCAACAACTTTGCACATTAAAAATGTACAGAGACGGCTCTTCTAGAGTCAAGCATGAATTAGAGTATAGAGAAAACATCCAACAAGCACAACTCTCCAACACTTAGTGAAACAAACCAACCGCTACCCAAAGAAGAAACTGAAGCTATAAATTCAAATAAACGGGCTGCAGGGAGACTACACAAACCTGCTGTTGCTTTAATTGCAGACAATTCAATTCAGCAGCTGTTGGTCCAGGCACTAAGGTTCACTGTATGCTCTTCAGCGTAACCTTGAAATATTGTCACTCACTCACTTCTCCACATCATCTGCATGCTGTCCAATTAATGAGGAGCGAAATCAACTGTCAAACCACGTATCAAAACAGAACATGATCTTTTAGCTCTTAAGCACAGGAGCATAATATTTTAAGGACAATAAAACAAGAATGGAGGTGTAAGTCCTTGACAATAAATGATATTCAAACTTATCAAAATATGTGGTTGTAGAAACTAAGCTTCTGTTCTGTTCAGCAAGAAAGTGAAACTTTTTAAAGGTTTTTTTATTTGGAAGGATCCTTTCTGTCAAACTGCTGTATAAGAAGCCTTTCAAACAACATTCACCAGTACCTGATCAGTCTCCAAGTTCTTCATTATTATGGACCAATATTGTTTCTGAAAGCTTAAGAGAATACTTAAGGAACACTTCTGGTCCAACGATATTTTACAATACAGATGGTTTGGAGCTGGCATGTTTAGCCTTGCTGTTTTCAGCACTTTTTTTCTACCAGGAGAACAAACAACAAGAATAATATATAATGTTCATCAATATGAGTTAAATAATGAAATAAAAATAAATTTACCAAACAAATGTGTTCTGGAATGCTTCCTATTTGAAATTTACTTACTCTTAACTGTATATCTCAAATCTAGACAACCAATTAACAAACACAGGAGTTAATAAACTCAAGAGGAACACAACATACTAAGTGTTTTAAAAATTGCTTTTTTCCTTCCAAAGCACTGTCTTCTGTGCAAACACTCTAGGCTATATCACATACTACCAGTTGCAGACATAAGACTTGAGAAATTCAATACAAGAATACAGCAGAGAAGCATGCACAATTAAGGGATCGGGACTACCAATTTAACAGAGAACCCAGATTTTACATAGCAATCTGCTACAAACATTATAGCTAGGGGCAGGCATATTTTATGCAGCTATTTTGTTTAGCTCATTAGAACCTTATTTGTCCTTCAGTACAGTTGAACTGGAGGCAAAATAAGAGAGGAATGCACTTTGAAACAAAAGGAAAATTTCAGATAAAATAAAACATACTATACCTGAATATTGTACTAGGAACATCGTGACACTCTTCAGGGAACTGTTTCACGTTGTATCCTACCGTGAGTTATTCTCCCCTAACCTCTTCTCTCCACAAAAAGAAAAGCCAAAGCACCCCAAACCCCCACTACACACTACCCCTAACCCACCCCCGCACTGAAGAAAAAAAACCAAAAAACAGATACAATTCAGCTCAGCTCCGATGATGCTTCTGTTTAGCTCAGCTCCAGCCGAGCAACTGAGCTCTAGCAACGGAGCATAGGGAGGTGGATTCTGATGCCAGGAGCACTTCCATCCACTTCACTTACACAAAAGCAGGCAGTGGAAAATCCAGGAGCCTTGAAGACAAGGGCTGGAACTGGCTTTTATGAATTGCTATTACTGCATGTGTCACCATCCATCTCCAATGACGGACACTTATAGGCTGAATTGGGAGTGGAGGGGGTGGGGTGGAGGAGGTTGGAGAGCAGGTGGAGAAGCAATTAGCAGTATGTTCATCGGAGAATTCGTTTGGGATTTCATACATCAGTGCCTAAAGAAACAACATGCAGTTGACAAATCAGAACTTTACGATCTGCATGCCTTAGAAGAAATCTTAGCTCACGGCCCCAAACAAAATAATGCTTGCCCACTCTTATAGAGCATGGAAAGTCACCCCTCTGCTTTCTTTTTCCTCCAGCTACCCTTGTTCCTGAGAAATCAACATTCAGAATGAATATTTGCTAATTTTCCCTAAAGAATTGTATTTAAAAGTCTGGAAGCAAAGGAAGTATAAAGAAATTAAATTATATTGAACATGACATCTCTTAACAAAAAGGCAAGAAGCTAATTATTTTAAGCCAACTTTTCATCCCTAGTCCCATTCCCCAGGTGCAGCTTTCATACCTATAATCAACGGATCACACAACTTTTGTGCATATATTTAACACTGAAAAACAATCTATGTATACCTAAAAATAGTTCTGTTAAAGTCAAGGTGAGAAGCTAGGTGACCTTTAAGAAGGCACTTTACCTGTAAGTGCTTTAGTTTTACTCATCTGCTAAACTGAAGCACATTTTTTTAGACTTCAAAATGAATCATGAGTAGGAACAAGAAGGAGATAGTCTCTTAGGAAGGAAACATGACACAATTGGAGGAGTACTGGGGCTGGGTATCAGGAAACCTGGGTTCAGGTTCCAGTTCTACAACTTTCTAGCTGTGTTACCCTAGACAAGTCACTTAACTTCTTGGAGCATAAGTTCCCTTATTTTATAAATTGTACATAACTGCACCCTTCCTGACTGCGTCATAGGATTGCTGTGAAGAGCTAATGAGATAATAGATATAAAAACACTTTTGCAAATTGTAAAGAGCAATAAAATTGTATGGGATTATTATTATTATACCCTGAGACAAATCTTGCCTAAATGAATGAAATGAGGCACCTGTATCATATAAGGAAAATAGGAAGAAAGGACCAATATCATTTCATGAAACATTATCCAATTCTTCCAATTTTAAAATTAGAAGGAAGTACTGTTTCCTCTTAAAATTCCACAGGAGGAAAATCTTTTGAAAAGAAAAAAATTTAAATCTGATATATAATACATCAAAAGTTTATTAAAGAGACAAAAGTCCTGTAACTCCTTCTTTCCTTTCCAAAAAGTCAGTCAATTTTTCTGTAAGGTCTAGTATTATGTCCCATCTGGAATGCAAGCTACTAGACAATGAGCATCTCCTTTTGTTAAATCTTTCTATTAACCTGGTACATCCTCACTGCCCAGTGTGTAGAAAAAGTTTCAGGTTGATTATCTAAATCTAAATCCACAAGGTAAAAATCCAAAGTCATGCTATATGAGGCTCCAAGCTGCCTTGATACTATATATACAGTGGCCAGCTGGTTTCAGCTGGGACACAGTTTTAGCGCATGAAGTCCTGGGGTGGCCACACCTGGGGCACTAAATGATCCAGGCAATGTTTGGGGACCTTTGGTTCAGCCAAATCCCACATGTCCTGATTTTCATCTGTATGGTGGTTTCCCAAGTATGTGTCTGTCCACATGGGCCGAATCTGAAACAGCCAAAAGAAAGGTGGGAGCTGTAGCAGAAATATCAGATGTCAGCTCCCCTTGGCCCCCTCCAATGCCATCCGAGTCCTCAAACAAGTGCCCAGACCACTTCCTGTGAGAAGAAAGAAAACTTTTTTCTAATTGCCCCCTTGAATGTCATTGCCAATACTGAAAATTCCAGTAAAATATGTATCCAAAATCTATACTAAATCAATGGGTAAAATGGATAATATGAATCACAAAGAGTTAGGTGAGGTAGCTAATAGCAAGTGAGCCATTAAAGGGGGAAGAGGAGGAAAGGGCAGGGAAAGGAGTAGAGGAGAAGAGAGGGGAGGGAAAGAGAGTGAAAGAATCTGAAGTGAGAGCTCTTTTTTTTTTTTCTAAGCAGAAAAACACTTCCTGGAATCATCCAAAACCTCACCTCTTAGAAAGTGCTTGCCTTTTGAGGTACTGGGAATGGCCCATTTACTACCACAGCTGCAATCCTAGCCTTCCAACTGCTTAGGTAAACAGTCAAGAGCTTGAAAAAGCACTGATAGACCTAGCACGAGAACTCACTTTCCTTTGGCATGTGGAAAGCCAGGCAGGTGGGACACAGTTCTCTCGGGGCCTCATCACTGCAACCCTCCACCACAGCCTCACCGGTGGCATGGCTGGCCACTAATAAAGGTGTCAGCCCAATTTCAGGTTCGGCAAAGGAAACTGGCCTGAGACTTCTAAAAACACACTGGTAAGAAAGGAACAAAGGCTCTATTTCAGAATCAGGCTGCTCTGCCTTTGGGCATTGCAACTGAACTCCTCCACACATTTAAGCTGAAATCCATATTCCCCAAGTTCCTCAGAAAAGCCATTCAAAGTAAAGGGAGAAGGACAGGAAAGACGATTTTTTGTTAGCTTCTTTCCCCACCGTCAAAAGATGAGGATCATATCCAGAACATGACTGACAGCATGTACCAAAAGGCAATAAAGTGGAGTGGAAAGCATCAGTTTCAACCCAGATTAGCAAGAATGGAAATTAAAGCATCAGAGAATCCTGATAAAAGCAAACACACAAACATATACACCAAAACCCACTGCAATGTTTCCATCATTTCAATCTCTAGAATGTAAGCACTAGTGGTTCCCTAATCCACCTGAACTTCTCAGCAGCTGTCACCAAGCCTGACGGATCTTTTCAAATGAATTCCTGTTGTTAACTTCCTTGGATTCTGAGTATTTTTGTCAAAAACAAAAATCCCAGTGGAAGATTTCAAATAACCATGAACTTGAACCAAACCATGAACCTAAACTGAGAGAAACAACACTAATTTTCTAAACCCCAAACAAAACAGAATTGTTAACAGTTTGAAAGCAACAACAACTAGTGAATCGATTTGAACTGGACCAAAGCTTCATGTTTTCTGAATCAATCAAACTTGTACCAAACCCTGAGAGTCCAATCAGTTCAAAGAGCATACATCAAGACTTGGTTTCACCTGACTGACAGCCCACAATGAACCACAGAATGGCAATAAATCAGGAGTAGGGAAAACTGAATTCTCCTATTTTTTTCACTGTTTGACCTTGGTCAAGTCATTTATACTCTTTTAGACTCGGCTTGCTTACTTTGAAATGTCTGGGCTGGGATTACCAATATCCCAGGTCTAATACTCTATGCCAATTGTGAAATTTACAATAGTGACAAAATAGAGGATGTCACAATTTGGCCCTAATCTTCAGAAGCAGAGAGATGGACCACCCCAATTCTCCTAAGGATTCATGTTTCTAGCTTTTTTGAAATATGCTTCACATAAGAGTTGGGCAACTGTCTTTGCTCATTGGGCAAATGTGCCTTGGGAATAGTCAGGCTAATATTCCTTTTCAGAATGTTTCTCTTCAAAAAATGTTTCAGGAGCAGTTTGTTTTCCTCAAATGAAAGCTACAGGTGAGTGGTCTGGTCCCAAACAGGAAGAAGGAAGAAAGTGATCTAAATTATGCTGAGCACCTATTGCATGCAAAACATGGCATGATACTTTATATTATTTTTTAAATTAGTCCTCACAACACAGCTATATGGTAGGTATTATCATCCTAATTTTATAGGCAAGGAAACTGAGGCTTACTGATGTTAAGTGACTTGCTTGCAGTCACTCTACTGGTAAGTGATAGATCTGGGATATGAACTCAAGCAATTTGAATCCATTACTATACCAACATTCTAATGATTAAAGTCTGAATGACTGGGCTTCCCTGGTGGCGCAGTGGTTGAGAATCTGCCTGCCAATGCAGGGGACACGGGTTCGAGCCCTGGTCTGGGAAGATCCCACATGCCGCGGAGCAACTGGGCCCGTGAGCCACAACTGCTGAGCCTGCGCGTCTGGAGCCTGTGCTCCGCAACAAGAGAGGCCGCGATAGTGAGAGGCCCACGCACCGCGATGAAGAGTGGTCCCCGCTTGCCACAACTAGAGAAAGCCCTCGCACAGAAACGAAGACCCAACACAGCCAAAAATAAATTAATTAATTAAAAAAAAATGAGTAAAATTGAAAATCCCTTTAAAAAAAAAAGTCTGAATGACTGAATTCCTTCTTAATTCAGTGATTCAATTGCACTTGCTTAGTGAATAATCACCTGCTGAGTCAATACAGTGAAAGTAAGTCTCCTTGCATTTATGCTAGATAGACGACTTTCTAAAAAATTTCATCCAACAATGTGGTTAAGACCACTGGGCTCTGGAGTCAGACAGACCTGAGTTTCTTGAATTCTAGCTTATGGACAAGGTACTTAACCATGCTGAGTCTCAAGTTTTCTTACCTGGCAAATGGAGAAAGAAGTAGTACTTACTCATTGGGTTGGTGGGAAGTGTTAATGATGTGATAGCAACTAGCACAGTGCTTGGCACAAAATAATTATTCAATAAATGCATATTAGAGCTATACTTGTATTCATAAGCAACAGAGCAAGAAAGAAAAGGTTATAAAGAGAAAGGAAACTAGGATTCATTTAACTCAAGTGCTCTTTGGCCTGTAGCACAGATTTAGTTTGAAAGAGGTTTTCAGTGGCCCATCCATACCCTCTAAAACTAAGCTGCATCTTTCAGTAGATTAGCATATTCATGAAGCAACATGATTATACTAATTGGTGGTGCCTAAGTAGTAGCAAGGAGACTTGTCATATGCTCTGCTGAGCAGCAATTGTCCCTAGTTTCCTGGAATCTATCCTTCTAAAGAGAGGGTTGGAAAGTGGCAGATAGAAGTACTGCTGGAAGTACCAGGTGGTCTAAGGCCCCCATCTTTCCCCCATTCTTCAAGTTCCAGCTTCTATTTCATTCACTCATGGCCCTCTTCGCGTATACTCCTCTCCTCCCTCAGTTTATTCTAGTTTTATTGTGATTCTCCCCCTGGCTCTAGCTCTGTCTCTGCTCATCAGCATCAAGTGGTGTTTATGGAATGTGTGTCTGGCACTGCACTAGGTGAAGTGGAGGGACATCCAAAAGTTAATCAAAGAGACGTGTCCCATGGCCAAACAGATCTAAGATCCACAGGTAGACCAGAGTTTTGGCAACACAGTAAATGCAAGTATAATTGGATGATTTGGTTGATTTCAGAGCACAAAATAGTTTGTTCATCTAGTTAATGATACGCATACTGAAGAATTTAGAAAGAATTATACAGTTGTTGGCAACTTGATTTGAAATGCAGAAAAAGATGGATAGATGGATGGATAGGTGATAAAGCAAATAAAGTGTTAACTATAGACTCTAAATGATGGGTATATGGGTGTTCACTGTACAATTCTTTCAACTTTTCTGTATATTTAATTTTTTTCATCATAAAAAGTCGAGGGAAAAAGAAGAGGGGTAGGTAAGGGGTACAGCTTTTTCAACTTCAAATGTTTCAGAACAAAATAACCATATTTATATGGAGAAGCATAAATCAAATAGGGCAAAATGTTAAAAATTGGTGAATCTGAGTGAATGGTATATGAGAGTCCTTATATGATTCTTTTAACTTTTCTATATTTACAATTATTTCAAAATAAAAAGTTAAAAGTTAGTTTATTGAAAACTGACCCCTTTCACCTAGTGCCTCTGTTGCTATTTTTAGTAGAGGATATTAGGTCCATAGTAGTAGAGAAATTGGAAAGAATGGGGTGGGGGACAATAATCAACCCGTACATATACTTGGGTGCCTACTGTATGCAAGACACTGTGCTAGACACTGTGGCAGATTCAAAGAGGTTAAAAACACAGTCACTGCCCTGAGAGGGCTCACAGTGTAGATGAGGGAATGCCAAAGCAGTGTCTGAAAGGGTAACTGGCTGGCCAGATAAGTTCTGTAAGACAGAAGTATGAAGATTGGAAAGGTAGGTTGGAGCCAGACTGCGGAAAGTATTGAATGCCAGGCTAAAGAGTTTGGACTTCATCCTATGGATAATGGGAAGCCATTTATAGTATCTGAGTCAGAGAAAGAATATACTCCAAAACCGACTGGCTACATAGAACAATTTGGGCACAGTTACCTTCAACATGCATCTGTTTTATATTCATGTACTTCTGGCCCTTGTATCTATTTCCCTTATCTGGATGTGGCCATTAGGGGGTTCCAACATTCTGGATGCTGACCATTTTTTAAACAGCCATCTCTTCAGCCTCTGTCCCTTTCCCTCCCTCAGTCCCCAAGGGAGTTGACCATCACTCACCTCAGCCCCACTGACTCAGTAAGCAATAAATAAGCCTCACACAGTTTTTCAAACTAGCAGCTATGCTTTGAAACTCTGATTTCCTTCATGATTATCAAACCCCAATTACTACTGGGATCACTGATTTGAGTTGGAAAAAATGAATATTCAGCTAACCAACATGTGAAGGAGTGCAGGAAGCTATGTGCTGTGTGTAGAAGGAAACAATTATTCGAAGTGATCTTTGTATGTTGAACAAAAACTTAGTGGAGATGGCATTCCTGAATAGCGGCAAGTGATTAGGGAAGGCCTCTCAGACTGCTAAATCAAAAGGTGGACTTTCTATGTCTCCAGTTTTTTCCCCATAAAGCCCATCCTCCAATCCAATCATGTTACTCCCGGTTTAAACCCTGTGCTGGCTCATCCCTGCCTAGAGGATAAAGGTCAAGCTCCTTAACAAGCAGACTTCCTTCCACAAGATATACCTTTCCAGATCCTTATCCTGTCCCCTCTTCTATACTCCCAGTGGTTCATACACAGTATCTCACCGTTTTCTGAACTATCCATTTTTATATGTAACTGTTTCGCATGTGTTCGTGCTCCCTCTTTCTGGAATTCTTTCCCACCACCTCTTTGTCCACCGAGATTCCAGGCAATGCCCACTCATCCTTTGTGATTTAGCATAGTTAGACTCTGGTCTGTAAGTAGCCCACCCCTAGCAATAATTTCCTCCATCATGTTCCCAGGGCACCTTATAACATAGCTCTTTCTCTGAGCACCTTTGCCACTGTAATATAATTATTGGTTTGGGTGTCTATCTTCCCAACTTGACTGTGAGCTCCTTAAGGGCAGGCAGGGACTAGTTCTAATTCATCACTGTATTCCTAGCACTTGGCATAAGGTCTGGTCCTGTATATGTGCTTAAATGTGTATTGAATAAATGAGCTTGAATATCAAGTGCTCCTTGAATTCAAACTGAGCATCTCTTGAAAGGTGAAAATTAGAATATTATGTGACCAAAGTAATCCTAATGAAGTGTGTCCGAGGACTTGACTGAATAAGAAATGGTAGGAGGACATATTATGGGGCCTTACTGTGGGACACTTTCTACCCCAGGAAGCTCTTACTGGCAGTTGTTGCTGGCTAAAAAGAAGTGCAGCTGGAGTGCATGAGAAGGGCCCTTACTGCGGATTTCCCCCAAGTTATCATTCACCTTTCACCACTGAAGCAATGTTGTTTATGTAACATTCTCTACAGGGTGTTTCAACTCTTCTGAATTACAGCCAGACTTGTATTTGTATTCTGCCTGCAGATACATTTGGACAAGCCTTGTTAATGAGTAGTCACGGAAAGCTCTCCAGTTCCTATTCTCACCTATCATTATTGTGCTTAAGGGACCATTGAAAAACTGAGAGCCAAAAAAGGGGGCAGGGAGGAGCTAATAAAAACCATCTTTTATTTTTCTCCTAGATTGCCAATATCTTTCACAGCACCTCTCATCCTACACTGTTTTATAACTATGTATCAGTAAAGGCAAAAAAGAACAATGAAGACTTTAGCAAAACTTTACACTTTGCAGGCAAGAAAAAGAGGAAGCAACACTTACGCCTGGCATATAAATCTTTAGACATATGATCAGTCGCCACTTCTAGAAAGTAAACACTTCAGCTGTTTTAAACAAATAGCAAAAGCAATTAGCCCTCTCTGGAGACTAAACTGAGGTGTATGCTGAATTTTTTTAAAAATCGGAGTCTGTTTTGATCTTCAAAAATGTCGAACTGGTAAACACTTCGCTTTTTTTGTACATATAAATCTAAAAGCCAAGCCTAGCTTGAGGAAGATTTAAGAGACATAAAATTTGTCTGAGGTGTCTGCCAAATCTCCGCAGCAGAGACAGAAACCCTGGAAAAGCTGACATAGTCATAACTCTCACAACATCACCAGCAGGTTTGTGCAGGGCTGGACGTACAGAAAGTCACTGTTCCTTCCCTCAAACTGTTCGTAAACAGAGAAGTAGATTATTTGCTTATCAGCTATCTGGTAGCTCATTTTTGCCTATGTATCCTACTGGCAGGTATCCCAATTTTCAGCGGAGTAAATTTTCATTTATATGATGGACCTGCTTGTTGAAATCTTCTTTCTTTCATTTGCTCTTTCACACTCATTCTTGTACGTACACTAGATATCTCGGTCTGTCTGTCTGTCTGTCTGTCTGTCTGGAAGGCATAAAAAAAGGGGTATTTACAAGTATCTAGTGCAGTGCCTAGCAGAGTGCTTTGCACATAGTAAGCCCACAATAATTCATCAGATGAACTGAAACTCTACCTGTAATTTCTATGTTCAGCTTATTTGATCATGGGACAGAACTATGCATTCTTTTTCCTGGAGTATTTAACAGTGAGAATTCCTTACAAGGTGATATAATTTTATTCTGACAATTCATGCTTAGGACTTCTATCCTTTGAAGAGCATCCATTTTTGCACAATGGGTATTATCTGTAAGGAAAATGCAGGAAAGACCACACAGCAGGATCCTGAATGACAATATGAACACCGATACGTTTTTGTAGAGACAATCAGATATCTCATATTCACCTGATTGTGCGTCATCATGGTAATCCACTACGTATGTCTAAGATCACTTAACAATGCAAGAATACAGTGCACGCATGGGCTGCATTCTGTAAATAGGATTAACCGTTGAATTCAACCAAGGTCTTCCCTGGGGACAGATTGCTGGAAAATACATCTACACGACATTTAAAAAAATAAATCAACCAATGACACTGGCTCCCATGAGACACACTGTTTCTTGTACATGCAATTCTATCACAGTTTTCCGTAGCTCTCTGCTGACATCCCCGTCCCAAAAGACATAGAATTTCAAAACAGAAAGAAAAACAGAGAAATTGGAGCTCTTCTGTCTCTCCTGCATGAAGTGTTATATACACAAAGGAAAGATGTCTGTACATTAACACAATGTGGACTGTGACGTGGTGAGATCATGTCGGTCTGGACAGTTTTTGTTACGCTGTGGTCACATATAACTTGCCCAAGGGAATGAACAAAGTCCGTATGCACACTGACAAAGACTGGCAGGGGGCCTCAGGAAAATGAAAGCTGTGTTATAGCAGGGGAGTTTGATTTTTTCTTTAAAAAAATGTTCTTTGTTATGATTACTTTTCTTCCCATTTTTATTTAATTAATTTTCCTCATCTGTAAAATAGGGATAACTATTGCGTGTATTTAACATTTTTACTCCGAGGATGAAATGAAACCCTGGTGGATTGCCTGGCAAACAACAGTTAACCCATACAATCCACACCGATATTTGGTTAGCATTAGCTAAACACCTATTATGTGCCAGGCACTGGCCTAAGACTCCAAGAAAAAAGTAAATTGTGGGAGGAAAAAGTGACACTGGAAAGAAAAGCAGAGAGCTGATTTTCAAAGGTTTTATAAAGCAGTCTAAGAAATTTGGATTTTATCTTGAGGACAATGGGCTGCCTTTGAACTATTTTATATAGAGCTGAATAGCTTTAGATTTGTGATTTAGAAACATCATTCATTCTGTCAGCATTGGTGGAGAAAGGATTGGAAGGGAGGCAGGCTGGAGGCAGTAGTAATCCCGGGTAGAAGTCATATGTGTGTTGCGGGGTAGGATGGGGCAGTGTGCCCCAAACTAAGGCGATGGCAATAGGGGTGGACATGGGGAAAGCATTTTTAAATAACTTTTAAAAAATGTACAAAAATGTCATTATAGAGGATTAGCAAATAATATGGAAAAGGCTAAAAAGAGAACTCGTATGTAATCCTTCTATTTATAGGAAAACTGTATTAACATTTTTTTGTGTGTTTACCATTATGGGACTTTTCCTATGTATGTGCACACAGATGGGGGGGCTGTGCATGTGTGATATGTGTGTATGTGTGTATGCAAACTGAGATCTGTCAGCTTTATAACCTGAATTTTCTCTTAATATATCACAAACAACTTTCCACATCATTAAATATTCTTTGGTAATATCAATTTATATGGTTACTTAGTAATCCATACATGTACCATAAATGATTTAATTCAAACCTCTAGTATTAGACATTTATCAATAAAATGTTATTTTTTTCTTTTTCTTTCCTTTTTTCTTTTTTCTTTTGCTATTATAAACAGATTCTGGGCTAGACATCCTGGGAGCTAAATTTTTAGAAACTTCACATTTATTTTCTCAGCATAGAGCCCTAGAAGTTGAAGTGGAAGGTTGAAAGCTATGTTCGATTTTAAGATTTTTGATACATATTGACAAATTCTTTCCAGAAGGGCTGTATCAAATTACAGTCCCACTAGCAGTGTCTATAAATAGGAAGAAACCCATTTCAGAGTGATTTCAAGGATGGTGTCAACTGGATTTGGTGGGTGGAGAGGAGCAATGGATCCTTGGCAGAATATAGGGGCAGAAGCAATGTGAACTCTGTCATGAGGAGCAAAGCAATGGGCAGGCCTAAGGAACAGGAGGCTGGGTGGATAAATGATGAGGAAAAAAAAGAAAGGCAACCACAGGAGAGTGGGAGAAAATGAAAAAAAAAAAGAAAGAAAACTCTAGTGAAGTTATACACCCAGGTCACTTTAATTTACTGCTTTATTCTGCAAAAGTAGCAAATGCAGCAAATGGCTAATCTTTTTTTAGTGTTTGGCACTCTGTGGTACCAAGGTCCAGAGTTACATTCATGTGAATATGTTGATCCATTCTTTTCATCCAGTCACCATTTATTAGGTGTCTACCATGTACCAAGTACTATTCTGGATGCTTTGGGTATGGAGATAAATGAGACCTGGTCCCTGCTCTCAAGGAGCTCACAGTCTAGGGGAGAGACAGGCACATCCACAGACCAACACACTGTGGTGTGGTACAGGCTAGAACAGAAGTAAGTACCGGGTCCTGTGGGAGCCAGGAGCCTACTGTTGCTTCCTGTGTGCATGCATGTGTGTGTGTGGTAGAGGGAGGGGGAGGTGCAGCAAAGGCTTCACAGAGGTGTTGATATTTGAGCTGAGTCTTGAAGGAGTTTCTCAGATGGCTAAGGATCACAGATCATACTCATACTCCTTGTATATTTGTGCCACTGCTCTCAAGGACACTCAGTAAGGCAGTGAGGATGCTGGTGTGTAATCTAAACCCATTCGTGACAACAGCCTCCACTGTTACCTTAATGGATATATGTACATAGCCTGATTTAGGCAATAATATGCTCATTTTAGCATATAAAGGATAACAGGCAAGTGGCATATAGGCTTTTAAAATAGTTCAGATGACACTAATAAAATAATAATATTCAAGTCTACCAAGTCCAAAGACGCAGGCATAGAGAATGGACTTGAGGACACGCGGAGGGGGAAGGGTGAGCTGGGACGAAGTGAGAGAGTGGCATGGACATATATACACGACCAAACGTAAAATAGATAGCTAGTGGGAAGCAGCCGCATAGCACAGGGAGATCAGCTCGGTGCTTTGTGACCACCTAGAGGGGTGGGATAGAGAGGATGGAAGAGAGACGCAAGAGGGGGGAGCTATGGGAATATATGTATATGTATAGCTGATTCACGTTGTTATACAGCAGAGACTAACACACCATTGTAAAGCAATTATACTCCAATAAAGATGTTAAAAAAAAAGTCTACCAAGTCCTACAAATTCTACCCCCTAAATGTCTCTCGACTCTGTTCCCTCCTCTCATACGTTGCTCCTTCGGGTCCTCACCAACTCTCTCTGGAGCAGAGTACCAGCCTCCTAACTGGTATCATCCCCTTCCAGTGCATCCTAAAGTGAAAATCTGATCATGGCACTCCTCATCTAAAACATTTTAATGTTTTTTTTATTGCCAACAACCAGTATTTTCCAAGTTTCAGTCATTTGAGTATTACTTGCTGATTTTCCCATATTCACACACCATGTGTACTATTATTTACTTAATATTCCTCTTTAAATCAACTTAAAACTGGTTACTTTCTATTTTCACTAAACCTTTTCCTGAGTAACCTTAGATTTGATGATGTAATTCAGTTTTATTTTTTATAAGCTACATTAGAATATATAATTTATAAAATTTTAAATGTTTGTGGGAATACAGCATAACTACTATGGTAGATGCCCTATACATTTTGAGAAACACTGGCCTATGGGAGCACATCCAAACTTCTTATCATTGTGTTCAAAGTTCTTCACAAATCAGCCCTGACCTCTTCTACAGTTATACCTTCCTTTCCCCAAACAATCTGCAACCCAACCATGCTGAATTCCTCAACATTGAATGGACACGCCTTGCTCTTATAAAAATCCCATGTCTTTCACAGACTGCTCCCTCTATCTTAAATGCCTCCCCTCCACTCTTCTCTGCCTGGCAAACTCATTGTCCTTCAAGACCTATCTGTCATGTCACCTCCTTACAGAAGCCTTCTTCCTGACTCTCCCTTACATTTAGTCACTCCTTCCTTCATCCTCCCATAGCACTTTGAACCTGTCTCTGTTATACTACATGTTACATTATCTCAGACTGATGGGCATCTATCTCCCCAACTAGACCTAGAGAAAGCTCACACCTCGTGCTCTGTTGCATCCCCAACACTTCATGTGGGGCAAAGGTCATGGAGGAGACCGAGTGCCCCAGAAGGTCACTTAAAGTCTAAGATAAAATAAAACCTAAAGTACCGTCAAGGTCCAAATAGCTTAGAGGCATGACATGTTTTTATAAAGAGAATCATCTAATTCAAAGATAGTAATACTGACTACAGTTTTGGCAGACACAATTAGCTATGGCTGCAATAACAGTTAAGCTAATTTGCTTTTGGCAGCTACTTTACAGCAGACACATACTGACATAGAAACTAAAAGCGAATCATTTGTGTTTTTGCCAAGATGGTCAAATATATCTCACAATAATCTCTCCTTACCACAAATGGAAAGTTAAGAACAGAAGTAAACAGCAGGACCAGCAAACCATGGTGGACAGAGCATGGGCTCTGGAGTCAGAAATCTGTACACCCAAATCCCAACTCAACTCTCCTTACAATCTATGTGACTTTAGGTAGGTTGTTTAACTTCTTGACATTTTAGTTCCCTCTTCTAGAAAAATGGGAAGACTAGTACCTGCTTCATAAGACTCTTAAGATAATGCGACAAAGTGCTTATGATAGCGCCAAAACATTTATGGGCTCAATAAATAGCAATCATTATTGTTGCCCAATGAAATGACTACAATTCAGGCAATAGGATGCACAAGGACAGCAAATGCATTTCTTAAGAAAATCAATTTATATCACTAGGCTTTAAAAGTAACAACTATAGAGTGTAGCTAAGAATAACCACAAACAAAACAGTCTATAAGACAAAGCTCTTCTTGGGTTTAAATTAAACTCACACCTGGAACATACCACCACACTTCTTTGTGTTCTCCAAGAATTGATCTCAAATCAGGTTCCCCTAGGATGAAAAAACAAAAATCACCCAATCTTAATTTTTTGTTCTTAATTTTACGATACAGAATAATATCCAAACTATGTGGATGCTTTAAAGTGTCCTATTACTATGATCCCAAGCTTTTCAACACTATTTCTTTCCCAATCTATCCCTGCTGACACGTTTTACTCCAGTCAGGGAAGCCCACCTGTTATACAAGTGCTCCCTCTTCTATCTACCCTTCTCCAATTCCAACCCCAGTATGAGGAAGCAGTTTCTCCCTCCTCTTTGCCCATTTCAAGTCCACTTTACTCTTTTGGAACCCAAATTAAAATTCATCTCCTTCCCAAAGCCAACCAGGATTGATCTGGAAGGTAGATGAGAGTTTCAAGCCTTCAGCACTTCCAGGGTTAGGCTTGACTTTCCATAGATCAACCCCCCAACCTAATCGGTATCCCCTTCCACTAACCCCTAAGCACTTTTCGCACGCGTTTGTAATAATAAAATAATACAGTCTCGTTTTGCGCAGTCTACTTTATTCTGTAGTTGGTGTGCCCCTTAAATATTTGTCAACATCAATGCTTGCTGGAAAGCCCTAGAGCGCTCGGTTTTTACAACAGGTCTAACTTGCCTTTTATTTTCATCAGAACACTGCACTGAACCTTAAACACGTATTTCTCAAAAGCGAGATTCCTTCCCTCTTCTGCTCCCCATCTCTTCTGGAAATTGAGGGGAAACCCTTTCCGCTCCAAAGACTTGGTCAGGGAAGGGGCAAGCGGCTGGAGGGGCCAATAAAGAGATGGCGACGACCCGGATCTCACCATCAAAGTGGCGGAAAGTGAAAAGTTGACAAAAAGTCACGCCCGGGGCGTGGCAAGGAATTCCCATGGCCCCAGAGGAAAAGGGGTGTGTGTGCATTGGGAGGGGTGTGAGCCCAAACCTGAAGTGCAAACTGAAAGAAGAGAGGAAAAAGAGATCGCCCAACTCCTGCAAGCAGTAAGGAGAGTCCAGACGCCGCCCAGGGAAGACCCTGGTGGAGAACCCTAACTTCAGATGTCTGAGGAGGCACAAGGCCGGGGTGGCGGATACGCGATGCCGTTGTGGAGGAAAAAGACAGCGGGCAGACTTGAGGGAAAAGAGAAAAGAGGGCACGCTCCCGAGTCTCCAGGGAAACGGGCTCGGTGAGCTCAGAAGCCTACCCCGACTCGCGGGCCCGACACCCCTTCCCCCGCGGAGGCGGAGCTGGGCGGAGTCAGGGCTGAGGCCCGCGGCCCCGGAAGCACCCTCCTCCCTAGGCCCCCCTCAGTCCCACAGTCCCCAGCCTCAGCCGCTCAGGCTTTCTGTCTCTCTGACCTCCAGCTCCCCGGCTACCGAAGCTCAACTCCTTATAGAACTGCGGAAAATCGGGCCAGCGCGGCAGCTTCCGGGCGGGCGATGCCCTCGCGGCGCCCCATGCCGGGCGACAGTCTTCTGAACTCCCCTCCTGGCGCTGCCGGCTTAGGCCCGGCGCCCAGGCCCAGGCTAGACTCTCACCCACCCAACGGCCGCAGCTGCGTCTCCTATTGGCTACTGGTCACCAAGGAAGCCGGAGGCCCGAGCCCTTGCCCTCATGGGAAATGTAGTTTGAAGTCTCTGGAGGTTGTTCTTCCTGGTGGGGGGGAGGGAGGAGGGTGGAATCCAATATTGACATTGGCGGAGAGGCTCAAGTGAGGACAGGGGATTGTGGGAGATGGAGTCAAGGCACTTCTTTTTATATACCCACAATTCCTTCCCCGCCAGCCCCCTCCCGCATTTCCTATTGTCCCCAGTTTCGGCTCGAGGAGGGTATTCTGGATGTTGTAGTTTGGAGTGTGCTGTCTTAGAGAATCTCCCTTCTTGGGGTATGGGGTTGTGCTTGTGGGGACAGATGAAGGTTCTAGATTGATTTTACTGTTGGTTAAGCTACTTGCATTTGGGGGGGCAAACACTTTATATCGTGATTTGAAATTCTCATTGAGTTTTGATTCAGTGGCTTTTAAAAAGTGTTATTTATGCTCTGATAAGCTTCGAATTTTGACTGGAATTTTGGAATTTTGTCTGATAAGCTTAGAATTTAAAATTGTCAAAGTGTGTTCTGTGTGAACCATGTGCGTTAGAATCACTTTAAAGTTTCTGGAAAATGTATACTTTGTTTCTAATTGGGAATCATATTTTTTACTTTGAAATGGTGTCACAGTAGGCATAGAAATGTGATTGAAGCCAGCCAGAAGAAACCTGTTTAACCTATAATGAAGCCATGCTATGAAGAACAGTGGCCACGATCATTGGTGTAATGTAGCAGTTTAGAACAGGTATACAACTTGAATAATAAGAAATAACTGTATATTTCTTTAAGAAACTATCTTTTTAGTAAAGCGTATGTTTAAAGATGTGGATAAAGGAATATGTGGGACACCTAAACACTTTCAAGTGATTAAAAAGTTGAAGAAAATGGTTGTTTATTAGGGCTAATTTCACTCCTGACTTTTGACTTTTCTTTTCTTTGTTAGAGATGAATCCTTATAGCTGAATGGATCGTTACAATTGGGTTACTACAATTTTACTGTTAAGGACAACTTTTTGACCTCCAAGTGGAATGAAGGGAAAGAAAGAGGAATTGCATTTTGCTAAGGTAATTGCCTAAAATTTTAACAAGTGACATGAAGGAAGAAGATGATTTAATAGATTCAATAATTTATTCAGCCAATTGCTTTGTGCAAGGCCCTGGACTAGTCACAATTGCTACAGAATTGGAAAATAGTCCTTCCTCTGAAGCAGCTCACAATCTAAGAAGGGAGGTAGACTATACAATGTGCAAAGTGTTCTAAAAAAGTTCTATACAGGGTTCTGTAGGACCATAGAAGAGGAAGAACTCATTCCACTTCTGGAGAAAGAAATGCTTGAATGATGAGCCTCGGAGAACCAGTAAGATATTTGTCATCTTTGGGGCAGGGAGGTTAATCATATTCCATACAGAGAAATAAGGATGTGAGAGAGTGCAGGAAACAAACAAACAAAAAAACTTCCATACTGCAGGAACTAGATGGGACAGGAATAGGGGCCCATTCCAATGAGTTCAAAATATAACCTGAAAGCAGTAAAGAACCATCAAAGGATTTTAAGCAAGGAAATGATATGATCAGTTGGATTTGATGACAATTTGGGTATGAAAAGGGAGGGAAAGGAAGGCATCCATTGTGACTCCCAAGTTCTGATGTGGAAGAGTGAATGGTCGTACCATTCATTGAGATAGGGAACCCAGAAAGAGTAGCAAGTTTTGTGAGGGATAGGAGGGATTCAGTTTGGGACATTTAAAAATTTGAGGAATCTGTGTAACATTTGTGTGGAGATGCCTCGTAGGCTGTAAGGAAATGTAGGTCTGAAGCACAGGAGAGAGGTCTGGGTTAGAACTAAACATTTGGGAGACATCAATAATAAATAGTAATTAAATAAGTAAATATGAACTAAATTTCATGTAGAGAGTGTTTAGAATAGTAAATTTTAGAAGGACAAAGATTCAGTATGGAACCCTAGAAAATAACCATATTCAAGTAGTAGGTAGAGGAAACATGCCTTCAAAGGAAGCTGAGAAGGAATGGCCTGATAGATGAAGCAACAGAAAACAAAGTAGAATCACTGGAATATTGTGCAGAGAGGTCAAATAAGAGGACAGAAGAGTAACAAGGGACTACTCATTCATCCATTCAACAAATATTTGTTGAGTACCTACAACATTCCAGGCACAATTCTAGATGTTGGGAATAGAGGAGTGGGGGAAAAAAAACTAAGCCCAGACCATATCCCTTCCCTTTGGAGCTTATATTCTAATGGGGGAAACTATCAATAAATAATTAATAATTAAAATACATAGCAGTGGAATTCCCTGGCAGTCCAGTAGTTAGGACTCCGCTTCTGTGCTTTTGCTGCTGGGACCCCAGGTTCGATCCCTGGTTGGGGAACTAAGATCCCACAAGCCGTGCAGTGTGGCCAAAAGAAATAAAAAAGAAAAAGAAAAAAAAAATACATAGTAGTGACACTTACTATTTCTACAAGGCTTATTGGAATGTGTGTGTATGTGTATTTACACATACAAAGGTGAGACTCTTGATGTATTGTTGGTAGAAAGTATGCTTGAAAATACATCCAGGAAAAAATGCTTGAGTATAAGATGAATTTGTGAAATAGAGACCCAAGGTAAATCAGTCTGGCTGGATTTATAGATCAATTGGTAGGCCAAGGTTAAGGCTTAAGAGCCAGTGTACAGCTGAAGTCATGGGCAGAGTTCAGGTTTATAATGTGGAATGTGTTTGGCTTCAGTCTTCGACTTAGATGAAGGCTTAGTCGATCTGTTGCTATCCTTACAAGTCAGTGTGGATCCATGGTTAGAGGACCATGGAACCAAGTTTAGGGCTCAGCCTGTTATCAGTGTTAGGCCCCAGTGTTATAGCCATGGTTCTCTCTGTGACAAAGATCAGAGCATATTTCTGACCAGCATGAAAGCTTATCCTGAGGCTGCCTTTAGTCCAGTGTAGCCTGGGTTATACTCATTGTGAAGTCAGTGTACAAGATTTGGGTTCAAATTTTAGCCAGTATTAGGATTTAGTTTATATAAGAGAGGACGTATTCTAAGATCAGTGTTGCGGCTCAGTCTGTGGACCAGCCTTAGACAGACCACATCCAGGGTTAGGGCTCAGCTCAAGGTTTGACTTTAGTTTTTGGTCAGTGTTGGAATCACTTTCATTTCTAGGTTTGGGAATCAGTAAAGGCCAGTATCAGAGCTCTGTCGGGGTTTACAGTTCATGCTGATTGTGTTGCCTGGGGAAAGGCTAAATAAGAATTTGAACAGGATTTACGTTCAGTCTTTCATCAGGTAAAGTTTCAATTATTGTTCATGGTTATAGTTTATTTTTGGTCCAGTGTTAGGCCTCGGTCTGTGGCTATTGTTAATGCACAGTCAGTGTCTAAGTTTAATATTCAGTTTGTTGCCATGTTAGGATATTACCTATCATGTGCCCTAGTTTTGTCTCAGACCAAAGTTAGCATTTCATCTATGGACAATGTTAGAGTATAGTTTGTGGCCAGGATTTTAACTATGAATATGAACAGAATTTGGGATGCATATTTGCCCAAAGGACATGCAAGCTGTGGTTTCTGACTTTAGCCAGTGTCAGAGTTCTGTCTTTGCCCATATTGGAATGGTCTGTGGAGCTAAGTCACAGTGGCCAGTGTTGTACCTCATTCTGCAGCCAGAGCCTGGTTCAGTCAGCGACCTGTGTTAACATTTCAACTTGGCCTGTGTCAGAGTTGATTCTGCTGGTAGTTGTCCCATTTTGACTTTGTGTAGAGATTCTGTTCACTGAGTGCTGGCGTTGGTGCTATCTGATTAAGCTTTTGATTTTCTATTAACATTCTGGTTTATATAATTCCAGTATTGTTCCATACACAATACGCTTATTTTTGTTTATTTAGACACTTGAAAGAAGCTTATCATTATTAGTAGCTGGATTGTGTGTTAGGAGATTAATTTGTCAAACATTCTTAGATAAGTTCTTTAATAATGATATTAATTTTATTAGGCTCCTGCTGTGGCAAGTTCTGTTGATTGGTTAACCCAAAACCTTTAAAGTACCCCTTTTCCTTACCTTCCTCAAAATACAGACTCTAAAAGCTAACACACACACGCAAAAGAAACTAACACTACTTTTCTCAGGTGCTTTTTCATCAATGAGGCACAAAAAGAAATATGCTTTGACTTATGGAAAAATTTATTTTCCTGATTAAAGGGACAAAAATCATGGCCAATGTTCCTTCTGTTTCTTTTGAAAAAGCTTTATTTATGCATAATTGATATACAAAAAAATTCCACATATTTAATGTATACATTTTGATGAGTTTGAACATATGCATATACCCATGACACTGTCACTGTAATCAAGGCACTGAAAATATACATCACCTCCAAAAACTTCCTTTTGTTCTTTTGTGGATTTTCTGTGTGTGTGTGTGTGTGTGTGTGTGTGTGTGTGTGTGTGGTAAGAACATTTAACATGAAATCTATCCTCTTAACATACTTTAAAGTGCACAATACTGTATTTTTAACGATAGGCACTATGTTGTAAGTCTAGAACTTACTCATCTTGTAAAACTAAAACTTTATACTCACTGAGCAATAACTCCCCATTTCCTCCTCTCCCCAGCCCCTGGCAACCACCATTCTTTTCTCTGCTTGTATGAGTTTGACTATTTTAGTTACCTCATATAAGTGGAATTATGAATATTTGTCCACCTGTGTTTGGCTTTTTCACTTAGCATAATGTCTTCTATGTTTATCTATGTTGTCACAAATGGTAGGATTTCCTTCTTTTTAAGGCTGAATAATATTTTATGTATATAAATATAAATATATCACATCACATATATATACCCATATAGATGTCAATGATATGCCTATTTTTAATTTTTGGTGGAACCTCCATACTTTTTTCCATAGTGACTGCACCATTCTCTATTTCCACCAACAGTGTATAAGAGCTCCAATTTCTCCACATCCTCACTGACACTTTTTTTTAACTGATTTTTTTTCTTTCCAGTTTTATTGAGATATAATTGACATACAGCACTGTATAAGCTTAAGGTGTATAACATCATGATTTGACTCAAATACATCATGAAATGATAACCACAATAAGTTTAGTGAACGTCCGTCATCTCATATAGATACAAAATTAAAGAAATAGAAAACAAATTTTTTCCTTGTGATGAGAACTATTAGGATGTACTCTCTTTTTCTTCCTCTCTCTCTCTCTCTTGCTTAAAGCAAACAGGTTATTTTCTTTTTCTTTCTTCCTTCCTTCCTTCCTTTCTTTCTTTCTTTCTTTCTTGGAGTATATTTGATTTACAATATTGTGTTAGTTTCAGGTATAGAGCAGTGATTCAGTTATTTTTTTCAGATTATACTGCATTATAGGTTATTACAAGTTATCAAATATAATTCCTTGTGCTGTACAGTAAATCCTTATTGCTTATCTTTTATATATAGCGGTTTGTATCTCTTAATCCCATACCCCTAATTTGTTCCTCCCTCCCTCCCTCTCACATTGATATCACTTATATGTGGAATATAAAAGTAATACAAATAAAACTATATACAAAAACAGACTTACAGATGTAGAAAACAAACTTATGGTTACCAAAGGGGAGAGGATTTACTGTCTTAACACCTTTCATATATAGCATACAGCAGTGTCAATTATATTGATCATGCTGTACATTACATCCCTAGTACTTATTTATCTTATAACTAATAGCTTGTACCTTTTGACCACCTTCATCCAATTCCTTCTGCCGCCCCCCACCCCTTGCATCTGGTAACCACAAATCAGATCTCTTTTTCTATGAGTTTGTTTTTGAAGTATAATTGATCTACAACGCTGTGTTAGTTCCTGGTGCACATATAGCACAAATTCTATATTTCTATACATTTCAAAATGATCACCACGAGAAGTCTAGTTACCACCTGTCCTCGTCCGAAGATATTATATAGTTATTGACTATATTACCCACACTGTGCATTTCATATCTGTGACTCATTTATTTTGTAACTGGAAGTTTGTACCTCTTAATCTCCCTCACCTATTTCTCTCCTCCTCCCATCTCTTTCCCCTCTGACAACTACCTGTTTGTTGTCTGTATCTATGACTCTGTTTCTGTTTTGTTATGTTTGTCCATTTGTTTTGTTTTCTTAGATTCCACATGTATGTTAAATCATACAGTATTTGTCTCTCTCTACCTGACTTATTTCACTTAGCATAATGCTCTCTAGGTCCATCCATGTTGTGACAAATGGCAAAATTTTGTTCCTTTTTATGGCTGAGTAATATTCCATTGTATAAATATATACCACATCTTCTTTATACATTCATCTATTTTTTTTTAGATTCCATTGGTCTTTTGCTTTTTATTTTTCTCAGTAGGACATATACATTCACCTATCGATGGACATTTAGGTTGCTTCCATATCTTGGCTATTGCAAATCATGCTGCAGTGAACATAGGGGCACATATATATTTTTGAATTAGTCTTTTCATTTTCTTTGGATAAATACCCAGGAGTGGAATTGCTGGATAGTATGATAGTTCCATTTTTAATTTTTTGAGGAACTTCAGACTGTTTTCCATAGTGGCTGCACTAATTTACATTCCCACCAATGGTGCACAAAGGTTCCCTTTTCGCCACATCCTTCCTAGCACTTGTTATTTGTGTTCTTTTTGATGATAGCGATTCTGACAGGTGTGAGGCAATATCTCGTGGTTTTGATTTGCATTTTCCTGATGATTAATGACCTTGAGCATCTTTTCATATACCTGTTGGCCATTTGTATGTCTTCTTCGGAAAACTGTCTATTCAGTTCCAACTGAATTTTATGATTGTTTTTTCTTTAAAATGCCATTTCATTTAAAATGCCATTTCATTTAAAATGCCATTGGGGGACTTCCCTGGTGGCACAGTGGTTAAGAATCCACCTGCCAATGCAGGGGACACGGGTTTGATCCCTGGTCCAGGAAGATCCCACATGCCACAGAGCAACTAAGCCTGTGCGCCACAGCTACTGAAGCCCGTGCACCCTAGAGCCCACGTGCCGCAACTACTGAGCCCACGCACCACAACTACTGAAGCCCGCATGCTCTAGAGCCCACGTGCCACAACTACTGAGCCCGCATGCTGCAACTACTGAAGCCTGCATGCCTAGAGCCTGTGCTCCGCAACAAGAGAAGCCACTGCAATGAGAAGCCCGTGCATCGCAGCGAAGAGTAGCCCCCACTTGCCGCAACTAGAGAAAGCCCACACGCAGCAACGAAGACCCAATGCAGCCAAAAATAAAAATAAAAATAAAATGCCGTTGGGATTTTGATAGGCATTGCATTGGCTCTGTAGACCACTTTGGGTAGTATGGACATTTTGACAATATTAAGTCTACAATCCATGAATGAGGGATGCCTTTCCAGTTATATTCATCTGCTTTAATTTCTTTCAACAGTATTTTATAGTTTCCAGTGTACAAGTCTTTCACCTCCTTGGTTAAGTTTATTCCTACGTATTTTGTTGCTTTGATGCTATTGTAAATGAGACGTTTTCTTAATTGATTTTCAGATAGTTTGTTGTTAATATATAGAAATGCAACTGATTTTTGTATCTGATTAACCTTTTACCAGAGTTTGAGGATTACCAATGGCCAGGTTAAGACTTACTATGAAGAAGGTTTTAGGGCTAAGAGTGTAAGCATGTTTCTCAGGTTGGCTGCCGATGTTATATGTCAGTCTACAAATAAAGTTAGTGTGAGAATGGACAACACATAGGATCCAGCTTGTGTTTAGATTTAGAGACTCAGGCAGCAATCAGGGTTTGGGGCTAAGGCTGTTGCCAGGGTTTGAGTTTAGAGTGTTCATGTCCTGTTGTCAATTTGGGACTTAGACTCTGGCTAGTGTAGCAGGCATTCTGGTATCAGTAGTAGAGTTCAGTCTGTGCTAATTTTTAGTGCCCCTACCCTGCCCAGTGTCATGAGTACATCTCTCCCCAGTTGAGGGCTAGGATTGTGGCCAGACTGACTGCTCAATCTCAAGCTAGTGCTAGAACTCAGTTTGTGGCCACTAATATAGTGAACTTTGTTTATGGGGTTAAGAATCAGTCTGTGACAGAGTTTAGTACTCAATCTTAGCCTGTTGTTAGTTCTAATAATATGAGGAGGGTTTTGATTTAACCTTGTAGAGTTAGGAATCATTCTTCAGCCAGGCTTAGGGTTTAGTCTTTGGGTCTCAGATTATGGGCAGGATTTACAGTCTTTGTCCCAAGGCAGTGCTCAGAATGTACCCAGCAATAGAGCTCCCATGGTGCTCCCTTTGCCATGGTGAGTTGTATCTGTGCTCAGGGTTAAAATTAATCTCTTGTTAGGTTTTCGGCAAAGACTAAGAAAAGTATTTGTTTTGTTTTGTCCTTAATTCATATTCAAAGTTTGGGTTCAGTCTTTGCCCAGTTTTGGTGAACCGTTCAGTTTCTGGCGTTGGCTGTGTCTGTGGCTAGTATTAAGGTTAAAGCTGTGGTCGGAGTTGGGATTCAGTCTGGGGCTAGCATTTAGCCAGAGATAGGTTCAGTCTACCCCACAGATTCAGGATCAGTCATTAGCCATTTTGGGAGCATAAGTTTTATTTTCAGGGTGAAAACTCAGGCTAGAGGTTAAGTCTTATGGGCTCAGTCTGTGATGAGAGTTAAGAATTCAGTCTGTGACCGGAAACTGAGTTTGTAAACAGTTAGAGGCTATAAGATTTAGGGGCAAAATCAGCGGCCATTGATGAGGCCCAGGTTCAGTGGATTATTCCATGGTCAGATTTATGAACTCAGTATCTGGCCAGGTTTAGAACTTGAGCTATGAACAGAGTTAAGTCTCAGGCTGTGGCTATGTTCAGGGTTCTATCTGTGAACAGGATTAGGGCATAAGATGTGGTTGGACTATATCCTCAAGTTTTGAAGAAGATTTGGTTTCACTTCTTGGCCAGGATTAAAGCACAGTCTTTGGCTAAGTTTACAGTTCAGTCTCTGTACATGTTTTTGTTTCTGTATGAGGCCAAGTTTAGTAGTCATTCTGTTGCCAATATTGGGGTCATTTTCTGGTTAGTGCTAAGTCGGTGGAAATTGTAGCTGGGTAGGTTTCCAAGATCAGATCTCAGGCTGTGACCGAGTTAGAGCCTCAGTTTGTGGTGAGGGTTAGAGCTCGGTCAGTGCATATGCTGAGCACTCATTTTGTGGTCAGTGGAGGATATTAAGTATATCCCAGAGTTAGGTCACAGTTTGTAGCTCAAACTTGAGACTCAGCCTGGGACAGGTTTAGAGGCTATGTCTGATCATAGGTTGGATCTCTGTATCACGAATTAAGGGCTTATCAGTAGCCATAGTTAGGGTTCAATAGGAGATCAAGGTTAGAGACTCATTCTGGGACTGGTCATAACTACACTACTTAGTCTTGGACCAGACATAGCCAGTGAGTATGTGACTAGATCTAGGGACTCAATTTAATCAGAGTTAAGGCCTTGGAGTATGGCCAGAAAGAGGCTCAGTTTATGGATAGAATTGAGGTCCCTATCTGGGACCGTGGTTAAGGTTTCAGTCTGAAATTAGGGTTAAGTCTCCAAGTCCAGAGTTAGGGATTCAAGCTATGTCTTAGGTTAGGTATTTGGTTGGAGCCCAGGGTTAAACACAGGAATTGTATTCAGTGTTAGCAGCTTGGTCTCTGACCAGACTTAAGAGACCTGCTCTTCAGCCTGTGGTCATTGATAGTGGTTTGTTAATTATATCTGAATAAAGTTATCATAAAAAAAGTTTTAAAAAAAGAAGAGGACTCCTACAAACAAAATAGCAGGCGTGATTCAAGGAAGGAAACATGGAAAGAGGCTGATTACTGAATCAGGACCAACAGTGTCCTTGCTGTCTCAGAGTTTTATGCTTTGGAGGGGCAGCACATGAGACTGAGGTGAAAGGAGGAAGCTGGTCAACAGGAAGCTGTACCCCAGGGAAGTGGATATGTGTTTTTTGAAGGAGAGAACCTTTTAAAAGTTGTCTGGGTGGAAGTAGTGCAAGTTTTTAAAATTTGCAAAGGATGGAAGCTCCCATTTGCTAAGTTCTTCCATCTCCTTCCTAGTGCCAGTAATGGGCTTTCCTGAGCACTCTTTCTAAAATATTCCCCCACCTTTCCCCACACTACACTGATCTCCATCATACTCCCATATGCTCAAAAAATATCTGTGGAATGCTTGCACACATGTTTTTTTTCACTTACATTCTCCCATTAAATCTTAATGACTGTCCTTTATGATAAGTGTTTTATCACCATTATACAGATGAGGAAACCAGTTAAGCTAATTAAGAGACTAACAGGATCACACAGCTGGTAAACACAGAGCCAGGTTTCAAATCCAGTTTTACGTTACTCCATGCTATGCTCCTTGCATGCCACTACTTGGCCTGTATTAAGTTTGTAAGATTTGCATCTCACCTTCACCCCTTGACTTTATAAACTTCATTTCATTTAATTCTCACAACAACTCTGCAGAGTTGTTCGTATTATTATTTTCCCCCTTTTACAGTTGAGGAAATACGTTCAGAGAGGTTAAGTGATTTTTCTCAAAGTCACACAGCTAATAACTGGCAGAGGTGAGATTAGAACCTAAATATGTCCAACCCTCAGCTGAAGTTTTTCCTGGTGTATCATGCTGCCTCAGAGTACCTCAGCCTCCAGGAATGACTTTTGATGGACATTGTGGACTTTGCTGCAGGCTGACGTTGGGAAGGATTTAGTGGTAGAAATATGTGAGGCTTCCACTATGCAATTCATTACAGTAATTTAAACCTGTGAGGGACTGAGAGTGCACAGAAGGGGGCATACCATAAGCTCCATGGGGTAGATGTGCTGTAGGGCACCCCCTCCATGAGAATCACTAAGTATAAAATGAGAATTACTGATGGTATATTATGCATGTGACGAATGTAGGAGTGGAAAAAGGTTGATGGTCGCTGAAGTAGGCCTCCATATTTTTGTCTATATCTAAGGACCAGCCCTGCCAACTGTATTTCTATGGAGCTTACTGCCAACTTTCCATCATTTCCACAGTCTGCTTATGGCTTGGCTTATCTACATTATATCAGGCATCCACATATTCCCCTAGGAAGTTTATATGCTGAGGTCAAGAGGAATTGATTATATTTCTGCCGTCAATATGGCTGAGTAAGCTCCTACTGGACCTATGGGACAGCATCAAGACCAACACAATCACAATGGGAGTCCTAGAAGAGAAGAGAGGAAGGGGTAGAAAGAATATTAGAGGTAATAATGGCCAAAAACTTCCCTAATTTGATGAAATACATGAATCTACACATCTACAAACTCCAATAGAATAAAATTAAGCCACTTTTCTTTGTTTCTTTTATTTTCCAGCTTTATTGAGGTATAATTGACAGATAAAATGGTAAGATATTTAAAGTGTACAACATGATGGTTAGATATATGAGTTAACATATCAGTCACCTCACATATTTCCTTCCTTCCTTCCTTCCTTCCTTCCTTCCTTCCGCCCTCCCTCCCTCCCTCCCTTCCTCTCTTTCTCCCTCTCCCTCTCTTTCTTTCTTTACTGAGAATATTTAAGTTCTACTCTCTTAGCAAATTTCAATGAAACAATCCAATGTACTTTTCAATGCTATGGTCGACACATATTTTTTGGCTATAGTTTAGTACCCTTTCTCCAGATAAAATCTTGTGCATGAATTCAGTATATTAAAAGAGCACATCAGAGCTGTTCTGTTCTAGTCGTTCCTGATGCCAGCCATGGTCAGCACTTTGCCATAATGTACGCAGTGCTTCTATCCTAAGGTCATGTTCTCTGCATGTATAGTGGGCATAACTTTGCCTTAAGTGATCCAAAACCCTACACTCAAAGTACTGTGCACTTTGGGGGCTTCAGGCTGGAGGACAAGTGCTGTCTCTGGCTGGAAAAAGTGAAGAATGGACCTGTATCCCAAAACCAAGGAGGCTTCAGCATGGCCTCGTTTGTGGGTCTCACTACTTTTCTTTGTGCTCCTCCTTGACTGACCTGACCATGGACCATGATCCATTATTTATAATTCCAAAATTCAGTAATCTCTAAAAACCAAAAGTTTTCATAAGTTTGCTGCCAAAACTCATAGGCAGCAAAACTTTACCTGAATTGATATGAGGCCATGTATAGTCTTTATTTAACCTGTTTATGTGACTATCCATTTCACTATGAAATACTAATGTGTTTGTAACACCCCCCCGGGGGTGTTATATAATATACCATATATTCACCATATTGCCTGTCCAAAATACCCCAAATTCTGAATTTCAGAAAACATCAAACCCTAAGGGTTTTGTATGAGGAATTTTATTATTTTTATTTTTTATTTTTTTTTGGAGTTTGGCCTCATTTTATTACCATATTTTAAGGTTAAGATAATCCTCAATAACATAAATTTGGTAACTGATTAAATTGAAGTAGTAACAGCAAGGGTAGATGTTGTGTCCAGGAGACAATTTTAATAACAACAGAAATGTGGAGGCGGCGGAGAAATTATTAAATTAATAGAATTAATAGTGCTCTGAAAGGCAAGTCAAATATTATAGTTTTTCCATCCCCTACCTCAAAATAACATTTGCCTCCATTTCAAGTTGAAGGATGAAAGTGCCAGGATCATAACATGCTAATAGATTTTTAGTACGAGGATGTGCAACTTTACTGTTTTTTTTTTAACATCTTTATTGGAGTATAATTGCTTTACAATGGTGTGTTAGTTTCTGCTTTATAACAAAGTGAATCAGTTATACATATACATATGTTCCCATATCTCTTCCCTCTTGTGTCTCCCTCCCTCCCACCCTCCCTATCCCACCCCTGTATGAGGAATTTTAGACATGTATATTCTTTTCTCCTTGCTGTCTTGTTCTGATGTCACATTCCTCACTTTATCCAACACCGAGCAACATCTGCCAAGGCCAGAGAATGAAAACACTGATTTTTTTTTCCTTTACTTTTACCCTATATGGGTCTTTTAATTTAAAAGTAGGTTTCTTGTAAAGGACATAATTGTGTCTTGCTTTTTTATTCCATGTGAAAAATCTATGTCTTTTAAGTGGTATTTTTAGACAACTTGCACTTATTGTAATTATTGATATAGTTTGCTTGAAATGTACCATCATGCTAGCTGTTTTCTATTTATTCCATTTCTTCTTTGACTTTAAAATTTTTGCACTTTTTAAAAATTGAGCATTTTTATTCCATTTTACCTCTACTATTGGCTTTTAATTTGTACCTCTTTTTAAAAATTCAGTGGTTTCCTAGAGTTTACAATATACATCTTTAATTAACTGGGATCTGTAATAGAAATAAGATGAAATTTTTCTTAGAAACAAATTCAATAGAAAATGTGAAACACCTTTACAAAGTATTTGCCTAGACCAGAGAAACTGAATGTGATAACTGGAAACAGTGTCCATACCTAGACCTAATATAGTATGTGCCACTCTCATAATTTATAAGTGGGTAAAGTTGACAATTAGGTAGACCTCACCCAAATGAGGGTCCCTTGTTCCTTTCCTGACTACTCTATATGCCACCCTGGCTTGTATATATGAGGCTTGACTTGAAAGTGAGAAATTCAGCTGTCAGAACACTGAATTTTCTTTTTGCAGCAAATCTACATATCATAAAATAAATAATAATAACTTATTATGACAGGAGAGGAAGTGGTAAGCAAAATAATATCTTTAATTTTTAAATTTAATTTTATTTTTTTTAACATCTTTATTGGAGTATAATAGTTTTACAATGGTGTGTTACTTTCTGCTTTATAACAAAGTGAATCAGTTATACATATACATATGTCCCCATATCTCTTCCCTCTTGCATCCCCCTCCCTCCCAGCCTCCCTATCCCACACCTCTAGGTGGTCACAAACCACCGAGCTGATCTCCCTGTGCTATGCGGCTGCTTCCCACTAGCTATCTATTTAACGTTTGGTAGTGTATATATGTCCATGCCACTCTCTCACTTTGTCCCAGCTTACCCTTCCCCCTCCCCGTATCCTCAAGTCCATTCTCTAGTAGGTCTGTGTCTTTATTCCCGTCTTGCCCCTAGGTTCTTCTGACCATTTTTTTTCCTTTTTTTTCAGATTCCATATATATGTGTTAGCATACGGTATTTGTTTTTCTCTTTCTGACTTACTTCGCTCTGTATGACAGACTCTAGGTCCATCCACCTCACTAGAAGTAACTCAATTTTGTTTCTTTTTATGGCTGAGTAATATTCCATTGTATATATGTGCCACATCTTCTTTAACCATTCATCTGCCGATGGACACTTAGGTTGCTTCCATGTCCTGGCTATTGTAAATAGAGCTGCAATGAACATTGTGGTACATGACTCTTTTTGAATTATGGTTTTCTCAGGGTATATGCCCAGTAGTGGGATTGCTGGGTCGTATGGTAGTTCTATTTTTAGTTTTTTAAGGAACCTCCATACTGTTCTCCATAGTGGCTGTATCAATTTACATTCCCACCAACAGTGCAAGAGGGTTCCCTTTACTCCACACCCTCTCCAGCATTTATTGTTTGTAGACTTTTTTAAAAAAAATTAATTAATTTATTTATTTTTGGCTGTGTTGGGTCTTTGTTGCTGGGTGCGGGCTTTCTCTAGTTGCGGCGAGCTGGGGCTACTCTTTGTTGAGGTGCGTCGGCTTCTCATTGCGATGGCTTCTCTTGTTGTGGAGCACGGGCTCTAGGCACACAGGCTTCAGTAGTTGTGGCACGTGGGCTCAGTAGTTGTGGCTCGCGGGCTCTAGAGCGCAGGCTCAGTAGTTGTGGCACACGGGCTTAGTTGCTCCGTGGCATGTGGGATCTTCCCAGACCAGGGCTCAAACCCGTGTCCCCTGCATTGGCAGGCGGATTCTTAACCACTGCACCACCAGGGAAGCCCCTGTTTGTAGATTTTTTGATGATGGCCATTCTGACCGATGTGAGATGATATCTCATTGTAGTTTTGATTTGCATTTCTCTAATGATTAATGATGTTGAGCATTCTTTCATGTGTTTGTTGGCAATCTGTATATCTTCTTTGGAGAAATGTCTATTTAGGTCTTCTGCCCATTTTTGGATTGGGTTGTTTGTTTGTTTGACATTGAGCTGCATGAGTTGCTTGTATGTTTTGGAGATTAATCCTTTGTCAGTTGCTTCATTTGCAAATATTTTCTCCCATTCTGAGGGTTGTCTTTTCGTCTTGTTTATGGTTTCCTTTGCTGTGCAAAAGCTTTTAAGTTTCATTAGGTCCCATTTGTTTATTTTTGTTTTTATTTCCATTACTCTAGGAGGTGGATCAAAAAAGATCTTGCTGTGATTTATGTCAAAGAGTGTTCTTCCTGTGTTTTCCTCTAAGAGTTTTATAGTGTCCAGTCTTACATTTAGGTCTCAAATCCATTTTGAGTTTATTTTTGTGTATGGTGTTAGGGAGTATTCTAATTTCATTCTTTTACATGTAGCTGTCCAGTTTTCCCAGCACCACTTATTGAAGAGGCTGTCTTTTCTCCATTGTATTTCTTTGCCTCCTTTTTCATAGATTAGTTGACCATAGGTGCGTGGGTTTATCTCTGGGCTTTCTATCTTGTTCCATTGATCTATGTTTCTGTTTTTGTGCCAGTACCATATTGTCTTGATTACTGTAGCTTTGTAGTATAGTCTGAAGTCAAGGAGTCTGATTCCTCCAGCTCCATTTTTTTTCCCTCAAGACTGCTTTGGCTATTCGGGGTCTTTTGTGTCTCCATACAAATTTTAAGATGATTTGTTCTAGTTCCGTAAAAAATGCCATTGGTAATTTGATAGGGATTGCATTGAATCTGTAGATTGCTTTGGGTAGTAGAGTCATTTTCACAATGTTGATTCTTCCAATCCAAGAACATGGTATATCTCTCCATCTGTTGGTATCATCTTTAATTTCTTTCATCAGTGTCTTATACTTTTCTGCATACAGGTCTTTTGTCTTCATAGGTAGGTTTATTCCTAGGTATTTTATCCTTTTTGTTGCAATGGTAAATGGGAGTGTTTCCTTAATTTCTCTTTCAGATTTTTCATCATTAGTGTATAGGAATGCAAGAGATTTCTGTGCATTAATTTTGTATCCTGCAACTTTACCAAATTCATTGATTAGCTCTAGTAGTTTTCTGGTGGCATCTTTAGGATTCTCTATGTATAGTATCATGTCATCTGCAAACAGTGACAGTTTTACTTCTTCTTTTCCAATTTGGATTCCTTTTATTTCTTTTTCTTCTCTGATTGCCGTGGCTAGTACTTCCAAAACTATGTTGAATAATAGTGGTGAGAGTGGACATCCTTGTCTTGTTCCTGAACTTAGAGGAAATGCTTTCAGTTTTTCCCCATTGAGAATGATGTTTGCTGTGGGTTTGTCCTATATGGCCTTTATTATGTTGAGGTAGGTTCCCTCTATGCCCACTTTCTGGAGAGTTTTTATCATAAATGGGTGTTGAATTTTGTCAAAAGCTTTTTCTGCATCTATTGAGATGATCATATGGTTTTTATTCTTCAGTTTGTTAATATGGTGTATCACATTGCTTGATTTGCGTATATTGAAGAATCCTTGCATCCCTGGGATAAATCCCACTTGATCGTGGTGTATGATCCTTTTAACGTGTTGTTGGATTCTGTTTGCTAGTATTTTGTTGAGGATTTTTGCATCTATATTCATCAGTGGTATTGGTCTGTAATTTTCTTTTTTGTAGTATCGTTGTCTGGTTTTGGTATCAGTTTGATGGTGGCCTCATAGAATGAGTTTGGGAGTGTTCCTTCCTCTGCAATTTTTTGGAAGAGTTTGAGAAGGATGGGTGTTAGCTCTTCTCTAAATGTTTGATAGAATTCACCTGTGAAGCCATCTGGTCCTGGACTTTTGTTTGTTGGAAGATTTTTAATCACAGTTTCAATTTCATTACTTGTGATTGGTCTGTTCATATTTTCTGTTTCTTCCTGGTTCAGTCTTGGAAGGTTATACCTTACTAAGAATTTGTCCATTTCTTCCAGGTTGTCCATTTTCTTGGCATAGAGTTGCTTGTAGTAGTCTCTTAGGATGCTTTGTATTTCTGCAGTGTCTGTTGTAACTTCTCCTTTTTCATTTCTAATTTTATTGATTTGAGTCCTCTCCCTCTTTTTCTTGATGAGTCTGGCTAATGGCTTATCCATTTTGTTTATCTTCTCAAAGAACCAGGTTTTAGTTTTATTGATCTTTGCTATTGTTTTCTTTGTTTCTATTTCATTTATTTCTGCTCTGATCTTTATGATTTCTTTCCTTCTGCTAACTTTGGGTTTTGTTTGTTCTTGTTTCTCTAGTTCCTCTGGGTGTAAGGTTAGATTGTTTACTTGAGATTTTTCTTGTTTCTTTAGGTAGGCTTGTATAGCTATAAACTTCCCTCTTAGAACTGCATCTGTTTGCTCAGACAGGACGGGGTTAATGGAGCAGCTGATTCGCAGGCTCTGGCTCACCCAGGCCGTGGGGAGGGAGGGGTACGGATGCGGGGCGAGCCTGTGGCGGCAGAGGCCAGCGTGACGTTGCACCAGCCCGAGGCGCGCCGTGCGTTCTCCCGGGGAATTTGTCCCTGGATCACGGGACCCTGGCAGTGGCGGGCTGCACAGGCTCCCAGGAGGGCAGGTGTGGATAGTGACCTGTGCTTGCTCACAGGCTTCTTGGTAGCGGCAGCAGCAGCCTTAGTGTCTCATGCCCATCTCTGGGGTCCGCGCTGATAGCCACGGCTCGCGCCCATCTCTGGAGCTCATTTAGGCGGCGCTCTGAATCCCCTCTCCTCGCGCACCAGGAAACAAAGAGGCAAGAAAAAGTCTCGTCTCTTTGGCAGCTCTAGACTTTTTCCCGGACTCCCTCCCGGCTAACTGTGGTGCACTAGCCCCTTCAGGCTGTGTTCACGCACCCAACCCCAGTCCTCTCCCTGGGATCTGACCTCCGAAGCCCGAGCCTCAGCTCCCAGCCCCGCCCGCCCCGGCGGGTGAGCAGACAAGCCTCTCGGGCTGGTGAGTGCTGCTCGGCACCGCTCCTCCGTGCGGGAATCTCTCTGCTTTGCCCTCCGCACCCCTGTAGCTGCGCTCTCCTCCGTGGCTCCGAAGCTCCCCCCTCCGCCGCCCGCAGCCTCCGCCCGCGAAGGGGCTTCTAGTGTGTGGAAACCTTTCCTCCTTCACAGCTCCCTCCCACTGGCGCAGGTCCTGTCCCTATTCCTTTGTCTCTGTTTTTTCTTTTTTCTTTTGCCCTACCCAGGTACGTGGGGAGTTTCTTGCCTTTTGGGAAGTCTGAGGTCTTCTGCCAGCGTTCAGTGGGTGTTCTATAAGAGCAGTTCCACATGTAGATGTATTTCTGATGTATCTGTGGGGAGGAAGGTGATCTCTGCGTCTTACTCTTCCGCCATCTTGAAGCTCCTCCTAATATCTTTATTTTTTCTTCCATCCCAGTTTCATATCCAAAAACATATTTTTCCATGCCACATTGACAAACTCTCCAGGGTCCTCCATCTAAAGACCCACTTGTAATCCAGCTGGAAACAGGGTCTGGATGCTAAGCTCAAAACCTGACAATACTACTATACTAACATTGAGTACAACTTGTCAATCTCTTCTTCCAACACTTAGACTCCAAGCTCTTTAAATGTACTGGGTTATTTAACCTTCATAACTATCTTATGAAATGGCTACTGTTGTTATTATCATCTCAATTTTACAGATGAGGAAACTGAAGGAAGAGAGATTAAATAACTTATTCAAGTCCACAGAGCTAAGAATTAGCCAAGCAAAGATTTTGATATACCTGTGTCTCTTTTGCATATTCCCTTTCTTTTGAAACTGGCTTATGGCATAACCTAATGAACAGATTCTTAGACATTGTGTGTGTGTGTGGGGTGGGTGGTGGGTAGGATGGGCTGTGGGTCTGGGTAGCCAGCCAGCCACCCACCCTCCACTGCCAAGATCCAGCAAG
This sequence comes from Balaenoptera acutorostrata, assembly GCF_949987535.1. Taxonomy (NCBI): domain Eukaryota; kingdom Metazoa; phylum Chordata; class Mammalia; order Artiodactyla; family Balaenopteridae; genus Balaenoptera; species Balaenoptera acutorostrata. Next base: position 113,724,786 of record NC_080085.1, read on the forward strand.
GCCAAGATATTTTTATACCCATTTTTCCTATGGAGGCAAGAATGTGAAATTCATTGTGCGGATTTGTAATCTGATGATTTGGCTGGAAAAGCAGGCTCGATGGATACTTTCCCTCACTGATCCCTAAGGACCTCTCTGATATAAAATATTATGTGTTGATGGGTATGTTTTTATTTACATGTGTGCATGGGTATGCATTTACATGCATGATTCTGTGTCAATTAGCATGTACGTGTTAAGTATAGTACATTGGTTCTCAAACTTAATCTAATGTCAATCACCTGGATAAAATCTCAAATATTTCTGGAGCTTATCCTCAGAGATTCTGATTTAGCTTAGCTGACATGGGGTACAACGGTTTGTTATATGCACCTGAAGTGATTCTAATGCAGGTGGTTTATGCAGACCACATTTTGAGAAACAATAAGATAATGGTTTAGAGTGAGCTCTGGAGCCAGGCTGCTAGTGAGTGGTTGTAGGTGTGGGCAAGTCAACTTGCCTCTCTTAACCTCAGTTTTCTCGTCTGCGAAAAATGAATAATAGTACCTGCCTTGCGAGGTTGCTATGAGGATTGAATGACATATATTGATTTAAAACGTGTGTCATTTGATGTGCCTGACCCACCATAAGTGCTCAATAAATAGTAGCTCTTATTATTCCTGTAATGCTATTTATATTAATCACTAAACTAGGAGGACTCTAAGACATGGTCTCTGCCCTATAATACTTCCAATTAAGAAGACTAAAGCACATGAAGAAACTAGAGGACATTTAAAAATGTTAAATTGTGGGATGCTAACTTTAAGGGTGAGTAGTAAATAGGAATCTTAAGGCTGAAGTGATTGAGAGCCAGGAAAGGTTTAGCATTTTGTCTGGAGGACTTCACTGTGACCAAGGAGTGCTAATAGTAAGATAAGTGTAGTACTACAATTGCAGGCATACCTAGTTTTATCGTGCTTCACTTTATTGTGCTTCACAGCTATTGCATTGAGCAACTCTGTTGGCACCAGTTTTCCAACAGCATTTGCTCATTTCATATCTCTGTGTCACATTTTGGTAATTCTTGCAATATTTCAAACATTTTCATTATTATTGTATTTGTTATGGTGATCTGTGATCTTTGATGTTACTATTGTAATTGTTTTGGAATTTTTTAGCAATAAAAAATTTTTAATTAAGGTATGTAGTATTTTTAGACAAATAGTATGCATATTGCAAACTTAATAGACTACAATCTAGTGTAAACATAACTTTTATATGTACTGGGAAACAAGAAAAATCATGTGACTTCCTTTATTGCAATATTTGCTTTATTGCGGTGGTCTGGAACTGAACCTGCAGTATCTCCGAGGTCTATCTGTATATAAATTAGGATAGCACTTTCCACATGTCAGGTGTTCATGGAAGGAAGGTGTCAACTTGAGCTAGAGAAACAAGAGAAAGCTTCATGGAGCAGTTAGAAGTCGAACAGGTCCTCAGTGGATGGGGAGGGTTTGAATGAGTGGAGAGGAGAGGAATAGGACATTCAAAGCAAAGGAAGTAGCCTGTGTTGGGCATAGAGATGGGAATGGAGAGTACGTGCAGCTGGCACCAGTCACATTGTATTCCTAGAGTTGTGCACCAGAGGGCACTAGTCACCTAGACCACAAGGATAATGGCAACCATCATCGTTCTCACCACCCCTCAGCCCAGAATTGTGCAGTGCAGTTGTCCTTAGTGCATGCTAGTAAATAGTGAAGAGGTAGGGAGGGGCCAGTTCCTGAGGGGCTACTATGACCAGGAATTTTTGTCGTAGCCTATAACCTCACTCCCTGAGAAGGATTTAAAGAACCTGGAAAGCTGAAAAGGTGAAAGGGGTTGCAGACAATGTGAGTGGAAGTCAGGGTAGGTTCGGGACAGTAGGTCCTGTGTCTCAGGAAAACTAGAGGTGGGGTGCTGCTCTTGTATAGCTTTCCCAAGATAGGAAAGGGAGATGCAGTTATCCAAGGCTCTGGACACCTTGCCTTCTGAAGTCCTGGCTACTCTGCTGGTGGCCCTATGGCAGGAGAAGGTTTCCACTCATTTAGAGAGCATATATTTGGTATTTTCTTTATGCCTAGCTCAGACCTATTAAGTGCCTCAGTTTGGCTGACACTTCATAGATTATAAGTAACTTCTATGCCCATTCTCTCACTTTGTCCTTACCACGTTCTGTGAAGAAGAGTCAGAGACAATTAATTCCATTTCACAGAGGTAAAAACAAAGTCTAAGGAGTGTGTTGACTCAACTTAGATTATGCAGTTAGTAAGTGATGTCTTCTCACAGCCCAAGTCTTCTGACTTTGACAAGTTGATATTTACAATATCTTTAGCTTTCCACCATGTAAGATGCTATGTAGAGAGAAATAGAAATCAATTAGAAATCATGGTCCCTGCCCTCAAGGGGCCTAGAATTTTTGGAAGAAATAAACATGTTAGCATTGTGACTTTAAGCAAGTCCACTCCCATCTCTGGGTTGAGCCCTTTTCAATAAAATAATGGTTTGCACTATATGACCTCAAACACTTTGTTTCCCATCCTCCTAGAAATAAACAGCCATTGAATCACAGAAAACAGCGCATGATGACGTAGTGTGGTTGGGTGAGGAAATAATCACTCAGGCCACCTTGGGAAGCTACTGCAGAGTCCAATGGCTAGAGCTACTGTGAGGAAAGACGAGGGGAAATGGAATTGGGGAGAAAGCCCTAGCTCTCTTGTTGGTGCTAAAAATTGTTCACTCTGATATCCACCAGTGTGCTGGTCCCACAAATACGCCGTATGTTGGCTCTTTGAGATACCTCTCTACTCATTCGTCACCAACCCCCTTGGTGCTCACTGATTTTAACTAAAAGTGGGGGTTAATCAACAAAGACATCTTAGAGGAGGATGTCACAGATCCTGTGGTGTGTCAGAAAGAATTCATGGTAGTAGGAATCTGGAGTCACTGAAGTGACTGAGAACCAGGAAAGGGTTAGTCTCCTAAAGCACCTGCTCTGGAGGGCTTCAGTGTGACAAAAGACTGGTAATAATAAGATAATTGCAGTCCTACAATTATATAAATTAAAGATAGCGCTTTCTACATGCCAGGTGCTTTCACAAGTGTTTTTACAGGAATAACTCTTTTATTCATTATGATAACCTTGTGTGATAGCAACTGTAATTTTCCCCATTTTACAATTGTGGAAACTGATGTATATTATGCACTGTCTATCCACCTCTTTTCCTCAGAGCTCTTTTCTCTTCTTAATTCTCTCCCTCCACTTTGAACCTCACTCATTATCTGCCTTATCTTTGGATAACATTTTATTCCAATAATGTTCTACTGTATAAGATAAAATGCCCAAAGTCTAGAATTTTCAGGATTCCAGACTCAAGGCACCTTGTAAATCTAGCCATCCATAGCTAACTAATAGTCCTTCTGCCCTCCCAACCTCATAGAAATGTCTTCAATGGGACATCTTCCAGGAAGTACCAGCTAGTGACTGAGATAACAGGGAGAGGTTGGAAATGCAGGCAGAGAGACTGTCTCAAAGCCAAAGGGATTAAGAAGATTTAGAGAACCTTTTGAAAGTGTGTCAGGGGGACACTTTGTCTTCAAAGAAAGGCCTCCTGGCCCAAATGCTTGAAAGGAAGCGTGAGGGAAGGTAGAAATACATGAATGAAAAGAACGTGCAGGGCTATAACCTGACTTATGGGCTAAGATGGTCCATGCAGTGTACTTTGGGGCAGACTTTAAACAAACAAAAAACAAAATCTCTCCTCCCATAAAAGTCTTGTTTGGTTCTTCAGGAAACCCCCTTAGAATTCAAATGTAAAATAGATAGCTAGTGGCAAGCAGCTGCATCGCTCCGATCGGTGCTTTGTGACCACCTTAGTGGGGTGGGATAGGGAGGGTGGGAGGGAGAAGCAAGAGGGAGGGGATATGGGGATATATGTATACATATAGCTGATTCACTCTGTTATACAGCAGAAACTAACACACCATTGTAAAGCAAGTATACTCCAATAAACATGTTAAAAAAATAAAAATAAAAAGTCTTTAGGAAGTTTTGCACAGAGATTATGGGCTTCTCACATTCTCTGCTGCCACCTGGTGGACATCAAGAGGTAATGACTAGGGGGTGGGGGCCGACCAAGCTGACCATGCACAGATCCGGTGCTGTGGCACTGCGGCCCCGGGGCAGCCAGCGCCGGGGACATGCGCTGATTCGATCCCTCCAGAGAAGCCGTGTGGCTGACAGGGTCTTGGTGCTCCGGCCGGGTGTCAGGCCTGTGCCTCTGAGGTGGGAGAGCCGAGTTCAGGACACTGGTCCACCAGAGACCTCCCGGCTCCACTCCACGTAATATCAAACGGTGAAAGCTCTCCCACAGATCTCCATCTCAACGCTAAGACACAGCTCCACTCACCGACCAGCAAGTACAGTGCTGGACACCCTATGCCAAACAACTAGGAAGACAGGAACACAACCCCACCCATTAGCAGAGAGGCTGCCTAAAATAATAATAAGGTCACAGACACCCCAAAACACACCACCAGATGCGGTCCTGCCCACCAGAAAGACAAGATCCAGCCTCATCCAGCAAAACACAGGCACTAGTCGCCTCCACCTGGAAGCCTACACAACCCACTGAACCAACCCTAGCCACGGGGGGCAGACACCAAAAACAACAGGAAATATGAACCTGCAGCCGGCAAAAAGGAGACCCCAAACACAGTATGTTTAACAAAATGAGAAGACAGAGAAACACACAGCAGATGAAGGAGCAAGGTAAAAAACCACCAGACATAACAAATGAAGAGGAAATAGGCAGTCTACCTGAAAAAGAATTCAGAGTACTGATAGTAAAGATGATCCAAAATCTTGGAAATGGAATGGAGAAAATACAAGAAACGTTTAACAAGGACCTAGAAGAACTAAAGAGCAAACAAACACTGAGGAACAACACAATAGATGAAATTAAAAATTCTCTAGAAAGAATCAACAGCAGAATAACTGAGGCAGAAGAACGGATAAGTGACCTAGAAGATAAAATAGTGGAAATAACTACCACAGAGCCAAATAAAGAAAAAAGAATGAAAAGAATTGAGGACAGTCTCGGAGCCCTCTGAGACAACATTAAACACACCAATATTCGAATTATAGGGGTCCCAGAAGAAGAAGAGAAAAAGAAAGGGACTGAGAAAATATTTGAAGAGATTAGAGTTGAAAACTTCACTAATATGGGAAAGGAAATAGTCAATCAAGTCCAGGAAGCACAGAGAGTCCCATACAGGATAAATCCAAGGAGAAACACACCAAGACACATATTAATTTATCAAAAATTAAATACAAAGAAAAAATATTAAAAGCAGCAAGGGAAAAACAACAAATAACATACAAGGGAACCCCCATAAGGTTAACAGATGATCTTTCAGCAGAAACTCTGCAAGCCAGAAGGGAGTGGCAGGACATATTTAAAGTGATGAAGGAGAAAAACCTACAACCAAGATTACTCTACCCAGCAAGGATATCATTCAGATTTGATGGCGAAATTATAACCTTTACAGACAAGCAAAAGCTAAGAGAATTCAGCACCACCAAACCAGCTTTACAACAAATGCTAAAGGAACTTCTCTAGGCAGGAAACACAAGAGAAGGAAAAGACCTACAATAACAAACCCAAAACAATTATGAAAATGGTAATAGGAACATACATATCGATAACTACCTTAAATGTGAATGGATTCAATGCTCCAACTGAAAGACGTAGACTGGCTGAATGGATACAAAAACAAGACCCGTATATATGCTGTCTACAAGAGACCCACTTCAGACCTAGGGACATATACAGACTGAAAGTGAAGGGATGGAAAAAGATTCCATGCAAATGGAAATCAAAAGAAAGCTGGAGTAGCAATTCTCATATCAGACAAAATAGACTTTAAAATGAAGACTATTACAGGAGACAAAGAAGAACACTACATAATGATCAAGGGATCAATCCAAGAAGAAGATATAACAATTGTAAATATTTATGCACCCAACGTAGTAGCACCTCAATACATAAGGCAAATGCTAACAGCCATAAAAGGGGAAATTGACAGTGACACAGTCATAGTAGGGGTCTTTAACACCCCACTTTCACCAATGGACAGATCATCCAAAATGAAAATAAATAAGGAAACACAAACTTTAAATGATACAATAAACAAGATGGACTTAATTGATATTTATAGGGCATTCCATCCAAAAACAATAGAATACACTTTCTTCTCAAGTGCTTGGGTCACAAATCAAGCCTTGGTAAATGTAAGAAAATTGAAATTGTATCAAGTATCTTTTCTGACCACAACACTATGAGACTAGATACCAATTACAGGAAAAAAATATGTAAAAAATACAAACACATGGAGGCTAAAGAGTACACTACTAAATAACCAAGAGATCACTGAAGGAATCAAAGAGGAAATCAAAAAATACCTAGAAACAAATGACAATGAAAACACGATGACCCAAAACCTATGGGATGCAGCAAAAGCAGTTCTAAAAAGGAAGTTTATAGCAATACAATCCTACCTCAAGAAACAAGAAACATCTCAAATAAACAACCTAACCTTACACCTAAAGCAATAGAGAAAGAAGAACAAAAAAAACCCCAAGTTAGCAGAAGGAAAGAAATCATAAAGGTCAGATCAGAAATAAATGAAAAAGAAATGAGGGAAACAATAGCAAAGATCGATAAAACTAAAAGCATGTTCTTTGAGAAGATAAACAAAATTAATAAACCATTAGCCAGACTCATCAACAAAAAAAGGGAGAAGACTCCAATCAATAGAATTAGAAATGAAAAAGGAGAAGTAACAACTGACACTGCAGAAATACAAAGGATCATGAGTGATTACTACAAGCAGCTATATGCCAATAAACTGGACAACCTGGAAGAAATGGACGCATTCTTAGAAAAGCACAACCTTCCGAGACTGAACCAGGAAGAAATAGAAAATATGAGCAGACCAATCACAAGCACTGAAATTGAAACTGTGATTAAAAATCTTCCAACAAACAAAAGCCCAGGACCAGATGGCTTCACAGGCAAATTCTATCAAACATTTAGAGAACAGCTAACACCCATCCTTCTCAAACTCTTTCACAATATAGCAGAGGGAGGAACACTCCGAAACTCATTCTACAAGGCCACCATCACCCTGATACCAAAACAAGACAAAGATGTCACAAAACAAGAAAACTACAGGCCAATATCACTGATGAACATAAATGCAAAATAGTAAAAAATACTTTAAATTAGACATTCATTTAAAAAAAATTTTTGTACAGCTTTTAATTTTTATTTATTTAAAATATTTTTGTTTTTAGTGTATGTTTATTTAAAATATTTTTATTTTAAAAGCTTTATTGAGGTGTAATTGATATATAAAAACTATACATATCAAGTGGACATACAAACAGAAAGATGTGAAATAAGAGTTGACTGAATTCAGGAAAGTAATTGAAGATAACATTGTAGAAATGATCAAATTGTAATTGAAAATCACTATAGAAATCCTGGTTAAATTGTAATTGGTAATTGAAGGACAGCTTGGCTGGTTGTAAAATCCTTGGCTCATAGTGTATTTTCTTGAGTTTCTTGAAAATGCTACTCTTTTGTTGTCTTGTTTTCCATGTTGCTATTGAGAAGTCTGATGCTAAGCTGATTTTCATTCATTTGAAGTTACTTCACTTTTTGCCAAGAGGCTCTAAGGATTATTTCTTTACCTTTAAAGTCTAATAGTTGCACTGGGATTTTTCTTGGTGTTCACTGGGTCAGTTTTCCCAGGTACATGGTGAGCCATATCAGTGTGAAGATCCAGGTCTCCTTTTATTTATGTTTTTTTTTCTTTTAATTGTACTTTTAAAGATTAGTTCTATTTTATTGTTGCATAGGGAATACATGGGTATAGAATGATATCAAATAAAGATTGATTTGGAGAAATCAGGTAATAGGAGAATACAGGTATTATAAAAAGGTAGTAATATAATGGTAACCACTGGAACACAACTACAAATTTACCTAAATACAAAGAAAAAAGATAGACCACGTAGAAAAACACAGTATATGTGATAGCATACAGCATGATTGCTCTTGCAATGTGTCCTTTTAGCTGGGCTACAGCCCGCAGTTATTCAAAAACTATGTGTTGCTGTAAAATAAAATCTTGCAGATGCAATTTAAGCCACTAATTATTGACTTTAAGTAAGGGAGATTATCCTGGATAATCTGAATGGGCCCCACTGAATCAACTGAGAGGCCTTAAAAGCAAGGCTGAATTTTCTCCAAAAGACAGAAGAAATTTTGCCTGTGGACAACAGCTTTGGCTTGTGCCTGTGGAGTCTGGGCCTGCCCGTGATCTTCCCTTTATGACTATGGATTTCAGGCTTGCTTAGCCACCCCCACAGCAAAATAAGCCAATTCCTATAATAAATCTCTCTCCACATACACACTTACAGAGACACAAAAGAATGCATGCACACACACATCCTACTTATGCTACTTGTCCGGATTAACCCTGACTGAACACACATTAAATTTAAAATAAAATAGCATGACAGAGTTGAAAGTAAACCTGTTAGTCATATCAATAAATGTGAATGTGTTTAATTCACTATTTAAAAAAATTATTCAGGGAAAATACAAGATGAGCCTGGAGCATCTTGTAGTATTAAAAAGTAAGGAAATGCTAAAAAAAAATGGTGGGGCATGTCAAAGGCACATGGGAGTCAATCTGAAAGAGCTCCCAAAGGCCAAATATGGAAAAATCTGAACAAAAGTATAAATAACATAGTACTGGATTATAACCTGAAATATAAAATAAATATTTATGGGTCCTTAATGGTATAAATAAATGACTGAATAAATAAATTAATGGAAGAATAGAGAAAAATAATCCTTACAAAGGAATTATACATAATTTATGTAGATTCTCCACTCTAGGAGTTGGAACTTAATTATCACCAACCTCTCTCCCCTTCCTCCGCCTCCCCCCATCAGTGTGGGCAGGACTTACTGACTTGTTTCTACCTGGGGAAAAAGTTAACTTCTTACATGTCCTCTTACTACCTCAGAGCTGGCAGCAGGAACTCTCATTTCAAAGCCTCCGTATGCTTCAAATCTCTTTGACTTCCCTTTCTGTTACCAGCTGGAGAAAATATGCACTTAAACGTACTCATGTGATTTGGCTAGGCTCACCTGAATAAAGGTCAACTGTACCATATAATATAACAATCACAAGAGTGGTATCTCTTCATATATACAGGTTCCAGGGATTAGGCCATGACATTTTAGGGGCCATTTTTAGAGTTCTCAACACACTGTTGTATAAATTTGCATTGAAGATTAAATTTACACTTACAGAAAACTGATTTGTGTGAAGAATTAGATCTTTATAGAAAAATTGTTCTGCAAGAATCATCAGCTCTAGGTATAACACAATTTATATTTCAGTATTATTTATCAGAAATGTATTCCAATATTATCACAGCCTATAAATATATGTTGCTTTCATTATGACAATTGAAAATGAGATTGCTAAAAGGATAAATTTTGAGTATCCAATGAATGACTTTGCAGAGTGAGCCAGAAAAACCTTATGACCAATCACGATATCACATTAATAAGATATTATTTATTGTATTATATAAAATTATGACACCGTTTTTTGCAATTTATAAATTTGTGTTGTTATTCATGTGTCATTGTTACTATTATATTTTATATATAATAAAATATCTTAAGGGAAAACATTGATATTTTTGTACCTTTAACAGCACTTTTTCTCTGGTTTTTGAACAAGGGTCCCTGCATTTTCATTTTGCACTGGGTCCCACAAATTATGTACCCAGCCTTGACCTGGCAAGAACATTACAAGAAAAGCAAATTACAAACCAATATCCTTTATGAGCATAGACACAAAAATCTTTAATAAATATTAACAACTTGAATCCAGCAATATATAAAACGGATAATGCATCATAAACAATTAGTGATTACCTCAAGAATCAAAGTTTTATTTCATATTCAAAAAATCTATCAAGTTAATTCATAAGATTAACAGAATAAAGATTAGAAAACCATATGATAATCACAACAAAGCAGAAAAATTTGGCAATACTCGACATCAATTCAGAATTAAAAGGAAAATCTCAGCAGACTAAGGAACTTCTTCAGCCTGATAACAGGTATCTAGAAAAACCAACAGCTAACATAATTCTTAGCAGTAAAATACTAAATGCTTTCCCTTTAAAGTTAGGAAGAAGGTAAAAACATCTGCTCTTACCATTTCTATTCAGTATTATACTGGAGACTGTAATAAATGCAATACAGAAATAAAAATAAATAAAAAGCATAAAGATTGAGAAGAAGGAAAGTTAAACTGTTTTTTCCCCATAATCAACATGATTATTTACATATAAATCCTAAGGAATCTTCAAAAAATAGAAAAGTTACAAGATAAAAGGGCAATATATGAGAACCGATTGTATTCTTGCAACAAATAATTGGAATATGAAAAGTAAAAAATATTTACAAAAGCATCAAAAATAGGCATATATTTAATGAAAAATGTGTAGGTCTCCTACACTGAATACTCAAAATATTGAAGACCTAAACAAATTGAGGGATATAACATGTTCACTACTTAGAAGACAATATTTTTAAGATTTGAATTCTCCACAAATTGATCCTACTTTCAATGGAATTCTGATTGAAACTTCAGCTGTTTTTTTTTTTTTTGGTAAAAATTGATAGGCTATTTCTAAAATTTATATAGAAATGCATCTTGGCTAGGATAGACAAAATAATCTTGAAAAAAGATTAAAGTAGGAGAACTTACACTATCTGATTTTAGTATCTAAAATAATGCTGCACACATTTACAATAGCCAGGACATGGAAGCAACCTAAGTGTCCATTGACAGATGAATGGATAAAGAAGATGCAGCACATTTATACAATGGAATATTACTCAGCCATAAAAAGAAACAAAACTGAGTTATTTGTAGTGAGGTAGATGGACCTAGAGTCTGTCATACAGAGTGAAGTAAATCAGAAAGAGAAAAACAAATACCATATGCTAACACATATATATGGAATCTAAAAAAAAATGGTTATGAAGAACCTAGGGGCAGGACAGGAATAAAGATGCAGACGTAGAGAATGGACTTGAGGACACGAGGATGGGGAAGGGTAAGCTGGGATGAAGTGAGAGAGTGGCATGGACATATATACACTACCAAATGTAAAATAGATAGCTAGCGGGAAGCAGCCACATAGCACAGGGAGATCAGCTCGGTGCTTTGTAACCACCTAGAAGGGTGGGATAGGGAGGGTGGGAGGGAGACGCAAGAGGGAGGAGATATGGGGATACATGTATATGTATAACTGATTCACTTTGTTATAAAGCAGAAACTAACACACCATTGTAAAGCAATTTTACTCCAATAAAGATGTTTAAAAAAATCAAATACATAAAGCACTAAAAATAAAAGAAAAAAGTGATATCTGTATTTTGTAAAATTCAAAAATGTCAAGACATCAAAAGACATTATTAAGAAAATGATAAGACAAACCATTGTACTGGAAAATATATGTGCAAAATATGTGGCTGACAAATGGTTCACATCCAGACATTTAAAGAACTCTTACAAACCAATAATAAAAATAAACAACCTGATCAAAGATGGACTTAATACTTAGACGTTTCACAGAAGAGTATCCACCAATGGGTATTCTTGGATACTCTATGGCTAATAATGATACTCAACAGCATTAGTCATTAAATTAAAATCGTAATGATAGGGTGCATAGATGCTTATAATTATTATATCTTCTTGCTGTATTGAAATGTTTGTTAACATGTGGTGTCCTTCTCTGTCTCTTGTAACTGTTTTTGATTTGGAGCCTGTTTTGTCTGAGATTAGTATAGCCACTGCAAAAAAAAAAAAAAATCGTAATGATATACTACTACACACACACTGAAATGGATGAAATTAAGAAGTGTTTCGAGACCACAGTCTGTATGCTGTGGTGGTTAATTTGCTACTATGTTCATATGTTCTAGGCTTTTTCTATGATCAGAGCTATGAATTAAATATTTGTTAAGAAAAACTGCATTATGAATTCATACTAATATTTCTAATTTAAATATAGGATTATAGAATTTTTTTCTTGTTCTATTTTATATCTGAATCTCTTTTCTCAAATGTTGAAAATCTTGGTTCCCAATGACATTAGTAAAATTGTTTGTTTTATTCTAAAATATTTCATAGTTTCATAACAATTCCAATACTTTACTAACAGTATGGTTATTGATAACACTTTAAGATTTCTTTGCAGCTAGTTTTGTTCCTAAGGTATAACCCACTATTCGTGTATAGTCAAATTATTGTTTTAAAATCACTTGAAATAATTCCTTTCTCTGTGATTAAGGTTAGGTCATCATCTCAATACAATGTTAGGTTTATCAGTTTCATTTTGTGTTTTAATTTTTAGTGATTGCTTTGATATTTTGATTTATTTAATTTTTAAAATAATTTGTAAAACAGCTACATGGTTCCAAAGACAAATATACAAAATAAGATAAATTTACGTAAGATTAGCTGTTCTTTTCATCCTGTTCTCTCCCTCCTCTTATAGGTAGCCAACTTTATTATTTTTGGCTTATCTTTCTAATATTGTTTTAAAATACAGATATAAATACACATTCCTGTTCTCCCTCTTTCTCAGATAAAATGTAACATACCCTATACATTATTCTGCACTTTTTAAAAACCAAACACTAGGTCCTGGAGATCATTTAGTGGCAGTACTTAGAAAGGTTTTTCATTCCTTTTTACAGCTGCATAATTTTTCTTGTGTGGATAGAAATAGGTTATTCAATCGGTCCCTAAAGCGTGTACTTTAATGGAAGAGCATCACTCAGCAGGCCTGTGAATGAGGCCCCCAGGGCATTAAAGAAAAGTGTCAATTCCAAATTATTTACAGTTATTTGGATTTATTTGGGCAGTTATTATTTGGGCCATTATTATTTGAGCAGTTATTTGCTCAAAGAGGAAGTTGCTGGGGCTTCCCCGGTTGCGCAGTGGTTAAGAATCCGCCTGCCAATGCAGGGGACACGAGTTCGAGCCCTGGTCTGGGAAGATCCCACATGCCGCGGAGCAACTAAGCTCGTGCGCCACAACTACCGAGCCTGCGCTCTAGAGCCCACGAGCCACAACTACTGAGCCCGTGTGCCACAACTACTGAGCCCGTGAGCCGCAACTACTGAAGCCTGTGCGCCTAGAGCCCGTGCTCTGCAACAAGAGAAGCCACCGCAATGAGAAGCCTGCACACTGCAACAAAGAGTAGCCCCCGATCCCCGCAGCTAGAGAAAGCCCACACACAGCAACAAAGACCCAATGCAGCCAAAAATAAAATATAAATAAATTTATTAAAAAAAGAGGAAATTGCTCAAAAGGTGAGGGAACTATTTCAATACTGAGCTGTTTCCTGGCAAGAAGGAATTGTAAAATCCTTAAGAGTGAAGGGAATTAATATGATGGGGTGGGGGGAAATTACAATCCTTGAAAGAAAATGATGTCTTGGTTCGTTAGGGGAAAATCTTTGCTTTGACAGAAAGATTGCTACTTAAGGAACTGCGATATTGGAGGCTGAATGAAACACACTGGTATAATATAACTACCTAAGAGTCTTTAATTCCACATATCACTGTAGAAATTTATAATAATTTTTTTTAAATTCAGAAGATGTTTTCCCCCTAGCTATGAACAACAACAACAACAACAGCAACAACAGCAATTGTTAGAGGGCATTTGATATTGTCCTGACACTGCTTATTCTTTTATTGGGTTTCCCATCAATTATTTCATTTCATCTTTGTAACTACCCTTACAGGTGTGTATGGCAGGTATTATTTTCCCCATGTGAGAGATAAGAATATTCAGAGGTGTGAAATAACTCATCCAAGACCACTCAGGTATCTAGTAAAAGTACTTTCCATTCCTAGCCCAGTGCTCTTTCCATGACACCAGAAACAGTATAGTAATAACAAAACAAGGGCTATTCAAACCCTCTCGTGAAATGTTGAAGTTTACTCACCACATAAAATGCTTGTGCTCACTCTAAACTCAGCAGCCCACTGAAAGGGTCTGGGGATAGAATAGAGAAGAGAGGACTGATAATAATCAGGTAGACCTACAAGATAATTTAATAGCTACATTAGTTAACTATTGTTACATAACAAATTACTCTAAAACTTAATGACTTAAAGCAACACATATTATTTCATATGGTTTCTGAGAGTCAGGAATCCAAGAGAGACTTAACTGGATAGTTCTGGTTCAGGATCTTTCATAAGATTGCCGTCAAGTTGTCAACGAGAGATTGAGAATTTGTCACCAAGCTTGCTCATGTATTTGTGGGAAGGCCTCAATTCCTCTCCAGCTGTTGACCAGAGTTCTCTATGTTTTGTCATGCCCCGTGGAATTCTCTATGAGGCTATTTGACATGGCAGGTTGTTTCCTTCTCCCAGAGCGAGTGATCTGAGAGAGACAGAGAGCAGAACTGAGTGAGAGTGTCCAAGATGGAAGATGAGATCTTTTATAACCTAATCTCAGAATTGACACACCATCACTTCTGCCTTATCACACAGACAAACCCTCCTCTGAATACCAGGAGGTGGGGAGCATTGGAGAGCCACTTTGGAGGCTGGCTACCAAAATTGTTAACATTGAGAGACAGTCTTACCAAATGCCAGATACTGTGCTGAACATTTTACCTGTATTAACTCATCTAGTCCTCACAGCAACAGTGTAAGGTAGATTCTATTATTATTCCTATTTTACAGATGAATAAACTGAGGCTCAGAGTGATTAAATAACTTGCCCAAACTCACAGAGCTAGAAAGTGGTAGAGCCAGGATCCAAACCCAGGCAATTTGGCACTATGCCACTAAGTATATTGCTTCTATGTTCAGGTATTTGTAAGCATTATGAAGGAAATAAAATAATGCAGTAAAGTGACTGGAGTGGGAAGCAGCCAGGGATTTTTTGGTTTTGTTTTGTTTTGTTTTAGATTTCATTGTCGGGGTAGACCACTCTGTGGAGGTGTTGTTTAAGCTGTGACCTAAATGAGAGGAGAGCTGGTCTTATGAAGACTTGGTAAAAATCCACTTCAGAAAAAAGAAAATCCGCTTCAGACAGAGAGAATATACTGTGCAAAGACCCCAAAGCAGGTAAGGACTTGGTACTTTCAAGAAACATAAAGATATCAGTGTGGCTTGAGTGAATCAAGCAAAAAGGGTTGTTAGCTCTGAGATAGGTTTAGGAGTTAAGCAGGGGGTAGGTTATTCAATTATTTTAGGGACCCTGTGAAATAAGCAGCAATATCCCCATTTTAAAGATGAGAACAAGGTGGAGAAATTGTGGGGTTAAATGTCTTGCCCAAGGCCACAAAGTTTTAAAAGGTCAAACTAGGATTTGGCCTCATTTTTTGCCTTACTGTGTCGCCTCCTTCACCTCTTCCATGCAAAGTGGGGTTTTTTTGTTTGTTTGTTTTTGTTTTTTTGATGTGTGTCTTGTCTGTTCCATTAGACTAGGGGAAACTCCAAGGGCTTTTCCTCCTCCTAGTGCTGACTTGTACTGTGTCAGCATGTACACTTGCTGGCTGTAGTAAGGGTGGCAGAATGAACCCAAAGAAAGCATCATGCTTCCCAGAGGCAGGTGCTATGCAAGTCTGACAGATTATGAGTCTATTGTTGGTTATATAAACATAAACATTTGTAACATCTATGAAGATAAAACAGGCCTAAACTCAGTTCAAGGATGGCTATAGCATAAATATTTTGCATGTGTCATAATGATGGTGGTTTTATTTTCTCACCCAACTACTTACCCAGCCTTGGTTCTGGTTGTCAATCATCTGCAGCTATGGTTTTGATCTCAGGCTTAGAGAAAAAGTTCACACAATCCCCTTTCTGGTGTGAGGGAATCCTCTCCTCCAGAGAACATCTATTAAACTGGTCAAAATTATCAAAGAAAACCTTTTAAAGTCTCTGGAGATTGACCAACAGGTTTACACAAAATTGAGAGACACTGATTCAACAAATTTGATTGAAACTTGCAAGAACAGTGGCAGGCCATGGCAGCTGAGCTGTACCCATCCCTCCCTCAGTTCCATCTGTAGAAAAACTACTCCAGCCACACTGGGCAGACTGGACTAACTCAGATACAGCCTCGTAAACAACCTGTATCTTCCCCAGTTTCCTGGTCTGGAACATCTATACTGGAAAGGTGGTGGAATCTGGTGAATATCCAATGTCTCCCATCTCTGTGCTGCAGAAATCTATATGGGGTGAACGACAGCAACCAGTTGGTGGTGCCTCTTTCATCAAATCATAGCACCTGCTCTATAGGGAGGATCTGGGTGGATTATCATTGAAAAACAGTGTCCCCCAAATCCTTGTATGTCATAACACTGAGGTTCTCCCAGAGAGGAGTCGTGGGACAAACTGCAAAGACTGGCAGATCTGGCCCAGCCAAAGAGAGTAGACTTCATTTGGATCAGAGAGTGGAGGAATTCATGCCCCTAGGGTGTTGTTTAACACTATAAAACTCACAGTGGCTAGCAATCAGAGGAGGGTAACAGCTTGGTGGTACCAATAGAAGGAGACCAGACATAAATTTTACAGGTATATCAGGGAAAGAGATAGTCTAAGAGAGTCCTGCTAAGATCACACTCATCCCCTGTGGTCTGGAAGACTTCTCTATTCTCAAGGCTGCACTTTCTTAGGGATGACTAGAGAAAGTGCTTCCAAAAAAGAAGTCCCTGACTGACTGGTTTTCCCCCGAACTGTGAAAGCAGTCTCCAAGCCACACACAGATCAAACAGTAAAGGATGAAAACTTCACTGGATCTAGGGGCTTATGCACAACTTTTGACTAATTGATGGCTTAACCACTAAGTGATGCTGACTCAAGAGCAACCCCTAGGAAGCCAGACTTAAAAATAAAAATGGAAAAAAAAATCTCAGCAGAAACATTTGAGGCTATCCAATACAGGGGAAATAACTTCTCAGAATTACTCCAGCCAAGTCACTAAATAAACAAATAAACAAACAAACAGCAACAAGCCCCAGAAGGAGATTAATTTTAGAGTTGCTACAATAGTCTCTAAAATGCCCAGTTTTCAACAAAAAAAATTATTATATATACAAAGAAACAGAAAACTGTGACCCATATACAGAAAAAAAATGTAGACAGACAAGCACGAAGAACTACAGTCCTGCAGCCTGTGGAACAAAAACCACATTCACAGAAAGATAGACAAGATGAAAAGGCAGAGAGCTATGTACCAGATGAAGGAACAAGATAAAACCCCAGAAAAACAACTAAATGAAGTGGAGATAGGCAACCTTCCAGAAAAAGAATTCAGAATAATGATAGTGAAGATGATCCAGGACCTCGGAAAAAGAGTGGAGGCAAAGATCGAGAAGATGCAAGAAATGTTCAACAAAGACCTGGAAGAATTAAAGAACAAACAAACAGAGATGAACAATACAATAACTGAAATGAAAACTACACTAGAAGGAATCAATAGCAGAATAACTGAGGCAGAAGAATGGATAAGTGACCTGGAAGACAGAATGGTGGAATTCACTGCTGCAGAATAGAATAAAGAAAAAAGAATGAAAAGAAATGAAGACAGCCTAAGAGACCTCTGGGACAACATTAAATGCAACAACATTCACATTATAGGGGTCCCAGAAGGAGAAGAGAGAGAGAAAGGACCCGAGAAAATATTTGAAGAGATTATAGTCGAAAAATTCCCTAACATGGGAAAGGAAATAGCCACCCAAGTCCAGGAAGCGCAGAGAGTCCCATACAGGATAAACCCAAGGAGAAACATGCCGAGACACATAGTAATCAAATTGGCAAAAATTAAAGACAAAGAAAAATTATTAAAAGCAGCAAGGGAAAAATGACAAATAACATGCAAGGGAACTCCCATAAGGTTAACAGCTGATTTCTCAGCAGAAACTCTACAAGCTAGAAGGGAGTGGAATGATATACTTAAAGTGATGAAAGGGAAGAACCTACAACCAAGATTACTCTACCCAGCAAGGATCGCATTCCGATTTGATGGAAAAATCAAAAGCTTTACAGACAAGCAAAAGCTAAGAGAATTCAGCACCACCAAACCAGCTCTACAACAAATGCTAAAGAAACTTCTCTAAGTGAGAAACACAAGAGAAGAAAAGGACCTACAAAAACAAACCCAAAACAATTAAAAAAATGGTAATAGGAACATACATATCGATAATTACCTTAAACATGAATGGATTAAGTGCTCAAACCAAAAGACAGAGGCTTGCTGAATGGATACAAAAACAAGACCCATATATATGCTGTCTACAAGAGACCCACTTTAGACCTAGGGACAGATACAGACTGAAAATGAGGGGATGGAAAAAGATATTCCATGCACATGGAAATCAAAAGAAAGCTGGAGTAGCAATCCTCATATCAGATAAAATAGACTTTAAAATAAAGAATGTTACAAGAAACAAGGAAGGACACTACATAATGATCAGGGGATCAATCCAAGAAGAAGATATAACAATTATAAATATATATGCCCCCAACATAGGAGCACCTCAATACATAAGGCAACTGCTAACAGCTATAAAAGAGGAAATCGACAGTAACACAATAATAGTGGGGGACTTTAACGCCTCACTTACACCAACGGACAGATCATCCAAAATGAAAATAAATAAGGAAAGAGAAGCTTTAAATGACACAATAGACCAGATAGATTTAATTGATATTTATTGGACATTCCATTCAAAAACAGCAGATTACACTTTCTTCTCAAGTGGACATGGAACATTCTCCAGGATAGATCACATCTTGGGTCACAAATCAAGCCTCAGTAAATTTAAGAAAATTGAAATCATATCAAGCCTCTTTTCCAACCACAATGCTATGAGATTAGAAATGAATTACAGGGCAAAAAACGTGAAAAACACAAACACATGGAGGCTAAACAATACGTTACTAAATAACCAAGAGATCACTGAAGAAACCAAAGAGGAAATAAAAAAATACCTAGAGACAAATGACAATGAAAACACGACGATCCAAAACCTATGGGATGCAGCAAAAGCAGTTCTAAGAGGGAAGTTTATAGCTATACAAGCCTACATCAAGAAACAAGAAAAATCTCAAGTAAACAATCTAACCTTACACCCAAAGGAACTAGAGAAACAAGAACAAACAAAACCCAAAGTTAGCAGAAGGAAAGAAATCATAAAGATCAGAGCAGAAATAAATGAAATAGAAACAAAGAAAACAATAGCAAAGATCAATAAAACTAAAAACTGGTTCTTTGAGAAGATAAACAAAATTGATAAACCATTAGCCAGACTCATCAAGAAAAAGAGGGAGAGGACTCAAATCAATAAAATTAGAAATGAAAAAGGAGAAGTTACAACAGACACTGCAGAAATACAAAGCATCCTAAGAGACTACTACAAGCAACTCTATGCCAAGAAAATGGACAACCTGGAAGAAATGGACAAATTCTTAGTAAGGTATAACCTTCCAAGACTGAACCAGGAAGAAACAGAAAATATGAACAGACCAATCACAAGTAATGAAATTGAAACTGTGATTAAAAATCTTCCAACAAACAAAAGTCCAGGACCAGATGGCTTCACAGGTGAATTCTATCAAACATTTAGAGAAGAGCTAACACCCATCCTTCTCAAACTCTTCCAAAAAATTGCAGAGGAAGGAACACTCCCAAACTCATTCTATGAGGCCACCATCACCCTAATACCAAAAGCAGACAAAAGTACTACAAAAAAGAAAATTACAGACCAATACCACTGATGAATATAGATGCAAAAATCCTCAACAAAATACTAGCAAACAGAATCCAACAACATATTAAAAGGATCATACACCATGACCAAGTGGGATTTATCCCAGGGATGGAAGGATTCTTCAATATATGCAAATCAATCAATGTGATACACAATAGTAACAAATTGAAGAATAAAAACCATATGATCATCTCAGTAGATGCAGAAAAAGCTTTTGACAAAATTCAACACTCATTTATGATAAAAGCTCTCCAGAAAGTGGGCATAGAGGGAACCTACCTCAACATAATAAAGGCCATATACAACAAACTCACAGTGAACATCATTCTCAATAGTGAAAAACTGAAAGCATTTCCTCTAAGATCAGGAACAAGACAAGGATGTCCACTCTCTCCACTATTATTCAACATAGTTTTGGAAGTCCTAACCACGGCAATCAGAGGAGAAAAAGAAATAAAAGGAATACAAATTGGAAAAGAAGTAAAACTGTCACTGTTTGCAGATGACATGATACTATACATAGAGAATCCTAAAGATGCCACCAGAAAACTACTAGAGCTAATCAATGAATTTGGTAAAGTTGCAGGATACAAAATTAATGCCCAGAAATCTCTGGCATTCCTATACACTAATGATGAAAAATCTGAAGGAGAAATTAAGGAAACACTCCCATTTACCATTGCAACAAAAAGAATAAAATACCTAGGAATAAACCTACCTAGGGAGACAAAAGACGTGTATGCAGAAAACTATGACACTGATGAAAGAAATTAAAGATGGCACCAACAGATGGAGAGATATACCATGTTCTTGGACTGGAAGAATCAATATTGTGAAAATGACTCTACTACCCAAAGCAATCTACAGATTCAATGCAATCTCTCTCAAATTACCAATGGCATTTTTTATGGAACTAGAACAAAAAATCTTAAAATTTGTATGGAGACACCAAAGACCCCGAAATAGCCAAATCAGTCTTGCGGGACAAAAATGGAGCAGGAGGAATCAGACTCTCTGACTTCAGACTATACTATAAAGCTACAGTAACCAAGACAATATGGTACTGGCACAAAAACAGAAACATAGATCAATGGAACAAGATAGAAAGTCCAGAGATAAACCCACGTGCCTATGGTCAACTAATCTATGACAAAGGAGGCAAGGATATACAATGGAGAAAAGACAGTCTCTTCAATAAATGTTGCTGGGAAAACTGGGCAGCTACGTGTAAAAGAATGAAATTAGAACACTCCCTAACACCATACACAAAAATAAACTCAAAATGGATTAGAGACCTAAATGTAAGACTGGACACTATAAAACTCTTAGAGGAAAACATAGGAAGAACACTCTTTGACATAAATCACAGCAAGATGTTTTTTTGATCCACCTCCTAGAGTAATGGAAATGAAAACAAAAATAAACAAATGGGACCTAATGAAACTTCAAAGCTTTTGCACAGCAAAGGAAACCATAAACAAGACGAAAAGAGAACCCTCAGAATGTGAGAAAATATTTGTAAACGAATCAACATACAAAGGATTAATCTCCAAAATATATATTATTTGGGTCAATATTAAAAAACCAAACAACCCAATCCAAAAATGGGCTGAAGATGTAAATAGACATTTCTCCAAAGAAGTTATACAGATGGCCAAGAAGCACATGAAAAGCTTCTCAACATCACTAATTAGAGAAATGCAAATCAAAACTACAATGAGGTGTCACCTCACACCAGTTAGAATGGGCATCATCAGAAAATCTACAAACAACAAATGCTGGAGAGGGTGTGGAGAAAAGGGAACCCTCTTGCACTGTTGGTGGGAATGTAAATTGATACAGCCACTATGGAGCACAATATGAAGGTTCCTTAAAAAACTAAAAATAGAATTACCATATGATCCAACAATCCCACTACTGGGCATATACCCAGAGATAACCATACTTGAAAAGGACACATGCACCGCAATGCTCATTGCAGCACTGTTTACAATAGCCAGGTCATGGAAGCAACCTAAATGCCCATTGACAGATGAATGGATAAAGAAGATGTTGTACATATATACAATGGAATATTACTCAGCCATAAAAAGGAACGAAATTGGGTCATTTGTTGAGACGTGGATGGATCTAGAGACTGTCATACAGAGTGAAGTTAGTCAGAAAGAGAAAAACAAATATCGTATATTAACGCATATATGTGGAACCTCGAAAAATGGTGCAGTTGAACCAGTTTGCAGGGCAGAAATTGAGACACAGATGTAGAGAACAAATGTATGGACACCAAGGGGGGAAAGCCGCGGGGTGGTGGTGGTGGTGGTGTGATGAATTGGGCGATTGGGATTGACATGTATATACTGATGTGTATAAAATTGATGACTAATAAGAACCTGCTGTATAAAAAAATAAAATATAATTCAAAAATTTAAAAAAACCCCACAAAAACAAAACAAAATGAAACAAAAATGTAGACAATAGAAACTGTATCTGAGTGGCCCCAGATGTTGGCCTTAGCAGACAAAGACTTTAAAGTAACTTTTATAACTATGTTCAAGAAAGTAAAGGAAACTACATTGAAATAATTAAAGATTTGAGACCTAAATGGAACACTGTCTGTTTGCTGCTTCAAGTCCCATCAAACCAACATGTTCAACACTGCTGTATATACTTCCTACAGAGGGCACATTAGTTTTGCTTGGTGAGCACGCCCTAATTGGGTTCCCAGAGGGAACTTCTAATACCAGTACAGAGAATTAAGAACCAGCCAACAGATGGGGTGAGAAGCGTGATGGGGAGGGTGGCAGCCAGGATTGCCCATCTCCTGGAGTCTGTATCAGCCATAAGACTGACAGGCTGGATCTGGGGGAAACAGCCAAGCTCCCAGTGGAAAGATCAGGTGGCAGAATGAAGTAATTCTTCACAATATTTACACAGTGAGTCTCTGCCCACTCAGGGATTTCTTTACAGATTTTGAAATCAGCCACTTTGGACATGCTGGTTTTTGTTTTGTGTCATTTGAGGGTTTTTTGGGAGAAGTGGGTGTAGGGGAAGGAGGGTACTTTTCTCCTGGGTTTCTTGGGTGGCACATAAACTCAAATCATGAGGCCCATGCCCCAACTCAAGATATCCTAGCCCAATAATCTTCAGCTTGTGTGCTGCAGACTCCTAATTGCAACTAGTCTGTGAATCCACACACTTGGATGTTCCATACCTTCATAGTTGGATAACGTAAACTTTTTGAGATACCTTTTTTGACCAGTGTCCCAGATTATTCTGGTCCTCTGCACCTCCCTGCTTTTAAGAACCTTCTTTGAAGTCTCAGTTCTTAGTTTTTCCTTTTCTCTATCTACAATTATTCCCTTGATGATATGTAATCCCCTAGCTTTACTATCTCAATCCCCTCCCCCAACTCTACTGCCAAACCCTCTCCACCTACAGCCTTCTCCATCTTAAAACCTTGAAGTCATCCTTGACACTCCTCTTTCTCTCACATCCTACATGCATCTGTCAGCAAATTCTGTTCTACCTTCAAAATACTATATATCCAGAATCCAACTACATCTCCTTACTGATTCAACCCTACTGCTATACTCCTCGTTGAAGCCAACATCCATTTCTCTCCTGGATTTCTGCAAAAGTTTCCTAACTTTCTCCCTTCTGTCACTCTTTCTATTTAAAATCTGTTCTTAACAACCAAGAGATATTTTCTTTTAACTGAAAAACCTTATTGAGATAATTGTAGGTCACATGCAGTTGTAAGAAAC
Organism: Balaenoptera acutorostrata; assembly: GCF_949987535.1. Lineage (NCBI taxonomy): Eukaryota > Metazoa > Chordata > Mammalia > Artiodactyla > Balaenopteridae > Balaenoptera > Balaenoptera acutorostrata. The sequence goes on from NC_080085.1 coordinate 113,748,483, forward strand.
AATTCAGCGAGACCCACTGACACTTTGCTCAATTCTCCAGATGGTAACATTTTGCAAATCTACAGTGTAAAATCACAACCAGTATATTGGCATGTAGTTCACTGATTTTATTCTGATTTTCCCAGTTTTGGTTGTACTTATTTGTGTGTGTGTATTAAGTTCTATACAATTTTATCACATATGTAGGTTCATGTCTCCACCACCACAGTCAAGATACAGAACATTTCCACAAAGATTCTTTGTGTTGCCCTTTTATAGACATACCCACGTCCCTCCCACACTACTCCTCTGCCCTGTCCTTAAACCCTGGCCACCATTAATCAGCCCTTAATTTCTAAAATGTTGTCCATTCAAAAATGATATATAGGGGCTTCCCTGGTGGCGCAGTGGTTGAGAATCTGCCTGCCAATGCAGGGGACACGGGTTCGAGCCCTGGTCTGGGAAGATCCCACATGCCGCGGAGCAACTGGGCCTGCGAGCCACAATTACTGAGCCTGCGCGTCTGGAGCCTGTGCTCCGCAACAAGAGAGGCCGCGATAGTGAGAGGCCCGCGCACCACGATGAAGAGTGGCCCCCGCTTGCCGCAACTAGAGAAAGCCCTCACACAGAAACGAAGACCTAACACAGCCATAAATAAATAAATAAATAAATAAATAAATAAATAAATAAAATTTAAAAAAATGATATATAAAGGGAATTACACAGCATGTAACGTTTTGGAATTGGCTTTTTTGTTGTTTTTTTACTCAGCATAATTCTCCAAGTTGTTGTGTTTATCAATAGTTCTTTCCTTTTATTGCTGAGTGATATTCCATGGATTATTAGTTTGCTAGGGCTGCCATAGCAAAGTATCACAAACTGTGTGGCTTAAAACAACAGGAATTTATTGTCTCACAGTTCTGGAGGCTAGAAGTTCAAAATCAAGGTGTTGGCAGAGCCATGCTCCCTATGAGACTCTTTCTTGGTAAGAACCTTTTATTGTCTCCTCCTAGCTCCTGGTGGTGGCCATTAATCCTTGGCTTGTAGCTGCATCAGTCCCATCTACCTGTGTCATCACATGGCCATATTTACATCATCTTCCTCCTGTGAACATCTGTTTCTGGGTCCAAATTTCTCCCTTTTTATTTTATTAAGTGGTGGATGGCAAAGGGATTTCAAGGGGAGATGAGGATTAGAGATAGAGCTTACATGTCTAGATAATGTTGCTCAACAGTATGGTGTAGACTCTCTGGGTCAGAGGACTCTGAAGGACAACAGTGGCTTGGGGGCTTTAATCTGTAGCTAACAGATGTTGGGTGTAGTTTTGTGGGATATGCAAAGCAGGCTAAAAATGGCTAAAAATCTGGTTGTATAAAAATTAGAGCTTGGCACTGATGCGCTTTTGATAGAGTGGGTGCTGGCCTGCTTTGAAGAAATAAACAACATAGGGCCAATACACTGAGGCCATCTTTGACTCATTTATATAACACAGGGTCTTTTGGGAACTCTATATTTAACATGTTGAGGAACTACTAAACGGTTTTCCAGAGTATACCATTTTACATCCCTACCAGTAGTATATGAGTGACCCAATTTCCCTGTGTCCTTGGCAGCATTTGGTGTTGTCAACTATTTTTAATTTTAGTCATTCTGATAGGTATGTAGTGATATTTCATTGCAATTTATTTTGCATTTCCCTAATGGCTAATGATGTTGACCATCTTTTGATGTACTTATTTACCATTTATGTATCCTCCTCAGTGAAATCTCTGTTCATGTATTTTGCCTGTCTTCTAATTTGATTGTTTTAACTGTTGAGTTTCGAGAGTTATTTATGTACTCACAATACTTGTCCTTTGACAGATATATGGTTTGCAAATATTTTCTCCCACCTTGCAGCTTATTGATTCATCCTCTTAACAGAGTCCTGTGCAGAGCAAAACTTATCTATTTCGATGAAGTTTAATCTATCAATTTTTCCTTTTATGGATCGCATTTTTGGTGTCAAGCCTAATAAATCTTTGCTTAGCTCTAGACCCTGAAGAGTCTCTCTTAATGTTTAGAGAAGGTTTTATAGTTTTACATTTCAGTCCATTGTTGGGAAAGCAGTCACTGCTGACCTGTCGCCCCTCCCCAGGCTTGCCCACTCAGAGCCTTGGACCTAGAACACTTCCTAACCAAAAGATAAGAAACCCTCACAGCCTGTGCCATTCTTATTGCCTTGTGTGGGAATATGTTTCCCTGTTTCAGACTCAATACGACTCCTTTTTTCTGCTTAAGTGTGTGCGTCATATGGCACCTGGCCAACCCCATTGCTATATCTGTCCCCTGCGGGGACATGAGGGGTGTGTGTAGGCCAGTTTCCCTGCCATGGTTGCTGAGAGGGACCAACACCCACTATTGGAGCTAGTCTTGCTCTTACTTGTCCAGGTAAGTAAAGTGTTGTTCCAACCACTGCTTGACTGTATTGTGTTTTCTTTGAAGACTCTGATACCAAGATCCTGGTGGTTGACATAGTTATGAACTTTGCTATCTTCTATGAAGTTGTAGTTCTCTCCTGGCATTGGTAACTGGTGTTTGTGCTTGATCATGATCCATTTTGAGTGTTTTTGGTGGGGGTTTTTTTGGGGGGGATAAGGTGTGAGGTTTATTTTTTTATTTATTTTAAAAAATTATTTATTTAGCTGCGCTGCATCTTAGTTGTGGCACGTGGGATCTTCAGTTGCAGCGGGCGGGATCTTTTAGTTGCGGCATGTGGGATCTTTTTCTTTAGTTGCGGCATGCAGGATCTACTTCCTTGACCAGGGATCGAACCCAGGTCCCCTGTACTGGGAACGTGCAGTCTCAACCACTAGACCATCAGGGAAGTCCCAAGGTGTGAGGTTTATTGAAGGGTTTTTTTGTTGTTATTGCTGTTGGTTTTTTTTTTTTTTGGCCTATGAATGTTCAATGGCTCCAGCATCATTTGTTGACAAGTTTATCCTTCCTCCATTAAAACATTTTGGAAATTTTGTCAAAAATCAGTTGGGCATATTTGGGTGGGTCTATTTCTGAGTTCTCTATTCAGTTCCATTGATCTATGTGTCTATTCCTCTGCCAATGCACACAGTCTTGATCGCTGTAGCTATAATGTTGAGTAGAGTTATTCCTCCCACTTTGTTTTTTTTGTCAAGATTGTTTTAGCTATTCTAGGGCTTGCACCTTTCCATATAAATTTTAGAATAAGCTTTCTTAAGTCTACATAAAACTTTACATGGATTTTTATAAGAATTATATTAAACCTATCAATCATTTTGGGTAGAACTGACTTTAGTGTAGTGAGTCTTCTAATCCATGAGCACAGTATATCCCTCCATTTATTTCGCTCTTTTAAAAATTTGTTTCATTATCATTTTGTTATTTTCAGCATACAGATCCCGTACATTTTTCGTCAAGTGCATTTCCTTGGAGTGACTGCCAGCGGTATTGTATTTCTATTTTCAGTTTCTGTATGTTCATTGTTAGTATATAGAAGTGCGATTGATTTTTGTGTGTTGATCTTGTATCCTGTGACTTTGCTGAACTACCTATTAGTTTTAGCAGTTTTAAAAATGGATTCCCTTGGATTTCCTACTTAGGCCACCATGTCATCTGCAAATAAGGACAGTTTTATTTCTTCCTTCCTAATCTGTAGGCCTTTTATTCCTTTTGCTTGCCTTAATGGCAGTGGCAATGACTTCCAGTACTATGTTGGATAAGAATGGTGAGAGTACATATCCTTGCCTTGTTTTTGACCTTAGAGGGAAGCATTCAGTCTTTCATCATTAAGTATAGTTAGGTGTAGGTTTTTTGTAAATGCTCTTTAGCACACGCTCATATCACATTGAGAGACATACTGTGTTCATAGATTAAAAGACTACAATTAGAAGAGTAAACATAGTAAACACATCAATTCTCCCGCAAATGATCTATAGGCTATTTGCTCTCTATTCCTATTTTTCTAAGAGTTTTTTAGCATGAATGGGTGTAGGATTGTGTCAAATGTCTTTTATGCATTAACTTATATAATCATATGCTTTTTCTTCTTTAGCCTATTGACATGGTGAGTTATATTATTTGATTTTCAAATATTGAACTAGCCTCGCATGCCTGGAATAAATCTCACTTGTTATTGGTATATAATCCTTTTATTCATTTTTAGATTCAGTTTGCTAATATTCTGTTCAGGATTTTTTTTTCTTATTCAATAAAATTTATTACATCTACTATTACTTAAACATCAAAAACAATCACTAACAAGAATGGTGACAAATGAAAAAGAAAACAAAAGCAAATCCTTTTCCTAATCTGTTCAGGATTTTTATATCAAGGTTCATCAGAGATATTGTTCTTTGGTTTTCTTTTTCTTTTCTTTTTTTCTTTCTTTCTTTCTTTTTTTTTGTACTGTCTTTGCCTGGTTTTTGGTATCAGGGTAATACTGGCTTCATAAAATGAGTTGGGAAGGATTCCTCCTTCTATTTTTTGAAGGAGATGTGTAAAATCAGTGTTAATTCTTCTTTAAATGTTTAGTAGGAGAATTTTTCTGAGAGGGGAGGTTTCAAATTATGAATTAAGTTTCTTTGATAATTATAGGTATATTCGGATTGCCTGTTTCAACTTGGTTTTGATAGTTTGTGTTTTTTGAGTAGTTGATCCATTTCATCTAAGTTGTCAAATTTATATGTATAGAGGTATTTATAGTATTCCCTTATTCTCTTTTGATGTTTGCAGGGACTGTAATCATGTTCCCTGTTTTATTCTGGATATTGGTAATTTGCACCTTCTCTTTTTTTCTTTCTCAGTTTTGTTAATGGTTGTCGATTTTATTGGTCTTTTCAGAGAAACAGCTTTTTGTTTCATTGATTTTCTCTATTGTTTTCTTATTTTCAATTTCATTGATTTCTCTTTTTGTATTTATTATTTACTTTCTTCTCCTTGCTTTGGATTTGTTTTATTTTTCTAGTTTCTTGAGGTAGGAAATTAGACTATTGATTTAAGGCATTTCCTTATTTCTTTTTTTTTTTTTTTTAATTTTTTATTTATTTATTTATTTATTTATTTTTGGCTGTGCTGGGTCTTCGGTTCGTGCGAGGGCTTTCTCTAGTTGCGGCAAGTGGGGGCCACTCTTCATCGCGGTGCGGGGACCGCTCTTCATCGCGGTGCGCGGGCCTTTCACTATCGCGGCCCCTCCCGTTGCGGGGCACAGGCTCCAGACGCGCAGGCTCAGCAGCTGTGGCTCACGGGCCCAGCTGCTCCGTGGCATGTGGGATCTTCCCAGACCAGGGCTCGAACCCGTGTCTCCTGCATTAGCAGGCAGATTCTCAACCACTGCGCCACCAGGGAAGCCCCTTATTTCTAATGTAAGCAGTTAGTGTTAGACATTTCTTTCTCAGCACTTTAGCTGCTTAGCACAATTTTTTATATGAAGTATTTTCATTTCCATTCAGTTCAAGGTATTTTTTGATTTGCCTTTAGATTTCCTCTTTGACCCATGGATTATTAAGAAGAGTGTTGTTTAGTTTCCAAGTGTTTGGGTATTTTTTTGTTATCTTTTGGTTATTGATTTCTGGATTGATTCTCTTGTGGTTAGTGAACACTGCTCTGTATGATTTGAATTCTCTTAAATTTGTTGAGGCTTGTTTTATATACCAAGATATGATATATCCTGGCCAATATTCTTTAGGCTCTTTAAAAAAATGTGTATGTATTCTGCAGTTGCTGGGTGAAGTGTTCTATACATGTCAATTAGAACCTGCTGGTTGATTTTGTTTTCCAGATCTTTTATATACTTGATGATTTTTTATCTAATAATTGTACCAGTTGTTGATAGGAGAAGGTTGAAGTCCTCAACTCTAATTAAGGATTTGTCTATTTCTTCTTTCAGCTCTGTCCATTTTTGTTTCATTTATTTTGAGTTTCTGTATTTTGGTGCAAACAGGATGATGCATTTATGTCCTAAGTTAGATCATGTTTCTTTTCTGTTGCAAAAACCTCACTATGATTCCCTATTTCATTCAGAACTATAGATAAGGGTCCTTAAAATAGTCTATAGGGTTCTATAAAATCCAGCTCCTGGTTACCTCTTTAACTTCATTTCCCTGTATTCTCCCTCTTACTCTGCTGCAGCCATACTGGCCTCCTTGACGTTCCATGAGCACAACAGGCACACTGCCTCTTTAGGGCCTTTACTCTAACTCTTCACTCTGCTAGGAATGCTCCTCCAATTTGAAATGGGGCCTGGGAGTAGAGTTATTGCGAGAATTGTTAGCTTTACATATCAGGGAAGCCAAGGCCTTAAGAGAGTAAATGCCAATAACAAAAGCAGCATACTCTTGGTAGAGCAGGGGTGTTATAGAGAAAGTGAGCCTGAAGAAGAGCAGTGAAAGAAGGTGAGATAAAAGCAGCAGCTCTGGTATTACATATAGGAAGAACTGACACCCCAAATTCCCTCATTTAAAAAATTTCCCCCAGCAGCCTGGCACTGGGTCTGAAATTCAAACAGTGTACTTCTTTGGGATAAGCATGTAAAGGCTCTGAGGAATCCGGCAGTCTAAAATCTTGTATAACTTAGATTTAATCCAGAGCTTTAAGAAATTTATTTGTCAACAACACATTTCCCTCCCTTAATGCCTGTCTTACGAAATCCATTTTGGGAAACATTGGGTTAAAGCTTTGTGTTTCCAAGAAAACTCCTGCTAAAAGGCTAAAGTTACTGGAAAGGCCTACCTAGTTATCAGTCTTTAATACTCCTTGGTGACTGTTTTATCCAATTAGCCCAAAGGTTGCAAACAATGGCAAAGGCCTCAGCCCTCCTCCCTGATTTTGTAAATAACATTTTATCAGAACATATCCACATCCATTTGTCTGTGACTGCTTTCTCATTACAGTGATAGAATTGAGTAGTTGTGACAGAGATGTATGGTCAGCAAAGCCAAAAATATTGGGTTGGCCAAAATGTTCGAAAAACCTGAATGAACTTTTTGGTCAATCCAATATTTACTATCTGATCCTTTACAGAAAATGTTTACTGAGCCCTGGATTTACCCAACAGCAAGGCACTGAGATTTATGCTGCCTAACAAATGATACCATAGTGGTTGACCACAACAATTTATTATTATCTCTAATGGTTCTGGGATTTTAGTGGGCTCAGATGGGAAGTTATCATTTGGTGTCTCTCATGCAGTTACAATCAGATGGTAACTGGGCCTACAGTCACCTGAATGCTTAACTGGGCTGAACAGCCAAGATGGCTCATTCGCATGGCTGGCAGTTAATGCTGGATTTCAGCTGGGAGCTTAGCAGTGGCTGTTGACTAGAGCACCTACATGTGGCCTTTCCCTTTAGGTTGGATTTCTCACAGCATGGCAGCGAGGTTACCAGAAGGATCATTCCAAGCATAGGAAGTAGATACTGCCAGTTCTCTTAAAGGCTAAGCTTGTCATAATGACACTTTCACCCTATTCAGTTGGTCAAAGCAGTCATTAGGCCAGCCCAGATTTAAGGGGACTTGAGGAATAAACTCCACCTCTGTATAGGGGAAGAGCAACAGCGTACATGGAAGGACAAAATTAATGCTGATTATGTTGACAAACTACCACCATAGGGAGGCAATATGAAGTGCTTGGAGAGCAGGGTGTAGAAGGTGTTCTCTGGAAAGAACTTTCAGGTTGACTGCAACCAACTCTGCTCTTACCTGTGCTTATTGTATAGATAATTATATTGAAGCTCAGAGCATTAGGAGAAGCTACTGAAGGTCAGTGTCTGCCTCACAGTGTTTACAAGGGCCCTAGCTGGCTTGCTGGGGGTATGTTACTAACCCTAAGAAGACAGGGTTCTAGGGCCAAGAGGCTGGTGTGAGGGAGCTGAAGGAGACTGAGTTTCTGAGTAAGGCTCCCTCCTTTCCCTAAGTCTTTCCTTACTCCCTAGGGCTCACTCAGGTGCCTCCACCTACTATGTAGATATCTAGGCCTTATGGACACACCAAATCCCTGCCACTATGCCTCGTAGACTTCTGAAGTTTTTTCAAATCTGGACTCTGTACTCGAGATGAACTCTGAACACCTTGAGGACAGGAACAGCATCTTCAATTTCTTTCACTTCTTATGGCCCTGAGAAACCTCATACTAATGCTATACACAACAGTAGAAAACAGAAATTGTAGAGCTATTCAAATCCCAGCTCATTTCCCAGCACAGCCTATGCAGGTGAAATTCTGTGGTCTCATCCCCACACACTATGCTAGCCTCATCTTTGACCTTCAGCCATATTCAGTGACGTTGTACCAGGCATATTCCCTCGCCTCTCTCTCTCCCTCCTTCTCTCTCTCTCTTTCTCTCCCTCCTTCTCTCTCTCTATCTCCTGTCTGAATGCACATGTTATTCTCAATGTTTGGAACATTCTTCTTTCCCACTCACCTTCGCTCACTGGTCTACCTCTTTGATATTCTTCAGAGTTCAGCTTGGGTATTACTTCTTCAAAGAGATCCTCACTGATCTCCTAGGTAGCCCTCTTCTGTCTTTCCACAGCACCCAGCATTTCCCTCTTAATAGTTAAGTCTCCACTGTCTTCTAATGTATAATTACTTACTTGTCTGTCTCCTTGACTTGACTACAGTGCTTGAGGGCACAGACTGGTCTGTCTCCAACTGTGTCTCACCATAGACTTGCAAGAAGTCTGACACAACAAATGGATGCACTTTCCCTTCAGTGATCTTCACTTTCTTCCTGTTTTCCCATGTAAGTCTGCTGGAACAAGAGTTGGGACAGTGAATAAGGAATATGTGTCCAAAATGTCATGTGAGCTGCTTGCAGCCCTTCCGAACAATTCTTTAGATCTCTTGCTGGTCTTGTCCCAGAACCCTGTTTGCAAGAACCAAAAGGCTCCTTTGTAAGGCTCCATGTATATGCTGCTCTATTTTCCAGCCCCCCACCACCAACTCAATGAGCACTACATGTCGAGCACCTCCTTTCTTCAACTCCCCCAAACACACCAGAAGCATGATATAGCACCGGGGGAGGTTTAATAACTCCTGAGCTTGGAAAGTTTGATCTAGGCTTTTTGACAAAAAGGGGGATGGTTTGGTAGCTCAGGGGTGCTACTCAATTGTAAAAGGACAGCTAATGTGCTTGGGAGATGACCCGCCCCCTAAAACCATTTGTCAAACAGGATGATTATGATTAAATATAACTTGCCAGACTACAAGTGGCCTTCAGACAGCAGAAACGATCCAGTGGAACATTGCACATCAGGAAGCAGCCCCAGGGTAGTGAACGTCAACAGTCCTGCTTGATTAATCCTTGGAAACACAGTCAGAATTAATGGGGAACTTGTTGAAAGTTGATCGACACCTTTTGAAAGGTGAAATCCTTTTCTGTTCCCACGAAGTGTTGTTAAGGCCGTTAGCAGAAATTGAAATGGAGAAATATGACCCTTTCATGTGGTAGATTCAGAGGCTCAGAAGATGGACAAGTTGGAAATGTACAGGCAGTTTATAATAAGCGCCTGGGTGGGGAGTGATAACTAAAGATTGAAAACTGACAAATGGGTCAGACTGGCAAAGACCAAGACAGAGAGGGATGGAGTGCACTTTGCATGCAGAGGAATAGCATCAATAATCCGGCAGGCTTGCCCACACTGAGGGCCACATATGGATTACTTGGAAAGTGGCTAGAATTTGCTCAGTGGAAAAGCGGGCAGATTTTGTTACAAGATGAAGAGATAACTTTCCAGCTTTTGAGAGGAGTAAATTATTTAGTCTTCCCTGGGGAGTTAGGGTACCAAAGAGAAATTCTCCAGACTAGAAGTCAGGTCTGTGGTATCTCTTTATTCAGTTTCAAAGTGGCTGAATGACTCCAACTCTCCTCATTCTGCAGTTGGTTGTATTCTTCCAAGTGACAAATGTGAAATTTCTTTGAAAGCTATCAAGCTATACAAATGTGAGGTATTAGCTTCATGATCATCCAACTGAATCAAGTGCAAAAGAATATTGCTATAAGAAACTATGTGAGATTTTAATTATTTCCTCTGATGGAGGTGAACATGTTTGCAGATAATCTTGAATAGGAACAGTGTCCAAATGATTTATCTTGGGCTTTAGAGACACATACACAATGATATTTTGATTGAGGAAGTTTCAGGGATGTGGGGTGTGCATCAGAATGGAGAATGTGACTTTCAATTTCCCTTGCTCTTTTGGCTTGGCACAAATCATGATGACAATGGGAAAAAGTGGACCACCAGGAAGTAGTGATCAAATGTCCAGGGGCACTATCTGCAGCAGAAACAGACATCCCATGATCTCCAAGCCAGGAATGGCATTTGAGAGTTGGCAGTTTTCCACCCACTGACCTGCATTGCCATAATTAGATGAGGGCTTTCTCATAAGATCCGCCAGAGGCTAAGGCTTTGGGTTATAGTTATTACTTGAATGTTAACTCTGTGTCAGGTACTGTGCTAATCATTTTACCTGTACTATCTCATTTAATTCTCACAACCACCCTGTGGTGTTAGATACTATTATTATCTTCATTTTACAGATAAGGAAACATAGGCTAAAGGAGATTAGTAATTTGTCCAAGGCCACATCACTAGTAAAAGACAAAACCTAGTATTAAACCCAGGTATCTGCTCCAGAGCCTGTGCATGGAAGCGCTATACAATATTGCCATATACATATATGAATGAACCTGAGGCTCTGGGAAAGAAAGAAATGCAACCTGCCCAAGGCCACCTAATCAGTTAGAGGGCCTACATAGCATTTATTCTCAGAGTGAATCCAGTATGTTCACAGCAAATAAGGACTACAGTAAAGTCTCATTTTATTGATGTAGCTCAGGTCTTGCAGTACTGATGATGATAATGAGAGTAATGATAAGAACAGCAGCAGCTAATAATTATTGAGCATCTATTATGCACTAGGCACCATAATAGCTGCCTTATATGTTCACTCATTTATTCATTCATTGAACAAATGTTTATTGAGGACCTACTATACACAAGGCAGTGTTTTAGGGACTAGGGATATAGAAATGGACAAGACAAACTTGACTCTTGCTCTTCGATGGAGTCTTAGATGATGACTAATGACATCTACTGTTTAGATGATGGAGGATACCGACTATAAACATGAAAACAAATAAGATGTCAGGTAATGATTCTGTTATAAAGTAAATAAAATAGGGAAATATACTACAGAGGGAATTGAGTAGCAGTTACATTGGATGGAGTGGTCAGGGGAGGCCGCTTATTATCTCATTAAATGTTCTCAACAACTCTGTGAAGTGGGGAGACACTGGTCAGCATAGATGTAAGTAATGGGGGAAATCAATTTTATCACTTTGCTGGTATCTACAGAACCAGCTGCCTAAGGCTTGATCAATGCAGAGCAGGGAATTAAAGAGGCCATTTTTATTGTCCCCAAAGCAGTACCTAATCAATTAAGAAAACCAGAAAGGGAAGGGTGGCGGGGGGGAGGGATAGAGTGGGAGTTTGGGATTGACATGTACTCACTGCTATATTTAAAATAGATAACCAACAAGGACCTGCTGTATAGCACAATGAACTCCGCTCAATATTCTATAATAACCTAAATGGGAAAAGAATCTGAAAACAAATGGATACTTGTATATGTATACCTGAATCACTTTGCTGCACACCTGAAACTAATACAACATTGTTAATCAACTATACTCCAATATAAACTGAAAATTAAAAAGAAAATAACTTAAAAAAAGAAAACCAGAAAGTACTGAATAGAATATTGTGGTCAGGAGAAGACAACTGGGTGGGATATGGGAATTAACGGGACCAGCCCAGAAGATGGGCTACACATTCAGAAGAGTGCTCTTTATGACCTTAAATCTTTGTGACCTTGGATTAGGCAATGTTTGTAGATATGACACCTAAGTCACAAGTAACAAAAGAAAAAAAATAGATAAATTGGACTTTATCAAAGTTAAAGACTTTTGTGCTTCAAATGACACCGTCAAAAAAGTGAAAAGGCAATCCATAAAATGGGAGGAAATGTAGAAAATCCTATATCTGATAAGGGACTTGCATCCAGAATATATAAACAGTACTTGCAACTCAATAAAAATTAAAGTAGCCCAACTAAAACTTGGGCAAATGGTCTGAATATATATAACTTCAAAGAGGATATACAAATGGCCAATAAGTTCATGAAAAAATACTCAGCATCATTGCCCGTCAGGGAAATGCATATCAAAACCACAATGAGATACGACTTCACACCTATTAGGATGGCGATAATAAAAAAGACAGACAATAACAAGTGTTGTCAAGGATATGGAGAAATTGGAACCCTCATACACTGCTGATTGGAATGTAAAATGGTGATGCTTCTTTGGAAAAGTTTGGAAGTTCCTCAAAATGTTAAACATAGTCTTACTAAATATATAACCCAGCAATTCCATGGGTTACAGAGAGAATTGAAAACATATGTTCACACACAAACTTGTACTCAAATGTTCATAACAGCTTTTTTATAATAATCAAATTGTGGAAACAGCTCAAATGTCCATCAACTGATGAATGGATAAACAAAACGTGATACATCCACACAGTGAAATGCTATTCAGCTATGAAAAGGAATGAAGCACTTATACATGCTACAATATGGATGAACACTGAAAACATTATGCTAAGTGAAGGAAGTCAGACACAAAAGACCACATTTTATATGGTTCCATTTATATGAAATGTCCAGAATAGGCAACTCCATAGAGATAGCAAATAGATTAGTTAGTGGTTGCCAAGACCTGGAGGGAAGGGGCAGTGGGAATAATTGCTAATGGGGTATGGAGCTTCTTCTTGGGGTGACGAAATGTTCTAAAATTGATTGTTGGTAATTGGTTGCACAATTCTGTGAATATATTTAAAAATATCAAATTTTACACTTTAATATGTGAATTGCATAGTATGTGAATTACGTCTCAATAAAGCTGTTAGAAAAAGAACCAGCCCAAATGTCCTCTTCTTTGTGAAGCATTTCCTGGTCTACCAGACGGGGTGTCCTCTTCTTTCTCTGACTTCTCCTAGCACCTTGTACACACCTCTGCCATAGCACTTATATCCCTATATGGAATTGTCTGCTTGCCCCACTCTAGGAGCTCCCCAAGATCAGGGAACTTGTTTTGTTTATTTCCTACCTCTTACAATGTCTCTGCCCCTTCCCTCACCCCCTCATTATTTTCTTCCCTCCATCTTTCCTCCTTTCCCTTCCTTCCTCATCTCAAATTTTTATTGAGGACTGACTGTGTACAAAGACACTATGCTAGGTATTTGGGGATGCAATGGTGAGTAAAGCATGGTCCTTGCCCTCGTGTGTTTATAACCTACTAGAGAAGACAGACATTAAACATGCATGATAAATGTTAGGGAGTAAAAGCACCTAACTTGGAGGTCTGCCCTAATCTGAGGGGTTAGGGAAGAAATCGCTGATGATGTGTTATTTTATCTGAAACTTGAATAACTAGTAAGAATTAGTTGTGGGTGTGGGAAAACAGCTTGGTGAATGTCTTGAGTTGGGAAAAAACTTGACATCTTGGAAGAAGTGAAGGAAGGGCAGTCTGGCTGAAACATTAGGAGTGAAGGTGCCAGGGAAATGGGATGGGTCATAGTTGAGATGAAACTTGAGAGAAAGAGATGAAGAAGGCTTTGTTGGCCAGGTTATGGAATTTGCACTTTGTTCCATAGAATTTTTTTTAACATCTTTATTGGAGTATAATTGCTTTACAATGGTGTGTTTGTTTCTGCTTTATAACAAAGTGAATCAGCTATATATATATATATATATATATATATATATATATATATATATATATATATATATATATAATCTCCCCATATCTCTTCCCTCTTGTGTCTCTCTCCCACCCTCCCTATCCCACCCCTCTAGATGGTCACAAAGCACCAAGCTGATGTCCCTGTGCTATGCGCCTGCTTCCCACTGGCTATTTTACATTTGGTATAACAAAGTGAATCAGCTATACATATACATATATCCCCATATCCCCTCCGTCTTGCGTCTCCCTCCCACCCTCCCTATCCCACCCCTCTAAGTGGTCACAAAGCACCAAGCTGATGCCCCTGTGCTATGCGGCTGCTTCCCACTAGCTATCTATTTCACATTTCGTAGTGTATGTATGTCCATGCCACTCTCTCACTTTGTCCGAGCTTACCCTTCCCCCTCCCCGTGTCCTCAAGTCCATTCTCTAGTAGGTCTGTGTCTTTATTCCCGTCCTGCCCCTAGGTTCTTCATGACCATTTTTTTTTTTAGATTCCATATATACGTGTTAGCGTACGGTATTTGTTTTTCTCTTTCTGACTTCCTTCACTCTGTATGACAGACTCTAGGTCCATCCACCTCACCACAAATAACTCAATTTCGTTTCTTTTTACGGATGAATAATATTCCATTGTATATATTTAAGTGTATGTGTGTGTGGCGGGGTGGTGACCTGATTTTTTTTTTTAAAGTTCATTGCACCTGACCACTGGAGAACGTACAGGAGGGAGCAGGAGCAGGAGTATTACTGTTTAGAGTCATGCAAGCAAGTAATGATGGCTTGGCTTAAAGTAGTTGTAGGGGGGTATTATGAGATATGGATGTATTTGAGGGGTATCTAGTAGGTAGAATCCATTGCTTTAGTTTGATGAGGAGATGTCAGGAGTGAACAAGGCTTCAAGGATGATTTTTAGGTATCTAGCTTGGTTGACTGGGTGCATAACGGTGCCATTAACTTCTGTAAAGTACACAGGGGAATAGACAGGTTTGGGAGGTTGTGGAAGTGAGTTTTCTCATTGACATAGTGACATGGAGGTACATGTCGGCATTTTGAGTGGAAAGGTTCGGCAAGAATCTGTTGACATCTGTGGAGCTCAGGAAAGACGTCTGAGCTGGAGCTACAGATTTGAGAGCTGTTAGATGTAAGTAATAATTGAAGCCATGGAGCTAGCTTGTTCATCTTTACAGCCTCTGCAGCACCTGGAGTGGGGTTTGGCACAAAGTATCTGTTGAATGTTAAAAGTAAGAAGATGCCAATCATAGACCCTCCAAAAGGGGGTCGGTGAGACCAATATCCTCAGGTTCTTCCTTCTTTCAAAGCAACGTACACATAGGGTTCTAGGTGCTGTTTACAGTAGGTACACATTAAAAGCTAACGCTTATTAAGTGCATCAAGCACTGTTCTAAGCCCTTTACATGTCCTGATTTTCTTAATAACTCTATGAGGTAAGTATTATCATCCTCACCAGTGTACAAAAGGGGAAACTGAGGCACAAAGAGATTACACAGTACGTGGTGGAGGTAGGAGTTGAACCTAAACCTTCTGAGTGCAGAGCCTGCTCACTTAACCACTGTAACTAGTATTTGAAGCCTAAGTGACTGGCTTTTTAATTGATCAGAACAGGCTGGTGTAAATTGTTGAAAATTCCTTTTCATAGGTTTCCCCTTCTCTCTGGGCAGCACCTTCACCCCCATTCTCCTGGCATTTCTCTGCCTGCCTCCCCATCCAGCCTTCGGTCACCTCCCTATCCTGTGGCCCAGCCCTCAGTGCCTTACTCTTTGCTCCAGCGTGGTGGCATTGTGCTGGATGAAGTGCTGCTGTGCTGCTCCTCTCAAGAAATAGATGTGCATGTTTTCAGGAGCTTCTTGGAGTCTCAGGGCCTTAACCAAAGGACGACTCTAATGAGCCTTTGAATGTGATTGGTTGTAAAAACAGAAGTTTTATTTGGTTGGGGAGGGAGGAAGCAGCAAGAAGAGGGATTAAATCTCCATATATCGAGCTGTACAATAATAGGCAATGTGAGCCAGCCCTCTTAAACAATAAACTACACGACTCCCTGCAGAGGCATGTTCTGTTCTGCCAGCCGACTGAGCTAACCTCACACCCACCTCATGCTGCTGGGCAACACCTACATTATCCTGTCCAATTCAGTGACATACTTCTATTTTGTCTGAGTGCATTGTGGGGATGAGGATACAGACAGCTGTATGCTGCAGGATCCCTGCAGGCATTCTTAGTCCTTTTTGGATAATGGACTTCCTTGAGAATCTGAAAGTTATGCACCGCCACACAGGCATGAATCAACATTGCACTTGTGCGCACACACACATTTTTGCTTATGATTTCAGCTTTGGATCAGTGATTCCAAAGGTTCTCAATGAGAAGATATCATAACCTAAGTATTACTTCAGAGTTAGTGGGGGCTCTTATTGACACGTAGCAGGTAGAATCCAGGAATACAATTGTAGGACAGTCCTCATAATGAAAAATGCTCCTGTGTGTCACTAGACTTTCAAATGTCCTGCTGGACATTTATGTAGGTGAAAAACTTGCTTATAAATTATCGGAGCCTAGAATCAAAATCTGTTTTACCTGACATAAGGTGTTTTGGTAGACATTGAATTTCTCAGGAGCCAAACTACAGTGTAAATTGAGAGGGAATTGTACTTCTTTTCTTAGGGACCATATAAGTTTTTCTCCATTTTGAAAAATCATGTTAGCAACATCAATAACATTCAGAGTATTAGTCACTGATACAGCATTTCTGTATCAGTCTGCATTTGTAATTGGTGTTTTCTTGGTGATTTCATACTGACCACTTCATCTTATGTGTTCTACTGTTGTCAATGTCTGAGATTTACATATTGATTTACATGTTACATAAATATGTGAATAATTATAAATTATTTTCCTTTCACTTTTTTCACGTCATAGAGCATTATACTGATGTTTTTGAAGTCATGTGTGTAGGTGGGTTTCATTATCTGTGAATTTCATTTCAGGATAATAATGGAGATGTCACAAAGTGTATTAGAAAAAGAGAACAGGTTTCATGAGATTGAGAACTGCTTACCTAGAATAAGAACTACAGTCTGAAGGAAATTCAATCTAGTAGGAGAGGTAATAATGGCTTCCATTTATTAGGTACCTACTGTGCGCCAGTTATAGGCTAAAGGGATTTTCCATGAGCTCATTCATTCCTCACAGTCCATGCCCCATTTCTTAAACTAATAAGGCAGAAAATAAGGAGCACCAGAAGAGACATACGGAAAAGGTAATCAAGCATTTAGAACCCCAGGCTGGAGATGTGTGGTCCCACTTTAGGTCTGCCCCCCCTTCACTGCTCTCTAGAGTGATAGCACTTTGACCTGTGACTGAGCCCACAGAGGACTCTCACTCCCAAAGGATGGGCTGTTCTTGGACCTTCTGTGTGTGTGTGTCCATGGAGGTGGGGTTCAGTGAGCTGTGAGATAGTGAGGCCTGATTACTGCTTATATATCTTTCTTCTTCTAGGACTATGACTCTGGTAGTGTATTAAAATATGTTTTCCAAGAATCAGTCATTCCTTCATAATTTTTGCCCCTGCCACTGGGCAAAAATCTCTGAGCCACAGTTCCAGAGCTGGTGTGGGACAATGGACCACTTTTCTTGGAATGACACCCATGCTTTATGATGAAGCTGCTTGGTGGGGGCAGTAGTCTCTGTTCTTCTTTGCTTGCCTCTCCCAGTGTGGGGTCGCTGCCCTGTGAGGAGGTGGGGTCAAGGGCAATTGGGGCCCCCGAATTCTTATCCAGTGATGCTTGGGGTAGAGCCTCTGCCCTGTGAGTGGGGACTGGGTGAAGGAAAGGATCCTTCACCATTCCTCTTGGCCATGCTTACCAGGGATTTAGCCTCTGCAACTCATAGCTGGGGAGGGGGAATGATAAATGCTGGAGTCCTGCTCCTCCTGGTGAGATACTGAGTCCCTTGACTGGGAGCTGAAAGGAGAAGGAACCCTGTCAGGCTCAGCTGGAGAGGAGATAGGGAGGGAGTGGGTTATGGCTCAAGTGCCACAGACTCTCAGTGTTCTTACCAAGATTTAGTAGATTTTCTTAAATAAATATTTCTTCACTTGTTATATTGCCTTAGGACAATTTTGAGAAAATTTTAAATGGTTGCTTTTTAAAAAATAACTTTACCAGTTATGCTTGTTTTACTGGGAAGTGAATGCCCTTATTATCATATACTTTTTTTTTAATAACTTTTTCTTTGATCCATGGCTATGTAGAGATGTGTTTCTTTTTTTTAAAATTTATTTATTATTTATTTATTATTTATTTTTGGCTGTGTTGGGTCTTCGTTTCTGTGCGAGGGCTTTCTCTAGTTGCAGCAAGCGGGGGCCACTCTTCGTCGCGATGCGCGGGCCTCTCAGTGTCGTGGCCTCTCTTGTTGCGGAGCACAGGCTCCAGACGCGCAGGCTCAGTAGTTGTGGCTCACGGGCCTAGTCGCTCCGCGGCACGTGGGATCTTCCCAGACCAGGGCCCGAACCCGTGTTCCCTGCATTGGCAGGCAGACTCTCAATCACTGCGCCACCAGGGAAGCCCCATATAGTTTTTTGATGCCTGCTTTTCTCTATAACGTGAGGGAATTCTGAATTCTAAGCAAACACCTTTCACAGTTGTCAATGCTACATTTTGTCTATATGGTATCATCCCTGGACCACGTGTCCAAATAGATATTAAGGTCTTAGAGGAGAAGGACTGGATTTAATACATTTAATCCATGACACCCTGAACAATATATGGACCCAAAAAAATCATTCAAAGAATGAATGCACAAATAAATAACTCTTTCTTCTATTTGAAAATGGCCTCCCACTCCTCAAGTCTGGGCTCTGCGCAGTGACTTCCTTCCAAAGAGTACAGTATGAGAAGGGAGAAAAGAGTAATTTTAGTGGAGAAACTTGACAAACAGTATCTGAAGCCTGTTGATCAAGGTTAACATCAATAGTGATAAGTTATATTAGTAGTGTATACTCTTGATATGATGTGATAAGAATGGCACTTGACTTCTGACTTCTGACTTGACCTCTGACATTACCACAGTCTAATGATGGGGAAAACATCAGACAAATCCCAACTGAGAGCCATTCTACAAAATGCCTCACTTTCAAGGCCATCAAAAACAAGGAAGATCTGATAAATGTAATATGGTATGCTGGATGGGATCCTGGCATAGAAAAAGGACGTTAGGTAAAAACTAAGGAAATATGAACAAAGCATGGACTTTAGTTAATTGTAATATATCAATATTGGTTCAGTAATTGTAACAAATGTGCCATATGGATATAAGATGTTAATTATAGGGGAAAGTAGATGTTGGGTATATGGGAACTTTCTGCACTATCTATCTTCCAGGTTTTTACCTAAAACCTAAAATCATTCTAAAATAAAAAAATCATTGACATATATACACTACCAAACATAAAATAGATAGCTAGTGGGAAGCAGCCGCATAGCACAGGGAGATCAGTTCGGTGCTTTGTGACCACCTAGAGGGGTGGGATAGGGAGGGAGACGCAAGAGGGAAGAGATATGGAAACATATGTATATGTATAACTGATTCACTTTGTTATAAAGCAGAAACTAACACACCATTGTAAAACAATTATACTCCAATAAAGATGTTAAAAAAATTATTAAAACAAAACCAAACAGACCTCTACTACAGAGAGGCAGACCTTGAGATGTTCAGAAAGATACTCATACCAAGACTCTTTTTCTTGGGGTCCCTTGTGAGATGGGGTCCATCGAGACCCAGCAAAAAAGCTAGACAGGGCAGAATCAGAACTCTATTTTATTTCCACAATAGTTTCTGTCCAATGAATCTCTCCTAGAGAGAAAGCCAGATGAGTGCACAAAGCTGTCTATACTACAAGTATGGTTATGGCAAAATGATTTGTAAAACACTGCAACATCCTAAATGTCTACACTGTGGTGGTATCTCACTATGTTCTATAGAGCATGGATCCAGTGAAATGCTCCACATATAAAGGGATCCATGAACAAACAGGAAATGCTGCATACCACATTCCCTTGGAGAGTCCAATACATATTGATGTAATAAGGCTCTGAGATTAGTCTTGCTGAAAAGAAACTTGTAAATTTCTGTTTGAACCAGAGTTTGAAAACTTATTTGACGATGGAACACTTTTTGTTAAATATTATTTTATTTTTTTAAGCAAATGCTACAATATCTTCACACTTTGGGGACTGCTACAGTAGGGGTGGACTATATAAATTGCAGCATGCGTTTTTATTGGAATACTATACAGGAATTAGTGAAATCATGTTTTTTTGAGAATATCTAATGAGTTGGTAAAATATTCACAATTTTAGAGTGAAAACAAGATATACATTTGTATATATAATATAATCTTAATTGTTTAACTTTTTTCTATGCATGGGAAAGGACAGTAGAAAAACTATAAAGTTAATAGTTGGTTGTGTGGGACTTCCCTGGTGGCGCAGTGGTTAAGAATCCGCCTGCCAATGCAGGGGACACAGGTTTGAGCCCTGGTCCAGGAAGATCCCACATGCCGTGGAGCAGCTGGGCCCATGCGCCACAACTACTGAGCCCGTGGGCCTAGAGCCCGTGCTCCGCAACAAGAGAAGCCCGCGCACCGCAACGAAGAGTAGCCCCCGCTCGCCGCAACTAGAGAAAGCCTGCATGCAACAATGAAGACCCAACACAGCCAAAAATTAAATAAATAAATAAACAAATAAATAAATAAACAAACAGATATAAGACAATCAACTGAATTCCCCACAATTCACACCTAGAAACGGCGCTTTAAAAAAAAAATTTTGTTGTGGGGTTACAGGTAATTTTAAATCTCTTCTTTATAATCTTATAATTTCTCTTAACGATTTACAAAGTAAATATATTATTTAACCCCAAAAGAATACATGTCATAAACCAATATTTTGTAAGCCAAATTGTTTGTCCCTCTCATGCATTCTAAACTTATTTACCTTTTGTTATAAATAAGTATTATAATATTTTTTGAAAATACCAGATTATTTAAGCTCTGGGAAGGGAATTACAGGATGTCCCAGGTGGGCTTGATTGAATTCGTGGAGCATTATAGAAGTAGAGTCTGAACAAACCAGCACCAGGCTGATGTTTTCTCTTTGGCTAATACTGGACTCTGCAATGTGAGATGGCATTCCCTTACAAATAAGTGCTGTTCCTTTAGTTCCCTTGAGAAGGCAATGAACATATCGTTCATTCCCTATGTCAAGTTGACGTCCAGAGGATAGATATTTCATCTGCCTGCTTGTGTACGAGACCAAGTTCCAGTTTCCTCCTGCCAGACTCCCACATTCTACCTACCAGTGCAAAAATTCCTTGTCCTTACAAGGAGACCTGAAAAAGACGGGCTGGGCTGGCAGCTTTCAGTGCCTCTCTGTGCAGAAACTCTGTGGTGCTTACCCATCGTCAGTATCTGGCATGGGGCTGAGCACTATTATGTGCTCAGTAGGACTTGATGAATAAATGACCTGAAACCCACTCTCAGGTCATCAGTTTCATTCATGAAAACTGTATTCAATGAATCTGCAATGTTATGCTATGATATAATTTGTACAGAATATGATGTGACCAGGAATCAAATGCATGATGCTGGGGGATGAGGGAAGATTGGTCTTAATCCCAGGTTTGCTGCTAATTCTTTGTGTGATCTTGGACAATTACTTCCCATCACTGGGCCTTGGTTTCCCCTATGTAAAATGAGCAGTGGACTATGAAATTGATCCCCTATTGTGTTTATAATAAAACTTAAACTCCTTTACCTGGCCCCCGGGGTCCTACATGGTCATGCCTCTGTCTCCCTCTTTGCCCTCATTCCTGCTACTTTTTCTTCCCCTTATTCTATTCCAACCATACCTCAGGACCTTTGCACTATCTCTTCCCTTTGCCTGGAAACCTGTCTCCCAAGATCTGGCTCTCTGTTTTTATACTCAGGTCCCAGCTTAAGTGTCTTCTCATAAAGGCCTTCTCTGACCACCTTATGAAACACTGCCCCACACCTTCTCCCCATCACTCTCTTTCCTATTACCTTGCTTCATTTCTCCCTGGAAATTATTTTATATTTGCCTTGTGTATTTTATTGTTAGCTTATTTATTGTTGGTCTTACCTCACTGGACTCTGAGCTCCACAAAAGTAAGAAATCTTGTTCATTTCTGCATCCCTAAGGACAAGAACAATGTCTGGCATATAATAGGTAATTGATAGATATTTGCGGAGTGAATGAAGAACAATCTGACATTGATTTATTTAACAAACACCTATATAGCACTTCTGTAACTATCCGTGCTTCAAGTGCTTTACACATTTTAACTCACTTAATTTTCATAACATCCTTATGAGATAGATACTATTATTCATTCTATTTTAAAGACGAGGAAACTGAGGAAGAGAGAAGCTAAGTAACTTACCCAAGGTTATGCTGTAGTTTACATGGATTATCTCTTTTAATCCTATCAACAACTCTACAGAGTAGATGCTATTATTACCCCCATTTTATAGACAAGGAAATAAAGTCTTAGAGAAGTTAAGCAACTTGCCCAGGGTCATACAGCTGGGTAAGTGGCAAAGAAGCCCCTCAAATCCACAGTATCTGACTCTAGAACTCTGCTCCCTTGTGACTGGGTGGCTGTGGCTATCACAGAGCTGCCCTAACCTGCCCTTTCTGTACAGAGGTGGAAAGGTTGCAGAAGGCAGGTCTTGGGTCCATAGAGGTCGGGGAGCAGGCAAGGCTGCATTGGGGTGAAAGGCTGGTTTGGGGAGAAGCTGTGGTTGAGGGAGAGGGAGCTCTTTTGCCCAAGTCACCTGGAGTACACGCTGGAGTGGGGTGGGTCTCCCTCTGAAGCTGGCTGATGTATATCCCTGCCTCACAGTGGAGACAGTTCCTTTAAGGGGCCAGGCTAATGGGACACTGCTAGGGCCAAAGGACCCTGAGTCCCAGAAGGAATTGTTGAACCACCCCAAGTCTTTCCCTGCTCTAAGCTTAACCATGACCACCCTTAGTTTGTACGTCCAGCTGGAGAAACATCATACAGGCCTAGGAAAGGTACAGGAGCTATCCAGAGGTATGACCAATGGTTGAGATTGCCAGACAGAAAGAACACTCTGGACATACTGATAAACTAGAAACATTGACCACTCTGGAGGGACTGATAACTCCAGACATACCAAGCAGATAACTCCACCCACCAAGCAGAGCCATGGACTGGCCTGGATAGTTAGGCTAGACTCTGGCCAACCCAGGCAAGCCACACAGTCTAGACAATGTATTGTCTACCTGTTTACCTAGGATATCCTCCCCTTTCCTCTGTTGTTCTGCATAGGACCACCACACTGCACAACTCCACAAGGAGTCGTCATTCATTCCATGGTATCTGTAAATAGTGCCCCCTGAAGTTGTTACTCATGTCTCTGGTGGCTGTGGTACTGCAGTTTCAATCGTACGTCTTGCTATGGGTTCATCCAACCCAGGAGTTCCCTGCCCATGTCATCCTCAAAGCCCACAGGCCCAGCTGTGATCATTGGAAGCCTCCAGAGTGCCATTTGCTGTCTTCTTCTAGCAAGATAAAACCCTCAAGTGTGGTCTCTAATATTCAGCTCGATGAGGTTTTCACAGGTCTCTTCAGCTAATATGTGTGCCAAGCATCCAGTGATCATGAGAAAACCAAGCCTGTCAATTTATAAATCTTGATACTGACATATTTCAGGGATGAGACTGTAGGCCTTTCTGACCATTTATTTTCTTTCTGTTTTAAAAATGAATCACAGTTTCCCTATCATGTGTAATGTTTAATGTATTTCATCGATTTGAAAATTAATGTGTATGAAAGCCTTTATTAGAACTGCATGCTCTTCTGAGTCTAAGAACAGACCTTTGACAGAAAGTGCTTATACCTTTCCAACCCATCTTTTGAACCAGTTAGACTGACTGCTCCCTCAGGAATTTGATCACTCAGAAGTTTAGTCATTGGGTTCCTTAGGGATTGTATCTTAATAGATAGAATAAGATTGTTATTGTGTTTATAGTGAAATGTATGAATGAAAAATAAATGGAATCCTTTAACATTTTATTGATAACTATTAAGATCTGCTAGAACAGGATATATTACGCTGGATGTGGCTGGTCATTGATAATAGCATTGCATGTGCCAGTTCTATGCTAGACTATTTTGTATACATGCTCCCTTAATTTTCCCAGTGCCCCTGAAGGAATGGCTATCTCCATTTACAGATGAGGAACCCAAGAATCAGAGAAAGGAAGTGACTTCCCTAAGATCCCACAGTTGGTAAGTGGTAGAGCCAAGAGCTAAATATTTCAGATACATGTCTATTTCGTAACCTTAAAGACCACAAGACCAGACTAAAATAGACACTCAATATTTTTAATTTAATTTAACTTAATTTAATCCAAATTCCTAAGATTTTTGGATTTCCTAAACTTTCTTATTTTTCTTGCCTAGAGATGCCAGGACAGAAAAGGATCCAAGAGAGTAGCCATTAACATTTTGAGACACTAGGTCATCGAGAACTTGCTGCAAATAGGAAGCAGAGTGAGGGGGATGGCATCGGGATAGGGTACTGGGCTAGTGTGGTAGGCCCTCGGGCACGACAGCTCATCTTAGCATTATTGCCAGCTGTTTATCAGCAGCTTGAGAGGGAGCCTGGGAGCATCAGAGCCCAGAGGCCTGTGGCTTAGTGTTTTCTTCAGCAGAACTGACCTGAGATTTAACTTCTGTTCTTCCTTAAAATTTCCTTCCTATGCTCCTCCTCATGGTTTCATCATACAACATATGGCATAGTAGAAAGAAGGTGGGCTCCAGAGAGGCACACCTGGGTCCAAGTCCTAGCTCTGTCACCCCTTAGCTGTGTGATCGCAAGCAAGTCACTTAACCACTCTGGTCTTTGGGTCCTGATCTGGGTTGGTGTGAGGATTAAACTAGCATCTAGTACCATAAGGTCCCAATAATGAATATAATTCTACTCCGCCTCTGCTCCTGTATTTTCAGCCCAGACTCCCCAACACTTTCCTCACCACTCATTTTTTACTTGAAATCAGCCTGGAGTCCACCAGGTGGTGCTAACTCCCCATCCCTAAGGCCTTCAGGCTTCAGGGAGCCTCTGTATTGATCCATATCTTGCTCCATTTTACCAGGTCTTGGCCTGTCTCTTTTCCTTGATCCTTACACACACACACACACACACACACACACACACACACACTATGCCCACACCACTGTGTCATGGACATAGAAAAGGGTGAAGACCCCATCTTGACCAGATTAGAATCCTGATCCAGACTTACACTGATGCAGTCCCTAATCAGGAAAGGGAAAGAGTTCAAGTCCAGTCCCCAAGCAAAAATATACAAAAGGTTACTTTAGAGCCCTTCTGCCCTTCCTCATACCGGTACCATGTCCCACCCTGTTGCTATAGGGGTCTCACCACTGCTAACACTATGGTTAACAGCACCAACTTCAGAATCAGGCAGATCTTAGTTCAGATCCTGGCTTGGCTCTGCTTACTGTGTGACTGGGCAAGTTGCTTAACTTTTCTGAATCTCAAATGGCTTACCTCTACCTCATTCATTTATTCAACAGTATCTATTCAGCACCTAACTGGCATTGTGCCAGGCACTGGGAATACAGTAATGAGGAAAGAGATGAGCATCAATGATCACAGCCATTTATGTAAAACTGCAACTTTTCAAAGCAGTGCCAGAGGTACATGGCATTATGGGACAGTATCTGACCGAGACCGGGAGGTAAAATTGACAGGATTTGGTTGGTGATGGATTGAAGGTGGAAGACAATGTAGAGGAATGAGTCAGAAATGGTTCCTTGCTTTCTGGCTGGCAGCAGGTGCCATTCACCGAGGCTGGCAGCAGAGGGAGAGGGTCAGGTTTGGGGAATAGCTATGGCTAGTGTGGGCTATGCACACATGTGCACACACACACATGCATGTTGATTGAAAGCCTCTACTAGGTGTTGGGACCATTTACACCTTTTATCTCAGTTAAATCACGATGGCAGCTTTATTAGGAGAATTACTAGCCCCATTTCCCAGGAGTGGAAACAGACTCAGAGGATTGAATCGACTTGCCCTGGATCTCACAGCTAGTTAGTGGCAGATCCGGGATTAACTTTCATTCTGTAGCCCAAACACGTGCTTTTTCCACTACTTCACCCTGTGGGGCTCAGCGAAGCCTGCAGGGGAAGGGAAGGCAGGCTGGCCAAGGGCAAGGACTCCAGGAAGGCAGAAAGGGTGGTGGGAGTGGAAGGGGGTCAAAGGGAGCAGAGAGAGAAAGAGTTGTGGTGAGGGCAGGAGGAATTCTCTCCAGTGACTTGATTAAGATTTATTTTTTGAAGACAGGATAAGCAGGCCAAACTGAGGTTTATATTTCGTAGCCCCCCCTCTTCTACCAAATTCTGGCCCTGAACTCTGAGGCGGTGGTGGGGAGGAGAACAAATGAGGAGGCAGTTTACGAAGTGGCCCAAGGCCCAGGGCTAAATTTGAAATTAGCATGGGGATTTCAGTCACAGGAGTCAAGTTTCCAGGGCCATGGCTAAGTCCAGCAGCTGGGGCCCCATGGAGGGATAGAAAGCTGACCCTTCCTGGCTAGCACTTTGGCTCCAACCTTCCTGTCACCTGCTTGATGCCCCTGGCGTTCTAGGAAGCAATGACAGTCACTCTCTTGGCTTATGGTTTCTCATTCCGTCAGGAGCTGTCTTCTGTGAAGCTATGTGGGGCAAAGACAAAGGGAGCTGGGTCTGACAGAAGGCTGGGGAGTAGGTTTCAGTAGGATGGGACTTCTGTTTGCCTTCTTCCCCCACACTTGTCCCCTTTTCTCCTAAGTTTCCCACTTAGCCCTTTGCTAACCTGAGACACAAACTCAAGGTCAGGTGATCCTCAATAGAAGTTCAAAGATCTGTACCTCATCACCTGAGTATTAGGTTCCTAGATCCTTTCTGGGTCATAACTACTAAGCCAAAGTTTCTTCTGGCAATCTCTTGGGGTTTGGAATATTCTTAGGGTTCAAAGTGTTTCCTGTGATAATTTTAAAATTGTGTTTTTAGTACAATGAAAATCTAAAATGAATGATATAAGCCTATTCTGAGCCATCCATCTGGATGGCTACCTTAACAAAATTAAGGGTAGCCACAAAATTTTTGGACCCTCATTTATGTCTGCCTTGGTGTATTAGGATCAGATTAGGATGCGTGTAACAGAAAAAGCCATCTAAAATAGTGGTTTAAACAAGATAGAAGGTTAATTCTCTAACATGTCAAAGAAGTCCAGAGATCGGATATGTGGGTTTGGTATGGTAGCTCCCTGAAGTTGTTAGGGACTGTAATTCCCAGCTCTCTTCTGTGCCATCCTTCATCCTCATGATCTAACTTGCTTGCTATAGCTCCAGCTAATACTTGCTCATTTCACGCAGTAATAGGAAGGAAAGGGCAAAGAAAGACCAGCCCCCATACCTTTTAGGAGATCTCCAAAAAATCCCAAATAACACTTCCACTTATATCTCATTGGCCAGAGCTTTGTGATATGGCCACACCTACCTACAAGGGAGGCCAGGGAATATAGCGTTTTAGTTGGGCACATTATGGGAAGAAGGGGGTGGTTTGTGGGGTAGGTAACTAGCAGTCTCTGCCACATTTTGTATAAAAGATCTCATTAACTTCACATTGTCCTACTTGCATTGTCAAGGACTAAGGAGAAAAGAACATAGGAAGACTTAATACATAAATGATGGCTTAGTCCCAGTGAAGGCCAAATGATGTCCCTGAGGGCTGTAGGAATGACAGTTAAGCAGTAGATCTAATAGGAAAAAAGTGATGCGGGAACTGAGTCATCGCCTGGCACGCAGTAATACAGCACGACGAACTCAAAAGAACCTGTATCCCAGTCAGGACTGCAGTCACGATCTGAACAGCAATTTAATTTTAGGAAAACAACATCATCCACCTTGTTAAAATCACTGTTGCTCATTTCATTTTTATTGGTTCTGTAGTTTTGTTTTACACTTCATTTGGAACTTTGTTTCAGCTTTATAATTGGGTATCAGCTATAGGCATCAGGAGTTTGCAGCCTGTCTTCTTTTTGTACATAGTTCATAGTTTAACACTGTAATGAAAATGAGTCAATAATTGGGACACACACACACACACACACACACACATATATATATACCATTTTTTTAAACATCTTTATTGGAGTATAATTGCTTTACAATGGTGTGTTAGTTTCTGCTTTATAACAAAGTGAATCAGTTATACATATACATATGTCCCCAAATCTCTTCCCTCTTGTGTCTCCCTCCCTCCCACCCTCCCTATCCCACCCCTCTAGGTGGTCACAAAGCACCGAGCTGATCTCCCTGTGCTATGCGGCTGCTTCCCACTAGCTATCTATTTTACGTTTGGTCATGTGTATATGTCCATGCCACTCTCTCACTTTGTCACAGCTTACCCTTCCCCCTCCCCGTATCCTCAAGTCCTATATATACCTTTTGAAAGGGTTATTCATCTGGGAGATGCTTCCTAAAACCACTGGGGACCACTGTAGCAATAGAGGAGGGCTGTGGGAGTTGGAACCCCAAATTAAGGCTTCTGGCTTCAATTTCAGGGTTCTTTTCACACTAGCACCCCAGGGTTGATGAGGGGGAAGCAGAACTGTGCTGCAAAACAGGGTTTGAACCTAAACATAGCATATGATCAGAGGAGTCCAACATTGGAGGAGCTCATAAAGGTCACAGGCGTGCCTCCTGCCTGAAGCTTGAGCCTCTCTATAAGCCAAGTGCCTGGGTCAGGGAGTGAGGATGAGAATGGCAGTTTAGGGTGACATAAGGAGGCATTTGGGGGAAGGCTTGATTCAAATATTATGTCTCTGACATCAGGAGTCCTTGGGATATTTTCTGAGTATGTTCATGGGAACACTGGACAAGTGGAAAAGGTCCTGGGGCCAAATGTATGGAAATATATCCTCTCCCGTGTCCCTAGTAATGCCCCCTAGACCATCTCCCACAGCCCTCCTTGGTCTGTGATGACATCCACCTTCCAGGCTCCTTTCATTGTACTGCAACCTGAAGGGCAGCCTATTTCTCATGGGGCAGAGGGGCTGCTACAGATGGCAGGGCCTCTTTTGAAGCTGGGTAGTTGAGGGGAAGGGGCCTGATTCCAAAGGACTTGTTTCAGGCCATTTGTAGATGGAGGGAAGAAAAGCCCCTTCTTTCTCCTTCTCTGGCAGCAATAAATCTTCCTCAGCCCTAGCCACTGCCACCTCCTTCGAGCACTTTCTCACATTCTCCATCTGTTGTGAGGGAATTCCACAGGGTTCAAGGAATCCTGAGAAATACTCTATCAGGGTGAAAGAGTGAGCATCAGTGAGGAGAGAGAGAGGGAGAGAGAGAGAGGTGGAGAAAGAGAAAGGGGGAGGGAGAGAGAGAGAGAGAGGGAGACAGACAGAGAGAGAGGCTGATAGAGCAAGAAAGACTGAAATATAAAGATTTATATAAAAGACTGCATATATATATATAGAGAGAGAGAGAGAGAGAGAGACATACACATACACATACACATACAAGGCAGAGAGATAGATGGAAAGAGATATTTATTGAGATTTTTATTTGAAGAGGGAAAGACATGGAGAAACAGAAAAAGACAGAACCAAAGAGATAGAAGAGGGGGAAGTGGAGGAGGAGAAAAGAGGAGAGAGAAGAAAGGGAGACAGAAAAATTTAATAGACACATTTCAACATGTGGAAAAGATGAGGACAAGCCAAAGAGGGGTTTATGGGCCTCTGTGTTGCCCCCAAGTGGTAGAAAAGAGGATGACAGGAGGCAATGCTGTCCAGGAGTCTCTGTGCTTCTGCCTTCTCCATGGAGAGAACTGCACCAGCCTGATCCTATCTTCAGGAAGCTTCCAGTCCAAACAGACCCACTGATTGTTCACTGCATTCATAGACATTAGGACAGTGGAAGAGAAAAATTCATGATAAGCCACAGCATACAAGGTGTCTGGAAGAGCTCTGGGTGGGGCCAAATTAATGTTTGGGACAAGGCAATTGGGAAGAGTAGCGGCTACACGTGCAATGTTTGTCATGGAGAATCCATGCTGTGCCTAATCCAAGCAGGTTTTCTGGAGCAGAAGGAAATGCCTAGAGCTGTGGGCAGTGAGGCCACCGGAGTGAGGGGCCAACAGCTATATGAATCAACATGTGAAAATAGCACTAACGATTGATCCCGAGTTTCCTCCAGCCTCCTGCCCACCCCCACCTTCTTGCACTCAGTGGCTTCTCTACTTTCACAGGGGACATGGAAACTATCAGGTGGTACACTCCCCCTATCACTCCTCTATTCACACCTGCATCTCTTTTTATTATTCCCCTTTTCCCTCCAGGCTCTGCTCCCTGCCCCCTATCCATTATTCATCCCCCATTACATGCGAAATGATTCCAGAACCTAGAAGGGGTGGTCTCTGAGAAGGGCATATTTACACATGCCATACTGTTTCATCCTCACAGCAATCATCTGCAGTGGGTGTCATGATACCTATTGTAAAGATGAAGAAACTGAGATTCAGAGAGATTAGGCAACTTTGCCGAGATCACAGCAACCCTGAGGTTCAAACTTAGAAATCCCTAGCTAGTCAGCCCATTTTCCTTCCACTGTACCAGAAAGGATCCCAGAAACATCTGAAAACTGCTAGTTGAATAAAATTCTGCTTACTTGGGACCTACCAGAGTTAGGGGTGAGTAGACTGTACAATGCAATTTTTTGGAAATAGTCTTTGTAGGAATAAGATTGGAAATGCCAGGCTGGTGTGCCCATTGGCAGAGCTACTGGGGTTGTGGAGAGAACAAGCAATAAAAATTAATGGTGCAAAGACAAGCTGATTAAGAAAACTCTGCCCATGTAGAGGGAAATATTGCACATTATCACTCCATCTCATAATTTTACAAGCGATGAATTTGGCAAGTGGGTACCTGGACCTTCATCTAGCACAGGGGCCTTTCCAATCGTCCCACAGCACCCAGGGCATCTGCAGGTACCGTTGAGAGGTTGGTGAAGTTCTTTTCTGATACCAGCTTACCTCATTTCAGGGTCCCTCTCTCCTTGGTGACCACCCCAGCTCTGTGCCTGACCATTAGCTGCCAGTCACCCAATCTCTACTCAGTTTGGTTCCAGTTGAGGTGTGGCCTCTTCCAGGTGTATTTGCCTTCGATAGAAAACATCTGGAGAAATTAACTGAAGGTATGAGGCTGTACTCATAGAATTTTAAGCACTATTGAGGACAGGCTTTAGGGTAAAGAGGATTTGTCAGCCTTCCCCCTCATCTGCATGGTAGAGCTGTCAGCTTATTGAGTGCCAGACATGGGACTAGATGATTTTTATATATGTGATCTTGTTTCATCCTCAGTGCAATCCTGTGAGGTATATTATTATTACTATTTGGTAAATGGTGAAACGGAGGCTCAGAAAAGCTAAGTAACTTGCCCAAGGTCACAGAGCAAGTAAGTGGCAGAGTTGGAATTTGAACCTAGGTAGTCTGGCTCCAGAGACCATACTCATAGCAATTACCCTACACTGCCTGCTTGCAAACAAACAAAACAATAACCATAACAAAACTGAGTGAAAAAGCATGCTATTCCCGTCCCACCACCAAAGAAGTCTGAAAATCCTGGTTATATTCCCCACGAGACCCCCAACCCAGGGCCACTTTCTCCCTAATGACAGCATATCTGAACTGTAAACTACTGTGGAAAAAATGTGTCACCTCTAGAAAGCTGCCCTTGGAATACAAAGTAGGGTTCAAAGCCAGGACTTTCTGACTTCTAATCTCATTATTTTATGCCCCTATGTTAGCTCCACTTTTCACACTGGGAGCCCTGTTATGACCAGCTGGGTATTGTGTGATAAACCTGGGCTGTGATCAGAGCTTTTGCACATTAGACAATATTTTCTCTTGTGAACATTTTTCCCTGTTTTCAAGATATGAACATTCTTATGGCCTTTTCCATTCCTTCTCAGAATATTTGTGTATACTTGTAGTTAAGGATAATGGCCAATAGGAATGAAGATCTTTCTCTTTGTACTGTTTTCACTGCTTTGTATGGATGAGCTCTTTTACTCCTCCACAGTTCTGTGAGGTGGGTACTATTATTAACTCTATTGTACAAATGAAGCAACGAGGCTTACGGAGGTTTAATGACTACCTCCAATTTACACAGCTACTAAGTGGCAAAGCTGGGATTTGACCCTTGGCCTGTGTGACTCAAGATTTGGGATTGTGATCTATTTCTCAGGGCAGGGGTTCTGAAGCAGATAAGTGAGGTTTTTAATAGAGATATTTGCCCGGCAATTGTCCAATTGCAGAGATGAGGGAATTGGTGCTGAGCAATCTTCAGTGACTCACTTAGGTCATGGCCTGTCGGGGGCCGGGGGGAGTGGCGCTGTGCCTTGAAACCTCCACAGTTCTTGTCGAATCTTCAGATCCTGTGAGGTCTTTGAGGAGAGGCCTGGGTTTGATTCACTTATCCCCCCAGTGTCTATCACATAGTAGGTATTCAGTTAATAAATTAAATTAAATTCACTTTGAATTAAAGTTTCAAATCATTTTACTCTGGGCTGGCTTCTGTCTCCTCTAAGTGACAGGTTTCACCATGTACCAGGTCGGGACCAATCTCCCTCTAACAAATATGGAATATAGATGAGGGTCTGAGCCATCTGTGCTGTTCTGTTTGATTTAAGGTCACCTGTGGCTTTACCATACAGATTTCACCACTAGCATTTCACACATTCACTTCCTGCAGTTCTACTTCTACAGGAGAAAGAAACACATGGAGGGATGGTCACAATGCTACAGCTACCAAAACCCCCCCCACATTAATTTTAAAAAAGCATCTAACAGTTATTGAGTGCTTTCCATATCCTAGGCACTGTTCTAAGACATTGATAATCATTTAATCCTCACAACAATCCAATGAGATACATACCATCATTGCCCCTATTGTGCAGATGAAGAAACTGAGACTCAGGGAGGGCTGGCTACACAGCTAATAAGTGGCAGAACTAGGATTTTAACCACGTTTGGCTTCAAAGTCTCTGTTCTTAACCATGATGTTAAACTCCTTACACTTGTTGGTACAGGACTTGCTGATGGATTAGCTATGGGGACTGAGTGAGAGGAAGGGACAATAGCTCTAGGATAGGACTTGTGTAACTGTGTGTTTCATGGTGTTGTTCATGAAGGCAACAGCTCTAGAAGAGGACTAGTTTGGGATGTGTGGAGGGGTCATGAGCTTGACTTTTGGATATATCGAGTTTGAGGTGTCTTCAAGATATCCAATTGGAGATGCCAAGAAGACAGATGGATATGTGGTTTGCAACTCAGAGGAGAGATTTGGGACTCTAACATATAGATAAAAATAGCTAACGTTTATTAGGTACTCACTATGTGCCAGTGCTGTCCTAAGAGATTTATGTGGATTAACAACTCTTAACTTAATCCTCATGGTAACCTTATGAAGTTGATGTTTTATTATCCTCATTTTAAAGATGAAGAAACTGAGGTGCAGAGAAGTTAAATGAGTTGTCCAGGATCATCCAGCTGGTAAATTTCAGAGACAAGATTCAAGCAGAGGCAGTCTGAAGCCAGGGCCAGGCTGCTCTGCTCTGAACACAATAGATGGATGGGATCACTGGTGTGGGGGGGGGGGGCGAGAGAGACAGAGAGACAGAAAGAGAGAGGGAGAAAGAGAGAGGGTGTTGTGAAAGGGAGAGAGAGAGAAAGAAAGAGGGAATGAATAGAAGGGGTAGAGAAAAGGATTGTCTAGGAATTTCAACATTTAATGGCTAGATAGAAGCAAAGGAGGCAGTGAAGTTATGGATTTCTTTGTTTATTTTCTATCTCTCCTACTAGATGGTAAGCTTCGAGGGCAGACTTTTGTCTATTTTGGTCACTGTTATATCCCCCATAGCTGCTATGACTTTATTTTAATTAACAAATACACACATAGTATATTCTAAGAGCTTTAAAAGTATTAGCTCATTTAATTCTCACCAACAACTGAATGTGATGAATACTCTTATTATCTTCATTTTGATAGATGAAGAAATGAAAGTATAGAGAGGTTAAGTATGTTGCTCAGAGTCATACAACTAACCAGTGGCAGAGCGGAGACTCAAGCTCAGGCAGTCTGGCTTCAGAGTCTGTGCACTTAACCACTAGGTGATGCTCAAGAAATATTTGTTGAATGAATAATGGGGAAGTCAACTGGGCCAAATGCTACTGAGAGGTCCAATAATTGGGGGATTAAAATATATTCTGGCTATGGTGACATGTAGGTCACTGGTGGGCTTCAAAAAAAATCTGTCCAGTTCAGTTTCAACCTAAAAGAGAGGTCATCAGAGAAGTCCAGGAGAAGAACCTGTGGGCTCAGATTCAGCCTGTCCACATTTCTGAATACCTGCCATGTTCCAGACACCATCCTATGGGCTGAGTGTAGAGCAAGCCAACCAAAGTCCCTGTCTTCAAGGAGCTCACAGTCTGGTGGGAGAGACCGACAATGAACAAAAGTGTAGAAGTCATAATATCAGCAAGTGATATGTGCTGTGAAGACAAGTGAAGTCGGGTAAGGAAATACAGAGAGAAGGGGTAGGAGAGGGCACTATATTAGATATCGCAGATCTGGTCACTCAGTTCCTCAAGCTGACTCTGAGGACATCTACAGAATGAAATGTGCTTTGAGGCCTTTGGGGAGTCTGCTGTATCTCTGGAGAGGCAGTATATGAGTGTGCTAAGAACATGGCTCCTCAAGTCAGACAGACATGTATTAGAATATATTGATACTGCCACTTGCTAGCTGTGTGACCTTTGGCAAGTTACATACCTTCTCTGTGCTTCAGGTTCCTAATCTGTAGAAAGAAAATAATGATAGTGCCCGCCTCATAGGGTTATTGTGAGAATTAAATAAGTCTAGATTAGTGCCAGGCACCCGGAAGACATGTAATAAATACCATTTGAAACTTAAAAGAGTGACAGAATTAGCAGATGCTAATGACAATTTAAGGGGAAATATTGTACAATAGAAAAAGCCTGGGCTCTGAAGCCAGACAGATCTGGGTCTAGATCCAGGTTCTGCTATTTCCTATCTGTGTGGCTTTCTCAAATCACTTATCCTTTGAGGTTCAGCTTCCTCACTTATAAAATGGAAAGAATAATTTGTACTGTGCAGGATTTTTACTAGGATTGTATATTTTAAAACCCATCACATAGTAGGAATTCCATAAATTAGAACTATTACCATTAGTAACACAATATTATAAACACTTATTGATTGATAATAGCATAGGGTTATTGTCTTAACAGGTGTGACCTACGGGTTTCCCGACCAGGTTTTCTTTCACTTCTGTTTTCTCAGTTTCCCTGAGAAACTGAGCCTGATCTCTTGGTTTCTTCTCTCAATTCGCTTTTAACATCTTTGGTTTTAAGCACATTAGATGCCTCAGACCCTTGTCTTCAGTTCGGCTCATTTTAAGGCCTTTCTCTCAGCAGTTTTGTGACAACTATGTTCTTTTCATCGGTCAGCCCTCCTGGGACTGCAAGCAGCCTAGGCCCAACCACACACCCAGAAAAGAAAACATCCATAAAGAAAAACTCTTCAAAAATGCCTTATTTACTTGCTACCACCACTATACCCACAAGGGGGCGCCATCTCACATATAATTCTTACATTTTTGATGCAACGATTAATCAAAAACTGAGACACTGGCAGAATACTAATCACGAATAAGCAGAACCCCAAATTTGTCTGAAGACCAAACCCCCAGCATTGGTCACAGCCTCAGAATGGGCCATATTCTGAGGACAATACAGCTTAATGGTTAAGATCATGGGTTTTGGAGTCAACTTGCTTAGGGTCTGATTCTGGCTCTAACACTTCCTAGCTGTGTGCCCTCTAAGCCTCAGATTTTTCACTGAAAAAGTGGGATACCATTGATAACTATCTCAGGAAGATTCTGAGGAACAAATGGAGTGTTTGTAAAGAGTTTAACATAGTGCCTGGCACTTGGTACACACTCAATAAATGTTAGCTATTTCTGAGTCCTTACCCTGGCCACCAACTGAATTCCCAATCAGGTCATGCACTGAGCTCCAAACCTTAGCTACTGACTGTCTCTCAACTGACCATCTCACAGTGCATCCTGTCCTGGGAAAGATGGTGGGGGGATGGATTTGTGGACCTGCATTCCTACTAAGGGTGACCCAGTTGCAGGTTCCCTGTTGCCTCTCCCCCATGCCCACCCTGGCCCGCCCCTGTCATGTATACCCTTATATATTCAAGCTAAGGCTTCAGGACAGTGTGCTAATTTTGGATCTCGGTTTCCCTGCTAGCTTTGGACTTGGAAACTGGCTTAGATTACACATTTCTGCCCTGGAGAGCAACACCTCTCCCCCCAACAAACAGGTACATGAACACCACACACACACACACACACACACACACACACACACACGCACACACACACACAGAGGCATCTTCCACTCAAACTCCAGGAACAAATTCCTGCCCAGGGGGGAGGGAGTGAAAGGTAGCTGAGCCCTGTGGGACAGCTGGGCATCTGGCTCATTCCCTGCCAGGCACTTTTCCTAGTAAGGGCATCCTTTGGGTGAGAATATCCAACTGAAGACACAGCCCTTAGGGATCTCCATGACTGTTTCTCTTAGCCCCGCTAGCAATGTCCCCAGAACCCTTTTGGGGAATTGTATTTAGAGACCTGCTGGCACTCACTGACCCGGTCATCCAGCAGCTGGTGCCTGCCTGCCTCCCCTTTCCGTCTCTCCTTCCACCCCCATAGCTGTAGCTGTACCCACAGAGATAAGTGATTCAAACATCCCTAATCTGTGGTCTCCCCTAGTGCTGTGTGTGGCCCAGGGGTACCCTTCATCAGTGTTTGTAAGCCTGACCCCCTCCCCAAACAAGCCCCATGCCATTTCAGTTGTTTCCCCAAGGGACTGGATAAATTCTGGCTTTTCCAGCTGGAGAAATGTGTTGGCGAATCCTCCAGGGTTCCATCAGCTTGTGGAGATGGACTTCCCTTGGGTGTGATTTGAAAACACCCATGTATTCATTTCACAAATGTTTAATGAACCCCTATTATATGCCAAACACTGTTCTCAGTCTAGGAGATGTAAAGTTTACCAAGAAAAGAAGAAGAAGAAGAAGGAGAAGGAGAAGGAGAAGTAAAAGAAGAAGAAGGAAAGAAAGAAAAAGAAAGGAAAGGAAAAGAAAGAAAAATACCAGAATTCTCCACGAACCTTAGGATTCAATGGGACTGGAATGCCAGTATTGTGTTTACTACGTGCCAGGCACTGTTCTGAGTGCTTTACCACCTATTAACTTAGTTAATCTTCAAAACCTCAAATAAGGAATATGAGGGGTATTATTATTACCGTTTTATAGAGGAGGAAGCTGAGGCTCAGAGGTGTTTCATGATTGTAGTGAGTTAATAGTGTCCCTCAAAATTCATGTCCACCTGGGACTTTAGAATGTGACACTATTTGCAGATGTAATTAGTTAAAGATCTTAAGATGAAATCATACTGGATTTAGGGTGGGTCCTAACTTCAATGACTGATGTCCTTATAGAAGAGGAGAGGACACAAAGAAACACAGAGAAGGCCATATGAAGATGGAGGCAGATATTGGAGTTACGTGTCCATAAACCAACGAACACCATGGATAACAGGACTCACAGCCTCCAAAAGGAACCAACCCTGCCAACATCAGGATTTCAGACTTCTTGCCTCCTGAACTGGGAGAGAATACATTTCTGTTGTTTTAAGCCATTCAGCTTGCGGTAATTTGTTACATCAGCCCCAGGAAACTAATGCAATGACTTACAGAGCTAAGATTTGTACCCAAACAGCAGGCTCCTAAGTCTGTTCTCTTAACCCCAGAGCAGGGATTTGCTCTTGGAGTCTGGATGGAAGATGCCTGTGTGTGTGTGTGTGTGTGTGTGTGTGTGTGTTTTCTGGTGTCAAGCCAACAGCCTGTCTAATACCTCTCACACTCAACTGGGGAAGGTGGTTGAGGGCCTCCATGGTAACCTCCGGTGAATAATAGCCTGGCCCCCTACGAGCCCCAATTTTCTCATCTGAACAATTAGGAATTTTTGCTAGCTGGTCTTTAAGGCCCCTTCCATTTATGACATTTTATGAGGCTGTGATTCATGGTTTGTGGGGGGTGGCACAGTGACACTACTGAGAGCAGGTTGAGGATGAGGGTATAAAGGATATGCATTATATGTAATTGACTGATTTTCAAAAGGCCTGTGGATAAAAACCCTGTTATGGAAAATTTTTCATTATCTTTCCCTGTTGTTCTCTTTATGTCTGTTTCTCTCAGACTCCCCCCGCCCAACCTCTCTCTCTCTCTAGCACATGCATATGCATCTCTACACCCACACACTTGCCCAGAGACTCCTCTCCAACACTGGAGAGTAAGTTCATATTTATGAATTTCAAACTGGTACAGAAGGAAAGGGCCAAGGTATGAGTGTCCAGAAGTTCCTGGCAAAGAGAAAGGCATTGTGGGGGGCGGGGGGAGGAGGGCTCCAGAGACTCTGGGCTGGAAACAGTGTTATTAAGTATGTTCATTAATGAGCCCAAGAAGGAAATGACTAATAAATTGATGGAAGGAGGCTGATGGCACCAAACCACTTGGTTAAT
The DNA here is from genome assembly GCF_949987535.1 of Balaenoptera acutorostrata. NCBI lineage: Eukaryota > Metazoa > Chordata > Mammalia > Artiodactyla > Balaenopteridae > Balaenoptera > Balaenoptera acutorostrata. Next base: position 113,787,087 of record NC_080085.1, read on the forward strand.
TAAAACCACAGAGGTTTTGGAGTGACTCTGAAAAGCCCCTGAGGATGGACGTGGTCGATAGGAGGCAAATGAAGAATAAAGCCAAGAAAGACCATTCATGGGGTAATCACTGAAGGGATGTCTCTTGCAAGGAAAGGTGTCTAAAACTGGGAAAAAGGCAAATGGGCAAAATACCACAATTCCAGAAGTCTTCCCTTGATATACCTCCCCTGGGTACTAAAAGCTCCCCAACACTTCCGCGCTTCTTTATAAATGGTGCTATGCCTGTGTGTTTTCTGTGACTTTAGTTGTTTTCCTAGAAGCCACTGGGAATGGGTCTGGGCCCAGGTCCAGAGTGAATGTGAGAAGCTATGGTACTCCATGAAAGCCTCTAGATATTGGTCAGGTGGAAGGGCATCTGAGGGTCTTTTCTGTGGTCAACTGTCAAGTGACATAGAGCCTCCCAGGCTAGAATGTACCTTTACCCAGATCAGCCCCCAGAAGTTGTTTCAAATGGAATGATAGGAAATGACTTTGGAAATTGGCACAGCGCCAGTTTAGGTTCTGGGTGGCCATTTGCAGAACAGTGATAGGTACCTCAGAGTTTGTATGCTGGGACATGTCCTTAAGGCTTTGTCCGTCTCTCTTGGCAGAGTGATCAAGTACAAATACTTGAAGTACTTGTCACACTACACTTAGCAAGTCACTCAACCTTTCTGGGCCTCAGTTTCTTCATCCAGTAAATGGGAGTAATTATAGTGTCTACCTCATAGGGTTGTTTCTAATGTACAGCATGGTGACTACGGTTAACAATGTTATATTATATACTTGAAAGTTGTTAAGCGAGTAGATCTTAAATGTTATTACCACAAAAAATAAGATAATTATGTGAGAGGATGGAGGAGTTAACTAACCTTATCATGGTAATCATTTAGCAATATATACAAAATATCAAATAATCATGCTATACACCTTAAACTTACATATATTGTGTGTCAATAATATCTCAAGAAAAGAGCCATAGATAATATACCATGCTGGACAAATAGAAAATAAATAGTATCCTTTGTCTTTTTCACCTAGATATCTTTTGTATACCTTAAACTCGACATAACTCTTTACCCCCCCACCGTATATTACTATCTCAGTTAATGGCATCACTGTTAATGCCTCAGTTTCTTAAACTATAAACTTCAGAGTCATCCTCACCCCTGCTTTCCTTCAACCCTCACATTCAACCGATCACCAAGGTCTACTTCCTCTTCTTTATCCTTGTTGCCTCACATTGCCTCTACCCTAGAACAGACCTTCATTGTTTCTCACCTAGATATTATAATGGCCTCCTAACTGGTTGCCATGCCTCTGTCTCTCCTTCCTGCAGCCCATTCTCCACAGTGTAGCCAGATAAGCTTTTGAAAACACGAATCTGATCATGTCACTGTGCCCCAGCTGAAAACTTCATACTCACTATTTCTTTCAAAATCAAATGCACACTCCTTGTCTTGTCCTCTAAGGAAATCCATAATCCTCTTCTGTCCAGCCCTCTGTCCACTCCTCCCAGTCTTCACTTGAGCCTCATTGAATCCCTTATCCAAATACGCCATGCTATTTCACTTCTCCCTGCCTTTGTATACAGTTTCTTTTCCCTAGTCTTACTTGTTGAACTCCTACTCATCCTTCAAAGCCAGGCTCAAGTGTGACCTTCTTTGGGAAGTCCTTCCTGTCCCTCCCAAGCAGACATTTTGGTGCCCTCCTTATGCTCCCAAAGCAGTTTTTCAGGCCCCCTGTCCAGCACTTCTCTTGCTGTCTAAAGGTGGTCTATTTATTCCACTTGCCCGAATGTTCCCCATCCCCCTGCAGGAGTCAGTCTAAGCTGCCATAGTCCAAGGAATAGAATCAAGGCATCCGGTTGTGGCCAGTCTGTGTCCTGGACTCTGTTCTTCCTGTCTTTCCAAAACAAACTCAGTCACAGTCCCCCAGGGAACTTGAGAAACAGAGAAAAATCCAGGTGACAGGAACTGATGTTGAACAAGCTGGTGCTGCTGGATAAAATCTTCTCATAACAAGCCCTGATCAGCTTCCTGTCTTCAAGATAAATGACCCAGCACTGATGGCTCTGCAATTACCAGCTCTTCTAATTGAATGTTGAGACCCTTGCTTTTGGGAAACCAGTGGCTTAGGCCCTCCCTGCCCAACCCCTACCTAGGTATATGTTTTCTCTGGTCTCTATTCGAATTCAGTGGACAGGTGTTGAGTGCCTGCCATGCGCCAGGTATCTTGCAAGGCATTTTTAGAAACATGACCTCATTTGATTGTCATAACAACCCTACCTGGTAGATACTATCATCTCCATTTGAAATATTATATGGAACCTGATGGCTCCAGATGTGGAAGGACTTGCTTAAGATTACCTAGCTAATAAAAAGCAATATATCATTTATCGAGTTTTTACTTATTGCCTAGCCCCATGTGAAGTACTCTACGGACATTGTTTTATCTATACAACAACTCCGGAAAGTAGATAACATGATCTCCATCTTAGAGGTGGAGAATTTGGGACTGAGGGAGATGATATGATTTAACCAATATCTCATGATTAGTCAATGATAGAGCTGGGACTGTAAATCCATGTCTCTCTGCTTTTAGGTCTGATAATCTTTCTACCACACCATACAATCTCTTTTTCTCTCATCAGATCAGAGTTCTCCAAGTAGAGAACTCTGTGTTTCTCACGGCAAGAAGAGCCATTGTTCACAGTGCTGTTCAGTATGAGGCACAGACCAACTAAAGAATGAGCATCAGCCTGCTCCAATCCAAACTTGAGGACCCAGTACTGGTGTGAATACGGTCCTTGGGAGAGTCAGGCCATTTTGCAGCATGTGGCCCTGCCTCTTCTGGTCCCTGAGGTAAGCATCTTCAACTCTTAGGGCTCTAGAGGGAAACTCCTTCTCTAGGAATAAAGCACGTTTTCAATAAGGAAACATATTCCAGTCACAAACCCATTGCTCTGAAGGACAACCTTTGCTGAGAAAAAGACAAGCTTTGCAGAGATAGGAGCTGAAACTGCAGTCACTTTTCCAAATGGTCTTCATTTGGGAGACACATGGATGATGTACCAGGAACATTTACTAAGCATCCTTCCTGGGAGCCACTAGCTTGCTGTACGTTCCTGGACCCCAGTTTCCCATGAACCCAATGAGAGGGTAGACCAGAAACCCTCTAAGGTCCTTGTAGTTTGAATCACCTACAGTTCTAGGTTCCCAACGTCGACCAGCTCCTAACCTGTTGAGTGCTGTGAATTTCCTGGGCCAGCTCCCAGGTCAGTGTCAACATGGATATGCACCTTAGCAGTCCACCTTGGACACAGCACCCCAGTTAGGTACTTCATCTTCTTCCTGACAGTCTTTTAAAGTAAATGGACTGATAAAATGGACAGGAAAATGATGACTCTGGCAGACTCAGAGAGCTGTCTTACTCCTCCCACCATCGCCACCCAGAGCCACAGCCAAATGAAATGGCTCTTGGAACAGGACTGGCTCATCCCATTAAGGAGATGAGAGTTCTATGAATTGGGAAGAAACTTTCAAAGGCAGAGAGGTCAGCAACTAGGGCCCATGGTTAAGTACTACTCTGTGGGTAGGACAAATTGAGTGGAGGGGCTTCTGCAGGCTTGATGGTGGGGTTGGAGAACAAGGAGGCAGCTGAGCTCAAATGGAGAGCACCAGCCTGGCCAATGCAGCTAGCACTAGTTGGAGCTACTGTCTTCCACGCCTCACCCCTGCCCTCACCCTCACCCCTGCCACTTCTAATTCCCTCAGCTGCTCCATGCCCGATTTCCACACCCCAGCCCCCTCCTATTCCTTTCTGAATTTGTCCTCTCTTTTTATATAATAGTACCTATTGTCTTGGGTACTGTGGAATATTTCAAGCACCATAGAAGGCTCTCTCATGCCCCTTCCCCAGTCAATACTACCCCAGGAGTTAAGCACTAGTCCAGAATCATCTGGAGGACTTGTTAAAGCACAGACGCCTGGGCCCTATATTCAGAGATTCTGATTCAGTAGATATGGGTGGGGCCCATAAATTTGCATTTATAACAAGTTCTCAGGTGCTTCTGGTGCTTTAAGAACCACTGTGCTAGTCTGACTTCTCTCAGCATCAATCAGTTTTGCTTATTCTTCAATGTCCTCTTTCGTGTCTGCCTTCTTTCACTCATCCTTCTGTCTGTAAAGTTCACCCACGTTGTTGAGTGTACCAGTAGTTCTTTTTTCTTTTCTTTCTTTGTCGTATTTGTAGCATTTCATTGTATGAATATAGCGCATTTTACTTATTCATTCTACTGTTGATGGATATCTGAGTTATTTACTGTTAGGAGCTATTATGAATAATGTTGCTGCTATGAATATTCTTGTACACGTTTTTGGTGGACATATGCACTCATTTCTCTACATACCTATGTATAGAATAGCTGGATCATAGGGTATGTATTTTTTCACTTTCTTAGGTACTGCCAAACAATTTTCCAACGTGGTTATATGAATTTTTACTCCCACTAGCAGAGTATGAGAGTTCCAGTTGCTCCTTATCCTTGCCAACATTTGCTATTGATTTTCTTGTTTTAAATGTTAGCCATTTTGATGTGTGTGTGTGTGTGTGTGTGTGTGTGTGTGTATGTGTAGTATCTCACTGTGGTTTTAATTTGCACTTTGGATGGCCATTTTAACTAGGTTGCATAGTGTAAAACTATTAGGAGAGATGGGAATGCCCAGCACAGGGCCCTCAAACCAGTGACAGACGGTATGGTAAACACTGTACAAATCAGCTCAAATGATATGGTGGAGCACTGGATGGAGAGGGGGTGGAGAAAAGTTCAAGGGAAAATCCAAGCTTCTTCGCTGTTTTTGGACTTACCTTCCTCCCTTGTACAGATAAGACAGTTCTCTCTTTGAAGTGGATCAGGGACCTCAAGGTTGGTCTTTGAGCTTGGGAATATTGAGGCAGTTACTGCCAGTCCCTGAGATGGGAGTGAATTTTGTGTATAGGAGGTACAGAAAGACAGCCAATATGGTTGAAGTGTAAGAAAAAAAGGGGAGGATACAGATACTGTTAGAGAGATCAACAGGAAGCATCTTTCAAAGGGTCTTGTAGGCCATAGGAAAGAGCTTGAAGTTTATTCCAAGTGCAATGGCAATCCAATAAAGGGTTTTCAGCAGGAGAGTGACAGGGTATGATTTATATTTTTGAAAATAACACTCTGGATAATGTGTAGAGCAGTGGTTCTTTTTTTTTATTTTTAACATCTTTATTGGAGTATAATTGCTTTACAATGGTGTGTCAGTTTCTGCTTTATAACAAAGTGAATCAGTCACACATATACATATATCCCCATATCTCTTCCTTCTTGCGTCTCCCTCCCTCCCACCCTCCCTTTCCCACCCCGCTAGGTGGTCACAAAGCACCGAGCTGATCTCCCTGGGCTATGCGGCTGCTTCCCACTAGCTGTCTATTTTAGAGCAGTGGTTCTTGTCCTTGGCTACATGTTGGACTCATATGGGGAGTTTTAAAAAATACTGACTTCTGAGTCTTCCCTCCCAAGATTCCGATTCAACTGACCTGGAGTACAGCTGGGGCATTGGGAATGAAGGCAGAAAGAAGTGGACAGATCGGAGACATATTTTGGATGTGGAATCTATTGGGTTTGGAGATTGACCATGAACTATAGGGAGAGGAATGAGTGAAAGACATGGCCAAGTGTCTTACGTGCAACTTACAGTAGATGGTGGTGCCAGTGGAGCACTGAGGGAGGAGCAGCAGGTTGGGTGTGAGACTGTGAGTTCAGTTTTGGACATACTGAGTTTAAGATAAATGAGCTATTCAAGGAGGTAGATAGGACTCCATAATGGATTAGATACAGTGAGGGGAGAGGAAGAAGGAAAACCAAAGAGGATTTCCTCCTTTAATGTCTTCTTTCAGCCTTTCCATGACTCTTGTCTTAGTTTTTTCCACTTCTCTGGTTTAGATCCCATCACTGTGTTCTGGGTACTAAAAGACTAATAAGATAAACTTCTTCCTACAAACGTGTTAGCTCACTCCATTCCATTTTCCTCTCTGATAAAATTTAGCTTTACGCAGCTAAAATACACATGTACCATTGTTCCTCAAAGAATGACCCTTCTGGGGGGTATTTCAAGCCTCTGTGGCTGACTAGTGGGGAAAAGTTGAGAAAAACTGTGCTAAAATTTTGCCCCTTCAATTTCAGTGAGAAGGAGATGGCTTGGATCAAGATAAATTGGGGCGAGTTCTGACTCCCTTTGGGAAAATGCAGATTCTGAACTAGGAGTTTTATATCCCTTGTCTCATTTGAATATTCTAGACCACTCTGGTTGTTATTATTGCCATTTTACAGTTAAAGAAACTAAGGCCCAGAAAGGTTAAGCAACTAGGTCACACGACTAATCATATACAGAACCTGGAGGCATATTTCTGCCATGAGTACTTGGAGAATTGATTGATTTGTGTATTTGTTTGTTTACAACTGTCCTCCAAACCCTGTCCTGCCACAGGCTCAGCTTCCCCAAACCAGTCACTACTTTCCATAGTAATCCTGACCACCAGCTTTTTGCACTCACTTCCTTACAGTCTCATCATGTGTTATGCCTCTAGGAGCACAGGTGATCCTGCATAGAAACCTAAGGAGCATCAAGGGAGTAAAAAGTCCCCTTAGATAAAAACTAGATAGGCTGGTGGACTGGAGTGGGATCACCATTTGCGAGTTTCATCTCTTGAGTCCTGTCTTATAGTAACATGCCGTCACCCCTGCCTCTGAAATGGAGGTCCCAAGAGCTGGAAGAGCCCTTCAAGAGCAAAGAGTCTCATTCCAAACGTAGGGAAACAGGGCAAAGAGAGGCAAGGTAGTCTGCCTGAAGTCACAGCGCTAATTAGAGGCAGAATTAGGGTAAGCTGCAAGTGTCCTGAGTCTCTATTTTTTTTAATTTTTAATTTTATATTGGAGTGTAGTTGATTAACAATGTTGTGTTAGTTTCAGGTGTACAGCAAAGTGATTCAGTTATGCATATACATGTATCTATCCTCACACTCTGGTGAGATATAGGGGGGCAAGAAAGATGATATATTATTGGTGGGGGTTTCCCGAGTATATCTCTGGGAGGAGGCTTTCTGAAGGAATGGGTAAGGGGGGAAAAGAGCAGACAGCATCCTTGAGGCTGTAGCAGAGAACTCTCCAGAACCGCTGCAGTCACGTCCCACCCTGCCAGCCAGCCCCTCAGCCCTCAGCTTGGGGCTGGAAAAAGACATAGGACAGGGCTCCTTAATGAGAACATTTGGGAACCCGGGAAAGGTTAATGATCTGCAGCCTCAACCATCCGTCAGCTGCCCAGCCAGAGACAGTAAACACCGTTACTCATCTAATTAGCCAGGAAAGGCTGGGCAGGGGCTGAAGAAAGGGCCTTGGGGATTACAGTCCCCCAAGTGTCCACCCGCTTAGGGCTGTTGAAAGAGACTACCAGAAGGTACAAGCCCCCATTCCCAGAAGGAGTTGGGAGGGAGCTCACATCCAGTCGGCCACCCTGCAGCTCTGGCTGCAGGCGGTGGCAAAGATGTGGAAGGGCATGGACATTTATTGAGGGCCTCCTCTATTCCAGGCACTGTGCTGGCCAATCTTCTATGTGTCATCTTATTTTGTCCTCCCAACAGCACTGCAAGGTCCTTACATTTATTAAGCACCTGTTGTATGCCCATCACTTTACATATATCATTGGCTTTCACTTTTCTAAGAGTCCTAGGAAGTACTGGTTGGTATTTCACCCATTGCACAGGAGAGAAAATCAAGATTTACAGAACATAATTGGTTTATTTGCTGATTTATTCAGAAAATGTATATTGCATGCCCACTCTGTGCCAGGCATTGTGCTAGGTGCTGAAGATATAATGATAAAATGACAGATACAGACTTTGCCTTCATGATGCCCACTGTCTAATGGGGGAGACAGACAGTAAAACATAAGCTCACACAACTAGTAAGCAGCAAGACTGAGATTAGGATCTGAGAGTAGAGGAGAGCTGTAAGCAGGATGGTGAGGGCACTAAGGTGACAGGTATTGTGGGAATCAGACCAGAATACCCTTGCTCATGACGAGCTACTCTGTCTCCAGGAGGCCAGGCCCTGGGACCAATGATGTACCACTGCTGGGGGTGGAGGGAGAGTTGAAGACCTCTCAAAGCATACGTGCCCATTGCACTCTGGGAGGCTCTTCTCCTTTCCAGCCGCCATGAATTATTTCAGCTCCAAAGAGGAGGTATTGGGGTTAAGAATAGCTCTGTGATTGCTGAACAGTCGATGGGGTGGGCCATGGCAGGGGAATGGGTATTCTCTGAGCACCTGGTATGTTCTCAACCCTATGCCAAGTTCTGGGAGGGGGTGCCCAGGAGCAAAGACCCAGTTTTTTTTTCCCAGAAGGCCTTTAATCTAAGTTGGAAACATGATTTATTTTTATGGAAAGATTAAGGAAGATAGCCAGTTAAGAGCTGAACAGGGCAGTTCTGGCTAGTCAGCTTAGAAGCCTGAGATTCTTTGAGGGCTTTTTGGAAGAGACAGAGTAAGGGAAGGGGAGAGAGAGAGAAAGAGGGAGTGCACAAGTAAGAGAAAAAAATGTAATCGAAAGAGAAAAAGAGAAAGACACAGAGCCATGGAGAGATACAGACAGAGATGACAAACAGAGAAAGGTAGAGGTAGAGAGGAAAGAGGAGAGAGCAAGAGATAGAGGAGAGAAACAGGGAAAAATTGTGGCAGAGACCAGAGCAACAGAGTGTGACAGACAAAATGAGACATTAGAGGGAGTGGGAGGGAGAAAGAGAGAGGCTGGGGCCTGCATTTGGACAGGAAGGGGCTCAAATGATGAGGTCACCTCTCACTCACGTTGAGGCCCTACAGATCACTGTGGAATCAGGCTTCAAATAGTTATCATATCCCCAAAAATGAGCCTTTTACACTAGTAATGGGCCCAGTTGTCTGGGTGGCTGAAGAGTGGGGAAGTGAGTGTGTGTGTATATGTATGTGTGTGTGTGAAACTGACAGAAGTCACCACATAGGCATGTGTACACCTCTTTCCCACACTCACACTTATAAGCCTAGCTACTTGCAAAGCTGAATGCAACCCAACTTGTAAAGTGAATCCTCTTTGTCCACGAAATGACATTCCTCCATTTAGGAAAGCTCTCCACTGGGAAGTGAGTTCCTGTCATTGGAACAGGAAGAAAATGTCTCCAAACTAGGAATATCAGAAGACCTAGGCTCACATTTAGGCAAAATCAGGATTTAGCCATTTATTGGCTGTGTGACCTCACACTGTTTTGTCAACTTCTCTGGGTCTCAGTTTTCTCCCCAACGACTAAGTGGTAGTATTTAGTTCTTGGACATTTTCCCATTTGAGCACGTGCAAGAAACAGGTGTAGCCTGGGCCCCCAAGGAAATCTATCCTGGTGACCTTTAATTTGAAAGGGTGAGGGGAGGGGAGGGGATCAACAGATCAGATCAGAAGGCAGTGTGGAATGAGGCAGGGGTATAAATAAAGTAATGCCTAAATGAGTCGTCTGAAATGGAATGGGCCCCTGGAAACTCGGCCCTTGGTCAGGCTCCCTTGTCCCCGTTGGCTGGCTCAAGGGAGGGGCCTTCCTCCTCTCACACCCCTCTTGGCTCCGGTCTGCCTCCCGCCTGCCTTCAACCTCCCTTCCACTTCACTGCTCAGTAGGGCTAAATAAAATGTCAGAAATGATTAATGGGGACACTCCCAGTTGAGAAACCAGCATGCACAATGGTGGGAGGGGAGACAGAATAAAAAGGCCCGATATGGGGTTTTTCAGGCCATGTTAAGGGTGTCTTGAGGAAAATGGCCATATCTTACTTGACTGGTCATGGGCAAGGTTGGGTCCATCCCCAAACCCTCTGACTCAAACCAGCTCTTCATTCTTTGCGACCGGATTATTGCAACAGCCTCTTCCCGGGCCTCTTCGCCTCCAGCTTCTTGCCTCCTTTCTGTTCACCACCCTTCACATTAATCTTTCTATATCCCAACATTGAGCATACATCTCCTCTACTTGACTGTGAGCTATGTAATTCCCTTTGACAAGCACCATGTTTCTCACAGAGGAGGTACTCAGCAAATGTTTGATAGATGAATAAATGAGAAAATGAATACCATGCGTCAGTCACTATACGAGTCATTGTAGCGAGGGCCTCCCACGTGCTCCCGCAGTCCACAGTGTTCATCCCTATCAAAGAATTTATTCCTCAGTTTGTAATTGCTTGTTTACTAGACTGGAAATTCTGTGAGGACAGAGACCACATTTATCAGGTTCACCTTCTCTGGCATACCTTATTCTCAGCAGCTTACACTGTTTTGAAGGAATGAATGAATGAATTTTCCACTGGGAATGTATTTTTCCTCCATCTCTAACTTCACATTCAGCAGTTATACATTGGGCACCTACTTATGTGCAAGGCAGTGATCTGGGCGTTAGAAATTTAACAGTGAGCAAAACAGACAAAAACTCCTGCTTTGATGGAGCTTATATTCTAGTGGGGAAGACAGTTGATAAATATATGGACATACATTTATATAACCAAATGACAAATAGCGATAAGTGCCATGAAGAAAAATGAAGCAGGACAAAGGCGTAGAGAACGGTGGAGGGGATTCCTGTTTTAGCTGGAGACATCAGGGAGGACCTCTCTGAAGAGGTGACACATGAATAGACACCTGAATAAGGTGAAGGATGAGGCATTCCAAACAAACGGAACTAAGAGTGCAACGGCCCTGATGCAGAAACGTGCTTAACAAGTTTCAGAAAATGTAAAGAGGCCAGTATGGCTAAAGCATACTGAGCCAGGAGATGAGGAGGAGACAAGGTCAGAGAACTAGGCAGGGGCCAGATCATGTAGGGTTATGGAGGCCATAGTAGAGAGTCGAGATCTTACTCTAAATAAAATCATAACTCAACAAAAGATTTCTAAGTAGGCAAATGACAGTTGATTGATGTTTTTAATAGATCTGTGAACACTGGTGAAGAAAATCATAGAGGCAAAAGTGGGAGGACAGAACCCAGTTAGAAAGTTAGTGTGATAGGCTAGGTGACAAACGATTACAGCTTGGTCCACAGCGTTAGTAGTAGAAGTGAGGAGAGAGTGGTTGGACAAGATATGTTTGTTTGTTTGTTTGTTTGATTTTCAGTTTCCATCTCTCTCTTTTTTTTAACACCTTTATTGGAGTATAGTTGATTTACAATGTTGTGTTAGTTGCTGTTGTATAACAAAGTGAATCAGCTATACATATACATATATCCCCATATCCCCTCCCTCTTGCACCTCCCTCCCATCCTCCCCATCCCACCCCTCTAGGTGGTCACAAAGCATTGAGCTGATCTCCCTGTGCTATGCAGCTGCTTCCCACTAGCTATCTGTTTTACATTTGGTAGTATATATATGTCAATGCCACTCTCTCACTTCGTCCCAGCTTACCCTTCCCCCTCCCCGTGTCCTCAAGTCCATTCACTACGTCTGCATCTTTATTCCTGTCCTGTCCCTAGGTTCTTCAGAACCTTTTTTTTTTTTTTTTAGATTTCATATATATGTGTTAGCATACGGCATTTGTTTTTCTCTTTCTGACTTACTTCACTCTGTATGACAGACTCTAGGTCCATCCACCTCACTACAAATAACTCAATTTCATTTCTTTTTATGGCTGAGAAATATTCCATTGTATATATGTGCCACATCTTCTTTATCCATTCATCTGCCGTTGGACATTTAGGTTGTTTCCATGTCCTGGCTATTGTAAACAGTGTTGCAATGAACATTGGGGTACATGTGTCCTTTTGAATTATGGTTTTCTCAGGGTATATGCCCAGTAGTGGGATTGCTGGGTCATATGGTAGTTCTACTTTTAGTTTTTTAAGGAACCTCCATACTGTTCTCCATAGTGGCTGTATCAATTTACATTCCCACCAACAGTGCAAAAGGGTTCCCTTTTCTCCACACCCTCTCCAGCATTTATTGTTTGTAGATTTTTTGATGATGGCCATTCTGACCAGTGTGAGGTGATATCTCATTGTAGTGTTGATTTGCATTTCTCTAATGATAAGTGATGTTGAGCATCCTTTCACGCGTTTGTTGGCAATCTGTATATCTTCTTTGGAGAAATGTCTATTTAGGTCTTCTGCCCATTTTTGGATTGGGTTGTTTGTTTTTTTGATATGGAGTTGCATGAGCTGCTTGTATATTTTGGAGATTAAACAAGATATGTTTTGAATGCAGAGCCAACAGACCTATGGATAGTTTGGATGTAGGGTATGAGAGAAAGAAAAAGAGAAATCAGGGATGAGGCTGAGGATTTTATCCAGTTCAAGTCCCATTCTTCATGGCTCAGTTGAAAGACACCTCTTCTTAGAAGCCGTCCATGACGCACCCTACCTTACCACCGTTAAAGTCAACTCTCCTCCTCAATTCCCATAGCATTTTGCAGCTGTGTAATGCTAACAAGAACATTCTACCTTCTGGCAGAGCAGAGGTACCTGTGCACATCTACCTCCCCCACTTGATTTAGAGCTCCCCAGGGACTTTGTCATTGTCATCTGTTTAGTCTTCACTGGACCCAGCACAATGGCTTGTGCAGAATATTTTGACCAATAAATACTGTTGAAATTGAATAGATTAACTAAATTGAAGCTGTTTATTATTGCTTCCAGTGTATGGTTGCAAAACTCTCCAATCATTAGAAGGTAAGCTGAAGAATTATTTCAATATCACCAGCTTTTAATTACTAAAGTCCACTTGATAGATGCCTCTGCTTGAATTATTGGCATCATGAGGATTAAAATGTGCTCTCTTAATTAAAAGAAAGCTCATGTGTTGAGTGAGGGGCATGGAGGGCGCTGGAGGGTGAGATATTGAGTGGATTCTGTTCTCACAGCTCATGTTCACCTAGTGAAGCTGTGAGGAGAAGTGAAAACTATCTAGAGGAGGACCAAGCTGATACTTATAAAAATGGCAGAAGTGAGAGGAGGCAGGGATTTCAGAAGCATGAGAGTTGAAGTATTTGGTTGGCCAAAAAGTTCCTTTGGGTTTTTCCATAATATCTTTTCCATAATATATGGAACTGGGTTCAAATTTCAGCTCTGCCATTTACTAATCATGATACTCTAAGGAAGTCATTTTAAAGTTTTTAATTGAAGTACAACTTATATACAAAAATGTGCATCAATCTTAACTGTGTCACCTGATGAATTTTTCCATATGCATACACCCATGTAAGCATCTCCCAGATCAAAACGTAGAATATTTCCAGCATCTCAGGAGGCTCCCTCATGCCCCTTCACAGTCAGTACCCCTTGGAAAGGTAGCTACTATTATAACATCTATCACCATGTAGTGGTTTTTCCTGTTTTAATCTTCATGTAAATGGAATTATACAGAATGTACTCTTTTGTGCCTGGCTTCTTTCTGAGCAAGTCATTTAAACTCTTTAAGCCTCAGTTTCTTCATCTATATAACAGGAATATTAATAGCACTTACATCATAGGGGTGTGAAGATTTTATGAGATAAAGCATATAAAATGCTCAGGAAAGTGCCTGGGGCATAGTGTGTACTGAATAAATATTAGTCCTTTCCTTCCTTACTTCCCTTCTAAGTTCTTAGAGCCGTATTAGGCACTCTTGATGTATAAGAATAAAAGGCAGTTCACACTCTTAAGGAGCTTATAATCTACTTAGGGAGACAAGGATACAAAGTGCTTGGTAAGCAGTAAATGACAATAAAAGATACTATTAATATAATGAATATATAATATCAATTACTAATCCCATGGCTGATTGGAGAGGAGGCACGCAATATCATGATATGGTTAAAAGCATAGGCTTTGGAGTTTTTGGACTCCAGTTCTAGCTTCAGTTTCCCCATTTACCAGTTGTGTGACCTTGGGGATGTCACATAAGTCTCTAAGCCTCAGTTTCTACATCTATAGAATAAGGTTAATACTATTATCTACCTCATGGGATTGCTGAGAACATTGAATACAACATATGTCAAGTGCCTGTCACAGGGCCTGGAACATAGTATACACTTGAACAGTGGTATTTTCTGAGGTGTTTTTTCCTGCTTTGGAATGCTAGGATTCATAAAGATCCAGAAGTACCAGCCAACCAGCGTTGGTTAAGTGGCTTGCAAAACCTCACCCACTCCAGTTGAACAAGTAGCAGGAGCCCCAAGATGACTGTTGAAGCCCGAGGGGCCACGTCTTTCTTTACCCCTCTACCTTTCTCTAGTAGACACTCAAGATACTACCAGTGACCATTGGTCTAGGGACTGTGCCTCTGAGCCTCCCAACCGTGCTTTTTTATTGTTCATAAGCCTTAACTCCTAGTGATCCAGGTCCCCAAACGGGACTCTCCCTTGAAAAGCTGACTCCGTGCAGCCTTCTGCCAGAGCCACGGCAAGCTGGCCCCAGTCCAGCAGTGGAAGACTCATTTGTCACTGAGGAGTGCAATTTTTATGGCCATTGGAAGTCAACATTTGCAAATCAAAATTCTTTAAACACTGCTTAGCATCACAGTGTTTTGAGAAAATATTTTCAAAACGTTTTTATGCATTCTACTTCCCACTGTTCAAAACAAATTTAAGAAAAACTTAAAAATCAACATGTCTTGAAAATATTTTTCATACCAAAACAAATGTTTCGAAAGCTTTTTGCAGATATGATGATTAGTGAGATGATTCAGCCCCAAAGAATATTTTCTCTAGTGTTGTTCTGATGATTGTATTTTTCAGGCTTGATTTAGTCAGATTATTGTCTCAAAACCATATTTATTTTCTATCTTCAGACCCAGCCAAGAGACCAAGGGAATTTAAAATCTTAAAGCTTCAACATAAAACATGTGTTGAATAAACGAATAATTTCTTCTTTTTGTCTTGGCTGCCAGAAGACTCAGAGTTATGTTAGGTAGTATTTTACCCTTGGTTAGGTACAGGTAACTATTTCACCCTTGGTTTTGCCTTGCTCTACATTTTAAAAAAGCAGCTTTATTGAGGTATAACTGATATACAAAAAAAACAGCACATATTTAAAGTATAAAATTCAACGTTTGGACACCTGAATACACCTGTGAATCCATCACCACAGTCAAGGTAATAGACATATCCATCACATCCAAAAGTTTCCTGGTGTCCCTTTGGTTTTTTTTTTTTTTTTGGTTTGTTTGGGTTTTTTTTCTGGCAAGAACACTTAATATGAGATCTACCCTCTTAATAAATATTTCAGTGCCTATCTGTGAAAGTCCTAGAAGAAGACAGGAAAAAACTCCTTGACAGTGGTCTTGGCAATGATTTCTTGGCTATGACAACAAAAACAACAATAGGTAAGTGGGGACTACATCAAACTAAAAAGCTTCTGCTTTTTACCTGCACAGTAAAGGAAACAATCAACAGAATGAAAAGGTAACTGATGGAATGGGAGAAACTACTTGCAAACCATCTATCAGACAAGGGGTTAGTATCCAAAATACATAAGGAACTCTTAAAACTCAATAGCAAAAAATCAACCCAATTTAAAAAAACAAAGAACTGGGATAGACATTTCCATATGGTTTTTCTATCACTCTTTTGATCTTCATTTATCTGCCCTATTTCTCTGAATTTTTATGTTACTCTTCCTCAAATCCATTTTGGAAGTAGATGAAGTTATTAATGACATATAAAACATAAATTGTTCAAAATCTAGGAACAAGAAAAAAATGTGTTCAATAGAAAATGAGCAAAATATTTGAATTGGCATTTCACAGAATAGGAAACCTGAAATTATGGGGAAATGCCCAATTGCAGTAGTACTCAGAAAAATGTAAAGTTGAAAAACCATGAGATATTGCTAAATGCATATTTAAATGGCAAAATTAGAAAGTCAGATAATATGAGCTGGTGACAATATGGGGAATCATATATTCTCATGTATTGCTGGCAGGAATGTGAACTGGCAAAGCTACGCTGGAGAGTAATCTAGAGGTGCTTAATGAAATGAAATACGCATAACCCTATGATCAAGTTTATAGTTCTGGAAGCGATCCGTTAAGGGACACGTGCAAGTATGTTTTTTTAAAAAAATTTTATTTATTTATTTATTTTTGTCTGTGTTGCGTCTTTGTTGCTGTGCCAGGGCTTCTCATTGCGGTGGCTTCTCTTGTTGCAGAGCACAGGCTGTAGGTGCGAGGGCTTCAGTAGCTGTGGCGCATGGGCTTAGTTGCTCCGCAGCATGTGGGATCTTCCCGGACCAGGGATCGAACCCATGTACCCCGCACTGGCAGGCAGATCCTTAATCACTGCGCCACCAGGGAAGTCCCGAGTATGTTTATGGAATCATCTTTTGTGTGATAGCACTGAAGGGAACCTAGATATCTATAACTAGTGGACTGGCAAATAAAATGGGATATATGCACATGATGAGAATACCATGGCTAATCAGAACTAATAGTCTAGATACAAGTCTTGGTCAGCTCAGGCTGCCATAATGAAATACCATAGGCTGGGTGGCTTAAACAACAGACATTTATCTTCTCACAGTTCTGGAGGCTGGGAGTCCAATTAGGGTGACAGCATGGTCAGTTTCTGGGGGGTGAGGGCTCTTTCTTGACTTGCAGATGGTGTCTTCTCCCTGCATCCTCATGTGGCAGAGAGAGAGAGAGAAAGCAAGCTCTCTGGTGTCTCTTCTTATAAAAGCACTAATCCCATCATGAGGTCCCCACCCTCATGACCTCATCTAACTCTAATTACTTTCCAAAGGCCCTGGTCTCCAACTACCATCACACTGGAGTATAGGGCTTCAATATATGAATTGGTGCTGGGGGGCCGGGCATAAACATTTAGTTTGTAACAATACACCTAAAGCAACATCATTAAGAAAAAATGATGCTAAGTGAAAAAGTAATAAAGGGAATTTCGTAGTGCAATACAATTTATGCAAAAACACTATACAATTTCAAGATTACACATGTAGCTAAATTAATATATAGATGATGGATTGAGAGGGTGCTTATTAAGTATATTAGGGTGGATGTCTATGGGGGCAGAAGGGAAATGGGATTGGAAATGGGAAAAGAGGAAAAGAATAAAATTAATTAAAACAAAAAAGAGAGACCTTGTAATGAAGACTGTGTCATTAACCAAGGAATATGAATGACTCAAGTCTATGAATCTTGAGGTCAAAATAACCAGAAAAATATTTATAAATTTAAGGGATATATTGCTGTGTTTCAACATTAGTTCCTATAAATAGACCAGAAAGCTTTCCTGGCCTTTAAGATATGGACTTTTTAATTCTACAGATGAAGAAGACCTCTGTGCCTACCTCAGGATCATATGAATGGTGTGCAAGTAGTCAAGATGATTTCTATGGAAATGAGGGATTAGATTCTAAGATTAGATTCTAAAATCAAGACTTACCATATTGTCTGAATGAGAATGAGGTCTGAAGTTGGGGTATGGTTTTTTCCAAAGACACTGCAATGGTGGAAGGTTGTGTATAAGCAGGAGAGTGATCTCTGAAGAAGAGCATCTCAAAGTTAAATTCAAGAGCATTCAGCCCAAAAAAAGGTAGATAAATGATGCCTAGTGTGTATACTACCGTCTGGCTTGGGGAGTGGGAGTAGAGGTGGGAAGAAGGAGACACAGTTGAAAAGAAGTTGTTTGGGCAGGGAGAAAGTTCTTCCAAAAGGGGAGCAGGATGGGGAAAAATAGTCACAGATGGGAAGACAGAGTAGAGGTTGTGCTGATCAGAGAGACTTGGAGATTAGAGATTGTGTTAGATTTGGGGGATGGGGGTTAGGAGAAGAGAGAGACTTTTCTAAATAAGAATCAAGAGTCTAACATTTAAATCTCAGTCTCTTATGCCTAGGTGCCAATCAGCCTGAGAGGAATCACCCTAATGATCCCACCCCCACACACACTCCATTGTGCAGTGTTACTGTTCTCCCTTGTGACAATAGGATGTGGTTTGAAAGCTGGTGGGGACAGGGCATACAGTCACTATCAAAGTCTGCTTGGCTTGCCTAGCTCACTGGGTTCCATTTTGGTGGGGAAGAAATAGTGAGAGACTGAGACTTCCCTGGTGGTCCAGTGGGTAAGACTCCACGCTCCCAATGCAGGGGGCCCGGGTTCGATCCCTGGCCAGGGAACTAGATCCCGCATGCATGCTTCAACTAAGACGTCTGCATACCACAACTAAGACCCAGCGCAGCCAAAATAAACTATAAATAAATAAATAAATGAAAATAAATTTTTAAAAAAGAAATAACGAGAGACGAACAAAATACACTAGGTGTGCCACGAAAGTTCCAGAATCATAATTGTGAGTGGGTATGCCAGTTAATTGACTTTAAGTATAAAACACATTTTTTGCCCATTAGATTTTACTAATGAAATAAGAGACATATTTGTCTTGAGGGCACGACATAGAGCAGGGATTTATTTCATTTTATGGAACATTATTGAGTATCCTCTGTAAGCCTAGAACTGAGTTGAAAAGATTTTTAAAAATCCCATGATCCTCAATTCTCAAAGAGTTCATTGTCAACCAATTTTTTAGATTCTCAAAATTAAACCTAGCATTGACATTTTGAAGTCAATCAATCAACATATAGCCACACCTGAGCCATCCTTTTAGGGACTGGGGCTATGAACTTTTGCCAGTGCAGTGGGAAAGGGAAAGAAGATATGCTGAGAACTTACTATGTATCAGGCTCCACAACTGAGCTAGTTATGTGTTCTTTCATCAGTATTCTAAAAAGGAGGTTCTTGGAGAAACAGAAGAAATTGGGGTTATTTTGCCTAGCGATGAGGGATGTCTTGGCTGTCTCTAGATGTCTGAGGATTTGTCATTTGCAGAGACATAACTGTGCCTTGTAGCTCCAGAGGGAAAACACTAGCCCATAGAAGGAACTTTTCAAAGGGATAACATTACTTCATGGGTCAAATAAATCAAAAGTATAATAATAATAATAGTCACAGCTCCCATTTACTGATCACTTACTAAGTGCCAGGCTCTGTGCTGAGCATTTTAAATCCATTATCTTAATTTGTTCTCTCAGAGATGCAACGAGCTAAGTGTTCAAACCAACTCTTCCAAAAACTGGCATAAGAGAAAAACAAAGTTAGGTGCATTGAAAAACTTTGCCCCTACAATTTAATCAAATTAAGATGCATCTTTTCAGTAGTAGTATTACTTTTTCACTAGATACGAGGGCACAATTCTCCTTCAGGGCATAGGGCATACTGCTATACCAACATCTACCTCCCTTTGTGATTATCATTTCTGAACTCTGGTCACTCTTCTCCATTTTCTGAGGACTGGATCTCTGGCTTCCTTGACACCCCAGGTCCTGCCATCATCCTAGGTAACCTCAACAATATCTGTGTGGAAGACCCATCCCACACAACCTGGCCTCATAACTCCTCCTAACTCCTTTAACTTCTTACTACCTCAACTATCACCAGCCATTCGACATCACTGGACATGGCTTCACCCCCTAGGAGACTCAACTCCAATATTCCATTGTGACCAAAATCTCATAGCAATGGCTGAGTTCCATGTCACCTGCTCTGTTTTTTGAAATTATTTTTATTGGAGTATAATTGCTTTACAATGTTGTGTTAGTTTCTGCTGTACAGTGAAGTGAGTCAGTTATATGTATACATATATTCCCTTCCTCTTGGACCTCCCTCCCACCCACCACCATCCCACCCATCTAGGTCGTCTCAGAGCACTGAGCTGAGCTTCCTGTGATTTACAGCAGGTTCCCATTAGCTATCTGTTTTACGCATGGTAGTGTATACATGTCAATCCTAAAAATCCTAATCTTAATCTCCCAATTCGTCCCACCTTCTCCTTCCCCTGTGTCCACATGTCTGTTCTCTATGTCTGCATCTCCATTCCTGCCCTGCAAACAGGTTCATCTGTACCATTTTTCTAGATTCCACATATATGCATTAATATACGATATTTGTTTTTCTCTTTCTGGCTTACTTCACATTGTATGACAGACTCTAGGTCCATCCACATCTCTACAAATGACCCAATTTCATTCCTTTTTATGGCTGAGTAATATTCCATTGTATATATGTGCCACATCTTCTTTATCCATTCATCTGCCATTGGACATTTAGGTTGTTTCCATGTCCTGGCTATTGTAAACAGTGTTGCAATGAATATTGGGGTACATGTGTCCTTTTGAATTATGGTTTTCTCAGGGTATATGCCCAGTAGTGGGATTGCTGGGTCATATGGTAGTTCTAGTTTTAGTTTTTTAAGGAACCTCCATACTGTTTTCCACAGCGGCTCTATCAATTTACATTCCCACCAACAGTGCAAGAGTGTTCCCTTTTCTCCACACCCTCTCTAGCATTTATTGTTTGTAGATTTTTTGATGATGGCCATTCTGACTGGTGTGAGGTGATAGCTCATTGTATTAGTTTTGATTTGCATGTCTCTAATAATTAGTGATACTGAGCATCTTTTCATGTGCTCTTTGGCCTTACGAGACCTCCAGTGCCTGAAATCCTTCCTTTTCTGCTCATTTCCTTCCTTGTCTAGCCCGGATCTTGGGGCACATTTATTTAGCACTGACTGCATCTTCATCCCTTTGCCCTCCAAATACCATGTCTGCACTATGTAGTCTCAGCTTTGTGTCCCTCTGAACATCTGATTTCTCTAATCCCATAATGCCCACTGTGGGAGAAAGGAGAGCACTCCAAACATTGGTGCGTATAATACTTTCCAATTTCAGTGCTTGATTTTCAAGCACTAACCCAAATTTGCAATCCTTTGATAATTCTACTTGGCCATCACGTAATATCTTTTAAATATATTACTGGGTGTGATTTGCTAAAATTTGTTAAGAATTTTTGTGTATATGTTTGTGAAGGATATTGGTCTATACTTTTGTTGTGATGACTTTGACTAGTTTTGGTATCAAGGTAACGCTGGCACATAGATGAAGTGTTAAAGTGTTCCCTCATTTTAATTTTTCTGGAAATGTTTGTGTAGAACTGGTATTATTTCTTGCTTCACTATTTGGTAGAATTTACCAGAAAAGCCATTGAGGGCTAGAATTTTCTTTGTGGGAAGGTTTTAAACTACAAATTCTTTAATATCTTTAATACATTTTGGACACTTCAAGTTATCCTTTTCTTCTGAGTGAGCTTTGGTAGTTTCTGTCTTTTAAAGATTTGTCCATTTCTTCTACATTGTTGAAATTACTGGCTTAAAATTGTTTATAATATTCTTTTTTATCCCTTATTACTTGTAGAATCTGTAGTGGTGTCACCTCATTCCTGATATTGGTAAATTGTGTCTTCTTTCTTTTTTTTCCTGGTCAGTTTGGCTAGAGGTTATTAATTTAATTAATCTTCTCAAAGAACTAGATTTGGTCACATTGATTTTCCCTAATGTGTTTCTGTTTTATATTTCATTGATTTCTGGTAACTTAATGTAAGACTTTTCTTTTTTTCTAATATAACCTTTCATGGTATAAATTTCCCTCCAACCACTGCTTTAGCTGAAACACACAAATTTTGATATCTTACATTATCATGTTCATTCCATTCAAAATATTTTAAATTTTTTTGTGTGATTTCTTATTTGACCCATGGGTTATTTAGAAGTATATTGTTTAGTTTTAAAATATTTGGCGATTCTTCATACATCCTTATGTTACTGATTTCTAATTTCAATTCTAATTTGGTCAAAGATCATATTTGTATAATTTTAATCTTTGAAAAATATGTTTAGGCTTGTTTCATGGGCCAGAATATGGTCTGTCATGAGAAAAGTATACATACTTGGAAATGTATTTATTCTGATACTTTTTGGTAGTGTATTCTATAAATGTCATGTAGGTCAATTTTATTGATGGTACTATTCCAGTTTTCTTTAACCTTACTGACTTTCTCTCTACTTGTTCTATCAGTTATTGAGAAAGGTGTATTGAAATCTCCAACTTTAACTGTAAGTATGCCTATTTTTCCTTTCAGCTCTATCAGTGTTTATATCATGTATTTTTGAATCTCTGTTATTAGGTGCATAATATCTAAGATCATTATATATTTTTGATGAATTGACTCCTTGACATTATGAAATGACCCTCTTTGTTTTTTGTTTTGTTTTGTTTTTCTTTTTTCTTTAAATTTATTTTATTGAAGGATAGTTGATTTACAATGTCATGTTAATTTCTACTGTACAGCAAAGTGATTCAGTTATACATATACATACATTCTTTTTCATATTCTTTTCCATTATGGTTTATCACAGGATATTGAATCTAGTTCCCTTTGCTATACAGTAGGACTTGTTGTTTATCCATTCTATATATACTAGTTTGCATCTGCTAATCCCAAACTCCCAATCCATCCCTCCCCAATCCCCCCTCCCCCTTGGCAACCACAAGACTATTCTCTATGTCTGTGAGTCTGTCTCCGTTTTGTAGATAAATTCATTTCTGTCATTTTTAGTTTCCACATACAAGTGCTATCATATGGCATTTGCCTTTCTCTTTTTGACTTACTTCACTTAGTATGATAATCTCTAGGTCTATCCATGTTGCTACAAATGACATAATTTCATTCTTTTTTATGGCTGAGTAGTATTCCATTGTATATATGTACCACATCTTCTAAATGTTCTTCTGTTGATGGACATTTAGGATGTTTCTATGTCTTGGCTATTGTAAGTAGTGCTGCAATGAACATTGGGGTGCGTGTATCTTTTCAAATTATAATTTTCTTTGGATATATGCCCAGGAGTGGGACTGCAGGATCATATCTTCATTATTTCTTATTCTTGGCATATAGCAGATTTTAATTTGTCTTTTAAAACAGGAAAAATAGACAAACACTGTCTTATTATTATCATCATCAGTAGTAAAGATGAGACTAGAAGCCCTTTGGAGGACTAAAACCTGTTATCGGGCAGAGTTAGAGTTAGTATACAGAAGCACAGATAGAGGGAGCACTTAGCAAGCTGCCTGGGATGTACATTTAAATCTAGGCTCAGGAGCAAACATGTCAGTTTTCTTTGACAGAAAAACCTTTGCCACAGATCCTAGGTAGTTACGTTGGTGGAACCTTCCCAAGATGTTAGAATTTGTAGGAATGAAATGACCCTCTTTGGTCTGAAATCTATGTTGCAGGCATTGATATGGCCACTCTAGCTTTCTTTTGTCTATTGTTGGCATGATTAACCTTTTTTTTTTCCAGTTTTTAAAAGATATTTTCTTCTGATGTCTTCTGACTTGCGTTGTTTCCAATAAGAAGTCTGCTGACTTTCTTATATTTGTTCCTCTGTATGTAATATGTGCTTTTTCCCCATTGGATTCTTTTAAGATTTTTCTTTATCACTAATTTTAATTAATTAGAATATGATATGCCTCAGTGTAGTTTTTTCATGCTTTTGTGCTTTGGATATTGAGATTCTTGAATTTGTAGGTTTATAATTCTCATCTAATTTTGAAAATGTTCAGCCATTTTTTCTTCCAATATTTTTTCTGTCCCCCCTCCTCCTTTTCTTTCCTTCTAATGAACATCACATGTTCAGGCTGATAAAAATTGTCCCACTACTCACTGTGTTAACTTTTTCTTTTGTTCTCTCTTTGTTTAATTTTTGATAGTTTCTAATGCTATGTCTTCAAATCTTGTAATCCTTTCACTGCAGGTTCCTCTTCCTCTATTTATCCCTTACACACTGATGTTCCTCTAGGGGTTTTTCCTGTGCTACTTTTTCTTCTCACTCTGCACACTGATCCACTTCCAGGGCTTCAGTTACCATTTCTATTTTGATCACTGCTAAAACTTTATCTTTAGCCCAGATCATTCAGTATTTTAGTATTTCTGACTGCCTATTTGACATCTTCCCTGGCTTGATCCAAATGTACTTCAGCTCACACAGAAACTATTATCTCCTCCTGTATGTTTTATTAACAACACAAAACAACTGGTTACCAACACCAGAAATATGGGTCTTATCAAAGATCCCCCTATTCTCCAACCCCAACATCTATTTGATGATGACATTTTGTCAGTTTTATTCTTTAGCATGACTCAGGTTGTTCTGCTTTTCTCTATTAAAACTGCATTGGCTCAAGTTCTAGGTCTTTCTCATCTGTATAATTACAAGTCTCCCTGCCTTTATAAGCCTCTTTCAATCTTTCTTACACTTTGCCTACTACAGAATGACTTTCTATTATGCAAATCTGATCACGTCATTATCTAAGTTCCTATGGACAACGAAATACAGTTCAAATTTCTTCACATAGGATACGAAAACTCCCATGATCATTTGCCTACTTCATTAACATAAGTTTTTATAGATCTTCTATGTAAGTAATCCATGATGACTATTTGCAGTTCCTTGAAGAAGCTATGTTGTTTCATACCTCTGTGTCTTTGCTTAGGCTGTTCCCTCCTCCTGAAATATCCTTTTTACCTTTCTGTATGGCAAACTCTTACTTATCATTTCAGACCCAGCTGAAGAGTTTTTCTGTGAAGCATTTGCTGAACCACCCAGGCTAATAACTCCTTTTCTTGAGCCACCAAAGTACTTGGTACCTCTATTATATTGTTTCTTACATTCTATTACAAATATTTGTTCATGTCAGTCTTCCTTACTATACTGTGAGCTTCTTTAAGACTTGAACCTTATTGCATTTCTGTATCTCTAGCACAATGCTTAACATATGAAAAGTGCTTAATGAATGTTTTTTGATGTGTAGAGTTGTTTTACCTTGGACATAAAATTGGTAAGAGGTGTGGCAGGATTTGAACCCAGATTTTTGTGAATTCAAATCCTTGTTTTATCCACTACTTGATCCTATCTTCCAGTTAAATATCCCAATTCACTGAATTTTTCTTCCTGAAGTTTCCTCTGTATGGAAACTGATCTTATTTGAACATTTTGATCTCTCTCTCTCTCTCTCTCATTGTCCACTTTTTCTACACGTATTTTAAAGTATAAGACTTTTAAGTCTGGAAAGCTATACAAGGTATGAAAGTTTGTATTTTCCAAAGATAGCTACAATAATATCGCATATTCCACATGCTGTTCTGCAACATCACTCTCCCATCAAGAGGTAGAGTCCATTTCTCCATTTCTTTGAGTCTTCAGGTGATCTGTGACTGCTTTGGCTAGTAAAGTAAAATAAGATGATGCCGTGACCATTCTTGGAATATCTCTTAACCGGTCTGGCAGTTTCCACTTCCTACCTCTTGAAAGCCAGCCAACATGTGAAAACCCTGAGGCTACCAATGCTATGAGAAATTCAAGTCATGTGGAGAGGCCCTAGAGGATGAGGTGTCATGTTGAAAGAGAGAGAGAGACCAAGGTGTCAGACCTTGAGGTGCCAGACATTTAGGTGCAGAAGTTATATTGAAAGTGGAGTATCCAGACCTAGCTTTCCAGCAGACTGCATATGAATCAGAGACAAATCACCAGCCAAGAACTTCCCAAATTCCTGATCCATGAAATTGTGAATAAGATAAAACTGTTGCTTTAGGCCACTAAATTTTAGGTGATTTGTTACACAGCAATGGATAACCAAAACGGAGGAAAGGGGAATATGACTAACATATCTATCATCATGGAAAGCACAAAATAAAACCTTTTTCCCTAAGCCCCAAAATATCAAGAGGAGGAATTCAAACTAGAGGTTAGAAAGAAAGATAAGGACAACTAGGAAGCCTTCTTAATAGCTTTAGCAGGAAATAAGTAGTGTTTAGAGCTTGGTACCCCTTGAAGGAAGTGGTGGAGGCAAACTATAAATGACTTCCAAACAGGCAGGAAATAAAGGATTCATTTTCAATAGTACAGATGGCAAGGATCAAGGAAAGGTAGCGGCTATTCAGGACTGCAGAAAGAGTATTCCCCAAAGTCATGATAGGTTGAAATAATGGGTTAAATATAAAAAAAATTTATTAAGTATTAATTAATAGTGATGCAATCGAGTTCAACCTGCATGTGTATAAAAATATAATTAGCACAACTTGTGAGATAATAATTTAGGTGCCAGTAACTGCTCAGAGAGGTAATAACTTCTTAAACCACATTATTAAAAGTGGAAAATTCCAAATGAAGGCATCTGACTGCTTATTTTTATTTTTACTCAGAAAATACCTGGAAGATGTCCTTAGTTCTGTGAGCAATCAAGAGAGGACTCAAAGCCATATAACTTAAAGGAACTGTTCACCTTTTAGGTCCTTGTCAATCTGGAGAGTCTCTGAATCTAGATTTAGATACATTCTTGAAATTCTAAAGGTCTCACACAATTTCTCAATACCTTGGCCCAGCCTGGATCCACTGTAGTGGTGTTCTTTTTTTAAAAAAAATATTTATTTATTTATTTACTTATTTTTGGCTGTGTTGGGTCTTCATTTCTGTGCGAGGGCTTTCTCTAGTTGCGGCAAGCGGGGGCCACTCTTCATTGCGGTGCGTGGGCCTCTCACTATCGTGGCCTCTCTTGTTGCGGAGCACAGGCTCCAGACGCGCAGGCTCAGTAGTTGTGGCTCACGGGCCCAGTTGCTCCATGGCATGTGGGATCTTC
Organism: Balaenoptera acutorostrata; assembly: GCF_949987535.1. Classification (NCBI taxonomy): domain Eukaryota; kingdom Metazoa; phylum Chordata; class Mammalia; order Artiodactyla; family Balaenopteridae; genus Balaenoptera; species Balaenoptera acutorostrata. The sequence continues at coordinate 113,813,704 of NC_080085.1, forward strand.
CCAGACCAGGGTTCGAACCTGCGTCCCCTGCATTGGCAGGCAGATTCTCAACCACTGCGCCACCAGGGAAGCCCCTGTAGTGGTGTTCTTTAAATCCAACTGCATAATACTCTAACAAGATCTAGAAAGGCAGAGTCCAGAGGGAGAGTTGCTTCTGGGCTTTCTCATGGTAAGATTTGATTAAGGCAGGCATTCCCATAAAACCTCTGAGGTAAACTGGGCTAGGTCTTGTTTGGATGGCCTTGCTATCTTACAAACAGGAAGGATTTCCAATTTCCCACTTAGAAAGAGCTAGCCTACTTGAGGTCAAGGTCATTTGGACATGACTTCAACAGAGTTTTGCCCCTGTGTACTTTGCTTTGTGATGTATGACTCATCATAATTAAATTTTGAGCTAGATTAACTATAATTCCTGCACTTATTAGGCGATCAGGGCTTAAAGCCCTTGTAAAATAGGATGAGCTGCTCATTCTGATCATACAATTAAGTACCCAACAGAACTGATATTTTATTTTAGGGAAGAGTAATTTTTGATTAATGATGCATTTTATTTCCCAAATCCCTGCAGCAGTGGGTCACATCTTCAGTGAGAAAACCAAAGAAAAAATGTAAAGTTAGAAAACTTGGAGGGAGATTAGTGTTTGGAGGTAGATTAGTATGGCCTCTCCAGAGTTGGCCTTTGCCTTGGAGCCCCCTCCCAAGACTCTCTTCCCTTGGGCACATATGTACCTCAGGATTCTCCACAGCAGTGTATGCCTGGAAACATTTTTCTGGAAGCACTGATCTCCATTTCCCTCATTTCCTTTTACAGAAACAGGGCATAGTATCAGCATTTATGAGGTTCTTTGGCAATATATCCTTAGCAAGATCTATGTGAAGAAAGGACTGTTTGGGAGGGATCAGGAAATGCTTCCTGAAAGAGATGATATTTGGGAAGAGTATTGATTCAAGGCTTGCATGAGAATTGTGGCACATAGTTTGGGGTCAAGGAAATCAGTAACAAGGTTATTTTAGTAATTCAGATGAGAGATCAGCAGTTGGGATGAAGAGAAGACATAGTCAGCCAATATTAAAGAAGTAGAAGCTTAAAGAATTGCTGATTGCTTGGATGTTTGCGGGACAGTGAGTGGGGAGGGTCAAGAAAAATTTCCAGGTGCTTAATTTGGGTGATAGAGCCTATGGTGGTAGATCAGGTAGTAAAGTATGTTTTGTGTGGGAGGATTACCTCCTCTGGAATGGTGGAAGAAAGTTTGAGTTGAGGTTAACTGTGGCACATCAAGGTACAGATGTCTAATAGGCAGCTTGATGTGTGGACCTAAGATTCAGAAAAGAGAAGTAGATTTAGAAGTCATTGACATAGTACTTGCATCCATGGACGTGGACCAGAAATAGGGTGTTTAAGTTACACTATGAGAAGAGGACCAAGGATTTAACTCTGGTGAAGATTAACTAGAAAGCTATGAGCCAAGGAGGAGGCAGGAAAGAGACTGAGCAGAAACAGATAGCATTGGCTTTAACTATGGAGAACCGAGGACCATTGAGGCAAAGGGCAGGGAGGACACCTTGAAAAATGCATCAGCTTTCTCAACAAGCAGAACTGGTGGGAGAGGGGCTGAGGAAGATGCTACAGGTTTAGAGTTTAGCACAAGAAGGTGAACTGGGAAAGGTGCCAAGACAAGCATTTCAGTGAACTAAATTAAGCTTTTTCCCTGGAAGCAATTTGCCATCATTACCTACCCTGCCAAGGAGCCTCAGTGTGACTTCTCCCCTTCTGGAGTCCAAGTAGGCATTATATTTTTTTGCTTGTCGTCTGGCTCCCAGGGAGCAACATCCATCTTTTGCTGTCTTCCCCAAATCCTTCACTGTTGCTGGTCTCTGAGAAGGATGGAAGCTGAGATATTCAAAGTCTACCAAAATCTGGCCCAAACAGACCTTCCCATTATATCTTTCCTTTCTTTTGTCCAATCCCAGCTCCATCGAAATACAATCACCCACTGATTTCCATCTAACCCAACTGGTTTCTTACCTCTGTGCCTACATCATGCTGTTCTCTTTCCCTGGCAGCCCCTCATTCCCACCCATTTACCATTTCTTCAAATTCCACTTATCCTTCATAAGTCAAGCTCATACACCATGAAGTAATTCCTGCTCTGCCAAAGAGATCTGAGTGTTCTCTGTAGACTATCAGAGAATGTTACTCACCTATGGCATGAATCCTACTTTGCTATGCATTTGGAGTTATCCTTGTCTGCTTCCAATTTCTCTCTCTAGACTATGGTAAATTCCTTGAGGGCCTAGACCATGTCTTGTTCTTCCTTGTGTCTTATCCACTAGTACCAAGCACAGTGCCTGGTATGTACAAAGCGTTCAATAAATGTTTATAGAATGAATGAGTGAATAAATGAAGGAAAGAATAAATGACTTGTGGGAGAGCTCAGTGCTGATCTCAGAAAGAGAATTCTCTCATTCCTGGCCCCCAGATTACAAACGAGGTCGTATTACAAGTCATGGGTCTTGTTTTACTCCAATAAGAAAAAGGCTTTGCTCTATATCGTGCCAAATCTCTCATTGGTCAGGTGCATAGTAATTTATTTTCTGTGTGTTCCTTTCTCCACATCCAACTATGAACTAATGCCATGATGTAGGGGAAAGAGCCTGGCCTAGATATGGCTTGGGTTTGAATTCTGATATTGTCTGTTACCTACTCTCTGTGAATCTAGGACAGGTCACTTGCCCTCTTTGCTTTGTAAACAGGGGTGTCCATCTCCAGTGCTGCTGCGAGGCCCCAGAAAGATATGGAGTATACAGCTTATACAGTTTTTTGCAAAAATAGACTGGACTCAGGTGAGGCATTGTCATTAATGAGGCAATTAATCTGGTTTGGAATAAGGAGATCTGGATCCTGTCCTGGTTGGATCAGGCTGCTTTTTAATCACTATGCTGGCTGCTGCAGAGCTCTGGGACATGACTTTGAGCTATGTAGATGACACTTGTTAATGACAGAACAATCTATAGGGGGATGAGCTCGGATATGGTGGAGAGTCCAAGGTAACTAGATTAGCTAGTAACAAGCCTCTACCAGGAGTTGGTAATGAGATCATCAGGGCGATATTGCAGGGAAATGGAAGAGAAAATTGAGCCAAAGTGTGGATTTTCAGGCAGTTTGGGGAAGGGGTGTTGTGTGTGTGTGTGTGTGTGTGTGTCTGAGGGGGGATCAGGGGTCATTAATAGCAATAACTCTTTTTTAAAGAAATAATTGGTTTATTTAATTATTTGAAATAAATTAATAGTAAACACCATTTGTGCATTTCAGAGATGTGTTCATATTGATTATGATTTAACCATATGCTCTCCCTTATTTTATTTATTGAAGTATAGTTGATTTACAATATGATATTAGTTTCAGATGTACAACATGGTGATCCAATATTCTTATAGATTATACTTCATTTAAAGTTATTACAAATAATGGTTATATTTCCCTGTGCTGTAGAATATATCCTTGTTGCTTATCTATTTTATACACAGTAGTTTGTATCTCCTAATTCCATACCCTTATCTTGTCCCTCCCCCCTTAAATAAACTCTTGTCACTTGCATAACAGCCTTTGACAACTTGCAAAGCATTCTCACAGCCACTACCTCTGAAGTCAGAAAACAGTACTTCCACTTCCCAAGATAACTAAAGTAGCATCTGTCTTAACCTTTCCTTTCCTCTCCTCTCCTAACCTTTTCTCTCAACTAATATCTTCACCCAACTTTTGGGCCTTGAGGAAGCTTGTAGAAACTGAGTCTTAGAGAGTGAAGAAACTTGTACATGGGGCAGAGCTAGAACTTGAACTTTAGTCTGATGCCCTATTTTAATTTAATATTTACCTTTTTTTTCTATGCATAAAGGCAATTGCTCATTGTAGAACATTTTGAGGAGAAAGGAGACTCCGACAAGTGTAAAGAAAACATAATTCCTTCATAATCCAACCTCTCAGAGATAACTGTGAATATTGGATCCATATGTCCTTACAGATTTTTTTCTATGCAATTTGACATGTTTGAGATTCTGCTAAATGTAAAATTGTGTATTCCTGTGTACTTTCTTCTGCATCATGATCTGTGTAGTTCTCTTTTCTACTATTAACTCCCATGCATACACTCTTCCAAACCCCTGTAGTCTTCAAAACCCCCATCTGTCAAATGAGGTTTGTAGCAATATCCCATCCGCATCTTACAGCTGAAGTGAGGATCCTTTGAGATTCTAAAGATAAGGGTATTTTGAAAAATCTCAGCATGTGGTATGTGGAGAGGGTGTCAAGTGTGGGGCTTGGGGTTAGACCAACGATAAGCTACTCTGAACCCTTCTCTAGTAAGCCCCCTGTCCACTCACTGGAGATGAATCTTTACAGGAACATCTCTGCTAAACACTCCTTCAGCTGTGTTCTCCCCATCTGATGCTTTCCCCTTAAGGCCTCCCTCTGCTGTCTCCAGTTCAACCTCAGGTGACCCTTAAGCAATAACCTGCAAGGCTGAATGGGATTTGATAATATTAAATATAACTTGAGAGCATGAATAGGTCATCTTGTACTTTTCCAAGGTCACAGTTTAAAAAATCACAAACTTTTATTCTCTCATATTGGTTTTTTTTTCCATATTGGGTTGTAGAGGTTTGTTCTTAATGTTTCTATAGATGACAGAGACTTGAAGGGAGAGGTCCCAGTATTGAGTTCAAATCTATATGGAATGAGCTCCCTAGAAATATTCACCTATTGTTAGCTTATACTTTCAGTGGTGGCACAGTTCTTCATATAGACGGATGAGGTGACATGTGGCCACTAGTGGCTTAGTCCTCGGGGAACTTAGATCACTGAGAATCTTAGATTAATGCTTCATTGGGCTGTGGTTTTCTGGCATTTGAGTGGATAAAGTTTAGAGGATTACATAGCCTGAGGAGGGAAGGGGAAAGAGTTCTCTCCGCCAGGTACTCATGCCCTTGGTCTGTCTAAAACTGCAGTTATGTAGCCATTCATATTTATTTTCCACATCAAAGATTAATCCTATAGCACACAGCAGCATTTCTCAATGTGTGGTCCATGAACTACGTGTATCAGAAGCACTTTACTTGAAGCCTGGGAATCTGCACTGGAAAAGCATCCCAGGTGATGCAGATGCACACCAAAATTTGGCCCCCAAAACCGCAGTCCCTGCAATACTCTGTGAAAAAAGTGGATGTCATGGTTAAGGAATTTTTGGACACAGTGCCTACTGTGCTCCCCTCTTAGGAAAGTCATAATGCACATTGGCATATTAAAAGCTCTAAGAAATCTTTCATTAAGGAAACAATCTTATGTCCACTAATACAAGATTAAATAAGTTATGATACAGATACAATAAGCTCTTATGCTATTTTTTTTTCTAATAAGGTAGCCCACAAAGTACTGAGAGGCAGCATGGTGTAGATGTTAAGAACACAGGCTCCAGTATTAGAGAGGCTTGAGCTCAAATCTAACGTATGTCATTTAATTATTGTGTGATGTTCACTAGTCAGAATGGCCATCACCAAAAAGTCTACAAACAATAAATGCTGGAGAGAGTGTGGAGAAAAGGGAACCCTCTTGCACTGTTGGTGGGAATGTAAATTGATACAGCCACTATAGAGAACAGTATGGAGGTTCCTTAAAAAACTAAAAATAGAACTACCATATGACCCAGCAATCCCACTACTGGGCATATACCCTGAGAAAACCATAATTCAAAAAGAGTCATGTACCGCAATGTTCACTGCAGCTCTACTTACAATAGCCAGGACATGGAAGCAACCTAAGTGTCCATCGACAGATGAATGGATAAAGAAGATGTGGCACATATATACAATGGAATATTACTCAGCCATAAAAAGAAACGAAATTGAGGTATTTGTAGTTCGGTGGATGGACCTACAGTCTGTCATATAGGGTGAAGTAAGTCAGAAAGAGAAAAACAAATACACATATATATGGAATCTAAAAAAAAAAAAGGTTCTGAAGAACCTAGGGGCAGGACAGGAATAAAGACGCAGATGTAGAGAATGGACTTGAGGACACGGGGATGGGGAAGGGTAAGCTGGGACGAAGTGAGAGAGTGGCATGGACATATATACACTACCAAATGTAAAATAGATAGCTAGTGGGAAGCAGCTGCTTAGCACAGGGAGATCAGCTCGGTGCTGTGTGACCACCTAGAGAGATGGGTTAGGGAGGGTGGGAGGGAGACACAAGAGGGAGGAGCTATGGGGATATATGTATATGTATAGCTGATTCACTTTGTTATAAAGCAGAAACTAACACACCATTGTAAAGCAATTACACTCCAGTAAAGATGTTAAAAAAATAATTATTGTGTGATCTTGAGAAAGTTCTTTAAATGTGATTTCTTTTCTCTACAATGGGGATAGTAAAAATAGTACCCATCTTATGGGGTTACTGTGAGTTTTAAATAAAGGAAAACATGAAATGTTTTTAGAATTTACTTAGCACATGGAAAATGCTCAATAATTATCAGCTGTTATGATCACTGACATGGGAAGGTGCCCATGACATATTGTGAAATAAAAAGCAAGGCCAGGAACAATATGTATAACATGCTTTCACTTGTGTGTATAATTTATATAATAAATAATGTCACATAAATAATCATTTAAAATTAAAAATTTCATAGGAAAACAAGTGTGGAAGGATATTTACTAATCTGTTAACAGATTACCTTTGGGGTTAAAGGTTGGAAGGAAGTCAAACTGAACCCCAGTATAGCCTGGACAATGCGGAATATTCAAGTGGAAGCAGGGCTCTCTCCTGTTTCTGGAACGGCAAGTCTCGCTACATTTAGCTTTTTTTTTTTTTTTCTGGTAGCGTCACCATTATTCTGACTCATCGAGCTGTCTGCCTGCTGACCCCCTCTGCCTTTTGCACCCTGATGGCTGTTCTGTATATAAACCTGTCTTTGTACATGTGAATTCTGGACTTTTAGTGCTGGACATTGCATTTCACAGGGGTCAGCCTGTTCCAGGCTACTGATAGCGTTTCGTATCCTGCTTCTCACATCCAGTCTATCAGTTGGACCCTTGAGCTTCCCAGCATCCTTACTCTCAGAGAGAATGCAGTCTTGATCTTTGTGTGAGCCATGGATAATAATGGTGACTTGACTGCGACTGATGTAGAGACCTGTGACCTGTCACTTAAGACCCTGACCTACATGTCAGCAGTCTCCTGCTAGCTGTGGAGTCTCACCTGCTGCCTGTATTTCTTCGCTTGATCTACAAAGTGCTTATGAGAGCCTAAGTCAAAAGCCTTGTTCAAATCCAGATGCATCCTGTCTACAACATTCTCCTGATCCACAAGCCTTCTAACCTTATCAGAAGAGTAAATTAAGTTAGTTCTGCCATGACTTGTTTTCCTAGAGGCCCTACTTAGTGTTATTACTAAAAGAGATTTGATTTGAGCCCAATTGTGGTTTCAATTTAGGCATATTTACTGTATTTCCCTACCTGCTCACTGTCCCTCCCTGTCCCCCCAAGGCCTGCCCGGTGGCTGGAGGTAATTGGATATATAAATTCATGCAAAAGTACTAATGGAAAACAAGGGCTTATATGTACTGTTTGCAATGTAGCAGCAAGAAAGACTTACTCCAAAAGTAGAAATGTTGACACGTACATGTGAATTTTGGATTCCTAGTGATGGCCATTGCATTGTGATAGATGGAGGGCACATTTTGGGTAGAGGAAGATTTTGATGCTCTTGATACTACAACAGGAAGATTCTTTGTCATTCTACGTGTGACCTGACAATATTAGTTTCCTATGGCTGCTGTAACAAATTACCACAAACTTTGTGGCTCAACACAACAGAATTTTATTATCTCACAATCTAGAGACCAGAAGCCTGATATCAGTTTCACTGGGCCAAGATCAAAGTGTTGGCGAGGCCACGCTCCCTCCACAGGCTCTAGGAGAAGTTATATTCTTTGCCTCTTCCGGTTTATGGTAGTTGCCAGCATTCCCTGGCTTGTGGCCATATCACTCTAATCTCTGCACCCCTGATCATATTGTATTCTCCTCTTCTATTTATAATCTCCCTCTGACTCACTTTTATAAAGACAGGGCCCAGTCAGATAATCCAAGATAATTCCTCCATCTCAAGATCCTTAACTTAATCACATCTGCAGAGTCCCATTTAAGGTAATATTCAAAGGTTCTGGGGATTAGAACATAGATTTTTGGGGGGCATTATTCAGCCTGCCACAAAGACTAATACCAAATAACTAATGCTCTCCCCTGTCATACTTTTCTCAGCTCCTTGGTTTATCTAAGTATGAAGCAGATAATTGGAATAGAGAAAAGCAAAATATTGCAGAAGATGTCACTAGCCTTTTTCCCCTCTTTTGGCCCCTTGTGGTATGTCCAGTTGTGGATCTGTTCATGTACATGCTCGGGTCCCAAGCATACCCTGCTGGGAAGTAGTGCGGTATAATCCACTCCTGAAATTCATCTTTGCCAGTTTTCACTCATTTGGGTGGCTTTTGACCTCCACAGCGTAATTGCTGATGCAGGTTGAAACTTTAACGGGGTGGGGGAAAGATTGATTGGCACACCAATAACATTTGTCTCTTGGGCTGGCAGTGAGTGCAGAGGAGCCATTTATGCAATCTAATTATTACGTCAATTGGGGGATGGAGTAATGTTTCCCAGATGCCATTTGGCACCTGGAGAGCTGCAAATCAGCACTACCATATAAGAAACATTAATATAGACCATTGATTGCGTTCATTGATCCCACCCCCTCTCCCTCCTTCCTTTGGCTTCTTATTTTGGTTAGGAGTGAAATGCAAAAGCTTTGCTTTGCCTCTTCTAGTTGCCATGTTTGGACAGGGGACTGCATTGATTATTTGTCCTTTACGATTAAATGTACTTAAGGAGTGATGTGCATTTCTGAATCGCTGTCCCTTTTCCTGACCTTGTGTCATTCAAAATATTCGTGGTCAGTGGGAGTGAGATCTTGACTCCAAAGGAACCTGAAATAGGCAGAGGGAAGAGTAACGCGCAAAGATCTGTTGTGATCCCTGAATCCTGAGCCTGTGGAATACGTACTCAGAGCTTTTCACCAAGCCCTTTGGGCTCATGGTTACAAGAGCTCCTCGGTGTTAAAGCACTGTAAGCCCCAAAGAGGGCTTTATTTTTTAATGATTCTTTTTTTTTTTTAATCAGTAACTACGGTTTGGGATTAGCCTCAACAGAATGCAGGGTCCTACAGCCTAAGGAAAGAAGATGTTAGGATATTGGGGAGGTTTATTATATCCCTTTTCCTCCTCATTCCCCTTCCTCAAATACTTCTCTGTCTTGTCAGCAGATCCCTGATATTTCTTCACCAGTTGACAAAACCTTTCATTACACATTGGTGGGGTGGGGGGAGCTTAAAAATTAGCTTAAAATGTAGCTAAGCCCAGGAAGAAGCAGCATAGATACTTAAATTTATACTAAGGAGTAAATGGCTGGTACTTCAGACTCCTGGATGGTCTTTCAGATTTGAAAAGTCCCTATTCCAAACTCCTTATTTTGAGGAGGGACTTGAGAATTGACTTGCCCAAGGTCTTACAGCAATTTTGCAGCAAATTCTTTTCTGAAAGAAAAAGTTTTAATAGGGGAGTACCTTAAGGACACTGAAGACAGACATTTCTGATTGGTTTTACCAAGGGCCAGTTCTGGAGCATTTCAAAGCCAACTATAACATCAGACTAATCACTAAAGGACATAAAATAATCTATCACCAATGCTCAAAATACACTCTTCCCTTGGCCCTGCCCTGCTGTTCTTCACCAAAAGCTCATGTGTCTTATTCCTCTTTGTCCCCTTAGCATCTAGCAGAGTACTTGCCACATAAAAGGCACTCAGCAAGTGTCTGATGAATGACCGAATATGTCCAGAAATAGGGAAGGCTTTGCACTGAACCCGCTATACTCTCTCACTCTGTCTCCTGTGTACACATTGCTTAAATGGCTGCCCAGGTTTGGGGTTTGGCCTAGGGTGGCACTAATAATAGTGTCAGGAAGCGAAACAAAAGCTACCCAGTCTACTGAGGGTTGAACCTACAATCTTAGCCTTCCTTGAAGTACATAAGGTCAGACTGCAGTCTGAGATGTAAGAAGCAAAGATCATGGGATCCATGTGTCCTTGGAATCCAGAGCCACTAAGTCTGCCTCTGGGCATTGTGGGAGTCCTAAGACAGGAAATACAGACCCTTATCAGGAGCCAGCACACTTTCTCCAACAAACTTCTCTTACTGTCTTGGGAGGAACTCTTCCCTGGCTGTGGTTTGGGCTACAGGCAAAGAATAGAGAAGGGACCATAGGGTTTTGGATGAACCACTTGGACACTCATTGCTTGTGGGAAGGAAGTGAGAAGAGTTTCACCTGTCAGGATTTGCCCTTCGTTTCAATCCTACAGTGCCCACTCCCCACCTTAGAACAAGCCCACTGCTTGTTTTAGAACAAGCCCACTGCTTGTTCTTTCCCTTTGCCGGTTCACCTGCACTCACCTGCAGGGGATGGGCCTGGGCATGGATCCTGGCCCCCAGCATGCCTACCTCTCATCGGGCTGCCTTGATTAGGTCCCACTGCTCATGCCTTCTGTGCTTCATGGCAAAAGTTTTCAGTCAAGGATGACAATGGGGAGACAGGACAGCCCCTGAGGCAGTGCTACCCATCAGCCTCAGAGGAAAACAGGATCCAGCAGCCGAGCACACTCCTGTTGGCTGATGGCTCAGCATTGGCTGAGAGTCCAGAGAGCCTTCAGCTGGCCTGAACCAATGAAAAGGAGCCAAAGCTGCAGTCTCTCTGGCCATTAAAGAGATACTTCCACCTATGATTGGCCCCAAGGTACTTCACCTCAGGGTTCTCCCATTGGCTTGGAACAGCATGCTGGCAGCCAGGGCATCCTGTGGTGAGCAGGCACCTACGTAGGCATGCAGTCAAGCACAGCCTGCTTCTGGACACTCAGTGGAGTGGCAGATAGAGGAGGAGGTATCGAGATCCTCCCCTCTGTTTAACTGGTGACATCTTGGGGGCCCACCCATTTCTCCTTTCTGTGCCTCTCCCCTTGGGCTGGGCTTGCTCGCTCTCCTCCTGGTCCCATTCCCTAAAGGACTTCGATTCCCAGATATGGTGACTGGCAACACAAGGGTAAGAAGTAGCCTTTTCTCAGGGTTATTTGCATTGTCATAGAGGATTCCTAAAATATGAAAGGCTGTGATAGTCTAAAGAAATCATAGGTTCATAGAGTTTTTGTGCCAAAAAGGGAACTTTGGAATACTTCCCATTTTACAGATGAAGAAGAAAACTGAGGTGAACTCAGAGAGGTAATGGAATTTGGTCAAAGTCATATAGCTAATTAGTGGCAAGTCTCCTGACCGTAGGCGAGGGCACTTTCTGATGCATCACAAATGAATCTAGACTGTGGTACTTCATGTAACAGTATCTTTCTATTGTTCTTCAAAGCACAGGTTTTCTGCCCCTGAGAAACTCCTAGTCCCGCTGGGGAGCTCTTTAGACCACAGATGTGGCTTAATTAACTTTCTCAATGAGTTTTCAGCTGTGTCTTCAATGGATGGAGAAAGAGGCTTGTGCCATAAGCATTCTCTCATTTTTTCTCTTCTTGTGATTATCAACCCACAGTAGTGAATTGGCCGTTACCAGGGCTCTGGAATCATGTAATCAGCTATCTACAAAGAAGTTGTTCAACTGGGGACTTTAACCGCTAGCACCATGATGTTTGAGATGCAGCAAAGAAGCAAGTCAATTACTAAACTGAAAAAGGTCTGAGCCTAAGCCACCGCCACATTAATAGGAGTGCTTCATTTTTCATGTATTTATCCTCCAAGTTCCCTTCAAGTTGGAGACCTGGGTTTATTTGTTCATATGTAAGATGAGCCCCTGGAGAGTCCTGAAACCCTGGCCATGGGTAGCTCTGTATCATCAACAACAACAAAGCATAAAGGGATTTTGAGTGTTCAGTCCAGCTTCCCTCAATTGCTTCTGTTTCACTGATGCCTCTGCTTTCCTCATTCTCCTTTTCTTATCCTTTATAGGGCAACTTAAGTCCTGCCTTCTCTGGGAACCTTCCCTCACTAGCGTTGTCCACATCAATCTCTCCTTCCTTTAGATTCTCAGTGTCCTTCCAGCCTGTCCCAAGAAATGACATTTAATTATATTCCATTTTTTATTCTTCACTACTGGTTTCATGTACATTAGTCTCAACTTCTCAACCAGATTGTAAGTTCCATAAGGGCAAGGTACACATTTTATACTTTTTAGTGTGCTCCACAATATCTAGTAGACATTCAAATTAGACTAGAATCATAGCTTTCTAATGATATGGAAATGCTCACAATATATTGGGTTTGCCAAAAAGATCGTTTGGGTTTTTCCATAACATCGTATGGAAACAAATGAACTTTTTTGCCAACCCAATACTTAAGTGTGTAACTCAAAATACAAAACTCTATGAGCACAGTTTTATAAAGAGATGGAAAATAAAGCAAGCAAGCAAAAAGGACATACATTCAAGTGGGCAAGAGGTAGGATGATAGGTGAGTGTAAACTTTCATATATTTATCTCATTTTCCAAAATTTCAATAGGAGTGTGCATTACTTTTATGAGAAACAATAAGCATTTAAAAAAAAGAAAATCATAGATTCATGGGTGCTGAAAACTAGAGCAGGAAGAGAACCTAGAGATAAGTCCCATCTCCTTGTTTTAAGGTTGAAAAGCCTGGTGCATTGCTATGGAAGGGAGCAAGTTAGTAACTCCTAGTCTCCACTTTCTAGGAGCAAACAGCACAGTGCCCCGGAGTTCTGAGACTGAGTCTTCTAACGTCTACTTGAATTCCCTTCCCTTGGGTTTCCCCTCTAGGTATTGGTCCTGGAAGTAGTTGCGTGGTTTTATCCTGCTGAATTGTCCCATGATTCCTTGGAGTCTCCTGGTTGGTGGAGCCTGAAGGTTTGGCTTTGAATCAGGCTCTAGTCCCTTGCTAACTCCCTGCATTGCCTCTGGAGCATCTCAGTACAACAAGATATAGTACCCCTGCCCCCAGGCGACTGGAAGTAAAAACATCCAGCTCTGCCCTTAACTGGCAATATAAACTCACTGCACCCTGAGTACTTGCTGGGGAAGGCAATTTCAAGCTCACTGCCTCAATACCTTTGCAAAACATGGTTGAGAGCAATACTATTTAAGGAGGATCATCTGACGATGCATGCAGCCCACCTGTTCCTTTCACATTGGACTCAACAGAACAGCCCCAGGTACTTGCCATGCCCATCTTTCCCTTCTAGTCAGGCCTACTTCAACTACAGCCCCATTGTTAGGAAAAAGGCTGGTTGATTTATTAGCAGGAGCAGCCACTGATTGGCCCAGGGTGGCCACCTGACCCAGGTCAGGCCATCCATGATGTGGTATCAGACCTATGTGATGGATTTTTCTACTTGTGTTCTTCTTACCAGCGATAGATTCTAATGTGCCCATAATTGGGTACTCTTGGCTAAAGAAAGTTATGAAGACTCTTGTTAAATGCACACTTGTCACTTATTTGAGAAGATAAACATATGTAATGTATTGCATCCATTCATGCTTCCATCCATCCACCAAACAAGCATCACGTTCCTACTACAGATCATCAATCCTTATTTGCACTTCCAAACCCACAAAATTCTGAAAAAAAAAATTTCTCACAAGTTTGATGTTAAAACTCATTTTAACTCATGTTAAAATATTGATAGTCTTTATTTGTCTCAGTATGAATATTCATGTAGTTCATGACAGAAATATTAATGTATTTGATTATGGGGAGCTATGCCACAACCTGCTAGAGGTATTATGTAATATAGGCAAATACACAGGATTACCTTGGTAAAATCTCCCAAATTCTGAATTCTGAAACATATCTGGCCCCAGGGGTTTTGGATAAGGCACTTTAGCCTTGTAAGATCTGGGGGCAAGGTGGGGGTAGATACCCTACCTGAGTTGGGCAGGAGCAAAGGAGGCTGCACAACAAAGGTAGTAGATATTCAAGTCTGTGGAGAGGGAGGGCTTGCTGAGGTTCTAGCTAAGGAAACCCAGTTGGGTCACTCAGTCATTGGTCCAAAGGGCATGAACAAGGCTGAAAACAGAAGACAAAATAAAGACTCAGGAGAAAGAACTGAAATGGAACAAGAATAGTTTGAGAATGGGAGGAATGAGAAGGGGCCTAGATAGCAACAGGGGTAATATCTTTGACTATTGGTTTTGGCTGACAAATTTGACTATTTGACTTTGTCAATTATCTGAAAGCTGTTTAGGTACAAGTCTGGGTCAGTCTGGCTTTAAAGATGGAGAATTGTGGCAGATGGATACAGAGAGGAATGGGGCACAATGTTGGCCTTCTCTTTGTCTAAAGTCTAGAATCCCATTAGCCGGAAGCAGGGTCCTGAGAGGATGGATAGAACTTGCAGTGATATTAGTCTGAGAAAAGGATTTGTCTTTGGCTTTTTCCTATCTTTGTATTTTTAATGCTTTTTCTTGTGTTTGTGTAATATATGAAACATAAAGAAAAAGGCATAAATCATAAATGCACAGGTTAGTCAATGAAACACCTGTGTTATAACTATTACTCAATCAAAAAATAGAATATTATCATACCCCTGATGCCCAACATGTGCCCCTTCCCTAATCACAACTCCTTTCCCACCTCCTAAAGGTTACTATTCTGACTTACATAAATCACTTCTGTGCTTTTATTTATACTTGTGCTCCTCAGCATGCATCACTAAACTCTATAGTTCTACCAGTTATTGATTTTTATATAATCATTCAGTATGTACTGTTTTGTGTATGGCTTCCTTCATTCGACATTATGTTTGTGACATTCATCCATGCTATTGCATGAAGCTTATTTTGTTCCTTCTCACTGCTGTATAATATTCCCCTTGTAAATATGCCACAATTTATTTACCCATTCTACTGTAATGAGCATATGGACCATTTCCTGTTTGGAGCTATTAGGCCTAATATTTCTGCAAATATTTTTGTTTGGTACACATGTGCATGCATTTCTGTTAGTTGTGGGATCACTGAGTCATAGGGGCTGCACATGTTCCACTTTGGTAGATGCTGCTAAACAGTTTTCCAAAGTGTTATACCAATTTACACTCTTCCATTGCTCCAAATTATTATCAACACTTAGTATCGTCGGGTTTTTAAATTGTAATCATTCTGGTGGGTGTGCTGTGGTATCTCACTGAGGTTTAATTTGCATTTCTCTGGTGCCTAATAAGGTTGAGGACATGTTCATATGTTTATTGGTCTTTTGGATATACTCTTTTGTACAGTTCCTTTTTAAGTATTTTGTCCATTTTTTTTCCTGCTAGATTGCCCTTTTTTTATTCATTTGTAGGGGTTTTTTATGCATTCTAGATGCAAGCACTTTATCTATTATATGTGTTAGTAATAAATTCTCCAGTACTATGGAGTCCCACTTAATACTTTTTTTTTTTTTTTTTAATTTTATAGCTACTTTATTTATTTATTTATTTATTTTTGGCTGTGTTGGGTCTTCGGTTCGTGCGAGGGCTTTCTCCAGTTGCGGCAAGTGGGGGCCACTCTTCATTGCGGTGCGGGGACCGCTCTTCATCGCGGTGCGCGGGCCTTTCACCATCGCGGCCCCTCCCGTTGCCGGGCACAGGCTCCAGACGCGCAGGCTCAGCAGTTGTGGCTCACGGGCCCAGCTGCTCCGTGGCATGTGGGATCTTCCCAGACCAGGGCTCGAACCCGCGTCCCCTGCATTAGCAGGCAGACTCTCAACCACTGCGCCACCAGGGAAGCCCCCACTTAATACTTTTTTAAAAATTTTATTTATTTATTTACTTATTTGGCTGTGCCAGGTCTTCGTTGCAGCATGCGGGATCTTTAGTTGTGGCATGTGGGCTCTTTTAGTTGAGGCATGCGGGCTCTTAGTTGTGGCACGTGGGATCTAGTTACCAGACCAGGGATCTAACCCGGGCCCCCTGTATTGGGAGCATGAAGTCTTAACCACTGGACCACCAGGGAAGTCCCTCCCACTTAATACTTTTTGAGTCTCATTTTTTCCCTCTAATTTCTATCAGGCTCCTAGGGCCCAAATGACCCCCATTTTGCTAAGGTCTTGACAAGCTCACCCAGGCCCTGGGAGACACCTCACTAACGCTGCAGGGCTGTTTCCTTCACCTTCCCTTCCCTCCCCTTTCCCTCTCTCTCTCTCTCTCCCCACCCCCCACCACTGATCTTCCCTGTCTCTTTCTTCCTTCCTTCTGACATTGCCCATTCTTGGGGGGCTCATTATTATTCACAGGATGGATAGAAACAACCTCATTTCAGCGATGGTGCCAAGGCTGTCAGATTTGCCATGTGCTATTCATAGGTCAGAAAATCTTCACTCTGGAAAGCACTTAGAGATCATGTAATTCTCTCTTTAATGATGAGGAATTGAATGCCCAGAGAAATTAAGGGACTTGCCCAAGGTGGAAATTATGGGGCTTGTCCAAAGTCATACTGCATTTTTGCGGCCAAGCTAGGACTAGAACCCAGGCCTTTTGCATGCGTGTCCCAGCTTTTTCCACTCCACTATGCTAAGAAAGACCAGGATACAAGCTGCACATTGACAAGAGTGTTTTTTTTTTCCTTTTGAAAATAAGTGTTGTCTGTGTCTGTGTAACAACGTAATCGGTAGAGACTTTGGCTCATGTCTGTCTGGACCCAGGTTGAGAGATCACATCACCTCTGCTACTTTCCCATCTCCTGGCTGTCAAAGCCTGAAGGACAACAAATGGCTTGAGTAATGAGATGAGTTAAGATAGTGTCTCCCACGCTGAATTATGTGCCAGTTCCAGGACTACAGGATTCTGCCACAATCCATTTACACAAGAAATTAAATTGAAGATCTCAATGTAATATTCATATATTAAATCCTGGCGGACAATCAAAGTAATTAAGGCCAAATGCTCTGAATCATCCAGTGGCATCACGAACATTCTATTGCTGAATTTTTAGAAGGACTTATTTCTACAACCAATTGTCTTAGAAATCATTAAGGCTCTTTTGGAATGTGAATAATTTGAAAGCCACCACGGTACCCAGTACTACTCAAACCCATTTGCCCCCTTGAGAGAAGAATTCTGCTAGAAAGGGGTATAGGGTGGGCAAGGAAAATCTGATTTCAAGAAGCTGGAGTTAGGGGGTAGAAACCAGTCTCTGACCAACTCCTTCACTGTGTGTTTTTTTTTAAAGGAGTGGATATATTTCATCTTAAATTGAAATAGTTAAACTGATACAGGTTACTGAGCTAACCCCAGCCACAGACTGATCTGCTGGATGTGTAGCTTTGTTGCTCTTACAAATAAATGCTGATTAAAAAAAAACTTGCAGAATGGGGATGGCTCTGTGTAACCGTGATGAATAGGACGGACCTCCAGACCTACCCCCAGCAATGGGTCACCTTGTCTCTTTTTTTTATTAATTAATTAATTTATTTTATTTTTGGCTGTGTTGGGACTTCGTTTCTGTGCGAGGGCTTTCTCCAGCTGCAGCCAGCGGGGGCCACTCTTCATCGCGGTGCGCGGGCCTCTCACTGTCGCGGCCTCTCCCGTTGCGGAGCACAGGCTCCAGATGCACAGGCTCAGTAGTTGTGGCTCACGGGCTTAGTTGCTCCATGGCATGTGGGATCTTCCCAGACCAGGGCTTGAACCCGTGTCCCCTGCATTGGCAGGCAGATTCTTAACCACTGCACCACCAGGGAAGCCCCACCTTGTCTCTTAAAGTTCTCCAACTACCCTCATCTCTTAGTCCTTGTTCTTCACAGCTTCCCTTTGTGCACACCCTTGCTACAGCATTCCTGATAAAGTCCTTAAGTTATTTGTTGGTTCCCCTCTTGAAGTGTATGCCCCTCAAGGGCAAGGGCTATGTCTAAATCTCTCCAGTATCCCTACACCTGACCCAGTACATGCTTCAGACAAGGTGCTGGGTGTACAGTTGGTGAATGGATGGAAGACTAAATAAGCAAAGGAATGAATGACCAAGAGAACAAACTTACACAAATGTATCTCTAGAAAAGACAGGGTTAGTGTCATGGCAGCATCAAAGAGAGGAATGGATCTTCCCTTCTCTTCCAGTAAATGCCTTAATTCTCTCCAAAAAAACAATGCTCTCTAACCATCACCAACAAATGAAACCCTATCACCAAAAATGTGTAACTAAAAGATAAATAAAAGTATTAAGTTGTACCTTTTAGAGTTGTACTTAGAAAACAATCAGGTTATTTTACCTGAACTAATTACAAGACTTTTATGCATCTTGAATACTGCATACAAAAAAAGGTCTCTGATTCATCAGTTTTGCCAGTGGGAGTAACTAAAAGTATGCATATAGTGTAATATTCCTACCAAATTATTTCTTCTCATAAATATTTATCTATAGCCTAAGTTTGTTGACGCTGAGCAGTATCAATATTTCTTGGCTTTAGCTCATGTACTGCTCCCTGACTGTACCATAATTCTGGTTCATAAATAAGATATTTGAGAGATAGTTGACTGTATCTTGTTCACGTCTGTATCCCTAGCTGTAGCACAGAACTTGGCACAGAGAAAGCACTCATTGTCGAATGAATGAATGAATAAATAAATGAAGAGTGAGACAGGCGCCAAGGGATGTTTCCCATCATCAAGGTAGAGCTGCATAAAGCAAGCCCCATTCATTTAGGTTCTCTTTGTGATCAGTCGGCTACACTGTCTCTGAGCTTCTAAACCAACTTAATCTACCCACTCAAGCATTATGCCTCTTTTAAAAGGCAGTCGTCGCACCCCTCCATGTACCCAGCACAATCCAGAGGGAGTGGTGCAGTCTGTGTGTCAGCCCGAGCTGACACATATTGATACTGCACAAAATCAGTAAACTGGGGCTATGGCTAAATATTTATTGGGGCAGACAGTGACGCCATATTTGCTCAGAAAATTCAATCAAGTTTTGTCCAATTACTGCGGGTTTAGATTTGAACGAGTTAGCTCTTAGTCATAAAATCCTAGAATGTCAGAGCTGGAAGGACCCTTAGAACTCATCTGGCCCTGTGTAACCCTGAGATTTTCAAACTTTTCTTTTGCAAGAAACACTTTTTATCCAGTGAAATTTTATGGTGTTCCTCTCATTCAAGTGGGGGTGCAGGTATTAGATCTTGCTATTTGACCTCCTCCTCCTATCTGCTTCAAAATGCAGAGAAAAGGAAAGTCCAATGAAGTTAAAAAGGATCATGGAATACCAGGGGAAAAAGTCCTAGTCTTGGAGTAAGAGTCAAGACAGACTCCAAATCTGTCTTAGCCATAGGACCTGATATTCCACTATTTAAACTCATGCCTGAAGGGGCCTTTTGGATATGGTTATTTAAACTGGTTAAGGACATCTGTTCCCTGTGAAGGATGACACAGTAACTAACAGATTCATTAGCAGGAGTGAGTTTATTTAAATAAAACACACTGCTACCAATAGTCACAATGCCCAGAGGAAAATCCTGAGGGCAGGAGACACAAGGGGGTAAAATGTCTTTTATCAGGTACTTCAGGAAGGCAAAGAGAGGAGAGGAAGAGAAGAGCTAAGGTGGCACCTCCTCCTCCCACCCTGCCTGCTGTCTGCTTCTGCACCTGTCTGGTTGTATGTTGATCTTTTTTCCGTGCCTCTGTGTCATCTTTCACAGCAGTGTATCTAGTTCCTTGTCAGTTTCTGCCGGTGCCCATCCTTGTGTTCAGGTTGACTCTGCTGATACCTGTCTGCTTGGGTCTGTCCCTGCCTATGTCTCAAGTCTTTCAGCACCTGTGCACCTGTTTGCCTCAGAATGTCTCTGTGTCTGCCTAGTTTTGCACACGTGTGTGTGTTTGTGTATGCGTGTGCTCTTCTGTGTGTTCAGCACTCTGTATCTGTGACTTTTATTTCGGTAGGTTAATTGTCTCTACCTTTCTGTTTCTGCTTTCAATGCTTTACCCCTCAAGAATGACTAATGGTAGAAGTGGAAGGGAGCTTTCTGAGCTAGGAGGGAAACCTGGTGACTCTCACCGTTCTTAAGACCAGCCCCAAGCCCCAAGGCATTACATTGAAATCACGTGTGCCACAGAGCAAAAGGGAAAAGATGCAAATAGGAAAAACAAAAACAAAAACAAAAAGCATTTCTGGTGCCTCTTAAGACCTCAATCTCTTCTTCCATGTTTCTCTACTTCCATCATCTGTTTTATCCCACCCATCCTTCCTCTCCCATCCCTTTTTCTTTCACTCTCTCTCTTTATCTTTTTGTTTTATTTTTCTATTTCTCTTTATCCCTTTCTTATTTTTTTTCTATTGTATTTCTCCCCCTTTCTCCTGTTTCTGTTTATTTTCTTACTAGATTTTGCATTCTTCATATATTTTCCTTAGAAAACACTTTTCTTTCATTCTCTGTTTATCTTTTTTCTCTTTTGGGGGGCTGCTTTCTTACTGTTTTTCTTTCTTTCTCCCTTTCCTCTTAGCTCTTCTTTCTGAATTTCTTTTTATTCTATTCCTCTTATTTCCTGTGTCTCTTTTCTGTTTTTTATTTTTCTTCATTTTCTCTTCCTCTCCCTGTCTCTTTTTATCCCTCTTTCTTCATTTCTTTCTGTTTTTCTTTCTGTTGCGCATTCTTCTCTCTGCCAATAGGTTCCTATGTACGAATCTGTCCATCTCTTTTGTGCTTTGTCTTCCGCAAACATGCTTTAAGCATTGGGAGAGAGAATAAGTTCTCTTTTTCTGCTCTGGGCTGGGCTGTGGGTGGGTGGGTGGGGTTCATTACGTCTTCTCACTCACCGGTGGGTGGGGTCGTTGCTGCTCCCTGGAACCTAACCCTGTTCCCCGCCCCCAGGACCCGTCTGCAGAGTCACACTGCACTCCTGCGCTTGCATTCCCTGCACGTCCCATGCAGAGCGATGAGCCCCCAGGTGCGCTGGGAGAATTCATCAGCCGCCCGACAGGGCTAACGATTTACTCCTGAGAAATAATCCATATCCGGATAATGGATCACCCCGACTCCCTAAGACCATTTGTCTTGGCACTTAAATGGCACCAGAATCCAGGGGCAGAGCCAGGACTCTATCCCAGGTTCATTGGTAGATGAATAGGCTGGAATAATAATGTTAAGGATTATGATAAGGAACGCTTTGCATTTGCATGGTGCTTTTAAACTTTATAAATTTGGAGGTGATTAACCTTCCTTGGCTCATCACTTCTGAATCTGACACACTGTGGAACCTGCTTGCGAATTCAGAAGCAGGGGCTTTTAAGTGACTCACCCAGAGTCATCTAGCTTGTTACTGGCAGAAATGGGAAGAAAACTCTATCTTTCTGACTTCCTGAGATTCTTTCCTCTGAATGCTAGATGGCCTTCCTATCTCTGGATCTCATCTATCTGGGAAGTGGAAGCCTATCCTGAGAGACAGAATACTGTTAGACCTGGGTTTGAATCCTGGCTCTGCATTAGCTATAGCTGTGTGACCTTGGACCGGCCGCTTACTTACTCAGAACCTCAGTGTTCTCTTCTATAAAGTGGGGATCCTAATAAACCTTCCGCATAGTACTGTTATGAAGATGAAGAGAGATTATGCATGTAAAGTGCTTAATATAGTCCTGGCTCATAGTAAAAGCTCCCCGAGTGGTAGCTGTGATTGTTACTACTGCCTCTCTTTTTTTGCAGGATGCCAAGTGAACTCATACAAATGCATGAGAAACTTGGTCTGGGGGAGGGGAAGAGATAATTGATGAGCCAGCTTCCGCAGAGGTGTCCCTGAGGCCACTGATGGGGGAAGGGACCTGGAAGGATGAATTCTGATGGTGGGAGGAGCTAAGGATTCTACTTAGGCTGGAAGGACTGGCTGATTCTGAGAACAGGCAAAGAGAAGGAAGGAAGTTGGGGATTGGCCCTAAACATGTCTCAGCGGCGTGTTGCTCACCAGGATCAATTGCTGGCCTTCAATCCCAGCCGGCTAATGTTCCCCTTCTCAGGGTCTCAACTGTCAGTTTCCTGGGGAGATTCCCTTCCTCAAAAGCTGGACAGAGGACTTTTTTCTTTGGAGACTACTGAAGCCATAAAGGTTTTGTGGAAGGCCAGTATAAACTAAAACTAATGAAATCTTGTGTAGGACCATTTTGCATAAATGGAAGTTCACTGTACAAATGTAAAAATGATTATTAATACTCCCAATAATAACCATAACAATCAATCTTTAGAGCTTGTTTTGTGGAGTGTGGCTGCTAGAGGTTGACACATCATCTCAGATGGCGAGAAACATCCTCAGGGTCCACCTGCATGCAAAATCAGCCCGCATTCTTCTCCTCCTTTCCTGGGACCTCATCCTCCCAGAGTCACACACATAATTCAGCCTTCAGTGAAATGATTCTGACGCTATTGAGACTCCCTGGAGAATGGATGCCATGCAGAGGCAGTGAGTGTGGGCTCCTGACTTCAAGCTGCAGGAAGGCGAGGAATTGATACATCTCCTAAGCACCAAGGGCTCAACTCCTTTGGAGATGAGAAGGGCTTTGTCAAAGCCTGATGGTTTACTAATAATTCTCTCAGCTGAAGAGAGCTCCGTGCTTATCAATTGACAAGTATTTAGTGAGACCCCTCTGTGGGGGATCTAAAGAGGTTTGGCAGAGCTGACAATGTGGTTGAGGAGACAGACCACAGACATATAAAGATTATTGACAATACAAAGCAGTCCCTTCAACAAAGGGATGCAAGCAACTGGAGCAAAGTGGAAAAATATAAGATAGTTAGGAGACTTGACGTCACTTAATCTCTCTGAGCGTTGGTTTCCCTGTCGTCTTGGAAAGGCAGCCTAGTGGTATTGAGAAAACATTAATTTTGGAGTCAGACCAACCTGACTTAAAATTTCAATTACCTCAAAAACTAACTAGGGGTCCTTGAACAAGTTACTTAACTCCTATGGGGTGCGATTACCTTGTGTATAAATTGGGGTGTAATAGTAGCCCAGACCACATAGGGTGATGGTGAGGATTAAATGAAAGCACACATGTAAAGCACTGAACGTAATGCCTGGCACACGGTAAGCACTCGATAATCAATTCCTATTATTACAATATGCAGGGGGAAAGGCAGGGAATGTTTGGAAATACAAGGGTTTTATTTTCCTCTTCAGCTCTTTATATGCCTGACATTACATTTCATAGGAATGCAAACTCAAAAAGAAATCTTATATGTAAACAATAATTATAATATTCTGTGATACCTTTTATATGCCTCCCCGGTATTGCTCACTAAATTTGGTATGATCAAATTTACAGAACAACGAAATAGCAGAGGAGGCAAATTATGTATTCCTTGTGGTCTTGAGTGCCTCTCTGAGCTTCAGTTTTCCCATCTGTAAAATGTGGCTAAGAACACCTACTTCACAGGGCTGTTGTAAAGATTAAATTAAAATGTGTGTAAAGCACTTGGCACAGAATAGACAGAAGACAAATGTTGGCTCCATTCCCCTTCTCTCTTTTATAAAAATGAGAATAATAAAGAATCAACTTCACTGGGTTATTATAAGGGTGAAGTCAGGTAAATATACAGGAAATGTTTGTAAACTGTAAGACCCTAATAACAGGCTTTACGGAACATTTGTTATATACGAGACCTGTGCAATTAACAAATGTTAATCAATTAGGTAAACATTAATGAGGTGTCTCATATACACAGGACACTGTTTTAGGTGCTGTGAGTGATACAGAGATATCAGAGGAATTAAGGTGGGTGAGCCCCTCCACACAAGAACAGACCATTAAGGACAGGAACTTGAGAGATGCTCCCATTTAGGGTACCAGAGGAGAATGAAGAGCCAGAAGGAGAAATCATTGATAAGAACACTAGTATAGCACAGTATCCTCAGAGCCAAGGGAAGGGAGAGTTTCCATAAATAAGGAGGGATTCACAATGTAGCATTCCACAGAGAAGGCAAATAAAATTATGACACAGATGTGTCCCATTGGATTAGGACTCCAAAAAGACATTGGTAGCTGCAGTGATAGGGGTCTCAGTAGAGTGTGTGTATGTGTGTGGAGACGGGGCAGACACCATCTTGCTGCGGACCAAGGAATGAGCATATGGTGAGAATTGAGGGGAGCAAGTCTACACTGCTCTTTGAAGGTGTTAAGGAATAAGGCTGAGAAAAGGAAGATTGGATGATAGCTGAAAGGGGACTCAGGGTCAGAGAAGGGTTGTTTTCATATAGGAGAGTTTGAACGTCTTTGTGGGCTGTGGGGAGGAAGCCCATAGGGAAAGAGAAGATGAATAAGAAGGTTATTATGAGAGAGGGCTATTGAGCAGGCAGAAGTCTGAGACATGAGATCTGGGAGGTACAGCTAACGGAAGAGGGACTTCTTTTAAAAGTATAGTTGATTTACAACAGTGTGTTAGTTTCAAGTATACAGCAAAGTGATTCAGTTTTATTTATATATATTCTTTTTTCAATTCTTTCCCATTATAGTTTATTACTGAATGTAGTTCCCTGTGCTTTATTTTATATATGGTAGTGTGCATCTGTTAATCCCATACTCCCAACTTATCCCTCCCCGCTTCCCCTTTGATAACCATAAATTAACCTGGGCACGTATCTGGAAAAGATGAAAGCTCTAATTCGAAAAGATACCTGTACCCCAATGTTCACAGGAGCACTATTCACAAAACCAAGATGTAGAAACAACGTAAGTGTCCATCAACAGATGAATGGATAAAGAAGATGTGGCACATATATACAATGGAATATTACTCAGCCATAAAAAATGAATGAAATAATGCCATTTGCAGCAACATGGATGGACCTAGAGATTGTCATACTGAGTAAAGTAAGTCAGACAGAGAAAGACAAATATTATATGGTATCACTTATATGCAAAATCTAAAATATGATACAAATGAACTTATTTACAAAAGAGAAACAGACTCACAGACACAGAAAACAAACTTATGGTTACCTAAGAGAGACTTTCAATCAATAAGGAAAAAGGGATCATGGGGGAGCAAATGCTGCCAAGTTGTCAAGGGGACTGAGAACTGACAAGGGGCCACTGCATCTAGGCTTGGGAAGCTACGAGGGCCTTCAATAGTGGGCATGGAATGGAGAAGTAAAATAGTGAGTGGAGGCAGAGACCATCCATTTGAGAAGTTTTGCAGACCCAAGAGCAGGTAGAGAAAGGCTGAGGGAAAGACTGTGTCTTATGGTGAAGGTTGGGATGTGTGTAGGCAGAGGGAAGGGGTCAGTGGAAAGGGAGCAGCTGAAGGGACAAGAGAGTGAGAGTCTCTGGTGGCTGAGGTGGCAGCAGCAGGAGGGACTGAGCATCAGTGAGGAGGGCCCCCGAGAGGGCCCTTCCCACCTTTGAAGTGGGAAGGAAGAACAAAAAACCCAGAGAGGCCAAGGTTCTGCATTCAGTCCTTGAACCTGGCCTTGGACATTAATATCACCAGTCCTGACCCCATACCTTTCAGGGCATCTCTCTATCACTGAGTAGATTTGAGGGACAGTCTCTGAGGATAGCAAGGTGTGTGTTGGTGGATATACTGGTAGCTCTCTCTCTAGGGAGGCAGAAGAGAGCCATAGCCCCAGAGCATGGCCCAGCCAGGAGAGCCAGCCATCTATGACCTATACCCATGCCACACGGTCTCTTCGTTCCCAATTTCCTCCCTGAAATCACCACCCCGGAGCCCATCTTGAAAACAAAGTCAAGGTCCACAGTCGCTCAGAGGCTCGAGTTTTCCTGTTATTCTCTAAGGCACTGGGGGCCCAGAGTCTGTTGAATGCATCATATGGCCTTACTGCCACTTGATCTGGCCCCCGCTAGGACCCCTCCACTCCAGTGTGGCTGTTCTCTGGTCCTAGGCAGTTAGAGCTCAGATAGCCCCTCTTTTCCTTGTCCCTTAGCTGACAGTCTGACAAGTCTCCTGGGATTTGGAAGGTGGGCTGGCAGGGCAGTTAGAAGCCCTGGGTGCTTGAAAGTAGGAGAGGGTTCTTGGTCCCAGAAGTCAGGAGAGAGGGGCCTTGAGTAGGTGCCAGACCCAAAACAGCTTGGAAGATAAGGTCAGCCTTTAGCATCTTTAGTTCTGAGGCCAAGTCTGGTGTTCACATACCAGCCCCCACAGTGCCTGGGATGTAGGGTTGCAGGGGAGAAGGACAGACAACTCACTAGCTAGGGGAGGCTGGGCTCTGGAGCTAGCCCTGAGCCCTTAAGACTTGAGTTGTCCCAGGATTGAGTTATAGTGGAGAAAGACTTGCGTTGACAAATGGCAATTAACAAAGGAGGTGATTAAAAGTGAGAGGAGCTACAGCCTCAAAAATGTCAGCGGTTGGTGTGCAAGGGAATTTCTTCATCGAATTTTCCTCTGCCCTTCTCCCTCCGCCTTTTCTTCCCTCCCCTAGTGCTCTTCTTCCTTCTCCTCTGCTCTCCTCCTGCTTCCTCCATCCACCCCCACCCGCAGCTACTGATGTGATTTCTCATGATCTACAGTCAAATGCCATTAATCCCGACAGACTCACGAGGGTCTAGCTAAGTTGTCTGATGAACCAATCCTGTGAGCAGACAGACCAGGGGAAGCGGCAGGTAGACCACCCCCCACCCCCACCCCGCCCCCTCAGGGTAATGGAAGCTAAACCAATGAACTAGAGCGGCTGCCCCGAGAATAATCAATAAATCACTCGGGGTCCGAGAGAGGTGGAAAGCTCCCCGGCAAACAGTGCTCAGGACATATTCCATGGCCTCCTCTTCCGTGACTGTTCATGGCGCACCAGCCGCACGGGCCTGGCCTAACTCTGCTCTCCAGGTGCTGCTCCCAGATCCCGCCTGGCCCATCTCGGTTTCAGAGGGAGGTCATTCATTCCAATGGGATGCGACAGGTGCCATCTTCAGGCACCTGGCTCTGCTCCCAGTGGCAGGGACTGTTGTTGACTGCAAATCCCCCCAGTGCCATGCTGGTCTGAAGAGAGCAAGCCCTGGGGTGGGCAGATGACCTTTCAAGAGCCCACGAATCCAAGGTGAGATGACAGGTGTGATGTAATGGACCGAGCCCTGGACTAGGAGGCTGGACACCTGGCTTCTAGTTCCATTTCAGCCACTAACTTGCTCGGCGATGTTAGGTAAGTCACTTTCCCTCCCTGGATCTCAGTGTCCTCCCTGGGATGTGAGGAGGTTGGACTGGATTATCTCTAATGACACTTCCAACCCTGATCAGTGAACCCTGCAATTTAAAAAAGCAAGCAAACTATTTTTGGAAAAATTCCAGCTCTGATTAGATTGTGGGGGGATTCTTTCTCTAGGGCTTCCATTTAGCTGTGTTGCCACAAAATCCCTCACCTCGAACTCCCACTCAGTACACGCAGCCGTTTTCCCACCACTCAAGCTCCATCTAAGACATCAAAACCAGTCATGGGTCCAGCCTGTCCCTCCTGCTGAGCTAGTTCTGTGCTTGGGGCTGGGACATTCTGAAGGAGCCCCTGTGGGAGGGGATGTGTCATTGACCCCCGGATTTTCGCATAGGCGGGTGGAGTGGCTAACTAGGTTGGAGAGATTTCCCCCAAGTTTGTATTTTTTTTTTTTTTAAAGATTTATTTATTTTTATTGATTAATTGATTGATTGATTGATTGCTATGTTGGGTCTTCGTTTCTGTGCTAGGGCTTTCTCTAGTTGTGGCAAGCGGGGGCCACTCTTCATCACGGTGCGCGGGCCTCTCACTGTCACGGCCTCTCTTGTTGCGGAGCACAGGCTCCAGACGCGCAGGCTCAGTAATTGTGGCCCACGGGCCCAGCCGCTCCGCGGCATGTGGGATCCTCCCAGACCAGGGCTCGAACCCGTGTCCCCTGCATTAGCAGGCAGACTCTCAACCACTGCGCCACCAGGGAAGCCCCCAAGTTTGTATTTTCAAACTTTTTAACGTACAGCAAAATTGAAAGAATGACACAAATATTTGTACATCCCCTCATTAATAATTTGCCGTATTTGCACACTCTCCCTTCTCTCTTTCCTTCCCCACCCCCCTCTCCTATATTGTAGACATGATGACACTTCACTTGCAGATACTTCAGCATATATCTCCTCAGAATAAGAATGTCCTTTGCCGGGAGGCATTTAAAGGACCCTACGATGCTCACCTACGGGAAAGGCTCCAGTCTCTAGAGTCCAAAGGAGATCAAGAAGTATATGAGGTCTAAAGACCAGATTTAAATCTGCATATGGGTAGCGTGAGAAGGAGCTAAGCACAACAGAAGGAGGCACAAACAGGGGTCCAAGTGCAGAATGACCTTGGGCAAGTCACTTCCCTTTCTTGAGCTTCACTTTCTTCATCTGTAAAATGGGGATTGTGCTAATCTCTC
Source organism: Balaenoptera acutorostrata (assembly GCF_949987535.1). NCBI lineage: Eukaryota > Metazoa > Chordata > Mammalia > Artiodactyla > Balaenopteridae > Balaenoptera > Balaenoptera acutorostrata. Next base: position 113,842,138 of record NC_080085.1, read on the forward strand.
TCCTGCCAATCTCCCAAGCTGTATGAGGCTCAGATGTGAGAGCACATGGGGAGCTGCCACACTTAAACATTTAAGGGCAAGTGATTTACAGAGATGACCTTCAGAGCTAGTAAAGAGCAGTCCTGGGCGCCGCTGGTAACACATGAAGTCGAGAGTCCCCCAGCTCAACCCCCAAACTCTTCTTACTGAAAGCCACAAAAGTTTCATTTATAATGGAAATTTCAGTGGCTCACACCTTTTGCAGTTTTTCAAAGGCGTAAACACTCACCCCAGTTCTTTCTAGTTCTTGTTTCAGATAACTCCATTTTCTCTTATTGATTACGGCACAAAACTAAAAGATCACCTCTCTACTTTTTCTTCTTTCTGACATTTTCTTCTGTGCTCCCCCTTAATTCCTACTATTCCGCCCCACCCTGTCGAGACTTCTAAGACTTAAAAAATTCTATCATCCTAACTACCCTTAGCTCAAAGAGCAAAATGCTTTACAAAATTAAGTGAGCATTTGGGATTTTTAACTTGATTTTATCTTTTCATTCAACCAGAGGGATATGTGTGTGGGAGATGCACTTGTCAACGAAAAGCAATTTCTCTGCCTCCTTGGGGACCAAAGCATAATCGTAGCTCTGTCTTCCTGGTGTCAGGATGAAACTTGCATTTTCCTGAGTGGTGTCAGCACACTGACAGACAGCTCCTGGGATCTACTGAGGGGTGCTGGAAAAGAACGGGCAGGGGGGTGAGAGGTCTCGAGGCTGGTCTTGGCTCATCTCTCCTCCCCTGGGTGACTCTGGGCTAGTCACTTACTGTCTTTTGCCTCAGCTTTTCTAACTTAAAAAATGGGAATAATTTTCTCCCATTTCTACCTCACAAAGTTGGTGCCAGGACCTTGTCAGGCTTTGGTGATACGAAAATGCTTGGAGGTAATAGGGCTGTGGGGGAAGAAAATAAAGTGCTGTAGAAGCAGTGTATCCTAGGAAAGCTAAGTAGCTGCAAAGGAACTTCAAGTTTTCTTTGTACGACTCCACTTGAGAAATGAGGAAACCAAGGTCTCGCTGAGGTTCAGAGAGGTCCCAAATGGTCCCCCATGATTTTGCTATATGTTCACCATGAGCCCAGACAAATCCTTCCCAAACAGAATAGCAGAGAGGCAAAGTCTTGGGGTCCTAAGGCTTATAGCCCCCTTTAGAGAACACATATGACCCTATACACACCATGTGGACCTTCTGATAGGACTCCTCAAAAGGGGGTGTTGGGAGGCAAGCTTGCTAATCTCCCAATTCCTTCCATGGGCCTGGGGGTAGTTACCTTTGTTATCTCACTCCTGAAATTGCAGAGACCCTCATAGCAACCTGCTGAGGAAGTTGGGCAGGGGGACAGGGACCCTCATTTCATAGAGGAGGAGTCTGGGGTTCAGGTTGGGAAGCAGACATATTTGCATCCATTCAGCCAGTCAGTCAACATGCCCAGCCTCACTCCTAAGATTTTAGCTTTAAATGCCATACTCTTTCCACGGTGCTTCCGCTGCCTCTTGCCTGATGTAAGGACCCCAAGTAGGGAATCCAAGTGAGATAACCTGACTGAAAAATGCTACATAGACATACACAAGGATTCTCAGAAAATCCAAATGAATGACCTTTATGGTGTATGCTCATTTTGAATGCCACTAGACCCTATCAGGAGTCAAGTTTTGAGGTTTGCTCAATTTCTCATGCTACATATTTACCCATACACCCAAAGGAAGCAGAGTGGGGTTAAAGGGATCAAGTTCTCCATAGGGCTGCCCCAGTGTTCCTTGTAGCTGGAGGGCAATGGGAAGAGACAGTGGTGGAGGGTTTTCAGGGAAAGACTTCTTTCCTCTATATTAGAGTTTCTCTAACTTTATTGGGTATAAGAGCCCCCATGGGGAGCTTGTTAAAAATGCTGTTTTCTGGTCCCCATGCCCAGAGATTCTTGTTCAATGAGTCTGGAGTGGGAGCAGGGGATTTGCATCATTACAGCACATCCCAAGTGATTCTGATGCAGCTGGTCCAAAGGACCATACTTTGGAAAATCCTGGTCCATGACAAAGTTTACAGGCTTTTGATGCTTGGAATCCCATTTAAATAGCAACTGTTTGCGTGGGTGCCAACTACTTTTGAGCTTCAGGAAGAAAGATAGAAGGTTTGAAACCTTTCTTCTCAAAGTCAGCAAGCCCCCAGCTTGACTTCATCATCGTGCCTTCTTCTTAGCTAGAATATGTTTTCTTCCTGCTAAAGACTTCATGGCAAACAATGACCTAAGTTAGGAGCAGCGTGCTTGGCTTTTAACTGGAATTGCAATGAGACACCCTTAAGAGGCAGCAAGCTGTAAAGCTCTAAGCCTTAAACTATTAGGGTGAGGGCATATATACCCAATGTGCCCCTTGTACACCTTGGTGTGAGGGGTTGCAGGTCCAGGCTAGCAGGTTCTTGGTTGCTCATTTGGGGTGCTAAGGACCTCTGCATTCTTGGAAAGGAGATACCATAACGGGTTATGTGGCCCTGCACAGGACGAGAGTTCTGCATTTTACTCACAGACCAACTTTTAGCTTTTTCTGGGTCACCAAAGCCAGGCCCAGTGTCCTGTACCAAGAGCACAATCCCAGCATAAAGGCCCCAGTCTTTCCCTTACCTAACCTCATCCTTTATTCTGTGGACAAGGTTATAGTTTTTTTCCTATAAGTAGTATTTTCTAACTCCAGAAAAAGATCTATAGAAAAGTTGGAAAATACTAAAATATGGAAATAATAAAACAGTTTAAAATTGCCCATAATTGCATTGCTTAAACAATCACTACTAAGATTCTGGTGTGTTTCATGTTAACACTTTTTTTCTATGTATAAGCTTATTATTTATTTGCACTGTTTATATAATAGTGTGCATATATTTTGCATTTTGATTATTTTTCACTTAAAATAACCATAAATGTTTTTTTCAGATTATCATATAGGCTTCCAAATTATACATTTAAAAATAATTCATTGAGTGAATCAACATTATATACATAGCTCAATATCTTGCACACAGAGGACATTTAATAAATATTTGTTGAATGAATGGATGGATTGATGGATAAATGCATTCCCCTATTATGTGACATTTAGTTAAGGGTAAATATTTTCAAAGGAAACAACACTAAGTAATTAAGTGGCAGAGGAGGTAGGTCAAAGAAAAAGGATTTGGGGAGAACTGCTAACTTGACTGCTAAATAAAATTTTTTGAGAATTCTGAACTCTATATTTCCCCTTTTCTTTTTTCCAAATGAGTAGGCTTTGGTTTGCCAGGAGCTTGTTCACAACTGTTAATATCCCCATTTTACAGATGAGGAAAACTAAGCCTCAGAGAGGTTAAATAATCTTCCTAAGATTACATAGTTAGTATGTAGCACAGTTGGGCTTCCAATCTAGGTCTGTGAGCATCCTTAGCTTTGTTCCTTTACTACATCACACCTCCTGCAGAAAAAAAAGTGACCAAGAGGGATAGTGGTCATGAGCTTATACTTTAGGTAGAGCTATTTTGGAATCAGAGAAACTTCAGTTACTGAGGGCCATTGGATTGGGCTGGGCAGGCAGCCTTTATGTCATGAGGGAGCCCCCCAAAAAAGTCTCATTCAGCTGGAAAAAAAAGAAACCCATTGAGACCATTACAAAAGCTGGTGGTGTACATGCTCGTGGGAAGAGGTAAGGCCGAGATTTCAATATCCAGAGCCTGAGACTGGACATTTCTAGATGTCAGACTTGTTTGGCTTGGCTGACTGGGTATTTGTACAGCAGAAATTGGTAAAAGAGCAGGTCTGGTGAATGTTTGTTGACTCTGATTGCTTTTAGAAAACAGAGAAAATTGGAAATGATTTAGAAATTGGTGTAAAGGCAGAGAAGTACCATGTTTCCCAGAAAGGAAGGAAAATGAATGGAAGCCCTTTAAACTCTGACTACAGCTCTGCTTTGCTAAGAATTGCATGGTGAAGTACAGGCGATTTTTTTCATTTTACGCACCTCTTTTGCTGCATTAATGCTAATATCAGTGGTTAGCAAAGCAAATGTAATAACTGCTCTCCCCAAAGGACTTGTGATTGCAGCTTCCACTCCTCAAGCCTGCAATCGAGCTGTTGGAAGAGGATTTTTCATATTACTTTCTACCTCCTCTAGCGTTTTGATCGACAGAGTCCCATTTTCCCAGCAGAGAAAAACAAGGCACAGAGTCATGTTTGTACGACTGCCAGTGGGGAACTGGGGGAGAAATTAATTTGGGAGCCTGAACTTGAATAGAAAAGGAAATTTCGATTAGAAGCCCTTCTTGCTCAATATGGTCCATCTCTGGTGGCTGTTTACTACCACCAGATCCCCCAAACACTGAACCTATAATGATATGTGCCCCCATATGTATTTAAAATTTAAAAATACAAAGCCATAAAAGAAGTGCAACGAAATCCAACACAGTACCACCCCCCACATTGAAATATCAAATATCAAATTCTTTCTAAAAATAAAGGTTGGTGCCCCTCCTATGCCAGTGCCCTGAGCAAAAAGCATAGGCGGTGGAATCCGTAAGTCAGTGGCAACTGGGGTGCACCCCATATTTATACACATTTGACACCGTGTTCTTTTGTCTCAGTTAGGGATCAACCCCCTCAAAACAAAAGTTCCCAGGCAGGAAAGCATCTCCCTCTTCCCCGAGGGATCCAGGAACAGGGCAGGGCAGGAACATTAAAATTACTTTCAACTTTGGGGCCCCTTGGGGAGCAAAACTCTTTTCTCCTACTCACATTTTTGATCCTCGAGAACAGAGCTGTGACATAACAAATCAGATCTGGAGCTCCTCACAGCTGAGGTGGTGCCTCCCCTAAGACAGGGGGTCCCCAAGGGCTGAGGCAGTGCCTCCCCTTCCGGTTCAGGGCTCCTAAGGCAGACACCACTTCCCGCCTAGATGGGGCCTCCCGAAGGCTGAGATGATGTGTCCGCTAAACGTGAGAGTTTCAGGGCTGGAATACAATCTCACCCTCAGATCTGAGGCTCCCAGGGGCAGGTGCACTATCTCGCCCTCAAATACCAGCTTCTAGGGGACAGGCTTGCTTTTTACGTGCCAGATTAGGGCCCCTGGGGGCAGGGGCCTCCCTTCCCTCTCAGATTCGGGGCTCACCAGGGCAGAGATGGCGTCTCCCCTCAGACTCTGGGCTCCCCGGGCTAGGGGCACGGTCCCGCCCTCAGAGTCAGGGCTTCCCGGGGCAGGAGCTGTACCTCGGCCTCCCTCCGCGTGGGGGAAAGGGGCTGCGGGACCAGCGGCCTCTCCTCCGGCGGGAGGGGGGGCTCCCCTGAGGCCCTGCCCCCTTCGTGACATGCCCGAGGTGTCCGGTGACCGAAACACTCTTAGCTGGGTGCAGGGTGCGGCTCAGGGCGTGGTCACCGGGGGCTACTTAGGGTAGCTGGCGCGGGGGCCGGCGCGGAAGCCGGCTGCGAGGCTGCGGCGCCGAGCGCTGGCCATGGCGTGGATGCTGGACTGCCTTTTCGCCTCGGCCTTCGAGCCCCGCCCCCGCCGTGGTGAGTGGGGCCCACCGAGTCGGGGGGCTGGGGTCCTTCGCTGGGGCTGCAGGCGGCTGCAGCCCCGGCCAGGCGCCCCGGGGCTTGGCTCGCCGTCCCTTCGCCTCCCTTCCCGCTGGCTTTTAGCTAATTGTTCCTGGCTCAAGGACTGCCCCGTCGAGGCCCCGCATAAATCACCGGCTTTGCCGGGAACAGCGAGCAATCGCGCTAATGGCTCGGCGGGATGCGGGTCGAGCGCGGGGGCGGAGTCGCTGGCTCAGCCGTCCTCGGGGACAGCTAGAGAGTCGGGGCCAGACGCGTAGGAGCACAGTCCTGAAACCCAAGGGCCCTAAAGGCCCAAGGATGAACGTCCCTGGCCGGGCAGCTAGGGCCCGCGAACCCTGAAGATGGAGGTGGGGGGATCCTTTTGCCTTGAAGCTTGTCCCACCTTGTCCCAATCTCAGCTACCGAATATCGACATGGGTCCCTCAGAGTCATCGAATTCAACCCCTTTATTTAAGAGATGGTGACACTGAAGGCCAGAGATGGCAAAGGCCTGCCCAAGGTCATACAAGGAGTTGGCAGCAAATCTGGCTCTGCTGAGGCCCTGCCAATTGCCCACTGCCCCAAAGCTCCCAATGGCAGAGGCCTGGGGTCTTTAGTCCGGGTCTTCCCTTGGGTACTTTGTTATCAATGCTGTTTTCCCTATCCTTGCGGAGTTGAGGACATAGGTGTGCGAAAGATCACAGCACCACTGTGATACGTGGGTGGCATTTCACCCCCTTCTTGGAAGTGCTTCTATAAAGTACGTTTTGGAAACTGATTATTTATTTTTCCTCCTTAAAGTTTCAGGACACTTATCTTTTCTGTTTGAGATTTCCCAGGACCCCCACCCACACTGTCCTTCACTCCCCCTTGGTAGGCCCCACCCCCTCGAGGCTGCCACCTGCCCCCACTGCCACCTGTTTTTCCATAGTCTCCACCTCCAAAATCTATATTGGTGAGAGTGCGTCATTGGTCGCCAGCCATAGACCAAACCTGGGGTTGTCTCCTCTTTCCTCTGCCCCCTCACAGGCTGGGGAGGAGGGGCCTCAGCAACTTAATTTTGCAGAAACCCATGTTTAGTCCTTGCCGGCCCCAGCACCCTGAGAACCATCCCAGGAGTCTGACCTACTACTAAGGGACTGCAGCATGCTTAGCAAGTTCAAGAGCTGTCTCTGGCAGGCCGCAAGTTCTCTGAGAAAGCAAAAGATCTGCATACACAGAGAGTTGTTTCGTTCTGTATATTTTTTCAAGTTTATGTGATCCCGGTGAATCGAACAAAATTAAGGGTGTTTTCTAAGATGCCTTTTAAGGCCTTACAGCTCAAACACCCTACCCTTGTAAACACCCTGCCCTGGTAAAGGGGGTAGGGTGAACCATTCCATCCCTGCCTGGCCTGCAAGGCTGTTGTGTGACTCCAATGAGATCAAGGATATGAAGTCTCCTTTATGAATAACCCCATTGGGAAGGGGTCAGTATCACACAAGGAAGCCCATCCCCGTCTAAAAACAGTCATTTCTATTAGAATTAGGAGGCTTTTCCTTAAACTGAACCCAAATCTCTCTTTTTCTGGCTCTGGCACTGACCTTCACGATCCTTCCAAGAGAACAGTGCCAGCCCTCTCCATTCCCCCACCCCCACTCACCCCTGTTTTTATCCAGGCCAAACCTCCCCAGTTCCTTCATCTGTTTAACATGTGACATGGCTACAAGGCCCCTACCTGCATCTAGCTGCTCTTCTTTGAGCATGCTCCAAGTTGTGAATGCCCAGTGACCTGGCCAAAAGAGGATTTCCAGCTGTGTCCCTGTAAATATAGTCCTGGATGGCTGACTTTCCCTCTTTTGGAAGCCCACGTTCACACTCATGGTACACAGACACATAGCCACAAATACACACATACGTACACATTCCCACACCCGCACATGCCCACATACAAAGTCACCAACGCACAAACACATACTTCACATGCACCACATACTTTTCACACACAATGCAACATAACCACATCACACACGCATGCACTACACACAAATCCTTTGTACATGCCGCGTAGTTCACACACAAATAACTAATTTATATTGGGAGTACTTTCTTCACCTGAAATGACTCACTTTTTAAAAAGTAAACTCACGTTCTTTTCAGAGTCTCCATTCTGTATTTTGTTGTTTGAATCCAAGTGCAAGACCTTGTATTTGCTACTGCATTTCCAGTCTGACGAGACCTGTCCCCCCTGCATATGCCAGTGGTACACCACTGCCTCCCCCAGCTCTATTACTTCTACAGAGCAGCTAGTATATGTGAAGTAGTTCCCAGATGCTGGGCCCTAGTCTCAGTCCTTTACATGTATGATCTCACTTAAGTCACACAACATCACTTTGAAATAAGTAATTAGTCTTTGGGTACAGTTTTTGACCAGGTAAGAGCTCATTCACTGCAACCCTCCCCCCGCCCCACCAAGAAATGCTGTGCAATATGAAAGGTAACTTTGTGCATAACTATTGATATTCCGTAGGGCTACAATTGCCCTTGGTGCCTCCCTTCAAATGCCTTCCAGAAATCCTCAGGAGTCAGAGGGAGGGAGTAGCTGGCCGATGATTGGGAAGAGTGGGGGAAGTATTCTAAATGTCCCGTCACCCACCCACCCACCTCTTGCTAAGGAGATTGTTGGTACGTCAGAACAATCTTTTGAGGGTTGCAGTGGGCAATCGATGACCATATGAAGACATTTGGGAGAGGCATCATTGAGATCTGGGAAGAAGGGGGACCCAGAAAGGTCTTCTTTCCCAGGGCAAGGGACAGCACGACTGACCCACTTGAAATTCTCTCCCCAGTTCACTCCTGGCATTGGATTTAGCCTCAGACAATTGGACTTCTGTAAAGCAGCCAAAACTCTAAAGCTGAAGGGACCCTAGGGCCCACTTTACATACAAATTTGATCTTTTCTTGGGGATGGGACCCAATCGATTCGCTGAGGCCAGGCCTGGTTGAGCCGCACAGGATTAGTTCCCAAAGCTGGGGCGAGTTTGCCAATGAGACACCCCACTTCCCTGGTCATAGCATCAGACTAGCACCCTCATCCACTAATGGCAGGACTTCCCAAAGTTCCTTTGAAAATCATTTGTTTCCACTTCAAAAGGTATTTCTCCATAGGAAAAAAATGTGACACTCTATAGAGCTTAGGTTCCTAGGTTAGGCCATGCTTTACCAACCATAAGGATAGAATGCAGAATCTGTGTGATGAAAACTGGTAGAAAATAATACTCTTGCAAGTGTACCTCAGGCTCCAGCAGTAGAGCTGACATTCATCAAGCTTAAATATCAAATGACAGAAAGCATATTGGGCATTGATAGAGCAGGATACCAGGTCCCTGAGGGTGACGATGGCAACAGGAAAAGCAGTTTCATTCCCTTTTTCACACTTATCAGCCAAGACAACCTAAATGTCCAACTGTAGTGGAATGGTTAAATAAACTATATGACTTATCCACTTGTTAGACTAAGTCTACATCCATAAAAATGCTGTTCATGAAGAATATGTAGCAACATGGAAAATGGTATGATTTATGTGTCAAATATGCATTTTTAAAAGACTGGAAGAAAATTCAGCCACAAGGTAAACTAAGAGATCCTTTTAGGTTGGTGGGATTATAGTTATTTTTTTCTCTGTTTCCCAAAATCTCTATTAAGTTTGTTCTTAAATTACTCTTATAATTTAAAGAGGTGTTTAAAAGGCTAACTGAAGGCCTATAGTATACAAATTGTCCATACAATAATTACAATGATCTAAAATCCCACTATACATAGTTTAATCTAAGGGATTTTTTTCTTCAAATTTTAGTTTAAGTGTAATGACCAGATCAGGTCAGCCAAATGTGATCCTCCCAATGATCATGAAATGTCCTCTAACACTGGGTGGGAAAAGGTAGAACTGGTTTGAACCTGCTTTTATAGTTGTGCAATAAGCAAGTTTCTTAGCCTCTTTTAAAATAATATAATAATACCTACATTTCCAGGTTATAAATAATAATCGTTATGATTTTTAATAACTATTTAATAATAGTTATATTATTGTTATTGGAGATATCATTATATTAAGTGCCTTCTATGGTTCATGTATCAAAAGATGTGTTTTAGTCCTTCTTCAAATATTTACTGTGTACCAGTCATCTTACACAAATGATCTCATTTAACTTTCATAACAACTCTTTGAGGTAAGTATTATCTTCATTGAAAAGACAAAAACTCAGAGAGGTTCAGTAACTTGCCCACGGCCACACAGTAGCTGAGCAAGGATTACAACCCCTTTTGGTCCGATTTCAAAGCTTGAGTGAGATTAAAAGAAATAACACATGCAAAGCTTCTAGCGCTATGCTGATATAGAGCAGACATTTACTAGGTGGTCAGTACAATGTTGATGATGTTCCCTTGCCCAGAGTTCAAATTCTGGTCTTTGATCTGCTTGACTACTTATAGATTCCTTTCTATGAAAAGGTGAACATTTCAATTGAAAGATGCAATGCAAACACCACCTGTGTCCTTATTGCTGGGGCTCTGAGTCACTAGGAAACGATTTCTGTTTCCTTCTGGCAGTATCATTTGTTCTCACATGTATCAGCAGAAGTAGGTAGATGGCATGTTTGATGAGCCTTGGCAGCTACTGTCACGTCTCAGATACACTTCTTGAGAAACCACGCGGCTTCCTTGGGATAGGCACCTGCTACCCAGCAACTGGTAGGTCCCTGCACTCAGGGATGCTTATTAAATGCCTGGGGCCTATCTTGAACCCCTGTTCCAACAATTCTCTGTATAGTTTGGCTGACCCTTAATTGTTACCCCTCCCACTTTCCTCCACTAAGCAGGGGCTGCAGGACCTCCTCAGAAGCCGACAGGGGTAGGAACTAGAGAAGATTTTAAATTCCTAAATCCTCAGAGGGACTCACTAATAGATTATCTTGCATGGTGGAGTCCAGGATCAGTGAGGAGTAGCATGCAGGACGAATAAGAGAGGTGAAGGAGAGGGAGGAATTGAAGACATCCTCCAGAGACTGGGAGCGCCTGAAGCCCGGCCTCTCAGAGCTTTTTCTGCCATGACTCTCAATACTTCTCTACTCTGTAGCCTCTTTATCCCTCCCTGAGATTATATCCACCCCCTACCCTCAACTTCTTAACCTTCACCCACCACTCTCTGCCCAAATGCAGCTTCAGCTTGTAGTGACTTGTTTTTGTCTCTAGAGGGAGGCAATAGCATCAGGGAGGAAAGGGCACAGATCGGGGTCTTCTCTTACTTTACCAAAGGGTAGATTTTATTTTCCTTTAACTGCGAACAGATAACTAACAACTAAATGGAACAGTATTTTAGGTGCTGCAAAAATATATCTCAGAGAAGCATCATCGCTCCCCTCATCTACCCCCCAACCTTGGTGGCTGCTAGAAAAAGGGTGGCCTTGGGAGCCCCTCCTAATTTCTAGGTTAGAGGTAGAAAACAAAAACAAAAACAAAAAAACAAAACAGAAGTCGTGGGGGCAGTTTAGCCAAGGAATATTTATGCTGTCTTTCTCTTGGGTACAATGGCACACATTTAAGAGACAGGGTCTGGACTGGGTGTGAAGTGAGGGTTGGGGAGCTCAGTCCATAGCTGGGGTGGGAGGAAGTCTAGATGCCGAGCAGGTAGTTTGAAACTTTCCTGTATGGAGTATTACGTCTGAAACGTTGGTTTCATTAACACTGCCAGGAGAAACTGCAGAGTGAGAATTGGACTTAGGGCCCAGTTCTTCCGGGCTGCATTAGGGCTGATAAAAACATCACCCTAAAAGAAGAGGGGCTATTTCAAGAGTGTCAGACACAACAGTAATGAGGAAAATTGGCTTAGTCAGTCGGCTTCAGTACCTGAACACCCTGGTTGAGACCCTCTGGGCTATATGGGCAGGGCGTGAGTAAAAGCAAGAGAGGGAATTAGCCTTTTCTTGAACATTTATTAGACATGTTAGACATTTGGCTGACACTTTCCATATTTTACCTCCTTGTCATCTGAACATGTCTAAGGCAGGTGTTAACAGCTCCAATCTACAGATGAGAAAACTGAGTTTCTGAGAGATGAAGTAACTTTCCCAAGATCACAGAGCAAGTAAGTGATGGAGCTGGGATACAAGCTCAAAGCTGTCTGAAGGTCCTCATCTTTAAAGGGTTTTACTCACATTTTTCTTGTGAAAACCAAGGTCTTCCTCTTCAATAAAATTCACATTTTGGTTCCTTGCCTGTAATGGGGGTTATTAAAGCATCTTGGAGCTTTTAGCTTCTTCAAAGTTGAAGTTTGTTCCCCATTTCACAGGTCAGAGTACTGGACTGGAGTGAACCAGACAGTCTTCATGAATTCAGGTGGGACTTAACACAAAAGAATTTAGATAGGTGGTCCAGTGGTTGATCGTATGTGTGTAGGGGTGGGAGGCAGAGGCCTCACAGGATCGACTGTGAGGAAGCGGAAGTGGAGTTGGTATATTCAGAGGAGAGTGAGGAGGTGTCAGACTGGCCCCCAAAGCAGCAAGAAAGCCAAGTGCCTGAGACCAGATGCTGGGAGACACCAAAGTTTGCGTGAACTTCTTGTACAGATTTACCAAGGGGCTTCAGCTACTCTGTGCCCTGTGTGACTTACACTAGCCTCTCTAGCAACCACCCCCCCCCCACCCTGCACTTTAAAAAAAAAGACTTTCTGGCTATGTAGTAGTTTAGGCAATGCTTTTCCTGCCCACCCAGGATGAGGTGCTGACCCAGGCCCAGCTGGGGGTGAAGCTTTATGGATGTTACAGCTGCTTCTCGTCCACACACCAGGCTCATTTGTGCCAGTTGAAAGGGCACAATAATAACAGTAGCAATTTAAATCGTGCTCCTCGCTTTCCGCTTTCCCCCCTGAAAAGTGGCGAAGTGACTCACCACTGTTGAATTGTCCTTCTCTATCCACTCCCTGACCTCTTTGCGGCAGTCTAGGCTGGTTCCCTGGGGGCTGAGCTGGAAGCCCGTTCTTCCAGCGGCCCTTTAGCTGTGACGGAGCCAACCCCCCCCAGTAAATGTGTTCCCCCAAAATGCGATGTATTGTTTTAATTTGAAATTCTCAGATGAGGCTGCTTGGAAGGCATTAGAGCAGCATGAACCCATTAGGTAAGCACAGTTCTCCCCGCCAAACATGAATAATACAAAATGGGACCCATTCAGGAATCTTTTGAGGGGGCTCTGCTTGTTTTTCTATATGCAGTTTCATATGGAGATGACTGGTCTGCTTGAAATTTACTACATACCAACTTCTGGTGGTAATGCCGTAAAAATAGGTCCCAGGGGAGCTGTGAAATCATTCCCTTACTCCATCCTGACCCCTCACCCCCATCCCCATCCATACCCAATTCCCCTGACCCTATGGCTAGAAAATGCTCATTCTCTGCTCTTTCTTTCAGCACCAGCCTAAGGAGAGCTCCCAGAACTGGAGGTGGTGAGGTGCTTATGAGCCTAGAGTAATTAAAGATTTTGAGGTGTCAACAAAGCAGGTAATTAGGTGGAGAAGGTATCAGCTGTCTGAGAGACAAAGAAAAGTAATTATGCTGAGCACTCTTGGCGCTGTCAGTAAACTCCAAAGAAAGCTTTGTTGGGAAGTGATACTGTTTGATAGAGACTTCAATGCCTAGCAGAAATGAGGGACTCTTGGTGAGGCTGCCTGGAACAGAAGAAAGGTTTAGGGAGCTTGGCAAACCTGGATTCAAATACCAGCTCTGCCTCCCACTGGCTGTGTGACCCTGGAGAAGTTACTTAACTCCTCTGAGTTCGATTTGTGATGTGCAAAATATTAAGTCATAGCTCTAATTACCTCATTAGGTCATTGTGAAGACTCAAGGAGATAATGCATGTAACAGCACTAGCACAATGTCTGGTATACAATAAATGCTTAATAAATGGTAACATTATCATGATCACTATTATTATTCTTACTATATACCAGGCATTCTCTACAGGAGCCCAGAGTTTAAAAGGAGAGACAAATAATCGCAGTTATGCATGATCGTGTCATGAGAAGTATGAAGAGTGTAACTATGATGGCTCAAAGGAGGGAGCCCTCAACTGGGAGGGAGGGGTACAGAAAAGCAGAGAAAGTTTTGTGACTCCTGAGTTAGGTCTTAAAAAAATAAGTAGGAGTTTTTCACGAGGCCCAGGGGGAAAGGGATTCCAGGCAAGTGTATGTGCCCACACAAAGCCAAAGAGGTGTGAAACAGCCAAGCCTTGAGCTAATAGTTGGGCTTTGCTGGGCACGAACTGGGATCTCCTGGGAGGGGGGGGGGGAATCAGTGACCAAGAATCTTTCCAGTTTATTCCCACCAGCCCCTGAACCGCGCCTTAGGCGCCCTACCTGGCCAATCACGTGCGACGCCCTCCTCTTCTTTCCTCTAAGCAGTCAGGTAAGCTCACACCCAGCCCCCAGCGGGCCTGGTGCGCACAGCGGGGGGTCGGCGGACCCAGAGCCGGCAGATCAGGCCGAGGGGAGACTGTGCCCAGGTCGCGGGCCCCTATCTCCTTCCTCGTCCCAGTCCTGGTGCAAAGCCCCCCTCCACCCCCAATTAAAAAAAAAAGCCACCAAGCACACAGCCACTTGGATTCTTTAGACAACCCCGTGCTCTCTCACACACCACACCGGTAAACTCACGCCGCGACCCCCCTCCAAGACACACACGGTCTTCAGCCCTCCATCCTAGCACGTACATTGGCTGCGTGCGTCCCCACCACACACATGAATACATCACACTCAAACACACACAGACATTGCACCCTCACACACACAAACCTTTGAACACACACGCCTTAAGTAAGCTCACATATAAAGACACCTTGCTCACAAACACACACACTACACACCACAACAACCACCGCCCGTAAACCCACATTGACACAGCACAGCTAAGGGTAAACACACACCAAACAAATATATACACACAAGCTTCAACGGGCACACACACATACACACACTGCATACACATACACACTACAGCACGACCACAAACCCCGGCAGAAACATACATCGAACACACCCGTATCCAGACCGCACCCACATAGTCACACTGTCATCGGGCAGAAACATACAACCTACAAACGTGCACACACAAACATCGCACAAACACACGCTCCATGTCCGAGCGCAAACCAAATACACTTCACACCCAGCACTCGGACTAAAACATGCAACACGCACACACCCCCCACACCCAGCCACACACGGAACTCACAGGCGAACCGCACTTGCGCGCGCGCACACACGCGTACATGCATACATACATACACATACAGCCCGCCCCCTCCTTCCCTCAGGGCGGAAGAGAAGGGGGCGAGGATGGGAGGAGGGGGAAGCAAGGAGGGGGGGATGGGCGGGCGAGGCGCTGCGGGCACAGACGCTCTTTTCCCTTTGACCTGGGGTGTTGTTCCCATTAACCCGCCTGTTCCCCATTCCCGAGCAAAGGGAGTGAGTGAGTTGGGTCCAGACGGGATCCAGTCCGAACCCGGGAAAACTGGAAGGGCTGGGGAATCCGCCGGCGGGCGGAGGGCACGTGAGCTCCAGCCGGGACCCTGATTCTGCGTTGGTCGACCCTGCCGGAGGCTCCTCCCCCCAGCGCCTCCCTCTCAGACCCCTTCGCAGCTTTGACCTCTGCTCCCCACCGCGGGGGGAGGTGGTGGAGGGGTGGGGGCTTCTTCCCCTCCTACCCGGGAGAGTGAGCAACTGTTAGGGGTGGAAAGCTTTACTGGTTTCAAGAAGTAAGGAGTTTAGATCTGCAGAAAAGCTTTTTGCGAAACCTGTTCCAATCTAGTTTGAAGACGTCTCCTAATAGAGAGCTCACTATTTTGCAAAGCAACTAATTTTTACGTAAAAGGCAATGGTTATTAGAAATCACCGACACCGCGCTGGACACATAGTAGGGCGTTATAAATGCTCCTCCTTCCCGCTTTTGTCAACAAATCTGGCAGGGCTATCTGCAGCCCAGCACCAGCCCGCGACAGCTCTGGGGCAGTCGGTGAGCTTTTTCCAGCGCACACGCCCTCTGGAGAACAGCCGCCTTGGCCAGGGAGCCACCGGCGGCAGGGGGCGGTAGTGTCGCTTAGGGTGCTTTGCACGTCTGGCGGCATAGCCCCCGCGGGGCAGTCTGAGGTCCCCTCCCTCTGTGGCGGGCTACAGGGGTCACTCTAGAATACTCCGCGGCCAGATGAACATCTGGCTCCTGTCCTCCGCCTGCCTCCTTTCTGTAGAGATGGACAGCGGGTGAAGGAGAGGAGGAGGAAGAGGACTTCCGCCTGAGGCGGCACATTGTGTAAAGCGCCCTGCGGTGCAAAGTGCACAAGCTTCGGAGTCCGTATAGGTTCGAATCCCAGCTCTATCACTTCGCAGCTGACTACCTTGGCAGGTCATTGTCTTAAGTTGCGGGGTGGGTGTGAAATTTAAAGGAGGAAATATATGTAAAGCGCTAATTCCAGTTAAAGTCCAAAGGGTGTCCATTCCCTTCCATTCCCTCTCCCTAACCCTCACCAAGGATAAAGATTTGGGAGTTTGGGAAAGAGGGGGATCAGAGGCCGGAGATATGACCACCAGGTAATGCCTCTAAGCCAGAAGATGGACAGAGGTTCAATTAGCACTCAATTTCTTAAGCGATGTGCTGTATTTAAGGGAAATGCCTGCACCAGTGATTTTAGTGATGCCACTCACTAGCCACAGGACATTTCAGTTCACAGCCCCAGTCCTTGGGGCTGCAGTGAGGCCACTCTGCCCATCACCTCACCTCTCACAAGGACTTCCTAAACCCTTCCCACCCCCACCCCGAATTCTTCTCCCCCTTTCCAAGTTGCTGAGTTATTTTTTAGTTGTAATGAACACTCATTGGATGCCAGGGACATCTTCTCTTACCTTATGCTTTGCCAGTGCCTAGCACAGTGCCAGATACAGCACTGGCTGTATACATGCGGCAAAGTGATGCCCTGGGTGAAATCCCTTGGAAACACTGAGACTTAAGGGCACATAAGGAGTTATCATAAGGACTCGAGAGAGAGGATTCCAATAGCAGCACCCCAGGCATTGTGGGGATGGAGGGCAGTGGCTTTTGAATAGGGGGCTATTCCGTTCCTCCTCAAAGCCCTCCAGCCCTAAGCTTCCCTGGAAGGGGGTTGTCTCACTGTGGCTGAGGCTTCTGCAGTCAGTTAAGAAGAGAGCCTCTTTCCTGGAGGGCAGAGGCCCTGGCCAGCTAGAGGGTGAGTCACTATCTCAGAGTTGGGCAGCAGAGGTGGCACTAAAGTGACAATGAATTAGTCCAAGATGGCAAGGGGATACTACCTGAGTGATGATCAGAAGGGGATAAAGCAGAAGCCTGAGCCCTTGAGGCTGGGATTAAGTGGTAGAATGTCTATATGCTTAAACATAGTCAGCACCTAACCCACCTCCACACTTCTACCTCTCCAAGTCCCAAAGGATAGCCAGGCAGCTTCTTAGAGGAGGAAGTGGAGTGGAAATCATCCTTTGGGAGACCTGGGTTCCAATCCTGACTTGGATACTTGCTGTATAACCTTGGGCAAGCCCTTTTCCTTCCTGTTCTCAACACCAGAAGGAAGTGTGAAGTGGGCAAGGGGCTCTGTGCTGGGCCCTGTGCTAAGTATTTTACCAGTGTTATTTCACACACTGTTCCCCTTAGTGCTATGTGGTGAGCATTTATTCCGCTATGTTGCAGTTGAGAAAACTGAGGCTGAGTGATATTCAATCATCATCTACTTTCTAATATATCATGCAGTCTTTATGTATTTATGTTACCAAGACAGTCACTGTAACTGAAGCCAATAACCTGCCAGTCCTCTGCCTAAATTGGCTCCTTATGCACTCAGGTTCAAATCATGTCTCCTGGCTGCCCCCAAAGCCAACCCGTGTTGCTTTCAAGGCGGTTGGCTACCTGGGTGGGTTTCTCTTTTCATCTTCGGTGACACCCACCTACCCCCAATTCAGATCTTTCCCTGGCATATCAGCATAAGATCCCACATTGGAAAGCAAGCATCACCAGAAAGGTGCACCCCAGTATCAGTCCCTTATCACAAGGGTGGGGGATCTGGCTGCAAGATGTTGCAGTGAGGAAGGGGAGCAGAGCTGCCAGGGCCAGAAGGAGGGGCTGCATAAAAAACCAAGAGGAGAGACAGAGAGAGAGAATGCCAGGGACAAATTGGACCAGCCTCAAACTGCCGCTCCCTCCCTTTCTCCCCCTCTCCTGATCTGGTGCTCTAGAATGTATAAAGGGGCAGCACCCAGCCCATTTTCAGCAGGTGGGGAGGGAGAGATCCTCTCCTTCAAAGGAAGGGAAAACCACCCTGAGCATTCAAATTACATTCCTGTGGTGGGTAAGATTTATTTAATTACTGAGGGGTGGGGGTAGGAAAGAGGAGCAGGGGAAGAGGGCGCCTTCTTGGTAGTGCTGGTGCTGAGGTGGTACTTTTAGTGAAAAGAGCGCCACCCATGCTGCTGCCAGAGCCAGAAGCTCGCTCCCTTTGCTAGGGGTTAAGAGAGACTCGCCACTGGGCTTCTGGATCTCATTTCCAAGCCAGATCCCTATGAGCCACATCTCTGAGCCTTTGGGGAATAAGTCCATGTCTTCCTTGGCTACCTCAGTACCTATGTATGCCTGGGGTCAGCAACTGCCCTCTATCCTTCCCCCTCCCCTTCCTTCCTCCTCTCCTTTGCCTAGGCTCTGCTCCTTCTCCTTCCCTCTTGCTGGGCTAAACTAGAGTCTCTGACTTTCTTGATTCTCTTCTCCTCTTTCTTTTCCATCCAGTCAACAACACTCTCCCTTCATCCATTTACTTCATCCAGGAGAGGAGAAAATTCAACTGGGAGGGAGTGTAATTGTGTATTTGAAATTCTCCCCACTTGAGATCTCGTGCTTATAACCCCGTATTGCCCTTGTTGCGTCAGATGAGAATATTTTGTGCTTGTGAATAATACATTTTTGCTTGGCTGAATAGTGATTTGAATATATGATTGTTGGGTTGCAGATTAGAAGAAGACATTTTTGGAAGTAGTATTAGAAGGTAAGATGGTTTGGGCAGGTGTGAATGGCCTTCTGACTTCTCCAGGTGCCAAGAAGATAGAAAAAGAAAGATGAAGACTGTAGTAGTGTGTGTGTGTGTGTGTGTGTGTGTGTGTGTGTGTGTGTGTGTGTGTGTTGGGGGTGGGTTACTGAGACCATTCTCATCCAGATGGGTAGAGGAATTCTGTTTGCTTCGTTGTTCATTGAACTCTGAACAAAATGATCTTTCTTGTCTCTGAGTTTGGAAGATCAGAGGCCCTGGACAAGATGGCGAACAAAGATCAGGAAGAGTGAGGCAAGGAAGGGCCGGGAGTCGCTCCTTGTGCAGTCCTTGTGCGCAAAGGGCTGCCACCTGCCCTTCAATGCCATACTAGTCAGGGCAGAAGGGAAGTGATGAGGGGTAAAAAAAAAAGTGTGCTGAGCGGGGTTCCAGGAGTTTGGGGCCTGCCTTTTGGTTCTGCCACTAATTAGCTCAATGCCCTTTGGTAAGTTTCTTATCCATCTGAACCTCCACCTCTGCCTTTCCTTCGCCTGTAATGTGAGATTGTGTGGCATGGCCAACGGAAGAGAAAGGGAGCCCTCAAAGGAAGGGACCCTTGGGCTGAATCTTGAAAGAGAAATCAGCTTTGAATAAAGGGAGAGATGATTGTGAGGTATGATGAGAAACAGTGGGAGTAGCCCCGGGAATTTAGCAAACAGGTATGCGTAAGGCACTGAGTTGGCTGCTGCGTAGACAATTGCTATGAATCAGCTCCTGCCCCACCGCGGGAGCTTCAGAGAGAGAGTGGGGGAATCTGAGCGGCAGAGCGAAGCGCTCGAAGCGCCTGCAGCTCGTCCCAGGACGGGTCGTAGTCGCGCCGCAGGACTGACCAGCGGCTCACGCAGCCATTTATTCCCTGGCCGGACCAGGAGAGTCGCCAAGAGGTAGTGCAGGGGCAGGGCTCCAGGGGCCTGAGTGCAGCCCCTCGAGGGGCTGAGTGGGAGGTGAGTGCCCTCCAAGCGGAGCGCCCGACGTGCGGGAGGGAGAGGAAGCCTGCGGGTCCTGAACTAGGTGCCCAGCTTTTCGCGTTCAATGGCTCAAGCGTGGAGCACGCAAGAAAGATTGCCTTTTTCAAATTCTCGGCAGCGGCAAGCAGCAAGAGTGGTTTCTGCGCGCGGCGGGGCTTTGCTTAACTTTGCAGGTTCTGCGCGCTCTTGAGCCACGTAGGGGCGAGACGCAAGGGGCGCAACCCCGCCTGACCACGCTCGCAGCGGCAACCTGTGGCCCTGGACAACCCTTCGAGAGGAGGGCGCAAAGTCTTGGCTGGCCGGTTCCTGCCCCTTTCCCCCTCACCCTGCTCCCCCTCCCTTCACCTTCACCTAGCTCTGGGTAGAGGGCAGACTACCGGGCTAGGGCGCCATTAGGGAGGGAGAGGGAGACCCGCTTAGACCCACTCTCCACTCTGGCGCACAGAAGCCTGCAGAGGGGCAGCGATGCTCTCTCTTTCCAGCTGTGGGCAGCGGTAGCGTGGCCCTGTGTCCTGGAGGTGGCTACGTCCTGTAGAAGAATCAAGGACTAGGCAGAAGTGAGGACTGTGTCTCCACAGTGTTCTTAGATAAACCGGATAATAATAAATGACACTGGTTGTGTTTTGGGGGTTGGAGATGCTCACAGACTTGCCCAAGGCCACTCAGCTGCTTAGTAACTAGGCAGACCTCCTGACTCCTGGTCTAGGGTTTTTGTTTGTTTGTTTGTTTGTTTTTTCTTTTTTGCACTGCGTCATAGCCAAGACAGTGGTGTAATTTTGAAGGAGGATAGATACAGGTAGGTAGACATTGATTTTTTAAAAAAAAATACGTTTATTTAAATGTAGTTTAAAAATACCATTCCTATCAGGAAAACATCTCCCACAGCCCCAATTCCCTATGACAGCCATTCAGACAGGATTTTGAAAAAGAAAACTGCAGAAAATTGAATGCTTCTTGGGGGAGATACAATCAAAGGAGAAGGGAAGCAGGTGGGAGTGGGGGAACAAAGGTGAAAGAGAGGTAGCTCTCAGCACAGATTTGGAGAACAACTTTATTCTGAAGGTTTCCTTGACAGATCTCTGTCCAGATGGTTTGGGGAAGTGTCCCTACTGGTCTTTCCTCTCTCGTGCCCACTCTGTAGAAACCCCAGCTGTGGTCTAGAGGGGCAAATGTTTGATGGTTCTTTCTTTAATTGAGAGCCTCCTCCTTCCCTCTGTTGTAGCAAATACGTTGGGTAAGTCTATTCTCTGTGTGTGTGTGTGTATGTGTGTGTAAATGCATATGTGAGAATGCATGAGGATGTGTGTGTGTGTGTGTGTGTATGTTTGTGAGAGGAAATGTGTGTGTCTGAAAGAGAATATGTCTTAAAGAAGGGGGCTTGGAACCAGGGGAGTTGAGAAGATGGGAAAAATGAATCAGAGTTTACCGAATGCATACTATAAACCTACAGTTGAATAAGGGTCTGAGTAGCGCTGGTGGACCTGAAGAAATAGTCAATTCTTAACATTCCTTAAAGGAACAAAGGAGAGGAAATGTATTTAAATGAGGGCAGGGAAAGATGATGTTAGACCCATGTCAGACTCTTGACATTTATGTGACCTTCAACTAGGCTGTAAGACCCCAAGGACAGGAACTGGGACTTTCCACTCCAGATGGCCCCCCCCCTTTCCTCCACCATCCCTAAAATGGATGGCTTGCACACTGTGCTGAGGAAACCAAAGGTAGGGACTAAATCCCTTTTGTGGGCCAATTAACTTTTTTCTACATTTCAGAGCCTAGGCTGATCCCCCCCCAACCCCCACAGTTAGTTGCCTTGCATTCCTGATCATGAAAGACCCAGTGAAGAAACAGTTCAACTCATCCCCTCTGAAAGTGAGCTACCTGCTGACAGGATGTGGTACCCACTTTTACCTTCTATGGATGGTACAAGGACATTCTTCAATGGGGGCACTGTCTGCTTCATTCCAGATAGCAGCACTTCTGCTCAGTCTTCCTTTCAAATATGACTCTCAGGTATTTGGCGGGGGGGGGACAATTCCTCACCTTGGTACAGCACTGTACCCTTTGGAGGACTCTTTCATGTCACCCTGTCTTTTATTTAATCTTTACCATAGCCACACGTGATAGATATCATGGTTTTTACTTTGTAAGGTGATGGAACTGAGGCTCACAAAAGTGAGATAATTAGCTCTAAGTGACTTGGTTGGTGAGTGTGTGAACTTACAGGTGGTAAGGCTGGGATTTGAACCCAAGTTCTAGTCCATATCTCAGGACCTTTTCAGGATGCCATGCTGTCAGCTTGGGGAGTGGGCTGAGGCAAGAGACGTGATGGGAGGAATACATAGGGCTTTTGGTGCTTTTCTCTTCTATTCACTCCTCTTCTCTACCTTTCATAATAGTGTTTTTCAAAACCATATATATCTGTATCTTTCTATCTATTATTATCTACCTATCTTATTTACCTATCATATCTTTCTTCTTCTTCTTCTTCTTCTTCTTCTTCTTCTTCTTCTTCTTCTATCTATCCTATCAATCATCTACCTTCATTCCCATGTCCCAAGAATAGTGTGCATAAAGAAAGACCTCAAAATCTAGCCATCTCCTTAGGAAAGAAAATAATCTTGACTCAGGCCATCCCAGTTCCAGGCAGCAGATGTTGGTGATGTATACCAAGAAATACTGTGGTTTGGTGGGAAGGGCAAGACCAGGCCTGGGGATAGTCTAGTTCCCAGATTGTATTCCTCCATGGCATGTTAGTGCAACTTCAGTTAAGTTACAACCTCTCTGGAGTCCTAGTTTGTTGTTATCCGTAAAATGGGAACATAACACCAAACCTACCTCCTTCCCAGGGGTTGTTGTGAGAATAAAGTGGCATGATTCATTTATCCATGAATCACAAATAGCTGTTTTAATTACAAGACCTTTATGTTCTCTCAAAACTGTCAAGAGTTTATAATCCTATGATTACCCAACAAACACATTGAACACCTATTGTGTGCTAGGGTCTGGAAATAATGGACATGTGGAAAGCTTTTGGGAACATGAAAAGCACAAGAAAAATTAGACATTAAAAAATTACCTTCTATTGATGGAACATCTTACTTTTTTTACTTTTTCTGCCACAACATAATAGAAACAGCAACCGAGAGGGAAAAAAGAGATAAAGGGTGACACAGCTTGTGATGCCAGCACTATTATGCACTCTGACACATACTGCAGATGATACTGAGAATATCTATATCTTGTTGTACCTTCGGATATGACCTCCCTTGGTTTATCAAATCAGGCTTTGATTGTGTGTCCATGCTTTTGATTTCATTATTTAGCTATGCATTATTTTGTAGCTATTAAGAGCAAGGGTGGATGAGGCAGTGGAAAGAGCCCTAGGCCTGAGAACTGGGTTCTTGTCTAGATTCTGTGTCAAATTGCTGTGTGGCCTTGGGCAATCTCCTGTCTCTCTTTGAGCCCCAGATTTTGGACTCTAGAATGGAAGCTTTGGGCTAGATGATGGCTAAGGTCCCTTCTATCTCTGATCCATTCTAATCTAAGAAGTTCTGGAAACATTTTTTGATACCAGGGCTTTTCTGAATGTATTTTAACAGTACTACCTTTGGTTTATGAGCTTCTGTTATGGTTTGATGGACTGACTCACGTATTGAAGAACGCTGCCCCCAAATTTAATTATTTGGGGGCATTACACCACGTAGGGTAAAATGAGCCATTTTGTTCATCACGACTGCAGCCTTTGCTGAAATGGAGGTTATGGGATAACAACTTAAAGGCTAACTCATTAATGCTCAGGGACGAATGAGGTAATGTGCCAGCAGACCAAATTGGAGCCTGAATGTTTTCATGTAGAGACCTGTATCTCTTTCCCATGTTGTGATATATTAATGGGGATGTCTTTATCCATTGTCACTGCCTGTAGACATTTGAATACCGTAGATGCAATACCTTCTGGGCACTCAGCCCTGCACACTATCAATTTCTCAAAGTCCAAATTCTCTCAACGGCTAGAAGCAAAATTCTGATGGTGCCTATCGATGGCATCAGTGCAGTCCTGCTTTTCTCTCAGAGGTGTTTACTAGTGAGCACTGCACCACCCCTAACTATTTAATGGGGGCAATGGAGTAAATTAGTCCTCCAAATTGTGAAGGCTGTGGATTTATGCCTCGCTGAAACATTTCTGTCCTCACAATGTCGAAGAGGGTGACCTTTCTGATGTTAATTTGTTTCTCCATCTGTGCCATGCGTTTCAGGAGGACGTGAGGAACAAGCTTGATGCCACTCATGTGTGTTTTCCCTCTTCGTATTGCTGGAGAGTTGATCTGGTTGTGCCTCTACTCTTTGTTCAAATTCTCTCTCTTGGTAGCTGCTAATATCCTAGCCCCTTTACTGATTCAAATGAAATTATATGTTCTTTTGCTAGTGACGATGTGAAATTGGATGGTTTAAAAGACAGATAAATTTTTGAGACTTACAAGCATTTTACTAATCTGAATAATAGCATTTACAAAATGGATCTATGCAGTTAGTTTTTCTAAATTTTATAAGATAATTTTTTATACTTGACCCTGATGTCATTGGAGATTGAAGAAGAAAGATCTATTCACAACAATCTCCCAAGATCTTTTTACCCGTTTTCATTTAATTCAAACTTAGTAGAGAGTGAACTAAGTCAGATGCATTGATACAAATTCTAATTTTATGTAATTACTTTTGAAACCTGATATTTTCTGGTAAAGTCAGGCCCTCTGCAAAGAACCTTCACTATCAATGTGTTTATTAAAAACCAGTGCTAAATATCACATGTACATTATTCATTTAATTCTTACACAGTTGGTGAAATGGATACTGGATCATTTCCCCATTTTATAGAGGAAGCCACTGAGGCTCAGAATTCAACAAACTGTCCTAAGCTCACACAGCTAAGAAATCACAAAGCTTGGCCTTGAACTCAGTTCTATTTAGCTCTGACTCCAGGGACCATTACAGATATTTGTCTAAGGATATTGTTTTTGCAAATGTGTTGAATTCTATGCTGAAATTGAGAGGGCTTACTTTCGTCTTCCTTCTTCCTTTTTGATGTCATGGTCACTTCAGGCCAATGCCAGGGCATGCTGAAGGGGAAGGGGAAGACACTTCGGAGCAAGAGAGGTCTCTTAGCACCTTGTTCTCTGTGAGGAGCCTCCTTTTGTGATCAGCTCATAGTGTTGAAGCCTAGTTATTGGTCCCCCCTCCCCAACCTGCTCATCTGCTTCTTATCTACGCACACTGGACGTCCTAATTCTGCTTCTGTCTGGTATTCTACTGGTGCCTTGAGAGTATTGAAGGCAAGCAAGACAGTGTCAATTTTGCTGGCAGAATTGTGGCATATGATTGCTCTTAAGTTTAGCCCTGTATCTTTGAGCAGGAGGCAATGACAAACAGTTTATTCTAAGGCCTTTGATTTCCTTTGGAATTGTAAGCATCTAGGCTGACTCATCTCTCAAAGGCTTCTCTCTCTCTCTCTCTCTCTCTCTCTCTCTCTTTTGGCTGACGTTGTTTTGAGGTTCTCTTATTTGTTCTCACCTTATTTTGGGGGGAGAAGAGGGATTGATTTTCATCTTGATTTTTGGGTGAACGAACCAGCTATACTCTTTGGATGACCAGATTGTAACCCTTGGCAAGAAGAAATAGCTGCAACTCCAAAACAGGTACAAAAATGTCTAAATTGGGGTAAAGGGAAAGAGGGAGCCATGTAAAAAAAAATCAATCCAGAGCTAGACTGTGTGTATCAGAATGAGACCCTTGGCTAATAGATTTTGGACCTGCCATTGTGAATGGGGGATTACTGGCTGCTTAGTTTGGGACTGTGGTTAGGTTCTCTGCATGTGCCTTTGGTTAAGATGGTCATTTTGTGGATGCAGTTTGGTGGTTGGGCTTAGGTGTTTACTCTGGGTCCAGGGGATATTGATTTTCAGTTGAAGGGACTTCTTTTAAAAATATGTATGCTAAGAATTTTCCTCTTAGCTCAGTTCAAAAGGTATAGAAATACTCCTTCCTCGTCCTATCTCATACTGAACTTCAGTTATCCGGCAAATATTTATTTCTGACATGTGTGACTTGGCCATTAAGGAAAGTGGGCAAAAGAGGATTTTGGAAACAAAAGAAGTGAGGGATTTTTTTTTGACAGAGCTCATTTATATAGGTTATTGGATGATAAACTTCTACCTCCCTTTTCTCTGTCAAAGCCACATTACCTGATCTTTGGAGTTTAAGCACCCCCTCCCCCATAATATATAGAATATTATCATAAAACTCCATGGGCAAGGGGAGCTCAGAAAAGTAGCATGTGACCACTTCCCTTCTTGCCAAAAGGTTTAGTTCCCCACGTCCCGAATTATCTTCTCTTAGGAACAAGCATCCACACACTCACCCAAACCATAAACTTCGGAGCTATCCTTTCCATTACAATAAAAAATTTTCTCTAAGTCCTGTCAGTTATACCCATAACATCCATCTCCTGCTCCAGCCCCATTGATACTGACTTGTGTCAGCATCTCTTGCCTCTTGGCTGATCTACCTACTTCAGGCTTTCTACCCAAACCAGGTTTTTCACTGCTCTGCGATTTTTCCAAGCTGCAGCTCTGACTCTGTCACTTCCCACTTAAAACCCTGCAGTAGTTCCCTATTGCCTTCAGGAGAAAGTCCAGCTCCTTAACATGGCTTATAGGGCCATTCATGATCTCATTCCTGCCTATCCAGATTTATCTCCTTCCATCCCCTTTATACAGCTTTAAGAATATAACAAACTCTCTCCCATCTCTTTGCCTTTGCACAAGCTGTTCTCTCTTTCTGGACACTCCCCCCTCCCTGTCTCCAGGCAGACTTAGATGTTTCCTCCTTTCTGCTTTCACAGTAGTTTGTTTATATCTTGGGCGATTGACTTATCACAAGGTTTTGTAAGTTGTTGCTAACCTGTGTATCTCCTTCACTGCACCGTTAAATTCTTTATGAAAAGAGTATTATTACTTTGCTCATATTTGAATCTTTAGTGCCTGGCACAAAGTAGACAATTAATGCAGGTTTCTTTTCTTTTCTTTTTTTAAAAATGCATACGTGAAAGAACAAATTAATAATAGAGGTGAGGATGTGCAAGATAGGATGCTGTGTGGGGTGCAGGGAGATCCCCACTGGGGGATCCTGTGCAACCTGGGAGCAGTTTGAGATAGTGGGCACCATGCAGAAGGGATATGTAAAACAGGTTTGCCAATACACCAAGAAACTTCACTATACCAATCCTGTATAGAGAGTCTCATTAGAAATAGCCTGGAAATGATGTTTGTTTCGGTACAAACTGATGTTGTTTTATTTTTTCAGGAAAAAATAACATAATCAAGTTGCACAATTTTGGGTAAATAGATAAAAGGCAAAAGGCAAACCAAATCCCACTATTTGATACAGACACCATCAGTAATTGGGCGCATTTCTCTCAGTCTTTTATTTTTTTGCATGTTTTTCTTCACATAGTTGTAATCATAATTAATACAATTCTGTATTTTATATTTGTTGTTTAAAAGCTCCTTGTAAACATCACTTTAATGATTGCATAATTTTCCATACTGTGGCTATTCCATAATTTATATAACTAGTCTTGTTGCTGGGCTAGCTTTTTTCCCTTAATTTTTTACTGTTATGGTTCATGTACATATGGTTTTTCCTGTCTGTAGGAAGATTTCATTAGGATAGATTCCTAGAAGGGGAATTACTGGGTCAAAGGGCCTGGGGATGATTTTTGGCTTCAGACTCACGTGTCCAGTTTGCTTTCTGGAAGAGTTGTACAAAATTTACAGAGCTCCTAACCTAGATGAATGTGCCCATTTCACCCAAACTGGACAGCATCAAGCATTGTTATTAAAAAATAAAAATAAACTCCATCAATGTTCCTAATAATTAATGGAAAAATATTACCTTATTCTTATCTTAATGTGCATTTTAAAATTGTAAGGTTTTTTTTTTTAATATTTTTTTCTTCTTCTTCTTCTTTTTTTTTTTTTTTCCTTTTTGCCTAATTAGGTTTTCTCTTTTCTGGACTGTCGGTTCAGGGCTGGCTTTTTTTAAGTTGGATTTTTTTTTTTTTAAAATAAGCAGCCAGAGGCAGCTCTGCTTGAGGGTGAAGCCACTTCCCAGTTTTCCCTCCCCCTTTACCACCCTCCCCCCCCCCATAGTTCCCTCTACCAGGTCCAGTGACAATTGGATGATGCAGTCCTGGTAATCATCCGATTCCAGAATGGGAGGCTGCATTCCTTCTCTGAAGGCAGCAAGGACACTGTGCCCCAGAATCATGCCCCCTCTGCTGTTGTTGTTCGCCTTCATTTTTTTAGTGAACGTCCTGGGAGGAGCCCCAGGACACAACCCGGACCGCAGGACCAAGATGATCTCAATACACAGCCTCTCCGAGCTGGAGCGTCTGAAGCTGCAAGAGACTGCTTACCACGAACTCGTGGCCAGGCATTTCCTCTCTGAATTCAAACCTGAAAGAGGTGAGCAGTACCCCGGGATGTGGCATCCTCGCCTTCGGGCCGAGTGGACCCCCTGGGCGGAACGGGACGAATTGGGGGTCCAGGAGGGTGGGAGGGACTCTCCTCTGGTCTTGGACCTGGCCGGTTCTCCTGGATCCTGGAGAACTGAGGGAGCGGGAGTTGAAGGGTGTTTGGTGAATTGGGAAGAGGTGAAGATTAGTTGAGTTGGGTTGAAGCCTGGGGGCTTGAGGGGCAGTGAGACAGGCAGATACCAGGGACAGACAGGTGGACAGAGGACAGGTGAAAAGACAGACGCACCAGGTGAGGTGCCAGAACAAGTCGGAATGAGATGGAGACGCAGAGGGACACTCAGAGAAGACTGGGACAGACAGAGACAGCGCGGTTGAGAGACGAAGAGTTAGAGGGAGATAGCGAGACAGTGAGAGAGAGACACGGGCCAATCCGGGCGAGTAGCGGGAGGGCGGGTGCGGGTGCGGGGAGCGGAGGCGAGAGGTGCGCTGGGAGCGAGCGGGACCCAGCGCAGGACGGGGGTCGAGCGCGCCAGTGGTCTCCGCGGTGCAGGTGCAGATTCTGCGACTGAGGGGAGGTGGCAGGGGGTCACGCGAGCCGAGGGGTGCCGCCGCAGTGATGAAAAGTGCAGGGGGCCGCAGGTTCGCCCGGCGCAGCCTAAAAGGAGCGCAGCAAAGGGCGAGGAGACCCCGCGGGCAGCCGCCACTGCGGGGGTCGGAGTGCGGAGATCGCGGGTGTCACCGCTTCTCCCGCGGCCGCAGCGCTGGGAGCCGACGGCATCCCGGAAGCAAGCGCGCCAGCAGTAACTTAGCGACCCTTGCTAGCCGAGGCGCCGCAGGCAGAGCCCCTCCCCTCGCCTGTTGCGCTGTCCCGCGGCCTCGGAGCCCCGGAATTTACGTTTTAAGCGTTGTGTTGAGCTACTGCTGGTGCGTAACAAGATGCGCGCTGCGCACGCGGCGCCTTGGATTATCTGGTTTGGTTAAATTCTTGGAGTCTCATATGTGGTAGTTAGGATTGGTCCCGTTTTCAAATGGGGAAACTGAGGCTGAGTGAAAGCAAAACACTTTTGGGGGGCTGGTCAGAGCTGTTTGCCCCTCTCCCCAATCCCTGTGGATCAATGCATTGCGATGCTTTTAGTCACTTATCAAATCCTACTTGTATGAGAATGCGTGTGTTTTCTTTTTCTCTTCCCATAGCTCTACCTATTGACCGTCCAAGCACCTTGGAGAAGTGGTTTCTGATTCTGAGAGGACAAGAGAGGGGTGAAGGTCTCTCATACTGCCCTTAGTAAAGAAATAGAATGCTGCACCCCTCCTGTACTGCGTCCCTGGCTACTGGAGACTGGGCGGTGCCCACTGCCCCTGGGGGGAACTCACTCTCCCCCCCCCCCGACCCAGCTTCCAGAAACCCCGCAGGGGATGATTTCGGGAAATGGTGCACTAGCTACAGGAGTGCTGGGCAGTCCCATCAGATATGCCTAAGCCTTCCGGGTGAATCTACCCCAGACAGTTTGCCCAGAAGAAATTGCCCTCATTGCTTCAAGGTGGTCACCCCCTGGCAGGACTTAAGGCAGAGACCCCGTCGGGGTAGTTGAGTGGAGCTGAGTCGTTCAGCCAGACCATCGCAGGGTCCCTTTGGCTCCCTCCCCAGGGAGGGGCGCTGCGGGTCTGGTGGGGTGGGGTTGGCTGGGGGCGGCTGCTTAGAGGAGTGCTACAGCCCCTGCAGTTCCTCCTGATTTAAGCGCTGCGGAGCGTAGACGTTTCTCATTCTTTCTCTCCTTGGCTCCCCAGCGGTATCACTCAAGACGTTTGGCATTCGACTGGAAGAGGTGCTGGTGAACGAGCTTACCCGCCGCAAGCAACTTGAACTGAGAGGCGCGATGCAGATTGAAGAAGCCACCGGTCAGGTTGCGGGCCGTCGTCGAGGAAATGTGGTGCAAAGGATGTTTGGCCGCATCAGGCGCTTTTTCAGTCGCAGGCGGGATGAGCCCTCCTTGCCCCGGGAGTTTACTCGC
Organism: Balaenoptera acutorostrata; assembly: GCF_949987535.1. Taxonomy (NCBI): domain Eukaryota; kingdom Metazoa; phylum Chordata; class Mammalia; order Artiodactyla; family Balaenopteridae; genus Balaenoptera; species Balaenoptera acutorostrata. The sequence continues at coordinate 113,872,342 of NC_080085.1, forward strand.
CGTGGGCGTCGAGTGAGTTAAACCCTCCAGTTTTCAGGCAGGGACCTTCTTGAAGTGTCCAGGGATGTGGGGCGGGAAGGTCAAGGCCTGTGTCCTCAGAGAGAAGGGGAGCTGAACAGAACGTGTTGGAGGGGTGTAATTGGCTTGCCACAGAGAGAATGTCTCCTGTTGTGAATGTGATGCAATCTTCAGGAAGGTCCAGAGTGGCCCTCCTGCTCCCCCATTTTAACATAGTCTGGGTTTCTCCACAGGGTGCAGTCTCTGTGGATAGCCTGGCTGAACTGGAGGACGGGGCCCTGCTGCTGCAGACCCTGCAACTTTCCAGGACTTCCTTTCCAATTGGCCAGCGACTTCTGGGATCCAAAAGGAAAATGAGCCTCAATCCGATTGCTAAGCAAATCCCCCAGGTTGTTGAGGCTTGCTGCAGCTTCATTGAGAAGCATGGTAAGGGGCCAAGAATGATGGTTAAATCAAGGTAGGAGGCAATTCAAGAGAAAGAACGGTGTTCTAGAGATGGGGAGAGGAAAGAGGTCAAGGGATGAAGGGCTTGAAACATTCCCCTGCCACCAGTTGGGGTTGGGATACAATGGGGGAGGAAAAGGGAAATGCTGGGGGTGGGGGCGGTGAGCACAGATACTTAGCATCCCCTGGTCTTTTCTTTCAGGCTTAAGCACAGTCGGGATTTTCACCCTGGAATATTCTGAGCAGAGAGTGCGTAAGGTAAATCAGCTATGTTTATGCTTTTGTTCCTTCAGTGAGAAAAAACTGGTGGGGGTGGGGGCTCCCCCATAGACCTGAAGAGAATGTCATGCCTCGTGAAGGGAGCACAGTCTTCTTTTTAGCCCCCTAGGCACACCGTATAGCCAACTACCTCCACTGAAGCCTGAGACTTGCTGAAGGACTGGCCAGTAGGGAGCCTGTGATGGGCAGAGCAGCCACCGAATGTATTCTCTCTCTTTTTCTAGCTCCGTGAAGAATTTGATCAAGGTCTGGATGTAGTGCTGGACGACTCTCAGAATGTGCACGATGTGGCCGCACTCCTCAAGGAGTTTTTCCGTGACATGAAGGACTCTCTGCTGCCAGATGATCTGTACATGTCCTTCCTCCTGACAGCAAGTGAGTCTTCTGCTCTCCCTTGTTGGACAAGGAAAGGAAATAGTACAGGGGATGTGGGGTTCTGGGGACAGCGCTCAGGCTGCAAGACCCCAAGGAACTAAGGCAAAATGAACACCAGAAGATGAAAACACCTCTCCAGATTCCGCTATAAGTCTGTTGTTTGGAAATCTCTCTAGAGCTTCTTGAAGCTGTGTGCACCCTCTCAGGGCAAAGAAGAACCTAGGTTCTGTAGGGAGGGGGGTCTGATTTTGATGGGAGCACTTCTTGCTTTTAGGAATCCTGAGCTCAAATGCCATGAGAATGAGCAAAGAAAAGATGCTTGAGTACTTTATCCATAGCCTTTGGCATTTTTCAGCCAGAATCACACCTTTCTTTGTATCAGGCTGCTGCCAAGGCTAGCCCCCTAAGCCAGTCCCTGTTTTCCTTCCTCTAGCTCTGAAGCCACAGGATCAGCTTTCTGCCTTGCAGTTGCTGGTTTACCTGATGCCACCTTGCCACAGTGACACCCTGGAGCGTCTCCTGAAGGTCCTGCATAAGATCACTGAGAACTGCGAGGACTCCATTGGCATTGATGGACAGTTGGTAAAAAGCTCAGGGAAAGGGTAGTGAGACTTATAGAAGGGGAGATGTGTGGGAGTATATGAGAAAGAGACAGAGACAGAGAGACAGAGGGAGAGGGAAACAAGAACAAAAAGAGACATTTCTATTTGGGTAGCTTCCATTACTACTTCAGAGTTGATCACTTTCTGCTTTCCTTTACTTAGGTTTCAGGCAATCGAATGACTTCCACCAATTTGGCTTTGGTGTTTGGATCTGCTATCCTGAAGAGGGGGACATCTGCCAAGAGGGAGTCCAGGAAAACAAGACTGGGGATTGACCACTATGTTGCTTCTGTCAATGTGGTCCGTGCCATGATTGATAACTGGGATATCCTCTTTCAGGTAGGTGGAAACTTTGGACACACTTATTTCACAGCTCTTTCACCTGTTCACAAGGCAAGGAAGAGTGCTACATGCATCCCTGGGGGTATCCAAAGCAGGCAGCCACAAATCTCCCCGTCTAGAAATCCTTCCTACATTAGCTGGGCATGGTGCCTTCAGTTCTGGGTACCTGATAGAGATGAGTATAGATTTTTAAAATGTTGTGTAATAAAGGCTAACATTGCTAATTTTACCCTCAGGTGCCTCCCCATATTCAGAGGCAGGTTGCTAAGCGTGTATGGAAATCCAGTCCTGAAGCCCTTGATTTTATCAGACGCAGGAATTTGAGGAAGATCCAGTGAGTGTTTTCTTGGTTTGTTCATGCTTAGCCTGAAGGAGAATCACCTATGGGGGCTCCCAACCCCAGGCCACCTTTATATTAGTCAACCCAAGTATACAAACTGACTTGCTTTTTCAAATTCATTCCCCTTCAGGAGTGCACGGATAAAGATGGAAGAGGATGCTTTACTTTCTGATCCAGTGGAAAACTCTGCTGAAGCCCGGGCTGCTGTCCTTGGTCAAAGCAAGCCCTTTGATGAAGGTCAGTTCCCTGCTGGCAGTCAGACCCCTGGTGAAGGTCAGTCCCTTGGTGAAGGTCAGGCCCTTCCTGAAGGCCAGGTCCTTGCTGAAGATGAGCCCCTTGAGGAAGATGAGCCTTCTGAGGAAGATGTGCCAGTCAATGAAGAACTGCTATTTGAATATCTCAATCAAGGAGTAGTCTTTGGTGAAGTCCAAGGTCTCGAGATTCCAAATGACTTGGAGATTCAAGGCCCACATCTCGAAGGCATTCCAGAGCCTGATGAAGATGACGATGATGACGACAACGACGATGATGACGATACCCTGAATTTTGATGATCTTCCTCCCCTTGAGGACATTCTAGACCCTGATGATGAAATTCTAGAACTCATTGAAATCCAAGACGTTGAAGAAATACTATATTTTGATATGGTTCCAGACCCTGAAGTAGCCCAAGATGTGCAAGAAATCCCAAACCCTGGAGAAAACCCAAACCACGACCTTGAAGAAGGACCAGATTTTGAAGACTACCAAAACCTTGACCTAGCAGAAGTTCCCTATCTTGATGTAACCCCGAACAATGAAGAAGCCTCAGATACTGACGAAATCCCAGACAATGAAGAAGCCCCTGACACTGATGGAGTCCCAGGCCATGCAGATGACTCAGATAATGATGAAAACCCAGATTCTGAAGAAGACCCCAATCTTGAAGAGGTCCCAGCCCTTGATGAAATCCCAAATGATGAAGCCTCAAATGCTGAAGAAGTTCCAGACCACGAAGAGGTCAATGGGATTTCAGACTCTGATGAAGACCTTGATTTTGATGAAGTCCCAGCTCTTCATGTGGTCCCAAGCCCTGAAGAAGCCCCTGGTGGTCATGAAATCCCAAATCAGGAAGAATCCCCAGAGGTTAATGGGCTCTCAGACTCTGAAGAAGACCCCAGTCTTGAAGAGGTTCCAGCTCTTGATGGAGTCCCAAATGATGAAGAAACCTCAGATACTGAAGAAATTCCAGATTATGAAGAAACTCCAGAAGTCAATGGAATTGCAGGCTCTGAAGAAGACTCCAACCCTGAAGAGGTCCCAGCCCTCCATGTGGTAACGAGCCCTGAAGATGTCTCTGATTTTGATGAAATTCAGAACCAGGAAGAATATTCAGATGTAAGTGGAGTCCCAAACAATGAAGAAGCCTCAGATGTTGAAGAAATCCCAGGACACAAAGAAGACTCTGATGTCAGTGGAATCCAAGACTCTGAAGAAAACCCCAATCTTGAAGAAGACACAGTTCTCAGTGTGGTTCCAGAGCCTGAGGGCACTCAAATTCACAACAAAGTTCCGGATTCTCAGAAAGACCTAGCCAACACTTCTGAAGAAGATGAAATTACAAATATGGCTCCAGAGCCTGAAGATGTCTCCATTCTCAATACAATTCCAGACCCTCAGCCAGACCTAGCTGTCAATCTTGAAGAAATCATGAAGGTGGAAGCAGTCCCAATGCCTAGTAATCTTGACTCTAAAGAAGTTCAGAGTCCAAGGACCATCCAGTTCCACAAAGAAGATGCAGCTGTTACATTTCTTGTAGATATCGTCTTCCTTATAAGCAAGTCCCAGCCTGGCCCAGTCATGGACTACAGGTCCTTCTCAGAGTCATTGAAGACTGACACCTGCTTCCTCCCCTCCATGAAGTTCTGTAAGCTTCCGGCTCCAGCTTTGTTACTCATTTGCTTAGTAAAATTAGTCAGGCTGGTTGTAGGGTGGTGGTGGTTGTTAGGAGGACGCCCACTTCCTCGCTTCCCTGGTGGTATTGCCCATTTGCTCTAAGCACGGGGTATCTGTCTCTCTCTTTCTGTTCTCTAACATGGCCCTGCCCTCCTGCCCCCCGCCCCCACACACCCAGCTTCCACAGTGGGCCTAGATTTAGAGATGTATGTTCTACTGTTAGGCTGCAGTTTTCTTACATGTCAAATGGGGATAATCATTTCTGCCCTAACATCTTGCCTCATACTGTATTTGAAGCTCAAAATTAGGTCTTAGTTCCTTGGGTGCTGTGCAAAGTGTGAAGTCTAGAAACATAAGGAGTTAACATTGTTACTATTTTCCAGGTTCCTCTGAGGAGCCAGCTGTGCCTCCCGGCACTGCCCGTTCCCATGACGATGATGAAGGAGCGGGTAAACCCCCCATTCTGGAGCAAGACCGCCCATTGCTCCGTGTGCCCCGGGAGAAGGAGGCCAAAACTGGCGTCGGCTACTTCTTTCCTTAGATGTTTTTCCTTCTATATGGTGCCAGACAGGGGGAAAGGGTGGGGGTAGACCTGGGATGTCACAGGAAACATTAAGGAGAGTCTTGAAGGTAAAGATCTGAGGGTAAGAAGGAGTTCTACCTGATGCTCGGGTCAGGTTGTGAATTCCAAACACACTACCAGCCCCTTTACTGGGGATGCTTGGTCCCTTCAGCTGGTAAAAGTGGAGATGTTTCTGTGTCATGCTCAGGCGCCCTGGTGCTACCTTGCCTCTCTCTTTTATCCCTGATCCTGGCTTTCCCTTACTACAGCCGTTCCTTTAATTGATGTGACATTTGTGGTAAACACCTGCCCCAGAGAAGCTCACAAATCTCGAGGTGCTTTCCTTCCCCCAAAGGGGATTGCATGCTTTTCCTGACTTTCCTACCCTCCTCCTAAGAGCTCAATTGGAAAGGCCCTCAAGAGGCACGCTAGGATGTTAGTTCAGCCTACTGACAGCTGACAGTTAATGCTAAACCATGTCACACCAACTCATAGCCGTGTCCCCACAGCCACTCCACCGCCTCAGGATAATTGTTTCCAAATTATTTAGACCAATGGCTCGTCAAACAGCCACTCCCCAAATCCTGAGAAACCCAACTAGCTTTTCTGGGGTCAAAAGTTAGAGGAAAACTTGGATTTTATTACCTAGATCTGTTTTACAGACAGCTGGCAGCCACATCCTGTTGTCAGCAAAACAGCTAGTTAAGTATGAACACATAGTTCCAAGCAGTAAAAGTCACCTGATTACAAATGTTCTTAAATATCGTCTCTGTAGTTCCTCTATGCAGGACGGTGCAAATTTGCGGGACATGCTCTGGTAACACGCAGATATGGGTTATGTATGACATCCAAACTTATAGCTGTTATTGAGGGGTACCAACTGCTAAGGTCCATAGAATGAAGAATATATTGTATTGAGGGATAGAAATTGATCAGACAATGGGTAACAACCGCAGAGCTCGAAGATTTGTGATTGTTAAAACTTCTCTGGCATTTAATCATTAATAAACATCTGTATTGTGACAGCAGCATATTCATGGCATACTGTGTGTGTGTTTATTTTATTTGAAATTTTGTTGGTGAGTTGGGAAGCTCTAGCTGGAGCTGAAGGGGAAAGAGGTGGGGAAGAGGAACGAAATAGAAGAGGGTGATGTGGAATAAAGGGCAGGGGTGACATGGTGTAAAGGGATGGAGTGAGTGGAATAAAGGGGAAGGGGTGATTTGGAATAAGGGGATGGAGAGAGATGGAATAAGATGTGAGGTGGAATAAAGGGGAGTGATGTGGGGTACAAGAGAAGGGATGATGGAGAATAGAGGGGAGGGGTGATATGGGATAAAGGGATGGAGAGAAATGGAATAAAGGGAGGTGACGTGGGATAAGGGGGGTGAGGTGGGATAGAGGAGAGGGTGTTGGGGAATAAAGGGGAAGGGGTAATGTGGAATAAGGAGATGGAGAGAAATGGAATAAAGGGGTGAGGTGGAAAAAAAGGGTGTGGTGCGTGATAAAGGAGAGTAAAGTGGAAGAAAGGGGAAAGAGCTGTAACTGAATAAAGAGAATGTAGAAGGGATGAAGGAGAAGTAGGGGAAAAGAATAAAGCTTAAGAGGAGGCCCTCTAAAAGGAGAAAAGAGGGGAATAAAGGGAGAGATCACTAGGTGCTCTCAACTGAGAAATTCCCCCTGGATTGGTCAAAAATGAAAACCTAGAAATATCCTGAGACATATGATTTCCAAGAGTAAGAGAAGAACATGCTTCTGTTTGATTGATGGGACCGCCAAACTTTCTTGAAAGCTTAAGACTTCATGACATGCTTGGAAATTTCACATGTCAGGGACAGAGTTCCAGAAAGTGGAATGATGTGTATTATTCATTTTTGCACACTTTACTTTAGGGTATTTCCTTCTGTAGAGTTTTACAGACAGCAGAAAGGTAATGTTGGGTCCCTCCTATAATAATGATTATTTTACAATAATAATTATAATGATAGTTCACACATATCGAGTTCCTAAATGTGTTCAAAGCTTTACTTGCATCATTTTATTTAATATTCACAGCAACTCTATGAGATACATGTTACTGTCATCCTCATTTTCTTCTTGAGGAAAATGAGATACAGAGAGGTCAAATAACCTGCCCAAATTACACATCTGCTTAGTGGAAAACAGCCAGTCTTCAAAACTTTAACGACTAGATTATACTGGCTTATCCTAAAATTTTAGGATTCTTCCTTTGACACAAAGATGTACTGTGATGTCTGCAGTCAGTTATTTTGGTTTGGATTTGCACTTTTAACAAGCAAGCTTCAGGTTCCTTCCTTATAGGTCCTTTCTTCAGACAAGCTATTAGACAACAACTGTGATATCTCAGACAGACCCTAGCAGTTGTATCTAGGACCCACAGATATTAAACCCAGCAGAAAATATAAAGCTCATCCATTCCAGCTCTCTGTTATATGTATGGTCACAGTAGGGCTCATATTTGGAAAGGACTTACTTGAGGTCAGAGATCTGGATTAAGATCCAGACAGGCCTCTGACTGCCATTCCAGGACTTTATGGAGCTAAAATAGTACGATGTGTCCTTGGAAGAGTTCACCTGTGCTTTTCCCACTCAGCTTGAAAATCAACAAATAAACCAGATAACAAGTAGGTCAGTAGATTGATTTAAAACATTCCCTTCACTTCCTGGCCTTCCCTGAAACCAGGTTTTCTCCTGATCTTACTGCTTCCCCTACATTCCCCCCTAGTGCTGACTACCAACCAAGGAGTTGGGGCTGCGAGTGGTAAGTAGATATGGACATTATCCTCACTCTTCCCCATACTCTAAGGGCCAACTCAATGGGCTTCCTTGACACTCCAAGTCCTGTCCTCATCCTAGGCGACCTCAACAATATCTACGTGGAAGACCCATCCCACACCCTGGCCTTTCATCCTTTAACTTAGCATTTCAACCACCTGCAGCCGCTTGGCATCACTAGGCATGACATCACTTCCAAAAGCCTCAACTCCAGTATTCCACTGTGACTCAAATCTCCTAACAATGGCTGGATTCCACGTCTTCTGCTATTTGGTCTTGTTGAGATGTCCAGTGCCTCAAGCCTTTTCTTTTCTCTTCACTTCTTTCCTTGTCCAGGCAGGATCTCAGGGCATATTAATTTAGAACTGACTGTATCTTCATTCCCTTGCTCTTGAAATACCGTGTCTGCACTATTTACTCTCAGCCTTGGGTCCCTCCAAGCATCTGATTCCTCCAATCTCATACTGACCACTGTGAGAAAATGTAGTAGCCCTCCAAATATTGGTTCATCTAATAGAATTTCCAACCTCAGCTGGGCCCTCAGGCCACTCAGCAATTCTCTTGCACACCCCAGGTCATGTCCTTCTCTAATTCTCCTCCCATTCATATTCCATTTCAATATCATTCCCCTCAAACAACAGCCCCTTTCACTCTAACTCATCCCCAATACAACCTCTCTTCTGCTTTATGCTTGTTTATTTTCCTCTGCTTTTTCTAGTTTCTTTAGGTAGGAACTTAGACTATTGATTTTCTCTTTTCTAATGTAAATGTTCAGTGCTTTAACAGTGTACCACAAGTTTTGATGTGTTGTATTTTCATTCAGTTCAATATATTTTAAAAATTTCCTTTGAGACTTTCTCATTGACCAATGGATTATATAGAAAGTTAGTATACTTTTTAAGTGTTTTGAGATTTTTCTGCCATCTTTCTGTTATTGATTTGTAGTGCTGCCTGGCTCACCTGTGATAGGTGGGACTTTCATTTGATCCAGAAAATGAATGAGCCTACCTGGGCCACCTTCTGTTTCTAAAACTAAGCTGGTGTTCAGGAAATGGCAGTCCTGGGTCACCTTTCTTTCTTGGGTTAGAGGTAATAAGACAACTTTGTACTGTGCTGTTTCTCTAGTCCTAGGGTCCTAAACCTTCCACTTATATCTTTTAGAATTCTACTTTGGTTTTCTCTGAAGTTATTTCCAGGGCTTATACTTGTACTTGATAGGGAGGAGCTTGGGAGAAAAAGGGCTATGTGATCTTCTCCTGAGCAGAAGTCTCCTGGTTATTCTTAAAAAGATTTATTGAGATATAGTTTCCATAATTTCCAATCTCTAGTTTAGAGTGTACAATATTGTTAGTGTATTCACAGAGTTGTGCAACCATTGCCATAATCTAATTTAATAATATTTTCATCACTCCAAAAAGTAGCCACATACCAGTTAGCAGTCATTCTCTATCTTTCCTGTCCCCCAAGTTTAGGCAACCACCAAACTACTTTCTATCTTCACAGACTTCCCTATTCTGGACATTTCATATAAATGGAATCACACAGTATGTAATCTTTTGTGACTGGCTTCTTTCATGTAGCATAATATTTTCAAGATTCAACCATGTCACATCATGTATCAGAACTTTATTGTTTTTTAATGTCAAATGATATTTCATTATTATTTTGGATATGCCATATGGATATGCCATATTTAATTCATAATTACCTACAAATAATGATGAACATTTTCATATTTTCCCCCATCTTTTGGTCATATATCTTCTGCCTATTTTTAAGTGAGATTTTTGATTGTGTTGAAAGTTTTTTTTTATATATTCTGGATAATTTTTTTCCTGTCTGTGACTTGTTTTTCATTCTCTTAATGGAATCTTCTGAAGAGCAGAAGTTTTAAATTTTTTTTAGAAATTTATTTATTTTTAATTTAATTTTGGCTGCATTGGGTCTTTGTTCCTGTGCATGGGCGAGCGGGGGCTACTCTTCGTTGCAGTGCGTGGGCTTATTGCAGTGGCTTCTCTTGTTGCAGAGCACAGGCTCTAGGTGTGCGGGCTTCAGTAGCTGTGGCATGTGGGCTCAGTAGTTGTGGCTTGCGGGCTCTAGAGTTCAGGCTCAGTAGTTGTGGTGCACTGGCTTAGTTGCTCCTCGACATGTGGGATCTTCCCGGACCAGGGATCAAACCCGTGTCCCCTGCATTGGCAGGCGGATTCCCAAACACTGCACCACCAGGGAAGTCCCAGAAGTTTTTAATTTTAATGAAGCTCAGTTTACCATGTTAAAAATATTTAGGATTTTACTTTTGGTGTCATTTTTAAGAAATCATTGCCTACCGCACGCTCACTAAGCATTCTCTCAAAGTCTGCACCAGACCGAGGAGATGATTGGTCTAAGGTGCAAAATTTAAGGAGTATCTCTCAAGGTTGTGCAAATCCCCGAGAGTGAGGACGTTCTTAAATTTTGCACCCTAGGCCCCTCACTTGCCTGGTCCTGTTTTCTGCTATGTTTTATCCAATAAGTTTTATAGTTTTATTTATCCAATCATCACTTGAGAGCCAAATAGGTTGTTTCCACTTTTCTTATGGTAAATAATGCTGCTATGAAATTCATGTACAAGTTTTTGTGCAGAGATACGTTTTCATTTCTCTTAGGTATGTACCTAGGAATGGAATTGCTGGGTCATATGGTAACTCTGTTTTTAAACATTTTTGGAAACTGTCAGTTTTTTAAAGTGATTGTATCATTTTACATTCCTACCAGCAATGCATGAGATTTCCAATTTCTTCACATTTTTGTCAACAATTTTTATTATCTTTTTATTTTATTATTATTGCAGTCCTTCTAGTGGTGTGAATGGTTTCTCTTCGTGGTTTTGATTTGCATTTCTCTGAAGACTAGTGATGCTAATCAATGTAATATACCATATTAAGAAACTAAAACTTTAAAAAGATTTAGTTTTTCTATTTCTGCCTACAATTTATTTGGAGTTGAATTTATATACAGTGTGAGGTATGGATTGAAGTTCATTTTTTTCTTCTATACATATATGCACATTTTCTAATACCATTTAATGAAAAGACTATAATTTCTCCACTTAATTGCCTTTATAACTTCATCAAAAATTGGTTGATCATTCATTCTGTGTATATTTCTGCATTTTCTCTCTGATGGATCTATTTTTCTATTTTTATGTCAGTAACATCCTTCTTGATTACTGTAGACTTATAATAAATCTTTAAATAGGGGAGTGTCAGCTGTCTATTTTTGTCCCCAGTTTTACTGAGGTATAAATGACATATAACATTGTGTAACCTTAAGGTATACAACATGACGATTTGATACATGTCTATTTCTCAAAATGTTTACCACAACAAGGTTAGTTAACACAGTTTACCTCACACAGTTACCATTTTGTTGTAATGGTGATGGTGGTGAGAACATTAGAGCTCTACCCTCCTAGCAACTTTCAAGTATACAATACAGTATTATCAACTACAGTCACCATGCTGTACATTATATCCCTGGAAATTATTCATCTTATTCAAAGTTTGTGCCCTTTGACCAATACCTCCCTATTTCCCACCCCTCAGCTACTGGCAACCCAGCCACCATTCTACTCTTTCCATGAGTTTGATGTTTTTAGAGTCTACATATAAAGTGAGATCATACGGTGTTTGTTTTTCTCTGTATGACTTATTTCGCTTAACATGATGCTTTCAAGGGACATCTACGTTCTTGCAAATGGCAGAATTTCCTCCTTTTTTATAGCTGAATTATGTATCTATATCTGTATCTACCTATATAGATAGATATAGATTTAGATATAAATACAGATATAGATATAGATCACACATTTTCTCTATTGATTTATCCATTGATGGACACTTAGGTTGTATCCATGCCTTGGCTATTGTGAATAATGTTGTAATAAACATGGGAGTGCGGCTACCTCTTTGATACCCTGTTTTCATTTCCTTTGGATATGTACCCAAGTGGATTTCTGGGTCATGTTGTAGTTCTCTTTTTAATTTTATGAGGAACCTCCATTCTGTCTTCCACAGTGGCTTTACAACTTACATTTCTACCAGCACTGCACAGGGTTCCTTATTCTCCACATCTTCGCCAGCATTTGTTATTGCTTATCTTTTTGATAACAGCCATTCTAAAAGGTATATGAGTAATACATCATTGTGGTTTTTTTTTTTTTTAATTTTTATTTATTTATTTATTTATGGCTGTGTTGGGGCTTCGTTTCTGTGCGAGGGCTTTCTCTAGTTGTAGCAAGTGGGGGCCACTCTTCATCGCGGTGCGCGGGCCTCTCACTATCGCGACCTCTCTTGTTGCGGAGCACAGGCTCCAGACGCGCAGGCTCAGTAATTGTGGCTCACGGGCCCAGCCGCTCCGCAGCATGTGGGATCTTCCCAGACCAGGGCTCGAACCCGTGTCCCCTGCATTGGCAGGCAGATTCTCAACCACTGCGCCACCAGGGAAGCCCTATCATTGTGGTTTTGACTTGCATTTCCCTGATGATTAGCGACATTGAGCACCTTTTTTTTTTTTTTTTTTTTTTTAATTTATTATTATTATTATTATTTGTTTTATTTTATTTATTTATGGCTGTGTTGGGTCTTCATTTCTGTGCGAGGGCTTTCTCTAGTTGTGGCAAGCGGGGACCACTCTTCATCGCCGTGTGCGGGTCCCTCACTATCGCGGCCTCTCGTTGCGGAGCACAGGCTCCAGACGCACAGGCTCAGCAATTGTGGCTCACGGGCCCAATTGCTCCGTGGCATGTGGGATCTTCCCAGACCAGGGCTCGAACCCGTGTCCCCTGCATTGGCAGGCAGATTCTCAACCACTGCGCCACCAGGGAAGCCCCACCTTTTTTTTTTTTAAAGAAATTCACGTTCTTTTATTTATTTATTTATTTATTTATTTATTTATTTATTTATGACTGTGTTGAGTCTTCGTTTCTGTGCGAGGGCTTTCTCTAGTTGCGGCAAGTGGGGACCACTCTTCATTGCGGTGTGCAGGCCTCTCACCATCGCGGCCTCTCTTGTTGCGGAGCACAGGCTCCAGACGCGCAGGCTCAGTAATTGTGGCTCACGGGCCCAGTTGCTCCGTGGCATGTGGGATCTTCCCAGACCAGGGCTCGAACCCGTGTCCCCTGCATTGGCAGGCAGATTCTCAACCACTGCGCCACCAGGGAAGCCCCAAGCACCTTTTAATGTATGTGTTAACCATTTATGTCTTCTTTGGAAAAAAAAAAGTCTTTTCAAGTCCTCAACCCATTTTTAAATAAGACTATTTGTTTTTGCTATTCAGTTGTATGAGTCTCATATATTTTGGATATTAACCCCTTATCAGCTATGTGGTTCGCAAGTATTTTCTCCTAATCAGTAAGTTACCTTTTCATTTTGCTGATTGTTTCTATTGCTGTACAAAAGCTTTTTGGTTTGATTTAGTTCAACTTGTTTACTTTTGCTGTTGTATCCAAAAAATTGTTGCCAAAACCAATGTTGAGGAGATTTCCCCCTATGTTGTTTTCTTCTAGTAGTTTCACAGTTTTGGGTTTTACATTTGTCTTTAATTTATTTTGAGTAAGTTTTTGTGAGTGCCATAAGATAGGCATCCAATTTTGTTCTTTTGCTTGTGTTTATCCAGTTTTCCGAAAACGATTTTTTGAGGAGACTATCCTTTCCCCACTGCGTACATTTGACCCTTGAACAACATGGGTTTGAATTGCATGGGTCCACTTATAGGTGGAATTTTTCAATAAATTCATACTGCAGGACTACATGATCTGTGGTTGGTTTAATACTCAGATTTGGAAACATGGATAGAGAGGGCTGACTGTAAAATTATATACAGATTTTTGACTGGGTGGGGGTTGGTGCCCCTAACCCCCATGTTGTTCAAGAGTCAACTGTAGTTTTGGCTTTCTCATCAAATATTAGTTGACCATATATGCAGGGGCTTATTTTGGGCTTTCTACTCTGTTCCATTGGTCTACACATCTATTTTCATGCCAGTAATATACTGCTTTGATTACTATAGCTTCATAATATAGTGTGAAATCAAGAAGTATGATGCTTCCAGCTTTGTTCCTTTTCATTTTTTCAGAATCGTTTTGGCTATTTGGGGTCTTTTGTGGTTCCATACAAATTTGGGGATTTTTTTTCTATTCCTGTGAAAAATGCCACTGGAATTTTGATAAGAATTGCTCTGAATCTATAGGGCTTTAGGTAATATGGACATCTTAGCAATATTAATTCTTGCAATTCAAGAACATGGGATACCTTTCCATTTGTTTGTGTCTTCAATTACTTTCATCAAAGTCTTGTAGTTGTCAGTGTACAGATCTTTCACTTCCTTGGTTAAATTTTCTCCTAAATATTTTATTGTTTTTGAAGCTGCTGTGAATGAGATATTCTTAATTTCTTTTCAGTTATTTTATTGTTAGCATATAGAAACACAGCTAATTTCCGTATGTTGATTTTATATCCTGCAACTTTACTGAATCCATTGATTAGTTCCAACAGTATTTCTTCGTGGAGTCTTTAGGATTTTCTATATATAAGATAATATCCAATGAGTGGTGCTGGGAAAACTGGACAGCTACATGTAAAAGAATGAAATTAGAACACTCCCTAATACCATACACAAAAATAAACTCAAATGGATTAGAGACCTAAATGTAACACCGGACACTATAAAACTCTTAGAGGAAAACATAGGAAGAACACTCTTTGACATAAATCACAGCAAGATCTTTTTTGATCCACCTCCTAGAGTAATGGAAATAAAAACAAAAATAAACAAATGGGACCTAATGAAACTTAAAAGCTTTTGCACAGCAAAGGAAACCATAAACAAGACGAAAAGACAACCCTCAGATTGGGAGAAAATATTTGCAAACGAGTCAACAGACAAAGGATTAATCTCCAAAATATATAAACAGCTCATGCAGCTCAATATTAGAAAAACAAACAACCCAATCCAAAAATGGGCAGAAGACCTAAATAGACATTTCTCCAAAGAGGACATACAGATGGCCAAGAAGCACATGAAAAGCTGCTCAACATCACTAATTATTAGAGAAATGCAAATCAAAAGTACAATGAGATATTACCTCACACCAGTTAGAATGGGCATCATCAGAAAATCTACAAACAACAAATGCTGGAGAGGGTGTGGAGAAAAGGGAACCCTCTTGCACTGTTGGTGGGAATGTAAATTGATACAGCCACTATGGAGAACAATATGGAGGTTCCTTAAAAAACTAAAAATAGAATTACCATATGACCCAGCAATCCCACTACTGGGCATATACCCAGAGAAAACCGTAATTCAAAAAGACACGTGCACCCGAATGTTCATTGCAGCACTATTTACAATAGCCAGGTCATGGAAGCAACCTAAATGCCCATCAACAGACGAATGGATAAAGAAGTTGTGGTACATATATACGATGGAATATTATTCAGCCATAAAAAGGAACGAAATTGAGTCATTTGTTGAGAAGTGGATGGATCTAGAGACTGTCATACAGAGTGAAGTAAGTCAGAACGAGAAAAACAAATATCGTATATTAACGCATATATGTGGAACCTAGAAAAATAGTACAGATGAACCGGTTTGCAGAGCAGAAATTGAGACACAGAAGTAGAGAACAAATGTATGGATGCTAACGGGGGAAAGTGGCGGGGGTGGGGGTGGGAGTGTGCTGAATTGGGCGATTGGGATTGACATGTATACAGTGATGTGCATAAAACTGATGACTAATAAGAACCTGTTGTATTAAAAAAAATCAGCAATGAAAAAAAAAAGATAATATCGTCTGCAAATAAAGACAATTTTACATCTTTTTTTCCCAGTTTGAATGCCTTTTATTTCTTGATCTTGCCCGATTGCTTTAGCTGGGACTTCCGGTACTATGTTGAATAAGAATGATGAGAGTGGGCACCCTGGTCTTGTTCCTGATCTTAGAGGAAAAGCTTTCAAACTTTTACCATTGAGTATAATATTAGCTGTGGGTTTGTCATATATGGTTTTTATTGTATTGAGGTATTTTCCTTCTATACCCAATTTGTTGAGTAATTTTATAGTGAAGGGATGTCAAATTTTGTCAAATAATTTTTCTACATCTATTCAGATGATCATATGATTTTTATCTTTCATAAAATTGGCATAAAACTGGAGCAATTGTCAAGCTCATCTCATTTGTTTCTCATCTTTCTGGGATCACTATCCTTTGTTGTATGGTTTTCAGTGACGTGGGAACTATTATTTCATATATTTTGACAGTTTCTTAAGTTTTACAGGTGGAATGGTAAATTTGGTCTCTGTTATAAGTATTTATTAATTTCACACTATTTAGGGAGTTTCTAGACATCTTTTCATTACTTATGCATAATTTAAGTCTGTATGGTCACAGAACATCCTTTATCTGACTCAAATTCCTTAAATTTGTTGACGTTTGTTTTATAACCCAGAAATATGTTAAATCTTGGCAAATGTTGCATGTGCACATGAACACAATGTTTATTCTACTGTTGTTGGGTGATGTATTTTCTATATATCGATTAAGACAAGTTGATTAATAGTATCACTCAAGTAATTTATATACATATTTATTTCTCTGTACTTGATGTATCAAGTACTGTAGAAGGAGTGTTGAAATCTCTAATTACAAATGTGGATTTGTTTATTTCTTTGTAAGTTTTATATTTGTTTCCTCTATTGTAAAGTTCTGTTTTAGGTGCACGCACATTTAGAATTGTTGTCTATTTGGTGAATTAGCCCCTTCATAATTATGTAATCATCCTTTTTATCCATCTAAATATTGCTTGTTTTGAAGTTTACATGTATGATATTAATATGCTCATCTTTCCTTTCTTTAATTTTTAAGAACAGCTTTATTGAGATGTTTCACATGCCATAAAACAAACGGTTTAAAGTTGTTTAGTGCATGCATTCAATGGTTTACTATTTTAATAAAGTTGTGAGACCAACAACACTGCCTAATTTTAGAACATTCACCTCCTCCTAAAAGAAAAGTCATACACATTTGCAGTCACTGCCCACTTCTCCTTAGCCCCCAGCCCTAGGCAATCACTAATCTAAATTCTGTCTTATAAATTTACCTATTGTAGACATTTTCTATAAAGGGAATCTTACCATATGTGGCCTTGTCACTAGATTCTTTTACTTCACAAAATGTTTTCAAGGTTAACTAATGTCTTTTTTTTTTTTAACATCTTTACTGGAGTATAATTGCTTTAAAATGGTGTGTTAGTTTCTGCTTTAAAACAAAGTGAATCAGCTATACATATACATATATCCCCATATCTCCTCCCTCTTGCTTCTCCCTCTCACCCTTCCTATCCCACTGCTCTAGGTGGTCACAAAGCACCGAACTGATCTCCCTGTGCTAAGCGGCTGCTTCCCACTAGCTGTTTATTTTACATTTGGTAGCATATATAAGTCCATGCCACTCTCTCACTTCGTCCCAGCTTACCCTTCCCCATCCCCGTGTCCTCAAGTCCATTCTCTACATCTGCGTCTTTATTCCTGTGCTGCCCCTAGGTCCTTCAGAACCATTTTTTAAAATAGATTCCATATATATGTGTTAGCATATGGTATTTATTTTCCTCTTTCTGACTTACTTCACTCTGTATGACAGTCTCTAGGTCCATCCACCTCACTACAAATAACACAATTTCTTTTCTTTTTATGGCTGAGTAATATGCCATTGTATATATGTGCAACATCTTCTTTATACATTCATCTGTTAATGGACACTTAGTTTACTTCCATGTCCTGGTTATTGTAAATAGAGCTGCAATGAACATTGTGGTACATGACTCTTTTTGAATTATGATTTTCTCAGGGTATATGCCCAGTAGTGGGATTGCTGGGTCATATGGTAGTTCTATTTTTAGTTTTTTAAGGAACCTCCATAGGGGCTGTCTCAATTTACATTCCCACCAACAGTGCAAGAGGGTTCCCTTTTTCCACACCTTCTCCAGCATTTATTGTTTCTAGATTTTTTTTTTTCCACACACACACACTGTATTTTATTTTTACAAGAGATAGATAGACTGACACCAAGCATTGTACATGGATGACCACAACAAAAGCAACAATGATTGCAATTACCAAACATGAAACACACTTATACTATGTCATAATATTGACATTCAGTCCAGTAATCCTCCACTGTAACAGCTCCTTTACTTTGCAGTGAAAATTGATTTGTATATTCTTTTCCTCTGAGTCCTTGTGGGATTTTTTTTTTTAAATTCAGACAGAAAGTCACAAAAATTATACTCATCCTCATCAGTTCACTCAGTCCCATGTAATTAATTTCTTTTTTTTCATCTTGATCTTTTGTTAGCACTTTTATGAGTTCATCAGTTTTTCATTAGAGTTCTGAAAATGCTTATTCATTCAGTTCAGCAGTACAGTCAGTTACCAGAAACCTGTACTTGTCAGAGTCTTTTCCATGAATTTCTTGAAGATGAAACTCTTTTATAGGAACATATTTGCAAAATCATCAGAGTACACCCAGAACTGTCTGTAAATGACAAAAGACTTAAAAATGACCATGGTTAAAGATTTGATGAAAGTTCATAATAATGCAGTTGACAAGAAAATTAGTTATTTCTGAGATATACATTTTAAAGTAATAACTAGGATTATTACTTATAACATTATACCAGAACATATAAGATTTTTAGACGTTTCCTGTAATGTCTGAAACATTTATATTAACATATTTCCATACATATTTCCATACAAATACAAATATAAGATTTTTAGAAATTTCATGTAATGTCTGAAACATTTATATTAACATATTTCCATACATATTTCCATACAAATACAAATATAAGGTTTTTAGAAATTTCATGTAATGTCTGAAACATTTATATTAACATATTTCCATACATATTTCCATACAAATACAAATATAAGATTTTTAGAAATTTCATGTAATGTCTGAAACATTTATATTAACATATTTCCATACATATTTCCATACAAATACAAATATAAGATTTTTAGAAATTTCATGTAATGTCTGAAACATTTATATTAACATATTTCCATACATATTTCCATACAAATACAAATATAAGATTTTTAGAAATTTCATGTAATGTCTGAAACATTTATATTAACATATTTCCATACAAATAACCCAATGAAAGTTTAGTATTAGTTGTTTTGTTTGTTTTTTTATACTGCAGGTTCTTATTAGGCATCAGTTTTATACACATCAGTGTATACATGTCAATCCCAATCGCCCAATTCAGCACACCACCATCCCCACCTCACCGCAGTTTTCCCCCCTTGGTGTCCATATGTCCATTCTCTACATCTGTGTCTCAACTTCTGCCCTGCAAACTGGCTCATCTGTACCATTTTTCTACGTTCCACATACATGCATTAACATACGATATTTGTTTTTCTCTTTCTGACTTACTTCACTCTGTATGACAGTCTCTAGATCCATCCACGTCTCAACAAATGACTCAATTTCGTTCCTTTTTATGGCTGAATAATATTCCATCGTATATATGTACCACAACTTCTTTATCCATTCGTCTGTTGATGGGCATTTAGGTTGCTTCCATGACCTGGCTATTGTAAATAGTGCTGCAATGAACATTCGGGTGCACGTGTCTTTTTGAATTACGGTTTTCTCTGGGTATATGCCCAGTAGTGGGATTGCTGGGTCATATGGTAATTCTATTTTTAGTTTTTTAAGGAACCTCCATATTGTTCTCCATAGTGGCTGTATCAATTTACATTCCCACCAACAGTGCAAGAGGGTTCCCTTTTCTCCACACCCTCTCCAGCATTTGTTGTTTGTAGATTTTCTGATGATGCCCATTCTAACAGGAGTGAGGTGATACCTCATTGTAGTTTTGATTTGCATTTCTCTAATAATTAGTGATGTTGAGCATCTTTTCATGTGCTTCGTGGCCGTCTGTATGTCTTCTTTGGAGAAATGTCTATTTAGGTCTTCTGCCCATTTTTGGATTGGGGTGTTTGTTTCTTTGATATTGAGCTGAATGAGCTGTTTATATATTTTGGAGATTAATCCTTTGTCCGTTGATTCATTTGCAAATATTTTCTCCCATTCTGAGGGTTGTCTTTTCGTCTTGTTTATGGTTTCCTTTGCTGTGCAAAAGCTTTGAAGTTTCATTAGGTCCCACTTGTTTATTTTTGTTTTTATTTCCATTACTCTAGGAGGTGGATCAAAAAAGATCTTGCTGTGATTTATGTCAAAGAGTGTTCTTCCTATGTTTTCCTCTAAGAGTTTTATAGTGTCCAGTCTTATATTTAGGTCTCTAATCCATTTTGAGTTTATTTTTGTGTATGGTGTTAGGGAGTATTCTAATTTCATTCTTTTACATGTGGCTGTCCAGTTTTCCCAGCACCACTTATTGAAGAGACTGTCTTTTCTCCATTGTATATCTTTGCCTCCTTTGTCATAGATTAGTTGACCATAGGTGCGTGGGTTAATCTCTGGGCTTTCTATCTTGTTCCATTGATCTATGTTTCTGTTTTTGTGCCAGTACCATATTGTCTTGATTACTGTAGCTTTGTAGTATAGTCTGAAGTCAGGGAGTCTGATTCCTCCAGCTCCATTTTTTTGCCTCAAGACTGCTTTGGCTATTCGGGGTCTTTTGTGTCTCCATACAAATTTTAAGATGATTTGTTCTAGCTCCGTAAAAAATGCCATTGGTAATTTGATAGGGATTGCATTGAATCTGTAGATTGCTTTGGGTAGTATACTCATTTTCAAAATGTTGATTCTTCCAATCCAAGAACATGGTATATCTCTCCATCTGTTGGTATCATCTTTAATTTCTTTCATCAGTGTCTTATAGTTTTCTGCATACAGGTCTTTTGTCTCCTTAGGTAGGTTTATTCCTAGGTATTTTATTCTTTTTGTTGCAATGGTAAATGGGAGTGTTTCCATAATTTCTCTTTCAGATTTTTCATCATTAGTGTATAGGAATGCAAGAGATTTCTGTGCATTAATTTTGTAACCTGCAACTTTACCATATTCATTAATTAGCTCTAGCAGTTTTCTGGTGGCAGTTTTAGGATTCTCTATGTATAGTATCATGTCATCCGCAAACAGTGACAGTTTTACTTCTTCTTTTCCAATTTGTATTCCTTTTATTTCTTTTTCTTCTCTGATTGCCGTGGCTAGGACTTCCAGAACTATGTTGAATAATAGTGGTGAGAGTGGACATCCTTGTCTCGTTCCTGATCTTAGAGGAAATGCTTTCAGTTTTTCACCATTGAGAATGATGTTTGCTGTGGGTTTGTCATATATGGCCTTTATTATGTTGAGGTAGGTTCCCTCTATGCCCACTTTCTGGAGAGTTTTTATCAGAAATGGGTGTTGAATTTTGTCAAAAGCTTTTTCTGCATCTATTGAGATGATCATATGGTTTTTATTCTTCAATTTGTTAATATGGTGTATCACATTGATTGATTTGCGTATATTGAAGAATCCTTGCATCCCTGGGATAAATCCCACTTGATCGTGGTGTATGATCCTTTTAATGTGTTGTTGGATTCTGTTTGCTAGTATTTTGTTGAGGATTTTTGCATCTATATTCATCAGTGATATTGGTCTGTAATTTTCTTTTTTTGTAGTGTCTTTGTCTGGTTTTGGTATCAGGGTGATGGTGGCCTCATAGAATGAGTTTGGGAGAGTTCCTTCCTCTGCAATTTTTTGGAAGAGTTTGAGAAGGATGGGTGTTAGCTCTTCTCTAAATGTTTGATAGAATTCACCTGTGAAGCCATCTGGTCCTGGACTTTTGTTTGTTGGAAGATTTTTAATCACAGTTTCAATTTCATTACTTGTGATTGGTCTGTTGATATTTTCTGTTTCTTCCTGATTCAGTCTTGGAAGTTTATACCTTTCTAAAAATTTGTCCATTTCTTCCAGGTTGTCCATTTTATTGGCATAAAGTTGCTTGTAGTAGTCTCTTAGGATGTTTTGTATTTCTGCGGTGTCTGTTGTAACTTCTCCTTTTTCATTTCTGATTTTATTGATTTGAGTCCTCTCCCTCTTTTTCTTGATGAGTCTGGCTAATGGCTTATCAATTTTGTTTATCTTCTCAAAGAACCAACTTTTAGTTTTATTGATCTTTGCTATTGTTTTCTTTGTTTCTATTTCATTTATTTCTGCTCTGATCTTTATGATTTCTTTCCTTCTGCTAACTTTGGGTTTTGTTTGTTCTTCTTTCTCTAGTTTCTTTAGGTGTAAAGTTAGATTGTTTACTTGAGATTTTTCTTGTTTCTTTAGGTAGGCTTGTATAGCTATAAACTTCCCTCTTAGAACCGCTTTTGCTGCATCCCATAGGTTTTGGGTCGTCGTGTTTTCATTGTCATTTGTCTCTAGGTATTTTTTTATTTCCTGTTTGATTTCTTCAGTGATCTCTTGGTTATTTAGTAACGTATTGTTTAGCCTCCATGTGTTTGTCTTTTTTACGTTTTTTTCCCTGTAATTCATTTCTAATCTCATAGCGTTGTGGTCAGAAAAGATGCTTGATATGATTTCAATTTTCTTAAATTTACTGAGGCTTGATTTGTGACCCAAGATGTGATCTATCCTGGAGAATGTTCCGTGTGCACTTGAGAAGAACGTGTAATCTGCCGTTTTTGGATGGAATGTCCTATATATATCAATTAAATCTATCTGGTCTATTGTGTCATTTAAAGCTTCTGTTTCCTTATTTATTTTCATTTTGGATGATCTGTCCATTGGTGTAAGTGAGGTGTTAAAGTCCCCCACTATTATTGTGTTACTGTCGATTTCCTCTTTTATAGCTGTTAGCAGTTGCCTTATGTATTGAGGTGCTCCTATGTTGGGTGCATATATATTTATAATTGTTATATCTTCTTCTTGGATTGATCCCTGGATCATTATGTAGTGTCCTTCCTTGTCTCTTGTAACATTCTTTATTTTAAAGTCTATTTTATCTGATATGAGTATAGCTACTCCAGCTTTCTTTTGATTTCCATTTGCATGGAATATCTTTTTCCATCCCCTCACTTTCAGTCTGTATGTGTCCCTAGGTCTGAAGTGGGTCTCTTGTAGACAGCATATATATGGGTCTTGTTTTTGTATCCATTCAGCCAGTCTATGTCTTTTGGTTGGGGCATTTAATCCATTCACGTTTAAGGTAATTATCGATATGTATGTTCCTATGACCATTTTCTTAATTGTTTTGGGTTTGTTTTTGTAGGTCCTTTTCTTCTCTTGTGTTTCCCACTTAGAGAAGTTCCTTTAGCATTTGTTGTAGAGCTGGTTTGGTGGTGCTGAATTCTCTTAGCTTTTGCTTGTCTGTGAAGCTTTTGATTTCTCCATCAAATCTAAATGAGATCCTTGCTGGGTAGAGTAATCTTGGTTGTAGGTTCTTCCCTTTCATCACTTTAAGTATTTCATGCCACTCCCTTCTGGCTTGCAGAGTTTCTGCTGAGAAATCAGCTGTTAACCTTATGGGGGTTCCCTTGTATGTTATTTGTCGTTTTTCCCTTGCTGCTTTCAGTAATTTTTCTTTGTCTTTAATTTTTGCCACTTTGATTACTATGTGTCTCGGCGTGTTTCTCCTTGGGTTTATTCTGTATGGGACTCTCTGCGCTTCCTGGACTTGGGTGGCTATTTCCTTTCCCATGTTAGGGAAGTTTTCGATTATAATCTCTTCAAATATTTTCTCTGGTCCTTTCTCTCTCTCTTCTCCTTCTGGGACCCCTATAATGCGAATGTTGTTGCGTTTAATGTTGTCCCAGAGGTCTCTTAGGCTGTCTTCATTTCTTTTTATTCTTTTTTCTTTAGTCTGTTCCGCAGCAGTGAATTCCACCATTCTGTCTTCCAGGTCACTTATCCGTTCTTCTGCCTCAGTTATTCTGCTATTGATTCCTTCTAGTGTAGTTTTCATTTCAGTTATTGTATTGGTCATCTCTGTTTGTTTGTTCTTTAATTCTTCTAGGTCTTTGTTAATCATTTCTTGCATCTTCTCAATCTTTGCCTCCATTCTTATTCTGAGGTCCTGGATCATCTTCACTATCATTATTCTGAATTCTTTTTCTGGAAGGTTGCCTATCTCCACTTCATTTAGTTGTTTTTCTGGGGTTTTTTCTTGTTCCTTCATCTGGTACATAGCCCTCTGCCTTTTCATCTTCTCTGTCTTTCTGTAACTGTGGTTTTTGGTCCACAGGCTGCAGGATTGTAGTTTTTCTTGCTTCTGTTGTCTGCCCTCTGGTGGTTGAGGCTATCTAAGAGGCTTGATGGGAGGCTCTGGTGGTGGGTAGAGATGACTGTTGCTGTGGCGGTCAGAGCTCAGTAAAACCTTAATCCACTTGACTGTTGATGGGTGGGGCTGGGTTCCCTCCCTGTTGCTATGGCGATCAGAGCCCAGTAAAACCTTAATCCACTTGACTGTTGATGGGTGGGGCTGGGTTCCCTCCCTGTTGGTTGTTTTGCCTGAGGCAACCCAACACTGGAGCCTACCCGTGCTCTTTGGTGGGGTTAATGGCAGACTCTGGGAGGGCTCACGCCAAGGAGAACTTCCCAGGACCTCTGCTGCCAGTGTCCTTATCCCCACGGTGAAACAGAGCCACCACTCGCCTCTGCAGGAGACCCCCCCAACACCAGCAGGTACGTCTGGTTCAGTCTCCCCCAGGGTCACTGCTCCTTCCCCTGGGTCCCGATGCACACATTACTTTGTGTGTGCCCTCCAAGAGTGGGGTCTCTGTTTCCCCCAGTCCTGTCACAGTCCTGCAATCAATTCCCACTAGACTTCAAAGTCTGATTCTCTAGGAATTCCTCCTCCCTTTGCCGGACCCCCAGGTTGGGAAGCCTGAGGTGGGGCTCAGAACCTTCACTCCAGTGGGTGGACTTCTGTGGTATAAGTGTTCGCCAGTCTCTGTTTCTAGATTTTTTGATGATGGCCATTCTGACCGGTGTGAGAGGATATCTCATTGTAGTTTTGCTTTGCATTTCTCTAATGATTAGTGATGTTGAGCATCCTTTCGTGTGTTTGTTGGCAATCTGTATATCTTCTTTGGAGAAATGTCTGTTTAGGTCTTCTGCCCATTCTTGGATTGGGTTATTTCATTTTTTTGATACTGAGCTGCATGAGCTGCTTGTAAATATTGGAGTTTAATCCTTTGTCAGTTGCTTCATTTGCAAATATTTTCTCCCATTCTGAGGGTTGTCTTCGTCTTGTTTATGGTTTTCTTTGGTGTGCAAAAGCTTTGAAGTTTCATAAGGTCCCATTTGTTTATTTTTGTTTTTATTTCCATTTCTCTAGGAGGTGGGTCAAAAAGGATCTTGCTGTGATTTATGTCATAGAGTGTTCTGCCTATGTTTTCCTCTAAGAGTTTTAGAGTGTCTGGCCTTACATTTAGATCTTTTATCCATTTTGAGTTTATCTTTGTGTATGGTGTTAGGGAGTGTTCTAATTTCATTCTTTTACATGTAGCTGTCCAGTTTTCCCAGCACCACTTATCTGAGAGACTGTATTTTCTCCATTGTATATTCTTGCCTCATTTATCAAAAAAAAGGTGACCGTATGTGCGTGGGTTTATCTCTGGGCTTCCTATCCTGTTCCACTGACCTATATTTCTGTTTTTGTGCCAGTACCATACTGTCTTGATTACTGTAGCCCTGTAGTATAGTCTGAAGTCGGGGAGCCTGATTCCTCCAGCTCCGTTTTTCTTTCTCAATATTCCTTTGGCTATTCAAGGTCTTTTGTGTTTCCATACAAATTATGAAATTTTTTATTCTAGTTCTGTGAAAAATGCCATTGGTAATTTGATAGGGATTGCATTGAATCTGTAGATTGCTTTGGATAGTATAGTCATTTTCACAATGTTGATTCTTCCAATCCAAGAACATGGTATATCGCTCCATCTGTTTGTATCATCTTTAATTTCTTTCATCAGTGTCTCATAGTTTTCTGCATACAGGTCTTTTGTCTCCTTAGGTAGGTTTATTCCTAGGTATTTTATTCTTCTTGTTGCAATGGTAAATGGGAGTGTTTCCTTAAATTCTCTTTCAGATTTTTCATCATTAGTGTATAGGAATGCAAGAGATTTCTGTGCATTAATTTTGTATCCTGCTACTTTACCAAATTCATTGATTAGCTCTAGTAGTTTTCTGGTAACATCTTTAGGATTCTCTATGTATAGTATCATGTCATATGCAAACAGCGACAGCTTTACTTCTTCTTTTCCGACTTGGATTCATTTTCTTTCTGTTTCTTCTCTGATTGTTGTGGCTAAAACTTCCAAAACTGTGTTGCATAATAGTGGTGAGAGTGGACAACCTTGTCTTGTTCCTGATCTTAGTGGAAATGATTTCAGTTTTTCCCCATTGAGGACGATGTTGGCTGTGGGTTTGTCATATATGGCCTTTATTATGTTGAGGTAAGTTCCCTCTATGCCTACTGTCTGGAGGGTTTTATCATAAATGGGTGTTGAATTTTGTCAAAAGGTTTTCTGCATCTATTGAGATGATCATATGGTTTTTATTCTTCATTTTGTTAATATGGTGTATCACATTGATTGATTTGCATATATTGAAGAATCTTTGCATTCCTGGGATAAACCCCACTTGATCTTGGTGTATGATCCTTTTAATGTGCTGTTGGATTCTGCTTGCTCGTATTTTGTTGAGGATTTTTGCATCTACATTCATCAGTGATATTGGCCTGTAGTTTTCTTTCTTTGTGACATCTTTGTCTGGTTTTGATATCAGGGTGATGGTGGCCTCGTAGAATGAGTTTGGGAGTGTTCCTCCCTCTGCTATATTTTGGAAGAGTTTGAGAAGGATAGGTGTTAGCTCTTCTCTAAATGTTTGATAGAATTCGTCTGTCAAGCCATCTGGTCCTGGGCTTTTGTTTGTTGGAAGATTTTTAATCACAGTCTCAATTTCAGTGCTTGTGATTGGTCTGTTGATATTTTCTATTTCTTCCTGGTTCAGTCACAGAAGGTTGTGATTTTCTAAGAATTTGTCCATTTCTTCCAGGTTGTCCATTTTATTGGCATATAGTTGCTTGTAGTAACCTCTCATGATCCTTTGTATTTCTGCAGTGTCAGTTGTTACTTTTCCTTTTTCATTTCTAATTCTATTGATTGGAGTCTTCTCCCTTTTTTTTCTTGATGAGGCTGGCTATTTGTTTATCAATTTTGTTTATCTTCTCAAAGAACCAGCTTTTAGTTTTATTGATCTTTGCTATCGTTTCCTCCATATCTTTTTCATTTATTTCTGATCTGACCATTATGATTTCTTTCCTCTGCTAACTTTGGGGTTTTTTTGTTCTTCTTTCTCTAGTTGCTTTAGGTGTAAGGTTAGGTTGTTTATTTGAGGTGTTTCTTGTTTCTTGAGGTAGGATTGTATTGTTATAAACTTCCCTCTTAGAACTGCTTTGCTGCATCCCATAGGTTTTGGGTTGTTGTGTTTTCATTGTCATTTGTTTCTAGGTTTTTTAAATTTCCTATTTGATTTTTTCAGTGATCTCTTGGTTATTATGTAGTGTATTGTTTAGCCTCCATGTGTTTGTATTTTTTTCATATTTTTTCCTGTAATTGATGTCTAGTCTCATAGCGTTGTGGTTGGAAAAGATACTTGATATTATTTCAATTTTCTGAAATTTACCGAGGCTTAATTTGTGACCCAAGATATGATCTATACTGGAGAATGTTCCATGAGCACTTGAGAAGAAAATGTACTTTTTTTTGGATGGAATATCCTATAAATATCAATTAAGTCCATCTTGTTTAAAGTATCATTTAAAGCTTGTGTTTCCTTATTTATTTTCATTTTGGCTGATCTGTCCTTTGGTGAAAGTGGGATGTTAAAGTCCCCTACTATGATTGTGTTCCTGTTGATTTCCCCTTTTATGGCTGTTAGCATTTGCCTTATGTATTGAGGTGCTACTGTGTTGGGTGTGTAAGTCTTTACAATTGTTATATCTTCTTTTTGGATTGATACCTTGATTATTATGTAGTGTCCTTCTTTGTCTCTTGTAATAGTCTTTATTTTAAAGTCTATTTTGTCTGATATGAGAATTGCTACTCTAGCTTTCTTTTGATTTCCATTTGCTTGGAATATCTTTTTCCATCCCCTCACTTTCAGTCTGTATGTGTCCCTAGGTCTGAAGTGGGTCTCTTGTAGACAGCACGTATATGGGTCTTTTTTTAATATCCATTCAGCCAGTCTATGTCTTTTGGTTGGAGCATTTAATCCATTTACATTTAAGGTGATTATCAATATGTATGTTCCTATGACCATTTTCTTAATTGTTTTGGGTTTGTTATTGTAGGTCTTTTCCTTCTCTTGTGTTTCCTGCCTAGAGATGTTCCTTTATCATTTGTTGTAAAGCAGGTTTGGTGTGCTGAATTCTCTTAGCTTTTGCTTGTCTGTAAAGGTTTTAATTTATCCGTCAAATCTGAATGAGATCCTTGCTGGGTAGAGCAATCTTGGTTGCAGGTTTTTCCCTTTCATCACTTTAAATATGTCCTGCCACTCCCTTCTTGCTTGCAGAATTTCTGCTGAAAGATCAGCTGTTAACCTTATGGGGATTCCTTTATATGTTATTTATTGCTTTTCCCTTGCTGCTTTTAAGATTTTTTCTTTGTGTTTACTTTTTTTTTTTTTTTAGAAATTCACGTTCTTTTATTTATTTATTTATTTATTTATGACTGTGTTGAGTCTTCGTTTCTGTGCGAGGGCTTTCTCTAGTTGCGGCAAGTGGGGACCACTCTTCATCGCGGTGCGCGGGCCTCTCACCATCGCGGCCTCTCTTGTTGCGGAGCACAGGCTCCAGACGCGCAGGCTCAGTAATTGTGGCTCACGGGCCAGTTGCTCCGTGGCATGTGGGATCTTCCCAGACCAGGGCTCGAACCCGTGTCCCCTGCATTGGCAGGCAGATTCTCAACCACTGCGCCACCAGGGAAGCCCTCTTTGTGTTTACTTTTTGATAGTTTGATTAATATGTGTCTTGGCATGTTTCTCCTTGGATTTATCCTGTGTGAGACTCTCTGTGCTTCCTGGGCTTGACTGACTATTTCCTTTCCCATATTAGGGATGTTTTCAACTATAATCTGCTCCAATATCTTCTCAGTCCCTTTCTTTTTCTCTTCGTCTTCCGGGATCCCTATAATTCGAATGTTGTTGTGTTTAATGTGTCCCAGAGGTCTCTGAGAGTGTCCTCAATTCTTTTCATTTTCTTTCTTTATTCTGCTATGTGGTAGTTATTTCCACTATTTTATCTTCCAGGTCACTTTTCCGTTCTTCTGCCTCAGGTGTTCTGTTATTGATTCCTTCTAGAGAATTTTTAATTTCATTTATTTTGTTGTT
The DNA here is from genome assembly GCF_949987535.1 of Balaenoptera acutorostrata. Classification (NCBI taxonomy): domain Eukaryota; kingdom Metazoa; phylum Chordata; class Mammalia; order Artiodactyla; family Balaenopteridae; genus Balaenoptera; species Balaenoptera acutorostrata. Next base: position 113,901,426 of record NC_080085.1, read on the forward strand.
CATCATTTTTTTTTTGCTCTTTAGTTCTTCTAGGTCCTTGTTAAACGTTTCTTGTATTTTCTCCTTTCTATTCCTAAGATTTTGGATTATCTTTACTACCATTATTCTGAATTCTTTTTCGGGGAGACTGCCTATTTCCTCTTCATTTGTTTGGTCTGGTGGGTTTTTACCTTGCTCCTTCTTCTGCTGTGCATTTCTCTGTCTTCTCATTTTGCTTAACTTACTGTGTTTCGGTCTCCTTTTCACAGGCTGCAGGTTCGTAGTGTCCGGTGTTTTTGGTGTCTGCCCCCAGTGGCTAAGGTTGGTTCAGTGAGTTGTGTAGGCTTCCTCGTGGAGGGGACTGGTGCCTGTGTTCTGGTGGATGAGGCTAGATCTTGTCTTTCTGGTGGGCAGGACCGCATCCTGTGGTGTGTTTCGGGGTGTCTGTGACATTATTATGATTTTAGGCAGCCTCTCTGCTAATTGGTGGGTCTGTGTTCTTGTCTTGCTAGTTGTTTGGCCTAGGGTGTTCAGCACTGTAGCTTGCTGGTCGTTGAGTGGAGCTATGTCTTAACGTTGAGATGGAGATCGCTGGGAGAGCTTTCACCTTTTGATATTACATGGAGCTGAGAGGTCTCTGGTGGACCAATTTCCTGAACTCGGCTCTCCCCCCGCAGTGGCACAGGCCTGACACCTGGCCAGAGCCTCAAGACCCTGTCAGCCACACCGCTCAGAAGAAAAAGGAGAAAAAACGAAAGAAAGGAAAATAAAAGAAAAGAAAAAGAAATAAAGTTAGTAAAATAAAAATTATTTTAAAATTATTAAAAATAAAAAATTTAAAAAGTAATAAAAAAAAGAAAGAAAGAAGAGAGCATCCAGACCAAAAAACAAATTCACCAGTGATAACAAGTAGTAAAAACTATACAAAAAAAAAAAAAAAAAGGACAGACAGAACCCTAGGACAAATGGTAAAAATAAGGCCATACAGACAAAATCACAGAAGAAAGTATACACATACACACTCAGAAAAAGAGAAAAAGGAAAAAAAAATATATCTATATATAAAAAAAAGGAAGAGAGCAACCAAATCAATAAACAAATCTATCAATGATAATAAACTCTAAATGCTAAACTAAGATAAACATAAAACCAGAAAACAGTCAGTTGCATACAGCAAACCCCAAGTCTGCAGTTGCTCCCAAAGTCCACCGCCTCAATTTTGGGGTGATTCGTTGTCTATTCAGGTATTCCAGAGATGCAGCACCCATCAAGTTGATTGTGGAGATTTAATCCGCTGCTCCTGAGGCTGCATGTAGAGATTTCCCTTTCTCTTCTTTGTTCTCACAGCTCCTGGGGTTCAGCTTTGGATTTTCCCCACCTCTGCATGTAGATCACCTGAGAACATCTCTTCCCACCCAGACAGGACGGGGTTAAAGTAGCAGCTGAATAGGGGGCTCTGGCTCACTCAGGCCAGGGGGAGGGAGGGGTTCAGAATACGGGGCGAGCCTGCAGCGGCAGAGGCCTACATGATGTTGCAACAGAGTGAGGCGCACCATGTGTTCTCCTGGGGATGTTGTTCCTGGATCACTGGACCTTGGTTGTGGCGGGCTGCACAGGCTCTTGGGAGGGGAGGTGTGGATAATGACCTGTGCTTGAACACGGGCTTCTTGGTGGCTGCAGAAGCCTTAGCGTTTCATGCCTGTCTCTGGTGTCCACGCTGATAGCCGCGGCTCGCACCCGTCTCTGGAGCTCGGTTGGGTGGTGCTCTATATCCCCTCTCCTCGCGCACCCTGAGACAATGGTCTCTTGCCTCTTAGGTAGGTCCAGACTTTTTCCCGGACTCCCTCCCGGCTAGCTGTGGCGCACTAGCCCCCTTCAGGCTGTGTTCATGCAGCCAACCCCAGTCCTCTCCCTGGGATCTGACCTCCAAAGCCGGAGCCTCAGCTTCCAGCCCCCACCCATCCTGGCTGGGGAGCAGACAAGCCTCTCAGGCTGATGAGTGCTGGTCAGCACCGATCCTCTGTGTGGGAATCTCTCCACTTTGCCCTCTGCACCCTTATTGCTGTGCTCTCCTCTGTGGCTCCAAAGCTTCCTCCCATCCCCTGTCTCTGCCAGCGAAGGCGTTTCCTAGTGTGTGGAAACTTTTCCTCCTTCACAGCTATCTCCCAGAGATTCAGGTCCCATCCCTATTCTTTTGTCTCTGTTTTTTCTTTTTCCTTTTGCCCTACCCAGGTAAGTGGGCAGTTTCTTGCCTTTTGGGAAGTCTGAGGTCTTCTTCCAGCGTTCAGTAGGTGTTCTGTTGGAGTTGTTCCACATGTAGGTGTATTTCTGATGTATTTGTGGGGAGGAAGTTGATCTCCACGTCTTATTCCTCTGCCATCTTGAAGGTCATCCTAATGTTGTCTTATATGTAACTACTAGATTCATGTTTTACTGGCAAGAAATATTCTATATTATCGACATACCACATTTTATTTATCCCCTCAATAGCTAGCTGATGGGCATTTGTGTTGTTTCCATTTTTGACTGCTATGAATAATGCAACTGTAAACATTTTTCTACAAGTTTTTGTGTGGACATGTGTTTTTATTTCTCTTGGGTAGATACTTAAGAGAGGAATTTTGGAGTCAAATAGAAACGCTATGCTTTATATTTTGAAGAAATGTCACACTGATTTCCAAAGTAGCTGCGTCAATTTCCCATCCCATAAGCAATGTATGAGGGTTCCAGTTTCTTTATATCTTTGCCAATGCTTGCTATTTTTGGTCTTTTTATTATAACCATCTTGGTAGGTGTGAAATGATATCTCACTGTGCTTTTGACTTACACTTCCTAATGATTTATGATATTGAGCATCTTTTCGTGAGTTTACTTGTCATTTGTGTATTTTCTTTAAAGAAATGTATATTTAAAGTTTGTTTAATTTATATTATTTTATGTTTTAAATATTGGGATTTAAGTAGTCTTTGTAAATACTGGGTATAAGTCTCCTATCAAAAATGTAATTTTAAGTATTTTCTCCCATCCTGTGGGCTGTCTTTTCATTTGTTTGATTATATACTTCACAGTACAAAAGTTGTTAATTTTGTTGAAATCTGATTTGTCTGTTTTACCTTTTGTCATTTGTGCTTTAGTTTCGTATTAAAGAAACCATCTCCTAACACCAAAATCATGAAGATTTTCTTCTAAGAGTTTTATAGTTTTAACTCTTAGGTTTATGTATATGATCCATTTTGAGTTAATGTTTGTGTATGATGTGAGGTAAGGGTCTAACTTCATTCTTTTGCATGTGGATATTTGGTTATCTGAGCAGCATTTGTTGAAGAGACTATTCTATGCCCATTACCTTGTCTTGGTATCCTTGTCAAAATCAATCGACCATGGAGGTAGAGTTTATTTCTGGACTCAATTTTATCCTATTGATCAATATATCTATCTTTATACAAGAACCACACTCTTTTGGGTATTGTAGCTTTATAGTATGTTTTGAAAATGGGAATTGTGAGTTGTCCAAGTTAGTTCTACTTTGTCAAGATTGTTTTGGTATAAAATGGATAACTAATAAGAACCTGCTGTATAAAAAATAAATTAAATTAAATTTTAAAAAAGATTGTTTTGGCTTGCATTTCCATTTAAATTTTATGATGAGATGGTAAAATTCTGAAAATCAGACTGTTGGAATTTTGACAGGGATTGTGTTGAATCTGTGTATTGATATTAACATTATGTCTTCCTAGTCATGAATGTGGAACATATTTCCGTTTATTTAGACCTTTAATTTCTTTTGGCAATATTTTCTAGTTTACAATGTACAAATCTTGCATTTCTTTATTAAAATTTATTCCTATGTATTTTCTTCCTTTTGGCACTATTGTAAATGGAATTGAATTCTTAATTTAATTTTCAGATGGTTCTAGTGTATAGAAATACATGTGATATTTGTGTATTCATCTTTTCTCTTGTGAACAGTCTCAACTCATTTATTAGCTTTAATAGATTATTTTTGTGTAGATTACTTAAAACCTTCTATATATAAATAATATTATCTACATATAGAGATAACTTTACTTCTTACTTTCCTATCTGGATACATTTTATTTCATTTTCTTGTCTAATTGCCCTAGCTTGTACCTCCAGTTTGGTGTTGTGTAGATGTGGTGAGGATGAAAATCCTGTCTTGTTCCTGATCCTAGGGTGAAAATTTATAGTCTTTCACCATTAAGTATGGTATTAGCTGGAGTTTTTCATAGATGCCCTTTATCAGCTTGAAGAAGTTCCTTTCTCTTTGTAGTTTTTTGAATGTTGTTATCATGAATGAGTGTGGTATTTTGTCACATGCTTTTTGTTCATCTATTGAGATATCTGAGATTTTTTGTCTTTTATTCTGTAAATGTGCTATATTACATTGATTAACTTTTGGAATCTGAACTAAACTTGCATTTCTAGGATAAATTCAACTTAGTCATGTTGCATACTCATTTCTTTATATGTTTCTGGATTCACTCTTCTGGTATTTTGTTTAGAATCTGGTATTAGTGTATATATCATAAATGATATTGGGCTGTAGTCTCATGTTGTGTTTTTATGATTTTAATAATATCAGTGAAATATTGGTCTCAGTATTATTGAAAAGAAATGATTATCTTCTATTTTTTAGAAGATTTTGAGAAGGATTGGTGCTAATTCTTTAAAAAGATTTTGTTTTCACTTTAAAGAAATTTTATGGCACTTGCCAGTGAAGCCATTCAGTCTTGGGTTTTTATTTATGACAAGTTATTGATGACTGATTCAATCTCCCTACTTCTCTACACATATTTTCTATTTCTTCTTAAGTTATTTTCAATAGTTTGTGTCTTTCTAGGCATTTGTCCATTTTGTCTTATCTAATTTGTAGTTCATACTGTTCTTTTATAATCCTTTTTTATTTCTATAAGGTTGGTAGTAATAGTGCCTCTCTCATTCTTTACTTTGGTAATTTTGAGTGTTTTTTCTTCGTCATCCTAGCTAAATGTTTGTTGATTTTGTTGACCTTTACAAAGAACCAACTTTGGGTGGTTTTATTTTTCTCCATTTTTTTTTTCTATTTATGATTAATTTCTGCTCTAATCCTGATTTATCCTTTCCTTCTATTTACTTTGGATTTAATTTACCTTTCTTTTTCCAGTGTCTGAAGGTGGAAGGTAAGGCTGTTTATTTGAAATTTTTCATCTTTTTTATTGTGCATTATACAGCTCTCAATTTCCCGCTACTGCTTCCACTGCATTTTTCTATGTTTTTGCTTAACTGATAGACTTTATGTGGTTTTTTTTTCAGTTTAAGTTTACAAGAAAAAGTGAGGAAAAGTACATAGATTCCATATACTCCTCAATACCCCCAACTTCCTCTATATTTAATATCTTGCATCACTGTGGTACACTTGTTACAAAGGATGAGCCAATATTGATACATTATTATTAAATAAAGTCCATGGTTTACTCTTAGTGTTGACATTATAAGTGTATTCGTCATTACAGTATCATACAGAGGAATAGTTTTATTGCCCTAAAAATCCTGTTATAACGCTCTGCTTATTCATCCCTTCCTTCCTCCCCCAGAACTCCTGTCAAGCACTGATCTTTTTATTGCCTCCATAGTTTTGCCTTTCAGAATGTCATATACATAGTTGGAATCATACAGTATGTATGTAGCCTTTTAAGATTGGCTTCTTTCACTTAGCAATGTATACTTAAGATTCCCCTATATCAGAGTTTAGGATCTAAGCACAGATGGGACTGTGAAGATTGCTTTGTGCTCTACAGCCTGCTGCTCACTTCAAGAACTATGGAGGATTTCTCTCTGTTTCAGAGCTTGGATGTCAGCTATTTGGTCCTCTGATTAGTTCTCTTAGGTCTCCAATCCTGTCTCCCCTCTGGGTTTCTGTGCTTCAGGAGATACCACTTTATACTGATGTCCTACACCTGCCCTCCCTCCGCCTCTCCCCATTTTCAAAGGACTACTTTAGCTGCTATCTTGTATTAGTTGAAGATTTGGATTGTTGCGGAGAGATGTCTTTCAACTACCCTGACCCACTGTTGGCTTTCATCAGCCTCTGACTTAAATTCATAGAAGACCTGCAGTGATTCATAACAGTTTTTCTGTTATGAATGTACAGAAAAACAGTTTTCATGCACAACACAACTTGATGTGGGATATCTCTGTCAGTTTTAGATTTTAGTGTGTTACTCCCATGAATTTAGGGAAGGCTTTGTGAAGTAGTTTGTAGGTGGGTAAAAATTAACTAATTGAATGAGATTCCTTGGGAATCTAAAATGTCACAGCAGTCAACATGGGACATTTAATGTTTCTTTAAGAAGTTTGGCTGGTCTCTCCTTACCACTATCCATGACATTCTTCTAGGGATAAAATGACCATGAGTCTCTCAGGAATGGCTTATCATTTTCTGGAAAAATAGTTATTTTTCTTCTAATCCTTTGCAGCTTCAAATCTCTGATGGGATTAGAAAAACACTATACTTTTGTATGTTATCCAGCTTGTTCTTATTTGTAGAGTGAGGGTGATGGTCTTCTGTGATTTTCTTTATTTTTTTTAACATCTTTATTGGAGTATAATTGCTTTACAATGGTGTGTTAGTTTCTGCTTTATAACAAATTGAATCAGCTATACATATACATATATCCCCATTCTACATTCTAAATGTTTGAATGTTTTTAAAAATAGTATTCTGTAGGTAAATGGTTGTTTTGCTGAGGATAGTGTCCACTGTGTTCCTTAAACTACCATTCTGGAAGTCTCTCCAAAGGTGATTTTTTTCCATATGGACATTCACTTGACTCAGAACTATTTATTAAACATACCATCTTTTCTTCAAAGTACTGCAGTTTCTTCTTGTAAATCAGATCATCATATACATATGTGTCTGATTCTGGACTTTAGATTTTGTTCCAATAATTAGTTTGTTTAACCTTTTGCCAATACTACAGCCCCTGGATTACTGTCCTTTTATATTAAGTATTCTTATCTGGTAGTTATTTCCTCCTCTTTCCTCATCTTCTACAGAATCTCAATTATTTTTGGCCCTTTGCATTTCCTTATGAATTTCAGGATTGCCTAGTATATTTTCCAAAAACATATTGGGATTTTCATTGGGATTGTGTTGAATCTATATATTATTATAATTAGGGGAGAATTTATATCCTAACAATAGTCTTCTGATCCATAATATATCCATTTACTTATGCCTTTAAATGTTTTCTCAAAATGTGATTTTAATATTCAGTATAAAAGTCTTTCACATTTTCATATCTGTATCTAGGCATTTGATTTCTTATACAATTGTAAGCAAAGTCTGTATCGGTCAAGGTTTCATCAGAGGAATGGAACCAGTTTAAATGTGTTTAATCTGCCCAGTAGATTTCAGACTTGCCCCCATTTCACATAAGCTATTCTCTCTCTCTCTCTCTCTGCTCTTATGGCCTTTCAACAAACTCAATCAGGACCACCCATATTTAGGATAATCTCTTTTTGCTTTGAGTCAACTATATATCATATCTACAAAATACATTCACAGCAACATACAGATTAATATTTGAATAATTGGAGACTAGAACCTAGCTAAGTGGACACAGAACTGTATCACAATGTCATTAAATTTCCTTTTCAATTTTTTCTATTATATTTTATATTTATTGATAATATATATTTATATATTTTACAATATAATATACTTATATATAATATATTTATATACTTATTTTATATTACATTTGTATATTTATATTATAATGGAGACTTTATTTTAATGGTGGGGACATTATAAACAAACAAGCAAATCAGATAGTAATAAATGCCAAGAAGAAAATTAAAGCAGGAGGCGGGTATACACATCTGTCAACTTGAGGTGGGAGAAGTAAATTTAGAAGAAAAATTGTGGTGGGTGGCATGAAAATTGGATGAAATAGGATGGCCAAGGTGCACCCCTCCCAGGTAGCAGCTGTATGTGATGGCACCTGTGTGAAGTGAACAAATGGCACAGGAAGATTGCTGGGAAGGAGTATCCATGTTGTTCAGGATGATAAAATTTCCTTTTTAATTTAAATGTTTGTTGCTGAAATAAATAAAATTGATTTTTGTATCCTGACTTGCTAAATTCACTTAATTCTAAGAGTGTGTTCATAAATTCCTTGGTTTCATTAAGTATCCAATCTCGTGCGTAAATAATGAAAATTTTATTTCAACCTTTCTAATCCTCATGCCTTTAATTTCTTTTTCTTGTTTTATTGTACTAGTTTGGACCTGCAGTACAAACTTGATTAAAGGTGATAATAGAAGTCATCCTTGGTGTGTTTTTTTTTAATAGTGATGGTAAAATATTTCATTTTTGCCATTGAGTGTAATGTTTGCTGAAGTATTTTTGGAATGTTTTTTCTTAGAATGAGCAAGTTGCCTTTCATTCCTATTTTTCTATAAACGTTTACCATGAGCATGCTTTAAATTTTGTCAAATACCATTTCTGCCTCTATTAATATGGTCCTGATTTTTCTCTTTTTAACTTTGGTAATGTGATGAAATACATTGAATGATTTTTGAATGATAAACCACCCTTGGATACCCAGAATGAAGATCACCTGATTGTGATATATTCTATTGTTTTATTTATTGCTAGATTTGAAATGTTAAATGTTTAGTAAGGGTTTTTTTTTTTTAACATCTATATTCATGAGAGAGATTTGTCTGTAATTTTTCTTTCTTTCAATGTCCTGATCAGATTTTGGAATCAAAGTTTTGTTGATTTCTTAAAAAATATTTGGGATGTCTTTCTTCTTATTCAGTTATGTGTATGAATTTTGCAAAATTAATGCTATTTCTTTCTTAAATGCTGGGCCTGGGGTTTTGTTATGGGAAAGTTTTAAGTAATAGAGTAAATTTCTTTACAGATATTGGATTATTCAGATTGCCTGTGCATTATTTTTTCAGCTTCGGTAAATCATATTTTCAAGCAATTTGCTTTTTTTTTCTCTAAATTTTAAATTTAATTGCGTACATTTGTTCACAACAACCTCATTAGTTTTAAATATCTTTAGGATCTCTTGCAATATGCCTTTTTTCCGATATTAGTAATTTCTGTTTTCTCTTTTTCTTAACCAATCTTACTAGACATTTTATCAATTTTATTCAGCTTTTCAAAGAACACAGTTTTGTCCCTTTCATTTTTCTCTATTTTATATTTTAAAATTAAATTGATTTATAACCAGATATTTGTTATTTTCTTCCTTATAATAGTCTAAGGTTAAACTTTACTATTATTTTTCTAACTTCTTGTAATGTAAACTTAAAAATTGATTTTCAGTGTTTCCTCGATTGTAATATGAGAATATATATATATATATATACACACACACACATACACGTATTCTACTAATGTCTGTTAAAGCTGCTTACCACAAATTTTGACATATTCATTGTATTTATTCTATTTCACTTTGAAATACTTTCTACTTTTACTTGTGATTTTATCTTTGATCCATTGATTATTTAATAATGTAAAATATATTTCATTTATTGTTTTATTGTTGGTTTCTAGGCTACTTCCACGAAATCAAGAAGATGTTTTGAATGATTTCAGTCTTTATAAGCGTGTTGAGGTTTTCTGTGTTGTGAAACATATGATCAATTTTGTTAAATGCTCCCTATACCCATGAAAAGAAAATGAATCCTGCCATTTTTGGTTGGAGTTGTTCTATGCATGACAAAGAGGTCATGTTTCATTATGTTCATCATACTTTCTTTGTCTTTATTCATTTGTATGTGTGTGTTAGTGTTTTATCCATTTTTAAAAATGTAGTGTTTTTGACAAGGGTGCTTGTCCACCCTACCAGGAAGCAGAAGTCCTTCCATTCCTCGTAATCAAATACCACATACACATTGTCAACTCTTAAATATATTTCCAGCTAGACCTTTCATCTGAATCCAGGCTCATATATCTAAATGTGTAACGAGTATCTTCACATCTCTCTGATACTGCACATTCATGTTAAAACTAAAATCATCATCTTCCACCCCAAACTTCCCCCTGCCAATCTTCCCATCTTACTGAAAGAAGTACTATCAATTGAGTTGTTCATGTAGAAAAAAATAAGAGCATTAAGTTTAGACTCCATTCTTGATGTCCATAGCACATGCAGAAGTCAGTAAGTTCTACCTTTTTGACATCTCTTTGATCTATCTCTTCTCTATCCCCACAGATACTGCTCCATTATCTCCTATTTGAACTCTTTCAGAAGCTTTTAATTGCTTTCTTGCCCTCAGGGCCCTCAGGAAGAGCCTTGTTCTGTCTGATTTGCCCTTCATATAATTGCCAGGGTTATCGTTATAAATCATAAATCTGACTTATTACTTCTTTGCTTAAAATCCTTAAATTGCTTCTTATTACCTGCAAGACATATTTTAAACATCTAAGTCTTTGCGATAATGTTATTTTTTTCTGGAATGTCATTCCTGTGTTCCATCTCACTATTTTGTCCACTTGGAAAACATCTTTTCTATTTTGCAAGAATTAGTTTGTGTCAAGTTCTTTGCCCATCCTCAACTAGAATGGCATATTTCCACCATTGTTCCCTTACTAAGTCCATTATGGCCTTTTATCATAAAACCTCTAAAACTTTATTTCATTTAATTTTACATGTTTGTGACACCCATCTACTCCAAGACTCTGAACAATTCAATAGAAAGAACTTTGACTGATTCATCTTTGTGTAATTCAGTATTGAACTTGGCAGTTACTGGACACACAGTAAATATTGGTTGATTGAGTAAATAGAAATTTTAAAAAAACTACATACAATTTGCTGTATTTTCACCCATTTAATGTGAAACGTTTTATAAATGTTAATTTTAATCCATTAATCTGGTTATCTCCTATATTTGATCAGAAACAACGTTATTCTGTGAATAGCTCTGTTTTGTCTGTGAAGTCCTAACTGCTGTAGGCCATGTCTGGTATTTCAGTTAATCAATTAAGCTACCATAGAAATAAGTAAGAGGATAAATGACTTAGACAGAATCTTTAATGTGACATCTCTCATGAGAACTGGTTCATATTACCATGTAGCAGAGCAGAGAGAGTAATAACAGCCATGTAGGGTGATCCTGAAAATAACTGCCTTTAGAATTCCCACAGGTTAAACTCATTGTCTTCCCACAACCCTCTCCCCTTTCCACTCTCTGTCACAGTGATTGGCATCGTCACCCATGTGGCTGCAAAATCAAACCCCTTAGGGTCATTTTTTCACTTTCTCCTTTTCTTCACCCTACATTCTTCAATCCATTACTAAGTTCTATTGATCTTACCTCTAAAATAGTTCCCAAATCTGTCAATTTCTTTCCCTTTTCACCGCCACCACCCTCATCCAAGACACTACCATCTTATAGCATATGTAATTCCTTACCATAATATTTATTGTGTATTTCATTCTTTCTTCTCTGTCACCAATAGACTGTGAGCTTCCTGAGAACAACGTATATTTCTGATACTCTATCCCTCCAGGAACATGTTGTCATCAAATATGAAAGTGGGTGCTAATAGTTAATGTATTACTTTCCCCTAAGTGTTCTATTTGCATTTTAACAATAGCCTTCCAGGAATGATGCTTTAGAACAACGTTTCCCAAATGATAGTCTGTAAAACACTAGTCAGGTATTCTGGGTTAAATAACTGGGGAAACAGCAAACTTTATCTCCTTCTTGGATATAGTATACATTTACTATATTAAAGGTTTTGAAACATACTGCAATAAAGCATACAGATTAAGTGTATATAGCCCAGTATTTTCCACACTTACTAGACCAGAGAATCTCTTTTTCATGGCATATCTGTTAACGTCTTGCTGAATGGTGTATTTTGGACACAGTCTATAAAATGACTCATAAATGATCAACTTTGGACTCCAACTGTCCAATGTAGGACAGTTATAGATGGCAAGAGGGGCTTGCCTTAACCCTGAAATGCTCTTGAAAGGTTGAGGGTGTCTCCCAAATGACCTCAACAACCTCTTAACAGCTTGATATGACTATGCCATCCAAAGACCATCTCCTTAGTCTAACTTTTGGTCTTTCCAGTGTTGTTTCATCCCAGAATATCTGAGTACCCTTGCAGACTTTACATAACAATGTATCTGTTGGGAATACCAGGTGATCCATTTTGTTTCTTCTTCCCATAAAAATGTTCTTTTTAAATTGTCAGTTCCATTGTAGCTCATTAGCTCTGTTTGATTATTTTTCCCTGGGTAGAATGAGAAACTTTTTGAGTTGCACTACTCAACTGCCTTTCTTCAAACTTGGCATAAATAATCCTCAGGGAAAAGCATTCCTGACCATCGTAAGTTGACTGTGGTTCTCTTGTGTGTGTGTGTGTGAAAGAGAGAGAGGGAGAGAGGATTGGAGATATTGATTTTTATATACAGCTTCTTTAGAGTCTGTGAAAATCACAACAATTCAATAGCTTGGGAGCTTCCCTGGCCCATGGAAAACCCTTGGAGACTTTGTCACTCAAGTCACCCTACCACTGACTCAAGGCCATGCATATCTTGCTTCACTGTCTTCCAGTCCTCAGTCTTATTATTGCTACATCCCCTAAGAAGACCACTGGCATTACGTTTGTCTTCACAGTGTAATCTCCTGGCAGAGAGTTATCACCTTTGTGTTAGGCTCTCCTCCCAAGAAAGGGGTGTCCCTCTCCTTTATAAGAAAAATTCCTACCCTGAAAATCTCTTCTCTCCAAGATCCTGAGGGATCTTGCTCCTATATTTTCCACTTACTCATGTATTCATTCACAAATAGTTATTAAACTATTCCTATGCTCCAGGCACTGTCAAAGGTACTGGGGTCTACAATTGAGAATGAAATAGTATTGATAACTGTCCCTGCCCTCCTGGAGCTCACTCATTTCAGTTCTTGAATGTCTTCCTCTGCACTGTCTCTTTCCTTCCCCTGAGCCCTCAAAAATAGCCGTGAGTATCACATATAGAGAAAAGCAGATGTCTTTTCAATGGCCATCTGATTCCTCTCATATACTGACCCTACTATTTTTCCCACAGTGTGTAAAATGACCTTTCTAAAGCATAGATATGATTTCCCATTACCTAAAGCTGAAGCTCCAATTTCTTAGTAAAGCTTACAAAACTTTTCACAATATGGCCCCAGTCTGGTGTCTTGATCCAAATTCTTCCAACCCCCCGTTACAAACCCTGTGCTCAAAGCTGGGACTAGAGTGAGGTACCTAAGGTATGAACCTAAGAGTGAGTGCTTCCTTAAATTTTTTGTGCCCTAGGTGTTTCACTCAGTTTACCTGAGTCCCAACCCTGCTTATATTGGGGCCACACTTGATGGGCTCTGAGTCCCCAGACACATGATGTGCATTTACATCTCTGTGCCTTTGCAATGTTTCCTTTGTTTTCACCATCCCCTCCTCTCTCATAATTAAAGGCAATTAAAAAATTTTTAGTTATGCTTATTTGAGTCACACCTAACTAGAATATAAGCCCCAAGAGAGCAGCGGTCGTGTCTGTGTTGCTCACTGTTGTATCTCCAGCAGTTAGGAAAAGGAAGGGTAAAATGAATCCAGTTCAAAAGCCACTTCATCCATGGAATCCTCCATGACACTTCTGTCCTTCTGAAAATTCAAATGCTCCTCTTCTGTGCTCACACGAGGCTCCAAGGATATAACTCAGTTATAGCTTTATCACATTGTAAGATATTTTCACTATCTCCTTTCGACTATATGATATATATGATACAGTATTATTAGCTATAGTCACTACGTTCTTAATCTTATAACTGGGAGTCTGTACCCTTTGAACAATATCTCCTTGTTTCCCCCACTCCCAACCGCTGGTAACCACCACTCTACTCTCAATTTCTCTGAGTTTTTCCTTTTTAGGTTCCACATATAAGGAACTCTCATTCATTGAGTATGAGAATGAAAAATGATACAGCCTCTTTTGAAGACATTTGGCAGGTACTTACAAAACTAAACCAAAAAAAAAAAAAAAAAAAAAAAACTAAACCAAATCTCACCATATGACCCAGCAATCATGCTCCTAGGTATTTACTCAACTTATTTGAATAGCTATGTCCACACAAAACCCTGCAGGAATGGTAATCCATATTATGATCTCATATAATTCACCCTGCAAAAATCATATGGATCTTGGCAGATGAGGATGAACTAACATAAACTTAACACAAAATAGCCCCTAGTAGTGCTTCTATACTAGATATGGTGTTCTTACTGTAATGGATCATTAATATATCCTCTGGTATTTGGTATGTGACTTTGATATAGCTAAAGGATTTGTTTGAATATTCATCCAAAAGAAGGATGAGAGGTTATTCACATTCACCTGGATAGACAGTGGTCTATATTAATGGTCTTCATGCAGGTCTATTTTAACTCTCCTGCTCTTTGTCAGAATATTCCCCAAAGAATTTGATAGTCTGGAAATTCTGTAGGATCTCATGCTAGTCCACTATATTGATAATATCAATTTACTTGGCTCTGATAAAGAAGAAGTGGCAAATATTTTGGATTCATAAACTCCAGAGGGCGGTAGATAAATCTCATAAGGACACAGGGACTTGTCATTTTAGTGAATTTTTAAAGGATCAAGTTATCTGGGCCATGCAGGCATGCCTCTTCCTTGAAAAGGACATGTTATTGTACCTTGCATCTCTTACTACTGAGAAGGTACCACAGTGCTTGGTAGGTCTTTTTGGATTTTGGAGACTACATATACTGTAATTGGGAATACTGGCCTGACCCATCTATGAGATGACTTTGACATGTTAAGTGGGACTAAAAACAAGAAAAGGCATTGAGGAAGGTCTGGCTATAGTACAAGTGGCACTGTCTCTTGGGATAAACCCCCTGGCAGATTCCATGGTGCTAGAGATATTTGTGGTAGGTGAAGATGCCATATAGAGTCTCTGGTGAACCTGAACAGTAAAGGTGAAGCACAAACCCCTAGGGTTCTGAAGTAAGTCCACACTGTCTACCACAGAGAAATATATACCATTTAGAAAGAAGCTGCATATTTGCTATTTGGTTCTGGTAGAGAATGAATGAGTGTCTGTCCATGGGACATTAATCGACTATGCAACCAGAACTTCCCTCGTGAGCCGGGTTCCATCAGACCTACCAGGTCATAAGATTGGGCCATCACAGCAGCAATCCATGGTATGATAGAAGTAGTGTATTTGGAATTAGATCTGAGTATGTCCAGAGGGAATGAGTAAGTTACATGAACCAGTGCCCCAGTCCCTGTTGTTGCAATAAGGCCTCTCTTTCAGCTCACATCTGTGGCCTCATAAGGCCTTCTCTATGACTGGTTGATAGAGGAGGAAAAAGCCTGAGTCTGGTTCCTGTGTTGATGTGAACAAATAATGAATGACAGCTGCACTACAGGCCCAGTCTGAGGCAACTCTGAAATACAGTAGTAAGGAAAAATGCTTCAAGTTGCAGAGCTGATCAATCATCCACTTTGGGTGAAGACATAAATAAGCATATATATGGACTTCTGGGCAGTGGTGAGTAGTTTGACTGGTTGGTCAAGTTGTTGGGAGAAGCAAGATTGGAAGGTCAAGGCAAAAGGAGAGGCATGTGGATGGACCTAAAGGCGTGCACACAGTGTGAGGATCTTTATGTCTCACAGTAAGGCTCATGAGAGAACATCCACTGAAAAAGAAGCACTAAACAAGTCAACAGAATGACTTGCTCAGTAGATGTCAGCCAGCCTCTGTTGTTGGAATACCAGCACTTGCACAATGCACTATGAATGGAGTAATCATGATATCAGAGATAGAAACTACATATTGGACCAACAACATGGGCTCTCTCTTACCAAGACTTATTAGCTACTACCACTTGGTATCTTGAGTATCTTTCTGATCTTTCAGTACCAGAGGCCAACGCTAAAACCTCAATATGGTACTTTCCCTTGAAGAGACAAACCAGACATTTGGTGGCAAGTTGATTACATCCTGCCCTGTAGATTTACTTTTATCCTGAGTAAGGACTTACCTTTCTTGCCTGCAGTGCATCAGACAACTCTACTGTTTGAGTTCTCAAAGAAAGTCTGATTTACCAACATGAGGTCCTGCATATTACTACTTTGCATTAACGAATTCACTTCACGGCAAAGGAGGAATGACAATGGGTGTGTCACTATGCAATCCACTGGTTCTATCATATGTCACATTACCCAGAAGCTGCCAGCCTAAAAGAGTACTAGCATAGTCTCTTGAAGGCTCAGATAAGGCAACATCTTAGATATGATGCCTATGATTTGGAGATTCTGTCCTTTAATGAAGCAGTCTATGTCTTGAACGAACCGTCATTATATGGTGCTCCATCTCCAACAGGTAGACTACATAGATATGGGGGAAAATGGGTGGAAGAAGGAGTGGCCCCACTCACCATCATTCCCAATGACCCACTTGAAAATTTTAAGTTCTGTGGTTCTAGGTGGCCTGGTTTCTAGAAGGTGGATACGTCTACCAGGGGACACTGTAAGATTCCTAATAAACTTAAAGCTATGGCTGCCACCTGGTGATTTGGGGTTTCTCATGTCAATAGAACAGCAGGTAAAGAAAGGGATTAACATACTGGAAAAGCTAACTTGACCATCATGAGTAGGTAGAGTTGTTATCCCTATATCCATTTGTTAACTGTGAATGGACAATGGACCTGGAAAGAAGGGGCTGGAGACCAGGGAGGCCAGTCATGTTTCTTGCATGTCCAGACTCCCAGAGATCTTGAGCTCCTCAGGACTGATTCTACCTCCTCAGCAATGAGCTTAGAATATGGCAGGAAAGGAGGTCATCCTCAAGGTGACCTCCAGAAACTATCTCCAGAAAGCACCACCGTGAAACATTCCCAACCATTGCAAGGCCTGCAGAGTGGCTCCACTATCAGGGAAGGAAATGTGTTCATTAACTATGGGCCAAGAGGGACTATGGCAATTGGACTCTGAATGTCAGGAAATAGTGCTATAGGTAGAAGTAGAGAGCTTGCCCAAAAGCCAAACTGAAGAAATTGTTCAGTGCTGACTGAAATGGCCACTTCTGGGGCTTGTGAGAATTTGACTTCATCAGCCAGCAGAGGAATCAGCTTGATACATCAGAGATTTGTCAAGGCTCTATTGGGAAACTGGATTCTTTTTTTTTTTTAACATCTTTATTGGAGTATAATTGCTTTACAATGGTGTGTTAGTTTTTCTTTATAACAAAGTGAATCAGCTATACATATACATATATCCCCATATCTCCTCCCTCTTGCGTCTCCCTCCCACCCTCCCTATCCCACCTGGACTTGAGGACATGGGGAGGGGGAAGGGTAAGATGTGACAAAGTGAGAGAGTGGCATGGACATATGTACACGACCAAATGTAAAATAGATAGCTAGTGGGAGGCAGCCACATAGCACAGGGAGATCAGCTCGGTGCTTTGAGAAACTGGATTCTTATTTTGGAATTTTCCTTTTTCTGTATCCTATTACTTGACACCAAGTATTCCTCACATTGTTCCATATTTGTTCAACGTTCCTTATATGCTGAGTGCCTACAGTGTGCCAGGCCCTGTGTGGTTCAAGTAGTGGTGAGATTGGGGGAGTGAGATTGGGGGGCCAGGATAAGATACAAGGTTGTGTTAGCCATGGCACCTTTCCTTGAGGAGCTTGAGATCCAGCAAGGCAGACAGCACTTTGATCAAAAACAGTGTAAAATTGCTAGAGCAGAAGTCTAAGCACACCACCGTGGGACTCCAAAGGAATAAGAAGCTGTTTAGCTGCCTGGAGATCAGAGAAGTCTTCACAAAGGAGAGGATACTTGAGCAGAGGATTGATTAACAAATAGAAGCTTAAGGTTGAGAAGAGGAGAGTTCTCTTCTTGGCAGAGAGAACTGAGCGTGCAAAGGCACCAAAGTAAGAAATATGGCTGTATTTTGTGGAATGGTAAGTGAGCCTTTGTGGGAATCTGATCCATTACAAAGTTGTGCAGGCTGTTCTCTGCCTAAGAGTGCCTGGCCCAAGAGGTCACATAGGTGCCAATACCCAGCTTACATTCTGCTTGTCAACTCAGACATTCTGGAAAGAAGCGGCTTCTTCCTAGAGAAAGGGGTTTTATTCTATAAGTTTTTATTATCAGTGGACCCAGTCCCTCCATTATTTTCCTTCTGTCTTAAAGCTTCATCTCAGAGTACGATGGTGAATGACCCCCCAAGATATTCTCAGACTCAAATCAGATGTCAGTGGCAGGATTTTCTTGTGAATCCTTGCCAAGACCTAGGGTTGATTGCCCTTGCTTTTTTCTTGAAACCCTGACACATTCTGGGGAAGGACAATCTGGAGATGTTCTCCTTGGGAAGCCCCTTGTGGCTTTGGAGAGCAGGGTGCCCAGGAAGTGCAGAGTGACTCAAGGGAGCCAAGGAAAGGGCAGGGAGAGAGGCAGTTGGTAGCCAACACACATAAAAAATAGTACCACCCATGGTCCATAAATACATTTCATACTCAATTAGACTCAACCAGTTACACCTGCTTCCTCCTACCCCCAAGTACACACACACACACACACACACACACACACACACACACACACACACACCCTTTAAGGGATAAAAAAGGAAAAGGAGGCAAAACTAGAAGCTGATGACCTATCTCACAATATCTAGAGCAGCGGCATCCGGGGCTGGTGGCGGGGTCGTGGTCGGGGCCGGGGGCCGAGGCCGCGGAGCTCCTGGAGGCAAGGCCGAGGACAAGGAGTGTCTCCCTATCACCAAGCTGGGCCGCCTGGTCAAGGACATGAAGATCAAGTCCCTGGAGGAGATCTACCTCTTTTCTCTGCCCATCAAGGAATCTGAGATCATTGATTTTTCTTGAGGGCATCCCTCAAGGATGAAGTTTTGAAGATCATGCCTGTGCAAAAGCAGACCCATGCTGGTCAGCGGACCAGGTTCAAGGCATTTGTCGCCATCAGGGATTACAACAGACATGTTGGTTTGGGTGTGAAGTGCTCTAAGGAGGTAGCCACTGCCATCCGTGGGGCCATCATTCTGGCCAAGCTCTCCATCGCCCCCGTGCGACGAGGCTACTGGGGGAACAAGATCGGCAAGCCCCATACCGTCCCTTGCAAGGTGACTGGCCGCTGTGGCTCTGTGCTGGTGCGCCTCATCCCTGCACCCAGGGGCACTGGCATCGTGCCCAAGAAGCTACTGATGATGGCTGGAATTGACTGCTGCTACACCTCTGCCAGGGGCTGCACTGCCACGCTGGGTAACTTCGCCAAGGCCAATTTTGATGCCATTTCCAAGACCTACAGTTATATCACTCCTGATCTCTGGAAAGAGACTGTGTTCACCAAGTCTCTGTATCAGGAATTCACTGACCATCTTGTAAAGACTCACACCAGAGTTTCCGTGCAGAGGACTCAGACTCCAGCTGTAGCCACCACATAGTTTTCTATAAGAAAAATAAAGTGAATGAAGCTAGTTTAAAAAAACAAAACAAAACAAAACAAAACAAAAACCTTCCTTCTTTCCCTCACCCACTCTACCGCTTTCCTTGGACTGTTACCAAGTTTGCCCTGGCAGTACTGGGGCTGGCTGCCAGCCCCTCATGCCTACTGGAGCCACTGCACCCCTCTGCCTCAGAGGTCACAACTTGTTATTGGTCTCTCACCACCAGTGCCCTCGACT
Organism: Balaenoptera acutorostrata; assembly: GCF_949987535.1. Lineage (NCBI taxonomy): Eukaryota > Metazoa > Chordata > Mammalia > Artiodactyla > Balaenopteridae > Balaenoptera > Balaenoptera acutorostrata. Next base: position 113,921,145 of record NC_080085.1, read on the forward strand.
TGGAGGCCAGATGACTTTGTGTCTCCTTACTTCTTTGTAAAGAGTCCCCGGTACTCTATATCCCAACTTCTGTGACCGTGATCAGTTCAGTTATCAACATGAAATCTGTTTCCTCATCTCTAAAACAGTAATAATGTAATAATAATAATATCTATCTCAGAGGGTTGTTTGTGAGAATTAATTGAGATTTTTCTGGGTAAAACACCCAACACAGTGCCTAGCACATAGTAAAAACTCACTAAATCTTATTGACTAGCATCTATTTCACACAGATGCACTTCAGTCACACGGGAAGTGACTGAGTAGGGACTTGAACTAAATTTTTATGACTTGGTCCAATGCATAAGTTCATGGATAGTTCCACTTATCCTAGAAGGGAACTTTGAGTTTCTTTTCAACTTACTTTCTCAGTATCTACTATGCGTAATGTGCTTGGGCTTGGCACTGGAGATACCGAGATGAATAAGACATTATTCCTGTCACTGAGTTCATTGTCTCATGGGGGAGAATGGTGGCTAAGTGAACAGTTACAGTACAAGGAGATAATGTTGTTATCAGTTGACGCAAAACTTGGTGGAAGCACAATTGAGAGACAATTGGTGTAAAGTGAGGATAAAGGGGAAAATTCCAGCATGAGATGTCACCCCAGGTGAGTCTTGTCAGATGAGTGAGAGTGGTCTTATGAAGGGGAGAGGTATGAGTGTGTAGCTGGTGGGGGTTGTGAACAGGATCCAAGTCCAGGCTAAGGAACTGGAGCAAGTAGGATCCTAGTGGGGGAGAGTAGTTAAGGGCTGAAGCATGAGGAATGAGGCAGGACATGAAGTTAGAGAGTTAGGTAGAGGCCAGGTCATGAGAATTCTTAGACACCAGGTTATGGAACTTTTTCCTGAGAGTAATGGGGAGAAATAATTGGTTGTAAATAGGAGAATTACATAAATATTATATTTAGATATGACATTTAAAAAGACTCAGGTGGGTAAACCAGATAAGAGACTATTGTAGTAATACAGGTTAGAGATGATGTTGGCTTACACTAAGGTAGTAGTAGTAGAAACGGAAAGTATATATCTGATAGGAGATATGTTTAGAAGATAGAATGGACAGGACAGGACTTACTGATGGATTGGATATAAGGGGTGAGGAAAAGAGAGAAATCCAGGGTTATAATAAGGATTTTGGCTTAAGCAATTGGGTAAATGTGGTGGCATTCAGTAAGATTGGGAACATAGAATTTTTCCCCTATCTTCCCCTTTTGCACATGAGGAAACAGAATCCTTCAGAGGGGAAGTCGTGTGAGGTTGCACAAAAAGTTAGGGACAAATGGCGGAACCTGGACTCATTTTTTATTTAGTTTTTGCTCAGTACTTTTTCTACTGCACCAAAAAGTTCCTGTGCTCAGCAATCTTTGTACATTGGTAAGAGATAAATGAATCAAATTAGCATCAAAAGCCCAATATCAAAGCAGGGAGGGTAAATGGTTGGGTCATAAATCTACAGTTTTGTTAACATGACACATTAAAGAGAATTTATTCACTAGGCATTGATTTTTTTCTTTTAGCATTGGACTTGAAATGAATGATTTCATATAAAGCAAAACACACTACCCTTGGTATTTAATGAGAGAAGAATCACAGCCTAGTCGGGAAGAGATGTGGTTCCTGACCATGAAGAAAGAAAGGCCTGGGTGATGAGGGAGAGATAGTTTTTATTCTCTAAGGAGTTTCAGTCATCAGGAACCTCTAAGTCTGGTAAAGGAAATATTCATTCATCCAATATATAGCTATTGGGGACTTATATTCTAGGAACTATTCTAGGCACAGTGGAATATAGGTCCCCAATAAAAATATGTTGGATGAATGAATATTTAGTGGGGGAAATAGACAACAAAGAATACATTTAATATGTAAGTAAAATATATAGTATGTTTTACTATATATTAATAAGTGCTAAGGAAAAATATAAAACAGGTGTTATGAACAGAACTGTGTCCCCTCCAAATTCATATATTGAAGTCTCAACCCCCAGTGCCTCAGAATGTGACTGTATTTGTAGATAAGAGCTTCAAAGAGTTTTAAATTAAACTGGGGTCTTTAGGGTGGGCCCTAATCCAATGTGATTGGTGTCCTTATAAGAAGAGGAAATTTGGACACAGACATGTACAAAGGGAAGACCATGTAAAAAACACAGGGAGAAGACAGCCATATATAAGCCAAGGAGAGAGACTTCAGAAGAAATAAACCCTGCTTACTCACAGACTTGTAGGCTCCACAAGTGTGAGAAAATAAGTTTCTGTTCTTTAACCCACCCAGTCTGTGGTACTTTGTTATGGTACCTCTAGCAGACTGCAGGGATATATACATACAGCAGGGGAAGGGGATAGGGAGTGCTGGGGTGGGACTAGGTTTGCAATTTCACCCAGAGAAGTAGGTGGCATTTGAACAAAAAATCTAGAGGAAGTGAAGGAACATTACACAGAGATATCTGGGGAAGAATGTTCCAGGCAGAGGAGAGAGCAAGTGTAAAGACCTTGAAGTGAGGGTGTGCCTGGTGAGTTTGAGGAACAACAAGAGAAGACAGGATGGCTAAAGTAGAGTGAGTAAAATCAGAGAGTTAGTAGGTGGTGGATCAGATCATGTAGAGCCTTTTAGGTTATTGTATGGAATTTTATTCTGAGTGAAAATCAGATCTTGCCACTGTGGAAGACAGTTTGTTGATTTCTTAACAAATTAAAGATAGAATTACCATATGACCCAGCACTTTCATGTACATACCCAAAAGAATTGAAAACAGAGATGCAAATAGATACTTGTATATGAATATTCATAGCAGCCTTATTCATAATAGCCATAAAAGGAAACAACCCAATGTCCAACAACAGATGACTGGATAAACAAAATATGGTATAGCCATACAATGGAATATTGCTCAGCTATAGAGAGGAATGAGGTATGGGTACATGCTACAACATGGATGAACCTTGAAAACATCATGATAGGTGAAGGAAGCCATACACAAAAGGCCACATATTGTATAGTTCCATTTATATGAAATGTTTAAAATAGGCAAATCCATAGCGACAGAAGGCAGATTAGTGGTTGCTAGCGGCTGGTTAGAGGGCAGAATGGGGATTGACTATTTAATGGATATGGGGTTTCCTGTAGGGGTGATAAAATTCTACAGCTAGATAGTGGTAATGATTGCACGACACTATGAATGCACTAAAAATCATTAATGGTATGTTTTATGTTATGTGTATTTCACCACAATAAAAAATACTTAGATCCAAAGAAGTATTTTGAATAAAGTGGCATGATCTGACTTATATTTTTAAAAGATCATTCTGGCTTCTCTGTTGAGAAGCAAAGTATAGGTGGGTGGCAAGAATAGAAGCAGGGAGCTCAATTAGAGGCTCTTTAGTAATCAAATCAGGAGATTAGACAGGTGGATAGGAATCTGGAGCTTAGGGGAGAGGTCTTGGGAAGGAGATACTAATTTGGAAGTCTTCAGCATATAGATGATATTTAAAGCCATGAGACTGGTTGGGATCACCAAGAGATGGTTCTCCCATTTCATATAGACTTTAGTCCCTTACACGGTGGAACTTCAATTCCAATAGAGGAGACACAGTTGCTTTACAGTAAGAGGATTTCAACTTTTAACAGGAGATGATCTTCACCCTGGGGAAGCTTGTCTGTTGGGAGAAACTGTTGTTACCCTGATGTATCCCCAGTGTGATGGAGAAGCAATGGTCTCCTTACTCTAAAGATCTCCCAATATGACTAGGGAGACATTGTCCACTCACTCTAAGTAGCCCCCAGCCTAAGAAAAAAGCATTGTTCCACACCAGGGCGTCTCCCCCAGTCTAATGGGGAAGTCATGGACCCCACTCTGGACTCCCTAGTCCTTATGCCTGTAGCTCGGAGGAAGGGGCAGAGAAAGCACTAGCATTGCTTAGGCAGCAGCAACAACTCACAGAACTAAAGTTAACAATGAAGAGATCCATGCATGTTACAGCCCAAAGCTGTATACCAGTTAATGTCCATGTCTGGGAAGAGCAATTAGAGTTCATTAATTGAGTTGCTGGTAACACTGCCATTCTCACGGCTAATTATCTTTAATTGGAGTTGTCTACTTTGATAATAAGCATTCAGCCTCCTTCCATTCAGTTTAACAATGTTCCAGGCACTATCCTAGACACTTCAGGGAATACCACACTTTAAGGAGCTCAATGTTTTGTCATGGGGCCATCCTGGTACATAGATAACTCCAACCTAAGGCAGAAACTGATGAGTGCAGTAGAGAGTATATACTAGGGTTAGATCAGTACAAAGATACTTAAGGGGAAGATTAATTCTGCCTGAGGAGGGGAGCATTTGATGGAGCTTTACAGAGGAAGCAACGTTTGAACTGGAACTTAGGAGAATGAGTAATATTTCCACAGGCATTCCAGGCAGATACAACAGCATAAGCAAGTGATTGGGGGTTGAAGAATGCAGAGCATATATAGTTACTAATATAACTATTAATTTATTTATCTCATTTATTCATTAATTTAGCAAATATTCACTGAGTACTTGTTATGTTCCAGGAACCCTCCTCAGTGCTTTGGATACTGCAGTGAGCAAAATAAATCCCCTGTCCTCATGGAGCTTTCATTCTAGACGGCTGGGATAGATCATAAACAAATAAGCAAATAAGTATGTAATTTGTTAGATAATAATAAGTGTTTCAAAGAAAAAAGCAGAATAAAGGAGGTAGAGAGTGATGGGGGAGACGTTGTGCTATTTTATACAGGGTGGTCAGGGAAGTCATGTCTGCTAAGATGTCATTTGAGTAGAGACCTAGATGACATGAAGGAATGAATTAAATATGTATCTAGTGTAAGAACATTTCGAATGCAGAAAATAGCAAGACTCCGTGGCAAGAGTATGCTATATCTTGGGATCAGCAAGGCCTGAGCAACAGAAAGAACAAAGTTATCATTTACCTAGAAGAGGAAGACTAAGATAAGGAATAGGCTTGGGATTTATGGAAGATCTGGAGTTTGGTTTAGGGCATTTTAAGTTTAAGATGTTTATTAGCCATCCAAGTGTAGGTGTCCAACGGGAAGTTGAATATATTAATCTGTAGTTTAGGGGATATGTGCTTCTGAAGCTAAAATTTGGGAAGTTGATGGCACATAGATGATATTAAACATGATGTGGCTGGATGATATCACAAGGGAGGAACTGTAGATGGAGACATGGTCTATGGACTGAGCTCTGAGTTGCTCCAATGTTAAACATTTGGATTGATGTGGCAGAACCAATAAAAGAGACTTGAAAGAAATGGTGAGTGGTGGTTTTTGTAAAAGTGAAGGCAAGAAGTAATGAAGTTTTGAATTACAGTTCTGGCAGTGGGGATGTAGAAATAGGTCAGAGTTTAGCAAAGCATCATAGGAGTAAAATCATCAGTATTGGGCATGGGTGTGAGGGTGGACACAGAGAGAGAAGGGCACAGAAAGCCTCCTGGGCATGATTCTGGCTCAGACAACTTGGTAGATTGTGGTGTCCTTAACTAATACAGGGGCTATTGTCAGGGAAGGGGAGAACTGGTTTGAGCAGAGAGAAGTAGAAGGAAGAGTCAGGGAAATGTTAAGTTCGATTTGAGACATTTGAGTTTGAAATTCTTGTAAGGCATTCAAGAGGAAATGTCAGATTGGCAGTTGGAAATGCCAAGACCTAGAACCATATAAACGCTGACATTGTTTCTTCAGTCACTAATCACTATGTGTCTATAACTCAGTCTCATAATGTGGTGTCCACTGATGGGTGAAGGTTGGAGGGAAAAGATATTTAGTAAGAAGGAGATTCAAATTTCTGAATCTACTCTGTCAGTTAGTAACTCTGGGACCTTGGGCTAGTTATATCATCTCTCTCAGCCTAGGTTTCCTCATTCATAAATGGGAGACAATGTTAATACTTCACTGGTTTTCTTTTTGAGGATTAAATGAGTAATTGCATAGAAAAAAATCTTGGGAGAAGTAAGTGCTTACAGAATTTTGGTTGAGTGAGGCTACGAATGGATTAGTTTGAGCACCTCCCAGGAGCACAAGGGAACTCCAGATGGGCAGCTACAAACCAGGCAGGGCATGCCTGGGGCGTGAATGAGGAGTAGGAATAAAAAGGACCTTTCTGGAACTTCCTGGAAGCTCCCTAGAGATCCTAGAAATTTAGATGGTAACCTTCAAGAAGGGCTGCCGGGAGGTCCCATCTCACTTGCATGCCTAGTCTGTCTTGCACATAGAGAGCATGAAACCAGCTGGGACCCCTCTCTTGTGGTATAGGGAATAAGTCCTCTGTGCCAATTTCCCCAGAAAGGGAGCTATCTCTGGGGACTAGATGGAGATTAGATGGGGAATAAGGGACCAGGAACTCAGGGTTTGTGGGCAGAGCAACACTAAAGTGGGTTAGTGGTGACTGGGCAGGGGCAGATAGAGATAAAGAGGGAAAAGGTAAAAAGTTTTATAAAATCACATTAATAATACATGAAATCAAGAGAAAGAGAAAGACAAACAGACAGCCAGACTGACTGACAGAGACTGGAAATGGAATGAGAAGGTAATTTCCACTACAGTAGTGCCTGTCAAAACCTAACAGAGGGCCTGACACTCAGTAGGTAGGTAGGTAGTGAGTATTTGTTGAATGAATGAAAGCATGAATGGGGCAGGGAGCAAGTTGGGAGGAGAGAAAGACAGAGACAGAGAATTGTATGAGTGGTGGAAGAGTGATTTTGTAACTGAAATCAATTCAACAAACATTTATTGATCTCCTATTGCCTGCCAAGTACTGAGAAAATTAGAGCCTGGAGGCATTGCACTGAGTCACGAATAGCTCTGAGCTCTAGTAGGCTGGCAGCTGTGTTAGAGAGCAGCATTGGAAAGTGGTCACTGTTATCAATTGTCGACATTCTGGATATTCCCCAGAATATCCTTACTCTGCCTACTTCTGGTGTGCTTAGTGTCCCTGCCCTTCTATAGGTCAAACTTTAGGAAACCCAACAAGCATGTTTTAATACGTTATTACCATACAAAACTGGGAAGAAACCTCAGTTGGAATGTCAGGCACTGGAACCCTGGAACAAAGGTATCATCATTCCTATTTTAGAGATGAAAAAACTGAGGCTCATAAGTTGAATGGCTTGCTCAAGATCTCACGGTAGCAAAGCCAGGGTTCAAACAGAGTTCTCTTTGCTGTTCAGTGCTCTGTCCTCTCTCTCCTGGCTGCCTTCATAAATTCTGCATACACGTAACCCCCATACCACCTTCCAAAGACTGGATAAATGAAAATGCAGACATCTAAAGGCAGCACATGTTGAACAGAGGCATATGCTGCACGGAAGAGTCTCGACTTTACATCAGGGACTCACATAAGAAGACTCTCAGTGCAATTCAATTATTATCTCATTATTAACTCATTCACTGAATCCCTCGTATATTATCTCATTATTAACTCATTCACTGAATCCCTCGTATATTCAACTATGGTTCAAACATGGGTTGATCTCATACTATGTGCCCAAAAGAGTTGTGACTGTAAATAGAAGCAAGTCGGAAATGATGAGTACCTGGAGAACATTTCACTCCACTGGGTGATGGGGAAACCAAGGATAACAATGATAATAGCTAACATTTAATGAGTACTTACATTGTTCCAACTACTCCCCATGGTTTAACTTCTTTTATCCCCAAAATAACCCTATGAGGTGTAGGTACCACTATTTCCCTCATTTTATGATTAATAAATGGAGGTCCAGAGAGATCACACAACTTGCTTAAGGTCACACAGCTGTGTGGTAGAACTGGGATTTGAATCCAGAAAATCTGACTCCAGAGTCCCCAGTGACAGTTCCTGGCTGGAATAAGTGCTAAATTCTCCATCCTCTTCTTTCACTATTCTCACATTCCTTCCCCTCCTGTCAAAGAGAATCCCACTCCCCTTCCTGTATCATTCTCTTTACCATCCCCATGAATTTGTTTCTTCTGTTACCTTTGCCAGGGATGCTCTCCTCATTGCTTTATCTTGCCCCATAAAAACTCTCCTTATACTGAAAATGGCAGTTCAGATGTTGCCAAATCCATCATGAAGCTTAACATGAACCCCCCTAAGAAATGTGAAGTGAGCTCTTCCTCATTCTCTTCAGGATGCCATGATTTTGATTTAGATCTTTTGTAGCACTTACTATGTCCTGCTTATATTTTTGTTCTTATATTGTTGTTACTGTAATTTATCTTTGCTCCTCATTGCAGTTTCGTTAAGAGCTAGGACCAAGTCTGGAACCCTCAAAATGTTTGGCATGGTGCTTAGGGGTTGTAGGTGTCTGTTTGCATAGAAGTAAGTTATCGGATGCTTGGTTTCCCAGACATACGTGAGCCTCATGCAGTAAGTCTCAGTTCATGAATATAAGTTACTTCTACCTACCTACCTTATAAAGGAATTCTTCACATCCTTGCTTCAGGCTACAGATAATGGTGTGGAACATGGTTGTGATGATGCAATAAAAGATAGCGATGAACTTGTTTTCATCTTGGAATACCAGTGAATGAGATTTTAGGTACATAGAGGTGACTGCACCATAGAAGATGGCCACCAGAGCCAAATGGGAACTATAGCTGGGAATGACTTTGGGATGGAAAGGTGCATAGTGGAGGGCAAGTCAGGAGGGTCCATAGGAGATGAGGATAAACCTAAAGGGCCAAATCAGGCTCACGTACTGCCACCCAGCAGCAGCAGTTCACTGAGGCTAGTAGTGTAAGAGAATTTCAGATTTAGCACAGTCTGCATCTTACAGGTAAAGGAGGCACCGTAGAGTGGCGACATAGTGGACATGAGGATTCCACTGAAAGTGTTTACTCTTATCCAGCAGCTGACCACCAGACCCATGGAGACCCTCTCTAAATAACTGAGTAACACAGAACGTTACAGATAGCCCAGATTTAGGCCATGGCAGCCAAGTGGAAGCAGGGAGGAGGTAGTTTGTTATCTGGAGAAAGTAGTGGGCCAGGGTAGAAGTCAGGCCATTGGCCAGTATGTGTGGGCTGATGCTATTTCAGTAGCAGATGTCCAGGAAAGAGAGATTGCTGAGGAAAAGATACATAATACGGCATGGCGCAGTTGGTTAAGCCACATGAGGAGGATGAGGAGGACATTGCCAACCAGAGAGATAAGATAGACTGACAGTATGACGCTGAAGAAGAGTACTTGTACTTGTGGATAATTGGATAGGGCCAGGAACAGTCATCACTGTAGAATTTTCTGTCCATTGTCTTCCCCAATGTTGGCTTTAGGGGGGAAATGATTATAGAAACATTTGGGTGCTGTCTGGACTGATGATCCCTTAGACCCTGGCCATTATACCGAGTCCATGAAAATGGTCACAGATTGAGTATCCTGAACACAGACTAAGTCCCTAACTGAGAGAGTTGTATCCAGTCAGGATTTGAAATACTTTTGCTCACATATTGCCAAGGTTTCTTCTCTAACCTTGTCCTCCCCTTGCAGATTTGGATACTATTGCAGGAATTCTGAGGGGGTGTGTTTCCTTCTACAACTTCTTTCTCCCAGGCCATCAAAGTGTGCAAGAAGGGAGCAGTTTCTTGGTGAAATGAATGCATGAATGAATTAATGCGGAGACCTCTGAATTTTTTGAGGTCTTGTCTGGGGTCAGATGAATTTTGAGTACAGTCCATTATTATGAAAATTTTATTCCCCTTCCAAAGCCCACCTATCCTCATGTTGTTATTTTTTGTTTGACTGGTAATTTCTACCTTCTTTTAGGAAACTTAAGATTTCTAAGGAAGCCACTGTGGAGGTGGGGAAAATGAAAAGAGGAGGATGAAAAGATCAACAAACCAAACTGACCAGCTCAATCAATTTGATTCAGATAGTTGCATCAAGTAATTGATAGTTATATTTGATTATTTAGGGTTGTATGGCCATGGAGACAGAACATTTTATTTTCAGTTATTCATTGTTGTTGTGTAACACATAGTCAAGGAATCAAAAGGGAATGTTTCAAATTAAGTCATACTTAAGGCTAAGCTTGTAGTCACCCAAGTAACTACTTGATTCAATGATAAAAATGTCATTGAACCAGTTGTAGTGGTGGGGTATGGGCAGAACTGAAGACCTTGGCTTTCAACTTGTCCTTGAGTGGTGTGGCTGGAATAATTACAATTGACTTGTATCCTGCTTGAAGCCAGCAGGATAGGTGAAAAACTAGATTTATAAAACAAATGCATACCAAGTCTTTCTATTTTTTTCATTTTGAATCATTGTTCTCCTTTTATTTTATTTTTAAAATTTATTTTCATTTATTGAAGTAGAGTTGACTTACAATATTATATTTGTTTCAGGTTTACAACATAGTGATTTGAGATTTTTATAGATTACACACCATACAAAGTTATTATAAAATATTGATTATATTTCCTGTGCCACACATTACATTCCTGTGACTTATTTATTTTATAACTGGTAGTTTCTACCTCTTAATCCCCTTCATCTGTTTCAGCCCTCCCTGCAATCCTCTTCCCTCTGGTAACCATTAGTTTGTTCTCTATATCTGTAAGTCTGTTTCTGTTTTGTTATATTTGCTAAGTTGTTCTGTTTTATTTTTTTAATTTCACATATAAGTGAAAACAGAGTATTTGTCTTCATCTGACATACTTCACTAAGGAGGGTATTTCACATAAATACGAGATTTCATTCTTTTTATGACTAGGTAGATTTCCATTATATATAGGTACCACATCTTTTTTACTCATTCATCTGTCGGATATTTAGGTTGTTTCCATGTCTTGGCTATTGTGAATAGTGCTGCTATGAATATTGGGGTGCGTGTATTTTTCTGAATTATAGTTTTGTCCAAATATATGCCCAGGAGTGGGATTGCTAAACCATATGGCAACTCTATTTTTAGGTTTTTTTTTCTGCCACGCTGCTCAGCGGGATCTTAGTTCCCCGACCAGGGATCCAACTCGGGTCCCCTGCAGTGGAAGCATGGAGTCCTAACCACTGGACCACCAGGGAACTCCCTATTTTTAGTTTTTTGGAGGAACTTCCACACTCTCTTCCATAGTGACTGTACTAATTTACATTCCCACCAACAGTGTTCTAGAGTTTCCTTTTCTCCACATCCTCGCCACTACTTCTTATTTCTTGTCTTTTTAACCATAGCCATTCTGATAGGTGTGAGGTAATATCTCACTGTGGTTTTGATTTACATTTACATATTAGTGATGTTGAGCATCTTGTGTTGTTAGCATCGTGTGTTGTATGTCTTCTTTGGAAAAATGCCTATTCAAGTTCTCTGTCCATTTTTAATAGGATTTTTTTTTTGATATTGAGTTATATGAGTTCTTTGTATATTTCGGGTATTAACCCCTTATCGAACATATAATTTGCAAATATCTTCTCCCATTCAGTAGGTTGCTTTTTTATTTTGTTGATGGTTTCCTTCAGTGTGCAAAAGCTTTTTAGCTTAGGTCCCATTTGTTTATTTTTGCTTTTGTTACCCCTTGCCTGAGAAGACAGATCCAAAAGAAAACTACCAAGACTGATGTCAGGGAACATACTGCCTATGTTTTCTTCCAGAAGTTTTATGGTTTCAGGTCTTACATTTGTCTTTAATCCATTTTGAATATATTTTTCTATATGATGTGAGAAAATGTTCTAGTTTCATTATTTTACATGTAGTTATCCAGTTTTCCTAACACCACGTATTGAAGAGACTTTGCCCCATTGTATATTCTTGCTTCCTTTGTCATAGATTAATTGACGATATGTGCATGGGTTTACTTCTGGGCTCTCTACTCTGTACCATTGATCTATGTTTCTGTTTTTGTGCCAATACCATACAGTCTTTTTTTTTAAACATCTTTATTGGAGTATAATTGCTTTACAATGGTGTGTTAGTTTCTGCTTTATAACAAAGTGAACAGCTATACATATACATATATCGCCATATCTCCTCCCTCTTGCATCTCCCTCCCACCCTCCCTATCCCACCCCTCTAGGTGGTCACAAAGCACCGAGCTGATCTCCCTGTGCTATGTGGCTGCTTCCCACTAGCTATCTATTTTACATTTGGTAGTGTATATATGTCCATGCCACTCTCTCACTTCATCCCAGCTTACCTTTCCCCCTCCCCATGTCCTCAAGTCCATTCTCTACGTCTGCATCTGTGCTTTATAAGTCCTGTGTAAGAAATCTTTGCCTAAATCAGGTCAATTTGAATTTCTCTAGAAGTGTTTTGGTCTTACATTTAGAATAGTGATACATTTGGAGTTAACTTTAAAATATGGGTTAAAGTTCATTTTTATGCTTATGGTGATCCAATTGTTCCAGCATTATTTGTTGAAAATACTATCATTCCTCCATTGAATACCTTGTCACCTTTGCTGAAAATCAATTGATCATGAGTATTTTGGGTCTTTTTCTATACTCTTTTCTATTTTGTTCCATTGATCTATATGTTTACCCTTTTGCCAATACCACACTTTCTTGATTACTGTGGCTTCACAGTAAGTTTTGAAAGCAAGTAGTGTATATGGTTATACTTAAAAAAGGGGCCCTTGTATTTTATGAAATATTATAAAATATATGATGGCTGTGATCTGCTTCAAGATAGCTGGTGAGGGACAATTGGATAGAGATGTAGAGGAAATAAAACAGCTGAGTTGGTCATTGTTGACGCTAGGTGATGTGTAGATGGGGGCACATTCTCTCCACTTTGGTATGTGATTACATTTTCCATTAAAAAAAAAGAAAGTAAGTAGTGTAAGTCTTTCAATGCTGTTCTGTTTCGAAATAGTTTTGGCTATTCTAGTCAATTTGGCCCAACATAAAATAGGACCCTTAAGGATTAAAACTCATGATACAAGACCTATTTAGAGAAAGGGTGATTATTCCCACTGTTTTTCCATTTAGCAGCCAAATTTGGCATGTTCTTAATTTGGAAAGAGTGAGTGGTAGTTCTTGATGGATTACCTCAACCTTAAATACAGGGGCCACCCATTAAGGCCCCTGAATTACTTTCATATTGCTGCTGTAACAAATTACCACAAACTTAGTGGCTTAAAACAACACGGCTTTGGAAATATGATGGCCAACAGGCACATGAAAAGATGCTCAACATCGCTAATCATCAGAAAAATACAAATCAAAACCACAATGAGATATCACCTTACATCTGTCAGAATGGCTATCATCAAAAAGTGTACAAAGAACAAACGTTGGCAAGGATGTGGAGAAAAGGGAACCCTAGTACACTGTTGGTAGGAATGTAAATTGGTGCAGCCATTATGGATAACATTATGGAGGTTCCTCAAAAAACTAAAAATAGAACTACCATATGATCCAGCAATTCCACTCCTGGTTGTATACCTGAAGAAAATTAAAACACTAATTAAAAAAATACATGCACCTCAAGTCCATTCTCTACATCTGTGTCTTTACTCCAATAAAGATGTTTAAAAAAAATACATGCACCTCAATATTCACAGCAGCATTATTTACAAAAGCCAAGATATGAAAGCAACCTAAGTGTCCACCAACAGAAGAATTGATAAAGAAGATGTGGTATGTATATATATATATATATATATATATATATATATATATATATATATACATACACACACACACACATACATACTGGAATATTACTCAGCCATAGAAAAGAATGAAATTCTGCCATTTGCAACAACGTGGTTGATGGGCCTAGAGGGTATTATGCTTAGTGCAATATGTCATACAGAGAGAGACAAATACTCTATGTTATCACTAACATGTGGAATCTAAAAAAATAAAACAAATATAACAAAACAGAAACAGGCTCACAGATATAGAGAACAAATTAGTGGTTGCCAACAGGGAGAGGGAAGGGGGAGGGAAAGATAAGGCTAGACAATTAAGAGGTACAAACTACTATGTATAAAGTAAATAAACAACAAGGATATATTGTACAGTATAGGGAAATATAGCCACTATTTCAGAACTATAAATGGAGTATAACCTTTAAAACTTGTGAATCAGTATGTTGTACACTTGAAACTTGTATTGTACAACTGTACTTCAATTAAAAAAATGTTTAATAAATAACTTATAAAAATGAACAAAGGACCTGAATAGACATTTTTTCAAAGAAGACAAACAAATGACCAACAGGTACATGAAATGTTGCTCAACATCGCTAATTAATCATCAGGGAAAATGCAAATCAAAACCACCGTGAAATATCACTTCATACCTTTTAGGATGGTGAATTTCAAAAAGACAGGAGATAAGTGCTGGTAAGGGTGTGGAGAAAAGGGGATGCTTTTACACTGTTGATGGGAATGTGAATTGGTACAATCATTATGGAACAAAGTGCTGAGGTTTCTCAAAAAATTAAAAATAGAACAATCATATGATCCAGCAATCCCACTTCCAGGTATACATCCAAAGGAAACAGAATCAATATCATGAAGAGATATCTGCACTCTCATGTTTGTTGTGGCATTATTCACGATAGCCAAGATATGGAAACAACCTAAGTATCCACTGATGGATAAATGAATAAAGAAAATGTGATACACATACACACACACACACACACACACACACACACACGTGCACACACACAATGGAATATCATTTAGCCATAAAAAGAGAAATTGTGCCATTTGCAACAACATGGATGAACCTAAAGAACATTATGCTAAGTGAAATAAACAAGAAAGACAAATATTGTATGATCTCACTTATATGTGGAATCTAAAATGTATAACTTATAGAACCAGAGAGTAGGATGGTGGTTGTCAGGCACCGGGAGGTGGGGGAAATGGGGAGATGTTAGTCAAAGGTTAAAAACTTTCAGTTATATGATTAATAAGTTCCGGGGAACTAATGTACAGCATAGTTATTAACATTGTATTGTAAATTTGTAACTTGCCAAGAGAGTGACCTTAGATGTTCTGACCACAAAACAAAAACAAAAACAAAAAAAAATAGCAACAGAAAAAACTGTGAGGTGATGGATGTGTTAACTAACTTGATTGTGGTAATAATCTCACAATGTATGTTTATATTAAATCATAACATTGTACGTCTTTTAAAAAATCATGTTGTTCAATCTAAATGCATACAATTTTTATTTGTCAATCATACTGCAATAAACCTGTGGGGAAATGGATTAATTTATGCCTACATTATTTGATGATTATAAAACATTATACACTTGCTTTGTAATCATCATCATCACTCCCCCCATCCTTGTTGACTTCCTCTGATCTCTCTAGTGTAGAATGTTCAGCTAAATATAACATTTGTTAGTTCAATAGGCATTTATGAGCCAAACACTGCCTTAGGCTCTGGGAAAATGAGGACTAAGAAGATGGTCTCTGCCTTCAAGGTAATCAGAAGATTATAACGCAGTAGACTAAAGTCAGAATAGAGGCACCTGCAGAGAATACTCTAGGAATATAGGACTAAGGCTTCCAACTCAGACAGAAATGGGGGAAGTGACAGCTGGGCTGAGTCTTAGAGGATGCATAAAATTTATCCAAACAGAGAAAGGTAGGGGGCATTTGAGGCAAGGATGAAAACTGGCAAAGTCATGAAGTTTAGTTGGGATAAATTTAAGCTATTTTGAATTCAAAAAGCCACTGTTGCATCAAAGGACACAATCAACAGAGTGAATGTAACCCACAGAATGGAAGAAAATATTTGCAAATTGTGTATCTGATAAGGGGTCACTATCTAGAATATATAAACAGTTCTTACAGCTAACAACTCTATTAAAAATGGGCAAAGGACTTGAATAGACATTTCTCCAAAGAAGATATACAAATGACCAATAAGCACCTAAAAGGATGTATGACATCACTAATCATCAAGAAAAAGTAAATCAAAACCACAGTGAGATATCACCTCATACCTGTAAGGATGGCTACCATAAAAAAAACAGAAAATAACAAGCATTGGTGAGGATGTGGAGAAATTAGAACCCTTGTGCAGTGTTGATGAGAATGTAAGATGGTGCAGCTGCTGTGGAAAACAGTATGGAGGTCCCTCAAAAAATTAAAAAGAGAATTATCATATAATCCAGCAATCCCACTTCTGGGTAGATACCCAAAAGTATTCAAATCAGTATCTCAAAGAGATACGCCCACGTTTGTACACCCATGCTCACAGCAGCATTATGCACAATATCCTAAAGGTAGAAGCAACTCAAATGTCCATCAACAAATGAATAGATAAACAAAATACGGTATATACATACAATGGAATATTATTCATCCTTGAAAAAGAAGGAAATCCTACATTTCCCATGCTATAACATGCATGAAACTTGAGGACATTATGCTAAGTGAAATAAGCTAGTCATAAAAAGACAAATATTGTACGATTTCACTTATGTGAGGTACCCAGAGTAGTCAAATTCATAGAGATAGACAATGGAATGACAGTTGCCAGGGGTTGGGGGAAGAAGGGAATGAGGAGTGGTTGTTTAATGGGTATATAGTTTCAGTTTTTCAAGATGAAAAGAGTTCTGGAGTTGGTTGCACAATAATGTGAATGTACTTAACACTAGTGAACTGTACACTTAAAAATTATTAAAATGATAAATCTAAAAAAAATAAAGCAAGTTAGTGAATTTAACAAAGCAGAAACAGAGTCATAGATATAGAGAACAAACTAGTGGTTACCAGTGGGGAAGGGGAAGGGGAGAGGAGCAAGATAGGGGTATGGGATTAAGAGATACAAACTATTATGTATAAAATAAATAAGCAAAAATGTTATATTGTACAGCACAGGGAATAGAGTCATTATCTGATAATAACTTTAAATGGAGTATAATCTATAAAAATATTGAATCACTGTGTTGCACACCTGAAACTAATATAATATTGTAAATCAACTATACTTCAATTAAATATAAGTAAACAAGCAAACAAGTAAAACAACCCAACTTTATTATGTTATAGCTCTGTAGATCAGAAATTTGACTCAGGTCTCTCTGGGCTGAAATGAAAGTGTTGGCAGGCCTATTTTACTTTCTGGAGGCTCAAGGGGGTGGAATTTGTTATTTTTGTTTTTTTGTTTTGGCCGCACCGCGCAGCATGTGGGATTTTAGTTCCCTGACCACTGATCGAACCCGTGCCCCCTGCAGTAGAAGCATGAAGTCTTAACCATTGGACCACCAGGGAAGTCCCTGGAATTTGTTTTCTTGCCTTTTTCAGCTTTTAGAGGCTGCCCACATTACTTGGATTATGAGTCCTTTCCATCTTCAAAGATAACAATGGTCAGTTGAGTCTTTCTCCTGTCGAATCATTCTGACACTGACTCTTCTGCTTCCTTCTTCTATTTTTAAGGATCCTTGTGTTTCCATTTGGGCCTACTGGCTAATACAGAATAATCTCCCTATTTTAAGGTCACCTGATTAGGAACTTAAACTCCATCTGAAACTTCAGTTCTCCTTTGCCATATAACATAATATATTCACAGATTCTGAGGCTTAGGACATGGACATCTTTTGAGGGCCATTATTCTGCCTGCAATCACGATGCATTTTCCTTTGTATATAGTGCTGGATTTAATTTACTGATATTTTGTTAAGACTTTCTGCATCTATGTACCTGAGGGATATTTGTCTGTACTTTTCTTTACTTGTGATGCCTTTGTTCAGCTTTGGTATCAGAGTAATGATGGTGTAATAATACGTGTTAGACAGTGTTTCTTATACTTGTATTTTCTGGAAGAGTTTGTTTATAATTTATGTTGTTGTTTCTGCTTGTTTGATGATTCTATGAATTGAATTTCTATAGTAGATATAGGACTGTTTACGTTGTTTATTTTTCTTGAGTGAACAATGGTAGTATCTTTCAAAGAATTTGTCCATTTCATCTAACTGATCATATATATTGGCAAAAAATTGTTCAGAATAGTGCTTTATTATGCTTTTAAGTTCTGTAAGATCAGTAGTAATGTCCCTCCTTCCTTTGTAACATTGATAATTTATGTCTTTTTTTCTTCTTCTTGATCCATCAGCCTTGAGGTTTATAAATTTTATTGTTCTTGTCTCAGAGCCAGGCTTTGGTTTCACTGATTTTTGTTGCTTTTCTGCTGTTTACTCTGACATTGACTTGTGTTCTCTATATTTCCTTTGGGATTAATTTGTTCTTTTTCCTAGTTTCTTAATTTGGAAGTTTAGATTATTGTTTCAAAAGCTTTTGTCTGTTCTGATATAATCCTTTACTGCTATAAATTGCCCTCTAAGGGGAAGAGATATGGGGATATATGTATATGTATATCTGATTCACTTTGTTATAAAGCAGGAAGTAACACACCATTGTAAAGCAATTATACTCCAATAAAGATATTTAAAAAAATTAAAAAAAATTCCCTCTAAGCATGTTTTATTTCTGTCTCACATATTTTGATATGCTGTATTTTCATTTTCATTAAATTCAAACTATTTCATGATTTCCTTTGGACTTCTTCTTTGACCTATGGAGTTTTTAGTATGGTGTTGTTCAATTTCAAAATAATTCGATATTTTCCAGAATATTGATTTCTAGTTTAATTATGTTGGTCAGAAAATACTTTATATAACCAATTATTTTAATTATAGTGTTTCTTTCATGCACCAGAAAATAAGGCATTTTTGTGAATGCATCATGTGCACCTGAAACCAATGCATATTCTTCTGTTGTTGAGTGGAGTGCTCTATAACAGTCAGGTCAAGTTTGTTGATAATATTATAAAGACCTTCTATATCCTTATTTATTTACTGCCTACTTGTTCTATTGTTAAATGAGAGAGAAGTGTTGAAGTATCCAACCGTAATAGTGTATTTATCTTTTTCTCCTTTCAGTTCTGACAATTTTTGCTTCATGTATTTTGAAATTCTGTTGATAAGTACGTACACATTTAGGGTTATGTTGTTGTCTTGATGAACTGAATTCCTTATCATTATGTAATGTCCCCCTTTATCTTTGGTAGAAATATTACTTGTTCTGAAGAATTCTTGGTCTGATATTCATTTATATAGCCATTCCAGCTTTCTTTTGGTTAAGGCTTTCATGGTATATCTTATTTTCCTTTTCATCTACAAATTATTTTATAATTCTAGTGAGCTTCTTGTAAGAAGCATATAATTGGGTCTTGCTTTTGTAGCCAATATGATAATATCTACCTTTTCTGTGGGTGTTCAGACCATTTACATTTACTGGAATTGTTGATATGGTTACATTTACATCTGTATCTTGCTAGTTGTTTTTTGTTCGTCTCATCTGTTTTTTATGAATTTTTCCTCTTGTTTTGTTTGAATAGGTTGAGTAATATTTGTGATGCCATTTTATCTCCTCTCTTGACTTATTTACGATCTTTTCAAAATTTTATTATTGGTTTCACTATGGTTTATAATATACATCTTTAATTAGAGTCCAACTTCAAGTAATATAATACAACTCACATGTAGTATAAGAACCTTATACCAAATGTTACCCATTACTCCGTCATATCTATTGTGCTACTGTTGCCGTGCATTTTACTTATACATATGTTATAAACTCAAAAATATGTTGTTACTATTTTTTTCTTGAAATTGCCTATTTAATTTTAAAGAGACTAAAATACTCACAGAATGCCTTTTATATTCGCTTCTATTTTTGTCATTCCTGTCACTCTTCATTTCTTTCTAAAGATCCAAGTTTCCATCTGTTGTCTTATTCTTTCTGCCTAAATAATTTTCCTTAACATTTCCTGTAGCACATGTTTACTAGAAGTAAATTCTCTCATCTTTTGTTTGTCTGAGAAAGTCTTTATTTTCTCTTCATTATTGAAAAATATTTTCAGTAAGTATAGACTTCTAGTTTGACATATATTTCTGTCAATACTTTAAATATGTCACCCAACTATCTTCTGGCTTGCATAGTTTCTTATGAGAAGTCTACCATGATTTTATTTGTTCCTCTGAATGTACTACATCTTTTTACCATCAATATTTTTGTTTTGTAGTTGGTTTTCAGAAGTTTGACTGTGATTTATATTGAAGTGTATATTTATATTTGTCCACATCTGAGTTTCTTGGATATGTGGTTTATAGTCTTTCATTATTTTTGGAAAATTCTCAGTCATTATGTTTTCAAATGATTCTTCTGTACCATTTTTTTTTTCTGCCTTCTTTTCTGAAGCTCACTTTACTTGTATGTTAGTCAATTACATGTTGACCCACAACTTTTTTTTTTTCACTATTTTAGAAAGAGTTTTTTGATGTGGACCACTTTTAAAGTCTTCATTGAACTTGCCACAATATTGCTTCTGTTTTATGTTTTGGCTTTTTGGCTGTGAGGCATGTGGGATCTCAGCTACCCAACCAGGGATCGAACCCACATCCCCTGCATTGGACGGTGAAGTCTCAACCACTGGACCGCCAGGAAAGTCCCATTTTTTTTCACTTTTTTCTCTCTTTGCCTTATAGTTTAGATAATTTATGCTGACCTATCCTAAAGTTCACTAATCCTTTCTTTGGCTGTATTCATCTGTTAATGAGCCCATCAAAGGCATTCTTCAGCTGTGTAAACTCATTACTGTATTACTTTGTTACTGTGTTTTTAAAAACAATTTATAGTATTTCCATTTTATTCATTCATATAGTTTCCATTACTGTGCCAAAATTCCCCATCTGTTCATACATATACATCCATCTTTTTTACTAGGTCATTTGTTATATTAATTATAGTTATTTTAAAGTCTCTTTCTAATCATTCCAATAGCTGCAACATCTCTGAATCCAGTTTAGTTTGTTACTTAATTTCTTGAAAATAGATTATTTTTTCTTGCTTTTGCATTTCTCTCAATTTTTTCCCCTGTATTATAGCTTAATTTTTAAATGTTTATTGGAGTATAGTTGATTTACAACGTTGTATTACTTTCAGGTGTACAGCAAAGTGAATCAGTTATACATATATATGTATCCACTTTATTTAATGCCAGACATTGTGTTTAGAAGAATAGTAAGAACTATGGTAAATAGTTATGCCTGGACATGACCCTGCCTCTTCTTGTATAAGGCCATTTAATAGTGAAACTGAGTCAATTCACTCAGTAGTTGAGCAGGCTTTGTGACTTGTGCTATCATTATCATCAGTGCACTACTGGCTTTAAATTCCTGTAGTGGTAAACTGCTAATATCACGTCCTTAGAGTGTGAATTTTGTTGCCAGAGGGTTTTTCTCAGTTTCTCTTTTTCCCCCTCAGCTTTCAGTTGCCTTTGCCTACCTGGGCCACCGAGGGGAGTTCTGTCTATGTTCCTGCCCCTCCTTCAGTAGAAAAATGCTGTTACTTGTTATTTTGCTCTGGGATCCTCATGGGGGCATAGCATGTTCTCTGTTGACTTGGTCCAGTATCAGTCTCAGGCAGGCCCTGTACACCTGGGCTTTAGGAATGAAGGTTCCTAGTATTCTTGGCCATCCTTACAGTGGCAGTGAAACTCTGCTTTGTATCTGTCTTTGGTCTTGGGCAAGAGTTTCCTGTCCCTCTCCCAGTAGTACCAGCTCTATGCTTGGTATGTTTGTAGGATCCTGGGCCCAAGAAAATTTCCTTCCCCTGTTCCAGAGGTAGATGGATTTGCTTATATTCTTCCCCAAGGGGTAAAGTATTTTTCCTGAGTTCTGGGTAAAAGATTCTTTATCATTTCCTCAGCAACAGACAGGTTTGCTTCGATTCCCCTGCTTCACTCAAAGCAATAGATCTTTGCCTGTGCCATGGAAGTGAGAGAATTTTCTGCCCTACCCTTAGCATCTTAAGGCTTTTGTTTCATAGGAGAGAAGAGTATGAGGAAGCTTGCAGGGAAGTCTTTCTCCCATTGTTTTCATGAATAACCAATGTAAGAGTATGAAAAATAACATGTGTGTGAATGCAAATTTCTCTCGTGTTGGGGACAACCAGCTATTCCACACAAGACATTATTTTTTTTATCGTCTTTATTGGAGTATAATTGCTTTAAAATGGTGTGTTAGTTTCTACTTTATAACAAAGTGAATCAGCTATACATATACATATATCCCCATATCTCCTCCCTCTTGCGTCTCCCTCCCACCCTCCCTATCCCACCCCTCTAGGTCGTTACAAAGCACCAAGCTGATCTCCCTGTGCTATGTGGCTGCTTCCCACTAGCTAGCTATTTTACATTTGGTAGTGTATATATGTCCATGCCACTCTCTCACTTTGTCCCAGCTTACCCTTACCTTTCCCCGTATCCTCAAGTCCATTCTCTAGTAAGTCTGCATCTTTATTCCTGTCTTGCCCATAGGTTCTTCCTGACCATTTTTTTTTAGATTCCCTATATATGTGCTAGCATACGGTATTTTTTTTTCTCTTTCTGACTTACTTCATTCTGTATGACAGACTCTAACTCCATCCACCTTACTACAAATAACTCAACTTCGTTTCTTTTTATGGCTGAGTAATATTCCATTGTATATATGTACCACATCTTCTTTATCCATTCATCCGATGATGGACACTTAGGTTGCTTCCATGTCCTGGCTATTGTAAGTAGTGCTGCTATGAACATTGGGGTGCATGTGTCTTTTTGAGTTATAGTTTTCTCAGGGTATATGCCCAGTAGTGGGATTGCTGGGTCTTATGGTAGTTCTATTTTTAGTTTTTTAAGGAACCTCCATACTGTTCTCCATAGTGGCTATATCAATTTATATTCCCACCAACAGTGCAAGAGTGTTCCCTTTTCTCCACACCCTCTCCAGCATTTATTGTTTCTAGATTTTTTGATGATGGCCATTGTGACCGGTGTGAGATGATACCTCATTGTAGTTTTGATTTGCATTTCTCTAATGATTAGTGATGTTGAGCATCCTTTCATATGTTTGTTGGCGATCTGTATATCCTCTTTGGAGAAATGTCTATTTAGGTCTTCTGTCCATTTTTGGATTGGGTTGTTTGTTTTTTTGATATTGAGCTGCATGAGCTACTTGTAAATTTTGGAGATTAATCCTTTGTCAGTTGCTTCGTTTGCAACTATTTTCTCCCATTCTGAGGGTTGTCTTTTCACCTTGTTTATGGTATTCTTTGGTGTGCAAAAGCTTTGAAGTTTCATTAGGTCCCATTTGTTTATTTTTGTTTTTATTTCCATTTCTCTAGGAGGTGGGTCAAAAAGGATCTTGCTGTGATTTGTGTCATAGAGCGTTCTGCCTATGTTTTCCTCTAAGAGTTTTATAGTGTCTAGCCTTACATTTAGGTCTTTAATCCATTTTGAGTATATTTTTGCATAACACACTATTTTGAACTCCTCCCCAAACTATATCTTATATGGAAATGAAGCCAGTCTATTCATTGTTCATGTACATGGTATATTCAAACTTGCCTTTATGTGTTTGCTTATACTGTTTCTCTTGTATGGAAAGCTGTCTTTTCTATAATTTCTCAAATCTTTCCTAGCCAAGCAAAACTTTTATTTCCTTCTTGATAATTCCATTCACCTTTAATTGTTTCTTTGTTGATCACCCTTATAACTTATTTTAATTTATTATTGCTTCCAATTTACAAGTGGACATTTAAACGTGTACCATTCAGTGTTTTAGTACACTGTTTTGTATTGTTCCCTAACTGTGCCACAGGGTCTAGCCAGGCATACAGTAGGTGTTCAATGTCCTGACGATAGAATTTAGTTAGGAAAAATGTATTAAGCTGTTCTTGTGTCACATTGACTGCAATAATAAAAGAAATACAATTGTTCCAATTTCCTTTTGATTGGTGTTTGTACAGTATTAGCCCATTAGCAGATTAGTTTAACAAATTAGCTCTGAAAGGCAGTGTAATGTTATAGAAAAAACAATAATCATTGAAGCCCAATGTCTCTGTATTGCAATCTTGGCTCCACAATTTATTGACTGCGTGACTTTTGGCAAGTTACTTAACCCTTCCTAAAGATTAAGTGAAATGATATTATCTACTTAGGAATAGAGAAGATGGTCCAGGGTGAAAAGATGTAAAATACGTTGTTTGCTGGGAGCAAGAGAGGGCAAAAGATCAGGGTGTTGCTTTGAAAGTGTGAAACTAGAATAGAGCCTTACTATGTGTGTCTGTGTTGTGGGGGGGAGTGTTGCGGGGAATGCAGTTTTTAAATTATTGGCATCAGAGTCATAAAAACCTAGTATCAAGACGTAGCTTTGACACTACTTAGCTTTGTGAATCTTAGGCCGGTCACCACACCCACTTGGACTTCAGTTTCTTCATCAGTAAAATGGATACTGTATTTAAATTTGCTTCAATAACTTCAGAGAGGTGTCTCAAGGACTAACAAAGGAACCATAGGAACAAAGGAATAAAAGAACAACAATGGAACAACAGCACATAGTAAACTGTAAAGAGCTCCACAGAAAGGTGTAAGGTTTGTAATTATAGTGATCCAGAGGGTGAAGAAAACAAGTTCGCTGTCTTCCTACTCTTGGCAAAATCATAATTAGTCAAGTTGCTACCAACTCAATTCATGCCCCAAAAGGGACTTGGGACAGTGGTCACAGACATAGGATTTAGGATCTCAGTTTTCTGTTGTTTCCTTAATATGTGTCTCAGATATAGTGCTGCTTAAGGGAACCTGGATGTGAAGTTGCCTCAATAGGAGCAGGACTAGGACAAGAATTTGGAAAATGTCTATTCAAAAGTGAAACATGGTTCAGAAAAATTTGAATTGGCCAAGATATCATGTGGACAGGGAGGTATGGTTTAGGGAGGAAGATCTGCCATTTAATAATATAATGAAGGAGAAAAATCTGGTTTGTGGAAGTATTTTCCTATTTCCACCTCTGAGTTTTACTTTATTCAAGAGAAAAGTGTCTTTCAAGTAAACACTCTAGAAGTCCTCAAATACCAGCTGCCAAGGATACGTGATAAACTGTTGGGAGTTGTTACAACTTTTAAAAAATCGAACAAGTTAGGAAAAACTTTAAAAGCTGGAGCAGGTAAAGGAAGAGTTGCAAGCTACCATTTGGGGAGCATTCAGTTTGTCCAGTTAGCCCAGAAGATGTTACTAGTCTGTCTGAAAGTGTGTGTATGTGTGTGTGCACACGTGCGCGTGTGTGTGGTGTCATTTGTATGTGTGCATATTTAAGGATTTGTATCTGTGTGATAGTATGTGTTGGCTTGGTTTTTTTGGTTACATTTTGTATGTGTTTGAATCTGCGTGTGTATCCTGTGATCATTTGAGTTTACGTATGTGTATATGTACACATCCAGGGTTCTAGGATTCTTTAAACACTTTGTTAATCTATGGACTCTTTAATTTAAGCTTGTGAGCAAAAAGGATTAGTTGTTCATTCTGAGAACGTTATAGACTAGACTGAAATTTTCTCTAATACGTCAAGACAGTTCCCTTGATCAATGCCTCTTCTCCATCCCCACACACACAACCCATGTAGCCCTCCGATTGCTCCCATTCCTACTCCCACTCAGGCCATTTCTCTACAAGGGGTAGATGAAGAATGACTGATGAATAATGATTGGAATTATTTCACGCCTTTTCTTTAAATGAGTGGCAAGTAAGGTATCACCAGAGAATGGGGCTTTGTTCCCCATATCTACTCCCCTTAGATCATTGAGGAATTATTGTTGTGGCCTCAGTTCTTTTATGTTTGCTTGCCTGGAGGTGTGCTTACCATTATTTTTGGAAAATTTCAGGCTGAGGCACAGGGACTGGACTTTTTTGCCTTTGGAGAATGGCTTTCCCTCCTCTAGAGAAGGCCAATTCTCCGGCTCTAGGCTAGGAGGTGAGAAACTAAACTAACCAAAAATGCCTATGGGCTGCTTTAGAAACCCAGCCCTACTCCCGTGTTCCAGTGAGACAGTAGAAGGATCTCTCTAAACAGGCCTTGATTCATTGATTAATTCATTCAGTAGATATTTCTGGAGTACTTTCTATGCATAGCTCCAGCTTTAGGAACAGAATTCTTGCCAGCATATTCTTTTTTGACAAAGGTCTTTGGGAGGCAATAGCTGAGAGTGACTCATGGTGGGAATTGCAAACTAGTTCATGGGAGAGGGCAGTGGGCTTCAAGATCCCACAGGGAAAGTGGAACCCTGTGTAGTTCCCTAATCTCCAAAGATGGGGCTATCAAGAGATCAAGATTCTGCTTTTGTTTCTGCCTTTGTTTCTAAATTAGCTGCCACAAGATGGTAAATCCGTGGATTCTAGCTTCTCTCCCCTCCCTCCCTTGTCCCAAAGCCATTTCCTGAAACTCTTGTGGAGCAGCAGTTCTTGAACCCCAAGCAGCTTCTATGTCCTGCAGCCAACCTGAGTCTGAATGACTTTTGCTAATGTAAGGTTAGGAGTGGCTTTTTCTGAGCCAGCCTTTAAGAGTCATAGGATCACACACACTTGGGAGGGAGGGCACCTTGGTTCTGGTGTAGTCCTTGCTGCAGAACCAGTAACAAGTAAATATCTCCCTGTTCTATTTATTGAGGAGTCAGACATCAACAATCTCTAAAGTCTCTTCCAGTCTGACATTCTATGATTACTTCTAAAAATGATTTCTTCAAAGCCTCTTCAAACTGCAAACTGCAGACTTCAAAAACACTAGGGAGAACACTGAATAGATGTATTTTCTGAGAACTGGAATTCTTGTCATTTCCCTATAGATTTGAAAAGGAAGGGATTTGACATTTATTAAGTGTACTATGAGCCACGCACTCTCTTATATGGTACATTATTATTTCAATAATAATTCATAACTTGAAGAAATTTGGGGCCTATGAAGTGAGTGTATCTGTGAAGTACTGAGTACAATGCCTGGATAAAGTATGCACTCAATAAATGTGACGCCATGCCTCATACTTCAGCCCCTCTCTACCAAGCTCATGACCATTTAAAAGGAAGAAACAGAAACACAGAGAGATTAAGTAACTGCCCCAAGTCACCCAGATTTCTAGGTCCAAAGGCCTTGTGTATCCTGTTACATTACACTGCCTCTGGAGTGTGAAGTCTGCAGTTATTTCCCCTGTGGCAATGCTCCATTAGCACGTGAAGTTTGAAGAGTTTGCTTGGAGGTCTCCTGCTCTCTGGCCCTGCTCCTCATTGTGATCCAGGGCCTGAATTTGGGAGGTGGCAGTGCAGAGGTTTCAGGTGCAGCACAGATTTCCCTGTGTAGGATTGTAACTGGTTCCACAGAGCTTGAACCCTCCATCTAGGCCTCATTAACACCAGAATCTCATTCTGGGCCAACCATACCCTAGGGCAGTCCTTGGGTCACCTGGCAAGGATTTCCTGGAGCCTCTGAATTCCAGTTCTGTTCCCCTGATGCAGGTATGGGAAGATAGCCTTGTGGGGAATAGCTAAGGGAGCCATCTTTAAATAATAGGAAAGATAAGTTCCTTTGCTCAAGATTTATTTCAGAAAATCATATCCTTGCCGGCAGAATATTGAGAACTGTTGCAAGAGTGGAGGTTATGGGAGTAGCTACAACCAGAGATGAGAATGACCACTGATCTTAGGGGAAGAAGAAGGTAGGCTGAGGCTTGCCTACCCAGAAGTATGGTCATCGGCCCATATATTAAAAAGGGATTAAAAGGGATGTTGCTGAGGTGAATGACAGAAGACTGGTTTTGGAGGCAACTTTATGACTTAAAAACAGTCTTCTTCGTAGAGAATGGACTTGAGGACACGGGGAGGGGGAAGGGTAAGCTGGAACGAAGTGAGAGAGTGGCATGGACATATATACACTACCAAACGTAAAATAGATAGCTAGTGGGAAGAAGCCACATAGCACAGGGAGATCAGCTCGGTGCTTTGTGTCCACCTAGAGGGGTGGGATAGGGAGGGTGGGAGGGAGATGCAAGAGGGAAGAGATATGGGGATATATGTTTATGTATAGCTGATTGACTTTGTTATACCGCAGAAACTAACACACCATTGTAAAGCAATTATACTCCAATAAAGATGTTAAAAACAAAACAAAACAAAAAAATGAAACAAAACAACCCCAGTCTTCTTATGAGATCCATCTTATGAGATCCACCAAGTCCATTCATTCTGTAGCAGCCTTTCCTGTGTTGCTCTTTATTTAGTAGAAAGGGCCATGACATTCTATGTTTGGTGGTGGAGATGGGTTTGCATCGTGCATGCCACACTCTGGTCTAGTACCCACCATGTACACAGAAAAATCCTGGGTTTTGGATGGCATCAATACATCTTTGGCATGAGAATAGGCAGGTAGTTCAGAATGCTGTTTTACAAAGCAGATGGCTAGACCTGATGGTTTCTTGTGGTCCTTTCCATCTCCACGGTGACCAGCATGATTGAGTATTTCTCTCTCTCTCTCTCTCTCTCTGTTTCTCTCTTTCTCTGTCTTTTTTTCTGCCTCTGTGTCTCTCTCTCCTAGGCTACAGAGGTCCGGTCATGTAATAGAGCCCTAGGACTGGGGACCAGCAATCTGAGCTTCCTAATCATATCTGAGATAATTTAAAATACCTTTCTTTGCATACGGGGGGGGGCATAATTTGCCTTCTAAAAGTAGCACAATATTCTGAAAAGAGTAAAGGCTTTGAAGACAAACTAATTTTGGATCCAGATTCTCCCATGTCCTAGCTCTATGATGCTGAGCAAGTCAACTTAACTTCCTTGAGCCCCATTTTCCTGAAATTAGGGTAATCCTGGTACCTGTCTCCTAGGTGTGTTGTGAAGATTTACTGAGATAATTTAGCTCAGTGCCTGGTACAGAGTATATGCTGAGAGTATATTTGTTGAATGAATGAATGAATGAATGGATATTGATACCTTTCTTTCCTCCCTCCCTATGACAAAGTGCTGTTAAACAGGCTTTTGCTATAGTTTGATATAGTGGCAAGATCATGGATGTATAATTCAGTCAATTCAGGGTCTGCATTCTTAACTCAACCATCTATTATCTGTGTGACTTTAGTAGTTAAAAATTTGTCTGAGACTTAGTATCTCTATGCATAAAATCTGGATAGCAAGGCCAAGTATGCAGGGCTGTTGTGAAGATTAAAGGAAATAATGTATGTGACAGCACACATCACAGGACTGGAACATGGGATGTGATCTATATTGTTAGGTCCCTTTCTCTGCCTCCCCTGGGCACTTTCATGTACGTGGACTCATTTAATCTTCAGAACAACCATGTGAGATATGTATTATCATCATAACAAGATAATGTATGTGGAGGCACCTAGTACAATATGATGCAGGTGGTCAATAAATGCTTGTTTCCTTCCCCTCCTTTTCCCTAATTAAGCCAATTATTATCCTGCTAACAATCGTGCTTTTGCATAAACTATGTGAATATTTTAAAGAATGAGGTGCTAATCCTATATTGCTATCAATTTAGAAGGCAGTCTGGACACCTGGCCTATAATCAGAATTATGTTGATTTTAATAAGATGACAAAAGATCACAGAGTTGATAGATATAAAGTGCTTGCCTAATTCTTCCTTATTATAGTGAGTTATGAATAGATTAATTTTATATTTCTAAATGTAACAACCATTAGAAAACCATTTTCATATAAATTATAGTTTTACATATTAATGTCATATTTTCCTTAGCATCTGAAAATGCTGTTCTTTACTCCACATGAGGAGAAAGTTTTTATCTATGTATACAGAAATGGGGATTGGTTGGGGTTGAGTTCCTCTGACTTTAACCTGGTTTCTTACCTGGTTTTAAACCTTCCATCTAATCTCTACTAATTTGTATGTTAGAGTATGACTTGAAGAGGGCCAAAGAGTGGGGTATATTTGTGGTTGGGACAGAGAGTCTTATGCCAAAATAAAACCTGAATTGCCCTGTTAGTAACCATGGATGAGTTGCTTAACATCTTTTTTCCTTTGTTTCATCATCTGCAAAGTAAAGATAATATTAGTATTTACCTGATATGTTTTTTTTGGGGATTAAGAGGGATAATTTATGAATAAATAAGTTAATCCACCTGAAAGCTTTAGCATAGAGTTCACCATGTAGTGAAGGGTCAATAAATGTTAACAGCTGCCACGCGATGACCACTGTCACCACCACTTCTACCAGTAAAACGATGATATGACAAAACCATTGCAGAATGGTTAAAGAATTGGGTGTTCTGTCCATAAACTATTCTAGATCTCTGAAGAGTCATGTCATGCTTTTCTTAGCATCTAAAGAACTTTCTTAATTTCAAACCCCAGTTTTGAAATCTTTCCAAGGGGCTGTGTCCACATTGCTTGAATTACTATGAAACATCTGAGATGATCAATGAATCCTGATACACTGAAACTCTTTCAGGGCCATAGGAGGATCATTCATACTCCTTGTACCATTGTCCAAAGCCTCAGCTATAGAAGGTATAGGAAACTGGGCTGAATGTGATTTGAATGCAGGAGAGCCCTTGAAAATTTTTGTAATTTTAATTGTGATGGCTTCTATTTTAATTTTTCTTTCTCCCCTAAAAGCAAAGTATATTAAACTTTCTTAGTTTTGTTGAGTCTCAACTAATTATAATTTTACAAGAACCTTTTCCCTGTCTCTAAATAAACCAGAGAGCTTATTATATAGAGAGACTTATCTAGGTGCCATGCATATTCAAGGAAGTAGAGAAAAGGGGATATAACTAGGTTGATTGAATTCTTTTTCTTTTGAAAATTGGCCAGTTGTTTGGCTGCTCTGGAGACTAAATTAATACAGGTAAATTTCCTAAGTAGCACATTGATAGCTCAAGTGGGAATAGTAAACCTGGATGTGTAGCCTGGAAATTTTCATTAAGTTACAGACCAGAGTGTGAGCATGACTTTACTGGCAATAAAAATGGGAGGCAAAGAGAACCATGGAGATTTTGTCCTATGAATTCTTCAAATAGAATGATAAATAATTCAGATAGTCTTCTGTGTGTGTGTGAAAGGCTGGACACCAGTGGTCTCTCATGGTCCCTTCTACCTCCAGGGCCTTAGAGTTATAGAATGCCTTATTCCAGAACAATTCCTTCTTTAGATATTTGCTTAGAAACTTCCTTCTGTCCTTCGTTTCCTTACATTCCTTATATTCTTCCTTCCTTAAATATTTACTGAGTGCATTCTAAAAGTCTAGGCACAGTGCTAGAGATTGGGGTACAGCATAAGCAAGACAGACTCTGCTCCTACTCACGGAATTGACAATTTATAATGTCCTGGGATGTACTCAACCTGATGATTGGAGAAAAATAGCTCCTCAGTCGTGTTTGGGCCTTGTGTTATATAAAATTCCTAATATGTGATTTTCTTCTCTTTTCTTTAACTTGTACTACTTAAGATCTTGGACAAAAAGATGATTTTTACTTTTTATGCTTTTTATTGAAATATAGTAGGTGAACAATATTATGTTAGTTACAGATGTACTACATAATGATTTGACTTTTGTATACATTAAAAAAATGATCATGAGGATAAGTCTAGTAATCTTCTGTGCAACTTATTTATTACATTACTGAAGGTTTGTACCTCTTAATCCCCTTCATCTATGGAGCTGAACAGGTTGAGGTGGCAGAGAACTAGGACTAGGGTGGGATTGGAGGTGCTGACTTTTTACCTCTGATGTAGCCTCATAACTTAGCTCAGGAAATCTAGAGAGGAGGTGAAGTGTGCATAATTAAAAAAATAAGCAAGCAAATACCAAACCAAACCAAACAAACAAAAAACATAAAGAAAATAAATAAACATACAAAACTCTTCTCTCCAGCTGGTCCCAAGGAAGTTTTCTTTCTTTGGCTGTGAAGGGCTCAGTCTATTTTTTTTAAGTCATCTGATCTGAACTTGAGGCTGCATCATTAATACCTAATAAGCAAATAATATAGTACACCCACTTGCTTTATCTATAAGAGAACTTAGGACCAGGTTGCTGGGTCCCCATCTCCCCCTTAGAAAACAAAAAATGGTTTATCTTGGCATCAGTTACTGACACCAGCATCAGGGTGCCATCAACCTTCCAAAAGTTTGTGAAATACCCTCTTGGAAGAATAGAGGGGCAAAGCCAGGTGTTCTGTGAGTGTGGGCTGGAATCAAGGCTCAGGATCCTGGGGTTCATCATGCTGGAGCCGTGCAGCAGGACTTGGGAGCTCCAGGCCATCCTTCTTAGGAAAAATAAAATCGACGACAGATTTTCATCCACTTATTCATGAGTACATCAAAAGGGTATTAAGCGCTAACTAGTACTGGGAATAAAAGAGCAAACTGAAACATCTTCTTTCACTTTTCCAGACTCACAAAACATCATTTCCATGTGTTAACAACCTCCAAAGGGGACAGTAGCCATCAGTCAAGTAAACAATAATGTTGAGAACAGAAGTGAGTCCACTGATATTGTACTTTTTCTTTTCTTTAAAATCTTCTCAATCGGTTAGTTTTCTTTTAGCCCAGAGCAAAGAAAATCTAGGTGTGGGAGTAGAATGGGACCACTATATCTCTCTTCAATTATCTGAAGATCAAGATATAGATCAAGATACTATCTATTACATTAGAAAATGTTAGATCTATGTTATATAGAACCAGTGAGCAGACCAGGGATGAATTTAAAAGGATTCTGATTCTGATTTATTTCTAATAGCTAAAGCTTATCAACTGTGGAATATGTAGTCTTGGGAGCTACTAATAACAATTAATTATTATAATATTTATAATTGTTATTTTAATGTATTTTATATATAGTACTTTAAATAATCGTTTAAAACAGTATGTCTCATTTACTCCTCAGCACTCATTGTGTGTTTCAATCAAGGTGTACAGCATTATCCCTGTTTTGAAGATGAAGAAACTGAGGCTTAGAGATGTTAAGAGTATTACTCAAGGTCACACAGCTAATATAGGATAAGCTGGAAATCAAATCCACACCTGTTGATTGGTCTTAAAGGAGTGTATGAGGAAGAACTTTTTTCCTTGGCTTCTTTTAGAATGTAAAGAAGCTGTCTTCAGACAGGGAAGAATCAAATGGCAGCTCAGACTTCCAGGGAGGCAAGAGACATTTACCAGGCCAGAGTCCAGTAGAGAACTATGCTCTGCAAACCAATCCAGATGAAAATGAGCTATTTTGTTTATTGCCATTTCTATTTTAAGGTTGTGTTCTCTGATTTCAACGGGAAAATGTAGGTCTGGGCTGTTGGATGGCAAAAAAAACACCCTTTCTTGCTCACCACAGCTACAATCACACCATCCCCAGTGTGCATAGATGTATGCTTGTGTGTGCATATGAAATTACTTTCCTGAGCCTGTGAACACACACCGGTTTCACAACTTGCCTGAGACAATAAAGGTTGCAATCCAAAAAAGAACCAGGTTTTGCCATTTCCTGCATAAAAACAAACAACTGAGTTAATTCATTTGATTGACTTGTCCATTTTCCCAGTGGTTTTGGCATGGGGAAGGAAACTTTTCTGTGAGTGCAGCCTGTATGTGTGTGTGAGGACCACCTTATACCACTGTTTAAAACTTTTCCTTTTCTTTTAATATGTTTTTCAAAGTTCTGTCTGATAATTGTGGATTGTATCTGGAGGCCCACTTGCTAAAAGCATGTTGAGTCATAGGGAGGTTATAAGAGTCCAGAGACCTGCAGTGATGACTAAGAGAGTAATTATTTCATAAAAAAGGAAAAAATAGGTATTAGTTTGAAAGGAAGGCTGGGGGAGCATGAAGAACTTCTTGAACAGGAGAAAAAAAACACTTGGAAGCTAGCTGGCAGGGTGAGTGGGGACCGGAGAAAACTGGTCTTGTGCAGTAGGATTTGCTGCTGCATTTTAATCACATCTCTATGTGACTGGTTTTTTTCCTCTTTCTGTTTTTTCATCAAGCAAGAAAGGACACAGAGGGGATTCAGCAGGAAGGTAGCTCTTTAAACTTTGTACTGTACTCTGGCCCCTTACACATTTTCAAATTGACATCTACAAATTTTTCATTGTAGGTTCAAATAGGTGCAAACACTGTATAATTTCTGTCACCTTGTAAATACTGACAGTTTAAAATTAAACTCTTGCATCATTCTTTTAACTTTTTCAATGAATTCTAAATACTCTAGTATTTTGATGTCCACTATCACACAGGAAAATATAAATGGACAAGTTCTCTAATAGTCAGACACTTAACATCATTACCTTTTCTTCTTGAACTCACACTTCCAGTCAGTTTCCCCACAGAATTTCATCCTAATGTCATACATATTTTTATACTTGAAAGTCTTCTCTTGATCATCCTATTATACATTCAGCAAATATATATGTACCATGAAATTTTAAACTAAAGAAAAAAACCCTATTACCAGAAGTCTGCAAAGTGTTAAAATAAACAAGCAAATAAGTCACAGAGTTAGTAAGTGACAGAGAATTAATTAGAACCTGAGACTATGCTCTAACTTCAAGATCTTATCTACTCCACTCTGCCTGCTGTACTCTCACAGAAGAAAGTGACTGCAACAATGGTTGATGCCTAATGAGTAGACCTTTCTCTTGAAAAGTGGGAGACGAGTAATTGTGAAAAGGGAGGTGAGAAAAGAGGACCGGAATGATTCTTCAGCCACAGACACATTCACAGTAGATCAGTTTTAGAGAATAGTTCATATATAAAGTAGAAATTAATTTTCTTGAAACACTCCCTGTCTGCCTAGCTCTTTGGGAAGTCATTGTGTACCTCTAGGGCAGGGTTCCTCAACAGCAGCACCATTAACATTTGGAGTCAGATAATTCTCTTTTGTAAAGGGCTGCCCTGTGCATTATAAGGTGATGAAGAGCATCCCTGGCCTCTATCCGCTAGATGCCCCTCTCCAGTTGTGACAACCAGAGATGTGTGAAGATATTGCCAAATACATGGGGGGGGGGGGTGAATGTGTGCAAAATCTCCCCCATTTGAACACCATTGATCTTGGGTTCTGCATACCCCAGTTTGAAGACTGACTATCTAGCTTGTTAGGAATATGAACCAGGCCCAAATCAGTCAAATGTGTTATTTGTGGTTTGTTTAGGAAAAGGGCAAAATCTGGTTGTTTGTGTTTAAATTCCCTTCCTGAACGAGTGGGGAGTTTTTGAGCCCATGGGAGTAGGAAATTGTTAAATCCATATCAAAGGTTGTTGGGCCTGACCAGGCATTGGGTCTTGAGGGAACCAAAATTAGGTTAGGATAAGGTATTTAAAGATGCCAGAGAAGGGGAAGAATGGAGATGAGGAATGAAGTCACTAACAACAGAAATCATGATAGCTGCCATTTACTAGTTGCCAACCACTGTGCTAAGTATTTTATATGGATTATCTTGTTGAATAATCACAATAACCCAGGAGATAGTTATAATCATTTGTTAGTTAGGGTACAGGTTAAGCTGTTGTAACAAAACGACTAAAACCTTCAGTGACTGAGACAAAATAGAAATGTGTTTATCTCCACAGAAGAGCCAGGTAGGCTGTTTCGTGTTACTCTAGCTGAGGGTCCAGGCTGCTGCTGTGCTGTTGCTATGCTATTTTCAATATCCAACTTTTATCTCAGTCCCAGATGGCAGCTGCTGATTTTTCTCTCAGGTCTGTATTCCAGCCAATGGGAAGAGTAAAAAGGGGAGGCTGAGGATATGTACTTTTCTTTTAAGGGCACGAACTAAAAGTTATACACATCATTCAGTTCACACCCAGTTGACCTGACCCAACTGCAAAGAAAATGTGGATTTTAGCTAGGCAGCTATGTATCCAACAACAGGGGTCGGCACTATAGCCTGAGACCCAAAGAGCTGGTTAAGGATGGTCTTAGTATTGGGGAAACCAGGGAGAATGAATCTGAGCCATAGCTCTTGAGGAAGAGGTGGGAGTCTGAGATGAGAATACCCAATAAAAACCCCTTATTCCTTCTCAAAGGAGGCAGAACCAAGGTCAGAAGCTGGGAAGGAACTGGAGAACAGTGTGGGTGCCCATGGCTTGCGTGTGGTGGGTACCTGGTGCAAAGTAGATGTGTAGGAAGAAGGCTGGCTAAAAGGTATAAGATTGTAAGTCTGCCTTTAATTCTTTTAGACAGCTTTCTGAAAACTCTTTGCTTATACACATACGTGTAGATAATAACAGGCAGTGAGTCAGTTTGTGTGGTGGAAAGATCATGAATGTTGGAGTCACACAGAACTGTGTTTGAATCTCAGCTCATGCTCATTTGATGACTTCAGGCAAATTTTTGTTAGTACTATTATTAGCCATGATTTATTTAGCATTTTCTATGTGGCAGGCACTTTATATTCATGATCTCATCTAATCCTTATATAACTCTATAGATAGACACTAGAGTTATCTTAAATTATCTTTAAGTTAAATTAAGTGGTGAAATTAAGTGGTGATAAGTAACAGTAAAGAAGTAATGAGAGATGTACAGTTTTCCTTGTGCATTTATATCATATCATCTTATTTAAGTATAGTGATTAATGATGTTGGTTAATGCTCCTGTGGGGCTGTTCTTACAAAAAAAATTTATTTTGTAAAGAAAAATCTTTAATGTTTATTTAGTGCTAACTATGTTTCAGGCATTCTTTTAATTACTTTACATGTATTTACTCCTCAACACAACACTGTGAGAAGCCACTATGATAACTTTTTAGGCTGAGAAAACTGAGGCCCAGAAAGTTTAAGTAACTTACCCAAGGTCATATAGCTAGTAAATAGAGAGGCTGGGAGTTGATTCTGAGCAGTATGGCACTGGAGTTCATGTGTTTAATAATTTTACTAGAGTTACAGAAAGACAGAGAAGATGAAAAGGCAGAGGGCTATGTACCAGATGAAGGAACAAGAAAAAACCCCAGAAAAACAACTAAATGAAGTGGAGATAGGCAACCTTCCAGAAAAAGAATTCAGAATAATGATAGTGAAGATGATCCAGGACCTCGGAATAAGAATGGAGGCAAAGATTGAGAAGATGCAAGCAATGATTAACAAAGACCTAGAAGAATTAAAGAACAAACAAACAGAGATGACCAATACAATAACTGAAATGAAAATTACACTAGAAGGAATCAATAGCAGAATAACTGAGGCAGAAGAACGGATAAGTGACCTGGAAGACAGAATGGTGGAATTCACTGCTGCGGAACAGACTAAAGAAAAAAGAATAAAAAGAAATGAAGACAGCCTAAGAGACCTCTGGGACAACATTAAACGCAACAACATTCGCATTATAGGGGTCCCAGAAGGAGAAGAGAGAGAGAAAGGACCAGAGAAAATATTTGAAGAGATTATAATCGAAAACTTCCCTAACATGGGAAAGGAAATAGCCACCCAAGTCCAGGAAGCGCAGAGAGTCCCATACAGAATAAACCCAAGGAGAAACACGCCGAGACACATAGTAATCAAAGTGGCAAAAATTAAAGACAAAGAAAAATTACTGAAAGCAGCAAGGGAAAAACGACAAATAACATACAAGGGAACCCCCATAAGGTTAACAGCTGATTTCTCAGCAGAAACTCTGCAAGCCAGAAGGGAGTGGCATGAAATACTTAAAGTGATGAAAGGGAAGAACCTACAACCAAGATTACTCTACCCAGCAAGGATCTCATTTAGATTTGATGGAGAAATCAAAAGCTTCACAGACAAGCAAAAGCTAAGAGAATTCAGCACCACCAAACCAGCTCTACAACAAATGCTAAAGGAACTTCTCTAAGTGGGAAACACAAGAGAAGAAAAGGACCTACAAAAACAAACCCAAAACAATTAAGAAAATGGTCATAGGAACATACATATCGATAATTACCTTAAACGTGAATGGATTAAATGCCCCAACCAAAAGACATAGACTGGCTGAATGGATACAAAAACAAGACCCATATATATGCTGTCTACAAGAGACCCACTTCAGACCTAGGGACACATACAGACTGAAAGTGAGGGGATGGAAAAAGATATTCCATGCAAATGGAAATCAAAAGAAAGCTGGAGTAGCTATACTCATATCAGATAAAATAGACTTTAAAATAAAGAATGTTACAAGAGACAAGGAAGGACACTACATAATGATCCAGGGATCAATCCAAGAAGAAGATATAACAATTATAAATATATATGCACCCAACATAGGAGCACCTCAATACATAAGGCAACTGCTAACAGCTATAAAAGAGGAAATCGACAGTAACACAATAATAGTGGGGGACTTTAACACCTCACTTACACCAATGGACAGATCATCCAAAATGAAAATAAATAAGGAAACAGAAGCTTTAAATGACACAATAGACCAGATAGATTTAATTGATATATATAGGACATTCCATCCAAAAACGGCAGATTACACGTTCTTCTCAAGTGCACACGGAACATTCTCCAGGATAGATCACATCTTGGGTCACAAATCAAGCCTCAGTAAATTTAAGAAAATTGAAATCATATCAAGCATCTTTTCTGACCACAACGCTATGAGATTAGAAATGAATTACAGGGAAAAAAACGTAAAAAAGACAAACACATGGAGGCTAAACAATACGTTACTAAATAACCAAGAGATCACTGAAGAAATCAAACAGGAAATAAAAAAATACCTAGAGACAAATGACAATGAAAACACGACGACCCAAAACCTATGGGATGCAGCAAAAGCGGTTCTAAGAGGGAAGTTTATAGCTATACAAGCCTACCTAAAGAAACAAGAAAAATCTCAAGTAAACAATCTAACTTTACACCTAAAGAAACTAGAGAAAGAAGAACAAACAAAACCCAAAGTTAGCAGAAGGAAAGAAATCATAAAGATCAGAGCAGAAATAAATGAAATAGAAACAAAGAAAACAATAGCAAAGATCAATAAAACTAAAAGTTGGTTCTTTGAGAAGATAAACAAAATTGATAAGCCATTAGCCAGACTCATCAAGAAAAAGAGGGAGAGGACTCAAATCAATAAAATCAGAAATGAAAAAGGAGAAGTTACAACAGACACCGCAGAAATACAAAACATCCTAAGAGACTACTACAAGCAACTTTATGCCAATAAAATGGACAACCTGGAAGAAATGGACAAATTCTTAGAAAGGTATAACCTTCCAAGACTGAACCAGGAAGAAACAGAAAATATCAACAGACCAATCACAAGTAATGAAATTGAAACTGTGATTAAAAATCTTCCAACAAACAAAAGTCCAGGACCAGATGGCTTCACAGGTGAATTCTATCAAACATTTAGAGAAGAGCTAACACCCATCCTTCTCAAACTCTTCCAAAAAATTGCAGAGGAAGGAACTCTCCCAAACTCATTCTATGAGGCCACCATCACCCTGATACCAAAACCAGACAAAGACACTACAAAAAAAGAAAATTACAGACCAATATCACTGATGAATATAGATGCAAAAATCCTCAACAAAATACTAGCAAACAGAATCCAACAACACATTAAAAGGATCATACACCACGATCAAGTGGGATTTATCCCAGGGATGCAAGGATTCTTCAATATACGCAAATCAATCAATGTGATACACCATATTAACAAATTGAAGAATAAAAACCATATGATCATCTCAATAGATGCAGAAAAAGCTTTTGACAAAATTCAACACCCATTTATGATAAAAACTCTCCAGAAAGTGGGCATAGAGGGAACCTACCTCAACATAATAAAGGCCATATATGACAAACCCACAGCAAACATCATTCTCAATGGTGAAAAACTGAAAGCATTTCCTCTAAGATCAGGAACGAGACAAGGATGTCCACTCTCACCACTATTATTCAACATAGTTCTGGAAGTCCTAGCCACGGCAATCAGAGAAGAAAAAGAAATAAAAGGAATACAAATTGGAAAAGAAGAAGTAAAACTGTCACTGTTTGCGGATGACATGATACTATACATAGAGAATCCTAAAACTGCCACCAGAAAACTGCTAGAGCTAATTAATGAATATGGTAAAGTTGCAGGTTACAAAATTAATGCACAGAAATCTCTTGCATTCCTATACACTAATGATGAAAAATCTGAAAGAGAAATTATGGAAACACTCCCATTTACCATTGCAAGAAAAAGAATAAAATACCTAGGAATAAACCTACCTAGGGAGACAAAAGACCTGTATGCAGAAAACTATAAGACACTGATGAAAGAAATTAAAGATGATACCAACAGATGGAGAGATATACCATGTTCTTGGATTGGAAGAATCAACATTGTGAAAATGAGTATACTACCCAAAGCAATCTACAGATTCAATGCAATCCCTATCAAATTACCAATGGCATTTTTTACGGAGCTAGAACAAATCATCTTAAAATTTGTATGGAGACACAAAAGACCCCGAATAGCCAAAGCAGTCTTGAGGCAAAAAAATGGAGCTGGAGGAATCAGACTCCCTGACTTCAGACTATACTACAAAGCTACAGTAATCAAGACAATATGGTACTGGCACAAAAACAGAAACATAGATCAATGGAACAAGATAGAAAGCCCAGAGATTAACCCACGCACCTATGGTCAACTAATCTATGACAAAGGAGGCAAAGATATACAATGGAGAAAAGACAGTCTCTTCAATAAGTGGTGCTGGGAAAACTGGACAGCCACATGTAAAAGAATGAAATTAGAATACTCCCTAACACCATACACAAAAATAAACTCAAAATGGATTAGAGACCTAAATATAAGACTGGCCACTATAAAACTCTTAGAGGAAAACATAGGAAGAACACTCTTTGACATAAATCACAGCAAGATCTTTTTCGATCCACCTCCTAGAGTAATGGAAATAAAAACAAAAATAAACAAGTGGGACCTAATGAAACTTCAAAGCTTTTGCACAGCAAAGGAAACCATAAACAAGACGAAAAGACAACCCTCAGAACGGGAGAAAATATTTGCAAATGAATCAACGGACAAAGGATTAATCTCCAAAATATATAAACAGCTCATTCAGCTCAATATCAAAGAAACAAACACCCCAATCCAAAAATGGGCAGAAGACCTAAATAGACATTTCTCCAAAGAAGACATACAGACGGCCACGAAGCACATGAAAAGATGCTCAACATCACTAATTATTAGAGAAATGCAAATCAAAACTACAATGAGGTATCACCTCACTCCTGTTAGAATGGGCATCATCAGAAAATCTACAAACAACAAATGCTGGAGAGGGTGTGGAGAAAAGGGAACCCTCTTGCACTGTTGGTGGGAATGTAAATTGATACAGCCACTATGGAGAACAATATGGAGGTTCCTTAAAAAACTAAAAATAGAATTACCATATGACCCAGCAATCCCACTACTGGGCATATACCCAGAGAAAACCGTAATTCAAAAAGACACGTGCACCCGAATGTTCATTGCAGCACTATTTACAATAGCCAGGTCATGGAAGCAACCTAAATGCCCATCAACAGACGAATGGATAAAGAAGTTGTGGTACATATATACGATGGAATATTATTCAGCCATAAAAAGGAACGAAATTGAGTCATTTGTTGAGACGTGGATGGATCTAGAGACTGTCATACAGAGTGAAGTAAGTCAGAAAGAGAAAAACAAATATCGTATGTTAATGCATGTATGTGGAACGTAGAAAAATGGTACAGATGAGCCAGTTTGCAGGGCAGAAGTTGAGACACAGATGTAGAGAATGGACATATGGACACCAAGGGGGGAAAACTGCGATGAGGTGGGGATGGTGATGTGCTGAATTGGGCGATTGGGATTGACATGTATACACGGATGTGTATAAAACTGATGCCTAATAAGAACCTGCAGTATAAAAAAACAAACAAAACAACTAATACTAAACTTTCATTGGGTTATTTGTATGGAAATATGTTAATATAAATGTTTCAGACATTACATGAAATTTCTAAAAAT
This sequence comes from Balaenoptera acutorostrata, assembly GCF_949987535.1. Classification (NCBI taxonomy): domain Eukaryota; kingdom Metazoa; phylum Chordata; class Mammalia; order Artiodactyla; family Balaenopteridae; genus Balaenoptera; species Balaenoptera acutorostrata. Next base: position 113,962,966 of record NC_080085.1, read on the forward strand.
CTTATATTTGTATTTGTATGGAAATATGTATGGAAATATGTTAATATAAATGTTTCAGACAGTACATGAAATTTCTAAAAATCTTATATTTGTATTTGTATGGAAATATGTATGGAAATATGTTAATATAAATGTTTCAGACATTACATGAAATTTCTAAAAATCTTATATTTGTATTTGTATGGAAATATGTATGGAAATATGTTAATATAAATGTTTCAGACATTACAGGAAACGTCTAAAAATCTTATATGTTCTGGTATAATGTTATAAGTAATAATCCTAGTTATTACTTTAAAATGTATATCTCAGAAATAACTAATTTTCTTGTCAACTGCATTATTATGAACTTTCATCAAATCTTTAACCATGGTCATTTTTAAGTCTTTTGTCATTTACAGACAGTTCTGGGTGTACTCTGATGATTTTGCAAATATGTTCCTATAAAAGAGTTTCATCTTCAAGAAATTCATGGAAAAGACTCTGACAAGTACAGGTTTCTGGTAACTGACTGTACTGCTGAACTGAATGAATAAGCATTTTCAGAACTCTAATGAAAAACTGATGAACTCATAAAAGTGCTAACAAAAGATCAAGATGAAAAAAAAGAAATTAATTACATGGGACTGAGTGAACTGATGAGGATGAGTATAATTTTTGTGACTTTCTGTCTGAATTAAAAAAAAAAAAATCCCACAAGGACTCAGAGGAAAAGAATATACAAATCAATTTTCACTGCAAAGTAAAGGAGCTGTTACAGTGGAGGATTACTGGACTGAATGTCAATGTTATGACATAGTATAAGTGTGTTTCATGTTTGGTAATTGCAATCATTGTTGCTTTTGTTGTGGTCATCCATGTACAATGCTTGGTGTCAGTCTATCTATCTCTTGTAAAAATAAAATACAGTGTGTGTGTGTGGAAAAAAAATAAAAAATAAAAAATAAATTACTTTTCAAAACCCGTGAAACAAAGACAGTGAAAGAGAAAAAAAAAAAATAATAATTTTACTACACTGCCTCACAAAAACTAGTAGAAAAATTAAATGAGAAAACATGCTATTTTCTCTTCCCCTGCCTATGATGTATAGGAAAAGCCTGGTTATTTGGGCCTTGTGATCTAATCCATGGCCACTACCTCCCTAATGTCAGTATTTCTGATTTGCAGGCAAAGTCCCATGTCGCAAATATTTCACTTCTAGGAGACTATTCTGGGAAAACCAAATTAAAAACTGATGGCAAAGATGATAGCACATGTGACTATCTATACCTGACTGTGTAGATCCAGATGTGTGTGTGTCTGTGTGTGTGTGTGTTCAGATGTGTGCACACGAGTCTAACCAGCAGTTTCAGATGTCAGCTGCTAGGCTTTCTACCCAGAAGCCTAACATACAGCCTCTTATGGGGAAGGATTTAAAAATAAGAAATCTGTATTCATACATATTTAGTATGTACACCTGGTTTTCCAGAATCTACTGACTCTCCAGCAACTACTGTTCTACTGTCTCAGAGGTGTCACCAGCAAACAAGCATGGATGGCCCAGTAACATCAATGGAGTGATTCTCTGCTTCAGTCCTGGCATTTCACCTTCCATTTCACGCTCCGATAAAGAAGATCGTGATTATGATTTGCTATCTGGCCTGCCATTTCTTTGAATTGTCAGGATTTAGTAAGAGTTTTCCTTGGGAATTTCTTCTACCCAAAATGGCACAAAGGATGCCAAGCATGGGCTAAACACGTCTCCTTTGGATGTGAATTTAGGGGCCTTATAAAGTTGTACTCTGAATTGTTTCCTTAGGGATGGGGACATATTTTCACTGAGCCATTCCTTCCACCATTTAGTCTCCTCATCCTTATTCCACACCCTGACTAGATGACAAGTTCAGCTAATTTCCATAAAAGTTTTTCTGAGGACAAATTGAACTGGCTACAATGAGAGCCAATCCCCCCAAAATGCCCTAATCAGTGCAGAGCTCCAACCACTGGTTAGAATTGTACTGTGTAGGAAATCTAAGTGGTAATCTGACATAATAGTATGAAGAAACTGACACATCTCCAGGAACTTCTGACTTCTGTGAGGCCAGGAAATACCACTATAATGGTGACTGAGTTTATAATACTGGGGTTTGGAGACCTCAAGGAATTGGGTCCCTTGCTCTTCTTGGTGTTTGGCGCTGTCTACCTGGCCACCATTTTTGGGAATCTCCTCCTTGTCATCCTGGTGAGCACTCAGCAGGGACTCCAGACACCAATGTACTTCTTTCTGGCAAACCTCTCATATCTGGAGGTCTGTTATACATCGAATATCATGCCCAGGTTGAGACAGAACAGAGTGATCTCCATGGTAGGTTGTATTACTCAGCTCTACTTCTTTGGTGCCCTGGGTAGCACTGAATGTTATCTTCTGGCAGTGATGTCATATGACCGACACCTGGCTGTCTGCCGGCCTTTACACTATCCAACACTAATGCATAGAACCATATGTTTGGGGCTAGTGATTGGCTCATGCGTTAGTGGTTTCACAGTGGCAGCTGCATTCCAGGCTGCTATCCAGCTTGACCTTCTATGGCGGCAATGAGATTGACCACTTCTTCTGTGACTTGAAGCGTCTGCAGAAGCTCTCCTGCTCATATCCCCAGCTAGTCAACCTGATCTGCATGAGTCTAACAGCATTGGTGACTCTGGCCCCCTTTGGACTAATCCTAGCCTCCTACTGGAAGATTCTTGTCACTGTCTTGCATATACCTTTCATGATTGGTAGGCAGAAGGCATTCTCCACTTGTTCCTCTCATCTAGTGGTTGTGACTTTGTTTTACGGGACCTTGATGTTAGTCTATGCTCTGCCCTTGGCTGGCCAGGTGCCAATTCTCAACAAAATCTTCTCCTTGCTCTATACTGTTGTCACTCCCATGTGTAACCGCCTTATCTACAGCCTCAAAAACAAAGATGTCGAGGAAGCACTGAGGAAGCTGAGGGTTTGTTCCTATAATGATGAGCTTCATTCAATCAACCAAAATGATGGCAGTCTGAAGGTCAAGGCACTCTCCCCATCCTCAGGGAACTCCCAGTCTGATTAGCAAAACTTAGGATAGATTATAATCTTTATAACCTGAAATATTGGTTAATCTCCAAATCATCTATTTAGCTGATTTGGGGGAAAGGTTAGTAGATTTGTCTCTGTCTCCTTGAAGTGATCTAGTTCTCCTTGAGCATATTTATACTGTGAGCGGGGAGGAGTATTTCCTAGTTGGTGGGAGGGGAGCCATTCTGGGATAGACAATAAATAATGCAGCATATAATCCCTTCAAAAGCTCAATCCTGGAGGTGAGGATTGGCAGGTGTGCTTTAGTTGTGTTCAGTTTCTTCTGTGCGTGAGTGTGTTATAAATTAGACTGGGAGATCTTGGGGTTGGAGGAGGAGCAATAACTGTGCTACCCCAATAAGAATAAGAGAGCTCCCTAAATGAAGGGACCATATTTATTTGCATAGCACTCAGGCAAGTGTTCTGGTAGTGAGGCTGACTGTGTTAAATGACTAATAATAATACTGCACCTGCACTTGGCCTAGGACTAAGAAAGATAAAAGTGGAATCTAATAAAATATACAGAAGCTCACTAGAAGACTAGTTTTGGAGAAATGTGCATTAAGCACTTACAGCAATTTGTTAGACATGTAGATTGCCTCAAGGCACTCTTTTCTGAGTTGGATTTTCTCTAGCATTCATAGCTACTCACTGTGTTTTCATTTCTTTCTTTATGCTCTCCTCCCAGATCCTCCTTCTGCTACGTACCTGAGTTAGCCTTGATGGCCTCACTTGTGCTTTGTTTTATTTTTGTATCTGCTACCAGCTACCTAACATTATCAATGGATATATTCAAGCTACATTTCAAGAGAGAAGGGAAGCAAAAAGACTCTGCTAAGGGAGACAATCAAAAATATGCATTGAAACTAATATTATCCAGGCATCGTGCTCGGTGCTAGGAATAGAATAGTGAACAAAGTAGACACAGCATCTGACCACAAAGATATTACAGTCTGGTGGCCTTGGTATTCAAATTGCTCAGATTATATATTTTTACACTGTTTGTAGACTATGTAGTTCTTGAAAGCACTGTCTATAAAGAGAATCTCTGCACATAAAATCCCAATATTTTTATTTGCCTTAATTTTAAGAATAATTTTACAATTAATATGAAACAACGTAATGTAAAAGACCTAACAAAGCTTTTAGTAGAACATATGAACAAACACAAAAGCTCAGAATGTCCCTTGCTTAGCTAAATACACCCCCTTTTTTCCTTTAAGACCCAACTCAAGTACTATGTTCTCTCAAAACTCTCCCTGCTGTCTTCCTCATGTAATTTATTCCCCTCAGAAGTACTCTATTCCCCTTTATTTGACATGTAAGCATGCACTGCTCTTCACATTTTGTGTGCATGCCTTATCTTTCCAGTGAGATTGTAAACCCTCCCAGGACAGAGATAGAAAGTCATTTCTAGCTGTACCCCCAAGTACCCAGCATAGTACACTTCACACAGTCGACATTTGATACTTGTCTTCACATGATCAAATCCAAGCTCCTCAGCGTGGGCTTCAAAGTCTTCCATGACCCTGCTCCTGCTTCCTTTTGCAATCTCATCTCCTACCAAGCTCCATCTCACAATTTACCATATCATACATGTGCATCCTTACTCATGTCCTTTGACTGAAAATTCCTGCCTATATTTGTTTTTCACCTGGTTAATGCCCCATCATATTTTAACACTTGGATTCATCATCATCTTTACCAGGAAATCTTACCTGATTGTTTTCTCCCATCCAACACATTGAGTAAAGTGATACTCTCCTGTATCTCCATGGAATTCATTGTGGACCTAGGTTTAAGCAGTAATCACATTATCTGGTGTTTTACCACTGAATTTTTAGTGCTTGGCATAGGAGATAGTCAATGACTACTTGTTGAGTGAATAGTTGAATGGTTATATGTCTTCCTCCCTTACTAGATTACTATTATTTCCTTGACTTCAAGTACTACCTATATACTGATGATCCTCCAAAATTTAATACTGTGATAAATGTTATAAAGGAAAAGCACAGGCTGCTAGGAAGGCATATAACAAGGGCACTGTGGTGCTCCAAGGACAATGGTGCTTCAAGGACAAAGGACAATCCTGCCTGAAGAAGTTTCAGCGATACACACCCTATCAGACTCTTGTCCTCCCCGCCATGTTGCGATGGTTACGAAATTCCTGAGCCCACCTGGGCGATGGGACATGTTTCTTTCTTGTCCCAAATAAGGAAAGGCATCTGCTCTGTCCCACTCCCACTCTACAGAAGGATGTTATATGTGCTTCGACCAATCAGAAAACGAAATTTTCACCTCGGACCATTCTTTTGTTCTCTGGCTATAAAAACTGACTAATAGCACATGTTCGGGGTGGGCTCTCTCAGACTACTAGGAAGTCAGCCCGCTGTTCTGGCAGTGACCATTCCATTTAATAAATTCCATCTTCTTTACATTCTGCCTTGTGTCTGGAAATTCTTTTCCAACCCACTTTCAGACCACAACAGGTACATAATTTGGATTGGGTTGGAAATATCAGAGAAGACTTCTCTGATAAGGCAGGGCAGGATTTCAACAGAGGGACTAGATAACAGCAGGGTCCTGCAGTAGTAAAGACCTTAGAATGTTTGGGGAACAGAGAAAGTGCTAATGTGTTTACAATGTAGTGATCAAAGGGGAGAACATCACAGAAGGGTCTAGAAAAGTAGGCAGGAACCTGATAATACCATGCCTCATTGCATTTCGCTGTGAGATTAGAACTCTTTGAATGATTTTTAGTAGAGTGACAGGATCCATTTTATGTTTTAAGATCATTCTGGCTGCTATGTGGAAAATGACTTTTAATGGGACTGGAGAGCTAATAGACATTGAGAAACCAATTAATACACTGTTACAATGTTACCAGTGAGAGACAATGGTGGTAAGGACTAGAAGAGTAGTGACAGAGATGGGGAGAAATGAATTGAACTCAATATAGTCAGAGGTAGGAATTATAGAGTTTGGTAATGGGTTATAGAGGGAGGAATCAAAAATAACTTTTAGGTTACTGGTTTTGAATTGAATATGTGCTTGTGCCACTAGCTGAGATGAAAGAACCCTGGAAAAGGACAAGGTTTGGGGGAGAAGAGAAATGATGAGATTAATCTTGGATAAGAGTGTACTGATATAGCAGTGGATGTTAAGTTGGTAGTTAAATATACTGCTCTGGAACTCAGAAGAGATATCTGGGCTAGAAATAAGAATTTAGAAGCCATCAGCATGTAGATGGCATTTAAAATCATGGAAATGGGGGAAATCATGTAGAGAAACAGTTTAGAAAGAGAAGAGAAAAGAGCCCAGAATGGGGCCCTGTGAATTCCATCATTTAGAGGTCACATAGAGGAAGAATAAGGATGAGGAAGGGATAGAGAGGTAGCAGGAAAACCTGTGTGTAGGCTCATTCAGGTAGAGAGAAGAGAGTGTTTTAAGGAAGAAAGCCTGGTAAACTATACTGAAGGCTGCTGAGAGGAGGTGTAATCTGAGGACAGAGAAGAGTCCATTGTATCTGATAACATGGAGGACATTGATGACCTCACTAAAAGAACTTTTGGTAGAGTGATGAGTGCAGAAGTCATACTGGAGTGAGAAAAAGAAATAAATAAAAGGTGAAGGAAAGGAGGCACCATGTGTAGATAATGCTTTGGAGAAACCTGGTTCTGAAAGGAAATTGATTTGGTGAGAGCTGGAACAAGGAACTTAAGGAAGATGTTTGTTTTTACAATGTGAAGTAATAGAAAATATTTTAATACTACTAGGAAGAAGAATTTATTAGAAAGGGAGAAGTTGAAGATGTAGGAGACCAGAGGGATATAGTATTTTATGGTCCCTGAAAAGGCTGGAAGGTCCAAGGTCCAGTGCATATGTGAAGGGATTGGCCTCTGATCAAAGGAGTGACACTTATACTGTGACAAATATGTACTGAATACTTACTATGTGCTTGGTTTTGTTTTAAGTATTGAAATACTAGGGTTACAACAATGAATAAAGCATGCTCCCTGCTCTCATGCAGCTCACAGTTTGGTGAGAGACAATTAAGTAAACAGAAAATTATAATTAGGTTGATTAATGCTATGATAAGTGTAGGGTCTTATGTCAGTGCTGGGGAGGGAGAGTCATTGTTATGGGTTGAATTTTGTCCCCCAAAGAAAGATATGTTGGAATCCTAATGCCCAGTATCTCAGAATGTGACCTTATTTGGAGATAGGGTCTTTACAGAGGTAATCAAGTTAAAATGAGGTCATTCAGGTGGGCCCTAATTCAATATGACTGGTGCTCTTATAAAAGGGGGAAAGTTAGAGAGAAAGACACACACACAGGGAGAACACCACATGAAGATGAAGGTAGAGATGGGAATGATATGTCCATAAGCCAAGAAGCACCAAAGATTGCCAGCAAACAACCAGAAGCTAGGAGAGAGGCATGGGACAGATTCTTCCTCACTGCCCTCAGAAGGAATCAATGCTGCCTTGATCTTGAACTTCTGGCTTCCAGAACTGTGAGAAAAAATTTCTGTTGTTCAGTACACTAAATTTATGGTACTTTGTAAGGGCAGCCCTAGCAAACTAATACAGGCACCCAAACCAATCTGAGGCAGGAGGTTGGCCAGGTTAAGGGAAGACTTCCCAGCGGAGGTGTTATCTGAGCTGAATCAAATAAGTAGATTGCATAGGTGGGGCCTGGGGAAGCCATTCCATGTAAAGTGATCATCACCTGCAATGGTTTGGAAGTGAAAGAGAGTGTGCATGTCCAAACTACTGCAAGAAATCCAACATGGCTGGATCTAGAGTGTGTGGGCAATGGTGGTGACAACTGAGAACTGAGAAGCTGGAGCCAATTCATGAAGGGCCTTCTATTCCAAGCCAAGGAATTTGGACTTTATCCTGAAGTCAAAACGTGGCCTTTAAATGTTCATTCCCCTCCCCACTATTCATCTGCCTAACTCCATTTTTCCAGGAAGTCTTTTCTAACATCTATTGTGGAACTTCTCACACAGAAATATGAAAAACAACTTGCTTCTTGATCTCCTCAAATATGCAGCAAGCTCCTTGAAGGAAGGGACTATGTCTTATTTACTGAGATACACCCAGTGCCTGGCAAGTGCTTGACATATAGTAATCTCTCAATAAATGGTTGTCTGTTGTGTTCCTAGGGACAGCATTGGGACTTCTTGGCTCTCTTTGGAATGGTATTCCAGGACACTCCATATTTCTTTTACTCTTCTCTCCTCTTCCTTCCTCTCACTGATGACCCTCCATCAACCCTCCACACTTGGTTCTCATTTCACTTCTCCACTTGGTTTTCTCTTTGGATCAAGGATCCTGAGAGCTTCTGGTGAGCTTCCCCCACCCCAAATCAGTGCTCCCCACATCAGACAGCCTCTCATGCATCCAGGTTCCTACTGTCCCCAAGGGAGCCTGGTTCACACCATGCAGAGCCCTGCAGTCCAACCTTGTCACCTTACTCTGCCCCTAGTTCTGCCAGGACTAGTGCTTAACTTAGCCTAAGCTGGGTCATTAGGTCAGTTTCAAGGAAGTAGCTCTGGCCAGAATGGACCAAAGAACAGGTGCAGCTTTGGCAAGAGGATGCAGTTGAGGCTACAGGATGGGGCAATGGGGTTGCTGGGCAGGGTCAGATAATCCGAGCAATCTCTAACTGAGCCAAATTTGATCCATGGGACCTCCATTGAAAAAGGCAAAATAGGGTACCAGAAAGGGAAGCCAGGAACAATGATAGTCAAGGCAAGAGGCTGAGCAGAAACCAAGTGTTCGCATCAGATTGAATTCATTTAAAAAATGTACATCCCCTCACATCTGCCCATTTCTACATGCATAAACACACCCCAACTTGAGCAAGTGCACACAAACACACATGCACACACCACAGACACAAAATGTTGACACACAGACCCATACCCACAGTGACAGAACCTAGTGTGACCTGCTTTGGTTGGCATATACTGTAACACCTGATCTGTCTGCAACTGGCTGGGAAGGAAGCTCTTTATACATGCAGGTCCCAAATAATAAAAGCATAACTTGAAATAACAAAGTCTTTTTAATTTGTCTCAAACAGATAGCTTTCTGTCTTATTATACCAAAATGAACCTGATACAACATTTTCTGGATGATCCCAAGCCATATTTATGGGTACTCATTATTGGGGGCTGGGCTAAAACATAGGGTGTTGTTAGGAGCTATGTTAAAGTGCATTGAACTCTTTATCCCTCCACTAAACGGCCCCAGTGTAAACATTCTATTTACATAGACACTCATATCATCCATACATGTGCACAGATATATATGGGTATGAATATATACACACACAGTGCATTTACTTATAAGCAACATATGCACGCCCTGTAGCTAGGTTTGTAAGTGGCTCCCTTTCTTATAGCCAATAGCTTGCTTCTTTCGTCATCTTCCTTCCTTCCTTTGCACACTAATTTTTGGGATTAAGGAGTTAGTGCAGCATTCACTGCAGAGTTGGTGGTTTTAGTTGGTCGCACATGACTCAGTTAAAGAAGGCATTTTTAACTACAAAGAACTTCACTGGGAGATGGACTCACGAGGAGTTATTAGAAGCAAGTGCATAACAGCTCCTTGGGAGGCCATTATTTTGCACTTCTCCTCTCCCCCCAGAAGGCATGTTTATTATTGGTAACAAGGTGAGAGGAAATTCCCTGATTTCATTAGAAACCTGGAAAAATAACTTTTCCTTACCAATATCTTCCTTTCTTGCTGGAACATATTTCTTCTGGGAGGTGGTATGGCAAAATGGCCAGCCCCAAGTATCCTTTTTGTCTAATAAACTCTCTGGAGCTCCAGGACTTATCCCTGGAGAATACCCCCCCCCACCACCACCACCACACACAGATGCAGCAAAACAGCCACCTCATTAACTCAAAGTTGTAAATAACTGGGACACGACCTACTCTGGTAATATTCACATGTGTGACACCTCAGGGAGGGGAGAGAAAAGGTTTCATGAACATTTCACCAGCATCTGCTTTATTTACATGTAAATAATGGGCTCATTACAATCCCTTATCTGTTCATTGAAGCCAGACTGGCAGAACCTAGTGTGACATGCCTTGGTTGGCAGATACCTTAACACCTGATCTGTTTGGCATTGGTTGGCAAGGAAATGTTTGCAAGTGCATGTTTCACATAATAGAAGTGTACTTGCAGTGGCCAAGTCCTTTTCATTGTAATTGTTTCAAATGGATGTCTCTATATTTTTAAAATTGATTTACAATTAACATATAATATTATATTAGTTTCAGCTGTACAGCATAGTGATTTGATATCTTTATACATTATGAAATGATCACCTCAATGAGACCAGTTACCATCCATCACCATACAAAGTTGTTATAATATTACTGACTCTATTCCCTACGTGTACATCCCCAAGCCATGTTTATTTTAAAGCTGAAGTTTGTATCTCTTAATCCCCTTCACCTATTTTGCCCATCCCTGCTTTTTCATGCCAAGTGAACCTGACACAATTTGCCCTTTTCAGGTTGATTCCAGGTCATTTTATGGACACTAATCATTGAGTTGGGCTGGGATGTAAGGTGTATCCTTAGCGTGTCAGACTGTTTAATCATCCAATACATGGCCCCAGGCTGTCTATTTTTTAAGAAGCATCCTGTCTTCTTTCTAAAGTTTTTGCTTGCTGATTATATTGTTTATGCCTCCAGTAGCCCTTTGACATCTTCTGTTCTATCCTAGGCTCAGAAACCATGCTGAGTTACAAGTGTGTATAAAGTAAGACTGAAAGCCTTAGGAGTTTTTCTTTAAGTACTCTGCATGACTTTTGATGTATAGATTTTATATTATCTCTTTTGGCTGCTGTAAAGTTTTTAAAGGTTAATTTTTAGACTTTAGCTCTGAGAGTACTAGACGATTATGGTTTCTAGGAAGGGAACCTTCAGATAAGTGATATATCATTGTAGTTAGGGTTAATATAGATAAAGTAAACCTCATTAATTTGGATGTCACTAATTCATAATATGGGACTGTCTTATTTATAAACTAGGTTTGGAGTTTACTATTTCACCGGCTACAAAAGGAAAGGAGAGGGTTGGTGGTAAATTAATACCTTAAACAGAACCACATGGGTAATGCAAGTTTCATTTTCACATGAAACCTGACTATATTTATCTATTTATTAATATGGATCCCATTAAGCCATCTACTTGGTAATACAATTCACTGTGTATATTTGGAAGTAACAATAACAAACAACAAGACCTCAGTTAATCAATCCACTGAGAAGGAAGTTCATTTGAATAAAGTCAGCCTGGTATACAGAGACATAGAGAATTAATGGAAGCTCTCAGTCCTTAGCTAGTGGTAGTGGCAGATGAAGAAAAGAGAGAGCCAAGACCATTTTAGTGGGGAAGTTAAAGGTCTGCAGTGTCTTTAGCTCAAGAATAACTGGTGTGGGGTCATGTCCCAAGGAAACAGAAATATATCCCACAAGCCTGAGAGAGTCACAGCCTCCCCTTGGAGCATGGCTGGAATGGAATGTTTCTGACATTACTCTGTGAAGCAAGTTTCTGAACAAGAAGAGTCAATATTAGTGGAGGCATTGTTTTATAGCCTTGAAAGATATTCTGACTTTTCACTGTCAGACTGGTCTTCCCACCAATTAATAGTAGAGAGCTCAATATGTGCTAGGTATCAAGCTAAGTGTTTTACATATATTATTTCATTTAAGCCTTGTGAACTTTGCAGGTAGACATTATTTTCATTGTATAAATGAGGAAACTGCAATTCGGTGAAAGGGATTCATTTAACCAAGGTAGAGAATGGTCAAATTAGGTTTCAAACCCAGTTCTAACTCCACGGCCTGCTATCTTAACCACTACCATATACTGTAGTTCCTCAAGAGATAGGATAAGACAAATATTCTAGGGTGCTATAACAGGTACATGTCAGTAACTAAGCTGAGACTCAGGGACCCTAGTAAGCCCTACTTACCTACCTTCAAGTCCATGGAGCAATGACCTTCAGCTAGTTCTGGCTGGGATGATGATTACAAAATATATGAAAGAGAAAGGACAACATAAGTGTCCTAATTTCTAAAATAATCATCCTTGAGTCTACCTCTATACAATCCAAAGGGAAGTTGTTACTCAATGTTTGAAACTGTGACCAAGGCCAAATGGGAACCATGTTTTAACTTTCAGGAACAAAATTGTCAACATCAGCCAATCAGTCCTGCACTAGCTAGCACTGGTGGTGAAATGCATGCTATTTTCATGTCACTGAAAAAAATGAGTGGCTATTGTGTAGAGCAAAGGATCAATATTGAGACTGTGTGAAATGAATTTGCAAGTAAGATACTTTATGTGTTAAGAAATACTTATGAGGGGATGAATAGAATCAAGAGCAAGAATTGGTTCAGGAAAGATGTCCATGCTGATGTACGAATTGATCATCTAGTCATCGAAATGACCCCAATGGAAATATTGAAAAGGTCAAAGATTTGCTTTGTTAAATGTCTTAATGGCTTGCAATTATGAGAATGATGGCTGGGAATCCAATTTGGATGAAGAAGTTAACTTGTTCTGGAAGAAACACTAAACACAAGGAAGTTTCTGAAAAGATATCAGTGCATTTTGAGTGATGAATGAAAACAGGAAGGACTTGACACTTGTTTTGAACTTTCAAGGGAAGTTGGACAAAGCAAGGTGTTCTCAAGCAGAATAGTAACCAGGATGGAAGATGGCTTTTCTAGTATGTCCAAGGAGTAAAAGTGCTAGAAACCTCAGAGGCAAATTCAGCATGCCAGAGACCCCAAAATGGTACAGGATCCAACTATACATGAGGATAACTGTTCTGCCAACGATGATGCTATTCTGCTAACAATGATTATACTGTCCATGTAGAATTCAATTCTCAAAGGCAGACAGTCAGGCTAATAGGATAGTCATTCTAAAGTACTACTAGAATTATGTGACTGACTTCTTCACGGCAACAATGCTGTGGTTGACAAGTTTTACAATTTTGGTTGTGCCTAAGAGCATTCGAAAATCCCTGTGAGTTTAGCTCTGTCCTAGGCTCTTGGAACAATTTTAGTTTTGCACAGGGGAAATATTAGAAATTCAGTCTTACTCTGACTTTTTCACCCCATAAATTTATTGGGGTCTTGCTTAATTTCCTATAACTTCCTCTAGAATCCAAACCTCTTATTTGGTTCCCCAATTGATAATACATTTCCCCTAAGAATAGGGTACTGATTTGCCTCTCTTCAGGCCTTTCTAATTCTTACTTTAATACTACACTTCTATCTGCTCTTGGGACTCCTGGATTCCTTCTGCCTATTTCTTGTGTTGACCTCTACTATTGCACTTCCAGGTCTCCCTGACATTTTGGTCACCTCCTTAAATTTGTTTCATAACACTTAGGCCCTTTTTAGAGCTAATGTAATCCCTGATGGCCTATCTGATCTTTAGGTCCTGGCCATCTCTGATTTGACCCATGAGCCTGGACAACATTTAATGGCTCATAACTTTAAGAATAATAGTTAAAGAATTCAACTTATCTACTGAGATGATCATATGGTATTTTTATTCTTCAATTTGTTAATATGGTGTGTCACATTGATTGATTTGCATATACTGAAGAATCCTTGCATCCCTGGGATAAATCCCACTTGACCATGGTGTATGATCCTTTTCATGTGTTGTTGGATTCAATTTATTAGTATTTTGTTGAGGATTTTTGCATCTATGTTCATCAGTGATATTGGCCTGTAATTTTCTTTTTTGTGTGTGACATCTTTGTCTGGTTTTGGTATCAGGGTGATGGTGGCCTCATAGAATGAGCTTGGAAGTGTTCCTCCCTCAGCAATTTTTTGGAAGAGTTTGAGAAGGATAGGAGTTAGCTCTTCTCTAAATGTTTGATAGAATTTGCCTGTGAAGGCATCTGGTCCTGCACTTTTGTTTGTTGGAAGACTTTTAATCACAGTTTCAATTTCATTACTTGTGATTGGTCTGTTCATAATTTCAATTTCTTCCTGGTTTAGCCTTGGAAGGTTGTACTTTTCCGAGAATTTGCCCATTTTTTCCAGGTTGTCCATTTTATTGGCATATAGTTGCTTGTAGTAGTCTCTTATGATCCTTCGTATTTCTGCAGTGTCAGTTGTAACTTCTCCTTTTTCATTTCTAATTTTGTTGATCTGAATCCTCTCCCTATTTTTCTTGATGAGTCTGGCTAAAGGTTTATCAATTTTGTTTATCTTCTCAAAGAACCAGCTTTTAGTTTCCTTTATCTTTGCTATAGTTTTTTCAACACCCATTTATGATAAAAACTCTCCAGAAAGTGAGCATAGAGGGAACCTGTGTTCATCATAATAAAGGTCATATATGACAAACCCACAGCCAACATCACTCTCAATGGTGAAAAACTGAAAGCATTTCCTCTAAGATCAGGAACAAGACAAAGGTGTCCACTCTTGCCACTATTATTCAACATAATTTTGGAAGTCCTAGCCATGGCAGTCAGAGAAGAAAAAGCAATAAAAGGAATACAAATTGGAAAAGAAGTAAAACTGTCACTGTTTGCAGATGACATGATACTATACAAAGAAAATCCTAAAGATGCCACCAGAAAACTACGAGAGCTAATCAATGAATTTAGTAAAGTTGCAGGATACAAACTTAATACACAGAAATCTCTCACATTCCTATACACTAACAATGAAAGATCAGAAAGAGAAATTAAGAAAACAATCCCATTTATCACTGCAACAAAAAAAATAACATACCTAAGGATAAACCTACCTAAGGAGGCAAAAGACCTGTATGCAGAAAACTATAAGACACTCTTGAAAGAAATCAAAGATGACACAAACAGATGGAGAGATATACCATATTCTTGGATTAAAAGAATCAATATTGTGAAAATGACTATACTACCCAAAGCAATCTACAGATTCAGTTCAATCTCTATCAAATTACCAATGGCATTTTTCACAGAATTAGAGCAAAATTTTTACAATTTGTAGGGAAACACAAAAGACACTGAATAGCCAAAGCAATCTTGAGAAAGAAAAATGGAGCTGGAGGAATCAGGCTCTCTGACTTCAGACTATATTACAAAGCTACAGTAATGAAGACAGTATGGTACTGGCACAAAAACAGAAATAAAGATCAATGGAAAAGGATAGACAGCCCAGAGATAAACTCATGCACCCATGGTCACCTAATCTATGACAAAGGAAGCCAGAATATACAATGGAGAAAAGACAGCCTCTTCAATAAGTAGTGCTGAGAAAACTGGACAGCTACATGTAAAAGAATGAAATTAGAACACTCCCTAACACCATACACAAAAAAAACCCTCAAAATGGATTAAAGACCTAAATGTAAGGCCAGACACTATAAAACTCTTAGAGGAAAACCTAGGTAGAACACTCTTTGACATAAATTTCAATAAGATCTTTTTGACCCACCTCCTAGAATAATGAAAATAAAAATAAAAATAAACAAATGGGACCTAATTCAACTTAAAATCCTTTGCACAGCAAAGGAAACCATAAACCATACGAAAAGACAACCCTCAGAATGGGAGAAAATATTTGCAAATGAAGCAACTGACAGGGGATTAATTTCCAAAATATACAAAGAGCTCATGCAGCTCAGTATCAAAAAAAAACCCAACCCAATCCAAAAATTGGCAGAAGACCTAAATAGACATTTCTCCAAAGAAGACATACAGATGGCCAACAAACCCATGAAAAGATGTTCAACATCACTAATTATTAGAAAAATGCAAATCAAGACTACAATGAGGTATCACCTCCCACTGGTCAGAATAGCCATCATCAAAAAATCTACAAACAGTAAATGCTGGAGAGGGTGTGGAGAAAAGGGAACCCTCTTGCACCATTGGTGGGAATGTAAATTGATACAGCCACTATGGAGAACAGTATGGAGGTTCCTTAAAAAACTAAAAAGAGAATTACCATATGACACAGTAATCCCATTCCTGTGCATACACCCAGAGAAAACCATAATTCAAAAAGACACATGCACCCCAATGTTCATTGCAGCACTATTTACAATAGCCAGGTCATAGAAGCAACCTAAATGCCCATCAACAGAGGAATGGATAAAGAAGATGTGGTACATTATACAACGGAATATTACTCAGCCATAAAAAGGAATGAAATTGGGTCATTTGCAGAGACGTGAATGGATCTAGAGACTGTCACACAGATTGAAGTAAGTCAGAAAGAGGAAAACAAATATCGTATATTAGCACATATATGTGGAATATAGAAAAATGGTATAAATGATTTGCAAAGCAGAAATAGAGACCCAGACGTAGAGAAAAAACATATGGATACCATGGGGGAAGGGGGGAGTGATGAATTGGGAGATTGGGATTGACATATATACACTATTGATACTATGTATAAAATAGATATCTAATGAGAACCTACTGTATAGCACAGAGAACTCTACTCAGTGCTCTGTGGTGACCTAAGTGGGAAGGAAATCCAAAAAAGAGGGGATATATGTATATGTATAGCTGATTCACTTTTCTGTACAGCAGAAACTAACACAACATAGTAAAGCAGCTATACTCCAATAAAAATTAATAAAAACAAAACAAAACAAAACAAAAAAGAATTCAACTTATTTGTTTTTTTTTCTTTTTTTTTAAATTAATTTTTATTGTGAAGGAGATAACTCTCATTTGGATATAAAAATTCTGATGGGTTTTTCACATAATCCCTCCTATTACTTTACTAGTACTGTGAAACACTGTTTTATATCAGCTTTATTAAACCCTAATCTTGACCAGCTACAAGAGTAGTGATACCAGACATCATGTCCCCACATTTTGCTTGTGTCTTCATTCATATTTATGCTGTGAATGATCTTGCACTACAGATGAAGTTGGGCATAGAAGTTAAACTTGAAGAATCTATAGAGCTTGAGAAACTGAAGAAACAGATAATGGGTTAAAGTTTAGAAACAGTGGAATGCCCTAAATATTGTTTGCCTCTATTCTTAACCTTTCAATCCCACTCTGAACCCCAGTTCATTTGCCTGGGTTCTTGATACTTGTCTATCTCTTGGCAGTCCTCTACTCTTAAGGTACTGAAATCCATCTCTAGGTCCTTTCTCTGGAGTTCTACTTCCAGATATAATGCTCTGGAACACAATTATAACCTTTCACAATTAGTGCCATTGCTGTGAGAGTCATGCAGCCTTCCCCACATCCTAGCCTAACCCCTTTGTATAGAACAGCTAATGTGGATGGGTTTCTAGTGTTGAGGCAGGTACTGTTGGCAAGCTTCCTTTAGGGCAAGACTGAAGCCCATGTTGTTTCTTCTTGCCCCTGACTTGCCCATTCCAGATTTCTTCTCCCTCTTTCCTGAGCAGCCACTGAGGTACCAGCAAGCCATCTGGCCAAAACAGTGAGGGTTAAGGTATAAATTGAAGCTGGATCTCTTCTAATCTAGTATGACAGTTTGTACTGATCAGGTTAATGAGGATAATTTCTCTTTGGCTTGTACAGAGACATGAAAATGTAATCTGACCTGCTATTAATTACTCTGTCCAATCATTAACATAATGTTTCACTGAATAGAGAAAGATTATTCACACTGCAGAAGCAGTGTATCAACCAAAGCACCATAATAAAAAAAAATGTTGCCTTTTGTGTTCAGTAGGGAAGCTGTACTACCACCATGAGCAGGACATGCACTTTGACATACTTCTCACCAGTAGGGATGAGCTGTCCTGAGCCATACACCCTCCTCCAGCTCCCTCAGGGGAATTATACACATTTGTGTGATGATTGGCAGGGAATAGGGAGGTATACTGTGGTCTTGGGAACAGAGTGAAACTAACTGGGCCACAAAAAGATTAAATAACTGTATCTTGAGTGAGAGCAACATAATGCTTTATCAAATAAATGAAATAACTTTAAATGACTCTTTTATATTCTTTTATTAACAAATATTTATTGAACAATTATTCCTTGTTAAGCTCTGTGGGTACTAGGGATGTAGTGTTCAAACAAAACAGACACAGATCTTGCCTTTGTGAAGTTTATAATCCAGGTAGAGGATATATATCTGTATCTATATTATATATCATGCAGAATAGTCACAGGCAGTTGTGAGAAATTTATAATGAAAAAGTGAAAAAGCTAGGGTGCTCTAAGAGCATATGATAAAGAGACTGGGTGGAACCCAAAGAATGAGCCAGGTGAAAAGTGGAGTAAGGAAGGGGAGAAAGAACAGCACGTGTGAAAGTTATGAGGAGGCAAACAGGTTTGAAGAACTTAAAGACATCCAGGAAGGAAAGGAGTTCAGAGAGCAAACAAGCAACAGAAGATGAGACTGGAGATTGAGACAAGTGGTATATCGTTTTTTGGCCATGAACAGGCTCTAGATGGGCTACAGGTGTCCTTGGATGTTGACAGGTAATGTTGGTTACTTCCATGGGGCATTTGGACTTTATTAAGGGCAATGGGAAGTAGTTGAAGGTTTCTAAGCTCAGTTGACCTATAACTAGTAAATTAAAAAAAAAAATTCCCAATGGCCAATGCACTAAACAAAACCCTCAACCTATATCAAAAACCTGGGTTCAAGAAGAAAAGAAAAACATGTATGGATAGAGCAGATGAAGCATTTCCACTCTGTGCATCTGCACAGAAGGCTAGGCAGAACCCCTGAGAGGCTGAAAAGTAATTACACTTCTGCACTGGATTCATGTCTTAACCACAAGGAGTGTGTTCTGCAGGCTCTATTTCCTAATTGAGGGTAATTACAAGAAGTTAAAGCTAGATTAGAGACAATTAGACCCTATACAAGAGGGAACTCTGTGGGTGATCAGGAAGGGAGTAGGAAGAACCAGCTGGGAAAGTGTTTCCCAAACTGCTTGGCATTCTTTGACTCATATTGTAGGAGGAGGTTTTTTGGGGGGAGGGAGTCTACCTGTGCTCCTGGTGGTGCCCACCTAGAGGGTAGGCAGGTGAAATGAGGTAAAACACACACACACACACACACACACACACACATCACTGGCAGTCAGTCAAGATTACCTTTTCCTCAAGCCAAAGCTGCTTCATAGGCCAGAAGCCAATAAATGGAAACAAAGAGGAAAGGAAGATGAGAGTCCCATTACAGTTCGATTGAAGATGTCTTATTTGAGCAACTACTTTTTGTCCCACTCTGGATCTAGATACTGTGGAAGAGACATGGTGAGCATATGATCTTCCCTTTAAGGAGTTTCCAACTCTACTGGAGAAGTTTGGTGTGGCTAGAGCACAAAGGGGGAGAAGGAGATTGGGGAGGGGTGAGGTCAAGAGGTGGCCACAAGTCAGGCTGAGGATCTCTGATTCCATCCCAGAGGCACTGGAGAACCACGGAGAGTGATAAACAGGGAAATCATAGGGTCAGTTTTGGGTTTTAGGAAGATACATCTGCCACTGTGGGGAGGGTGGATGAGGGGACATGGCAAGGAGCAAGGTTGTGGCGCTCAGTGAGAGCTGCCTGTGGAGGGAGATGGGGGTGTCTATGACCACGAGGAGGAAACTTAGGAGGAGAGGCCAGTGTAGGCAGAAAAAAAGTGACTTATTTTACTCTCTTCATCCACCAAGCCTCCATTTCTTTGGTAAGTCATTGATTCATTCAATCAACAAATAATTATTTCGCATCTGTGCAGAGCACCATGCTAGGGGACATTAAGAGTAATAAGGATGGTGTTATTCCAGTCTTCAAGGGTCTTGATTAACCACCTTTTCAAGTGAGTAGAACAGTCAATAGCTTCTCTAGGATTTTAGAGATTGTTCTGATCAGTGGAGAGGCAGATGATCTAAGAAACAACACCTAAGTTTGTATGGGAAGGGTATGGTGACTACGCGTGTATGTAGGTGTATGTGTGTGTGTGTGTACACATGGGCACATTGGGCACGTGCACATAATGAAACCAAAAACCTTAACACCAACAGGTACTTCTATAACACACATACAGAAAGAGAGAGACAGAGACAGAGACAAAGACAGAGAGATAGACTTTTGTGTCAAACAAATTTGGGTCTTTTGAATTTTCCCCTAAAAGGCCTGGTAGAATAGCCCGAGGGAGTCACTTGTCTGGCAAACTTAATTTTACCATGCAAGGATTAACCTGGTATTCCCAAGGGCTTTAGGCTATAGGACCTCAGGGATGGTCCCTGCTCTGTTGGCTATTTCTCTGGAAGGAGGGAGCAGCAGTGGTCTGAGCCCCCAAGTACAAAGTCTAGTGCTTGGCGTCCTTCACAGAAGCCCAGGCTGCTCTGAGAAAAAAGACTCCCTGTGGATGGTGAGGGCCATTAGGTCCTTTTAGCATATACCCACTGACTCATAAGCCTCCTCACTGCCTTTTTAACATCCTTGTTTCTCAAGCTATACACGATGGGGTTGACCATGGGAGTGACCACAGTATAGAACAGGGAGAAGATCTTGTTCAGGGCAACAGCCTGGGTTGCTGTGGGAATGGTATACACTGTTCCCAGTGTTCGATAGTACAGAGTGACCACTATGAGGTGGGAAGAGCAGGTGGAGAAGGCCCATTGCTTTCCTGCAGCTGATGGAATCCTGAGGACAGCAGCAACATTGTGACTATAGGAGGCTACAGTGAGTAGGAAGGGCGCCATAGTGACAAAGGAGGCCAGCAGGAAAGTGGTTTCCTCCACTGTCTCAGTATCAGAACAGACCAGCTCCAGCACAGGGGCCAGGTCACAGAAGAAATGGTCAAACTTATAGGTTGGACAGAAAACCTTATAGGTTGCAGCTGGAAAGTCATGGTAACAGTGACCACAGGGGTTAGGAACTCACCCAGCCAAGACCCACCTGCAAGCGGGATACATGTGTAGACGTTCATGAGGGATGGGTACTGGGGGGGGCTGCAGATAGCAAAGTAGCGGTCATAAGACATGGCTGCCAGAAGAAAGCACTCAACTACTGCCATGGAACCGAAGAAGTAAAACTGGACCACACAACCTACAAAAGAAATCACCTGGGGACCTGAGAGATGGGTCTGCAGCATCTTAGGGGCAATGGAGGTAGTGTACCAGATCTCAAAGAAGGAGAAATTGGACAGAAAGAAGTACATGGGGGTTTGGATGCTGCAATCAAGGGAAATGACCGTAAGGATAAGAATGTTCCCCAGCAAGGTCACTACATAGATTCCCAGAAATATCCCCAAAAGAAAAAACTGTAACCCATGCAGACTCCCAAATCCCAGGAGGAGAAATTCATTGAGAATGGTCAGATTACCCATATCTGTGACATTCACCTTTAGACCTGAGGAAAGGACAGAAATATAGCCAGTTGGAAAAAGAGCCATGCTCCTGGAGGAGGGCAACAGTACGAGATATGCCGTATATTATAAAACTCAAAGACCCTGTCTTTTCTCCTCTGGAATAAATTTTCTGTTTTGTTCTACTAGGTGTATTTACCTAATAGTTATAGTGAAATCAGAAGCTATGCCTTGGAGAGTTAACAGAGAGGGTGTCTCCTTTGCTGTTTTCCACTCTCTTTCTTGACATAACCTGTGATGAATCTACCTTTGGGAGTCTCACAGTGGGAGGCAAACACCTCTTAATGGGGACATGGCGCGGAAGCTTCTCTGAACTTCTGAAACTCAGCTTTTAAGACTCAATGGAAATGTGAGTCCAAGATTATAAAATAGCATTAGAATTCACACCACCCTATTTCCCCCCGAACCCCTAAGTCAGGGTGGGTTTCACCAGGAACGTAATTGGAGGGAGGAGGGGAATTCAGAACTACTGATCTTAAAGTACCTGTAAGAAATATAAGAGTTTCTGCCAGGCTCTGGGGACATGGAGCTGATTGCTTCCATGGCATCAAATTCCTATGGAAATTGGGGGGAAAATGTATGTAAAGTTATTCACTTGAAATGTTAGAGAAAAATTATGTTCCGTCCTTCATAAATGAAAATGACATTCCTGACTCACAAGCAGCAGGGATGGGTTAGCAGTGAGTCATGGATGCAGTTCCCCCGTCCCCACAAGCACACCCCCACCCCCCTAGCTCAAAGACCCAGATTTGTGAAATGGTTGTCTGGTCTTAGCGCCTGAGCTGTGTGATACGATTAACAATCAATCTGTGCTCTGGCCTAAATTAAGGGTAAGTGTGAGGCCACAGTTAGCGGCTTGGTTCAGTTGGTGTTCTAGGCTGAAGGTTAAATCTGTGGCCAGGGAATAAAAGCCATCTTTGCAGCTTTGCTTCAGGTAATGACAATGTGTCCCTAAAAGATTACAGTTAAGTCATATTTTTGTAAATGAAGTCCTATTTTAAATCTGCTCGGGGAACTGGCTATTCAAAGGACTCTTGTTAAGAATGCTTCTGTGACATGAAAGAATTTCTCCATAATTTATCCTGTGTACCAATATGGATTGTTAATACACTGGGCTTGTGTAAAGGAAGGTCCACCTATAATGGGGGTATCCAGGACATTTAGGGAGCCTAAGGTGGTACTGAATGTAATTACAGTGTGTAAGGAAAATCAGTCAGTAACTAAAGTTGTCCCTGGGGGTGATAGCTGCTTCCTAATTGTGGGATTAAGCTGCAGTGTCCTATTACTTACCATTTTACCTTGTCTTCAGAGACTGGCAGCCAGCATTCAGAACCGAAATTAACATCATTAGATTTTTATCATTCAATCCCAAGTCTCATTAATTAACAATGAGTAAACTTGATTTTTCCTTTTGGGTTTACAGGTGTGCTCCTTGGTGCCTCCAAATTCAAAGGCACACCAGCTTCCCTAAATCCTTGCCCATCCTCTCTTTTCTTGCAGTGAAGACAGAGTAATGATATCGCAAAAGAGAGGTTTCAGCTCAGAATTCTTTTCATTCTTTCATTCAGTCATCTATTCACTCACCATGTATTTTTGGACACCTACTATGTGTCATATATTGGGCTAGGTAGGCATTGGAGATAAAATTATGAACAGGAAAGTCATGGTCTCAATGTTTCCAGAGCTTACATCCTACTAGTGGAAGTGGTCTCAAAAATAACTGTAAAACTAGTATTGTGATCAATTCTATGTGGGTATTAATATAAAATACAGGGTCTTAATACAAAAAACAGTATGGGGAGAGGTGACCTTGTTTTGGCAAAATGGTCAGGGAAGATCTCTCTGAACAAGAAGTCATATTTAAGCTGAGATCTGATGAATGTGGAGTCGCCAGCTATGAGAACAGTCAGAGGGGAGGTATTACAGGTAGAGAGGCAACATGTGCAAAGGCCCTGAGTGAGATAAGCACTTGAATACTGGAAGAATAAAACATACAAGCAAACAGCAAAAAACAACTGTGGCTGGAGGGCAACAGGTAAGGCAGGTGAGGGAAAGAGTGATAGGAGGTGAATTTGTAGAATGCATATCGGATTTACAATTTGAAAAGATCCCTCAGGCTTCTATGTGGAGAATGGACGGTAAAGGGCTAAAAGGGAAGGTGAGAAAACTGGTGAGGAAGCTAATATATTAATACAGGTAAGAAATGGTAGGATCAAGTTGGGATGGATAAGGTGGATTAATTTTAAGGCTTTTTACATAGTAGAATTGATATATATTTTTGTACTTTTCTGTATGCATATTATACTTTAATAAAAAGTTTAATGAAATGACATAGATTGCAGATGAATTGCATTAGAAGAGGGCATGAAGAACAGGAAGGAATTAAGGATGAATCCCAGGCTTTTGGCTTAAGCAACTGCATAGATGATCATCTCTTTTCCTGAGATGGGAGGACCAAGTAGGTGATTTAGTTTGAGGGGAATTTTCTTTTGTTTTCCTTCCTTCCTTCCTTCCTCCCTTTCTTCCTTCCCTCCTTCCTTCTTTTTTGTTAGATCTAGTGGGTTATGATCCATTGCTAGGATGACAGTTTCAATCCTCATATGGGTCAGTAATCTGGTAACAGACCGAGCCCCAGCCCTGAGAGACAGGGCTCTCACTGTGGCCACACAACAAGCTTAAGTAAAAGTCTGACAAACTCTTGTCCTTGGTCTCAAAAGGGACCAGGGAAGAGAGTGAAAGTGTCAGTATAACCTTTACTCACTCTGTAGAAATTGCTCAAAGCACAGGGTTAGCAACTGCATATCGGGAGCACCCTGTGCATACGAAGCACAGGAAAGCACAGTTCCATGGAGGGCTGTTAGACTCTCTTCAATGTTGGTCTCCAAGAAACCTTCATTAATGGCAACCCAACTACCCAGAGCTTTCAATGATCTGAGATTTAAAAAAAAAATTCTTTTGTCTCATTTTGCCTTTGCGTGAAAGAGACAGGTAATGAAACAAGCTTAGTCAAGAAAACAATTTTCAGATGTCCCAGGGTTGGAATACATTCAGTTCTACTCTTTCTCTCTTCATTTCATTTGTAGTTCTGGCCAATCAGAACTAATGCTCAGAATAATGGCTGGAGGCTCTGAAAGATCCTCAATCAGTAAAGAGTGATTCAAGTATATCATTATACTTGATTTACTAAGTTGCGACAGTGGACTCATATATCTTAGTGGAATATTGTTTTTAGCAAATACAGTGGAAAACAGCTTTGTTCTTACCCTTCAGTTATCCAGAAAATCTAATTAAACAAATACCCTTTCCCCCTTTCCCTTGATGTTCCCTTAATCAGGACTTGTCTTGGCATTAATTCTTCTATGTCCTTATAATTACCAAAAGGTATTCATTAACATGAAAAGTTGGTGCCCAGTGTAAAATAAAATCCCCCAAATTTACCTCCCCCCACCATCTCCAAGATGCTAATAGTTGCAAAAGTACAATAATAAAATTGAAAGTGTAGCAACATAACTAGGGAGTGAGAGACATGGGAATGAGCTCAAACTCATTACCTCTTCTAGAGTCAATCCAGGAAAACCTCTTGGAAAAGGGGGTGGTGAGGAGGAATCCAAAGAATGGCTGAAGATTAACTGCTGGAAGGGAGAAATATACAGCTTGATAAAGAGAGCAATGATCTGGCTATACCTATCATGTACCATCTGATCCAGCAATCCCACTGCTGAGTATATATTTAAAGGAAATGAAACCAATATCTCAAAGAGATATCAGCATCCCCATGTTAATTGCAGCAATGTTCATTACAGCCAAGATATAGAAACAACCTAAATGTCCATTGATGGATAAACAAATAAATAAAATGCGGTACATACATACAATGGAATATTATTCAACCTTAAAAAAGAAGGAAATTCCTGTCATTTGCAACAACATAGATGAACCTAGAAGGCCTTATGCTAAGTGAAATAAGTCAGACAGAGAAAGATAGATGCTGTATGATCTCACTTACATGTGGAATCTAAAAATGATGAGCTGATAGACCAGAGACTAGAGCCGTGGTTACCAGGGGCTGGGTGTGTGGGGTGGGGAAAATGGGAAGATGTTGGTTAAAGGGTACAAACTTTCATTTATAAGATGAATAATGTACAGCATGGTGACTATAGTTAATAATACTGCATTGTATACTTGAATTCTCTAAGAGCGTAGATTTTAGGTGCTCTCACCACAAAAAAAGAAGGTAACTACATGAGGTGATGGATGTGTTAACTAACTTGATTGTGGTAATCATTTCATAATGTATACAAATATTAAATCATCATGTCATACATTCTAAAACAGTTAGAAACCCAGTGCTCTCCCTTGCTTCAGACCCCCAACTCTATCCATTTTTTAAAAAGTAAGCAACAAACACATGACATGCAAATGTGCCCTTAGCTCTTTATTCTCCCCAAAGTTATATTGTACTGGTATCAGGGGCAGTTGTTTAATGATATCAGGGATAATTGGCAGGTACAGAAGATCATCTTGGTAGCCCAGTCCTCACTCTTTAGGTCATCCTTTTGTCTAAATACATATAAACCTGTTCCTGAAAGTGGTATGTGAGAGATACTAGGCTGGTGAGCAGGAAAACTACCCAGAGACAGTCTTTGAAAAAGCAGAGCAGAGAAGAAATCCTTAACTAGTACTATACTAGCTCTTCTACCAATAGATGAAGTTGGGGGGTTTTCTTGGTCAACTCTCTCTATAAGTAGTGCCTTTCTTGAATAATTCAAGTCTGTGTCATGCAGCAGGAAAATTTGATTATAAGTTTATTTTCCTTTGAGCACAACTTGTGGAACATTATAGACAGATCACTTTTTAAAGGAATTGTACATTAATGCAAGAAACCCCTTGGTGTCCAGGGGAATGATTTTGTTATTTGTGTTTTTGCACCTTGAGACCTAGACATAGACGTTATTGAAACCAGGAGACAGGCATTGCTGAGATATCTGAAACAAACATTGCTGAGACCCAGAAACAGACTGGGAGATAGGCATTATTGAGACCTGGTGGCAGATATTTCTAATTCAACTATATTCTTTGGTGCCAAATACTTTCCCCCTGTTCTGTTCCATTTGTCAACACGACAGACAATGAAATGGGCCAGGAAATATCTTGGGCCAAATGATACGTGATGTGTCATTGTGTGACATACCTAGCCTAAATGTGAAGAATGGCAACAATTATCCTAGTAAGTTGTGCAAAGAATAACAGGCTCATACTTTTGGTCCCAAACTGTCAAGATATTTCATATAAAAATTTGAGGGAGTCTAAATAATCTGTATAAACACCTAAGTTTCCCTTTACCTCAACATAGACTTTATAGCAAAAATCCAAAATTGGTGGAATTCAGAAAACATTTTGTCAATAAACCATTCTAGAAAAAAAAATTGGTCTTCACAATGCCAAATACCCAGTTTGAATGAGGAGTTTACTTTTTAACCTGTTATATTTTTTTAATTGACTTCTCATGTTCATCTCGTCTTCTGAGTCAAGAAATAGCATTTGCTAGACTTTCTATGCCTGCTCCATTTCCTTATATCCAGGAGAACTGAAACATCTAGATCCATCATTCTAATACTTATCTGCTCATATGCTCATGGTGTTATACATTTGAATAGTGGTAACATTTCTTTTCTTGCATCTTTCACTCATAGTCCTGGTGTTTGACTCTAACAACGGAGAAAATCTTAGTACCCCTCCTACTCACTGCTTTCTAATCCCCATTTTGTAGCATTCAAGAGCACTGTCACCACTCACATTTTCTTTTACTTTTTGAAGCTTTCTGCTCCTAGACTCCTCTTCTTCACTGATCATGACAGATTTACAGTGGTTAGGAAGCTGCAATAGTCACAGTGACGAGGTATCTTTGGTCTGTACCAAAGGCTTTATCATGTCACAGGGAAGTAGTAAATTGTAGTAGTTAAGAGCATGGTCTTTTGTGTCAGATAGACCTGAGTCTGTGTTCTGGCTCCACCACATACTCTCTGTGTGACTCTGGGCAAGTAACTTAACCTCTTGGTGCTTCAATTTTCTCAGCTGCAAAATAGAGAATAATTATTATAATAGAACTACCTTATAGTGTTTTCATTAGAGTTGAATGAGAAAATCTATATGAAGTATTGGTGAGGTGCTCAGCGCTCTGTAAGTGCTCAATCTCATTTTCATTTGACAATGTGTACTTGTGTGTATGATTACTCTTCAGATGTTTTATGTGTTGTCTCCCTCACAAAGTTGTAAGTGCCTCAAAAGTAGGTGCAATCTTGTAGTTTTTCTACTGTTCTCCTCTGATCTCCTTCACATATCTAACGTAAGAAATGAGTCTCCAGTAGGATCTTAATAAATATTTATTGGAGTAACTGTTTTCCCATCCCAGACAAAATCTGCAAGCTTTAATATGGTCACTCTTGACAGAAGTCCAGAGAGATTTTTCT
Source organism: Balaenoptera acutorostrata (assembly GCF_949987535.1). Lineage (NCBI taxonomy): Eukaryota > Metazoa > Chordata > Mammalia > Artiodactyla > Balaenopteridae > Balaenoptera > Balaenoptera acutorostrata. Next base: position 113,990,873 of record NC_080085.1, read on the forward strand.
TACCTCTCACTGTCCTTTTCCTCTACAGAGGGGCTCACCTATGACCCCATGATCTGGTTGCTTCACTCACCTTGACAGAGAATCAGAATCCTCCATCAAGAGCATTCTCAGTCTAGCTGCTTCTCTAACAGCCCAACTTAATATCCTGCCTTAACTTCCTTCCATTAGGGAGTCAGGTCCTGCCTGTTTGCTCAATACGTTGTTCTCATGAAAATTAATTTCCCTTAAGCCTGTTTCCCAAGGGTAATGTTTTCTCCTTCCACTGGAAAAGTTAAAATTGTAGCGTATACAAAGAGT